>NC_134525.1:13520843-14798343 GCF_027942865.1 Odontesthes bonariensis
CCTCTCTCTGCCCCCTGCTTCCTGTCTCACTTCAACTGTCCTGTCAATTAAAAGCATGAAAAGCCCCAAAAAATATTTTAAAAAAAAGAAAGAAAAAAAAGACTTCATATGAAAACACAGTCATTTAGATGCTCATTAACAAATATGCTCTAGCACAAATGCAATCGAACCGCGATGAACATCAGTTGCCAGTATTTCACTCTCCCCGTATTTGTGTGTTTCCATCCCACAGTGGAGTACGACAGGGAGCTCTCCCCACACCGGCGTCACCACAAGGAGTTTAAGTTCAACCTCTCGCAGATCCCAGAGGGCGAGGCCATCACCGCAGCCGAGTTTCGCCTCTACAAGGAGTGTGTGAGCCGAGCTTTCCGCAACGAAACCTTCCTGCTTAAAGTCTACCAGGTGGTCAAGGAGCATCCTGACAGGTAGCAGATAAAAGTGCACACACTTGTTGGTTCTCTGATATCACTAACCAGTTATTGCTTACAGCCTGATTCCCGCTTATATTGAGTTCAACCTACCATAAAAACCACATTCTTGCATTGATCTACTGTTGTTTATGAGCCAAAGATTTCATGATTTAGCCCTCTCATCGAATGGGTATATTAAAATGTTTATGATCATTCAGTCAGTTGATTTTGATTTGGATCTTGGAGATGTTTCCTCCAAGAAGTAGACGTCTTCAAGATCCAACAAGGAGTCCAGTTGCTCTTATTAAAGTTCTGAGGATTACCATTACCTGGATGACTGAGAATCTACATCAAAATCCATTTTACAAGTTGCTGCTTTACATCAAACATAAAAAAAACATAAGGAATTGTCAAAATTTCTAAAGAAAACACGAGTTATAGCAATTGTGGCCTCATACTGTACCTTTAGACGGCCAATATTTAAAAGTATTTTAAGCAAACGGTACAAAAAAGAAAGTTCATAATATGTGTCAGACTGTTATCCTATTGTTGGGGTGTGGAAAGGAGCTGCATTTAGTTCTCAATGCGAATAAACAATATCAACACAAAATTACATGTAACAGCAAGCGTGCTGCGTGAACCTTTTTCAAAAAGAAAAAGATTGAGATGTCTCCCTGCGTAATGCTATGGAACTTTTATAATGTTGAATCATGCAAAATCTTTCTTACAGAAACAGCACAGTTTCAAAATCCCGCTGTCCCCTAAATGAGCACACTTAATACGCGCCAGACATTTGCATTAAGTTTGCAGTGGTGGATAAACACAGCAAGATTTCCGAATCATAATTGTGTTATTATGAAGCTCACCCTGAGCAAAGTTTTTCCATAAAAAATGTGTTGATGTGCGAAGAACTGTCCCAATGGATTCATGTTAGATTTAGTGTTCAAGCAACAAAAACACCAAATCTGTAACACCTAATGCCAAATGCTTTCAGACTGCAGTTCCAGGCTGAACTCTTAGATTGATAAAGAGCATCAGTTATACAATATGTTGGCTTAGTCATTTTTCCTGTGTGCCAAAAGGTTCATATTAAGACCTACTTATCTGCTGCATTCCTTTATCCCTACAATGGCTGGTTTGCACACTAAAGGATGGAGTTTTTTGGAGATATTTGGAGATTAAAGGGCATATAGCTCCCATTTCTGCATTATTGTAGGCCAGGTTTTGTACCTTGAAGAAAAGTACACCCTGCAACGCTCACTATAAGGTAGAGAAAAACACTGAAGCTGTAACGGCTTTGATTTTACATTCGTATAATCATTCTCTTCTGAAAGCGCCCGTTGAGGAATCGAATAATGAATTACATGGAAAAAAATACAATTTAGCGGTTATTGGCTGTAAAATCTGTGCCGTTTTTTCCCACTTTCGCCTTTGCGAAACTGTACTTTTCTCATCACTCAATCAACGGGAAGTCTATTAACTTTCCCGTGCCCCTCTTTCTCATAAAAAAAAAACCTGACTCCTGTTTTGACTCCAAGCTGTAATGATAGAGCACTTAATTAGCTTGACACCCTTTGTGCCTCTCGTTTGATTGGAGCGGTTTCTCTAACAGCAGGCAAGGAATGCGAGAGATCACAATGCCAAAAATGTCGCAGGCCTGACATGAGAAAAGACAGGCTGCTGCAAAGGCTGACCATTACACCTCAGCAGCAATTTTCCAGCTATTATACTGTATCTACAGTATTGTGCAAAAGTATTTAGCCACCCCTTACCTCCTTGTTTTAAGCCTCAAAGGAGCCAGACTTTCCTGTAATCCTTTTAAGTGGTCTTGAGCAATAGTTTGTTTGTGAAGACTTTTAAACCTAACATAGAAATCATTCAAGCAATAAAAAATGCACCTAAACTAAGGTATGAACCAAATGCCAAATATAACATGAGAGATATTATCCAGTGTTTTTGCACTATGAAGGTTGTCTCAGCATGGTGTACAGAGTGTCCTTAAGAACATTTAGGGACTGGTCAAGTGGAGGACAAAAGAATGAGTGATAGGCCTTAAAAGAATCGACCTACAGCAGATGGACGGTATCTGAAAGGGATGTCCTTAACAAATAGGAGGAAAAAAATCCTGACACGGGACCTGAGAGATGCACCTGGCCCTTCAGTTGATCCATCCACTGTCTCATCAGAAATGGTTTCCGTGGAAGGGCTGTCAAGAAGCCATTCTTAAGGAAATGAAACAGGGAAAGAAGGCTGAGGTATGCCAAATGACACAAGAACTGGACTGAAAATCAGTGTCAACGGGTCTTATGGAGGGATGAATCCTCGCCAGAGCCCGGACCTCAACATTATTGAAGCAGTGTGGGATCATGTTGAGAGTGAACAGAAGAAAAGGCAGCCAACATTCAAAGAAGAGCTTTGGGATGTCCTTCAAGAAGCCTGGAGAACTATTCCCGAGGACTACTTAAAGAGATTACAAGAAAGCGGGTTCAGACTGTGTTGCAGAATAAAGGTGGTCAGACCAAATTTTACCGTTCAAGCTCATTAGAATTGTACAAACTATGTTTTTGCCTTATATACTGTTTGTCCATTAGTTCCCTTTTCATACTGAGGTGTATTTCAGCTCTGCTCTGATTGCATATTTTGTTTATTTAGGTTTACAAGTATTTAGATCTAGTTTTAATGAAGAATAGAAGACGCAGTAATTAACTTTTGCATCCTTTCCCTCAACATATTGATTTTAAAATCTTACAGATAGGCATTTTCAATTTCTAAACATGACCATAACGATCAGGCCAGCTGCGAGAAAACTCTCCCACCGTCACTGACAAGCCTTATAAAGTTGGTTTATTGTACCAAAAAACTAGTTTGACTCTTGACCTTATTATTCCGGTCCATTTCAGCAGTCAGTCAATAAGACGTTTTACCGTATCCTCTCAGGTGGCTCTATAATGGACTCCTTTTTCACACAGAGCTCTTATGACGATGAGGCAGAAACATCGGCATGCTGGCTCAACTTTGACAAATGCACTAACCTTGCGAGGCCGTGCAGTACGTGTATGTGTGTGTGTGTGTGTGCATGTAGGAAAACGGGGTGTAGGTTTTTTCTCGCACAGAAGCCGTCTCGAACACTCTCATTAATGACCAATAAAGAAAGGCTACAGAGGCATGACTGCAGGGGCATTCTGCGAACACCTGGATGATTGCGTGGCTTTGAAGTTGGTTCTGGAGGAGGGTCCGACGGGCCCGCCGTTGTGTTATTACGACTGTAATGTGACAGCGGGAGGACGGGCCCTCTTATCACCCAAACACTGCCTTTTCCTTACATCTCTTCTGCTCTCTACTCATTAAATAGTCACACTCTCCTCCTCCCCCTGTCCCGTTTGACACATTCTTTCAGTTTTCAAGCTTGACTCATTCACACAAAATATTGTAAATGATATTAACATACATGGAGCTTTGTGCCAAACTTTCACTTCCTTCCTCAGAGAGGTATACTTTCAGGTCAGGCCTACAGTGAAGTAAAATAGAGTGGATCCCAGCGTTTTCTGCTAAGTGCAGCTATCCATCTTCCTGTCATTTTGTGACACAATACTGTTAGCCCAATACAAACCGAGAGCTTCTGCGTTTCCTCTGGTTTCCTAAACAGGCACACTTATCATATCGGTTGTCCTGAGAGCTCGATGGCTGTCTATTTCACTTGTGTATTTAACAGCTGTTGATAAAACAAAGCACTGTGCAATGTGCAAAACGATGTAAAGCAATCGGTCTTATTTGAAACAGACTAGGATGATTATTCATGTGAGGTGCGTTTTCTGTTCTTTGGGCAGTTTGTTGGCAAAGAACGGCACGTCATTTATTAGCTTGTTGATTTTTAACCTCAAATGACAGCATGGAAAACCAGATGTACAAGATAATTTAAAGGAGTTAGACGGCATCATTTCCAGCGAGCATTAAGGTGCGTAACCTCATAATATCGGGTCATTTGTTTCCTGGCTGGATTCCAGGTGAAAGCTCAGAGTCCTTACAAACACCCAAGTATGAGGGTTCATCAACAGTTTGGGAAAATGGGAATTATTTTTATTTTAGTTACTGCAATACTGTTTGTTTTCCCACTCTTTGTTATTTTAAATCTCATATTCTGAATTTTTCTAAGGATTCATTGATAAAACAAGCAGAGTGATTTCAATGGTTTTTGGGCCAGACTGAGCTTGATGCTGCTGGAGTCAACATATTTGGTGCCCAACTGAACACACACTTAAACATACATAAAGCTGCCACAAAGCCATTACAACCAACAAAGCTTGCTCAGATGAAATCATATGGAATCTTGATCAAATTAGTTGAAAGGAAGTTTAAAAATATATTCAAAGTACGTATAAATTTGCCGTAGGATAGCAGATCCCCAAATGTTAAGCTTGGGTTAACAATTACGAGTTATGTAGTGATCGGTGTTCACCTCAAGCTGCAACCTTCTAGCAACTACCTGGCAACATAACAACTGACATACGTGTCAGAATCTGGCACATGTTAGCAGTTAGATTTTAAGATTCAAATAAAATGTACGTATTATATATGTATTAGTGGTCAGAAAAAAAGGAAGGGTCAGACAGACACTCAGAAGCGGTATGTGAAAAACTGTAGTACACCCCATCATTTAATAGCTTATTGAACCACCTTCAGCAGATAAAAGTTAAAGTAATTGTTTTCTGTCTGATTCCATTTCACATCATTCTCAGTCATTCTCTTTAGACTAGCAGCTGTGCTTAGGATCATCGTCCTGTGGTATGTCCCAGTTTCAGCTAAACTTCAGCTGGCTGACAGATGGCCTCACATTTCACTACGGAATACTCTGGTATACAAAGGAGTCCGTGGTGGACTCAACGACTTCAAGGTGTCCAGGTCCTGTGGCTGCAAAACAAGCCCACATCATCACTCCTCCACCACTGTGCTTGATAGTTGGCATGAGCCGTCTGTGCTGATACGCTGTGTTTGGTTTGCACCAAACACGGTGCTGTGCATTATGACCAAACATCTCCTCTTTGGTCTCATCTGTACCAGAAGTCTTGTGGTGTGTTTGGACGCAACTTTTTGCAAATCTAAGTCTTACTGTCATGTTCTGTTTAGTTTTTGTTAAATAAATAATGACATGGTGTAATTTTGTCATATGATGTTGTTCATCTGAAATTGCAGTTAGTTAGTTACTGTTTGACCAAACTTATCTATTTTTTTTTTCCTGTTGCCTTGTTGCAACAGAGAAGCAGATCTGTTCCTGCTGGAGTCTCGCAGGCTGTGGGCTGCTGAGGAAGGCTGGCTGGAGTTTGACATCACTGCTACCAGCAACTTGTGGGTGATGAGTCCGGTGCACAACCTGGGTCTGCAGGTCAGCATGGAGACCAGCAGCGGTAAAGGATTTAATTACTCTGAAGTCTTTTAGTTTGCACACATTGCACACAATTTTACAGCATAAATCCGTAGATGAATTTAAATTTTAGTCTCTACCCTTCCGAGAAAATACCTATAACCAACAATAACGCACTTTAGCCCACTTGCTCAAACCAACCAAACCGTACTGGGAATATTCCTCGTTGTGTGTTTGTTGAATATTGTCTTTTTTCCGAGCAGGGCAGAGCATCAGCTATAAGGAGGCGGGCCTTGTAGGACGTGACGGTGCGCTAGAGAAGCAGCCGTTCATGGTTGCATTCTTTAAAGTCAGTGAAGTGCATGTCCGCTCCACCCGTTCCACGGGTGGAAAGCGCCGGCAGCAGAACCGCAACCGATCCACGCAGCCGCAAGAGGGATCCAGAGGGCCGAGCCCAGCAGGTCAGTCCACATGAACACTAAACCTTAAGTGACCTCATCTCACGGTGCAGTCACACACAGAACTGACCTCAGCGTAACCTGATTACATCCACAACCTGTTGAGATCGGTGGATGTGCAACATGTGTTTTAAGTCTGTCTGAAGTAGTTCACTTTGAAAGACTTGATGAATTGGACTTGACTTTTGCCGGATCTCTCTCTAATCAGCCTCCATTAGACAGAAATTGTAGCTCAGGGATGCTGTCCAAAATGTGATTTTACAGCAGCTTCTCCCGTGTGGAATATGAGAAGTATACGATCCAAAAGCCTGCATCTTGATCGGGGTTTTTCAGTGCAATGTATACAATGTGTAATTTACAAAGGGGTTTTTCTGTGGACCTCTCCACACAGGTTGGAGGGATTTGGACATAAGTTTAAACTAAAAAGACTTGTACGTGTAAGATGAATGAACACTGTTAGGCACAGAGTGCAAGAGAGGCGAGTGTAAGATGTGTGCGACAACAATGCTTCATGGCATAATCACCGCTAAAAAAGTGATACCCACAATACCATTATTCTCTTACAGTTGAGCAAATATTCAATGATTTAGAATACAATTTGACTGGTGACCTCATCTTTAAACCTCTGTCCAGTTCCCTTCTCTTCCTTCTTAGCAGATGACGAAATGAGCAAGTATAATCCCGATGTTATGAGCTCCACGAGCTTTTCAAATTAAATCAAACCCTAATCCACCCACCTTTCACCTGCTGTGTAACTCTGGACAGACTTTATAGTGCTTAAAGCTAAGCTGCTCCTGTGAGGCTTCATTGTGTGACTGAAGCTATTTCTCAATGAGCCCGCTGTTGATATTGGTTTGATCCCTGCCTAATTTGACAGATAAAGCAACACGCTACTCTTAAGCCTCGGCAGCACAAAAGTGTATGTCACAGCAGAGCCTGTGCGCCGTTGTGAAGCACGGGAATGCCTCTTTGTAAGTATTCTAAAATTATCTTCAACTCAGTGGCAACTTTGTCAAAAGTCCCATCATCTGTAGTGTGGGTGCAAAACAGGCTGATAAGAATGGCGAAAAGGTTGAATTAAAGGCATAAGTCGCAGGTCTGTGATGAGACTGCCTTACATGTCTTTCTGCCGTGCTACATAAATGGTGCGTTACTCTCTAAACTGACACTGAACATTTTTGAATGCAATGTGAAATACAGTTAGGATTTTATGAGATCATATAGATCTTGAATGTCAAAACTGGTGTGAACACACTTAACTGGAGTTGCACTTCTGAGTATACCCGTATACCTGTTCTGATTCCAGTATCTGAGACCACTCATGGCAGCCACAGAGCTGCTGACCAAAGCTAATGATCAGACTTAAGAGGCTTAAATATGCAGCCCCCCCCACCCACCCAAATCTTGGGCAGAACTGACTCACTATTTGCTTTCTGGTGCCAGAGCACAGCTTAGTGCACTGAAACAGAGCTGCAAATAGCCCGTCTTGGCCGGCAACCTGGGAAGCGATTTACCTCTGCTTTGCTTCATCTGCTCTGTTTAATGGCTCTTCCATCTGTATGGAATGCAGATGTGTATTCATAGGACATGTTGGGTTTGTCCTCACTGCAGCTCTCTGCAAACGGCGATGGCTCTGTTTTCTGTTTGCTCAGTGCATCTTTGGTGACTCTTGGTAGGTTGCACTGCACTGCTGTGAAAACAAGCTTTTTTCTAAGTTCAGCTCCAGCGGGGCTTTATCTCAGTAATTGCATTAGATGAAAGCTTTGGCTGACACCACACAAGACAAAGGCTCATCATTTGTTATGCTACAGCACAGTTAGTTTACCTCAAGTTCAGTGTTGGCTTTAGATCTGTACTCCACTTCCCCAGCTGTCACCTTTGGCCTGAGTTGTCTGTGGACTTAAAGACAAAGTAATAACAGTCTGTTACTCAGCTTATTTAAAAAGCAAACTGACAAAGTAGATTGTCTCTATCTACTTCTGTATCCTCGTTTGTATCAGACGGATCAGAAAGCTCTCAGTGAAGAGAATCTGTTCAACGATCTGCTCCAACAACGCCAATCTGTTAAATATGCACTTTACATAACCCAAAACATCAAGACCTCTCCGCCTCACCACTCGGGACCACTGGGAGTGTAAATATTTAGATCTTACACAGGAAGCAGAGAGGCCCCCCTCGCGACAGCCGTGTGTCCGTGGCCAGCAGAGGACTGCTGGGATTGGACGGGATGGGAGGATCCGTGAGGAATTCAAGAGGGCATATGGTTTCAATACCGCATCACTCACTCCAGAGACCGGGAGGAGGCCGTGATGGATGGGGAGAGCATCCGTCTTGTGAAGCGTTCACGAGGAGAAACAAAATGTGGATGCTGTCCCTCAGTCTCTGTTTGGCACAGAGCTGCAGTACGTCAGCTCAGTCCACTGCAGATTGAGCTAGAAGGAATATTTCACCCAAAATTTATCCATATGCCTTTTTTTCCGAATAACATTAGATCTAAGGCCGGAAGACACCATCGTGTTTGTTTTAATCGGTAATGTGTGCACTGGCTTCCACACAGAGGCTTTTAAAGCTTTCTTTAGCAGGAGTTGATTTGTGCGATGTGCTTCCTAATAAAAGAGCTTCTCCTTCTATCTAAACTGCAGAATCCTAACCTGTGTGGTTCATTGGTCTGGTTTCGTCTTGTCCTTTCTGATCTCTTTGTTCCTGTTTTTGTCCATTTTGATTTTGATTTTAGAAATTTGCCCTTGCTTTGTGATAAATCTCTAAAATACCTTACTCAGTCTGCTCAGGCAAGGGTTGGAGTTGGGGATAATAATTCCAGTGGATCTTTATTTTCCCATATTTGCCTTGCTGAATTTGAAATGACGTGTGATATATTAAATATCTTCCAGATGATAAAAAAAGTCGACTCCAGCCCAATAAATTTCTGCCACATCGGTTTTTAAATAAATGTATCTCTATAAAATGTAATAAATAGTCTTTGTTTTTCACTTTTTGCTCTTAAAAGCACACAATTAACAAAGCAGGTGATTTTTTTTTCATGGTCTTGTTTGCCTGTTTAGAGGGCAACCGGTCCTCTCTTATATTTAGAGTCATGTGGAGAAGGCCTGAACATTCTTGACTACAAGTGTGATATTTCCACCCACTCTGGGTGTGCCTGATGTTTGCACAGTGAAAAATGCTCTTGTATACCTCAGCACCAGAACAATACAACACCTTTAAAGGTAATTTGGGGTTTAGTGGGCGAGGAAGGCTGAGGAGGTAATGGGAGTCGGGTTGGGCTTTGGCTGTGGGGGAGGTTAACAACCATCCGGGGAAGGAATACTACGTCCCGGCTCAGCACTGGCGGCCTGTAATTAGGTCTAGCCAGTCATTAGCTGCACAGCTAAAAGACTGACCAAGCTAACAGTATCGCTCAAAGAATTATAATAACACGGCGCACAGCCAGCTGTGTTTTTTCATCTGTAGGTCCTCTCCTCCCTCCTCCTCATTCTCCTCGCTCCTTCCCCACCCGACCTCCTTTTGTTTACCGTTAGAGTAATTAGACATGGCGGAGCTCCCTCGCAGGGTTTAATAACCTCTGTGATGAAAGACAGGAAGAAAGATAAACTTCAGTAGTCGTGGTCGAGGGGAAGGAAAAAAAGAGGAGAAACCTCAGAGACAAGAGTGACATATTTTCCTTTCATGTCTCCGCGGCTGTTGGGACGCTCTCCTTCCTTCTCCGGGCTTAAGGAAGACGATTGCGCCTACAGAAACCAACTTCTCTATCATGTCTGTGGGAACTCATGTAATTGCAGCTGTAGAGCAGCAATCCTCTGGCATTCTTGAATTGAGAGTTTGCTGGAGTAATCTATGAAGTGAAGTGGTTGGAGAGACTGTGGCCTGCTTGGATTGAAATAACTTTTTATGTCACTAAACCAGTGGCACCGTTTAATTCTCGTATTTTCGGAACATGTGATAAATATAATTTACGGCTTTTTCCCCCTCATGGTGGGGCTGGTGAGAGTGCTTCGTGGGTTTAATGAATGGCAGGTAGTGTAGGGAAAGGTTAATATCAGCCCAGAGCTCACAGAACACAGCGAAGGTCTCACTGTTTAAAGCTACAGTGCTTGTGTTCAGTGAGGAGCTGTGTTTCCTCTGCTATTGAATAGAAAGGGTGAGAACCAGCCGCCGCCGCCCCACCTCACCTCGATGAATTCAGTCTGAATTGATTTTTAGTCCAGAGTTCTAGCGTCACGTGTTCAGCTGGAATGTTTGTCCACACAGAGAAACATTTCCAGGTTAAACACTGTTAGATAAGCTGTTGTAATATGCCGGCACAGCTTTATGCAACGGTTTGCCTTCACATTACCATTTAATCAAAGGAAATCCTGCTTTTTTTCTGTTGTATTTTCAAATATTTAGTCCTCAAGTTCATGGCTTGTTACGTAAAAGTCCAACGTAACATGTTAGAAAATACCCACAAATAAGGCATTTGCTCAATTTCTGATTGGTACCTTATATCATTTTTACATATCAAAATTAATTACTTTGTGAGGACTGGTTAAAATGAAATCTACACCTCCTCCCTCACTGAAAATGTCTCCTCCCGCAGCCACTGGATGTTAGTTTCAAACTCAGAACATGCATCATTCTGTGTTGACACCTGCAAACAGCCCAGAGAAGCAACTATGAAATGGAACGGAAAGCGAATTATCTTTCTTTTCATGCTGATTTTTTAAACAGCCCCTCCACTGCTGCTAAACCCAAATGCAATACTCACATAATATTGAAACCTTTAATTGGTGTACTAAATTATCGTATGTAGAGTCCGTTTTTCATTCCTCTTGCCACCTCTGCTCTCTGTCAAGGAAAGGAAAAAGAAATGAATGGAAGTCTCATGGGAGCCGGAGCTCAGCGGTAGCTGTGTGGCATTAAATTTTTACAGGCAGGAAGGGGAGATGTGGTTTATGGGCACCACAAATCTGGGCCTTTACACTCAATGAAAGCCCACAGTAAATATCAGCTTTATTCCTCTTAAAGAGCCCCACAGACTGTAAATGCTCGCGGCTTTGAAGGCCAGGAGGTGCAAGGAAAATGTGTAGATGTGTGAGAAGGAGAGGAAAAGGGAGCATGCTACTAAATATTATGGTTTGTGTTATATAGCACAGGGCAGTTTGTATTTACTTAGAGCTGAATATGTGTTTATGAAGGCTTTAAGAATTGGGAATCAGAGGATTGCAGGGCAGATGATGTGATTGCACCACGCCAAATACATTGATTCTGCTTTCTGACCAGAAACACACTGTAAAGTGCTTCCCACTTTAACCTGATTTGTAGTTGACTGAATAAACCTTTAAACAGGGTATGTGACATGTCACATTCAAATATTTTGAACAAACAGTGCATTTAAAGATGATCTATTTCATGGAGGATACATGCTGGAGTTCATAATTCTGACATATTCAGACAGGTGTTTCTGTCCTCGAGCACAAGTCGCATGTCGTCAAAGGAGCTGAGAATGCTATGAAATGAGCTGATCGGTGTTGGAACCACAGACACCTCCTGTGTTACGGTTGTATAATGGTCATGGCAATGCTGCTGAGTTCTGACGAGTGTGCCGGCGGCACTGCAGCTTCATTCACCCTCCACCCTGGGCTGTGATTTGACCCGAAGCTGAATGTCACGCATCATAAAGCAGACCTGGATGAGGCAGTAGGGGGTCTCTGTGTAGAACATGTGTATGTGCACTTTGAAGCAGGGGATATAGCACAGCATTTGGAAGCGTGGCAGTCATTGTGGGTTTTTTTTTTACAGAAAACTTGTTGACTGGCCCACAAATTTAGTTACTAAATTACTGCGAATAAACTCTTTTCAATGATGCCCACCAGTGAAATGTGTCATTTCTCTCTCTGTCAACATCTCTTGAAGTTCTCATCGGGTCAGCCAATGTTCTCAGCCAATAAGCTTTATTCTCGCAATGGTGCTTTTCCTCTGTCCTTGGATATTTCCTGTATATAAACACCGCACACACTGTAACAGTTCCACACAATGCAAAGTCAAGTGGAGTTTTCGTTAGAATAATTATCGGAAAAAACTATATTTTCCTACAACTGCTGATCCAGGACCAGGTCGAAGCCTCATTTGTGAAGTAAATCTGTTGAATCCTAGTGCTCCTAGTGTTGAGGATGCTGGAAGGTCAGTCAGTCCAAAGGTGGGGGGGGGGCAGGACAAGCATGTAACCCTGGCCTGCACCCTACCTCGTGTCACCTTACTTGAAGCCACACGTGTGTCTGAATGCTTGTGCAGCAAACGCACACCACTGTCTGCACAGACAGGTACAAAAACAGTAAACTCTGCGTTTCCACATTAGCAGACACCCATCGAACTGCCCTTCCTATTGCAGAGGAAGGAGCCCTAAACTGGGGAAACACCTGACTGTTTCTGACTGTTACAGTCGGTCCTTTGACCTCACCGCGCCACTGACGGCTGCACTCTGTCTCACCTTTAGTTTCCTGTCTGTTACAGAATTAACCCGTCTAATCGGATGACTTATTCGGGTTCTGTTGCAATAAAAAGGAGGAAGAAAAACCTCTCTCTTTCTTTTTACTTGTGTTTGGCGTATAAAGTGAATTCTTGTGTTTTCACCGCAGGTGGCAGAAAACAAAGATCTCTCTCAGGCAGCGCGAGCGCCTCTCTCCACGCCTCCTTATTTCTCCAGTCGGACTACATCCAACTTTCTTTCCGTCTTTGTCTTTTTCTTCTTCTGTTTGAGAAAAGTCCAGCTAAAACACATGGGTCTGGGCAGTGCGGTCAATGTGTCTGTTAAAATAAAATTTAGCTTGATGATGAAATGTTAATGCAACCAGCGAGTCTTTGCTCTAATGAGTAGCTGCGTGGGTTTGGCCCTAAAACAGATAAACATCAGGTCAACGGTGCGTGTCTGTGAGTGTGTGTACGTCTATGTTCTGCAACTGCCACCAGTAATGAATGTTAGGCACACAGATGTAAGAACCAAGATCAATGACCCTTAAAATAATGTGTTTGTATATACTGTCTGTCTGTTTGCGGGGGTGTGTGTGGTTGTGTATATTTGTCCCTCCACCTCCAGCTGACTAAACAAGGCTGCTGTCGGTGAGTTGGTGAGGTGAGTGGTTGGGTGGTGGCTGTGACTGAGTGACAAATCTCAGACTGCGGTCTGACTCATGCTCTCTCTGACAGGCACACAAACGTGAAAACTTTGCTGGAAAAAGAAAAAAAAAAGGCCAAAAAACCAAAATGCCTGTCGTATGCCTGCGCAGTTGATAGATTTTTTTGTATAAATATCTACAGTCGCATGACGTAGTGGAATGAATGGCTCCTCGGATGAGTGAGTCAGTTAAGAATCAAAGCTCTCAATTATTTTATTGTGACCTTATTTTTTTTTTCAAGCAAACTCTACAAGGCAAAACACGGAGTCAAAAGTGTATGTTTTAAGGGACAAACGTAAGGAAAACAGGCAGGGTTTTCCCCTCAAACCGGTTTTAAAATTGATTTTACAGCGTGAGAATAAGCAGACCGACAATCACCTGCAATTAAAATCATGCCTGATGGACCTCTGAAGGCATAGAGGGGCCACCAAGAAGCTACTACTCATGTTGCTTTGTGTGGCTGTCAAGATACAAATGCCTTCTGGATGAGAACTGGGACCAAAACTCCTGCTATGGAACTGCATTTCGTCCCTGTTATTGTCTCCCTTTTGGAGCTTGGTGATGAAAACATAATCAAAATAATCAAATCAATGAGGCCGGACAGAAAAAATGAGTAAGAGGGAGCCCTTGAAACCTTAGGTGGAAAGTCTGTGTCACCATCTTGACATCAGTGCGGTGACCAGTGCCAGCAATGACCTCTTCAACTTTAAAAAGCCAACCTATACCTGTCTGCAGCCCTCTGCAGGGCGGCTGCAGAATGGAGCAGTGATAATTAAGAACAAACTGCACGGCAGGAGAGACAATAAACACAGTTGTCACCGTCCCGCCACTTGTGTTGTATGCCAAGTAATATCCGAGTACTGATGAATTCAATTAGCCGCACGTTCAGATGCATTAGACGGCAGATGAATATGAAGCACGTAGAGAGCAGCAACCGCTGGAATGAGCGCTTGTGCCTGTGCTCTGGTTTACGCCCTCACGTGTCTCTCCACCCATCGCATGACATGAGGCGTGTTGTGTTTTTCTTCTGCTCCGAGTGAAAATTGAATGTTCATTTTCAGCTGATTTGATTGTGAGCTTTTTGCATCACCACCTACGCAAGGAAGAGTTTGATCACCATCACGCAGTGAGGCGCATTTCAAACAAAGAAGGCCGAGTTATAGTGATGCCGACAGAAAGATGTAAAAACAGTCAATGTTTGACACTTAAAACCAAGACACAACTATCACCGTGGAGGAAATGTTGAGCATTGTATCATGGATCTCGCACACTTTACAAATTCATGCTCATCGTCCACTTTTTATTCCGGGAGCTCATCATGGAGTACAGTAAATGTGCATATCGATACAGTTTCCTAAAGTTTTCTGTTGTTCTGTTTCAGATTACAACAGCAGCGATCAGAAGACAGCATGCAGAAGACATGAGCTGTACGTCAGCTTTCGAGAGCTGGGCTGGCAGGTAATTTCTCATCACCCACGTTTGGACAAATCCTTCTGCATGTTGGTGGTCCTCAGCTTCTCTCGTTAGGGACAGTTTAACCCGAGTGGGTGTTTCAAGAGGATGTGCAGAATAATTTGACCAAATATTTGAAAGTAAATCTGGAAGGCAAATAGATCTACGAAAAAACAATGCTGGATTCAAAGCTACACATATTAGGGATTATAGTGGAATTATTGTGCAACCCAAAATCAGAAAATGTTGGAATGCCATGGAAAATACAAACAAGAAAAGGGTTGATTCTTGAATTTACTTTAACAAACTCCTTGTTTTTTCTCATCAACTTCAATTCATTTGTTGATATGCACCCAATTTGCATTTCAGACCTTCAGCACATTCCAAAAATAGTTTTTACTACTTTGTAATGCTGTCCCAACACTCTGGCATATAGGATTCCAAGCAGTGAAGCATTTTAGTTGTTATTTGGTCCAATTCCTCCTGCAAACCAGAATCAAGCAACACGCGTACAACAGCACAGGATCACTGTCACATTTTGATTTTAATATTCCCTCCACATATACAACCTCATACCATCACAGAACCTGGTTTTGGGCTTGTTGCTCATACCATTCAATTCAACTTTTCTTTGCTCTCTTGCCGTTCACTCACTGAAATCTGTCTGTGCAGTGACACTCTTGAGCTTGAATGCATCTTTCAAGAAGAAAAGTTGAAACTTCCGTTTAAACTGTAAGATTTACTTTATTCGTCATTCCACAAAGCAAGATTCTGTACAAAGACCAAAACAAAATCAATTCAGCAAACACAGCTTGACCCTTTTTTAGGGAAATGTGGTCCAACATGGTATGTTAAGAAAGTGGGAGGAGTTTGTATCTTCTCACACTATAAGCAACACAGAGCGCTATCACAGGGGGATGAGTAACTCGGACAAGCAGGCAAGAGAGCGTCAGTTATAAGTAGCTGAGTGGGAGCAGACTCACGAGTTGGACTACAGGTCTGTGTGTGTGTGTGTGTGACTACATGTTTACAGGGAAAAGTTAAAGGAAATAAAGAAGGTCAGAGTTCCATAAATGTTGTCAAAAAAAAGCTGTTAGCGATTAACACAGCACTGACATCTAGAGGGGAGATTGCTACACACACAATAAAACACACAAATACACGCACAACAAACACTTAACCAAACTCTAAACCCGAGCTGTACTCGCCTAAGTGAGCCCTTACCCTCACGCTTGCATTATCTCTAACCCTTACCCCTCAATCTTGCTTTGTAAACAGCTTCATGTTCCAACGAGATGAGTAATAAATGCACGGGAAAAGAGCTAGAAAGAAAGAAAGAAAGAAAGAAAGAAAGAAAGAAAGAAAGAAAGAAAGAAAGAAAGAAAGAAAGAAAGAAAGGGACGGAGCACTACATAAACACCAGAGAACAAGACAGACTGAGGTAAAACATGCTGATAATTCGTCAGAGGGAAGCGATCAAACACAGAAAGGAAGGAAGGATGAGAGAAGTATTGCTTCCCTGAGCGATTTCACAGACAGGCAGCATATATGAAGGAATTTGTCCTCAGAGACACAGTTAACGCAGGTGGTCCTCTAAGTCAGGTGGCAGACTGCAGAACATGAATGCCACGTTTTATGCATGACTACCTGCCCCGAGCAGGCAATAAAACTAACTTTAAAGAGTGATTTGCCTTGCTGCCCACTGTTAGAACACGACTAGATAGTGACGACACCAACTGTATAACAAAAAAACCTCAACAACTGTGTTCACGACGCAAAATGCTTTCATGTGTGCCTCTTAAGGACTGGATCATTGCGCCCGAAGGCTACGCGGCCAACTACTGTGACGGAGAGTGTTCCTTCCCCCTAAATGCCCACATGAATGCCACCAATCACGCCATCGTGCAGACGCTGGTAAGACCAACTCACCATTTGCCACATCTCAGGACGTATGTGTTTTCCAGACGCAATGTGGGAGAAGTCATTTGGGGTCTGTTTCCCTTCTCCAGAGGGGTCAGTGTGTGCGCGCATGTAGCTCATCTTGTGGATGAAGGATTTTTGCAGCAGTGTGCTGCAAGATGTCAAAGTGACCAATCACAGCATTGGGACGAAATCCCAATTACTTCAGAAATACATCTGCTCATTTTTTAAGACGGGACTAAGCAGAGCTAAAATTATGTGACGAAAGGTCAACATCTGCGCAGTTAACTGAAAGTGTCTCAACTGTCATTAGCACTAATAGATCTATCTTTTTGTGTAATAAATCAGCCCAGGAAGTGAAAATCTGGATATTCTGACCCTTACTGTGTGCATTTTAAAATCTATTTATTAAAAGTGCAGGAAGACGCTGACGCTAATAACTTGTAAAAGAAAATTCTGCTTGCAGTGGAGTGCGTGTGGCGTATTTTGAATGCAGATAGTGAGTGGAAACTGTGATCCCTTGATTTCAGGTGCACCTGATGAACCCCGAGAATGTACCAAAGCCCTGCTGCGCCCCCACCAAACTCCACGCCATTTCAGTGCTCTACTTCGACGACAACTCCAACGTCATACTGAAGAAATACAAAAACATGGTGGTACGCGCCTGCGGCTGCCACTGACGCCGCTGAGGGCCGCTTGTGCTTCACTGAAAGTTGGATCAGGTTGACCTCGAGGAGTCGCCGCTTTCCTCAGCCTTAAAGGAACGTCCGCCCTGAAAGATCATCGAAGAGCGCTTTGACAGTAATCCCGAACAGCTCAGAAAACAATTCTACCTTCAACCTTCTAACATCGCTAATAAGGCTACGAAGAGGGGACCAGTGCAGAAATGATAAGATGGCTGCTGGCATCTACAGGCAGCTTCATTCTCTTGCAGTGCTGAGTTGGCTTTTCTGTTAGCTGTGGGCCGGAGCCTTCACTTCTTGGGTCTGCAACTGAGTCTATGACTGTGTGTGTGTGTGTGTGTCTGTGTGTGTGTGTAGGGGGGGGGTTGTGTTTGAGTTTGTATAGCATATGTTTATTGAAGTGTGTTTAAATGCCTAACAGGCTACTGCACCTACCCCTCACTGAGGGGGTGAGTGCTAAACTGAACTGTTGTTGGACCAGTCAGAACGCTGCTTTCTCTCCTGTCCCCTCTCCAACAAAGAAGAAGGAAAAAAAGAAAAAAACAATGTGGATCAGTTATAAGAAGAGGTTCAAATACCGATGAAAAGCTTCTCAGCAACCGATGACTCTGTGAGGCTGATTCAGTAACCTGCTCATATGACAGAAAATTCATATAAATGGTTTAAGTCAAATTTGAATATACAAGTCCTATTTTTTTAGTGCAAATATTAATTCAAACAATTTGATGCTAACTGAATGATCCATTGGAGTCAGTACATTCATATTTCCTTCCCTCTTTGCTACTGTATTTTCTTCTCAAGCCATATTTGCTTTTCCCTAAATATAATATGGACTAAACCAAAGGCTGACCACAGGCTATTTTAGCAGTGCTCCGCTCCAAATAATCTGCTCCGTGTCAATATTTGCCAGGCTCAGGCTGAGCTGCGATTCACCAGGCTGGTTCAGCGTGATGCATGTTGTGGCTGAACTCGTGTTTTTCTCCAAAGAGCTGAAGAATACGGCCCTATCCCTCCAACAAGCCACAGATGTCCATTTCCATGTTGCTGCGCTCGCTGAGCTACCAAACCGTTCCGCCCATGACAACCCGTCAAGAGATTGAGGGAAAACATTCGGTCCAAAGCGGCCAGCAGGAAGGTTTCTGTCAGCTTTCTGAAGCCAGCCCCCACTTTTGCTTTTTCAGCCCTGAGGGTGAAATTATGAGATTTGTGTCCAGGGTCTTTCCAGCTGAGCGCGTTGCTGTGAGCCTTGAATGACATGGAATTTTTTGGTTTCGTTTTAGAGAATATATTTGAATGAAAAACTAATACCCATAACGATCAAAATACCTTACGTGCCTAACCGATCATAAATTACAAAATATACCTCTGGTAAGCTGCTGTTTACATTTGTGATTATGTTAAAAAACTGTTTTTGTAAATACTTGTACATTTCTCCGCTTATTTATTGCACCTTTTATTAAAAAGAAGAAAAAAAAAAAAGAGGAAAATATATCATTTCATTAACAGATGCAAGAACCAAAAAAAAAACAAAAAAAACAACTTGTTTTTGAAAAAATTTATTATGAAATCTCATGTTACAACTTGCCATTATTCACTTTTTGTACAAAATCTGTGGGTCGTGCACGACCCATGGATGAAAAGGAAAAACAAACTTCCGTCACTGGAGTACTTTAGACCGTGTGCTATCCATAAAAAAATGTTACTGACCCAAAAGAAAAAAAAAAAAAAAGCTGCTGTGTCTCTGTTTGTGTACCTGTGCTGGAAAACAAAGTGTTGACCTGCATCACGCAGCAACCTGAACCTGTATAACCTGGGTCAAAGAGCATCTGCACTGGATCGGGCATGGCCGTACAGATGAATGGCGTTTATTACACCGTGGTTTATCACACCGAAGAGAGAAAAGAAAAAAAGGAAGCAATTGCACGTCGTGACGAATGAAATTTTCTCAGCCTATGGCGGATGAATCCCCAAAAGCTGATATATCTTGATTGGTGGCTTCAGTTTGATTAGGTTCCCCCCCAGAAAAACCAGAACACCACACCTACGGAGCATCTATTTTGTCAGATGTTTCAAGTGCTTGGTGAAGTTCTCACAGACTGGAGCTTCTGCGGGCCTCGTGGGACCAGGAAGATCGAATGATACCGACCCACAAAACCCAAAAAGGTGATGTGATGATAGGTAGTCCCACCTGACGGCTCTGCTCCTCAGTACTGACATAAAGTGGTCCAACTATCATGGCTCATTCCACCTCCTTGTTTACTGGTATCAAGAGATCTCAAACATGAGCTCATAGACATTAGCATTTTTATTTATTTATATATATATATATATATATATAAATAAATAAAAGACAGTCCAGTTTTAAAGAGACTTACAGCTACTACAAATGAGCAAAGTGCAGTTTGATGACTCGTCCTATTAAACAGAAGTGGTACCAATTCTGAGCAACTTCAGTGATAGAGAATGGGGGCAGCGTGGTCCAGGCCTGAGATTCTGAATGCTAGAAAGAGTAGAGGAAGATGCCCGATTAAGATCACAGGAGTCAGAGACAACTTTTTTTAAAACAACAAGCCGTCACCGGACTCCTGTGATAAGAACGCTGCCTCCATCGCCACTTCTTCCCCGAGTCTGCATGGGAGCGTCCCTGAGAGTTAAGTCAGATAGGCCACAGGCGGAGTGGACATGAAGTGCTCACAACTTAACACTCAACCTCACGTTTTCTTTTGCAGTCTTGAGTGATAGTGCCTTTACGTTAATGGCTTACAATTTAAGATCAGATCCGTTGTATAAAAATTCAGCATTGAAAAAAGTCAAATGGCTATAGTCAGAAACGGCAGATTATCTTTTTTTTTTTTTCTTCCTTTTTTAAACATGCAGAAGCTGTTGTGCACAGAGTTTTTGGTTATCAATTGAGAAGAGCCTCGCAGTGGTTGTCGGACGTCACTGATGCACCCAACCAAGACCAACGCGACCCCCGAAGGATGTCGGTTTGGGGCAACAGCAACGAGAAATACGTTCACATTCAAAACGCTCTGCTCAATTATTCTGTCCTTAAAACACAGGAGACACAACAGACTGCGTCGGTCCGCCGTTGGCCGACTCCTTTCTGAAGAAAAGCCAAGTGGAGAGAGAAAGATTGATGCGTCTGCTGGTGTCCCACTGGCCAGATATGCAGTGTGGGCAGGTAGAGTGGAGAGTGAGCGCAGGCTTGTCCGTTTCTACAGCTCGTCTCTCGCCTGCCTCATTACGAAGCTGTGCAGGCTCTCCAAGTCCCGCCCGCCGTGATGCTCGTCGCCCTGCTCACCGGCTCTGAAGATGATCAATGTGGGGTAACCCCGCACCTGAGGAAAGACGATACAACACTTTAACTCCACACGCTTTAGAATCCTTCAGAACCAATTCATTCCAATGTAGCTCGCAGTGTTAATGTATTCAGAAAGATTCCCGAATGATGTGGAAATCCAGGCCAAAACCGTGAAATTCTTGTTTGACATCTGTCGCTCGCACCTTATGTGCAGTCCTGATTTTTAAATATGTTGCTAAATAATGGGGGGGGGGGGGGGACTAGAGGAAGTGCAGTGCTGTGTTTAAAACATTTGGATGAGCGCTTCACATACTTTGGCTTTAAGGTTTCCATTGTGCTTTCATAACTACCTTCTGCCTGCATGCGAGGGCTTTATGGGACATCTGTAAATTCTAGAGTCCAGAGTTAGTGTTTCTGACCTCACACTCCAATTCTAAAGGGTGACACCTTAACAATGCAAGCTCAAAGTGTGTTGCCAGCATTCCTCGACCCTTTAGGATTTCAGTCCGTGGCATTTATTCTAATTAAAGCAACATGGCAGTTGTATTATTTTATGGCTGTGAAATAAATTCTCATCATAGGTTTATCATGTGCAGTATAACCCACTTTATCTTGTGGAAATAAAAAGGGAGGGAAACGTGTCCATATTATGGGCATGTGGTGTTGCAGTGTGCCGGCGCACTTACAGAGAACTTGTTGCAGAGTGTGCGCTCCACAGTGCAGTCCACTTTGGCAATCTTGACATCAGTGAGGCCCGGAAACTCCTTACTGGAAAGATCCTCCCATGTCGGGGCGAGATTCTTGCAGTGGCCGCACCTACATGGCAGAGTAACACAAAAGTTCCGTTAATATTGCGCCGTTTTACGATTCCTTTGTTGTATTGGGAAAGGGTCAGAAGACAGAAAAAAATGCTACTTGATAGTGGACTTGGCTTCATCGGGGTGATGCAATTTACACAGAACCATTAACACAACTTATTCAAGAACAGTTATTTTACATCTCCACAGGGTTATTTGTCCCCTTATCCAGCAATGATGATCTTACCATGGAGCGTAGAATTTGATAAAGGTGAAGCCCTTCGCTACAGTCTCATCAAAGGTGCTCTCAGTCAGGACCAACACGCTGGACTGCAGACAGGGAGGAGACAGGAACGTACACTTTGAATTGTGATCATCCAGGTTAGCCTAATCATCAGCGCAGCATTTATTTTTGTACAGGAGATGGTGAGACTTTATGAACTATGTGCAACCCCTGGCAAGTCATTTACAAAACACACAACACATTGATAAAGGAGGTGGATGAAGATGAACAGTTGCGGTAAGTTCTCACAACAATAGTGGTTCGGTGGGAAACAAGTTGGGGGGATCTACTGTGTTGGCAGGTGTTCGGTTCATCCCAGGGAGAGCAACTCTTTGCAGCTGCTCATGCTGCTTGCCACTAAAGGTGCCCATCAAAGAACGAATGAGCTGGAAACCTTAAATTCACGATTAGATTCCCGTTGTCTAAACCCCATAAGGTGCGATAGAAACCATGAATGATCGTGTTTGTGTGCAGCTGCAGTTAAATCTCTGAACACCAGCAGATACACTGGGATGCATACTAGCATCTTAAACAAGCCACACAAATGCAACATCATCATATATACGATGTGTGTCTGTTGAGCACACACACCTTTGCTTCCTCTTTGGCTGGCTCCTCAGTGGGGATCTCGTTTGTTTCCTGTTCCTCACTTGGGTCCTGCTCCTTCTCCTCAGTGAGGGCAGCCTTCAGCTGATTGTCCACAAAGTCTTTAAAAGAGTCCAGGTCTCTCTTTCCTTTGTACTGTTCTGTCTGCAAAAAAAGCCACAATCAAACCCATAAGTCAGCGCTTTATTGCAGCTCATGTTACTGCAGGGAGCATTCTGAATTACTTAAGAAGTGGGCTGTTGCAGCTGTGAAATCCTCAGTCGTAACCAGTAAAACAGGAGGGCCCAACTTCTGGGAAAACTGAACTTGTTCCATACCTTCTGTCCGTTATTGAAGAAGAGCAGCGTGGGATATCCCCTCACGCCGTTATCAGAGCACACCTCGTAGTGCTGTGTGCAGTCCACCTAGGGCGTAAGCAAATGGACTTGTGTTGTTAAACTGGAATGACATCGATGCAAACACTGACCCCGCGAGGTGTGTAACACCTCAGTATGCAAACATGTAGCTCGTCTTATGACACACATCCTGCTCCGTCAGGCAGATAACAGGATGACTGCCACAGTAGTGCAAAGTGCCTCGCACTAAAAGAGCAGAAATAACTCCGTTACAACATCGTTATATAAGCTTTTAAGATAATGTGTGCCACAAACAGACCATAAACATGTAAGTGTGACAAAAAGTGTGCGTGTGGGGGTCAACTTTAAGGAAATAAAAAGACATGTCACATTATCTGTCGTTTAACTTTATTCAAATTCGATGTATATAGAAAAACGAGCTCGGGAGCACGTTGGCGCTCCGGGGGACCCACCTTTCCTATCTTTACATCATCGGAGTGCTCAAAGGTGGTTGCCAGCTGTTCCCAGGTCGGTGCCATGGCTTTGCAGTGGCCACACCAGGGTGCAAAGAACTTCACAAAATGGGCACCTGGACATGCAGGAAATCCACAAAAAAAGAAAGAAAATGACACACTGAAAAGGAAAGAAAAACATGCGTAGAACATAAAAATACCCACAGGTGTGTTTTAATCTGAGACTCAAGTTTACAGGTTCAGATTTTTGATGTGACTAATGTAAAAAAACAAAAAAAGTCGATCCACTATGAACTCAACAAGTGAAAACATACACCTCTTCCTGTCCGCTGTTTCTGAGATGTGAAGGTGGGACCTATAAACACCGTGTTAAAAAATGTCTGTCATATCCTGCCTTTTTTCATATGCAAACAAGAAATCATTTATTTTCACTCAAAAGCAAAATATTCAACTCCAGCGGAGCCCGAGAGGCGTAATTTCGCTCAGACAGTTATCATGAGCGCTGTTTATTTTCGTATTCTGACAACCCAGAAAGGTGAGTTGACGGCACACGAGGGCTTTACAGTCGGTTCGTGCTAACTGACCCTGTGGATTGTGTTGAAATGTCAGTTATGTAAATCAAGGCAATGAGGTGTTTCCAAGCTCTCATGATGGATGCAGATGGATTTCAGTTTTCAGTGTGGCTGAAAACTGACAGAACATTCAAAAACTGGAACGAAACAGAAACTACCCATCTGCTGTGGCAGGATGCAGCTGCAGAAATACACGAGATGGGCTTAACCTTTTAGCCTGTGAGACTTACAACTACCATTTGATGGGACATTTAAACACTTTTACCTTTAGATATGTGGTCCTTGAAGCTGAGGCCAGTGAGCTCATACATGCCCTGTTTAGGTTCTGGGGCTTTAGGAGGTTCCTTTTCGCTCTCTGGTTCCTGGAGGGAAAACGACAACAAAGTAAGTGTGAGCAGCATTTTTTAATAACAATCATTACCCGTTTGGATTTTTGAGCAGATAAATGAATAAATAACTCACCGAAGGCTCCTCCTGGAGGATCTTCAGCATCCACGTCTCCAGAGACTGTAGATCCCTGGGACCCTGGTACTTAACCGCTTCCTGGTCAGGCTTAAAGAACTTCAGTCTACACATAATAAACAAACAAAACAAAAAAAAAAAAAGGGTTTTAAATTGCACCGATTTGTGACATGATTCAGCAGAAAATCTTTCCAGACTCAATGACTCAGTAGTATTTAGAACAGAGACATTCTGTAAATCATTCCTCAAAGACTGCTGTGTTTGCAGGTGCAGTGTGAAGTCAGCAACATTCAAGACGTAGGAGGACCCACCGTTAAGATACTGGCAGAATATTTAACTCAATGTGTCACACCTGTCATTCAGTAATAAAAACCGCTGTGTACTTCCATGTTGTACGACGTTTTTTTTGTACTGAACACTGCAGTGAAGGGACCTCTGAACTCTTATGTATTAAAGACATTGTGCATCTTCTAACTTTCTCTGTGGGAGATCACTGTACATGCCAGCGTAGCTGAACAGACACCTTTAAGTCACTTGAATAGTGATTTTGTCAGATGATGCTGGGGGTTAGAAAACTGGGATTTTAACCAGAGCGGCAGTCCAAAAATGCTTAAAGAAGCCTCGAGTTGACACACAGTCTTTAGAAAAAGAAGCGAAAAGGGGGGAAACTTTGGAGCACGTACAGAGCGCCTCGGCCCATTTGGGCCTACTTGAACCTATCCATGCAGTGAGTCGATTCCCAACCGCATCATCTGGGTGTGTTCGTCCGGTTTTCAGAAGCTAGATTTCGTACGACCATCTCCCACTGTTTACTCCCAGGACTGCTGCTGAGCTAATGCACCTTTTCTCAGAACGTACCACACTGTTGACTAAGTCTGCAAATTGACCTAAACCTCAAACCGAAACTAATAAACTGATAGGGCCTAGATTTAAGGCTTGCAAGTTGATGCTACTCCAGCACTTACGTAGGGTAACCTCTGATACCGTGATCGTTGGAGCAGAACTTCGTGTCCTGGACGCAGTCTACTTTCACCACATATGCCGGGGGCTCATCCATGCTGTTATATTTGTCTGCCAGTTCATTCCATGTTGGCTGCAGTCTCTGGCAATGGCCGCACCTGGACACAGTGGTACACATCGTCAGTGTGCAATGTTAATTAAAAAAATAATAATAATTAAAAAAAAAACAAAAAAAAAAACACTGTAACATGCTCGGATCTGGCTGTATACATCCTTTTTTGTCCAAACCAAACTGCAAAAGACAAATTTTGAGAATTTTTCCACTCGAGTCACAAAGAGTATATGATGGTCTATTTTGAATGTGGAAGAAGTTAAATCAAAATGAGTGACGCGATCGATGAGCTAGCAAGCTAATAATGGGAGGTACTTTTTTTTTTTTTATAAAGCATCCATCCATCATGATGCATTTTGACTTGACCATCTGAAAACTCTGAAGGTTATGTTAAGAGCGGGAAAATAACATTTATAGATCACAACAAGCTGTGCTTGCATTTCTCTCTTTGGGATGAGGTGAAACATGTCCAGTGTTTGATTCTGACCCAACTCTAACATGATTTAAAATACTGTAGATTAGAATTTACTCTTTACTGTTCAGGGATCAATTTAGGAGGAACACAAAAGCACTGTATGAACTTATTATGTGACATAATCCATAACAGACTCATTTCAAGGTGGGAGGCAAAAGACTGGGTAAACTCATCTCCGTTTTAGATATGCATTACATCATCCAGGATCTCTGGAGGTCTGTGAATCCCGGTTTTGAAACCACTGACACAACATTAGTCAATCAGTGCGTGCCACGTAAGCACAGGTTCCCAGTCTAAAACTTTGAATTGTTACTAAATATTAATCCTGTGTGGCTTGGGATGATTGACTGTACAATGCAGACGGTTGAACATAACCTGCATTTTTTTTTTCCAAATAACTGTCAACGCAAGAAAAGCGTGAGCAGTATAAACATTGAGGCTTACGTACACAAAGTGCTTCAATCCGTTAAGCTGCTATTTGGCTATGCTAGTTAGCAGCTAAGCTAACCGCACCGGTTTTATGAAAGGAATGCGCGAGGTAGCCAGCTAGCTGGCGTGCTAACTAGCTTGTTTGCTAATACCCCGGTAAACTAACTCTGGAACAGGCAGGGGTTTTCCTGTTTTTCGGTTTTAATGAAGGTAAACTCGAGACAGGTGAAGGTTATTATTATGCATTTTATTTAACGTCACTTGGAAGAACTTGGTAACTGTTCACTTACCATGGAGCGTAAAACATGACAAAGTGGGGTGCAGTGGGTATCGCCTCGTTGAACATCTCCACCGTATATGTGTGCTTGGCATGCTCGTCTTCTTCTGCATCGTCGTCGCAAAACACACCAGCAAACAGTAACGACAAATAGATAAAATACAGCATAAAAGGCGAACTCAGTGCAGAAGCCATGGTGAATCTCGGTCGGTGGAAAGTGCCCCTGCTGACGAGAAAGGACCGACTTTCAACAAGCACGCCCCTCTGCAGCCTCTGTTTAAAGGAACGTGGACTCTGGATGCGACGCAAGCTGGTGGGGCTCACTGAAGTTGCATGAGGGTATAGAGTCACAATGTTGTGCAGATCTGTGGCAGCCGGCGAAGCGCTTTTGTAACCCTTTTCAACGTGACAGATTCAAATGAGTGAAATTTGAATTTGTTAAACGATTTTACTGGAGGGGATCGTGTACGTTTCCCAAATTATATACCATAACGCCAAAAAGTATACTAAAGAAGATGTACTGGATCATTTCTACAAATGTGCATGCATTTTTTTTTTGCACCATGCTAGTGTTGTATGACTCACTTAAATGCAACCTTATTGTCTTTGAAAAAAATATGCTTATTTTGATGCATGGAACACCATTAAAACAACATTTGCCACTGTGTTGCATCCTCTCTTATTTTGAACAAAGCTCTTAAGAGTTTTGCAGCTGAGGAGGCCAGCTGCTGTAGTCTGTAAGGTCAAATGTTTTCCTATTCTCACTTGATATAACATTTTTAAAAGTCTTCTTTGTTTCGTTCTCAACTGCAGGTAAGCCAGTTTAGTACTCAGAGCCTCGTGCTGTGCAGTGATGGAGTTGTAATGTGTGCCCAATATTTGGAACTGTCTTGCTGAAATAAGCAAGGCCCCTCCAAAAAAGGCAACAGTGCATGGCTGAATATATTGATTCCAACCCTGTACAGTGTACATTAATGGTTCCTTCACAGGTGTTCAAGTAACTCGTGCAAAGTACACAGATGCACACCTGAACCATTGTACCACCACATCTCTGAATCATGCATATTTAATATTTTTCTTTATATATTTTGTATAGGGTTTTAACTTGCATTTGTAGATGCAGTGAACAACTGTGTTTACTAAACCTAAACCCCTACCCAGAACCTCGACAGAAGCCTAGATAGTTTAATAATCTATTTGATAATCATTATCTCGAGATCACAGACTAAATTTCTAATCATCTTGACATAATGAAGTCTTTTCTGCTGTGATAAGGGGTAATTTTGTATTATTTTTGTTTTCTCAAGATAACTGGCTAATAAATTTTGTCAATGTGTCCTTGCAAGGTTCCATTTAAATTACATTGAACAGTGAAATTAGGTGTTAACACAGGAACCAGTCATTTCAGAGCCCACCGAAATCTTCTTGAAATCTTATGAAAACAAAGCTTGCTATCTCATCGTAGCAGGTACTATAAGTTGTCATCTAAAAAAATAAGAAAACAAAAGGCAAATTTCTCAAGATAACATGATAAATAACAAAGCTTGTTATGACAGAAGAGCCCACATTGCCCCAGTCCTAATATCTCGTCACTGGCTCCCGGTATTTTACCGCATAAACTATAGAATTTTGGTTTTGACATTCAGGGCATTGCATGGACAGGCTCCTCCCTACATTTGGGATTTGGTCCAAGTCTTATACTTCAACTTGTAGCTTGAGATCCTCTGAGCAACATCTATTGATGGTCCCTCGCACTTGCTTTAGGACCCGAGGAGACAGATTTTTCCAAGCTGTTGGACCAAGAATGTGGAATGAATTACCACTTTACTTGTGATCTCTGTCGATGCTTTTAAAAACCAACTTGACTTTTTTAAACAAGCATTCAAGCCCAACTGCTGCTAGGTCTGATATTGACTGTATGTTGCTGTAATGTATTTTTAAATGTCCACATTGTACTCGCTGATGCCCTTCCTGTGAAGCACTTTGTGACTGCTGTCTGAGAAAGGTGCTATATAAATAAATTTTACTTACTTACTTATTTGTGATTTTTGAGACAACAGTTTAATCAACATATGATCTCGAGGTAGCTTTATTATTTAGCATCAAGCTAAATAATTGCAGGCAAGGTTTCAAAATCATTTTCTTTTGTCAAGTATTTTTTGTAAACAATAGCAACTTCCCAACTTACAAACATGGCTGGATTTGAATCACTTCCTATCTGCGTATGATACTTAGTTGTATACTGCGGGTAAAGCAAACATTCAGTCTGATTTTGTTGTCTAGCTCCCAGAGAATGACTTTTGAAAGACAGACATTTGTTCAACTCTGATACTCCAAGAAAAAGCCAGACTGGTCAACTAGTGGTCCAATAAGTTACAGTTGAGTGCGCTACCTTGGCAGGCAGTGGAAGTTTCCTTCACACCAACGGCTGCCTCTTGAGAACGAAATCGCAGCTCTCATAATAACTGAAGGTGTAAATTTATTGAGACATCCATAAAACGGTGATATATTATGAAAATAGACTCTTGGTTAAAAGAGCAGTCAGTCAACATTTTGCTTTTACCTGTAAAAATAAGGTCAGCGTAGTTCAGGTGTAACATCACTGCTGGTTAAGGCGACAGATGGACTGTAGGTCGTCTACGCCGATGGTCAGATGTGAGTCAGAGTTGCCTTTTTCATCACCGCTGCAAATGATCCCGTAAAATGGGTACAAATGAATCCAATGTATTACACTGGACAAATTGCGCGTCTTGTTGTGGCAGCAGCCTGGTGTACTGGGGACAGTGATTGTAAATCCTGTAGTTATTCCCACGGCTAAGTGTGTTTGTGTTTGTCTGTTCCCAGTACCTGCTGGCCTGCTGAACCGACAGCTCTCTGGAAAGTCCTCTCTGCTTGTAGCGTAGTCATGACTTCATCCAACCTGATGGAGACAGCCGTCAAATTGAGCGTGTTTCTCTTTAATCAGCCCTCGTTTTGTTTTTCATCTGGACAACTGGGAAAGCGGAAAAAGGAGAGGAAGAGCTTGCAGCATGGAAATAGACAGATCAGTTGCCTTCACACATGGTACTGTGTTTAAAACTAATGCAGACTGTCAGAGCAACCCTTGTCTTTTGACCGTGCTAAAATGAATTAAATTATTCTACCATGCAGAGCCACCAAAAAATATAAATATGTGTAGTTCCACACTGTGATTACAGTGTTGCGCAATTCTGTCCACAGGGAGTACATCCATTCAAAAGAGAAGCGATACACTTATAAGAGACTCCCTCTCTGAGACAGATGATTCTTTGTTGATCCAAAGACCCGCAAGAGATGATCTTCAACCTCTGGCTGTAAAAACTCAAAAAAATATTTTCTCTTCGGGGAGCTTCAGGAAATGTGGCCTTACTTGCACTTAACCAGTAAAACACAACCAACAAATCCAAAGGGTCAGAAGTCTGCAGACACCTTGATTCTTTTGAAAACATAAAGTTGGACAAAGAGCTTATTGTTGGCTTTGACATAGCAGGTGAACACACGACAAAAACAATATTGCATGTTTTGATACAGCCAAGCCACCGGAAAGACAACGTCTCTCATGTTAGCCAAAAGACTGAGGGAATTGTTCAACATCTGGCCTCTGAAAACATCAGTATCAGGTAAACATTTAGTATAGCTAGTTAAATACAGGAGATGGGAAAACAGCTACCATTTCAAAGTTGAGCAAATATGTGATGAAAGATATTTATTATGGAATCCCAGGGGCATCTGGACCTTTTTTCATGTGAGAATCAGGTCCAGACATTGTTTGCATTCTACAAGTACTAGACTACACTACTACCTAACTTACCGCACTTACTCTAGCACTAGTTATGCTCTTAGCTGTTTGGTTTTGGAAGGAAATGCACTTATGATTTCTTGTGACCTGAAATTCTTTTGCCTACCGATGTGGAACACAGTTATTGTAAGTCGCTTTGGATAAAAGCGTCTGCAAAATGACCGTAATGTACATGTAAATGTACAGGAAATTGTTTGTAAGAGATGCATGCTTACAACTGGAAATACTGTATTTCGCAGTGGCATGGCAGTAGAGCACATAAGCATGAAAAAAATTTAAGAAACAATAACTGTGTTAGTCTGACCAAAACTGGACTTTTAAAATCAATGTAACTATAGTCTGGCTGAAATCGAGCTTCTCAAAAGCTGGACTAACTTGGCCACATAATGCAGTTTGGACTCAAATTTCACCTGTATGTATACGCTCAACTACACTCAAACTGGCCTAGGTGCATGCTTCACGGTCTGCATTCACTACCCAGAAGAAGAAGAAGAAGCCAGCAACAACAAAAAATGTTTTTTTTGGAAAAACAGTAAAGCGTAAGTGTTCATATAGATATAGCTCGATTCCCAATGAAGCCGCTCGCATTGACACGGTTCTTCTTTTTGTTCTTTCTGTTTTGTGTCGACTGGTCCAACGTGTCAGAAATTATGAATGAAAAGCAGACGCCATTTTTTTTGTTCATGTTTCTCTCTGCATCAGAGGCTGAGAAATAAAGATGTTTGTCAATGTTACACACACACACACACACACACACACACATCCACCCACGAACACCACACACACAAGCACTCATACAACACTTCTTAGTCTATACAGTGTTACAGGCTACACGGTGCTTTTTCCTCTATCACACACATTCACACATCATTAGTTCGGTGTTTTGGCCAAGGACTTCTGATTGGCCAATCGACCGCTCTTCCACCTGAACTGCAGCTGCGCATGTAGGTCTTAGGGATTTAGCACATTGTTCTGATATGAGATTAATTAGATACAAGATTGAACAGAAACATACAAAATCCTCAGTCTGTTGAATTGATCTAGGTACTATGAAGATGCAATGTCAGCACTACTTTTGTAAATCAAAAATTTCCACAATGTTGTTCAAATAAATGAATTCACAAAAAGAAAAAATGTTTTTAGAACATTGATATATCAACACTCTGAGTGTTTTGATTTCACTGGATTTGAAGAAAAGCACAGTATGACCTGTCAAAGCTCAAAACTCAAAGTTTAGGACTTGGACTTGATTTGGGAAATTTGATTCGGTACTTCAGCAGAAAGACTTGAGACTTGCCTGTTGGTTGCAAAATGACGACTTTGTCCCACTTCTGGCACATACCAACTGTGAGATACTTTGAAAGTTTTCACTTCACATCGAAGCTCTTTCTAACTTTGGTGAGCGTACTGATTATATTTCTACCCTGACTTTGCCCACTGTTCTGACACCGATGTGTCGGCAGAACGAGAGCCCCCACCCACTAAAGTTTATTTGATCTGCCTCGACACCCATCCTTGACGGACCATTCTTGACAAGGTGAAAAATTCTATGAGATTATTTTCCCCCTTTTTTCGAACATGATAAATAATGGTTATACACAAATTTGAGCCCAATCAAGGGTCTCTATTGTTAACATGGCAAACCACATCCATAGACCACCATTTAATCTTTGCATGTCATATAGCTGTGGTAAGAATGACCCAATTGTTGCTGACATATTTTACATCTGGCCTCTTGAACGGGAGGCCACATAGTTGTGGGTGTCTACTTGTTACCCATTGTTGATAGCTAGGCACTTTGCCAGGCCAGCTACAGCATGGTGTAATAGGAAAAAGAATGATGAATGGACTCTGGGGACCAGAGGACATTCTGTTTGTTTTCTTAATTGCCTGAACTTAGTGGCTGAGAGTGTGAGCGTCAGCAGGCGGCGAACTGGGTGAACGGAGAGACAGTAAATGACAGAGGAGTGGTCTGTGCATATGTTTGTGAATTTAAAAAACAGGTCATGCCAAAGTTAAATGTTGTTCTGGGCCTCTAAGTTCATACAGTGCACAATATTTGAAAGCAGTCTGAAAATGCCCTCAGCGCTCCACATCAGAATGATTTTCTAAATATATTTTTTCAACCTGGTCAAGATAGGGAGGACACCAAATACACAAAGTGTGCGAGTTATTTCCAAACATCTTTTTGAAGATTGCTGAAGCGTGACATTTGACATTCTTAGACCATGCTTAAAGGGTTGTTAAATGAAAGATTAATGCCATAGTTCACTAAAGAGGTGGCTGAAGCCAACAGGTCTAAAGATTGGAAAATAACTTTCCTTCTTGTTTTCACTTCACATCGCCAAAAGCTTTTTTCACCACAAATTTATGTTGCAAATGGTTACGTCAGCGCTGCAATTGTTCACATTATGCAACACTCGTGACACAGGAAGATTCCACTGGGCACAGCAGAGCGTCTCTGGATGACCTTCCAACATGCTAGTTGTTCCCCTGGTATCTCCCATATTTGAAGCCCATCTTCACATTTTGTTGTTTCTCCTGGAAAACATTTAACATTTTTTTGTCCTTCCTTTCTAAGGCTACCTTTTTTTTGACATTGCCAGGGAGACACAGAGGGAACCTTGTAGATTACTTTTCTGGAATATTTCGGAGCTATTTCTGACCAACTCTAATTCTGTCATGTAAACATCTGGGAATTATCTTGCTGGACACGCAGTCTGTCTGTAGAAATGCTTTACGCGTCGTCTTCCCACAACTGAACATCATGCAATCCAAAGCCAGAAGTGTTTCCATTAGGAACACAAAACTCATGGCAGTATCATATCCGGGACACAGGATGTGACCAACAGTGGGGAACCAATTTCATTTCCAGACAGCTTACTAAAACCACTGCCGCATGCACCTGTGCTGGGAAAAATGATAGGAAAGGGCTAACCCACATGACTGAATCACTCCCGGAAAAAAGAACGAAAAAAAAAATCATGAAAGCATGGAAAAGAATTTTTGGGTGACCAAAAGACGGAGAGTGGGTGTAAAGAAGAAAGAAAGAAACAAAGAAAGAAAGCGAGCAAGAAAGAAATAACCTTTGATAAAAGTTAAAAGTAGAGAAAGAGGTGGGATAGCAGACAACATGGATGGAGGAACAGGAGGAATGTCCTGAGATAGTTCTGGCTTTTGTGGACTGCCATGACAACTCCCTCTCTATTCCAAGTATTTTTATTTTCTACAGCTCTCTGCAGTTTAAAGGCAGATGAGTAATGCAAGGCCTCATAAGGTAACTAAATAATGGATATACTATCATTTTCCACGAAGCCTGAGCACTCGGTTGACTTCTTACCGTTGAAAACAAAGTTAGATATTGTGGAACTCACAGGTGCTTAAGCAAAAAATAGTATGGTACAATAAAATTTTTTTTTTTTTACCCCCAATCATCTTTAAAGACAGTTTGCACAAAATGGTCGTAGACTATTTGATTTAATGTCCAGAAAAGAAAGATCCTTTCTCCTAAACAACAGCTTTGTCTGGATTAGGAATAGAGACCTGAATGAATGGACACAGTAGGACTGTGTGTAAAAAGAAAAATACACTAATTGACAGAAAAAACTCAAGGAGACACGAGGGAAAATATTAAATGAAAATGTAACTTATACTCTTTTTACACCAATTTTTTTCACAATCTGCTATTACATTTGCCCAGATCTTTGGTTTACTTTAAAACATCTGCAAAAATAATGCTATTCCCATCATTCATAGCTGCACACATATGATGCTAACTGGCAAATGTTTGTATCAATACTTTCTTTGAAAAAGGAACAAAACTATACTGTCAGTGCTTGAGACTATGAGCTGGACAGAAGGCGGTGAAGAGGTAAATTTTTTTCTTGAGGAAACATTAAACTTGCCAAGTGTCTCCATGTTAACTTTAAAATTTTTTCCGTCTTTTTAATTGGAACTGAGTTTGGTATGTTTACCCTCTATGTTCTGGGGACAACAGTGTATTCAGTGGTTACCACTACCTCCCAGAGAACAGGCCCGTCAGACATTAGGAAGGAAGGATTACACTGTATTCCGCAGGCTATGATGAACCATAGTTTCTGACAGCTGTATCTTTCTAAGATGATTTAGTTAGTTTGTTACTTTTGTCTGGACTGTGGACATGAACCCCACACAGGAGGACTGACAGTAAGCTGCCAGCTGTCTCGCAATCAGGGTATTCCTTACATTTCTTTTTGTCGGCAACTTCTTGCTACCTGCGACCTCCTTTGTGAGACATGTCTCTTCTGTCTAGTAAATGTGAGTTTCTGTGAACAAAAAGTGTGTCCACTCTGACAACTCAAAGTGCAGCACCTTCAGTGACAATTAGCATGTGCTGCTTGGTATTGTGTTCCCATCACTGCCGACCGGAGCTGAAGCTGATAAATACTCGCAAAACTTCTGAAAATACCAGGAAAAGAAGTCCAGTTGCTTCCATTCAACTTGGGATTATCATGACCTGGATAGCTGAGAATATAGATCAACAGAAAATAAATTTTTTATACTATGTATAGGTTTAATTTTACTGTCTGTAGTGGTCATATCAAAGTTGTAGTTTGGACTATCACTCTGCCTTATCTATGTCAGGAAAGAACCTGCACGGCATTCCACTTGTAGGAATATTTATACTTGTCACATGAGGTGAGACATTGTAGGTGGTGACAGAACCAACCTTGGCTTGGAGGCGGCCTTTCCCAGTCACCATTTGGTTCAGACCTTTCTTTATAAAAGCCCCACTTCCTGCTGGTAAAGCCATCAGGATGATCTGACCAGAGTATAAGGGGGTTGAGAAGGGGCAGGGAAGGAAAGAAAAAATAGTGAGCAACGGAAATGACAAGTGAAAAGAGGATTTAGATTTATTGACCTCCTGAAATTCAGTCTGTTAATATGACCCATGATAGTTTTATAATGTGATATTGTTTCTAATCTTTCAATAAAATATGAAAATCCTTTATGTACAAGGAAAAGTGAGAAGGTTTTAGCCCTACGTTACAGTTTTAAGATGATTTAGTGGCATATTATTTTAACACCCTTGGAATTATTAAGTGTGATATTCAACCTAAATTGATGTTGGCGTATAAGCAGAGTGGCAGTCATAATTGTGACCCACCTGAAGGCCACTGTGCTGACGTATCTTTGAACAAGACATTTAATTTGAAATAAAAAAAAAAAACAGGATTTCCTTACGAGGATGAGCTGAGGACAACATTCTGCTTGGAAAGAAAAAATGCTAAGGTGCGCTTATATTCATGGTGCGTCAAAATACACATGACAACCCACAAATCAAGCAACAGCCATGAAAGCTTGAAGTTACGGTGCTCTAAAGTGAAATTTAAGCTGACAGTATTTCATATGAGGCAAGCCATAAATGTCATCAATAACCAATGAGGCTACATTTTGTCCGAGCAAAAGTTGTATATAAGGACTGTCTGTGGTTTTATTCTTTTTGGACAAACTGCAACACACTTTAAGAGCGCCCAAGTACCTGCCGTCACTGCATCAAGGTTTGTTTATATTTTCCCCCTCTTTAAAAAAAAAAAAAGAAGAAAAAAAAAGTAATTACAGATGCTGTCACCCACTCACTGTACTCCTGCTAGCTCTCATGGAAAATGTAAAAGGGGCCCTGCCTTGTTGAGTTCAGGCTGACATGGCCAGTGTGTGATGGCCAAGTCACAAAACAGATGTTTATTGTTTTTCTAGGGATGATTTGCTCTGTGCTCGATATTGACTCAGGTCCAAGCACAGGTCACTTTAAGAGAGTGCTGTGTAAGAGTGGGCAGACAGGGTCACAATGCTTGAACCAGGCGATGATGTTTTACTGTAAATGTGGGACCGATTGCATGCATGTTTAATCTGTGGGGGAGTTTATGATTCTGACAGGTGGCTGGATTTGTCCATAATTCAAGCAGCTGCGCGATAAAATGATCAAATGGCTCACACGTTGGAAATATGTGACCGTGTGTGTGCTGTCCTGAATGTGTCACTCCGTGTGAGCAATGAATGAGTTGTAGAAAGCGATTGTGTATTTCTGTGTGTGCATGTCAGTGGAGGCTACACCGTGGAGAGTTTGCAGAGGCAGTCACGGACCCGGGAAAGGTCTCTCCACAGAAGCCATTAAGCAGTGTGTCTGTTGGAATAATGTGTTTGACTTGGCTGCGGGGCCACAGCAGGTGCTGGGAGGACCAGCTTGGACCTGCTACTCCTTTCCTGCTTTGATCTGCAGCCCAGGGACCAGTTTTCTTCTTTTGGTGTCTTTCTCTTCCATCCCTTCTTTCTATTCCTCCTTCCTTGTCTTTGTTCCTCCGTCTTACTTCCATTTTTCCGACAGTTGTTACGTCTGCTATTTGCCTTATTTTGGTGTTTAACTTAATCTTTATCAGTTGTTCCCTTGCCTTGAATTTTCCTTTCCTAATTTTCCTCACCACCCATTTTGCAGCATTCTTTTCTCTATTTTCTCTTTATTTTTCTGACTCCCTTTCCTAATTTCTCCCTATATGCTAACTGTTAAAGAGCTTAGTTGTACTCTGGCCACACAGCTGCTAGACATCGTTGACACTACTGGGAGCAGAGCAATGAGTAAATGTTGAGTAAATTTATGTATTCAGTGTATTATTGAAAGAAAGGTTGATGGAAGCTACCATCAGGGACATTTTTTTTCTGATTCATTATACAGAGCAGATGGTAGAAAAATCAAACATAAAATATTATCTCATTTAAAAAAATGGTTCACTGAAATAATGTTTGCTTTCTTGCTCAGAGAAGAATTTAATTACAAGACTGATATCTCTCTCTAGTCTGTCTGCTAAATATGTAGCTACACCCAATAGGCAACTAGCCTACTTGTACAGTGCACAGTGAAAATGAGTACACCCCTGTTGAAAAGTAACATTTTGAACAATATTTTAATACACACACAAGTTATTCCCAAAACGTGCATAGAGTAAGTTTAATACAACATCTGTTCAGCTTACAACAGAAAAGAAAGGTCAATAATATAACTTAAATGACATATTTGTCCATTTTTGTGAAATTATGCTGGTACAAAAGTGAGTACACCCCTATGTTAAACTCCCTGAGAATGGGCCGTGTTGGCCCGAAATGTCATGAAATGAAAAGGCATTAAAAGGGAGGTCATCGTTGTGCGTTTCATCCTTGCCTTACATTGAAATTTTACATTTTGAGTCTGCACCAGGCTAAAAGAGACGTGTGTGAGATTTGACTGAAATCCTATGGAGAGTATCATGATCTGCTTCAGTAGTCACAGTACATGTTGACAAGCATGTTTCTTTTGGTGAAATTCAGCTTCCTACTGTTGATGGCATCCATACAGCCCCAAACCATGTCACTCCCACTACTATGCTTGACTTTAAGCATGGGGCACTTTTCTTTGTACAAATCACTTTTTACCACCACACAGGCTTGACACCATCTAAAGCAAATTTGTTTATCATTGTCTCATCAGAGACAAACAAACTAAGGATATGGATTGCTGGAACCATGTCCTGTGATCTGATGACACCAAGATGAACAAATTTGCTTTCGATGGTGTCAAGCCTGTGTGGTGGTAAAAAGTGATTTGTACAAAGAAAAGTGCCCCATGCTTAAAGTCAAGCATAGTAGTGGGAGTGACATGGTTTGGGGCTGTATGGATGCCATCAACAGTAGGAAGCTGAATTTCACCAAAAGAAACATGCTTGTCAACATGTACTGTGACTACTGAAGCAGATCATGATACTCTCCATAGGATTTCAGTCAAATCTCACACACGTCTCTTTTAGCCTGGTGCAGACTCAAAATGTAAAATTTCAATGTAAGGCAAGGATGAAACGCACAACGATGACCTCCCTTTTAATGCCTTTTCATTTCATGACATTTCGGGCCAACACGGCCCATTCTCAGGGAGTTTAACATAGGGGTGTACTCACTTTTGCACCAGCATAATTTCACAAAAATGGACAAATATGTCATTTAAGTTATAATATTGATCTTTCTTTTCTGTTGTAAGCTGAACAGATGTTGTATTAAACTTACTCTATGCACGTTTTGGGAATAACTTGTGTGTGTATTAAAATATTGTTCAAAATGTTACTTTTCAACAGGGGTGTACTCATTTTCACTGTGCACTGTACCTCCATTGCACTGATTCTCAGTCTAAGGGTTACAAGATAATTTCAAATATTCACCGAAAAAATTAAATAGCACACAAAAAATAAATAATCTTCGATCAATCTTTGACTTCTGAACGGCTGAAACATCACATCACCTGTGCCAGTTATATAAGGTACCAGAATGCACAGCACCATGGTGGCAGGAAGTAACAGCAGCTCATATTTTGTGTATTTTTGTATTTGTTGAGATGTTTCACTTTTTTTCTGACACTTTTTTACAGCTGTTATGATGAGTTGTCATGCCAAACCAAGAGTAATTTACAAACAGGAAAATCTTATAGCAGGAAAAACACCCCAAGTCCATGACGAGTTGAACAGAAGCTCTGTGGATGTTGTGCGGGAGCAAGGTGGAGAACGAGGTGGAAGAAGTTTAGACCATCTTTTCCCTCAATCCTCATGGGGAATGTTAGATTGCTAGCAAACAAAATGTACAAGCTTTGAGCACTCATGAGGACACAGGGAGCATATCTAACTGAAACATCCTGAAAACATTCTGCTGGAGCATGTACCTGACTCCAACACCTCTCTACCTTGCTTTCACAATACAGAAGCTTAGGCCCTTCAACGTTAGCAAGAAAATGTTGCATACCTTCTATGAGTCTGTGGTGAAGAGTGCAATCTGCTTCGTAATTATCTGTTAGGACTGCAGCATCAGAGCCAGTGACTCAAATAAATAAAGAAGAATGCACAGAAGAATGGAAAACATAATGGACAATTCTGCACACCTTCTACATAACAAAGGGCATGCAGCTATACTGCAGCTATCAATTTTACAGGAGGTCATTCCATGTTACTTTTTTTCAGTGACTGCTGACAAATGACTCTTTTGATCATTCAAGCTGCAAGAAAAGCGTGCAATTATTTTGGTATCTATAAAGTATCATTCAATTTAATTCAATTCAGTTGCATTGAATTCAGTAGTTTCCTTTAGAACAGATTCATTGAGTGTGTTGATATACAAATGCCGGCAAGATACACATGCTAAATCTGAGGCAATTGCACAAATGTGCTTTTTTTTGGTTGAGAACATGTCTCTCTACAACAAGGAAATCAATTTAATTATGAATTAATATTCCACATGAAAAGCATTATAAGCCAAAACAACTATTTGTAAACAACTGTTTTGCAAGCCTCATTGTTGTAGCTTCCACTTCAAATTTGCTAACTATAGTCGACCTTATAGTAAAGTGGACTGACAGCTTTGGCAAGTCCCCCCCCCCCCCCCCCCCCCCAAAAAAAAGCCTGAGAGTACAAAACCTGGGCTCTCACATATAAACTGTGCGCACATACAAAAAGGTTACGTACGGCAGTTTCCTCACACAGTTCAACACGTATAAAACTGAACATGGCGTGAGAATGTGCAGGTGGAGACATAAGTGTTGAGCGGTTGTGAAAATGTGCAGACTGTTCCGCATAGCCTTGTGTGGATTCTGTCAGCAACCAGTGCCAAATTACAAAGCACTCGTCTTGTCACAGAAGTCGCTAAAATTATGTTTCAACTTCTGTTACTGTGCCACGTCTGAACGAAAAAACAGAATCATGAAAGCAGATACAAAATTAGTTTGATAAATTAGTGAGGATTAAGTTTAACATCAGAAAACCCACCTGGCCTTATGCTTTCCAATTAACATTACTTTATTTCCGGAGGCAAATGTTGTTAAGTTCACAATATCCAGAACTTGTCTGGCTGAGAGCACAGAAAAGCTGCTGAAAAGTGTTTCACACAGCTGACATGCCTTCTCACTTTGCAACAACCATGGTTGCCAGTAAATGTACAGCTTGCTCTGTTTATGTGAGGTGACGAACGGTATGTCACAAGGGCGCAGTTTTTCTCCAGCTCTGCTTCACTCGGATCGGCTTGTGATGTGACAATACAGTGTGTCACTGTGTCCAGCCCGCTTAGTAAATTAGATTTTTACACATAGCATCAGAGAAACCATCTCTTTTTGTGCCGTCAGCCACACTCTGCTTTCTTCAGATCAGCACACTCTCCAAAGAAGCTCCTCATCTTCTAAAGATAATTATTCTTTCAGGACAAAGTTTCATAGACTGTATATAAAGATTTGTACAGTCCGTGATTACTCTCATCCAACGTTCCAAGTCAAATGTTAACAGTGAGCGTGGAAAAAAGTGAAATCTGTGGTGTGAAGGATTTAATTATGTGTGCTGTAAGGTGTTACCGAGCCATAGATATAAACTAACATGCCCTTAAATACCGTATCAGCCCTCACTGGCAATGGCCAGTGAGGAAATCAGCTTAAAGTCACATGACGAAATATACACTGAAAAAAGGTGTAAAAGTGAGGTGAATGTGTGCTGTGAACTATGCACATGCCAACAATACATTACTGTTTAACAGTTAAACTTCACAACGCCTCAGCAAGGAGGTAGATTCAAAACTGTCTTTAAAATAATGTCAATGTATTAAGACAAACAGTTGTTTTACAAAGCCAAATTTTAATTCACTCGTGTTCCACCTGGTCTTGCGTAAGTCTTTACAACATCACTGGTTTTGTCGGTTGTAAACTGGTTCAAAATCTTCACTCTTTTTAAATATCTGGCAAACGATGAAAGGCAAACCTAGACTGAGCCCTTACAAGATGTCATGACACCCAGTGCTTAACATGGGCATACAGTAGGTGAGTCATAAGCTTAAATGTAGAGCCATTCCTCCCTTGGTGTTTTTTTATTTTTTATTTTTTTTTTAACTTTCCCCTCGGCCTCAAGGTAAAGCCATTATGCTTGAAACGAAAGAGAAGAAGCAGCAAAGGCAGCAGCCCACTTTGGTTCAGAGACACAGGGGAGGAAAACCATGAAAAGTAAAGCCCTGGGCTGTCCAGGACCCTGAAAGAGAGTTGCCTTTAATGAAGAAGCCCACTCCCATGCATTCCTCTGCCAAGAGCTGGGGCCTCCCTGGAGAAAGCCAGGATGAGAGGCTGAACTCACATTCAGATGGGGGTTCATGGGTTGGAGCTGCTCCAAAGATACGCAGTCTACACAGAGGCACAAAGAAGAGTGCAGTCACATACACACTGATGCATGCACCTTGTTCCTAAACCTCTCGTCTCTCTCATTGTTCTGTCAGTCAGGATGGTTTTCCTAGCTGTGATCCACAGCAGGGAAGTTCTATTTCATGAATGGTAACACACATGCAGCCTTGTAAAAGGATAACTGATTGATTTATAGCGTTTCAGGGGCTGGGGTAGGTGGGATATTAGATGCTCCTTGGAGATCTCATTGTGAGATCATTGAGTGAGAGCAAAGACCCTGATCTGAGAACAACAGGTCCCTAAGCAGAAATTCCACTACCTAGGGACCAAGGCTCTCCAAACTGACAGTGAGATGAAAGTTTTTCTAGAAGGGGCATCAGTGCTTAGTTAGCTTTGGGAAATGCTCTCTTTTTTTTCTTCCATCATTGAAAAGCTTCCAAAACATATTTAGAGATAATCCTATTGTTAAGATGCCACCATGAGCTTTTGTGACAAGCTTTTGTGAATATTAGAAGAGAACACAATACCACTCCTCTATCTTTAGCCAATTTGCATTTCTTTGTTGCATTTCATTTAATCATTTGTGACACACGTAATTAAACTTAAATTATATTCAGCTTGGATAAGTGCAAAAAATCTGATAGTAGCTAGTAGTAATCTAGCTAGTAAGTTTGCAATGTAAAAAGTAGAAGAAAGGCTTTTTTTCTCTCCTTTGGATGGAATTCTTTCAATGGATTTAACGTGACAATACTGTGGGGTCGATCAAAGAAAACTGTGGCCTTAAACATCCAAATCTGGAGACCACATGTCGTGCCTTTTCACTGAGAATGGTATCTGCTTTTATGGACTATTTCCCTTTTACAGCTATATCAGTTTGATTTTATGGTACTTTTACAATGCTGAAGCTGAAAATATTCATTTGAATAAGCCTGTGGGTATGGCTGAAGTTCAACAACTTTTTTGGGGAAAAAAAACACTGAACGACTAAACTGACGAACAGCAGATTTTAAATTCCTTTAATTGGAACATTTTGTGTTCTTTTATTCAGAATATATGTACTGTGACATATCTGTTACTTCAATCATTGCAAAGGTCGACACCCACAGTACTAAAGCCCTGAATCATCTTTTAAACTGTCAACCTTTCTCTTTACTGTTCCATGACTTATTTCCTTAAATCAATACCCAGACAATACGTCATAAATAACTAATCAAAAGAACTCAGAGGAAAAAGGTTTTCTCTTGAACAGAATTGGATTTAAATCATATGCTCTGCTCGAAATTGTCCGAACGGCATGAACAATTCCAAAGAGAAAGATCTGGACCAGACTGAGCTAAGGAAGCTCAACCAACGAGGGAAATCACTTCAGTTTGTTCTAGCTGGATATTTTCAAAGTAATTGTGTTAGATTTAAAGTAACTGTATTCAATATATTTGTACTGTATTATTATAAATTGTATTGTATTGTATATTTGTATTCCACTTCATGACCGCCATGAAAAAGCCACAAATAGCTCCAGTGTTTGCATCTTATCTCCAGCACTAGCTTGTATGCGACTAACTTCTGAATGAGTGAAAATTAAATCACATATAAAAGAGAGGTAGTCCTGGGAGTACAGACGTAAAAATCTCAATAAATGCTATTGTTGCTCTAATTGCACACAATGCTACCCTTCACACTATATTGGGTCTTTTGCTGAATCAAAGGTAACAACACATCTCAGGACTATCGGACTAACATTTGACCTCATTCATGACAGACATTTTGGAATATTACAGCAGGGAAAGAATTGGTTTTATTTGTTTAAAAACAACTCCGTGCTGTTAATTTTCTTGTCTTGACATTGCTTATGCTGGATAAACTCCATGGCTTATTGGACCTTATTGGACCGTGATGGGACTCAACCAATCAAAATGTCTGTTTGAGAAAGATGTGGTTATAGGCGAACACAAGCAATGCTAACTCTGGCCGTTTATCCTCTGTGAACGCAGATGCAAATGCATGAAAATATGAATAAAATATTAACAAACACAAATCTAAGAATGGCAACAGAATGGCAAATTGGTAAACTGCACATAAATTAATTTCAGACTTATTTGAAATAACTTCACATCCCATAGTGGAAAAATGGTGGACACACAAAATTACTTGAACTGACCAAGAATAAGAAAAATCCACACTGAGTATGTGGGATTGGTGCTCTGAATGTGAGGCCTTAATGATGGCACGCGGTTCAAACTACATGATTAAGTTTCTCTATGTAAGTAAAAAGGAAAAGATGAACAGTAGATTTATTGAGAAAACTTTAGAAATATCAAGAAATGTAAACTGTAAAGACAACATTTTAATTGATTGATTCTAATGATCAGACATCAGCACCTGCAACAGTCCCTTTACACAAACCATTTCAAATCCCATCTTTGTGTAAAACCAATTTTGCTCCCTTAAAACATGCTTAGTCAAAGTGAGAAAACAGCAGAAAAATACCTGCCTGATACAGAAAACGGACAATCCAAGGCAGAGAGGAGGTATGTGGTTGGCACTGAAGCCAGACATTCCTCAAAGGTTCAGGAATCTAGACGACAACAAGCCTCACTGCTGCCGGTAGCCGCTGGTTGATGACAACCTGTGTTCAGCGTCGTCTCTGGCTATTGTTTAGTCTGTGATTGACGGAGGAAGGTGCTTGTTGTTGCTGGACTCTTTATCTGTGTTTCTTGGACGTGGCAGGAACGCAGGGCTGATGAATTAGCGAGGCTGCCAGTTGAAACTTAACAGACACAAAACATCATGCACAGTTCAACTGATTAAACCTCGCAGGCTCTTTTGTTGCGCCAAAGGCAGCCGGGAGGTGGATGGCTCTTTAAAGAAAGAAAAAAAAAAGGGGAAAAACTCCAAGGCAGCCTCCAAGAATGAGATAAGGAAATGTGACTTTATAGCACAGAATAAAAACTACCATGTTACCGAGTCAGGCTTCACAAGGGAGATTATTAGTTCTTGCTAATAAGGTAAGACTGGCATTTATAGTGAATGGTGGGATATTTAATATCCATCCTTTTCGTTCCATTGATTGCTTTTATATGCCACCCAGTGCTCATTTACTAAAGCTGCCAAGGCCTCAGAATATCCAGCATGCTTTGCAACCTTCCCTTAGAGAAATATCAATTTCATACGGCAGCTTTGAGAGTTCTGACTCTCTTATATAGTGATCTACTAGGTGAATGTTTGCTATTGCCAAAGAATTCATATTACCACCTGCATCACCATCCGCCCAGGACCCATCACGGGCTCCCTGAAGTGTTGTTATGTTGGGTTATTAACTTGAAAGTGCAGTGCTTTTTTTTTCATTGGCATTTTCGTTTGGCACCCCTAGTAATTGAGTAACAGGGGCCCAGATTGTAGCACAAAAGGGAGAAAGTGAGCATGCGGAGGCTGAAAATTCTCATAAGCTGTCAGGAAAGAGGGGGTGACCTACCTCCTTGCTTTCTATTGTTCCAATGCAGAATGCTGAAATTGTGTTCATGTAAGACCTGCTTTTTTTCTCATCACTCAAATGAGCTGAAAGGTGGCCTAAAAAAAACCTTGTTTGTGCCAAATCTGCAGTCAGCCTCAACCATGTGCATTAAATTTGTTTCTTCATGAAACTTCAAGCTCCACTTGCGTTTTATTAGTATTTGAAAAGTTATTGTGTAAAGAAGATGGGATAGAAATACATATGGATATAAAGCCATAACATATGATGCATGTGACACGATGGAAAGATGTTTAGATAAAATGCTAAACTCTTGACAGCGTGGTGTGGGCTGAATGGTGGTGAATTTGATGGTCTGCACTGTCACCTTGCAAGAAGAATTTCCTGATTCCAATCTCAATGGTGGTCCTTTTGTCTGTAGTTCACATGCCCTCCCTGTGCCGATGTGGGATTCTTTTTTTCCTCACAGGAGGTGGACACTTTACCATGTACACAAATACAAGTCAGCGTCAATTCACCAGAAGTGTAAAATAATGCAGTTTAGTATATTTTATACCTTTTGTCATTTTTACATTTTCCTTTCTTTTTATTTAACAGCTGACACAAGAGATATGACAGGAGGTGAGAGGAGAACAGAGGTGGGAAACAGCATCAACAAAAGAGCCTGCATGATGTGAACCAGGGACAACTCAGCTCTCTGGGTGTCCTCAAACACTCTCTTCGAAGTTCACGTTTTGGTGTGGAGGGAGGGAGAGAGAGAGAGAGAGAGGGGGAGAGAGAAGATAGACCAGTGCAGCTTTTGCAGCACATCTGCCTCTTAAATGTGGCGACACCCCCCCCCCCCCCCCCCCCCCCCACATTCTTTTTGAATGAGCAGGTGTGTCCAAACTTTTGCCCCATATTCATTGGCAGGAAAATATTTTATGCAGAGCATGGGACTGCACTGATAGCAAAGCTCCTTCTGTAGTCAAAGTATCTTGTTACAACAACCAATACACCCGGTATCACTGTCCCTTGTCTCGAGGAGCTCCGGCTGGGTGCTGCTGTTTCCTTTATATTGGCACAGGCAACAGCAGCTCCGTGGCCAGGGAGCACTGCACTCCCTGCAAAACAGGAAGAACACACTGCTTTCAGATAGACACGGTAGACAGAAAACAAGCCAGTGACGGTCTCGAGACGTCAGGCAGCAGACAGCGGAAGATGATAACATGAGATTTCAGCTGGTGCCCACTGGGTTTCCAGCACATAGCGTCCTCTTACTAAATTGCCTCCTTTCGTCTGTGTAGAGTAAAAGTTCTCCGCTGGACACGTACAAGGAGACGCTCAATAACCCAATCTTAAAGTTTGTCACATACTGGATGTTCTACATGTAGAACTCCTAAGATTCCAGTGTTCTTTGCTCTCATTACTCATTTCACACCATTGAAACCAGTTTGAATTATATGCGGCTGATTGGCTCTTAAAACAAAGGGAGTGACACAACAATTACTTGACCAGGTGCTGATATTTCAGCATGTTCTTTGACTTGGAGCCAGAATTGCTGCGAATGTTAAAACCTGGTGTTGTTGCAATCCCCCTGTTCACAAACAGACACTGATCTAAATCCCAGATTGCTTAATGTTGATTTATTTTGGCCCGGAAGCATGCTGTTATTGACAGCAATAGTCTTTTTAGCAGTGTTGGGATGGAACAGTGGAAGGTTGTTTTCATGCAGGAGTTTTCCCATGTCGCCTCGGTCTTGTCAGTACACATACTAGACTTCTTTGCTGGATTAGAACCAGCAAAAAACAAGTCTTGCAACATAAAAGGTCTAGATATGCATCTGCTATGTGTTATCAAGTGTTAAATCCTAAAAGCAGGACTATTTGTGCTTTTTCTTTTTTTCTTGCTCTCAATAAAAAACTAAGCCTTGCCTTACTTACTTCCACGTTGTCCCAGAATAGTATACGCCGCTTTTCTGGCCTGAATTTGTTTCTCATCCTGACTTTAAACAGCAATGTCAAAACTCATTACAACTCATCTAAATCCTGAACTTATCAAGCCCACCAACTATTTACTGTAAGCCCATGACCTTCTACTCATGAATAGCTAACACTCATATGACTTTACCAGGGACTTTGTTTTTCTTTCTTCCCACCGAAACCAAAAAAATAAGCAAGGGCAGATGAAAGGATGCCTTGCTGGCAGAGGCTGGCCACGTTTCCGTTTTGTCACTCCTTGTTAGTTGATGATGGGCTGTCTCCACGTTGGACAGCTCCAGTCACCAAGGCAGAGGGAGGGCGTGCGCACACATGCAGACGTACACAGGGCACAGAGGCGCTGGCCAGTTGCTTAAACATCTGCTGGCATGTCAGTGCCCTCTGTGATCTCTGAAGACATGCCAACCACCATGTCCTACTCTAATGACAGGCTCACAGACATGTGTATGCACATAACAGGCAGGCGGAGCAACTCCAGAGTGGCCTCGCATGAGAGCAGAGAGGTCGCTTTAAGCCAAACGGGGGAAAAAAAAGAAAGAAAAAAAGATGGAAGCTTCTGTAAGGGGATCCAACAGTTAGTTGTCATCGGCTATGCTGGAACATGTGTCAGGAACTGTGCAGAGGAACTCAGTCTCTTAATTTCTCTCACAGACACTTTGTTTTCTCTTCAGCTGATGGGTGAACTGGAGTGCCCGGACTCCTTCAGATAATGATGGCCATGTGAGCATTGGTTTGCTCAGCCCAGTTTAAAGGAGTGCTGGAGGTGTGTTGTGGGAGGCATCATAAATATTTCTTCTTTATTGTCCAAAATGAACTCTGCTCTCAGTCATGCCAGGAATGTGCCCTGTGTGCCCAACCATCCATTAACCTGTCCAAAAGTATGCCATTGTGCTAGGAAAAGAAAACACTTCATTAAAGGGGCTGCGTGTGCTAACATCAGTGTCAGGGAGAAGACCAACACAGATGATTGTCTCTCTCAATGCAAGATTGGAGGTGCTGGAGGGAGCACTCTTCCCTTTTTAATAACATCTTAAAAAAAAAAAAGACTTGGGATGGGGTATATTTATAAGAGTGCCTCATCGCCTCTTTTAACAACTCTCTGTGTATGTTTTGGAACTGAGGAGGCTATCCGCTGTAGCTTTGAACGGATAAGTTGTCTCATTCTGGCTCTAACTAAACTAAACCGCTCCAGGACCTCCTTTGTCATATCCTATTAGACTTATTTCTTATTTTCTTTTTGTTTTATAAAGCGCCAAATACTGTGAGAGGAAGACCGCTGTAACCAAGAACCAGTTTAGAACTTGGACTCTTGTAATACGTGCAAAATGCTGTTTGGCTGAAAATCGTGAAGTTAAGCAAAGCCTCCCTAAGAAAAGATGTCATCTGGGTGGGAGTATAATGTTGATCTGAAATCAGTTCAAATCATTAGGCATCAATAGTGCCTTCAAAGATTTTATATAAACTGTACTTATATGAAATCATTTAAAAAACACAACTCAAAAACTAACAGCTTTGCATAGCAAAAAAAAAAAAAAAAAATAGTTATGCAAATCTGATGCAAATTACACATACTTAACATTTGATTTAGAGCCACATATGGGTACGTCATGCGGATCCTGGGTATTTATTTATTTTATTTTTTTAAATTCAGCCTTGTCAGAGGTATGTGGCCTCAGACTGTCTGAAACTCATTTATAAAAAAAAAAAAAAAAAAAGTCACGGGGACTGAAATCAAGACTTGTATTTTTTTTCCAAACACATTTTCTCAGTTTTGAACAGCTGACATGTTGCCTTCATGCAAATTTCAATTGGGTTGTTTTTATATACATTTTACAGTGTTTAAACTTTTATAGAAACGGTTATATATATACACATTTGTATAATAACACTGAGTTATTCGAGTAGTTATTCCGCAAATGTTAGGCACACAAAAGCATGATAGCTGAGCACACCATAGAAATACAATAAAAAGCAAAAAAATAAGTGGCAAAGCAAACAAAGAAACATTCGCTGCTGTGCATGCAGACTGGTTTATGCCTTTCACGCCTTCTCAGATAAAGACACTTTGCAGTCGGTGTCAGAGGTCAAATGTTTCTAACGCAGGAGAGCTGCTGAGGGACGACTTCTCCGAGACAGAGTTCTGTTTGCGTTCAGTTGACCCGAACTTTAAACACACCTGCTCAGAGAAGCTTTTTACTACATTTAACGATCTCGCTCTCAGCGCTTGGAATATCTCACCTCGGTGCCAAACTCAGGGTTCCTTTCAACGAGAAGTTAATTTACCACCCAAACCCCTCAGGCAGGCATCCATTAAAAATCTTGAGATGTTGAACACTTCACAGCCAAGGAACAATCAAAAGATCGCTTGTTTAAAAAACGACATATTCCAGACTTCTTTCATGCTGTACATATTCTGGGTGCATGTGCCAGAAAAGGCCCGAGTTTGATGGCCTGTGAAAATGCCACATTGTTAATCACAATTTCATATTCATGATTTGGAAAATTCTGACTGACGCAAGAGCAACGGTTCCAAAGTGCTCTGGGCTCTTTCTGCCAACAACCGACTAGCAAAGCCAATAGTTTTGTTTCAGCATGTGTAGAACAGGCGACCTGCAACAAAGCGTTCATGTGATAAGAGAGTGCGTTTGTCCACTTGCACGCTCATAAATGGTAACTGATCACATGAATGAATACTGGGACAAGTCCTTCTTCTTTTCACTGAACCGGGTGCTAACCTCGCCCACAGCTTTGGCGTGCTCTTCATCCACCTCTTCCTTTAATCGCTGCTGCTCCTTTAGAAACTCTGCCCAGTCGTCTTTAACTTTCTCCAAGTTGGCTTGCAGGTGGGTATTCTGGAAAGGGACGAGGTTGACGAGTTGGTAAAATGTTTAAGCAGATCATGTGTTGTGCTCGAGGGGACAGAGCCCAGTGTAAGAAATAGAACGCCTAGAATAGAATAAAGCTCTCAGAGTTTACCACCTGCTCGGTCACTCCCTTGCTTGCATTTTTTTTTACCTGTTGTGCCTCTAGCTCCCTCTGCTGGACCCTCTCTGCCATGTGATTAGCAGCCTCTACTGTAAATCAGATACAAAACATACAACCAAACGGTTAAATACAGAAAATAGGGCATATAGTAACCAGTGCTTGTCACAGTGTCTTGTGTGTGATCACACAGTGCAACTGTGAGCAAATTAAGACTCAGATTATAGTACAAATATATGATACCCAGGGCGAAATGTCCTCCCATAAGGGGTCAAATAAATCACTGTTGAAAATGCCTCTGCAGTAGCTCAGGTGTGCAGGTACGATTGTGGGTGGAGGACTTACACCGCCTGATGATGTCAGAAAGCTGCTGGCTCGTGTCCTCTAAATTTGTGGGCAGCATTTGCTCATTTGTCTCCTGCACCATTTTATTAAGGTTCTCCAGCAGCCGGCTCTCCCTGTAGCCTCGTTTCTCCTAAACAGAAGCAGAGAAAGTCATTTTCAGTAAATTTACTTGGCTACATGGTAAAACCACAGTAATAACTCCTGGTTTGTTAATCTGCGACCCAAACTGCAGCAGATTAGGAGCCCACATTTGAGTGTTTTTAATGTGAATACCATTGCAACATCAGTAGAAGCAGTACAATGCTCGAGAACTCATATGGCTATTCATCATCTTGTGTAGACTCAGTACTTGGCTAACAGTTAAAAGGGGTTTAGGGAAAATGATGATCCTATGCTATAGATTGATCCTGTAAATAGGGACATAATTGTTTGGAATGGTCCAATATTGAGCGAGGACACTAGAACTGGTAACCATGAAATGCTTACAGTGTGATGCAATGGACAACTGTCTGTCAAAGTTAAGGAAACTGTTTGTTTTTCCGATAATCGTGCAGGATTTCTGCAGAGAAAATGTGTGTTTAACATACACTGCCTTGCCAAAAAATAAGCCACACACGTGTATTTTTGCATGACCACCCTTAGCTTTGATTACGGCACGCATTCGCAGTGGCATTGTTTCGAAGAGCTCATGAAAACGTCACGGCATTCTTTTTTCACCAAGACGTTGCATTGATGATGAGAGAGTTGGACCGCAGGATACGGTCTTCTCCAGCATCTTTCATCAGACAGCTGCTCAACGGGGTTGAGATTGCTTGAGCTTTTTACTTCTGGGCACCTGGAAAAGCTCCAACTGTCACTTTTAAACATGGCCGTTGATTTTCTTATATTCAGTTTCACAAACGTTTCAAGTGACCTTCAGTCACAACCATTCAAGATTTTCTTGTGACTACATTTTTTCCCCTCAAGATGATGGTTCACCACCTCTTTCAGATTTAAAAAATGCCTTGAGACACTTCGTAGCCGCGTTTTAGTACATTTTGCCGGCTTGACACAGACTAATAACTGTTCTGAAACAGTAAGATATTTTCAGTGACCGCAGGTAGCATCTTCTGACGTGGAATGGGAATCAGTTAGGATTAAATAACTTGCTGCCAGATGAAACATATTAATCACCGCAGTACTTTTCCACTGGGAGGCTTTTACCTATTTGCTCAGTTAAATCCAGGTCTTGGCCAGGCAGTGTAAAAGAGAGACGTGGGTGAGGGGAAGTCTCACTCTGAAATTTCCTACGGGATGCAAGTTTTCAGGAAGGGGACCCTGTAAACAGGTGCGACGTTAGAGAAATCTGTCGGGGAAGAGCGGAGGATAGAAAGAGAAAGAAGGAGAAGTGTAGCTAATTGTCATCTAAAAGAAGTTTTAAACACACATCTTTGAATTGTGAAAAAGTAAGATATTTCACAGGCTGCCTTTGGAGACTCGAGCCTGCCGGAGCTGTGGCCAGCTGCGTTAAAAATGAATGTAAACACGACACTGCACCACAGACCATGATGTTTGCAGTGACGTTTTTGACAGAAATAACCACTGTCAGTCAAATAAGTGACGGAAATCTGCACCAAATAACCTTTCCTCGAAGAAAAGCATCGTTTCAAGACCGAGGAGACCTGCTACTAAACTAAACAGTGGAGTGGAGGTATAATCTGACAGCGTGATTTTGTTGACCTGCCAGGACCACAAGCGGGTATAGAAAGTGGATGGATGGATAATTATCTGCCAACAATACAAGAAAATTTGACTTGCTAACATAAAAACATCCAGGGAAGAAGAAATATCTTGTCGAGACAAAAGACAAGCATATGTTGCCTTGTGGTAAGACATTTAATCTTACTTGGCCGTCAGTTTTTGCAGTATAACGCTAATTCTGGACCCTTCAGCAAGGTGACATAGGGCTTGGACCTGAGAGCCTCTTCACAACACTGATGAGCTCCATCTTTATCATCAGCTCATTTAAATCGTCCTTCAGGGTGATTTTACTGTAAAGAGTGTGTGACTGTGTGCTGAGGATCCTCGCTGCTTTGTGCAAGCCCTGTAAGCATTTTTAATGTGATGTCACGCACCTCAAACTCTCTGACAAAGTAGCGGACTTCTGCATTGATGATGGGTCTGTGGTCCAACAGTCGGGACTGGATATCACCCACATCTGCGGGATCAACACAGCTTATAATAAATACAGTTTACAGATCACAGCTGCAAAATTGTGCCTTTTTTTAAACAGTAAATGCCTATATATGAGCTCTTGAAAACACATGCAAAGAGGTTACAGATCCTAACATTAGCCAGTGGGTATAAAAGGAAAACAGCCAGGCAAATCTTATTAGATACCAACTCATTTCATGTAGTAGCTTTCACTCACCTTTGACAACCTTGTCCATTATTATAAACTCAGCTGAATGTCGTTTAAGTGGTGAATTATTTTCTTTTCTCTCCATGGAGAAGCTCGTTAGCTTAGGCTGTTATTGCTCACAAGTTTTAAGCTAGATGCTACGCTAACGCAGGACTAAAAGCTAAAGCATAGAGATAACTACGTAGCCCAGCTAGACGATTAATAAATTACGTAGCCTATTCATTAATGACAAGTAATAGATCAGCTAAAGAACACAAAAAAACTGTGAGGGTCTTTACCCAAACCCACAAATAACAGTCATGTGAATGGAAGTCAGCTGACTCAAGTAGTCCATATTTACTACTACTTCCGGGTGTGAGGCCGTTCACCGTCCTTTGAAACAAGGGGCTTAAAGATAGGTGCCACGTATACTTTAATTATCCTTCTCACGGTTTGACCCTTACATGGGTCAACATATAATGCGTAATTATTTCCCGTACTTTAAATTGACGTTTTTTTTTAAAACCGTGGGACGTTTAAATGTCCGCTTAGTAGCATGTGAGAGTGCGTTGTGTCTGCTTTAATCACTGCGGACAGCAGATGGCAGTCTTGCTCTGCGGTGAAGCAGAGTGCTAAAAAAAATCTAGCTTTTCTTTAAAAACACATTTCCCCACATTGCTTCAATGTATTTTTTTTTAGTAAAGTAAAAATAGGAATTACCACAGGCAAATATTTGTCGAATACCCCAAAATGTTACCAACATTGTATCTATTTTTACTTATTCACTCTTGGCCTGCAAATCCTGGTACTAATTTCTACAAAGAGTTATCCTTGATTAAGTGCTATGAAAATCCTAATTCAGCAATTATACAAAGATGAAATGATATCGTTTGAAATATTAATGTTCAAGACACCAATGTAGAAACATATCTCAATATCCTTCTTTTCCACAACATATCTCAGTATCCTTTTTTTCCACCACTGAAAACTGAATATGGCTAATAATTAATAAGGCTAATGTTGAGGTTTCCAGTTTGTGAATAAATGATTTTGGCAGGTGTTTACTCTCCAGCAAGACACCTGCCTTACCTCCTAAGATAGTTATTTTGTTAACCGGCAGGACAATAATATTTACCTTCATAAAAACCTGTAGAATCTGAACCAAATTCAATTTATTAACAACCGACTGGCCGACTAAAACCGATTAAATAGAAGATAAACAGAAGTCAGATGGATTTTTCCCAACCTGGCAACCCAAAAGTTGAACATATGAATTTAAATGATTTCGGTTAGCTATTTTTTTTTAGACATAATTCAATAAGGCAAGGCAAGTTTATTTGTAGAGCACAATTTGTACACAAGGCAATTCAAAATAAGTAAGTTTTTTGAAATTCATCTTTTTCTTTTTGAGCAAATTTAATTTGCCTATTTGACCACAAGATGGCAATAAATCCATCACATTACATTTTAAAATCCCAGGCTGGCAAAACATGAGTGCCTGATTTATCTTGGCTGAGCAAATGTTTTTATCGCACTTTATGAAATGCAAATGCATTGGCATAAATGTATTAATAAACACATCACTCGTGGCAAGAGCAAATTTATTCAGTCAGAGTGAGAACAGGCATTGTTTGAGGCAAACGTTGCATGTGAGTTGTCAAAAGTTTGTTCCTGAGCCCCAGATTCATTTGAACTGTCGTGCTCAGTTAAGAAAAAATCATTAAGACGCTTCTTAAGTCCCCCCACTGTCCACATTTGTTTACTTAAACACTTATTACATGCACCATTAGTTTTGATTGGGGCCTATTAAAGAGATTAAATGATTGATCAACAGCCGAGGGATAAGTGGGAGGCCTTCGCTGCCGCCTCAGGATTGTGTGAAAAGCATGAGAGGATCTCTGACAAGAAAACATGTCAGAACCAGCAAAGGCCTCTCTGACAGCAATGTGCATGCTCTTGCTTTGTTTATTCATGACTCTGCGGGGTGAAATTAAAACCATCAAGATCAACTCTGCCAACGGAAGCGAGGCTAGTTAAATCCGGCATTAATTATCATATTTTAAAGCACAGAGCGACATGAGTGCCTTTTTTAAAGTTTACAACAAAAAATAAAGACATTTTGAATTTATCAAAAGAATGTCCTATTTTGTTATACGCATGTTTGAAAAAGTATAAATCTCCAGCAATTTTAGATCAGTAAAGACAAGTTTAGAAAAAATCCTCATTGCGTGATAAAGGATTTAAATCTGAGGTCAGATGAAAGAGCTCTAAAAAATATTCATCATCACCTGCTGACACAATTAACAAAATTACATTGAAAAATGACACAGCATATTGAACACATTTAAAAAGCTAAATACATTGCCGGATGTTGAAAATGAAGAGCAAAACATTTTTTAGACTGCTATTAACTGAAAAGAAAGAGCTCTAAGTTGAGATTTCTGCAGCATTACAGAATTTGGAGAGCCGGGCCAACATCAACATAACGAGGAAATATCTGTCCCTCTGCATCATTCTGTGCGGACGCTGTGATGTTGGGCTGCAGTTTGCATGCAGGACCTCGTTGCACGAGAACGGATCGCGTTTCGGTCTCACAGGTCTATTAAGCAAATTCACTTTTTTTTATTTGACACCCCTGCTCTGTGCACAAAGCCTTTCTGGGACACTCTCCAAAATTGTCAGACAGAAATAAAGGCAGTGTTCGAAGTTATAGTCTTGTAAAACCTGAAATAAATGTCAGTGTCTGTTTCAACAATGTGTTCTTTTTCAGTAGCTGTCCCATTCTTAGCTTTGCTTATAATCTAAGTCTTTTAAGAATATATCTTTTTTTAATTCAGGTCAATTACTGTTCTGAATGAGCATGAGTTTTTTATTAGGAATAAAACTGATAACGATCAAAGTTTTTATTTGACATATTCGAGACATTTAACATATTCTTATCAAGGTGTTATGGAGATTTGATATTGTTATATGAATGACATAAATGCCATACAGTTACATTTGCCATTATTCTGTTTGTTTAATCAACCTATCAGCTTTAATCCAAACTGACGGTGAACTGAAGATTTTTTATCAACTGTGATGATAAACATACAGTGCACAGATGTGCTTTTTTTCTTCTTTACCTCTACCTCAACTTTTCTATTTAATTTCCACATGATATGTAAATTGTCTATATAGGAGTGTTTCATCCCCTGTGAGTGCAGCTCGCCAGCATCCAGATGATCTCCTGCAGCACTTCCACCTATGGCACTTCAAGCCATGCAGCGGGATGTCTGAGTGTGGTTTACCTAACATGCCTACCGGCCTTGCACGCTTGCCCCGGTGACGCTCTTGCCTCTGTGTCTCTCTCCTCCCCGTCCTGACCACGCTGCCCCTGTAACGACGGTGCTCGTGTTACCCACCGGGTATAATTATTCTGTATTTAACTACTCTCCATTCACTATCCCTCTCATGTTTGCTCTGTCTCTCTCTCGGCTCGGCTGGGTCTTGACATTGAGGTCCAGGCGGAGAGCCGCAGGGCCGTTGCTTTGTGTTCACAACACACTGAGTGCCACTGACTGCACCGCAGTTCTGAACAGGTGGGGGGCGGTGATGGGAGAGGGGGAAGTGAAGGGAAGGCGGGGGGTGTTACTCACTGAATGCCAAGGCCTCTGGGCTGGAGGGAAGATGGGGGAGGAGGAGGGTTGGTAGGAGAGGACCTGCTGTCCAGCAGCCCACCTACCTCTTTTTGCCCCTATCTCTCTTTCCATATCCAGATTCTCATTTTATTTAATGTGTCTCTCTTTCAGACCCTGGACAGGAAGCTGGTCACTCATCTGGGCACCACCACTCCGCCTGCAGGAGGCAGGATGCTTCAGAGGTGGGAGGGCGAAGGCAGAAAATAGAACGAGAAGTACAGTTGAGAATAAAGACGGAGTGACGAAGGAAGGTAGAGACCCACTCAAAACTCTTCCTGTATGCAGTGTAGATTGTGACTTTCACCGTGTCATGCTGCCCCGGGTTTGATGGGAGGACACTGTGTCAGTACGTGGCTTACAGTCTGAAAATCAACATATGTATTCAACATCCTGTGCTTTTCAGGGAAGAAAATATTTTTCTCTTTTGCAGTCAAGAAGAACAAAACCTTGTCACTTCACGTAAAAACTGCCCTTTCTCCTTTCAGCTGGAGATTGGCACACATGCATTCAGGCAGGACTGGAAAAGTGTGTATAGGGGGAGAGCAGCGTGTCGCCGATGATTAACATTTGCAGTGGGCCCCTGCTGCCATTTTAGGCCTTGTCCCAGAGATTAACAGGAACTGCATTGTCATTTCTCCCATGATGGTCTGTCCCCCTGTCCTCTCCATTCCAAGCATGGAGAGGGATTGCTTCTTTCTCCAAGAGGAAGTGTTGAAGTCGAGGGCAACAGGCTGGAGGAGGCTCCAAACCTGTTGAAGCAGATCGTCCTGCAAAGTGCCCACAATCAAAGAGACAGATGTAGGATGGTAGGAGCGGTGGACAAGAACGTCTCTCTGTTTGTCGCAGACGGAAACGCTTCTCTTAGTTTTGGCATTTCAAACAGACAAACATGGATTGGAAGAACACACACACGTGCGCACACACAGCAAAACTTGAGTAGAGGGGAAGTTAAGACTGTGAGGTTTAGGAGAAGAACAGACTGAGCGCCACTTGATGGTTTTTGAAGTTTTTTCTTCAGTTCATGTGTGTGTGTGTGCGTATGTGTATGCTGGGTGATATTAGACATGGGACAGAGCAGACGAGAAAGGCAAGGAGTAGGAAAAAAGGGGGTCTGCCCTGGGGTCACACTCACATGCGCACATACTCAAACACACATACCCACACTTTTCAGGCTGCTGTGGCATGTTTGGAGCAGTGCCTCGTCAGATTAGGGCCATGCTGGCTGTGTTTGATGGCCAACCTGGACAGACAAGGCCTGCCAGGCACAAACTGCTCAGGCACATGATGTCAGGGCGGACATACATACACACACATGCACACACACAAAAATTATCCCGCGCCAGACCAAAGAGACAGATGACACCCAGCATGAAGCTAAAGCCAAATCTGTAAGCATCCGCTGCGATCCAGCTGGCTAGCCCTAGGGTACCTGTCTCTGCGAAGTGGAATCAGCGTCACCCCCGTGAGCTGTCAAATTAGCTCACAGGGCTGGAAATGCTGAAGAGATTTGGCCCCTCGTTGTGGAAGAGCAAAAAGAGGGGGGAAGGGAGGGTGGTATTAAAACATGTTATTAATTCATTCTCCTGCTGGGAAAAAAATAGTTGAACTTCCAGCTGCATAGATCAGGAAAGCTGAACCCGGTAGCTTATACCTGTGGAAGTGGGAAGCTCAGTATTTACTTACACACTGTTTCACCACCAACAAACACACACACATGCTACATACACGCAGCAAAAAGAACATTGGTGCCTGCACACATCCTTGGTGATTTACACACACACACACACACACACACACACACACACACACACACACACACACACACACACACACACACACACACACACACACACACACAAATGCACCCTGCATGCTTATTCACACTTAAACACTCAAGCAACCTCACACACACAGTGCCAGGGGCAAGTTTTCAATTACTGCCAGTGCTAAGCAGTCACCTGGGAGAGATGTACCATGTTGGAGTGGAAAGGCATTTCCATCAAGACTTTTTTTTCTTTCTTTCCTTTTTTTTTTTGACATCACTTCTTGTTCCAGTTGTTAGACAGCTGTGAATGTCAGGCACATGATCAAAGAGGACGTTAAAGAAAACAGTAAATGTTTCCTCTGTGAAAATTGAACATCATGGGAAATTATCAAGAGGAACCTGTTCCAAAAGAGGGACTTGGACCAACTGTTGAATGTGTTAAAAGGTGTCCGGCTGAAAAGCCTTAAGGATTAAGTTCTCAGTTCAGTCAAAATTAGGTCATACAGTTTCTGTGAAAAACTGGTAACACAGTTAATTTACTTTGTAAGAAGAATGGAGTCCTCTCGCACTATATACACACACGGCACAGTTACAGTAAACAGGCATCAATACATGTATTTATATTAGTATATTAACACATACATCAACAGTAAAAAAAAATTATAACAGATTTAAAAAAAAAAAAAAGATACTGTAAATAAATCAATTATTGATGGCTGCATAGTTTTAGCCAGGATGAAAGCCCTCTGGGCCCGAAGCCTCCCTGCCATGCTGGCATGCTAATAGCTACAGCAGGTTGCTTGTGTGTGAGGGGACGTGGATAATAGAAAAGAGTTAGAGGCTGCCAATAACGGCACGGCTCCCTGGTGTGTGCGACAACACGGTGGCCCCCATGGAGAGGGTGTCCAGCCTCGAGACAGCACAGTGTGTATGTGTTAGGGTGTAAGATGGAACCTGACAGGAGTTTAGCGCTGATGACCACCATGGTGAGAGATGGCAGCCCCCCCACCTTCAGGGGGATACCGTCACTCTTCAGCGTTTGTGTTTAGCTGTGAACTTATTCTGGCTCAACTTTTTCAAGCATTTCAGTGAAAGCCTTTGCAGCATTGTCCATAGGATGGACAAATCCTACTGTCTATGGGAACCACATAACTTTTCTTCCTTTATCACCATGGAGCTGACTTTTTTTTTACTGTTAGTGGAGTATATTGACAAATATTAAATGGATTGCCAAGATGTTTTTTTTTTAGAGACTTTCATTTTACCCAGAAGATGACTCTTAATGCCTAAATACAGCCTCACAGAGCTGGAATTGTCACCTTAGAAGTCTTGTCTTATTGTGTCTTCAGTTTGGTCAAGAATAATCATCTAGATTCTTAGCTGGTAAAGATCACACCAGTGACCACAGAGACTAAACGCTTGTGATATCAGCATCGTGTCTCTGTAAACTTCCAGCAGAGTAAAAGAATAGAATTATGTAACTAGAATTGAGTTCAGTCAAATCCACTGATTTTGAGAAAGTACTTTGAAAAGGAGAGCTATTGTATAAAAAGTTATAGTTAAATAATATCAAAGCAAATAACAATTAAATCACTTCACAACAATGAAGCAATACTCAGATAAGACAGAAAGTGGAAAAAGAAGTTCTGCCTATGGCGAAATGCCACAAAACACATCTTGGAGAGGTGAGTGTACTGCTGTAGTTCTCAATTTTTATCTGGCACGCCTACTTTGGGAACAGGAAAAATTTAAGCTTCAACAGGTGTGGTATAATAAAAGATAAAATATTATTCAATTTTAGTGAAATATCAGTCAGCACAGTGACACAAGGAAGCTCTTTCTTATTTTTGCTACACATAGTACCAGTCAAAATTTTTATCCATTCATTTGGAATTAGTCGGTGTGTCCAAACCTTTGACTGGTATTGCACATCATACTTATTCAACTTTTCACAAATGAACAGAGGGGAATGTCTGCAGAAGGTGTGGACTTTGTCCAAAGTTGCCCGTCCATGCAAGCAGCACATATGAAGAGAAAATCTGCATGAAATTCATTCTCACAATGCACTGAGAGCAGAGCATGATGTTAAACATCCTGTGCTTTTAACTACAGCACCTAAAGGATGGTGGTTGGGTGCCCCTACTTCTCCATTATCATCTCATATACATTTTTTTTATGGATTTAGAGCTGGTGTGGTAAACCACAAAAAATATCTGCATTTATATAACTCTACTGTATTTTCTATTGTATAGAATATAGCATACTTACTTAGGGAACTGTAGATGCTCAGGTCCTCTTTGAACATGCTGAAAGTTAAGTACAACTTCAATGATAGAGGTGATTACCCATCACCTTCATCGCTCTTTTTTCTGTTCTCTTCTCCGTGCCACCGATGTTTGTCCCTGAAGGGGCTCTCTTAATGTCTTTGACTAAACTTCAGCCAGTCTTGACAGTGACGGTGCCCCATAGGAACAAAGTTGAGAGGATACCAATATGATTGTAATGGAGGGTTTGCGGGCAGGGTCTATCACACTGTGTCACTTATAAAAAGCACAAAAGCCAACTGGCGGGGTGCACGGCACTCCTGGCTACAGTGATGATCTGTTTCATAGAGATGCCGTGGACAGAGGGGACGTTTTCAGTTTCGTGGTCCTTATGTGTTGCCACTGAAGAGCTGAAGACTTTGGTGTCACATTCGCCTGAGAGGGGAGATTTTTTAAATATAAGCCTTGTGGAAAGGTGACATTACCATATTTTGTGTCAAACTGAATAATGTGCTCGTTTTAAACATTTACAAATGCCATTCGATTGAAATAAATTGGCTACTTTGATAAATCCAGTGCTTTTATTCAAATTCCAGGCACACAAAACGAATCATTTGCATTACTTACACTGTAACAGATATCAGTTTCACACATCTGTGCTGTTAGATAAAGCTGACACGCAGAGCACCTTACTTGATAACATTCCATATCATTAGTATTGCGATGGCAGATCAGAGTGTGAAACATCATTAGGACAAATAACACACTGCATTAATACCATGTTAGCCTGACTCTCAACTCTTTACTCGCATCTATCGATTTCTGTACATTAAATATGATTGTGTGTTTGTGTGTGTGATGTGTGAGGCATCATCACATGCTGCTGTCCCTTAGGTTAGTGGATGAATGAAGGCTGTAAAGAGGAGCATGACAGCTGTGAAAGTCACAAGGGGAGTCCACCAGTGTTGTAAAGAGGAGAAAGTTTCCCTCCCTCTGGGTATGACCTGGGTGTCTGTGTGGAAATACATATGTTTCTATGAGGACATATAATAGTTTTAGTGTTTGTGTATGCCTGTGTATATATATAAAAAAAAAGCCACAATCGGTATATGTAAGCGTTTGTGTGTGTTTTTGAGTCTGTGGCTCATCCTGAAGCTAAATGCTACACACTGGAGTCTATTGTTGAGAATATCAGCACTCTATCAGCGCCCCACATCCTCAGTGTCCTCACCCATCCGTTTGCCTCATCAACGGCATCTTTCATTGCTGGCTCAGGCTCCCACCTTCACCCCTCGGGCAGAGACAGTGTGTATGTATGTTTGAGAGACTCTGAGTTCACATCCCCAGGATTTGACTTCAAAGACTGGTGGTTTTGGATGGGTCAAAGTTTGTGAAATTCTGAGACATATTTGAGATGGATAGATAGGCCACTGTGTGTGTTAACCTCAGAAGCGTAACATTAGTGGATCAGGAGATACAGAGATGACTTTGTGTTTTCCTGTCCAAATGTCGATTTCATGCCACCCTCGTTTGTGGGTTCTTTTCAAAGAAGCCAGTGATCAGCTGTGTGTCATGTGCTGTTAAATTTAGCCCAAACAAGGAGTGTTTTTGGGTCTCCCCTCGAGATCAAATGGTATTAACACTGCACTAAAAACACACAAATCTGAAACTGTCGCTCTAGGTCACTTTAAACAGGGGTTCTTTATAGGAGGAAGCATTCTCTTTAGGACATTTGAACCTAATCAATGTTTATCTATTCAACTGATCGGTTATTGAAGTTGCCATCCACTGAACGTCTTCTTTTGAGATGCAGCTGATGCCTACATTTGAGCGGGTGAATCAAAGCCTATTGGCCATTCACTTTGACAACAAGGCCCACTGGCTATTGTGCTCTATAGTCAGGCTTTAATTCATTTCATGGGACACAGACAGAGAAAATAAAAGCCTTAAACAGCATACTCTGGAAATTTGTGAATAGTTTGCCTTTAACCTTTTAGCGATCTGTTTGTCTTATGCTTATCCATGCCTGTCACTGTTTAACACTCAGTCTACCCTAAAGCTGAAGTATTTTTCTTCTGAGTTCTTTTTAAAACATTTTTTTTAATACATGCATTTGATCTGAACAGGTTTCGTCAAAATATGAATCGAGGTTCCGTAATTCCAAATGCTTCCCTGTGATAAGATTTCAGTTTCTTTCTTTCGTTGCAGAATTTTGGGTTGCTGCATGTTACATGAAGTTTGATGAACAGGATATTTGCCTGATGAACAATAATATCCGCATCCTCTGGTACTTTAATCCTGGTTCGGTCCATCAACCCTTGTGGAAAATATGTTTAACCAACACATTTGGTCTTTGATTACATTCCTCACAAGTCACCATTTTTCTTCTCATTATTTCTATATTAACACTGGAAGTGTTTGCATACACTTCAACAAATAAATGCAACATGTGGGTTAAAGATGTTTCTGCCCCTGAGAGAATCATTATTATTTAAAATCCACGAACAAATGCAAGCGGCTCCACCAAGATAACTTAGATTAGCTCTTCTCACCGATGTCAGAGAAATACTTCACCTATATCTCCAAAAAAGTAAAAAAAAAATTAAAATGTCTCAGCTATCCTTTTCTTTTTCAGCATTGGAATGACCCGGCCCTGTTTCTCTGCGGGATGTCATGTGTAATTTTTTACACTATGTATGTGTGTGTGTGTTCTGTTGGAGAGAGAGAGAAAGCAAGACAGAGAGAGGGAAGTCATCTGAGTCGACTCTCGGTCAGGAGCACTGTTGGCATTTCTCAATATGTGTCCGTCTGTGTGTGTGTTGGTGGGAGACTGTCCTGGCCAGATTGCGACTTCATGCCCTAAGTCTACTATAAAAGCAGTCAGCAGTGAAACCACCCTTCTAACGCACACACATGGAGTCAGACGAGTGTGAGCCGAGTTATGATACATTGTTTAAAGTTTTGTCATTCAGTTCATGTACAGCACTGTGGTTGCAGCCATCGCTCGTTTCATGTGCTGTACATCATCCTTTGATCTTGCACTTTTTTTTTATAGTCGCTGTGTTATGAACTTACAGTCACTGTCTATTTCAGTGAAGCTCTAGTTAAGATGCAGCAGTGTTGATCATATAAAAAAAAAAAAAAACATGACAAGAGCGGAAGGAGGATTAATTGATTAATTAGGATTGATCAGGCTCACGTATCAAGTTTATTGCTCTTATTCTCATTACCCAAACTATTTTCCACATTTATTTAGCGGGGACACCCAGCTTAAAACTGTAGGCAGAATTTTCTTCCCTTTTTCCTTTGTTAGTGTAAACGTGTCACTTGGATTTCCCTGTTCTGTAATCTAGTCAATTTTACCTGAGCTTTACTTTGAAATCGATTTCCCTTGCACCTCAGTTAGCTTTCCTTCATGTTTTCTATTTATATGTAGAGCTTGTTCCCTTTTGCACTCAGTTTAGTTATGATTCTTGTCCTTGTATCACAGCTGGGCTCTATTGTTGACTGCCAAAACACCCGTGTTAACCTCCCTCTGTATGAATGCTACTAGGTTTCCTTATTACAGAGCTAGATCATCATTGGAGCAACTAGTTTTGTTCTTGGGCTTGTGTTGTACTCTGGATACCCTGCCATGCTGCACCTTTACTTTTGTTTTACTCTAAATTTACTGACCTTTATTTTTGTTCTTCATCTCTCTGCCTCCTCCATATGAGACCGCATTTGGGTCCTTTATAATGCAATGATGTTGACAGTCCAGCAAGAACTAATGCTTTTACTTCTGAAAGGCTTTCAGTTTAACACAATGACTGAAAGCCTTAAAAATTTAGCAATTTTGCAAACCCTTCCAAAACGGTGACAACAGAAATAAAGCAAAATAGATGCTTCAAGTAACTAGTCATAGCTAAAATCATAGTAAAAGAGCCAGCACAGAAAAGTAAAAAAAAAAGTGAATCCGATTGAAATAAAACAGTCCAGGAGTGCTAAAGCTGTTTGTTTCAGTCTGTGTCGGTATCAAGAAGAAGTGGAAGTGTGAAGTTAAAGTAGAAGTTTGAGAATTAATGGTGATTATATTGATCTCTAATACGGAAACTGAAGAGTTTACATTCTGTTTAAGAGAAATACTGTTGTGTCTTGAATTAATCTCTGCCCAGGGGAAACCGGTGATTCAGGAGAGAGAGTTTACATTTTGATTACTGGAACTTCAGCGCAGTCTTAAATTGTCTGCAGATGGCCTTTCCTCTCTGTTTGGAATAAAAATCTTTTGTTTTTACGGTGAAAATATTGTGCCAGGTCATTTCTTATTGCATTCCTCTGTGTCAGCCATAACCAACAGGCACCACATCCGTGTCCTCATTAAAAATAACTGGCTGGTTTGAATACAGGAATAATAAACCAAGGGGGGCTCATTAAGGTGACCACTCATATTCAAAGTTAATGATATGAAACCTTGTTTATGTTCTATGAAATGTTTTTTAATCATTGAGGAAATGAGATGCATTACAAAGAGAGAGCACTTTGCATTAACTCCAGGTTTAAATAAATTTGTCATCTCAAATTAAAAACAAGCTTTTATAATAAAAAAAAAGATGGTGACATATGCAGATGAGTAGAAGAAATATGTAAATTAGGAGACGGTTGTTGTTTTTTTCCCATGGAGGTCAAATTACAGGAATAGGCCGAGGGCCTTGGTCTCCACCCCCACCCCCCTGCTATCCTCTGCACTGTTTTCAAATGCCATCCTCTCTGTATTGCCCCCCCCACCCCCATTTTTTTCCAAAGCACACTCCCCTGTCACAGGGTTTCAGCTGCAATTACTTTTAGTATCACTTCTCAGTGAGAAGTCAACTTCCCTGGAGCCCTCCTATCAGAACCTATTACAGCAGCAGGGGGGCTGGCTGAAGTTAAGTGGCATGACCTGTGGGTTGGATGGAGCAGGAGGGGAGAGGGGAGTAAATGTACGGCTAATTTGCAGAACATTTGAATAAAGGGATGAGGATTGTGATGGGGCCACACCAAGTTATAGTATGACACAGAAGAGCATCTGTGTAAAGACTCATTTAAATAGACAGATAAAACATTTCAAACTGTTTGAACTTTGGGTATGTGTGAGTGTTCAAGTACTGCTGCATTTTTCCAAACTCCTTCAGTTGAGCTCGCCGATTCTGTCCTTCGTTTTTCTACTATTAAGTCACCTCTTACCCCTGAGCCAAAAACCATAACCCCATGAATGGGTGCATGACCACACACACACACAAGCACACGTGCTGACAGTAAAAAGAGGGAAAAAAGAGGAAGGAAACCTGCAGCTGAGGTACAATAGATCAGCAGAAGGGGTGCGTAGCAATCGAGGCGGCTAATTCAAGAAGAGTCATCTGTGAGTGTGTGTGTGTGTGTACAAGAAAGACACAGAGGGTTTTAAAGTGCAGTCTTGTGCAGTCTCCTTGCCCCAGGTCACACATATGTAGTTTCGCACCTACGTGCCGAGTCAGCCACCCATCTCTCTGATTGATGAGCTGAGTGGTTGCATCTTGTAAAACTCTAATCTCTGTACACCTGGGATCCTTATGCAATCCAAGGAGAGAGAAATACTTATAGAGCAAATAAAAAGAATGAGGGAAGATCTGTTCACATGAATGCATACACAGAATTACTTTTGTGAATATATCCTTGAAGTGACATTAAATAAGCAATCAAACACACTCTGTTTTTTTTTGTCATAAAGAAGTGATGATTCTACAATTCAGTTTTATCTATATAGCGCTAAATAACAACAAATGTCACCTCAAGGCATTTCAACAAGGCATTTCAATGATACAGTCTTAGAGTCCAATTCGTTGTAATCATAATCCAATCGAATTTAATTCATTAAATTCAAAATCAGTCCAATTCATACATATAGAGCCAATTCAAAAACAATTTCCTAGCTAAGGAAACCAACAGATTGCATTGAAACGTCTCTTCGGTCCAATCTCCTGTCCTGAGCTTGCATGAGGCAACTGTGGAGAGAAACAACTCCCTTTCAACAGGAAGAAACCTCTGGCAGAACCAGACTCAGGAAGGGTGGCCATCCGCCTCGACCAGCTGGGGTTTGAGAGGACAGAAAAAAAGGGAACAGCAGACACCATAACACCAGGCCAGGGATACCTGCTGAGACACAGCACTTTCATTACTACAGATAGTAATGAAACAGATGGGAATACATGTGGGCCCAAAGGACTATCACTTAAGCCACAAAATTAAAACATTGTAACTCTGTTTACTTTTTCACTCACTTCTTTTTCATGGCCATAATTTCTGTTACTCGTGGTAAGACTTTAGGAGCCAAATTAAACCAAAAACCCTGCAGTTTTCCTAAAAAGATATCAGACATGGCAAGAAACAAGAGTCCGGAACATCACAAACTGGAGCTGATTTATCAGATTCACGTGTGACACAAAAGGGTAAAAGGAGTCTAAACAGCTTGACTCACAGATCAGATCTGATTTTGCTCACTTATATTATCAGTACACGTGGATGTTTCAAAAGTAATCACACTCTATCGAATTATATCTCCCCATGTGAAAAAAAATTAAAATGGAAAAAAGTGAGTATTATATGCTGCTTCATGTTATCTTCACCCTCAAAGTGTTCTATAGTCATCCAAACCTACTGGGTAAAAACACAAGAAGCTTTTTCTGATCAATGACAGTTATTTAAGAGTGTTACTCTATTTTTTTTGCCAGCTGGACAAAAAAAATTGTCGAACAATCAGTGTCTTCCGGGCTACTGGCAGCCTTGGATGTATTGTTGAGTATGAGTGTGTTCATTTTACATTTGGAGAAATTGTTCTTCTTCTTTACTGTTGCTTTCATGGTCATACTTTTTAGTTGTAGTGCAAACAATGTTTTAATACGCAAATAATTTCATTAGGGACGTGTCGGCATATGTTTATGACTAAAAATGGGAGAGGAAATCAGGTTTGTAATTTTGTCATTTTACATCATATGTACACAGCTTTATGAATTTCATGAAAAGAATGCATCTATACGTTATTGTCTTTGCACATACACACCTAGAATTATCTGCCAGTGCATTGCTAACATCTACCACACAGTCTCCCGGCTGTTCAAATCGTCATGCAATGCAATCTACTCATTTTTGTTCTTTGTTCATGACTCTTTTCGTGTGCACGGACTTGAATGAAATTGCACATGGGAGTGTTTCAGGTTTAAAGGATCTACAAAGTCTTTGGTGACGGCGTACCAAACCTTACTTGATGAGATATATGGTCCAGTTTAATACTCTTTTTTTACTTCAAAAGGTTCCCAGCAGTCTGAAATGACCCCTAAGAATCTAAGAATCTAATTCTCTAAATACTAATAAAATGAGCTTCGGTGCTGTTTTTTTTTCATCGTTTACCATAGGAAAAGTAACGCAATTCCTTTTTGCCCGCAACTTTCAATGCGATGCTCGATTATTTCTATCCAGCTGTACCAACTGTGGTTTGTGTGGATAAATATAAGCACAGGACGGTGAGAGAGAGCAGCCGTATGCAGTAATATCTTTCACTTATATGTCTTTTTTTCCTTTTCATCAACCTTGAGAATAAAGTGATATACTGTATATTATTCAAATAATATGATACACTTACTATACAGTCTCTGTGTATCAATTTGGTAAGATTGCACTAGACGAAGTATCTAAAGAACTATTTATTAAGCATCTGTAGTTTCAGTGCTGCAGACCCACATCGATAGATATCCATACAAATTAGTCCGAACATCTTTCTTCAACCCCAAAGAGGTCAAGGAAAAGAGCGTGGGAAATTACAATTCTATTCGAGGACCATTGATAGTTAGGCTTTAATTTAATAGATTTTTTACTCTTCGCTTCCATTTCCACCTGCTGTTTGGTAAGGTTCAGGGACCAAAACCTTTTAGTTATGGTTAGGAAAACATCATTGCTTTGCTCAAAATGGAACCTCTCACAACATTTGCCACATCCCAAAGCTCCACCTCATTTGCAGCTGTGTTTACAGATAAAAGTTAGACTTTTAAACATTAGACATTAAAAGTGGCCTGTCCCTTTGCCACTGTATATATCACCAGTCGGAGCACTCATCACATGCTCCGACGAAGGTCATTTGGTTGCCATAACACGAGCAAAGAGGTGCCTAGTTTACTTCCTCCTTTGGAAAGACTTCTCTAACAAATTCTCTAGTGCAAGTGTGGCTCAAACAGGGTGAAAGTTGGTCCTTCTATGACCAAACACTCACCATTCAGAGCTGTGAAAGAAGATATTCTCTTTAATTAATTAACGGTACTAAATACTTTCATATCAGTCTGTATTTTTTTTTGCATAAATAGTAAATATCCAGGGAGTTTGTCAAACTTTAAAAGAACAGAAAACAGATCAAACAAGGATTTAGGATGTATATATATATAAGGATATATATTGTAAGGATATCTCCTGTATATATTTTTTTCAATACAGGAGATAGTGACAATGCTCTTTGGTTGTTACAACAGCAACACGTACAATATGTGAATGCATTATGTGCACATATACATCCTCATGAGTTGAGAGCTAAGGACACATTTCTCTCCTTCACGTCTACAGAAATAAGTTTGGTGAAGAGCATGCCGTGAAAAACACATGCCCCCCTTCCCGTCCTTTGTGCCCTTCATAGCTGCATCCTTGCTCGTACACTCGTATAATTGCAATAGACAATCAGATGCCATCTTTACAGGCGCATGGTACAACTGTCACAACGTGTAAGAGCACGATAAAGCGTGGTCGATAAGTCCTGTCAAAAGAGCTTACGACATGCTAACGCTTCCCTCACCACCACGCGGTGTTGATTGTTCCACTGAATCAGTCAGTGAGAGCCGACCAGCCCTGTTCGTACCAGATGTCTTGGCTGATGCCTCTGCCTCAGCCTGATGTTGTTAATAAGAATTAATGAAGGATGGTGGCAAAGAAGTGACTGTTTGTTGCGTAGGTGGAGAGGGCGTTGTCCCATCTTATATGGTTAGTAAACTTATCTTGGCAAAGGTGTTTAGAGATGATGAGGAGGTAAAACCTAGATGACACCAGGAAGAACCAGCAGCTTATGGCTCACTGTTGGCCTCTGACGCCTCTACTTTTGGGGGAAATCTTAAGTCTGGATAATGATCCCAGTGAAGCTGTGAGTCTATTTATTGTCCAAACTGCGGGAAATTAAATTAGCTTTATGTTACAGGAAGCCAGAACCATCAGCTCAACAACATGGTCCTACTGAACAATCTTGCAAGCTAACTGCATGACATTGTCCGTTATGTTTATCTTTAAAGTCTGAGAGGCTTTTTGTGTCAGGAAAGTATGATGCCAAGTAGAAGCTATGTTAGATACAATTTTATCATTTTATAATTTTATAATTGTGCACCATCACCAACATATCAGTTGTGCTCTCAATCAGTTTTCACTCCAAGTCAAGTGGTTGATGCAGTGAACTTGTGCTTAGCTTACATTTGCCGGAGTATACAAAGTAGCTCTTTATATCACTAATCGTCTGTAACAGTCTTTAATGTTCTTAAGAGCTGAGGATCTCTCAGCAGGTTGAGTGTATCCTGTGATTTATAAGAGTCGGAATTGTTGGAAAAAAAACTGCATAAACAGAGAGAGAGATAGATAGCTGATAAAAAGCTGGATGGTGCCTCCTCTCTTAGCCTGGAGGATATGGTGTCCATGATTTTCCCAAACATAATTTGAGATAAGGACTTGTCAGACCACTGGACAGGTTTCCACTTCAATGCAAGTGTTTTTTCTTTTGCTTGCACAGTGGCAAACTGTGCTCTCTCACAATGGCTTTTAGAAGGATTTTTAAGGCCTTGAAGTGATTTCCACAACAGAATCATGCTCGTTTTCAATACAATGCCACCCCAGGGCCTGAAGATAATTTGCTATTCAGCATTGGTTTTCTGCCTTGTCCCTTGCATACAAAGATTATTCCGGATTCTCTGAATCTTCAAATGTATGGCTGAATGTTGAATTCCCCACATTCTTTGCAGTGTTACTTTGAAGGGATATGTTGCTCCTTGGGTTCGGTGCAGTACTGGCCTGCAGAAGACAGTGGTCACAGCGCTCTCAGTTTGGAGAATCGGAGGGTTTCATTTGATGAGCTAACAGCTACTCAGAAGGGGGCCATGGAAGGAGAACATTTTTCGCCATCAAAAACATCTCACACTTAAAAAAAAAAAAAAACTTAGCTATATTGTGAGTTCTTACACTGCATCACTTTTGCATAAAGCAGTTACATGGATTTGATCTGTCTAATGTGCTCCACGTAGCAACACAGTGGTGCAACTCAGGATGTACTGCAGACTGCAGCCCATTTTGCTACATGAACGTTCTCAAAGGAAACAACTGCATGACGTGACATGGTGTCAAAATCCACAATATAGCGCTTGATCAAACTGCAATTAAATCTTTGAGGTTTGAGTTGCTTTAGAACGTGTAAAATTCACTCCTCGCGAAACCTTAGGATTTCCCAAACTGAGACCACTGTGTCGGCTGTCGACAACTACATTTATCATTATTGTTATTATTACAGTTATTCTAAAAGATATTATGTGTTCTGGTCTGCAAGGTGCTTTTTTTCCCTTCAAATTAGACATCTTATGTCTTATTTCAACTGTTTTGCATATATACAAATTTAGAAATAAATGCATTTGATATATTGTCTTTGAATTAAAAAAATATCTATGAAGTTTGAATGTTTTGTAAATCAATGCATTACGATTAGAAATAATATTATACAGCATCTAGACTCTCTTGGAGACAGGGTTGAAGTTTTCAAAGGTTTTCCCACCTTTTGTCCCTTTACGCCCGTCTTCAGGCATAAAAAAAGTTCTCGTTCATCTCTGCACAGCTCCACGGTGAAAAATGAAGTCATCAGCTTATTCTGATGGGTGAGGGTGAGAGCCCAAACTTACTGACTTCTCACCATGCAGCGAGCTAAACTGTCCTTGATTTGGTTGCTGGGCTGGCCGGGGCCCAGTTGGCATCGTGGGTGGGACTCCTGTAGGTCCAGGGCCTCCACAGACAGCCACCCCTGCCGAGCGATGCTCCCCTCGGCCCTCAGATGTCGTTGCGAAGGTCATCCCTAATTGATACCTCTGTCCTGGTTTCCTACTGTGGCCTCACGACTTTGCCTCACTTTAAGTCCACTCGGGTTTGATCAGGGAGGAAACCAGACTGTGGGAACGGAACCACTAAAGCATTCTGAGGATGTGCCACCAGCATCAGCAAAGAGTAAAGAAGTTCCCTGTCTATGGCATGTTTTACCAATTCTAATTTGAACAGATATAGGGAACAGGTTTTTTTTTTGTGGGAAACTATTTTGCAAAATGCTGGTATCCGTAATATCAAGCTTGCACGGTTTGCCATAAAGGTATCATTGCAAATAAAAAAAAAAGAATCAAAACTATTCATCCAGAAAAACTTTTATAGGCAAAACTTGATTATTTACACCTCAGAATGCAGTACAACTGTCTGATAAACAGAATTCCAACAGAGTGTTAACATAACCGGGAGGACAAGGCCTTCTTTAATGGCAGACTACCGCATAAACTGCCCCAACAAGTCACAAGGCTCGCTCAAATGACTGCGAGCTGTTTTTATCCTTCGCATCTACTTTGTAACACTTGCAACAAACACACAGCGAGACGCCTTATAGAACCTCGCTGAACAATAGCTCTGTCTTCTGGCTGGTTTTACGCAAACCAAATTCTTGGAGAATAGCAAAAGTACACACTGAATAATCAGCAGGGAAGTCAGGGGTCAGGGGCTCTGTATCTCTTTGATTTATTGGCACAGGATGAACATCATGCTTACATCAGACGAGAAAACCAACAAGCTTTAAGCGAGAGGCTCGGTATGTGGAGCATGTTAGCGGGGAGGAATTAAAAAAAATACATGGCTGAAACTGCAGCATTTACACAGTGAACAGGAAATGTGCTGACAGCTTTCAGTCTGGGAAAAGGGGTTATCAGAAGTGGAACACGGTAAAGACCATTGTCAGTTATTCTTTCAATCGTTCTTCATTTTAATTTGATGCTTTTCTGTTCATTTACCTTCAAGGTGCGAACAAACACGCTCTGCCACCATGATCTGGCCTGATAATGGTGCTAATAGCAACCATCCAGCCAGCAGCAGTCACGCTTTCGGAGGCATGGATCATTGTTCACGTCACAAAAAGATCCCTCGGCCTCTGGGTGCTCTTTTGCTGTGTGGCCTCCATCCCTTCCATTCCTCGCTCGCTGGCTCGCTGCCTCCCTTCGTCCTTCTCTCTCCAGCAGCCCGTGGGAGCGTGAGGGTTGAAATGACACACAGTGGCTGACTGTCGCCCAGGGGCCTGGGTTCTGGCCTAGGCTGGCTGGATCTGTGTGGCAGCTGGTGAGCCCGCTGCCCTCTCTGTGGCCTGCAGCATCAACAGTGGTGGTAGTGGGACTGATTGGAGCCTCACTCTGATCTCTGACTCTGAGGCTGACGTTCAACTGCTCACTGCTGCCCACACAACTGGTGGTGGGGAAGTGGAACGAAGAGCGGGGAGGTAATCAGAACGCACATAAACACACTCGCAAAATGAGGAGAAACTACATTGTTCAGTGAAAGCTGCATGTGAAAACGTCACAATCAAACAAAAATAACAATAAAATAACAGAACAGAGCTGGACAAATTAAGATGAAACGACGCAGAGAAAGAATAAGAATTGCAGTCTTCATGGAGTTAAGATAATGAAGCAGCAACCACATTAATTTGGACAAATTAAGAGGAATTGCACGATGGAAGCATTTGGAAAATTGCCCCCCAAGAACACAACACACTACCAGTTAAGTCTTCTTTTAATCTGCGATACCTGTCACAGCATGTTCAAGGCTCTTATTAAATGATCATTATTTATAAATAGAAACAACTATTAACCAAGATAGCAGCACTGCACCGCAACCCATACAGCCTTCCCTTTGTAAACAGCTAGCAAATGCTAACATCTTAAAAAAAAAAAAAAAAAAAAAAAAAAAAAAAGACTTCTCCCTCATCCATGAATAACAGTGAAGACACCAGACCTCTTATAAATAGTGTTAGCTAGGCTGAATGGCTGATGGGTTAATGTGATGTTATTTTTCCATCTCCCACATGATACTACTGGGTAATGCAATTAGTAAAAAAAAACACTGACTTTATTTTAGCAATTTGAACCGAACTGCTTTTATCTTCAAGCAATCATCAGAGCAGATGTCGTTATCCAAAAACACAAATAAGAGAAGGAGGACGTAACTGTATGGAAACATGCTAAACTCGTGACGCTGATGTCATACACGCTTGTTTGTTCGGAGATCATCTGCACGGTTCTGCTCCGACCGACTGAGGAGTCGTGACGAGTCGGGGGTGGGGGGGGGGGGTTGAGGTTGGGGATTTTTAGGGCTCAGTGGTGTCTGCCGGTGTAAATTCTGTTCCTGAGCACAACTACTGGGGGGAGGTGGTGTCGGACACCAGGACGGTGCTGGATGTGGTCGAACCATCGTGCCACGTTGAGATACTGCTCCTTTTCCTGGATGGCCAATTCAACCTGAGAAGGAGAGGGGGGGCATTAAAAAAAAGGAAGAAAGACTGATTTTTTTAAGGAAAAACTTTTTAAGACCCAGCGTCACAACGAGTAAGGATGCCAGTAAATCTGCTTCACTGACAAGTCTTCCAGTGATTCAACTAAGACCTTCTCAAAAGCAGACAATCTGTTTCTGACTGAAAAGCCTTTTCAAGCAAAGTTATGAAGACAAAAGAAGCTGCAAAGCACAAATAGGATTAGACTGCTGGTTTCTAACAAGGAGCTCCCAAGATCCAAAACTCAGAGGGCCACAGGGAACTTTATTCAGATCATCTCATTGCTATTACACAATTTACATATTTATTATAACTGTCTGTCAAGTCAAATTCAGAATATTTTCACCTCATGTGCCACTTAAAGTGCTTTTTCAAATAAACAATGGTTCATTTTCAAACTGATTTTCTGAAGTATTTACCTACAAACTCCTTTAACCTGATATCTGCAGTGCATGATGGGAAGAACACGCAGCAGCAGAAACTTTAAGGCAGTGGTTATTAAATGGCTTTAATCTTCAGTCAGTTTAAAGTTTGTGTCCGATGGGAATATTTCACCATTGTGGCACAATTCAGGTGGCAGACTTCAACATAACAGCCAACAGCAGAACTCTTTGAGACGCCCTTGCGAATTAATAAACTTTATCAGGCATTTGGTTCTTCATTATCTCATATTATCTCATAATATGTAAATCACACACACACGACAATCGAGCCTAAAACTATCCAAGCAACAGTCAGGTTTAATGTTTGTGTAAAGTTGTTTTTCATGAATTGAACATCGGCACAGGCTGTGGCCTTGGGTTGGGCTCGCTGACCCGCTGTCCCCGAGGTTAAAAACCACACTGATTGCAAACCAAAGTGACGCTCCTCTGCCTGGTGGCGGGGGGGGCAAACTTCCATCTCCGCCACAACCGCTGACATCTCTCAACATGTGATCTCCCCCTCCCTCCCTCCATATCCTTCTGCCTTTCCCATTTCTGAGCTCACTTTTCTTTTTATCCTGCAAGGCGTAACAAACTTACTTGTCCCTGGTCTGAGGCTAAAGACATCACTTTATGCCACATCACTTTATCTGTCTGAAGAGAACTGAAACTGTGTTTAGAATCCGTGTGTTCATTGCCAGCTCGCTCTCATGCCCTTTGGCCATATGACTGGTCTAATTGTGTGTTATATGCTATGACAAATTGATAATCAGAGTTGTGGTTTCGCAAAAGTGAGAGCGGGAAAAGGATGGTCCTTGGTAAGTGGCAGTAAGAGTGCAGAGTGAATCAGTCGATCAGTCAAATTGACCCATTATCAGCAAACCGTGTATCCTGCTGGGACTGCTTAATGGGTGGGAGCCTATCTGAGCACTCCAAAAAAAAAAAAGAAAAAGAAAGACATTACAATGACAGACTGGGTAGAAGTACTGACCCATATGAATGAAGAGTTACAACTACAAGGTCCAGTGAGTAAGAAAGGAGGTGACTTACGATGAGTGGATACATTCCAAAGTACATAAGGCTGTCAGCTAAGGTGAAATGGGCTCCTGCCAGGTAGACCTTGTCTTGCAGGTAGAGGTTGAGGTCCTGAAAGAGGAAATTTCCAAACAGAACTCAGTATGCAAATGCAAACTCATTACACATGCTAATATATGCATCATGTCAAGATTTCTGTGTAAACACACTTGTCTTCACATGACAGATGAATACATTACACGAATCACTAATGAAGCTTCCTTTATGAGAGGAGGACATTTTTTTTAAGCTGCTTTCATTTCATTTCAAAACAGGTGTAAACGTTCAGCTTTGTTAAGGACACATTTTGATTTTATGTTTAATTGTCTTTTTTTGTAATGGATACCATAGTGATGAAAGGGGACGGAACAGCAGGTTCATTAACCTATATATCTGTGGGTGCGTGAGGTACATACATCCAGATTCTAGCTTGCTTGCATGTGTGTCTGTGATGTGGATAGGAATAATGTGTAACCTGAGGGGGTATGCATCTCTCCTCATGACTGGCGACTTAGCACAGATGCCGTACGAAACGGGCTATTTGTTTACTCCACCACAAAATGACTGCATCTCTCGCTTGCAAATCTAATGAAGCCGTTTCAAACTCGGGCAGCTTTTTCTGTGTTTCACAGTCATCGTCTGTGCGGGGAAGTGCTGGTCCCAGGGGAGGGGACCATCTTTAGCACTTGTACATTGTGCGATGGGAAAACTAAACACACACAGAAGCATCTTCGGGGCAAATTAAGTTATTGTGCGGCAAGAGTGGGCGATGCCAAACAAGGCATGAAGACTGCAGACTTCCTCCCCTTCAAGAATCAGATCCTGCTTTTCTTAGCCTACAGCCATGGAGCTGAAGCCCAGCCGTGCATTCGAGGGGAGGAAGCTCTCCTGCAACCCCCACCTGTTCCCTGCTGTACCTAACGAATGGAGCTCAAACCCAGGTTCTCCTCTACCTGTGCATTATTTACCTGGCAAATTCAGGTAAAGCGATGCCGGACAACGCTGTAGCAGAACTTAGGCCACTGCACAAGAACAGCTCTGGCCAAACTCTTTTAGAAGCTCACAAACATGAAAAGCGAATCTACAGTTTAAGGTAAGAGGGTTTCGCCCTTTGGGTCAGTCATGTAAAAGCTGGAGAACACGGCGGCTCGTTGCTACAGTAGACATGAGGCGAACTAATAGAAAGGAATAATGCACAAGACATCTCTATTTCACAAATGCATTTAATTGCATGTCCCTGTGTCATAATACGCCATTGAAAAACTTTACATCCCTGATGCGTTCCTTGTTCGCTCTTGTTCATAAATGTTACATATAGTTTTGTCAACTCTCTGTTGACAAAAGACACAGTAATAAGTGTATTTAATGCGCTGTACGCTTGAGCATCTGCATCATAAAACAAATGACAGTTGTTTCTTTCTGTGGCAGCAGGCAATCACCCAGTTCTAAGTCTAATTGGTTTAAATCGGAGTGCCAGAATTTCCTCGTATTTAATCATTTTTTTTTAGTCCAGGGCAAAAACAGCTGGGCGTGTTTATCCTCATGTTACATGAGTAACAAGATGTTTACTTTAGAAACAAGTCTCAGCTTGAAAAAGGATGAAAATCTTATCCGCATCCTGGAGTGAGAAAGTTTGAGAACCCCTGCTGTTGACACTCTTTTATTTTTTTGGTTATCTCTGGATAATTTAATGGGAGATGACTGGTGTGCTTGAAAGAAGAGTGTTAAAGATGCAGCTTAAGCAGCAGGACAGGACAGGGGGCCACTGGGCACCAGAGCTGAGCCGCTAAGGGCGACTTCCTTCTGTAAGTGGCACCATTAAAATATTTAAGAGGCCTGTCCAGATAACATGCTGCAACACAGCATGACTCCTCTGCCATGCCACAACAGCGTGTCATGCTGGGAAGTGTGCATGCGTGCACACACACACACACACACACACACACACACACACACACACACACACACACACACACACACACACACACACACACACACACACACACACACAGACAGACACTTCACGCTGACAGGACGATGCCAAAAGGCGCCTAGCGTCCAGCAGACCAGTGGCTGACGATCCGTTTCATGCTGACTGGCGTCAGGCACATTAAAGCAGTTTTTTTAGTCGTGTGGGGCCATGTCTCTGAAGGGGCATACATCAGTCTTTATTCCTGTTGCTTGTGCCTTAACAAGGCAAACACACACACACACGCACACGCACACATCTAACTGTCTGACAGAGAAAAGGGAATGCGAGAGAAACCGAGATGCTGTGGCACTTTACAAAGTTATTTCTTTTTCAGGGAAAGCAAAACAATTCGAGGCCACAGTTAAAAGCTGTAAGCAAAAACATACTTTTTAATAAACTCGGAATCATCACCATCAAACTCTGAGGTCATTGTATGCACAAATATATTGTATGCATTTAGGTTTACAGACTGGATGCGGGAGAAAAGGGCGATTTCCCTGAACATTAGGTTTTCTACCTTCAGGATGGTCTTGATGTCCTCCTTTGTGTAGCTATCAAGTTTTGTCACTCTGAACTCCATCCACTGCTGCACCACTGCCCTGCTCTCTGCAGTGTCACCCAGCAGCTCTGGGCGCTTTGCTTCTTTCACCAAGTGGCAGGCGATGGTCACCAGCCCCACCAGTGGAGGGCCATTATTATTCTGTAGCACAGGTACCTATAGGAAGAGGTGCAACAGATGGGGGTGGTGAGAGATCAAAAACTACAATTTGGTGTAAGGGGTGTCTTGCAGCACAATAAAGCAGGATTGGCGAGGACGTTATCAACCCACTGACATTGCTGTGTATAATAATCATTTCACGCTTTTCCTTTACCATTTGCCTGATTAACTGTCAGTACAGCATCCCTTAAAACGGACGCAATATATTCACATGTCGGTCTTTTAAGTCTGGATCGTAATTAATTAAAGCGCACGCCCACTTCACAGCGGTTTAAATCCGCTCTGTCAGCCAATGGTACACAGCTGCCTCCACCCCTCGCTTACTTGGTATGGACAGCCACACACAAAGCAGGCAGCGCTATTCAAAACGCTCACCTCTAGATACATGAGAGCTGGCATCGATATTGGTGTCAAAATATGCTGGAGTATCAGATAATCTCAGTTAACATTAGTCTGATAACATAAGGTAGATACACCACCACGAGAGCAGCCTTCTATTCAGTCCACATGCCTAGCTGGTTAGCATTCCCTTGCTAGCTACCATGCGCTACTTACAACTGCTTACAAGCCTAATCTAAATTTAATAGCGATATGGCACTAACAGCAGATGGGGCAACAAAGACCCGTCACAATACCTTTTTATCCCCCTGTGTACTGTATTTGTTCGGCTTTTTTAGGCCCAAGTATTTCTCCAGCGATGATAATTCCCGTAACGCCATGTTTCTGACTGTCGAGGGGCAGCGCAGCGAGAGAATGATGTGATTGGACGAAAGTCTCAACGCCCGCCCACAAAGAGATGACTGAATCTAGATGTAGCCAATTAAAACATTAACTCATGCTGCGAGTTGCTTTCGGCGTATTGCATCAGTGGGCTTAATCTATTTTCCTTCAATAAAGTAACATAGGATTAATACAGTCAAATAAAATACCAGTATGCTCTAAATTGTCACACTTCAAATTACTTTAACCAATAAAATGAGAGCTTCAGAAACTTGAACTTTAAGAAGACTCCCCAAACAACATTCCTTTATGAAATTTAGTTTAAAGATTTAAAGATTTTGCTTTAACCTAATGCCGAACAAGAAAATATATACAAAGTAACATAATTTGTCATGATAGTGACTGCAGAAATAATTCAAATTCATGTAATTTACAAAAGTCTATATATATCAGTTTAATTATCGAGGTTGTAATAAGAAAACAGCAAGATTAGTGTGTAAAAAGAAACCCTAGTTAGTCAAAAAGGCACACACACAAACATACATGTCTCCTCCCTAGTAATGTTTTGTTGAAATGATTTGTATTTAAATTTGATTAATGCTAAAAAGTTTTTGAATTTTTATACACCCCCACCACTCTTTAAAATGGACCCAGCTTTATATTCCAAACCCCATCAACAGTGAGTACTGACCTGATGAAAACTGAAAGCTTTACAGCTCTGACAGTTCGTAGCGATATGGCATCAAAGAAATATTTCCAAAAAGGATTTGTGGTCAAATGGAACCTGAATAGCAGTGCTCGGTCTGAAGTTTCAGCAAAGTCCTGCAGCAAAACATTTGCTCCCTTGCCAGCTTGTCTGTCTCTGCCGTGTGTCCTGGCTGTGACATTGAATGTGTCACGTCTGTTTGGATATGGACTGTGCTTCTATGATTTCCCCATAATGAAATGTCACCTGTCATTCAAAACCAGGTCTACTAACTATGTACTGTCCAGGTGGATGTGTGAGTATGCACTTCTATGTATACGTGACATCATAGAAAGTGACAGCCGGGCTGAGATGTTTTACTGAAAGCTTTGCTTTCACGCTCAGCAGATTGTCTCTGGAACAGTTCAACTGAACAACGAGACTTGAGGTCATGTCAGCGACTCTAGGAAAACTCTTGTGATAACACACTAGAGTCATAGCTGTATTTAACATGGAGAAAACAAATGGGAAATCTCATTCAGGGTAGAATAATTTATATTCAAATTTTTTTTTCAATTCATTTTCCGAAAAATGGAAAATGTGTGCTCCATGTGGACATATAAATAAGCCGCAATTAAACTACTGCAACATACATAGACGGTTTAGAAGGGGCACACAGTTAAAGTAATCCTTTTTCAATTCTTCTCTATAGACTCCAATACCGAATCAGAGCAGGATTCGAGGATAAAAGTTAAAGTGTTGCTCTTTTTTTTTAAACAATCCAGAGTGTCAACATATATTCTTTTTTTTTTTTTTTTACCAAAACCACAATTCTCACAATGCTGTGTGCATGAAAGCCCTTTGTTTCTCACAATGAAAGCAGTTGCATCATCTAGTTAGTCTTGCCATCTCTTTGGTTTTTGTATTTACTTATTCTGAACTAGAGAATAACAAATATAATGTTCATATTCATGGACCTCATCTGAATATTTTAAACCAAAGTGCACAAGTTTTCTTAACAGTTTCCTATCCCTTGTCATAATGGCCAAAATACACTGGTTCTTTGAATTTTCTAGAATTCACTGGCTATTTTCAGTGCTGTCATACTGACATGTCACTATTATCAGATACTCTAACACAGCAGGATTTTACTTTGCCTGTAAACTGTGAATACCTAGCACACTGCAGACAAATGTTCAATGGGATAACTAACACCTGTATCGTACCATTGTCTAACACAGCCCTTTAATGTTAAATGCTGTGGGCCTTTTGATTCACATGCAGCAGCAGTTGCTCTTTATGTGAACTACTTTCATTGATGTTTATTGCCTTCCACAAGGCTTCTTTTCACTGCGGCCACTTAATATAAAAGAACAGATGATATTTTTAAACCCAATTTGTTGAGAAAAAGCTGTCCCAGAAAACAAATTAATTATAAGAATGAGTACACAGACTATCACGAATGATTAGATGCCACGGAACAAGGTAAGACTAATTCTCAACATTCTTTTTAATCATCTAACCTTCCATTTTTGCTGTTTGTTTATAGGCTCCAGCACGTCATACACTTTTACCCTAGTAGGGCTCCCATAAATGCATGCCTGCAGCATTAAAGTGTGTCTCTTTTAACTGAATGCCTCCAAGCTGCCACATCCTGTCTGGACTCAGGCGGGCTGAGGACAACGATCCCCAGTGCCTAGGACTAACTGTAGCCTGTGGGAGTTTTCTCATGCCGATTGTGATACAGAACTTGGGTCAAATTAGTAAGGAAATCTACTGTTGGGCTCACCAATAGTGCCGTGGGGCTTCCCAAGATGGGCATAGCCATAAACGCAGCCTCAGTCTTGGGAGATATATCCCCCAATGCCTACTTGGTAACTTACAATATGCTGTTACACTGATTTGTCTAGCCGGGAAACTGGGCCCACAGCACCGCCTGTCTCCTCTCTTACCTTTTATGACCTGTGAAAGCTCTTTTCCTGAATACTGCGTTCTAACCACACAGATGCTCACGGAAGGAGAAGCGGGATCGGTTGTGAGTGGTCGACATGAACGCTGTCAGCATGGATTGGTGAAATTGCATATTGGTGCTAGGTCGGATCCCCACCGTAGAGTGAGCACGGGGACAGGCGCCAGGCGGCTGCATGACAATTTGGGAGAAGGCTGAGTGCTGTGAGATGAAGACAGACAGATGTAGGGGGGTCAGCTTGCTGCCTGTACCTTCAGCTTCTGTCAGGTTATATTTCTGATTTTAGCTTGTTCGAAGAGTTTGATGCATGGTTGAAGGAATTGACATGAAACAAGATTTTGGTACGAGGATGATAGTTTGTATTGTGCAAGCTATGAGGTTAATCTTTGACTTTGAACCTGAATAGTTTTGCTTAACAAGAGGATGCGAAAAATACTTCATTACATATGTCAGGCCTTCTTTTAATACCCAGTTTTGACACTCAATCTGTTAACCTAAAAATCATCCCAAAAGATATATTCCTCCTTACTTCCAAGCCATACAGCAAGTCACTTTCAGTCCGAGTAGTACATGACTAACAGTAGTGTGTCTTTTTGCTCTGGGAGCTGCTGGCTCTGGGAGTGAATGAGAGCTGGAGGATGCCAGAAATGTCACACCTCTAGGCGGGGCCCTATGGGCCTTCATGACGACAACAGTGATGGGATTATAGGAACCACCCTGCTGCTCCATGTAGAAGCAGGCACCCAAAGGCTATAAAACAACAAGCAGGTCCCTCACTCCATCACTCACCAACACTAGCACACATGCAAATGAGTGTATGTTTGAGTATGTTTACAAGGGGGAGGGAAAGGCTGGAAGAGGCAGTGACAGGGGTGGAGTGTTGACATTTTTGTGGCATTTCATGTCTTTCTTTAATGTTTGTGACACAAGATTAACATTGGATGGCATACTCATAAGTGTGTGTGTGTGTGTGTAGATGGAGGGACTCTGATCTGGAGAGGCCCCTGAAGACAAATGAACGAGTAATAAAGGCACTTTCTCCATTTCCTCCTTTTTGCTTAGATGCCAACCCACAAGACTCTGGGACATGCTAGGGGACACAGTACCAGCTCATAGTCCCTGTCCCTGCTTCTCATCAAATAGCAGTCACTTAGGAGTATTAATTACTGCTCTGAATTTCTTCTTCCATAGCCATCCGTGTCCCCCTTAGACAAACAACCACGGTGGGAGGATCTTGATTATTATAGCTTCTGAAAAGTCAGATTGTCTTTTATTGAAGTTGCCCACTGGCCATGCAGGTTTCTCTCCATCTCTCTGTGTCTCATATTCTGTTTCCTGTGTCTCTCATCCATGATTCAGACAAAATCTTGGAGGAGGCTGTTATGCCGGTGCTCTTTTTCGTGGCCGGGAGCTTGATGAGGGAGACTCCCGTGTTCTTTAGGTTTGAAGTCGTGCAGCTGGCACATGCTGAACTCTGGCCACCGAGCTGCTGTTTTGCCTTTCACCAGCAGGGAGCACTGTGGATCTTTCAATGAAATCTCAGAGTCCATCACGTTCAGAGTCCAGTAGTGTCTCAGCTGAAGTCTGCCTAGTAAAAATGAACTTTTTTATCTGAATCTGGAAAGGGACTGTTCGAGATGGCATCATGGGTACTTTATAGAAGCACATCAACTAAATCTTGAAAAATTCCTAAAGCAATGCTGTACATTTTGAAAAAGCAGTTGTCCACTTATAGTATGATCAGAGTAATACTTATTGTGGGACTGCATAGAAATTCCTTTATCATTTTCTCTTATGCATCGAAATGTGTTCGATACAATAATTTTCTATCATTTTCCATAATATGAGAAGAGGAGCACGGTCAGAACTGGTGTTCAGAGGTCTGCTCAGAGGTGCATTAACATCTTTTTCCTGCCATTTTCAAAAGGTTAAAGTGAAACTCCATCTTTTTCATTGCAAAGAATCACAGGTGTATGAGAACGTGTTTGGGAAACGTCAGCCCAGCTCCTAATCCGCCCCCCTGCTCTTAATCCGCCCCGCTATCCGTCTTCATGTCTTTAACCCATTAGTTTGATTCACTGCCTCTGGAGCAGGAAAGTGAAAGCTCAGACCGGCACTTGTCTCTCTTATGACTGTGTCCACTATATCCCTTCTGTGTGGCACTTTATGGCCTCCTGAAGAGAGGCAGAGGGGACATGTGTATGTGTGTGTGTGTGACTGAAAAAAAAGACAGCGTTGAGGGGGTGGGTGTAGAGATAGAAATAGGGAGATTCAGAAGGTTATTTGTCCCTCTTCCCCTGTCTGAGAGCTAGGAATCATGGTCTTCATGACAGGTCGCCAGCGCCCGTTGGGGGTGATCTATATGAGGCCCTCTTTATTGGCAATTTCAACCCAGGGACAGATGAGACTTCAGCCAGCCAGCCGGACAGCCAGACTATGATGAAAGCAGCCAGGACTCACCTGTGACTCTCGCACTGAAGGCTAGAGAAATAATGCATCAGGGGTTATATGTGGAGCTATGTGCAGTGTGTGGTGTGTAGACGTATGAGCCGTGAGAGTGTGAGGTAGAAATAATGTATGGCTGCTGTCATGCCCAGAGGTCTCTGTTTAATATGGGGAGAATCACTGAGCTGTGTTGCAGGAAGATTTCGATTGAGATGCTTTGGATACTTTACATATTGTTGGAATGTAGGGTAAATAATTCAACTCGGAGCATGAGTGACTTATTGCTTTTGGCTTCTTTGGAGTAACATGGCTGCGAACACGCGTATTTTATAACAAAACATCTATAATGCACTGCATGTGAATCCTATAAACCTCAGTCTGTGCTGTATGAATCGAATATTGTTCTGCCAGAGTGCTGAAAAACATTAAAATGCATTCTAAAACCTGGATGCTGAGCTGATTGTAATAAAACATTAAAGCTGCCATAAGTACTAAAACATTACTTTAAGATTTGGATTGAACCGACACATTACTCCATTCTCCCACAGACTTTTCTTAACATCCTGCATGGGGTAACACTGATATCACATACAGCCCCTTTCCCCCAAGTCTGCGAAACACATTTCCCATTTTTCAAAGTCCTGAATTGCACAAGGCAAATCACTGGGAACTAGCATGACAACATTCAAGCTCTGAGCAGACAATATATCCCGGGGCCATTCCTCCATCCAACACGCTGCTGAATGAAAGACAGAAGCTTGCAAAGTGACGAACACCATGAAATAGCCCTGTAATGAACAATTGCTCTCATATGGGAAGGCCTGTTCAGTCAGGAACAGCCATTAGACCCGTCTCCCTCTGTTCACTCCTAATCGATTAGTACAGTCTGCAAAGCATTGATCAGCGGTTCGCTTTCAAGTGTTGAAACGGTGGAAAGGTTTGGAAAATACTGATTTAAGGGCACTGAGCAGGTTTTTGGAGAAAAGAAACCTAAAATCTCCATTTGAGGCTGGGGGTAGCCCAAGTATGGTATCTGTCTGTCACTTTCAGCAATTGTTTAAGTCCAGGGAAGGTTTACAGCTTTGCCACAGTTTAATTAGGGCACTTAATGGGATAGAAAAAACAACACGGTTGGTTGTTTTCGCAAATGTTTGACCCTCAACAACAAGAAGGTAAAGCCAATTAAAAAAAAAACCAAAAGACACTACAGTGGTCATCGTGTAATGGACCGATTAATCGTTTGATCAACTAACTGACACAAGCTGTTTAAACATTATTTTCAAGGCTAAAGGACTATAAGTGGAAAATGTTACTAAATCGAGCATTTTAAAATGATATATTTTGGAACTTATTCAGTCTTAACCCAGTTTACTGAATGAGTGAGACTGTGCATGCGTTGATGATGTACTGCAAATGTTTCGCCCCTGTGGGGACAGTGTGTTGCTGTTGGCCAGTTGCACCCCAACATGCAGGACATTTGATTTCACTTACATCGACTTGCAGGTGTGCAAGCTTACAGTATTTGATTTCAGTAGGACGTTATGAGGTCAAAGGTTGTGTGCTTTAATATGCGTGTGTATGTGAGATCTGCATATTTATGTCTATATGTATGTTTAGAGCCTCATATTCAAAGGTGTTGTTTCTTCTGCGGTGGCCGCTCCTCGTGTTTGTCATTTGGTCTGTCTGTGCTTATCCTCCCTGCCTCCACGTACACTCAGCCTCTAATCAACTAAATAAAGTGTAGCAATTTTGACATTTAGCGGCCTAATTTGCTTCACAGTAGCCGACTGGCGCAGCAGATAACACAGACTGACAGGATCAGAGAAAACTCTGTTTATCTGGGGAATTAAAGGGTAAAAAGAGGCCTGGCTTAGTGATAGGTACTCTCCTGTATGGTGTGTGTTTGTGTGTGTACTAGGAACTGTTGTGCTTGTATATGTCTGCATTTGTCCAAGTGAGAGTTGACTAAGTGAGAGACAGGTCCAGTTATTACTTAAATGACCTATGGACTAGGCTGATACAGGGGAGCGTGCTTGTTTAGGCATATCAGTGTTGTCCATCTAAACTGTCGAACTTGTGACCTTTGTGTCAGGTTTCTCCGGGCTTGCTGGTGGCGCTTCACATGCACTTGTGTTCTGTTCTTGCAAATCTCCCTCTTAATAAAGCTATCAGATTCACCAATGGGCCCGAAAAATGAGGCAGACACACAGCAGGGCTCTGTTTGCAGATACAGCCAAAGACAATCTTTCCATCTACCTGGGGGGACCTGCTAGCGCCAGTGCTCCAGGCTATACACATCCTCCATCAAAACATCACTGACAAGTCAAGTCGCTCTCTCTCCCCTCTCATGCCGCCTCCGACCCGTAACCCATTTATCTTGAGATAACTTTGTCAGATTGTCAACCAAACTCTCCGGTGGGAGCCAAGCCCAAAGCCTATTACAGGGGAATCAGTGCAGACCGAGGCTGGCCACTGCTAAACGGATACTCCCTCCGAGCTCTCTCTGCCTTGACTGCATTATTGGAGCTGCTGTTTCCCCATCCTCTGAATGCAGTCAGCCAGGCTGCCAATAATCAGGTTGCTGAAGTCCCACGCTATTCCAAACCATACTAGTTCATTGATTACATCAACGAAGCTTGGTTATGAGTGAGAAGATTGTAAAAAGGAAGGTATGACAAGATTAAGTAATCCTGACCTCTCTCCTGCGCTTCCTTCCTGTCTTCCCTCTGGGTGTTGGAAATGAAATGTGTGTACAAACTGAAAAACAAAAACACTCCATTTAAGTGGGAGCTGTGCTGGGTGGCAGGAGCAGTATCAGAAAGATATGTTTGTTTGTGAGAGTTGTGCGTGTATGCATGTATTCTTCAGCACCGATGCTTTGTGACATGTCGCTCAGGACACTATGCTATTCCCCGGCCAGGAGACCTTGGGTTCATGAATAATTTGCAACCGTTAATCTTGAGCAGTCTTGATTTATTCTGGGATGCCTTTGAAGCGCCAACACGCTGAGGGCTTCGCGGGGACTGCCACCAAACTGAGGAGACGAACAACAGCAATAAAGCGAACTGAAAGGAGGAGAAAAACAGCAAGAGGGGATGCAGATAATCTATATTTTTATGAAAGTTGCTGCTCTTTTTTTTTCCAGAGATTTCTGTTTTATAGATAAGATTATAAGACTTTAAACACAGATAGGGAGTTATTTATGACATGATAGCCAAGAGTAAAATGCTGTTATATCAGTGACTTGGCAGAAAGGTGAAGTTAGTATGACTTATTGATTTGGTGTCTGACTTTAAGCACTCTTGGATGAGTTGAACACATTAGCAGACTTGCCCACAGGTATTGCAGATAAAGCAGTTTCCATGGCTTTCATTCGAAAGATTCATTTGGAGAAGTTCAACAGTGGAAGAGACTGAGACTTGCTTTTTGCTGGAAACGGAACAGGTGTAAATATTCTTTTCATGGAAATGCTAAGCTAATTGGGCTGCTCTGAGTGACACTAAACAGTGTCCACGATAAAATGATAGCAAAGATTACATAAATCCCAGAGTCTTATGGTTGTTTTATGTTTCCTTGCTACAGAGGATTCTTTTTTCTGTCGGAGCATTTTAAGCATGTAAGAGTTCTTTCCACTGAGGGAATGTAATTTTACTGTTGTCCCTGATGGCCAGCAGGGAAACCTTCAGAGCATGTCATTTCTGAACAATTGTACATGATGTAGTAAAGCCTAGCTGAAAATATTATGTTTTTTATTTGTCAGGCTAAAAGCCGACATCACTGGATTAACTAGATCACAAAATGCCAAAGACCTATCACCTCTCACTTTAAATGCCAGCTTTCTTGGTTAAAACGACTTTAAGCAAAGTCTCTGTTCCAGAGGCCTCAGAAGATTTGGAACCGGTGTCGACCACTTCAGCCACCAAGCATGTCTGCTTTAAAATAAAGCTTTACACAAAGTGTTGCAACAGGACTAGGCGTAATTTGTTGAGGGGAAAAAGACATGTAAAGCAGATAGCCAGAGATGCTACACGAGGCGTATTTGTCACAAAGCATGGATAAATTAATGTACACATAAATCAAACTCACTCACTTACGCTACACATTTTTGGGTCACATTATTTTAAGATGCAGAAAGATACTGAATATAAATCCCATGGAAATAATTATTATTAGTGATGCAATCTACTGATCATGAATGATAATAATCTGAATACAAAATTTCAAAATAAAAGTACTGAACACATTGCACCTTAAACTAAAACATGCAGGGAGCCGCAAAATGTTGGTCTTCACATGTTTGTTATTTTCTTTAAACATCTCAAAACTTTCTCACTGCAAATGAAAGGTAGTTGGAATGTTCAGAAGTCAAATTTCCCTCGCAAACACACTACCAGAACTACCTCCAGCTGTACTGTGTTCCTTTTGGGGATGTTGCTATTGTTGCTGTCTTCCATCAGACCAGGAAGACAAGGAAGCCTTGTGAAAAAAAGAAAATATGTTTAAATGATCACAATCCCCCACCGATCATGATTACAAAATGAATACAAATATAATTTAATGAATCAATTATAGAAATTACACACACACCCATATGTGTAATAGTAAAACATTTGAATGACTCACAGAAGCATGTATATCTGTGTGTGGCCTATAAAGTGTATTTTGTTTATAATCTTTCAGATAGGTGAAAAAAAAAAATTAAAAGTATACATTAATGTACTGATGTTTCTGCATTTTGTCGATTAGGTATTTGTTCAAACTGGTGCGTATTTTGATAGATAGGCTCTCGTTTACATATTTGAACAAACAATTGATCAAAAACAGAAAAATTCAAATTATTTCAAAATGTTACTGTTTTCACCTCTACCATCTGGCCTTTGGTTTTTGTTTTATTGTTTCAAAAATGCAATCAGAGTGCAGTCATGTAATCCCTGAAAACATATTTAGAATCTAAATGACAGATTTTTTCAGATCTAATCTGGGATGATTTTAGTTACTTATCTTTTGTAATTTGATTATCTGTATGGTTTCTACACAATCCTGCACTCACACACGAGTACACACGCACAAACTGCTAAAGATTGCAGTATCTGTTCTTTGTTGTTTAATAATGATAATGATAATAATATTGGGCTACATGGTGGTGTGGTGGTTAGAACCATTGCCTCACAGCAAGAGGGTTAGGGAACCTCCTGGTTCAAATCCCAGCTGGGGCCTTTATGTGTGGAGTTTGAATGTTCTCCCCATGTATGCGTGGGTTCTCTTCAGGTACTCCAGCTTCCTCCCACCACCCAAAAGGTTAGGTTAAATGGTGACTCTAAATTGACCCTAGGAGTAAATGTGAGCATGGATGGTGGTTAGTCTCTGTGTGGCCCTGTGATGGACTGGCAACCTGTCCAGGGTGTGCTCTGCCTCTCGTCCAGTGACAGCTGGGATAGGCTCCAGCCGGCCCAGCGACCCTGAGTTGGATTAAGTGGGTATAGAAAATGGATGGATGGATGGATGGGTAATAATAATAACGTAGTTTGGATTGCTGTTATTTCAGTTCATTGAGAGTCAGTGATGTGTCAACACCAACCACTTTAGGTTTTGTTTCCCCCCTTGTTGTGTTATCAGTTGCTTTCATAAAGGATACCAGTAATTTTAACATATTGTTGTTGATCAGAGATGGTCATTTCAGCCGTGTAAGTTTATAGTTTTGATATTTATTTGCTTCTTAAAGATGATAATCCACAGCAATAAGAATGTGAAGGATGTCCACGTGATGTGAAGTCTGCTGTTACTTCCTCCCTGTTGTTGCTCTCTCTGATTGTGGTTGTATTCATTTCTGCCACTCAAACAATCTGAGACATCCTGTCAGAGTTTACACAGTGGAACAGGTGTAGCGCAGATTTAAACTTTGAAATTTTAGTTTATCACAAAGGACAGTAGATGGATAGATAGACATGGGTGTGTAGTGAGGGTCAAGGACATGTTCACCCATGTCATCTCTCTTATAGGCATCTGCGTGACACCCAGTTTAGCAATGTAATGACCCGGCACTAACAACTTTCATTTGACTCTGTCGGGGTCAGTGTTGGCTACTGCGTTCTGAACCAGTGACCACAAACACAGACGTACAGGTATACTGCAATTGACAGATAACTATATCAGTAATCATAAATTAAAGCTGATATTTTATTGTTGTCAAATATGTCAAGATAATGTAAACAGATTCAGGATGTTTATTGAAACAAGTGTCTGAATTCCTAATTTGTGAGAACAAACAAAACCGTATGACTGGTCTATTTGCTTGACTTCTGATGGATGGAGGCTTGAGGCTGCTGTCTGCAGTGGAAGGCAGCCTTTTTTAATAAATGATGATAACAACCATTTTGACAAATAAATTGACCTGTTCTTGAAACACATTATCTTTGCATGTCTATCTGTTGACCCTGGTTAGGATGGCGTGTTTAGATTTGATGTTATAAGCTGTTCGCATTGGGAGTGTGGTCGCAGGTGCTCTCCCATTTGTTTTGGGACCAAGTCCCTGAAGGCCATGCAGAGATGGCCTGTTGTTTGGGCCAGGGGCTGAGTGCTGAGCTTTATTCTGAGGTAGAATCACTAAACTCGTCACTCTCAATAGGATCCACTGGTGTTTACTGACTAAACCTGGGGCAAAACTTGATAAACTGTTTGTTAAATGACATTCAAAGACCAATGTTATCCGCATTCATGGTTTTCAAACATTTTTTGTTAGAGCTGTCTCCCATTTTTGAAGTACATTCTTTTCTTTGTTTTCTTATCTTTTGCACATGATCATCTTCACAAAGTTAGATATTTAAAGTCTTAGTTTACCTTTTAAATGTAGATTTATTTTCTACATTTATTTATATGAATTAATGATTTTCTTTAAAGGGGCTCACAGATCACTGGCCTTGTTGAACTGCAGCATCTTAGTTCCCTTCTTTTTGTAAAGTATGATTTACTTGTTGTGCCGACAGTATTCTGCTCAATCTCAGTGCAGCAATGCACTGACATCATGCTGCACTGAGATCAGAAATTACATTTGTTCATTTGCTGGTTTGGGCACAGTTGTGTATAAGCTGAGCCATAATACCCCAGCAGTTGTAATTGAGGGGCACCATTCCGTGGCATAATGCTGATCAAAACATATGTATTCTGTTATCCTTTCTTCTTTCTGTCACTCTCAATGCTTTGTTGTTTTTTTTTACCAAAAAAATCCAACCAAACCTCCAAAGTAAGTGCTTTTTTTGTGAGCTTACATAAGACATGGAAAATCGAAGAACAGAGACATATGTATTCTGGTAATGGAACATAAATGTTTTTGAATAACTTAAGCTTTGGGAACATTGTAACCATTTCGGAACCCCCTGGAGGGGGCCAGACAGAGAGACACAGCTTAAGAACACAAACACATGTGCATTTAGGGTTTCTGTGTCTTCCAATTTCCTATCTGCATTACCCACTTAAGGATGGACATATAGCTTAGATGTGTATCACTGTGGATGTAAATTCACTTCCTAGAAATACTTAGCTGGGATATCATTTTTGATAATTAACGTAAAATGGAGTTAAAGCTCCTTCTTATTGCACTGGCTGTCTGCGTGCGACTGCATGTTGCCGACCAGGATTGGTAGATCGTAGATTGATAGAAAGTGTCCAAGTTTTGTCAGAATTTCTTTTATTTACTTGGAAAAGGGAAACGTTAGAGGTAAAAATTTATTATTTTTAAGATTATCATAGCTGTCCATCTTTGCAGTCTCATATTCTTCTACTCGGGTCTGTTGTTGCTCGCTGATTGGCCAGCATCATGTTAATGGTACCTTTTTTGTATGTGACAACTGTACATACGTGAGATGCATTTTAGAAGAAAAAAAGCAAAACAGACCAGACAAATCTGTAGTGTTACCGTTACCGTGCTTGACCAGTCTGAAGACAACCAGACTATGTGTGCAGTGGCCGTGACAAAGTACCCACAAATCATCCAAGAAAAAAAAGAAAAGGGAAAAAAGAAAGTGATGCATTACATTGATTTCTCTTTTTTGGCTCTTATGTTTTGAAGGCAAGTGGTAACTGACTGAGACAGCCCCATCATTACCAAGCAAGCCTCTACCTCACCTTCTCAGCCAGCTAAAGTCAAGGACAGGGTGGGTGGATGGGGGGAGGAGGGAGGACCGAGGAGTCGTAACTGTGGCAGAACGGGTAGCCTGCCTGTCATCTCTGTCTCGTCCGAGATTGCCAATCTCACTAACTATACTCTCCCTTGGCCCGGCCTCGCTCACTGGCCGGGTTTTCTACCAGCGCTGACAACCCACATATAATTAAGGGCCATGAAAACAGTGCTACCTATGAGTAGAGCTGACAGCATGAGGCCTACCTTTAGCCACTCTCTTCCTCCTTATTCTTCTTGAACTCCTCTACGCACCCGTTAAGCAGTAGCTCAGTGGAGCGGTGGGCAGGCTAAGGGATGGTTGGGGACCCACTGGCCCTAATTGGTGATCTCTTATTCTGGAGAGGGTGGGTCCGTGTGGGTGAGCAGAGGCGTGGGGATGGCTATTCTTGGATTAGGGGCTGGTTGGATATCTAGACATCCTGTCTCTTCTCCTGTCACTGTCTACCCACCCCCTCTTGTGTATCTCCCTTTATCTGTCTCTGCCCTGTTTCTTTGGCACAGTTATTTCTTAATACGCATCTGTTTCTCCCTGTCTCACTGTTTTTCTCTATTTTTGTTTCTTATAGGGCAGAAGAGGAGGGAGTTAAAAAATCTCATGTTGCTAGTCCCAGTGTTACAATGCTTCAATCTTAATACAAAAACAGAAAAAAAACAAGCAATAGTGTGGTGTAATGCATGTTGTGGAATCTAGAAAATAAATCTAGGAAATATATTTAAAAAAAAGAAGACAGGAAGACTGAAAAATAAGACAGAGACTAGAGAACGGACTGATGGGACACATTATGATTTCCAAACCTTAATACACCAATTACTGTAGAATTACAACACCTTGATATCTGCAGAATCTCAAAAGAGCTTGCTCGCTTTGCCCCCACTGTTATTCCTGTGCCGACCAGCAAGCGAACATGGGGAGTCGGCAGGATGGGAATTTGTTGGCAGGGGAGGGGGATGGGGGTCAGTCAGGAGCCGTCAAGTGATTAGAGCAATTACTCGTCAATGATCTGTCACAGCCAATCGCATCTGTCTCTTTCGTCTGTGTGGAGCCTGGAAAGGGGTTGACCCAGACCTGCCTGCATCAACTACAGCCTTCGCTAAGAGCACGTTTGTGTTGCTAGTGATAGTAGGTTATTATGGAGGCCCTCCGCGCCTCGACACACTTCAGGTCATTATCTCTTACTAATGATCTCACAGTGCTGAGAGAGGACTAGTGTTGGTCTGCAACGGTTAGAGACCGGGGTGGAGATGAGGTGTGTTGACATGTATCCGTCCTGCTGGAGGTGTGCCCCGCAAGACATTTGTTAACAGAAATATATTCGTCTGTATGTACATGAGATAACTTCTGCTGTACTGAACCAAACCCTCCCATCCCACCAAAAAACAAACAAACAAAAATACATATACTCTAATTAATCACTAACAAGAGAATTTGGTGCACAAACTGTGTATATGTGCATTGTGGTTGAAGTTCAAGGGTCTTTTTCAGCATTAATCTACCAAAGTTAATTCTGTTAATTAGCTGCAGCCTAGTTTTGCCTCCTGATCATTCTTATCTCTTAAGCACAGGACAGTCACACTAATGCTTTTGTTCTACGGGAGCCAAATTCTGCCTGGGCATTTGGAAGAAAGTCCTTGTGTACTGGTTAACATGAGATATTCTTTACAGTTTTGTAACTAATCTCACAACGCTCACTGGCGGGGATCAACTATAGTTAGAGAACTAATATCACACTGACAAGTATGATGCACTAAATGAAAGTCCTTTAATTCATTCTTATTTACCTATTGCACTATAGCTACTCTGTACCTCATCCCATTTCCTTTAATTTAGTTTTCTTCCTCTTTGTTTCTCCTTTTTGCTACATAACCTTCCTTCTTCTCCTGCCCGTTTGACTCTGCTAAATTCAGAGCTGTGACACTAAATGGAGGCTTTTGGCAGCACAGTGTTGTTATGGAGGAGTGACTGGCCCTGAGGATCCCCTGCTGCGTGAACCCTGGCAGCACAGCTCTGAGATTGTTGCAGATGACCTGAGTTGTTGCTGAGCCTCCTGAGCTCAGGCATGCGATTTTGTGCTGCTGTGCCTGTGTTTATCTCGGTCCTTCCTGACCCTCTCTGCCGCAAGTGTACAAACATGTTATTTCAGTGTTGGGCTACAAAGTGCCTCTGAGGTCAACCAGGCAACAGTTTTTTTTACCTTTTTTATCGTTTTTTGCATCCATCCAGAGGTGCAGTCACATATAATCATGCAGAAAATAAAGTACACCCTCTTTAGGCACAACGGTTTTATTTATCAGGATGTAGTGAAAAATAATTAAATCCTTACCAGGTCTTAAAAAAAGTAAAAAGAAACTCAAATGAACAGCTACAACTTGTCATTATCTAACAAAAAATAAGCCAAAATGCAAACTGTGTGTACACTCCATGATCTAATAAACACCTTAAGCAGCTATGGCTTGAAGAAATATTTCTCAGTTAGACATCATCATTGAGGAGGCATTTTGACTTCTTTTCAATGTTGGGTCTGTTTATGTTTGCGCACCTTGAGGTCTGGGGCACTGCAACACCTTGATTCTTTCCTTTTTAAGCGTTTCTGTGGAGGATATGCTGGTGTGCTTGGGATCATTGTTCTGTTGTTGCATGACTCGATTTGGATCAAACTTTAGCTGGCCTCACATTTGACTCTAGAATATTTTGGCATACAGAGGAGTATGGTGCTTAGGTCCTGATATATTGATGTGCTGTTTGATTTTTACCAAACATGGCACTGTGCATCACGGTCAAACATCTCCACTTCAGTCTCATCTGTCCTTGATACATTGTTCATGAAGGTGTAACCGGAGTCAAATTCCTCGTGTGTGTCCACATACCTGGCAATAAAAAGCGATTCCGATTCTGAAGTCTTGTGGTTTGTTTGGATGAAACTTTGAAAACCTAAGTCGTGCTGCCATGTTCTTCTTACCATATCCATGTTTAACCTTCCAAACAAGCTATACTTGTTCAGTCTTTTTCTGTTTGCACTGTCATAAACTTTAACATTTAACATGCTAACTGATGCCTGTAGAGTCTGAGATGTAGCTCTTGGGCTTTTTGTAGTTTCTCTTGACATTGTACAGTCTGACCTTGGGATGAACTTGCTGGGATGTCCACTCCTGAAAAGACTGACGACTATTCAGAATGTTTTCCACTTGCGAATAATATTTCTCATTGTAGAATGATGGACTCCAAATTGTTTGTAAATGACCTCATAACCAATTTCAGATTGATGAGCAGCATCAAATGCTTTTGTAAGATCATTGCTGATGTTCTTTGTTGGCATTGTGTCAACACACACCTGAATGCTCCAGACCAGCAAAGTGCAAAAACATCTGTTTTATAGAGGTACTCACATCTGCTGATGGCCAGTTAATAAAGTGCATTTGATTTGCACCTACGGAAATAATAAGGGTGTTCTTAGTTTCTCTCACACTGCTGCATTTTGGCTTAGTTTTTGTTCAATAGATACAACCTTAGAAGTGACATGGTGAATTATGTCACTTCTGAGGTTGTATTTACCTAATTCAAAAGACCTGGCAGGGACCAAAAGATCTCTTTTTACTAAGTCCTGATATATGAAGGTCCTTTGTTCCCACAGCCATAAGGCTTTTTAATAGTGACTGCTGAGTTCTTCTCAAATTGATTGATTGATTTTTTTTTCATCTATTTGTTTATTTAGTAATTTATTATTATTATTAGTTAGTAGTAGTATTTTTTTTTACTAGAATTGGTATTATTATTGTTGTTGTTAATACAATCATTGTAAATATTTAAAAAAATGTTGAGCTACTTGACTAATTTGAGTTTCGGGGATAAATAAAGTATTTTTCTATTCTATTTCTATTCTATTCTATGAAGGGTATGTAGGATTGATAATAGGTTTACTTCCCTCTGCATATGACTGTATCAGTACCGCAGTGAACAAGCACAGTACTTGTTATTATGACAAATTCCAACATTAATTTCTGGTAGTATAAATCTTCTGTGCATACACATGACAGGCTGATATAATTTTATAGCATATTATTTGCTTATGGAAGACACTAGCACAGACCCTGTAGTTTATGTTATATTCAAACAATGTAAAGTCAAATCAGCAATAGAAAAGGTGTATCCTGATAGTTGAGTAATTAGGACATATAACATGTCAGTGCAAAAGCCCAGACCACATTTACTACATTTTATTTTCTGTCTTTCCATAGAGGAAAGCATCAAATGTCTTAAATATAAAGAAATTTGATATATAAAGAAAAGAGAAACTGTGCACACACATGTGCTGGTCTCATCACATAACTCAACATGCAATGTTAGTATTCTGGTATGTTCTAAGTGATATTGAAGTCACGAGTGTTACGGTCTTACTATGAGATTACACGTGCAATGTGTCAAGCCGTCTAAGCATGAATAATTTCAGGTTTTGTATATATATATTTACATATATCATGCCCTATGTTTGGCAAACGGGTGATTATGAGTGATTATCCTCCAGAAGCTGTGTATGTAGTTCATGTATGTCATATCCTTGATTATGCATGTGCATAAACACCAGGATTACTTGTGTGCTGGAGTAGACATATGCAACTCTGAACTTTCTCCTGTTTTATTATCAACAATTGAAAGAGAACAGAATGCGACAATATTTACTTGATATCTAGCTACATATTTATTACTGTCATTTGATATATGGATTCAGCTTTTAATTAGAGCTTGAATATGATAGTTTGTTCTTCTGCAGATGCATCTGTTTGTTAAGTGGGATAATCTTCCTTTGCCTTTCAGAAAAGCGACCACTAAGAATAGCAAACAGTGACAATCTGCCAGAAACTGTGGCTGGATGGGGCTGGGAATGTATGCTCCGGGCATTTTCCAGCCCCATCTAAAACCTTACATCATCTATTATTCTCCAGCTCATATTGATATGTAATTTTTTTTCTTTTATCCATGTACAAATTCAAAATGACAGAGGCAGAGTGCAAAGAACAACAAAATAACTCAATGTGTAATTTCCTCCCCATCCCTCCTTGGCCCCAAACAGACACACACATGCATATGTTTGAAAGAGTTGCTTTTTTATCGTTTTCATCGTTCTCTATCATTCGTATGATTGTTTCTGAAGTCAGATATATTGTTTGTGATGTCTCCACGCTGTCCAGCTGTCACCAGCCCCCAATGTCTTCATTCTAGATATTATTTCTGGCTGTCCGTACTTCATCTTGGGGCACAATGGAGCCTCTTTCATTTTCTGTGTCATAATGCGATAGCACAAATTTCCCTGCGAGGCATCACACTATTGGAAAAGCGAATAACATATGTTGTGTCTCATACTCACCCCTCTTCCCCTTATCCCACTGGTGCAGATGACCAGTGAGTCTGCCAGTGCCAAAGGCTGAGGACGAAGAGAAAGAGCATTCTGGAAACACGTCGCATAGACTATAATTTATCTCCACGGTGAGGAGCAAAAAAATATGAAATCTCCCCATCAAAGCTCACTAGAAGAGCCCCAGTGCATTAAATTCAGAGTACCTACACCACCAATGGATCTGTAATCTGTTGTCTGTATGTTTTATAGATATATTGAAGGAGAATAGTCTGCACCACCTTGAGGAACCTTACAAAGCAGTTTATCTTTTCTTTGGTATGTTCTCTGAGTTGGTGCTTTCCAGGAGGGTGTGTGTTTGTGGCTGTTTTTTTTTCTTTTCTGTTTTGTATTATATCATGTTTAACTAGGTGACTTGGCCATGCTAATCCTTCACTCAACACCAGGCTTGCAGGGCATGCTGACTGCATTGTTATGTGGGAAAAAAACAGAAGGGGATAGATAAGCTAGAAAAAGTAGAAACCTCGAGCAGGTTCATTCTAATGTTTCCCTACACTCATGTGAAACAGAGGCACAGCTTTGACAGCCAGGTAACTTCAGATGGCTCATCTCTGCCTTGATTGGAGGATGAGGGGTGGCTATTAAAGTGAGATGAAGAGAAAGTGAAATTGAGAACAAATGATTGAGCCAGTGAGTGGGAAAAGAAGGGAGAGTTGGTGAAAGTGAGAGTGAGTTCAAATGAGGCGAGAGAGATGATGAAAAGAGTAGCCACTTGGTCCTTTGAGACTCCTTTTCTTCCCTTGCTGCCAAATTAGCCCAATTAGTCAAAGTGGCCTCTGTTCAGGCTGCTGTCAAACCCCGACACCATACAGCAGCGCCAGCGGTCATTCTCTCTCATTTAAGTCTTTTGACTCTCCTCTCTGCCTCTTCTCCTGAGCCACCTGCACATGTCTCTGCTGAATGATTACTGTAAGTGTGTGTGTGTTGGTGCATGTGCATGTGCAAAGTCAGAGATTCTCTGTGTGTGCTTGCATGTGTTTGTGGGGAAGGCTTGAAAGGAAGACGTTCCCTTTAAATCAATCCCTACTTTCCCAGCATGGTGCCTTCGCATCCTTCTTTTAGTTACAGCCTCCAAAGCAGAGGTAAGAGAATTTTTTTAATACCTCCGGTAAAATCAACCAAGTCTCTTTAAAGCTTACTATTGCCAAAACTCTTTTATCTTTGAACATCTAAAGAGCCAAACTTTTACGCAGTCCAAAAGAAAAGAAGAGGATAAAGAGGATGAGTAAAGTCTAGATAAATGCCCTCAGCACAGGTGTATGTGCACTGTTTTGGCAACATAATAACAAGACCTCACCTACCTCAAAGAATGAACTTCTTCCTTCAATTTACTGTAATTGTTTAGTCAGGCATGCAAAAACACAAATAACTCCTGGAGAGAATAATGGCACCATCACCCTACAGCATCTCCCATGACATCATTCCATCACTGGTAATACAAATCCACAAAGTCCCCTAAAAACAAGCCCCTCCTTGTTCCCCGAGATGAAGGAAGCACTTATAACTCAATAGCCACAGTCATCTTTCATTTCAAATCTCTGAAATTGGAGGAAAAACTGGTGTGTGATAATCACCTGCCCACGGGCCTTGGGAGAACAGAGCAAGAAGAAGAAGAAGAAGTGGGAGAGACATGGAAGCAGATACAGCGATGGATGAGAGAGGGAGGCTTAATTGGACGACCTTGTTGCATGAACAAACACACCTTAAGCCACATGAATGGTGGCAGCGAGACGGGAAAGTCGCTAAGAGAGCCAAAGTGCATTCCTTCATCTCTTTAATTTACCTTACCAGTGTTGTATTTCACCCTGGGCCCTGTCACAGGAAAGGCAAATACACTTTTGACCAGCTGAAACGAAGGAGGAAGTTTGTTTACCTCTGCGAGTGTGCATGTGTATCTAAGAATTTGTCAAGGCTCAGAGGTCGTCTAATGTACGCCATATACACACAGTGCCACATAGACGCCGCTACCCAGGGAAGCATTACCCGCCTAAGGATACTGGATCTGCTTTGTATGCAACACAATAAAGAGCTGAATGAGTTCCAGCTGAAGTGGTAGATGGTATCTTCACGTATCTACAAAGAAACATACAGTATTATGTTTACATGTATGGAGCTTTTGTTTTCGTTTAAACTGAATTTTCAATTGACTCTTTGTCAGTAATAATGACTTTGTTGATCATTCTAGTAATATTAAAAGGCTTCTCGTGTTTGATGCCAAACATCAAAGGACTTTGACAACCCTATGCATTCACAGAAAATGGCAACATGCTTTTCATAGTTTTATTACTGTAATCATTTCCCATCAGTGCTGACAAGGCCTGTCAGAATCCTGTCTAAACACTGTGTCATTGCTGAGAACTAATGATGATCATGTTGGATTCGTGTCAAAACTTGTTTACAGGAGAGATTTGAAAAGGACTGATGGGAATGGATAAAAGTCTGATCATATACTGAAGAAAAGTGCACACACACATTTTTACACTGAAAGATAATTAAATACTGCAGAGTTTGTGATTGGCTGTGTCCATCTTGTTAGCGCTGCGACTGTTTTTTCTTTTTTTTGATGTGTGTGCTGTGTCACTCAGATGCTTTTAATGTGACTTGAAAAGTGGTGCAATAGAGGAATGAGATGAAGACCTTATAATTCCGTACTCATGTCACATGGAGATCAATAATCCCAACATAGAGATATTTGAGCATGCATGTTGTTGTGCATGACCCCAAAACCTCTTTCCACGTGTCACTTTACCAAAGTGACCTAATTGTTTGAGTGGGGTCGACATTCCCTTCCTTCTCCCTCTGTCTTCTGCTCTTTTTGATCTCTTCACTCCCTCCATTTCTCTTCTTGCTCTTCTTCCCCTCCTCCTCTGTCTCTGTAATTAGCCTTCCACAGTCTTTCCCATTTCTTCCTTTCTTTTTACATCTGCAGTTTAATCACATCATATAGATTTGCATTAGGTACAGACCATGAAAAATGACCAAATAGTTATTTTTTTCGTCCCCTTAAATACGACCCATACATGCTGCAGGAGGGACATATGACTTATATAAGCTTTTCCACATCAGAGCGAACCCCATTCTGAAGGGCTTCCTCAAATTAGAGTGCGATTACATGCAGCGCATGTAACCTCTGGAAGCGAGTTTTACACCCGAATAGGACAACCCTTTTTTCCTTTCTAGGTTGACATCACTTTACCAAGACAATTTTGTCACTCTGTGGTTGGATTTAAGCAATAACAAGACTTGTCTCGGATTAGAAATCAGAACTCCTTGATTAGGGTTAAACAAAACAACATGGTCAGGACAAAAATACATACATGTTACCTTAACAGATGCCTTTTTGACATCTCACAAGCAGTTACTTTCACAACACATTCAGGCCTGCTAAAACAGACAATTGCAAGTCTGAAGTCCTGTTCATAATAATCTGGTTAATGTTCACATATCTGATTAGAGTTGGTGAAATATCCACCAAATCTCTGATACATTGACAGTGTAGCCATAAAACTGTCTTCTGAACAGTTCCACTATAGTATCCAATGCTACAGATCTCTGGATAGTTTGTTCCTGATACATCTAGCATTCTTCCAAAAACAACACATATATGCTGTTCTGGCTTGTTGCAGTAAAATAATGTGTTTCTGTAAAATGACGGCTCCAGCTTACAGTTCGGGAGGAAAAGAAACTACTTAAGAAATATTGTAGCAATGACAAGAAGTAGAAAATACAGACAAACGTCTTCTGACATCGAAGCCATTTTATCATCCAACATAATGAAAGAATAAAGAATATTCATAGCCTTCATATCAATCTCTTCTACTCCCATTTTGCTTTGCTGGAGGGCATCAAGTAGACCACCTCTTAGGCCCTCCTGGCCACCTCTTAACCCCAGCTCTGGCGTATGTTGGGCTGCTCCAGGACCTGCCTGTCGCTTCCAAAAGCCCACCGACTAATTAGGCCCTCCGCATGGGTCTGATAAGAAGAGCTCAGTAGTGATGGAGAATCGACACAGTCCTACTGAGCGGCCAAATGAGCCGGGCACAGAGACGGATGAACAGACAGATGGCTGCTGGCTGACTGGTGGGAAGGGGCCATGCAGAGCTGTAGAGGAGACCCAGGGGCCACGGGGGATGGGTTAAAAAGGTTGAGGCAACTGAGGTTTGGTGCCATCCAAAGAAGATTGAAGAGATGAGATGCAAATAAGAAGGAAGTTAAAGAGAGATAAATGGAAAAGTAGATAGAGCAACATGACATCATCAAGGGATGTTTCATGGGGCAGAGGGAGTAAAAGTTGCTGTGGAAACTGGTGGGCATAGGTTGTTCTCATTAACCCTTTGTTTACTCTTCACATGATTTTGTTTACTAGTTTTACTTCAGGCATTTTTGAGTACAGAGACCTCTGCCTTGTTTTATAAGCTACATCTTGACATGGGTAATTACAATTATTCACTGGGGGATCACATTCCTACAGTCCTCTGAATAAAAAGACAGTCCTTCCTGTTTCTTTCTTCTTTTTTTAACCAATAGAGAAAGAAACACTCTCCCCTGGCTAAACCCATCTCATACGAGGTACGCACACAATGCCACATGGACACTTTTTCTGCATGTATGTTTCTTTGCCTCAACAGATTTCCCCAAAGCTAAAAATATTTCAGTGACAGAGACTCAGAGCTGTTTTCCTGTAGAGGTTTCTTTGTCGTGCACCTTGCAAATAGAAGCAGAAAGAGCATTAGGAGCATCAGTCTGTATCTGTGACAGCTAATGTCCACCCTGATGACATGCTCGCAGCTACCCCCTTGGTCCCGCTATGACATGCTTTCAACTAAAGGTATAAGGAAAAATATAGAGGTGTGTCAGTGCACGTGTATGAGTGCTTATGTGTTATTTCAAATGTCAGAAGGGCAGAGTTTAGAATTGCTAAGGTGGCTGAAAATCTCCAAACAGCTCTGCATTATCCCCGTTGTCTAAATAGACAAACCATTTCCCTCCTGTTGACATGCTCGTGGTAGCGTGAACATACATTCAACCCGAGCAACTGTCCAAGAGATGCTGAGTTGTAAGTGTATGTTTATGTGTCGCAGTGTTGTGCAGGGTCTTTTAAGATGAGACATTTGCAAATCATGTAAAATGTTTAAAATCTATCAATTTACATGACAATGTGCTTTTAGACCCATTTTGACATTTTAAAAGTATTTTGCATATACAAAGAGATTATAAGAAGACTTTAAAAAAAATATGAATCATCTTCAAACACTCATGAGTTTTTAAATTGACAGGATGAGTTGAAAGAGTAGCTTATTAACACCATAACTCTGTTTTCTCTTGAGAAAGATGGCATTATGTATTTCTAAAACCAATGGATTCACATCATCTCAAATGCCTCAAATTGACATTTCATGTTTCTCCACAGATGCATAAGATTGCAAGCGTTCTCTTGCAGGTATTTTAATTTTCTAAAATGAATTAATTCAAATAATTTAAATGTTTATTAAATGTGCCGTTTTAATTAGTGATATATTAAAAAAAAAGAAAAAAGAAGGACGGATACATATCATCTCTAAATGTCTCAAATTGGAATTTTAAGTTTCCAGAAACTTCTGGTGTGACAACTTGAGAAGAATGCTTCACTTGTTAAAGAAAAAAAAGTTTGTGACAATGCTGTCACAAATGCTCATGGTTTAGTATCTCTAACTATCTTCTCCTTTCATTTCACTTCTCCTGTCATTTCCAACAGCGTCAATGCTGTTTTCTAGGACACTAAGGGCCTCTGTGTTGGTAAACACCATCTCAACCAAAGGTCCAAGGATGGAGTGAAGAGAGGGACAATCAGACTTTCCAATCAAAGAAATATTATCCATATCCCTTGCAAGAACACAGCATCCAGTTCAACTATAACTAATCTCAAACACGCAGTACTCAATGTCAGATCTTTAAGTAACAAATCATTCTTAATTAATAGTTTTATTTCCTCTCACAATCTTGATTTTATGTTTTTAACTGAGACGTGGCTCAACAAAAACACAGCAAATGCAGTCCTGATTGAGTCTAGTCCACCTCACTTCAATTTTGTGTCTGAAACACGAGAAAACCAGAGGGGTGGGGGTGTTTGTGCCATGTTCAGGGACAATATACCCACCCACAAGTTGTCATTTGGGTTTTTTTCATCATTTGAGTATGTGTCATTCAAAATGGAGATAAAACAATCTTCCATACTTTATATCACCATTTATAAACCACCACAGAATTTTTTTATTGATGATTTTACTGAACTACTTTCAATTGTGTGCACTGCTTTTGACTGTTTAGTCATAACAGGGGACTTGAATGTGCATGTGGACGTAGCGCATAACAAGGAAGCTAAAGAGCTCACTGCTGTCCTTGAAATGTTTGGTCTAACGCAGCATGTGACTGAGCCCACCCACAACAGAGGGCACACTCTAGATGTGCTCATTTCAAGGAGTGTTGTTATTTCAAACGTGAATGTCGTTGATGTTGCTTTATCTGATCATTTCTGTGTTTTCTTCGACCTATCTACTTTACCCAAAACACCAGCTGGGTCTGCAGTTGTTCGGGGAAGACTCATAAATGACAGAACAGGGACACAGTTTATGGAAATGATTAGGTTTGAGAACACCCTGTGTTCTGATGTTGATGATCTGTTGAACTCTTACACATCAAGTCTCTTAAATGTTTTGGATACCATTGCTCCTGTCAAGGTTAGAATGGTTAAAAGTAGGCAAAGGACGCCATGGAGGAAAGAAGAGTCGGTCAGGGCACAGAAAAGGGAGTGCCGGAGAGCCGAACGGAAATGGCGCAAGTCAAAGCTCCAGGTTCATTATGAGACTTACAAAGAAAAGCTATGTGTGTTCAACCAGACTTTGCGTAGAACAAGGGAGAGTTATTTTTCTGAAATCATCAAAAACTGCAGTAACAACTCTCGTGTCCTGTTTGCTACAGTAAACAGATTAACAAACCCTCCAGTTTCACTGCCTTTAGAACTCATTTCTACATCCAAGTGTAATGAGTTTGCAATATTCTTTAATGACAAAGTTCAAGGCATTAAAAATGCAATAATTTCCACAACACAAATAACTACTCTGCAGCCAGCTAGACACCTAGAGCTGACACATTTCACACCTGTTACTGACAAAACAGTCGAAGAGACCATCTGCAGTCTGAGTTCATCAACGTGCTGCCTTGATGAGTTGCCCACTAGAGTCCTAAAGTCTGTGCTGAGCAGTTTGTTACCACAACTTGCTCATCTAGTCAACATCTCACTCCAGACTGGAACATTTCCAAAGGCCTTAAAAACTGCTGTCATTAAGCCTCTTCTAAAGAAGAGCAATCTTGATGCCACAGTACTGAACAACTACCGGCCCATATCAAACCTGCCATTCTTAGGCAAAGTCCTAGAAAAAGTTGTATACCAACAGCTTAGTGACTTTCTCCTGTCTAACAATGCTTTTGATACTTTCCAATCAGGCTTTAGGCCCCACCACAGCACTGAGACAGCTCTGATCAAGGTTACAAATGACATCCGCCTGAACACAGATGCAAGTAAACTTACAGTCTTAGTTCTGCTGGACCTGAGTGCTGCCTTTGACACAGTTGACCATGCGATCTTATTACAGAGGTTAGAAGACTGGGTGGGAATCTCTGGTCGTGCTTTAAACTGGTTCAAGTCCTATCTGGAGGACAGGAAATATTTTGTTGAAATTGGTAACTGTGTCTCAGACCAAATGGCTATGACCTGTGGGGTTCCCCAGGGGTCAATCCTGGGACCCGTATTGTTCAATCTGTACATGCTTCCACTAGGCCAGCTAATACGCAGCTATAATGTGTCCTACCACAATTATGCAGATGACACTCAGATCTACGTGTCACTGACGGCAGGAGAACACGGGCCTGTAGATACACTGTGTCGCTGCATCGAACAGATCAGTGTGTGGATGCAAAACAATTTCCTCCAGCTAAACTCAGACAAAACTGAAATCATTGTCTGTGGCCGACAGAAACAAAGAGAAAGTGTTATCAGTCACCTTGAGACTCTCTCTCTTAAACCTAACTATCAAGTTAGAAATCTCGGGGTAATTTTGGACTCAGACCTGAACTTTAACAGCCACATTAAATCTGTAACATCAGCAGCTTTTTACCATCTAAAAAACATTGCCAGAATCAAAGGAATAGTATCTAAACCAGACTTAGAGAGACTGATCCATGCGTTTGTCTCCAGCAGGTTAGACTACTGTAACGGCCTGCTCACTGGGCTCTCTAAACGGGCTATAAGACAGCTGCAGTACATCCAGAACGCTGCTGCTCGAGTCCTGACTAGAACCAGGAAATACGACCATATTAGTCCAGTGCTCAGGTCTCTGCACTGGCTTCCTGTCGCTCAGAGAATAGACTTTAAAACAGCTCTGCTTGTGTACAAGTCTCTTCACGGTCAAGCGCCAAAGTACATCTCTGACATGTTAGAGCCATATGAACCAACTCGGGCTCTGAGAACCTCAGGGAGGGGTCTGCTGCTGGTGCCCAGAGTCAGGACTAAACAAGGTGAGGCTGCATTTCAGTTTTATGCCCCTAAAATCTGGAACAGTCTTCCAGAAGATGTGAGACAGGCCTCAACTCTGACAATGTTTAAATCCAGGCTGAAAACAGTTCTATTCAGCTTTGCATATGACACCTGAAAGTATTTTATCTGCACTCTTCACTTTTTAATTAATTAATGATTATTTTAATGGGTTTTAAATTTCTTTCTTTTTTAATTTCTTTCTTTTATTTCTTTATTCCTTTTTAATGGTTTTATTGCCTTCTTGTGATTTTATGTAGCTGTAAAGCACTTTGAATTGCCCTGTGTATGAATTGTGCTCTATAAATAAAATTGCCTTGCCTTGCCTTGCCTTTGTCCTTGCAAGTGTTGCCAACTGGCCACAAGCAAGAAGTGGAAAGCGGACATCATCTCTTAGGAAGACATATGGAGATGTAGGACCTGCTGATGAATCAACACTTAAGCTGCACTAATGGAGGGGACACAGTCAGGGAAATGTAGTGATTGTACAAGTTTATTGTGAGATATTTTCCACTGTGGCCCTATATATTGCAGCTACTTCCCATTCTGTTCTGCTCTGATTAGGTTGGTATAATTATAAGGTTTCTCGCAAATCATAATCGCGAGCTAGATTTACGAAAACCTTGTTTAGATATAGTCGTCATTCTATTTTTGAGAAACCAAGCATTCATATAAACTCAAAGCTTCTCAAATTTGTATTTCAGACTGAGAAACTTTCAATTATAGACACTTTATATCAGTGTTGTGCATGATTTTTTAACTAAGCAAAGTTTTTTTTTTTACCAATGAACATGAAGGGAGAGCTTCTTGTTCCCACAGCATTGAACAGTGTTCTACAGTGAACATGTCATGCTAACTTTTTGCATATACAGTATCTACATTTAAACTCTGGCATTAAACATTTCTTGAAATCTCAGATGCATCTAGTTAACATTTTTTCTCTGTAAACTATACAACTCAATTCAACTTTATCTATATGGTACTTATTAAACACAAATGCAACCCCCAGTGCTTTACAAAGTAAGAATTCAAATTAAAAATATGATGTATGAATAAAAGTTCATGACCCTGAAGAGAATAAAGCAGGTATTAAAACGTTCTGGATGAATAGATTTGAAGGTTGGAAGGGTGGAGGTGTATTAAGTCAGACTAAATTTTGACTCCAGCATGTGTCTATTGTTTTTTTATTTAGAAACTTTTTATTTTTTGCCCTGTATGTCTCCTGTCATCCAATAGTGTCTTTCAATGACTTTCTATCTCCATCACTGTCTGGTTACACTTTAGAAAAAAATACTTGGTTACATTAAGGCAGCAGAACTACTTGTCTTGGTTAGGAAAAGACGACGTTCGGGTTGAAATACAGGATTTGAAAAGCCTTCACATGCCCACACATCCATGGCTTATTAAAATGCAATATGCCCGAGTCTTACTCCAGCAACTGAGCTGAAGAAAGCAGTTCTGGGAAGTCTTTTTTTTTACTGAACCACAGTATCTTTTTTTTACAGCTAAACCACAAGGTAGTGATTGTTTGAAGTGCACTTAAACCTTCACATTAGAACCTCACAGTGCTACACCCACCTAGACAACCCGTAGGTCACATTTTCAGAAATAGAGTAGGATCAATCTTTCTTAAATTTGACTTACGTGGCTGATGTACATGCTCTTTTCTAGACGCTTTTAACTACAGTCTCTCTCTTTTTCTCTCTCTCTCTGGGTCTCCTTTTCACTCGTTTTTTTTTCTGAGGTGAGTGACTCAAGATCTATCTGTTCATGAATGATTATAAGCAACTCAGCAATCTGAAATCAACAACATAGGGAAGACACACATGGAATGAATGCATTTAGTCAAACATTACAGATGTAGCCTGTTTATAGGCATGTATACATGTGTTCTTTTCAAGCATGGAAACTGGTGTGCGTGTGTGGTCCATGTGTACGTTGCGTGCATGTGCTCCATTCCATCTCCCCCAGGAGACCTTCTGGGCCTGGCAGTTTAAATTGGAGCTGCTGAAAGGCCCTTGGCACAAATGTCACCAGGTCTGAGTCTTTTCCAGGCTTATCAGATCATGTTGCACTTTTGGGACCCTTGTTTTGCGTCTCCCTACCTTTTTAGATTCTTCCCAACCAACAGGCTCTTCCTGTCTCAGCACCAAAGCCGCTGCCAGGTATCCATGAAAAAATTATTTCAAGTTGAGCCAGCATTCTTTCTTTACCTGCCCTGCTGTCTTTTGCAATTTGTGTCTCTCAAAGGGAGCTTGATTTCTAAGTAATGAACCTGATTTGAGCTATTCTTTCATGCTAAAGGACGTGTCTTGTTGCGGTTAATCACTAGCCTCTTTATATAAAGGGTCTTTGTGTACAAGTTGACTTGAAAATCCCCAAAATGAACTGTAATGGATCTTACTTACATTTTTTTATACTCAAAACGCAGATTTATGCCCAGTGGATGAAAAAAACAGAAGATGGTTGTTAAAACTAATGTTAGAGGATGAAAAAATAATAAAGGAAAGGTTGTTGCTCTATTTTGAGGCATGCTCCCGCATAGAAATTCTTAGTGGAAGATTCCTCAGTGGGAGAGTGTGACAGTCGTACAGTATTAAAAGAATGTGACTTATTCATTACAAATAAGCTCATCATTTAAATTTCTCTGCTTTTTGCCAGACTTCATAGTGACAAACTATTAGACATTTGACCTGTGGCATTGCATAAAAACATCAATCCAAACCTAGTCTATTTCTGACAATGGTAAGTGCTGCACATTTCATATAAATAAATATGCACAGACACCAGTAAGTGCCCATAAAGATGTAAAAATGCAAAAGAAAATATTGCACATTAAGTACACAGTTGTTTGGAATTTTACCCTTGCTGCATATGAAAAATGAGGCTTGTGCCTGAATTTACAATTCAGATGGGTTTCCTAAGGGATACCCATTTAAGATGCATTGGTATAATATATTTGTTGTCTTTACTGCTCACCACTGCCATTGAACATCATTAGGTAATGCGCACTCACTGGTGGAAGGAGAGCTTATGTTTATCATCATTTACATGGCATGGAGTCGTTAGCTGGGGCCTTGGGTCGACTCTGTTGTGAACTAGGCATAGTGTATTACAAGCACAACTGTGTTTCAGCCTGCTCTGTGTTGCCTGTGATCATCTATCATATCAGTTTTACATACTAAACACCAAGGAAGATGAATACCATTAGCAGCATGTTTGCAGATGTGTGTGTGTTTGGCAGGGGGGGTCATGGGGGTTTGGTTAGTTTAGTGGACAAAATGTCTATGCGCTGTATGTTATTTGTGGTGAGTTTATGTGCATAGACACATCTGGTAAGCGTGAATACTTGCATCTCTTCCTCAAGTCTGTTGGAAACCTGGTAAATAAACAGAGAGCGAGAGAGTCTGGGTAGTCATTTTGGTCCAGGGGAAGACAAGACCACACTGAGTGGATCCTTCCTGCCTGCTGTGAAGGGATTATGAGAGTCATTTTCCAGGGACTTAAGAAGCGGTCTATATGGAACTCTACAATCCGGGTTTTGATTCCATTATACATTTCCCTGTGGGGTGCAAAGGAAACCCATCCATCACGTTTTGGGTGGAAGGGGAAAAGGCAGATTGGCTGTAACCAGTGTCCTTGAAGAATTTTCTGCTTTTAAGCTTTCTTAAAATTTGATTTATTTTATAAAATCTTGTCGATGTATAGATTTTGCTGTTGTAAAACTATGTCTCCTGCCTAAGATGTAGGTGAAGAGCAAAAATATCTGATCTATAGCCAGGAATAATGTAGTTTCAGCGAAGAAAAGTCAACATTCATGTTTATTAGGGAAAAAAAGCATTATTCTTGCATTTTTATGAGGAAACTGATTAATTTATTTATGTATCATTGTGATGATTAAGGAGCTATATAGCTACATACAAGGCAAACTGTTGAGTCTAACACTGCCCTCAAGCAAACAACACAAAGAAATGCTCCTTTTTCCATTTTGTTTCATTTCACTGGGGCAGGCTGAAAATTCTCTCTGACTGTGGATAATGGTGAGACTCATTTGACATGGCACTGCACGTTCAATAAAATTTCAATTTTTCTCTACTTTTTAAACCACTTGTATGGATAATTGAATTAGACATTTAATACTAAAACAATACTGCAATTAGAGATTATTTAATACGTTTTACCAGGGCGCTCTTTAATTAAAGCAACCCACTGTCATTTTTGATCCAAACACAGAAAGAGTGCTATTAGTGCAGCTGGTATCTCTTAATCCATTTATGTTTGCCACTATTGTAATAATATTTGTGTCGCTTCAGCTTATTTTTAAGTGAATATGGAGGCATAAACCAGAAAAAGAGGCATACAATAATTCTTTGCAGATTTTTCTCCAAAGGCTGCAAGTAATAGAAAACAGTTCAGCATCTTTTGTATATTTGCCTATTTAATTTGTTGCTTAAATTAACTGAAGAAATGCACTGAGGTAAATATTTCCTATAGCTACTCCCAGAAGCTAATATTTGTTCACTTTTGGAGGGCAAGCTAAATGACAAAAGGATACAAGCAACCATAAAATCCCGTTGTTTTTTTCTTTAATTGCAGTTTTTGACCTGTTTGTAACATGTACTATAAGTCATAGAGTTTTACCAACAAAAGAAGGTGGATTTTGACATATAGACAAGCTTTGGAGTTAAGTTTTCTGTTTTCTTTGTTTTCCATCTTTGAGCAAAGCTAACCCAATTAGCCACAGGATGTAGTGTAATATTTACTGAACAGGCATGGTGGTGTGAATTTGCTCAATAATAAGTTAAAAAGAGAAACTTGTAGTATTTACTCACATCCATCAGTGCGACTGTAGATTTCAAACAATTGAATACACCCTGCCTCACCTACTGTTTCTAAAACGCCTCCTGTAGCCAGTGTTTGGTTTGTCTGATCTGGTCCACAGTGCTGTAGAAACAAGGTAATGAAACTGTACTCCAACCAAATACTCAAAATGCCCCTATGGGGCATTCGTTCATGCAGGCCGAAACGGCCTATAACTATGTTTGTGGAATCAATCTCAAGTGGTAATTAGAGAAACTTCATTTTCTATTCCCTTTTAATCTAATCCAAGGTCACGGGAGGGCGAGAGTCTATCCCACCTACCATCGGGTATACCCACAATGGGTATTCCGGATGTTTGCCAGTCCATTGCAGGGCCAACACAGACACAAACACTACAAACAACCATGCTTAAACTTATTACAAGGATTAATATGGGATTACCAATTAAGATGATATGTATGTTTTTGGACAGTGTAGAATAGAAAAATACTTTATTCATCCCCCAATGGGGGAAATTCAAATTAGTCAAGTAGCTCAAAAAAAGGAGGACTTGTTGAAGGATAATACAGCTTTGCAGGTTGAGTTGGAGAGGACACATGCCATCTGTAGACATAAATGTCTCTATTATGAATTTACTAAATAATAAAGATTCTATTTATCACTCAAAGGAAACTTTAAAGGGAATAAAATGTTAAAACTTTGATATTCAAATTTTTTTACCCATCCATCCATCCATTTTCTATACCCGCATAATCCAACTCATGGTTGTGGGGGAGCTGGAGCCTATCCCAGCTGTCATTAGGTACACCCTAGCAGTCCATCCATTTTTTAATGACAAACAGTATTCAATTTGGCTGTGATTTGGCTGTGTGCTACTTTCAGTAATGTGCCCACAAGATTGTTTTTATCTGGAAAAACTATTTTAAAAACCCTCCACAGATTTCTATACCTTAGGCTCACTTCAAGCCTGTTTTCAAACCTCACAAACACTGTTTTATTTTATCTATCCCCTCTTTTCTCCAACACTTTTCTCACTCCTAGTTCGCGACACAGCTTCTTGCGTAGTGGATAATGTAAATGGACTGAATCTCCTGAGTGTCACGGCCTCCTCTCGAGCCTCGCAGGCAAATCTGCAGCAGCCGCTCAGATGGGAGCAGCACACACAGAGTCTGCGGCAGTGTGCAGGGGCAAAGAACAGGACGATGTAAAAGGATGGTGATGGGTCTCATCTTGGACTTGGAAGATTGTATCGCCCACCGCATGTGGAGCACAGCAGAGTAGGGAAAGCGCTGCCCGGCCAAGGCAGAGCGTTCTTGACAGTGCTTTGTTTTGAATTCGCAAGGACTTGACATATGCCTCAAATCGTTTGCTCTCACCATGCTGCAGATCCATGCTCCGTCGTGATCGGAGACAGGGCCCTGCTGTCTACTGCTGAGGGTGTGTGTCTGTATCATTTCAAGTATGTATGTGTGCCACATATTCAATTTATGTGTGCGTTGGCGTGTTTTCAGTGCATGTGTTTGCTTTTTGCATGGATGATGGGGAGCACAAATGGCAACATCCGACAGTGCTGTTGCCTGCTTCACTGCCTGTTGTTCAGTTTCCCTTCATAGGCAGACTCTGCTCTCTACCATAAAGCAAAGCAAACAACCGTTTGACAACTAAAATCATCCAAATCAATAACCTATGACCTTCTTCATCTATTTATTCCCCTTTCAAGCATTTGGAGTTTCATCCAAATCATTTCAATGACTCCTTAAATATGTGGAAGACACTTTAACACACTTTCCCCACAGCTAATTTTCCCCAAAAATGACAGGGTCTGTTCCAGTCATAGAGCAATGTTAAAATACTCTTTATTTGGTAACCTAATTGATTTAATCTCATTAAATATTATTGTTAACTTTCTGAAGATCAATTGTATCATCCCATCTGCTCCTGCTATCCGTTATTCCACCAGCATGCAGCATGTAAAACCCTCGTTCTAGTTCAGTCTATATGCTTCACACTAAAACTCGGAGCGGCTGTAGCTCAGGAGGAAGAGCAGTCTTCTGCCAATTGGAAGGCCAATGGTTTGACTCCCAGCTTTCTTGGAACACATGTCGAGGTGTCCAAAACATTTGAACCCCAAATTGCCTCCTAGGCATCAATCAGTGTGTAAATATGTGTGATAGCCAAAAAATGTGGTCAACTAGACGAGATACTAGTAGAGACAGTGAACTATTTTCGCTCAGTTTTTTAAATAATAGTGTTTTTGCCTTTTTGACTGACCAAGTTTTTGATTTACAATTTACAATCCAAAGGTTATGGCGCATTTTCAGTTGCTTGTCCTGAACTATGGATGAATTTGGTACCATTATAGCTTTAATCCTTCTTCACAGCCTTTTGAGGGTTGTCATGACAACATTACTGACGACATTATGTAATTTGTTTCCCTTTTTTTTTTTTTCCCCAATTTTATCCAGATGTTTATGTTTTGAAAAATAAAAAAAATCCAACTTCCTACTTATTCTAAGTATGTCTATGTTTCTATCTGGCATTCTTGATATTTTTACTTGATTCGAATAATCATTCAATATGATTTCTTTATTACTATCTCTCTGCTAAAGGGATAGTTCGCCTCTTTTGACATGAAGGTGTATGACATCCCATACTAGCAATATTGTTCATGAACTTTGACTTACCCCCTACTGCGTCCTGTGAGTCGAGTTCCGGCCTCGTTTTGGCGTTGACGAAAGTAGTCCGGCTAGTTGGCTGGAGTTTAAAAAAGTGTTTTGCTTCTCAAAACAATATGCCCTCTTCTGTTTGGGAGCAAAGAGAAGAGGGCAATCTGATAGACTCAGATTTGACTTTCAGCAGCCACATCAAAGCTGTCACCAAGGCAGCTTTTTACCGTCTCAGAAACATCAACAGAATTAAAGGTTTCCTCTCCCAAAAAGACCAGGAGAAACTCATCCATGCATTCATCTCCAGTAGACTCGATTACTGTAATGCTCTTTTAACTGGACTTCCCAAAAAGAGCATTAAACATCTGCAGCTCATCCAGAACGCTGCTGCTGGAGTTTTAACCCGGACTAAGAGATCTGAACACATCACACCAGTTTTAAAATCTTTACTCTGGCTTCCAGTCAGTCACAGAATAGATTTTAAAAGCCTGCTGATGGTTTACAAATCCCAGAACGGTTTAGGCCCAAAATACATCTGTGATATGTTCAGAGAATATAAACCCAGTAGAGCTCTTAGATCCAAGGACTCAGGTCAGCTGGTCCAGTCCAGAGTCCAGACTAAACATGGAGAAGCAGCATTTAGCTGTTATGCTGCAAACAAATGGAACAAACTGCCAGTGGAGATTAAACTTTCACCAAATGGAGACATTTTTAAATCCAGGTTAAAAACATTTCTGTTCTCATGTGTCTATGCATGAAATATCTTTTAACTTATCTAGACTGTTGCCTGTTTTTAAATTAATTTAAATGATTTTATTTGTTTCTCTTTATATTCTTTTATGTATTTTTAATGCTTCTTTCACTCCCTGCTGCAATGCTTTTATTTTATGTAAAGCACTTTGAACTGTTTGTACATGAAATGTGCTATATAAATAAATTTGATGTGATTTTGATTTCATTTGAAAAGAGTAATACATTTGCATCTCAAAATCGTTCTCCAGGAAAAAGTCAGACCTCACAATCACTTGGTGCTATTTCTCTCTACCTTCGTATCACTGCGTGCTGTGTAGACCGTGCAGACTGAAGTGCAGACCGAGCAGTCCCCTGCTTCCGAGCAGTAAACACCGTAACAGGCGCGGCTGTCTGCAGGTGGCAGCACGCAGTGATACGAAGGGAGAGAAAATAGTGCCAAGCGATCGTGAGGTCTGACTTTTTCCTGGAGAACGATTTTGTGATGTAAATGTATTACTCTTTTGAACGCATATTGTTTTGAGAAGCAAAACGCTTTATTTTTTAAACCCCAGCTAACTAGCTAATGTTGCCTTGTTTGGCTAAAGGGATGTTTTTAACAAGGTGATGCTCAGTGCCTTGCATCCTCCAAACAATGCTTTGAATAGTTAAATATTTCTTTCAGCAGAACTGAGGATTTTCCTCATCTTGGACTGAGAGAAACTCAGGTGCCTTTTTGCAACCCTACAGCTGACTTTTAATTCTATCACAAAGTTATGATTGGTGGAGTGCTGCACAAACAGTTGTCCTTCTGTTAAGTTCTATGAACAACACAACGCAACTCTTTTTACACCAAGTACTTAGATTCAGAATCTTTAAATGTGGGTACACTCACTTAAATGAGCTGATGAAATATGTTACTGCCTTTAGCAGCTTGTGTGATTGTAGAGTCTTGTGGTGTCATGTATCACCACAGCTGGAGCCAATGAATTATGGTTACTACTGCAGAGTCATTTGATGGAGAACTGAATACCGACTGTACCTTTCCTTACTGCAGAGGCCAGATGTTAGTGGGTGTGAATGGGTTTTTACGAGAGTTTTTTGTCCAGTGTGAAAGCAGCTGTTAAGACCACTGGCTTGTTGTTAACCTGTATGAGTAATGCCCTTCGCTCCCAATTCTTGGCTGGGCAGCCAGACCTCAGTCTATTGGTGCTCTCAAACTTTTTCCATCTTAGCATGATGGATGCTGCTTGTACTTTTAGGCATTTCAAAGGTTGCATAACTTTTCTCGTATCCTTCCCATATGTGCCTTGACAGTTTTGTATTGAAGGATTGAACGATTCTTGAGTTAGTTTTCATTGTGAAATGCACAAAAAATGTGAAAACTTATACAGGAGTGCAATTAGGAGTGCCTTTCCTAATTATGCCAAATTAAATCAGTTGGGCTCAGTCAAATTGTAGACAAATGGGAAAAAAATGCTAATAGAAGACTTCCATTAGTGCTCAGTTGGGAATGTTATGAATGAACAACTGTCCTCCAAAAATATGTTTTGACATGTCACCAAGGCAACCACCAAACGGCGTCCATTACAGTAATGACGTCGTTGTTCTTTATAAAGGATTTATTGTAGCCCTATGAGCATTTTCTATCACTAACATTTCTTACCCTAACCAAGTTATATTATTGCCTAAACCCAACCAGGAAGTGACAAAACTGCTTTGATAAACTGTTACATACAGCACACAATCACATCATCCATTCCTCTTTTTCCTCCTTAAAAGGTCTTTGTGGCTTTTTAGATCAAGCACGAGCCTGACGGTTCGGTCGGTTGTGTCAGATCGGTTGATTTCCCTTCTGCTGCATGTAGAGGCGATAGTTTAGTGGATGCTTCTATGGGTTGTATTCAAAGGTATGAATAATTCCCTTATTAGGTCAATGGAATATTTCAGACTTGTAATCTCAATAAAGTGAGAAAAGATTGTCAATTTTGCATCTCTGGAAATTTAATGGGTATGACAGACTACATGAGCTTTAAGGATACATGATATGGAATGGGTCAGCTCTCAGACTTCCTGATTGCCGGAGCATGGAGTCAGCATTTCATGCTTCATTAGTCTAATTTTAAGACTTAATCTGCAAATATGAATGTTTTATGCTTAATTTCATGGCGGTGAGTAGTGGCTGATGCTGCTGGGACAGAAGTATTACCTGGTAGCAATTGGTGGAATTGAGTAGCATGGGTGAGTGAATATAGTGCAGGTTTGAACTCGAATGCACAGTGTGGTTCTGCAGACGTTTCACCTTGAAATTAGTAATGTACAGGCAGACACCATTAAATAAACACGTGCCAATGTTAAAGGACCAATTCAACTGTAGAAAAGAGGCGTGACTTCATGAATAAAAGGCTAAATCTTTAATGTGAGAATGAAAATCTGAAAATCACAAAACCATGATTTGATCTTCAGTGTGAAAAAGAAATGTATGCGGTTTGTTTCAGACATAAAGATAAAGCAAAGTAAAAAAAGAAAATAAGTTGCTCTTCAAATAGGCTGTTTAGGTTCAAATTTCCTGGTTTGAATACCAAGTATTCAAGAGAGACGCTGCATGATCCCAAAACAAATCCTTAATTATGGTTTGACGAGAAGAAGTTAATTTGAAATTTTTAAAAGGTTTCTAAAGTAATGCAATCACTTCACTGAAATAAAAAATAAAACATTTAACCTGCATGCTGTGGAGTGCTAAGATCGTGTTGTCATTGTGTACGAAGGGTGGTGTGCTGCTGAGCCGCATAATGAATGACTCGCATTGCCCTGGAGCTAATGCTAATCAAGGCTGTCCCCTAACTCCAATCTAATTGTCCACATCCAGCTGATCAGGCAACGGAGCCCTTTATACGGAGCACTTACTGAGATCATTGATTTGAGAAATGATCCAGTGGACTGTACTAACTCAAATATGATTGGGTGGCCATTTAATAGCATTTGGGGGATGGTCTTGTTGATGTCTGCTGCAGCGCTAATTGTAGCTAATTTAGTGTGAAGCCTTTTCCCAAGCTGCAGTTGCTGGAGAGGCATTCATAATGGTTTTAATTCTCGCTTTTTATCAACATAAGTAGGAAAGAGAAAGCAAAGGAAAGCAGTGAAAGATTCAGATTAGTGACATATATTATAAAGGTTCAACTATCATAACAATTAGCAGATTAAAATTGGAACTGGTTGTTGATTTAAAGATATATTTACCATTAAATAAAAGTCTCTACTTCCAGCTCAGTATCATCCTCAAAAAATGCTTTGAAGATGAACGTTTCAGTGATGTAAGATGAGTGATTTGTTAACCATACATCAGCATGTAATCTGCTTTGCATTTTTCCACGTTTTATGAGGATACCTCGCAACACTGCACCCACTATTAATATTTGTTACTGTCTTATTCTAATATCCCTAATTCATTTAATACAAGATACATAATAAGGAACCACAAACCACATGGAGTGCAGCCATAGGTGACATTACCATGTACATTTACTTAAGCAAAATAATGCAAGCAAATATTACACAAACATCCTGCAAAAGGCCTTCTTGCTGGATACTTATTAATCTTCGCTCTGCTCATGCCATCAGCTTTAAGGCTGTGTAATGACTCGTAACGAAGGCGGTGCTCTGTTCTTAATGTGGGCCTACTGGGATCACCCCCATCCTTGAACACCAGGCTGTCCACTCATCATTTCCAAAGGACAACCTTTCCTTTCTCTCTCAGAACATGCTAGGTATGCTAGTTACAGCCACTCTTCTTTGTTTTTCTCTTCACTGCGTTTCAGTGAATCTGCTAACGTTGACCTGAGCAACATAATGAACAAGGTATCGACCATGTTTCAATTGAAAACTGTCACATGTGGAAGAATCTGCTGGGTTCTCTTTTGGGGAAAAAACCCCAAAAACATTCCTCTACAACCCGTCTGACTGAGCATTTGTATCATATTCTAACTTTGTCTCTAACTCTCCTGTTGTCTCACTTTCATCCATCCAAAAGATGTCCTATTATTGCTTCAGTCACTCTCCAGGCGAACTCGTCACCTCTATGTTACCTCTGGGTTTGCCCCCACTCCAGGCCTTGGCTCTTTTCCAGGCCACATTATTCCATTTAAACTTCAATCCTATTTACAGCCAATCCTTTCCCCCTCGCCTGCCTGGGGCTATCAAACTATTCATCCGGCGGACTTGATGTCACCCGGCCCGTCATAAAAGCCTCTGTTGGGATATGTGTCCTGGCGATGTGTATATTTGCCCGTGCATGACTGTGTGTAAGTTTGCGGTGGAAATGTTGAGTCTGCGTGTTTTTAAGTGTGTACAGTTGTGCACTCTTATGGTTTGGTTGTGGATGGTGGAAACAAAGAGGTTTGTATCTATATACGTGTATTTATGATTGTAGAATTTAAAGCAGCTAGTTGATTTATGTTATCTGTAACATACCTGCAGAATCAGACAAATAAACCTTCTTCCTGCTTGACTTTACAGCAGATGCCCTTTTTTTGTGCCACCATCTTGACAGCTACGATCATAGAAAAACAAAACATAGTTCAATGGTAATATCTGAGTACAGGTCTCTTTATCAACCTATATTAGAAAAAAAACTGGCATCCAGTAAGTAATGGGACAGGATGGAGGGAGAGAGTTCAAAGGTTAAGAGAAAGTGTGAGAGCTCAGAAAAGTCTTGACGAGAACACATTATCAGAAAGGGGAGACAACACAAAAGGAACACAGAGGGAGAGTTTTAACATGAGCTGTCAACTTATGGCTGAACAGATATTCTTCTTTGACTTTCCCTCTCATCCCTATTTGTGCCCTAGTGGAACCTCCTGCATCAGCAGAAAGGGGAAGAGGTAGGATAAAAGATATGCCCATCACCATCCTCCTCTCCCCTGATTTTGTTGTTGCTTGCTGTTGTTTTCTCCTCGTCTTTTAGGTGGTGTCTCCCCTCCAATTAATCTGGAGTATGCTCCTAATGGGCCGCTGCAGCGACGTTTCAGGCGAGGCTCTTTGGTGTGCTGAAGTCAAGGGGTGCGGTAGATACAGTGAGCAATATCATGGGATAGATTGACAAGCACAAGGAGGCATTAGGCAAATGGCATCATTAAAAAGTGCAGTTACCTGAGCCAGGCTTCCTGTTGCGTCAGATGAGAGAGAGGGCGAAAGGGGGAAACACGCTGAGGCTTTGCGCCTCCAGCTTTGGGGCTCTCGGAATTTTGATCTTCTTGCTCTTCTTCTCCTGATTTAATATCCTCCACCACTTCACTTCAGGCTCGCTCATGAGAGAGACCAAAGAAGAGGTGAAGCATTTGGGGTGTACATCTTTGATGCCATGGCTTGAAGTAAGTGCACGTGTTTGATAGAAATATTAAAAGGCTCATGTATCCTTTGCTCATGTTAGATGAGGTAGACACTGACGGCAGATTTTGACAGCTGATTTATTATGATGTTTCTTCTCATAAAATTGACCACTGACCGCGGTTTAATTTAATTTGTTTATTCATGAAAGTGTGAATTACCCAAAGGCCTCTAATAATACATAAAGAGGGAATGTGTGTGCCAGATTGTGTATACATCCAGCCCATGACAATGCATGATCTCTAAGATGAGTTTGTGCCAGTGTGTGTGTGTGTGTGTGTGTGTGTGTGTGTGTTTATTTGTGCGTATGATGGCACTAGGTGTTCACATGTGACTGTCCTCTGTTGGTGCTCTTTGTAAATGGCAGCACAGGCAGCCAAGGAGAAAAGGGAATGCAAAATTGTTTGACTGCAGAGATTCCTGCTGATGTGCCTCTAGCAGCTATTCATAGCACACACACAAATGTGTGTGCACAGAAACACACACACACATACCTCAACCCACCATCAAGCCTTAGTTTCCAGTAAAATAGTAAACAACTTGACAATAAGTCAAAGCAAGAGAGTGTAGAGTTTGACTTTGTTATCAGAAAAATGTCATTACATTACTTTATAGTTTTCCTAGAAAGCAACTTCTAGATTGGCCCCTATGTCCAGAAGCTGAAAGACAAAGGTGTCTCTATATAATGTGGTACTTAAATAATCTAATAATTTGTAGATTTCTTTTAGCAATTTCCTCTATTGAAGTATTGGCCCTCCATCCATGGACTCAGAAAGAAGATAGAAGGACTTTGTGATCTATTTTTAACATCCGAATTGTTCCTTTTATTTCTGACAGAACTAGAGATCACACTTTTTGGCCGTGGCACTGACAACAGACAGCAAATGGCTAACTTAACATGTCATGCACAGTCTTTTGTCATTTTTATCATCGTCATTTCTCCAAAATAAGCAGCAACGTGGCCATGTGAAGTACAGAAACTAAACAAACTGACAATGATGATTAACATGCTCTGTATGACTTTACTGAAAAACACAAGGCAAAATTATTACACGCTTTTCTGTTTTTCCCTATTGTATAACATATGTGCTACCTCCTCCTTCTCCACCGGTGAGCTATGTTTTCCTGCGCAGGCATAGATTATTTTATTTTACGAATGTGCTGTTTCGTTTGCCCAGATGCTAGAGACATCAAGAGACACAGTAGGGGGGGCTCTTGTCATTGAATTTTTGTTCAAGGTTTAATGTATGAGAGCCACCACAGAGACAGCAAAGATTTTTCTATGCAAAACTAATATATCACATTTGAGAGACAGTTCTTTCATTCAGTTTCTATACTCGCTTCATCCCGTTCAAGGTGTCAGGGGGCCTGGAGCCCATCTCAGCTGCTACTGGCTGAGAGGTGTGGTACACCCAGGACAGGTCACCAATCCATCAGAGAGCTGTACAGAGAGCCCCCCAGACAACATTCAAACTGGGAACCTTCTTACCACAGTGCTAACCACCACCACGAAGCCTTTTGAAGCTGTGACCCGAGAGATGTGAGATCCACTAGAATATAACACTGTTATGTGTTGATAGAACCAATTTTCAAAATATTTTTGACGACGTTCTTTTTTCCCTGGCAGATAATAAATATGTATAACTGAGGGATCCCAAATATTAGAGGTATAAATGAATTATCTATCAGGTTACACTTGATATTTATGATATATTTGTACAAAGGAAGGAATCTGATTTAAATATTTTTCCTAAAATACTAGGCAAGTTAAAAAAGGATACTTAGGAGTGTAGAAATGTAGAATATTTATCATTTTCCTGACTTGGGGGTGGTATTGTTTACGGAGTTCAAATAATTATGCAGCAGAACACACTGTAAAAAAAATCATCCAAAATTTTCTGCCAAGTTGAGGATATCCGAACCTGTGAGAAAACAAAAATATTACAATAGTAATCATGAAAACATCGGAAAATAAACAGAAATTGAGTGCGTAATATTTAATAGTGCACACAAGCATGTTGAGCTCCAGTAGCATATGAAATATATCTGCAAACATCATATAAAAAACATACAATCAGCTTGAGCCCAGTACATTTTAATAGTCAGTGTTGAAAGCAAATTTTAAAAATGGAATTGTTTAATATGACTGTTAAAAATGCTTATTTAGCAAGTTTTGTATCCTATTAGACTTTGGTAATTGCTTAATGTTTATGAAGTTTTAATTTTTTATAAATATGGATTTTCAGATTCCTAATTGGCAAAATGTCTCTCCTGCAGACAAAAAGAGTAAATCATGACTACAGTCTTGTGGAAATGGCCTAAATGTTTCCTATTGAAGCATGACTCTGAGTAGACTGCTATTCAGTTTGTGGTGGAAAATAAGCACTTTGTAACTGTTCTTTCTTGTGTGGTATGATGTGAATCAGGGAAGGTCAGGGCGACTTTGTACACTTTTATTCTCCTTAGAGTGGAACTCTACATCTTGCCAGCCAACCTTGCTCCCTGGTCCCAGCTTGTATCCAGTTGGTCTTGTTTTGTTCACGCGCCGTCTGAAACCATGGTAACAATGGCTTGGGCTTTAACCCCTCACTGTCAAACCCTGATGGTGGCTGGACCTTCCCTCATGAGGTCCTTACTGAATAAACGATCAAAAGACAATGGTTGGAGTTTCCAGTTTCACTTTATTCAATCTTGCTTGTCGAAAATTCTTGAGAAAATTGTTGCACCTCAAATTTGTGATCGTTTATACAGAAATGATCAGCTTGGAGAGTTTCAGATGGCATCATACCACAGAAACAGCACTAGTTAAAGTTACAAATAATCTCTTCTTGGCCTCTGATAGCCGACTTGTGTCTGTGCTTGTCCTGTTGGATCTCAGTGCTGCATTTAATACGACCAATCACAAAACTCTATGAAGGAGGTTTGACCTTTTTATTGGGATTAAAGGAACCGCGTAACGCTGGTTTAAGTCATATTTATCTCATAGATTCCAGCTTGTTCATGTCAACAATGGAGCCTCCTGGCACACCAGAGTGAATCATTGAGTTCCACAGGGTTCTGTGCTTGAATTGATTCTTTTCACTTCATATGCTTCCAGGTTTATATGCTTTCAGGCATAGGGAAATCCAGGTAATCTTATTAGACAACATGGCATCAATTTCAGCTGCTATGCTGATGATATGCATATTTAAATAAAAATGAACTGATTTGAAATTTCCACAACAATTTATTTCTGCTTCTTTGAGGCAGTCTAAGGTCAGCCATAAACATCAGTGACTCTTATATTTATAAATGTACATTGAGGTGAAAGAGCATTCAGATTTGGATTAACTTGCAAGATACCATTGTGTTCTGTACATGCTTAATATTCTTGACTGAGCTTTTCTCAGTAACATTTCTTGCATTTACACGAGTAAACTCGTGCAAGTCAGTTTCATTCACTTTCACACTTAACAGCTTGTTTTGACCCGTTTTAGTTCAAGATTTCTCCTTTGAATGCCCAAATGACATAGAGTAGGTTTGACAAAGTACAAATAAAAACTGTTAGGCTAGGCGTCCACTATTCCGGCACGTCAACGTAACTCGCCGGATTGGATGCCTAGTCTCGCCGTGTTGCTGCTGCAGTGGGCGTGTACAGAGGGGCCTGTATACGAAGTTGTATAGAACATACGGGCTCCGGGGGAAAAGTAAATAACTTGTGATTTTAACCAACCGAAGTTTCTCCCTCTAAAAATTTGAGTTTTGGAGGGAAATTAATGTGTATAAATCGTCAGCAATGGAAAATTATTTCATGGCTGTGGATCTGCGAGCGAAGAGAGCTGCTGAGCCGACACAGGAGATCACATGATCTACAGTCATTGGATAACGCACTCCGTCTGCCGTGGCAAATTTGCATAAACTTCGAGCGAGCCCAACTTTTTGACGTGCCGCAAGTCCCCCGCTCGCCGTGCCGGAATCCCAGCATGCTTTGCGAGCACGGCGACAACGATCGGCCGGATTTCATTGAAAATGAATTGAATGCGTTGGATATGGCTTGACGTGCCGGAATAGTGGACGCCTAGCGTTAGTGTGTGCGTGCACAAGGTACCATGTATACATGTGTGTGTGTGTATGTGTTCCTGTGTCACTTCCAGTGGTCTACACTTGCAAATAAAACAGTTTTCTCTTTCCAACTGCAAATTGGATCCCGACGCTGAGCGTTGTCCAGGACCAGAGAAATGTTTCCATTGTGACTGTCACAGTCCAACAGCTCGCTTGTTCCCAGGTGCAAAGACCAATGAATGAATAATGAAATAAATAAAATCAGGGCCTGTGCATGTTTCAAAACCACGAACCCGTCTAATCAGCTCGACGGAGAAGTGGACAGCAGTTGAGACCTTACTTTCTTTGTGTTCTACCATTATGTAAATTGAGGTCTTTGAGAATCTCACTGATATAGCATTGATTAGCAAGGTGGGTTTGAATCAGCCATAAAAAGACTGATTTAAATGGGGAAAATCCGGCCTTCCACAATTTAACCCAGTGAACTTAATTTCACACTGGAGTTACACTGTGTATACATATAAAGATTATGGAAACCACCAATGTCTGGAAGCTTACCTTTCAGCTCTTGGTCATCTGCCGAGACGATTCCTGGTCCGCTTGTTGGAGTGTCCTTGTGCAAGACACTGACCCCCACTTTTCCTCTGATGTGTCCATCGGCACATTGTTCTTCAATCACTCATACTTGCTTGGTCCTTTGAAATTTTTCTTAAACCTAGAGTGCTGCCACATCACTGTAGAATACTGACACACAGGCTTTACCACAACATTCCAGCCTTGTTTTAGTTTAAACTGACTTTTCTAATTAAAACTATTCATGCACTATTGTAGAAAAACAGATAGTGGCTTGCACCTCTTTACACACCTCCATTCTCTCTGCCCTTGTTTGTTTTTATTCGCCACTTTCGGAGTCAAAGATAGGTATGGCCTGTTTGGGTGTCCTTGTGTGTCCCTCCATCTCTGCCAAAGACACGTCCATGATTAGAAATAGGTAAGTGAGCACTTCCTGTAGTTGTGTCCCCTCTGACTTGCTGTTGTCCTATATAGTGTTGTTAGCCAGCAATGTCACTCTTGTGTTTCCCCTTGGTAACAGTAAACTGCTGCTGCTGCCGACCTTGTTGCACACAGAGCCGGGCTGCAGTTTATAGTTGGTTCTGTTGTGGATGTGTCCCTTTGTGTACATATGTCTGTGTAAGGGATGCATTTAGGCTACTGTCTGTGCACAAGAGTATGAACTAATGTGACACAGGAAATATCCTAATGGTGATACAGGTCTGTGCACATAAATGCTGCCATCTTGTAAAAATCTGATGTGTATGCTTTTATTTTATTAAACAAACCAGTACCCTGAACTTCACCCCCTTATTGAAGTGGAAAATAAAGGTGTGTAGATCTTATATATAAAATAAAGATATAGAATAAAGAGCCTTTATTACAGAAGCATTTTTTAAATATGGGCTGCACCTTGTTGTGGTGCATAGCACTGTGGCCTCATAGCAAGAAGCTTCCTGATTTGAGTGTGGAAACAGTGCCGGTCATTCATTACCTGACTCCCGCCCTCTGGTATTCGCATACCATCTGGGACGATCCTAGCCTGGCTGACGCGTCCACAATCTCGATGAGATGGTGGTCTGGGAACTAGGTGTGCATTTTCTCGTATTTGAGGCGTGGTTTACGAATGCCTAGAGCCGTTTATTGGGCGCTACGAATGTCTATCAAATGGCGTCTGGTTCTTCCCATGCTGCTTTGCGCGCGATTCATAGCCAATTGTATCACTTATACCAGATGATGACAGAAATTCGACGAGGAAGAAGAAGAAAAAAAGTAAAATAAAAGTAAACTTGCGCTCTAAGCTACTTAAAACACTTTCTAAGGCTGCATCGAATGGTAACGTTGTGTCCGCTGCCATGTTGGATTAACACTCTACAAGCTTCGGTGTAGCGCATAGACGTCGTCATCGTCTTGCTGCTGCCCCCCCCGTTCTGTGATTGGTTCCCAAACTCTGGCAAAAATAAGGGCGGTGGTTTCCAGGCTGACTTTGCAGTGAGAATGAAATTGCGCGCAAAGCAGCATGGGAATTCCCAGGCTAGGACGAGCCCACAACCGACATGATTTCAAATGGGGCTATTTTTTCTAAAACTTGTGCATGTGATTGGATGAAGAATCTGTCCGTCATCTTGACTGACACGCCACTTCAGCCACTCCCAATGACTCAACTCGTGACATAGCTCAGAGCGACACCAGGACCACTATGCAAACAGCTAGCCTTTCATAACAAACACCATGGCGGCAGATAGTATGAAACGGAGCGAGGAGCGATCAGTGAACGATTATTGTCGTATGTGCAAAGAAAATCTCAGGATTAAAGGCAACATTTGCAACAGCCAGCCATAACGCCGCCCATTGATCCAAAGTCCCACCCAGCGATTAATGATTATTTTCTAATTGGACGAAACACCAAGGACTCCCAGGCTCCTCAGATGGCTGTGTGAGGAAAGGGAACGCCCCCACATGTAGTTGGTGAACGCAGCTAGATGACGTGAGTCAGGTTAGGTCATTCACTGTCACATCAAAGAATGAATAAACACATTTCCCCTGTGGCTCCTGGAAACAAAACAGTGATCTTCCAGTCTCAAGCCAGGAATGAAGTCTTCATCTAAAAAAATTGGTTAAATTAAAGGTAACGTGCGCCGCTGAAAGCATTTTGTTGTCCCACTTGAACATTTGAATGTAGTTTAGTTTTCCATTAACTCTGTCCAACTCTGCCGCCTGGAATTTCCGTTGATCTTTTCTGGAAACCACAAATGCATACAATGTCTTGATTTTGAATAAAGGTTTGTACACTTTTGTACATGCATTTTCATTTATTTATCTAATTTGGGACAAATGCAAAAACATCTGCTTTATGCTTTATCTACCTACAAAATTAGGCTTTTTGGTCCTACAGCATGTAGTTTCAGCTGATAGACCTACCTCTGTACGTATTATCTCTGCATATATATATAGATATACATCTATATAAATGTAAACATACATACATACATACATAAATATGTATATATATATACATAAATATCTATGTTTGTAAATTAAACATAAAGCATTTGTGAATACAATTTTCTTGCAATCTTTAGTGTATTTCATAACTCACTGAGGCGGATAGACAGGTGGAAGAGTGAATATCTTTTTTAGTGAGACCTTGTCTCTTTTCACCCTGCATCTGGAGAGCTTTGTCTCATTGTCTATACAAAGCTACTTTGTATGGTTTGTGCATATCTGCAGGCGGCACACCTTGCTGTACACATCATTTGGTGTAGTGGCAGCAGACCCACAGGACAGAAATCACACTCTCAGTAAGGCACACACACACACAGATACATATTTGCCTCCTAAGGTCCCCTCTTCATTCATCTTTTATTCAAAAGCACCAAGCGGGGAATAAAAGATTTGGACAATTGAGGCAGAGTGAGGAGCAGGAGAAGAAGGTGGTATGTGTGTTATCTGTGGGTGGTAGTGATGCTGAAGATGCATTTGCGTACTCATCTTTTTTTCTCTCTCTCTCTCCTCTCCATCTGCTGTCAGCAGGGGAGCTCTCTAATCATGTTTTTAGTAGTATTTACTAATGTTTCATTCATTAAGCTTCAGCAGCCACAGGAGAGACATCATCCATCCGCTAAAGTGGAGGTTATTATCGCCTTAAATCATCTCACAGTGTACCTGTTTGCTTGGCTGTCACAGGCCAATGGAGGCCAGCCCCTGTTAGCCCCGAGGGAGAGAACTGTCACTCTGCCCCCCCTCTGTTTCACTCCCTCTGCCACTCTTATTTCCCTCATGTTACTTATCCCTCTTGTTGCAGCTTATTTTTCTTTCTTTCTTTCTTTCTTTCTTTCTTTCTTTCTTTCTTTCTTTCTTTCTTTCTTTCTTTCTTTCTTAATCACATATCACATGACAGTCATACCAGCCTATTCTGTCATTTTTATCAGAATTTAACTGCAGTTGTTAAAAAGATGAAACAACAGGCTGCTGGTTGGAAAGATAATAAACAATATATAATTCCAGATAATGTATCCAAGTAATAAATACAACCAGTAACCACAAGACTAATGTACTTTATTGAGAGACAGGAGGATTTTCTGTCTAAGCATGAGGACCAACAATTGTCCTTGCAGCACTAACATGCTTTGTCTCTGAATCTGCCCTCTCGAAAACACACACATATCCTCTTCCCTCTCCATCTTCATTCACTTCTCTCATCCTCCCTCTCTGCCTTTCCTCTATTCATCTTGCTCTTTTTCTCCCTGTAATCCTTCACTTTTTTTGCTGCTCAGCATGGCAATTATCGCCCCACCTCGCTTTGTGGTGACCTCTGAGATGATTAAGTGAGATTACCTGTACAGTACTCGTGTGAGAAGCATGCTGTGACATAGTGTGTGTGTACGTGAGTGTGTGTGCAGTGTACAGTAGGTAGAGTCGCCTTTATCCTCAGGGCAGGTGAGCCCCACAGTGTCTGTATAGCTGGCTGGTAGTTTATAGTACGTAACAATGATTTGTGGACTTCCATATAAATGCAGTTCTTATCATCTCAGGGCTAAATGAACAAATTTAGAGTAAAAGAGAAAAACAAGAAGCAGCAAAGTAGTATAAAATTGTGCCCATGTACTTCTGATAACTCAACTTAATCTAGATGCACTGAGGCATATTTAAATGTAATCCAAGTTCTGTACAATGTTGTCAGAAATGTAGTAAACATTTCATACCCTCTCCGTGAACACTTTCTAGTAAAGATATAAATTATATACCCTAAGAATGAATCTGAAGTCCTTCCACACCAATTTAAAGGCCTGTGCCTGTACTTGGGCAATTGTTAGTTCCTTGCTTTCATTACAATATGCTTCTCATTAGGTGTCCGTTGCTCAACATCACCTCCGGGTGGAACTTACACTAATGAGGACACTACATCTAACGAACATCCTCCTCCCTCTGTCCTTAATTACAGCGTCGTGCCTTTCCCCAGGCCAGCGCAGCACCCAGAATTTCAGCGAAAACCCCTGCTGAAACACAAGCACCACAAACCATTTCATCCCCAAGAGCCGAAACAGAAGACACACGTCTGTGTCCGTTGTGCTGCGGCGCCATGTTCAGAGGGTGCAGCAGTGAGGCTGTGTGTGTGTGTGTCTTTGTGTAAGGAAGCGAGTGTTTGTTCATTACACGGTGAGCTGTGCCATTATTTGATATAAGCTGAAACAAGCTGTAGGCCCCTGTGTTGATTGGTGATTAAACATGAAGTTACAAGTCCATGTGCGACGCACGGTACGCCAGTGCTTAACAAGGAGTATAACTGATACACGTGCTGCTCACTATGAAATGGCCTCTTTCTACCATACAGTAAACAAAGCATCCCAGAAAATTTCATTCGTAAGGGATAAAACTTTAGCTGTTGTGGCCTGAATTGATACTATATTTATCAATTGGTCCTAAATAATGGATAATGTCTGTGGTTAGGTAAAAATGTCTTTAGATCTGCATAACTGGAGACATAACTTCAGTCCTGTCAGCTTTCTGTTCTAACTTAATTTCAAGACTTTGTTTTATTAAAATCAGCATGTAGTACTTCCCCGGTGTCCAAACCAAACACAAAAGGGCTTTCACAGCGGCACTATTCACGACTTATTTGGACATTTCTTTACAAAGTGATGCAGTGATTTCAATTCATGCATTGTGATTTATTAAATAATTCAACTGTTTCCATCAGCAAAGCCCTTGAAAGGATGAGATGCCGCTAATCCTCAGTAATAGGCAGAGATTATGACCAGAGGATGTCAGACTGCAGCATTATCAGTGGTCAAAATAAGGCATTCTAATTGGTCATTTTGAGCTTGTGAGGACTTCTAGTACCATTACACATGGACTTGCTTCAGGGCCTACATTTCACATGAGCACCTAAGGTTATTTTGTTCAGATTTGTAACAATTTCTAAAAGACTGAGCTATGGTCATCACTGTTGGCTTCTCCTCCCTCGTTGGCTTAGGGACGTGAAGCCAGTAATTAGGACAAAGTGGAGATCCAAAAGTATGCCTCAAACTTTTGGACTAATTTTCACTTTCCTCTACTTCTTGCTCTCTGGGAGCATTCTCTCATGACTGAATTAGTTCAACAGTCCAAATGCAGTTAAATCTTTTCCACGACTACATCACCCTTCATTTGTTGATTCATGGATATAAAGCAGGCTACGTTACTAAAGAATCCTTTTAGCTCTTCTCCCCGCCCACCCTCCTTTATTTTACTTCTTTTTTACATCTCACTTTTCACACTTCCCTTTATTCCCTTTCCCTCATGAAGTCTCCGGTATCTAAGGGTGCCCACAGCTTAAAATAAAGGGCATGGGATTTTAAATTAGAAATTAATTTGGATAATTTGTCTCCAACTAGCACCCTCCTCCTGCCGCTCCTGCCAGAAATATGTTAATGTATCATATTAAGTCATTTCTGGGCCCATTTTCTGCTTATGAAAAGAGAATGAAAGCTAGTCAAAGACAGAGAGAGAGAGAGAGAGAGAGAGAGAGAGAGCACTCATAAAGGTTGTATCTCTAATTAGATAGGTTGGGCATGCTCAGTGCAGACCTTGCTAGATTCCTGCTGTCACCTTAGTACTGGTGCCACTTAGAACACACTGGAACCCGAGGAGACAAGTTTAATATAGGAGAGGCTGTTCGGATGAGAAGGGGGAGCTTCTGTAAGGGTGCAACAGAAGGAATTGGGGATGAAAAAAGAGGAGTAAGAAGAGTATGAAGGCGAGATTTGAAAGCGGATTCAAACATTTTAGGGCCAGTCCACCCCTGAACATCCAAACTAAGGGTCATGGTTTGATTACACTATGTACATTTGATGTGATAAGTTTTGGCTTTATATTCTAAATGCTGTCGCCATGCCTCATATTAGCTACGTCTCCCTTTACTTGACCTTGGTTTTTATACAGGAGTAGACATTTGTATTTCTCATTGAACAACATAGTGCTTGTAGAGCGAAGTGCTGCTCCAAACTCCACACGTATGGACTCTTGTTTAGGACCCCTTGGTGTCTCATTGTAAAGGACTTGTTTCACTTCAACATTTATGTTTCTAATGTCCAGGGGGAATGTTGTAAAAATGCCTTTTTTAAAGCCAACACACAATCTTTTCCTAAAATTGGCAAAGTAGTTGACTAAATGGTTAGTTAAAATAAAACAGTAATGTTGTCCCTACCAGAGAAGGAACTCTCTCTCATTGGCTTTTCCTAGAAGCTGCTGAAGGGCTCTGAGTGAGGTTTTGCATGTGGTCTTCGTTAATTTAATTTTATTCTGTGCTTTGGTGTGATAACCACTGGTTTCTGATCCATTCCCAAAATATTTTCAGGGTAGAAACAAATCCAACCATGATCCAGGTTGATGTGGAAAAACATCCTTCTCCAGCTGTTTCTTTTCAGAGCTACTTTTTTTTTTTAGCCTTTTTTTTGCCCCATTGTTGCGTTTCTGCCATCAGACTTAAGATGAGCTTATCTTTTTCATGAAATAGTAAAATTTCTCACCATAAACATTTGATATCTACTTTGTTCTATTGTGAATAAAACATTGTTTTTTAAAATTTGCCGATCGTTGCATTCTGTTTTATATTTACATTTTACACAGTTTTCCAACTTTTTTGGAACGGGGGTGGTGTTAATGTTCAAAGTACTGGTTTCATGTTCTGGACATTTGAACTTTCTGTCTAGGAAAGTCCCTTTTGATTGAATCAAAATGTTTTGGTGTCGCTGGTTTAAAGTTGCCTCTTGCTCTATTTAATGTCTGTTTATCCTGGAAATTCATTGTTGCACCTTGGTCTCCAGAACTGAAATTTTGCTCTCTTGTCTATGTATGTGGAAGAATAACAACGACTGCTATAACCACAAGCAGGTTATAATGGATATGTTTAATAGAAAACTTTATTAACAGCATTAATGGTTTGGGTAATAACGTGCTCAAAAAGAATGTTGTCTAGGTAACCCCTCTGTGTATGTCTATGCACATACTCCCATATGTCAATTCGACCGTTTGTTTTTTTTACCATCACATCATTTTGAGATGGTCAAGCATGTGTGTGGTTGAGTGTTTTTTCTGACAGACTATGAAGAATTTCTGTGCTCTGAACTGAATCATTCCTCCACTACGCAGAGAGAAAGAAAAAAAGAGACATAATACGGTTTGGGTACTGCTGCACATGCTGGGAATTGAATGGGCAGAAAAATGTCATGGCAGCAATGGGGGTTGAGTGTGCTGGGTGGAACTGGTGTGTGTGTGTGTGTGTGAATGTGTGTATGCACATTTAAGAGACTACAACCTGAGATCAACTTCACATTAAGAATCGCCCTGTGGGTAGTTTAACAATGAGAGTGCAGGCTGGCTGGGAAGAAATATGCATCACTGTGAGACGGAGGTGATAGACGCACATATCATGCTGTGCGTTTTCACCAAACACTGTTTAATCTGTTATGGATTTTCTTGCCCTTTCTCTGCCTCTCTTTATCTCTGGCCCTGCATGCATGACACTTTTTATGTGATTCTTCTCAGGTGCGGCGCCTCACTTTGCCTCATAGCCTGTGATTAAACAGTGTGACATGATTAAAAGACAAATCTACCTTTGCTGTGCAGCGGGAAGCTGTCATCTTGCATGTTTTAGGAATCAGATTAGTTTCCACAGGCCTACTGCCACCCTTACCATCAAATCTTTGCAGTTAGTAAAATGTTTTCAAGAGGCACCCAGAGGACAATCCCTTAAGAACCAGAAATACAGATTCCCAATTACAAATTTTCTTTGAATCCCGAATTGTGAAAAGACAAACTGTAGTTAAAAGGAACTCTAAAGTATCTTTTACATTATTAATGACCATGATGTAACCAAAAAATAACTTTTAGGAGGGAGGATGGGTGCAAGAAGACAATTAGTCAACTCGGGCTTATCACGAAAAAGAAAAAAAAACTCAACAACAATAAAAAACAAAAAAGGAGCAAAACAGTACAGATAATATATTCCACAAATGTTTAATTAGATTGTATTGATTAAAGGCTCTCCTCTTTTCTCTCTCTTTTTTTTCTGTTTTTTCCTTTCCTTTCCTTTCTCCAGCTCCATTCTTTCCTCCTTCTTTTTGTGATAGATCTGCAGCATGACCCCCAGTTAATTGAAACCCAGGAGACTCCTCTTGCATAAAATCAGATTTATCTATCCATAAAAGGATTTTGTTAAAAATAGTCCAAATCCAGTGGCTCACAACTAAAAGCCTGCAGCTACTGAGGCGAGCCTGGCTCAAACCCCTTTCGCCCTCATTCGGTCGCCATGGTAAAACAAGTGCTGCCTATTGCTAACTAGCTGGGGACCCATTAATTAATTGCAGGAAAACACAGACATTATGTCTGTGGGGCACATTTTTTCCACCCCAAAAGAAAGAAATGAATGTGTGTGTGTGTGTGTGTGTGTGTGTGTTGTCCCTCATTCGCAGCTCTTCTGAACTGTTCCCAATATCCCCCAGACTCTAATAAGAGGAAAGTAATGATGGGGCATAGTGATAATGAAAAACCATGCATCAAACAAAACACATTGATTCTAAGAGACAAGTCAAATGAATAGCAAGCAGAGTGATGCTACTTTATAGAAAGGATAGCATATATGTGTTACTGGAAAACTGGATTGTTTAGTAAAGGTAAATTTAATGGGAAGAACTGGAGAAGTCAGCAACAAAAACTGGGAATGGGGAGAAGGAGGTTATATGTCAATATTGTGGAGGAAACTCAAAATACAGCTTAGTAATCCATATAGTTACAAGTCTATGTTGTGTGTTCATAGCCTTAAAAATGATCCACAGGAGGCATCCTCTAAACTACATGCAGCAGGAGGGAAATACGACCCATAAGAGCATTTCCACATCAGAGATAAGGTAAAAAAAAAAGGAAAAATATTTAATCTAACAAGCCATCCTGTTAAAATGAGTCATCTTTAGAAAGAAAAGGAGAAGGGCAGAAAAGGCATAATTACATGCTTTGCTTTCAACTATGGGATGCAAGTTTGCCCCCTTGATATGACAGTTGTTTTTTTGTATGGGTCCAAGTTTTGTTAATTTAAGAATTCAGTTCCTGAAGTTAGAAATTCAAAACTACCCGGTTTGGATTAGAAAATTATAATGGTTAAGGCTAAAACACGTTCCTTTTACAAGGCAATTTCACCATGATGGACACCACTTTGCAGGTTGCCTTAATGCAGTAACAGGTTACAACAAGACTTTGTTTTTTTTCTGGTTGGGTCCTTGCAGCAGCATCCCTTGATTAGGGTTAGTAATTATTAACTATTTGGTTTGGGTAAAAACATCATGGTTCAGACTGAAATATATTTTTTGCTACTCCAGCAACACCATTTTGACATCACTGAAACCAATTTGACACTTCACATGCAGTTGCTCTCATGACCACAAGAAGTCACATACTCTTTGAACAAGATGACAGGTCATTGCAGGCTTCTTGAACAGATGACCCATTGGGTTATTTTTGGAGGGACAGCATGCATGAACTGCGTTTGGGCTTTCCTATTGGTAGTGGCTCATGTCCAAATACGCTTGGATTTATAGCCCCATTGTCTCCCCTTCATCCTCCCCCACTGTGAATGAGTTGATGTTTGGGTCAATACCATTTAGAGATATTGGTGCTGCCACACCGTCTTTGGTTATTTGGAAAATAAGGGAGAGATCAGAAGCTGAACAGAAAATTTCAATGAATGTGAAACAAAAGCGAAGGCAGCCCGCCTGCGGGGGTTATTACTGATGCAACACCCTAAGGACAAGCGTCACATATGGCCCTCTATCTGAGGGCTTCTCTTATTAATTCACTATCATTGAACATATAGTGCCACCTTGCTCCCACATGGCCTGCGATGGTGTGAGGACACGGCGGCATGATTACAATTATGGCATGCATTTATTTGCATGCGTGTATCTTGGTTGGCTGTGAAGTGATACATGATGTGGCTACGTTGTCCCGCCAATCAGTGCTTCCAGGCGCTTCTCTCCTTCTACAGGGAATTAATAGGCAGCCGCCACTGATGCGTTAAATTGCTTTGCATTGGGCATTGCAGACAACTGGATTATTTATTTGTTATATGCACCATATTAGAACAACTGCCTTCTGCCTTGCTATTGTTTTTAAATGAGATCTTGTTTCTCAGCGCAGTGTTAGAAGACACTGGATGTAAATGTCTCAAACCATGACATGGTTGGAAGTATTGGCATTCTGTCCTACAATATTTGAAGAAAAATTTAGTTTTGCCACTAGAATAGGAATATTCTATTTCGAAAAAAATCAAGGCTGATGTCACATTCAAAACAAAGGAGGAAATTCTGTTCCCACTTCAAAATCTAACTGTTGGATAATAAATGGCTGAGGGTTTGCTTAATCACTTTGAGATATCAGATGAACAAAGGTGTTCAGTAAAAAAAACAAAAAAACCTTAAGTGTAAATTGCACTGAGTCTGCTGGGGAGTGTGTTTACTGGCCTTTTTTTTTCACATGGTGACACAATTTCCTTACTTAGAAAATGTCTATGACATGATTTGGTCAAAGTACCAAACGAAAAAAATAGTGCACCAGCTCCCTTTTCAACAATGTTTTTAAAACTGTTCATAGCAGCTGGTTTTAGGGGGTGAAGTCTCAGTAACCCCTAAATCATGTTATTATAGCATGAGAGACAGTAACTACCGTGAGTTCACACAACCACACACCAGACTACTGAAAATGCTTTTTCTTTTATGTGCAATCAAATGCTCAAATACTTTGATTTATATTTTCAACTTTTGGGCCACAGAGAACTAGTGCTTATCGCTCTATCAATAGTTATGTGTTGAATCGATCCAGGCAGAGAAAACACCATATTGAAATAGGAATCTGACATAACTGTAATGGCCAGCTGGCAGTTGGTCAAAATTACGTTGTAATTATTCCTTCACATACGACAATAAATACCAGGCTTCACTGTCAGTCTTCACAGTTACGCCTTGTAAGTATTTAGAGGCTAATGTTTGGAAGCATTACGTGTGTTGGCAACATTTCACATATAATTACAAGTTTTTTATTTTTTATAATTACAGGTTTGGCTATTCTGCCGTCTTTTGCTGCATCCAAATAACAAATGGGAACAGAATTTCCATCTTCCGACTGAAAAAAACATCTAAGAAAACTCCAACAGGAAGTAAGATTTCCTTGTTCTTATTTTGCATACGTTTACATCGCTAAATGGGATTTTTCACGATCAGGAGTGAATGAAAATTGACTATTCAGGGGGCTTAGTATAAGAGCTATGTCATGAATTATCCGTCCTTCCAAAGTGCCTTTGATCAACATACTGACATAATGCTGAATATCTAAAAAAAATACTTGATGGTGCTGACTTCTAATGTTTTAGAGTCTAAAGAAGAGGCAGAAGAAGGGAGGAAGAAGGCTTCCTTGTACAAGTTTGGTGAGCTATCTTAACTGCATTGCCCTAAATCTTTAACTCATTAAATGCTGCTGCAAAGATTTTGAACCAAAACAGTATTTTATATATCCCGATAATGGCGGCATGTGGTCCAGTGGTTAGCACTGTTTCCTAAAAGCAAGATGGATTTGGTTCAAATCTGCTAGCTGACTGGGGCCTTTCTGTGTAGAGTTTACATGTTCTCTCTGTGCCTATGTGGGTTTTCTCTAGGTGGTCCTGTTTCCTTTCATAAGCTGTAGTGGTGAATGTGAGCTGGAATGGATGTATGTATTTGCATTTGCCCTGTGATGGAGTAGCAATCTGTCAGGGGTTTTCCCTGCTTTTTGCAGTGTCAGCTGGGATATGCTCCAATGCCCCTGTGAGGGGAAAAATATGTATATCATGAATAGATATGAATATATATGCATCCTTTGTATTTATCATCCTTTCTTACACTGTAAAGAGACAAATAATCAGAGTAACTGTTTAAAGAAACAAAGTCGGGCTTGCATTGGGCAAGATTCCGGCCAAGCAGCATTGACATTAACAAGCAGCCATTATGACAACATTTTCATCATTTTCTCATTTTTATTACCCATATGGCTCTGCTTCTATCTTTGTCTTCCCACCATGTAGCACTAGGCACCCCCGCCCCCCTCTGGACCACTGTCAGTGGGAATCTCCCTCAAACCCCCTCTGCTGCCTGCCCTGGCATTGTCTCATGCTGCCGCCACACATATGCATGTCATATGGTGTCAGTGCCAAGGTGCTCTCTGATGTTATGGGGCCTGATGGTAGCATATTCCCTGCTTATAGCAATGATTGCTGCACTCAGGTAAAGCTCTGAGTTTGTGTGTGGGCCTGTGTGTGTGTGCCCTGCGAGCCCGCCCTTCACGTTAAGGGTCTATGCCCGAGCTGACTGGTTAGCTCCCTGTACCTATGTGAGCCCTAAGTGAGGATTCAGCCTGGCGGCTGCAGGTTTATGTGCCTGCTGAGTCTCCTCCACTGTTCTCTATGCTCTATTTCACCAGGTTCAGCATCCTTTTGCCCCCATTTCTTCCTCATTGTACGCCAGCCCTCCTATTTTTCCACGTGGCTGAGCTTGGAACAGAAGGGGATGACTCACACATTGGCTGATGTACAGAGGATCATTGCATCACTGATCTATTTTGAATCCTCCAGTTCAATCTCAATGGATGTCTGGTGGGAAGGGATGCAAAATGGCGCCACTTATAATTGGGCAATTCTTCTGCTTCACTACAGTTTCCACTTTGATATCTGTCGCTAAACCATACGGGGCATATATGACTTGCTTGACTCATCTTTGATCTTTTGGAATAAAAACTAAAGATCTAACCCAATAAGATATGAGAAAAAATGTAAAGATAATCAGCATTGATATGAGAAGTTTCACAAAATTTATTCATATAAAATCTTGGAGGAGTTTCTCCACTTGTATTAAAAACAGCACCGGGTAATATTCAAGTTTGCCGTGATTTACTGCGACATTTAGTAGATTTTGCTTCAGCGCACAGACCAGGCACCCACAGGAATCTCCTCTCCTGGTTCACAGTTAACATTCTGCATTTGTCCGGCACTCTGTAATTTATTGGATCTCATCTGTCCAGGCTTTGATTTATATATTGATTTGAAAAATAAATAAAAGTGATAGGAACCTGCATTGGGGTGTAATGATGGACTGTGTCGACATGCAGGAGTAGGGATATGAAACATTGGGAGGAAATTAGATATTATGCCCTCAAGACAACTGCAGCCGGCAGCACATTCATTATTGGCTGGATATTTATTATTAAGAATTTCTCTTCATGAGTGACTGCTGTGGAATATTTCAGCCCAGCTCCAGCAACTGAAATGATGCGTGTGTGAAGGTGTGAGTGTCTGTACAGTACAGTATTTGTTTGCATGTGTATGCCCAAATGTTTGCTGCCATGTTGTCAGTGGGCGATGACGAGAGGCCTTCGTTTGCCATGTATTAGACTCCACAGTAACACACACACAGAGACCACACAGGCACACAGCTGCACAAGCTCCTCAGGTGACGCTGAAAAATACATAGAGTTCATGCATAACAAGCCCTGATCTTGGTTATACAACGGACACTTGAACTCTCCAACTCCATATTTCAATCTGACAGGATCACATTCGAGAAAAAAAAAATCCTGGACAGCTGTTAAAAAACAAAAATCTTTGCCAGGACTTCCACCACCGATCTGCTCCAATTTTAATCACAGCACATTGAATTTCAAACAGCAGTATAGAAAAAGGCTGCTGTCCAAACCACCAGAATTTTTTATTTCATTCTTCCCTCCCACTTTTCCGCTCTAATCCACTTCAATTATGTTTCCTCCCATTTCTCCTGATCACTTTACAGCTCAGCGGCACCTGTGTGCTAATTGTAGCTGCAATGATTGCTGATATGTTTTGCATCCTTAAAGGAGTTGGAAAGCGGGGGACGACAGATAAACATCTAGCCCCGGGGCTTTTGGGAAGCGTGGCTCAGCCTAGCAGATGGCCATCATATTATATGAGGAGAGCTTCTCACAGAGGCTGAAGTGGTGGGTGGAGTGTAATGAGGTAGGAAGAGGAAAAGGTGTAGAGGCAGCTGTGCAGAGGGAGGGAGGGTAGGAGATGACAGGTAAAAGGATAGATAGATGAATAAAGAAAGGCAACTCTATCTTATGACATTGTAAAAAATTTGTAGCGATTTCCTAATAAAGGATAAGAAAATTGTATATTAGATATTATGTTCTTCCTCAGTTATGCATTGTGATACAGCTCCCATCACGCTACTGATGATGATAGTTTTCACTCTTCTGCTTCTTCTTTACTTCCTTAATTAGTTACTTTTGTACTTTGCTCCCACTCGTTATTGGTTAGGGCTTAGAATGAAAAGTTTTAGGTAAAGGTTAGAATCAGTGTCGGCTACATGGTAGAGTTTGATGTTAAAACACATGGCTGATGATAGAAAAACTACATTGTCAGGAACTACATAGTTTAATACTATATCACATGGTACAATCAAAATGTTATGTCAATATTTTTAAGCCTGGGGAGTGAAACTACTCAATATTGGACGTGTGGACAAGCATTTCCATTTCACGATTTGTGGTGAGAGGGCCGAAAAAGGAGAGTGGAAGGAGGACGGGAAAAAGGAGATGGACAATAACACGAGAAGAGAGGACAAAAATATCTTGAATGAAATTCAGCTCATCTAAGTATTTACAACAGTGGAATGGTCTCAGAAACAAGTTTGTTTGTTAAGCCTAATAGCAAATATGAAGCTATAACAAGCAGCCTGCTGGCATAGATTAGCACAAATATTATATATAATGGAAAGTTCCCACAAAGATGCACACAGTGTAAAAATAGCACATGGGTCCCTTTGCAACATCACAGTGAGGACAAAACTCCAGGAGGTAATTATGCTAAAAAAAAATAGTAACATAGCCAGCAATGAAACCACAAATCAGCATCGGCCTAAACAGCTAGCTGAGATGGTCAGTGCAAATGCTATGCAGCCTCTTGTCCTTCCTCTTACGTGAAACACTAAAACAGAGTTTTTGTTAGCCATTGCAAAAGAGATGGACAGTATAAGAGTGAATATATCCAACCATTAACATATATTTTCCTCCAATTTTACGGCAGTTGTCATTATTATTCATTGGCTAAGCTCTTTTCTTAGTTAACAAACAAAATATCTTGATTTGATTGGTCAAATCAAGATAATTGATTGGAGATTGCATGGTGCTTTCCATTTGAGGGTGTGTCTAACTTTCCACACACACAAAGATTTCCTGCATTTATTAATAAGATAAGAAATATAAAATGCTGCATTTAAGATACTAGCAGTCTATGTATTTTTTCAGATAAAGTTAGAAATCTTAGACACCAATGTTTTTGTATTTATGCCAAGTTAAACTAACTGATGTTGTCTGCTGTTGTCAAACATGAGTTTTTAAAATGTTCTCAGAAACTGTCAGTATTTCAAACAGGTCATCAGCAGTTAAAATGTTAAAATCTTTAGAAAAATATATGTAGTGAATTCCAATTAGTTATCTTAATCAGTTTATCTGGTTCAATAATGACATTAAGGTTTAAAATTCCACATACTGTTTCTTTGGCTCAAAAAGGTATACAGAGCACAATGTCTGCATTTGTTTTCATTTCCCATTTTACCAAAGATGACAGGGTATGTGTATGTTTGATGAAGAGAGCCAGCATGTCCGTACACATCTCTACACCTTGCCACCTTCCTGCCCTAACCGAACTGATTGCACCCATAATGAATGGGGTGCCAGCCCTCCCCGCTATGGCCGTCCAAGGTCTGAACACATGTTATATGGCAACCTATCTGATGCAGACTGCATATTATATAGCAGCCTATTTGCTGGAATGATGAGCTCTGGACACCTCTTATTATTTATTAGGTTGGGCCGCAGCCATTTAAGACCAGAGGTTGGATGGCCTAGGTTAGGTCTCTAGGTGTGTGTGTTGGGAAGAGGGGGGGTTGAAGGAGGAAGAGGGAGAAAGAGTGGTGAAGACAGACAAAGGAAAAGGTAAAAGGAGAATAAAGATGAAATAGTGCACCCTCCGGTGAAGGCCTATCTGAATTTATTTAAGCATAAATCAGTTGGGAATTCATGCGATTTTTAAAATAGTCACACAATTTACAGGATCAAACACTCTTAATGTCACAGCCTTGCTGAAGACAAAAAGATTAGAGAGCAGAGAAAAAACTTTGTCTTTAACAATGGAAGAAAAAAAGAAAACTAACTTCATTGGATGGCAAATTCCTGTGTGGCTTTGAAAAATGGCTGAAATTCTCAGCGTTCTAACAGGGGTCAGCCTGATTTGTTAGGTGTGTTCTCCTGGTGCTAAAAGACAAATGATGTACTTTGCCTCGGGTCAACTGGGCTTTCCCATCCCATAATGACCTTTCAGGGAGCTGGAAGAGAATAGCCGTTCCCATAGCGATAAAGCAGTATTGTACGGTGCACATCAAATGTGTGTAATGGCAAACTAATGTTTTTGGTACCGCAGTATGACCCCTCAACCTCTAATGGACTGTTTCGTTGTTCATCAATCATAAAAAAAAAAGGTAGTTAAAAGGCATCTTGAACAAAACCTTTTTTTTTTTTCATTTTGTGCCTGTATGAAACCCGCCTCTGCAGCTAAACACGGAGGGGATCCAAAGTTGTTCTCTGTTTTAAATTGAGTTACATCCTCCCAATCTGTGCAGCACTTGTCACTTAGCTGTGGAAGAAATACGAAAGTCTTTTGTGTGTATGTGTGCTGCAGTGCCAAAGGTTCCCTGAAGGAGAGAGGATCTCTGTCACTTTGTCATCACACACAAGCTGCCAAATTTTATGAAATACCAAATTACTAATTGGGCTAGCGTTGGGTTTCCCGGCTGGAAGTGAGAATGTAATATCTGGGCCTCTATTAGGATCATAGAGAGAAAGAGACACTCTCAGCCTGTCTCCAGCTGTGCTGGCAAGTGTCTGCCATTTCACAGCATGGCAGTGACACACATGTGCATCACAGAAAAGGAAAATCAAGGACTAAAGACCTCTCTAGCATATTATTATTTCAAAATTATTTTAAAAGATTGTCTCCATCAGATTTTCATTAGTCATCTTTCTTGATTTAATAAAACACAAATCTCTAACGGATTTCTTTTCTTACCTGGATGCCACAAGCAAGAGGTAAATTGTATTGTCAGTGCTCACTCCAAGGTAAAGTGAGGATTATTTTAGGTCCAAGGTTAGAAGCGTCTAATGCATTCAAACAATAAAGCATTTATTAAGCGTCTAATGCATTCAATAAACAATTCAATTAGTTAAAATTCAATAAACAATAAAGCATTTATAGCTCGTTATGCCACTGATTGGTGTGTCAGTAATCGAAATCTACTCTTGAACTATTCAAAGTCTATCAAATCATCCAACACTTTTCCGATCATATCTGGTGCAGAGCAGAAGAACTCTGCTGTTTGACACGCGCAAGCGTACAATAGGATCGGACAAGCACAGATCTCTAAGGCAATGACCATCTCAGCAATATATTTTGCATCTGGATTGAAAGCAGATGCACAGTGATATTTAAAGCAGAAGCAGGGTTTTCATTGGGGGCGTATGGATGAAAGACAGCATCCAAATGACCTACTGTAACACATTACTGTAAATGCATCGCTGATAGAAACAGATGCCACTGAAGAACGCCATTTAACCATTTGATAAATATGACTTGGTAATCCGATCTTTGACTGGCTAAACAAAGAAAGTAACGAGTACGAGCTCCACTGCATCAGCATTTAAAGACTGCGAATTGGCATTTCTGTGACTGACGCATCCAAAAAAATTAGGGCTCCGAATGAATAGGACAGCTTACGAACACTGAAGACTGCCGTTTATTTTCTTGTCCAACAGCACTGTCTTTTTCAGGACTCCTAATCAAACATGCCTAAGGCCACTGGATGGATAAACACACACACACATACGCACATGGATTTTGGCAACAATTCAACTCTTCTCTCAAGCAGAGCAAGGGGAGAGAGTAAGGGTTGGCTGAGAAACTATACTCACTCAAACACAAACCACTGTAATTACTAAATACATACTTTATTGTAAAAAGAGCTGTACCCTTTCACCCACAATATGCTTCGCAAATTATGGCAGTTGACACTGTTGATGTACAGGGGAACAAATGACCCTTTTTTCTCCAAGAAATCTCATCACATGACCACACATACCACATTTTCCCATTAATTAGTCAGATATGAATTATGAATAAACTATGAAAGCCACTTAAAGACAATGATTATGTAAAAACACCATGTAGTTCCATCTTTCTGGCACATGCGGGGGCAAATATTATTCTTATCAAAATGTATTTATTCCTTTTAGGGTGGGTGTCAATCATTTTAGACATGACACACATTAACACATCTCTCTGTACTCTTTCCTTCCAACATTTCATTTTTCTTCCAACCACTCAAGGGTTTAAGTGTTTCAGAGTCGATTCCAGTGCAAAAGTGTGCAATTTGGTTAGCTAAGGAGCTGGCTTCCCTTCAGAGAGTCTTAGATGTCCTCAGTGTTGCACTCCAAGTTGGGAATGTTACGTGGGGCTCTAAAGCATTGCTTTAAAAGGTCCCACAAGGCGCTGATCCCTTTAGAAAACATTTTTTACACTTCCTTCAGTTCGCTGCTGATTGAGCATTTTAAGTAAACCAGTGTTGTATTGGTAGATACAGACGAGCTCCAACAACTCCCTGATCCACGGTTTAATCATGTCAGTCGTTTGTAAGGCTGATTGGAGGTCAAACCCTGTATAACCATCCTTGGCTCAATATTGGAGGTGATGCAGCCCCGTAGCTCAGGCACATGCTCCGGCATATCCCCTGTAAAATGTAGGCCGACGTTACCCCAGGAGCGGCACACTGAAGCAGTCTTTCATGGAGTACCTCCGTCATACTTGTGGTAACCTCCTATACATTTTGTGAGAGATATCTGGCTTTCTTTCCCGTCAGCAGCAAGCTCCTGAGGTCCTTGATTGAGGGGAGCTTCATTTTATCTTTGTTTTTACTGTAAACATTCAAAAAGATTCCGAAGAGCACCAGGAGGCCGCCCCAGATGTATCTGATAAAGGAAAGACGGAAAGGTTAGATCATCCAAGGACAGAAGCTCAACACTGTTAATGAGAGAATGTAGACTCGGCATTAAGAAAAGCAAACTTAAACAGGATGCTAATGTTAAGTAGTTTTCAATTAGATTTCCTGCTCGGAGAGACCCTGCGAAGATTTCGTGAATGGGTCACTTTTTTGTGTGCATGACCTGGCGTGTTCCCTCAATGCAATGCCATTTAGCATTGTCTGCTTGAAAAATGTAAGGACATTTCCGAGAAAGACATTGTCTGGTTGGGAGCACACGTTGCTCTAAAACTTGTAAATACCGTTCGATAGAAATGATGCCTTTCCAATTGTAAAAGTTGCCTGTTCCAAAGGCACCAATGCGCTCCCATGGAAATGCTGGCTTTTCAACTAAGCGCCGATACCAAATGGGATGCTCCCTCACCGCTTTAAATAGTGTAATATTCAATGCCTGGGGAAGCGTGTTCACAGACTCTCTCTTCTGTAAGTGTTCCTGGGCCCAGGCAGTCATTTCCCTGGCAGAATCATCATAGTTTTTAATGCCTGTAGCCCCGAAGATCACAGGCAGCAAATATTGACTTTTGTCAATATTTGTCCCTGATATTATGCACTGTAGATGAAGTAACTTTCAATGTCTTTCCAATTTTAAATTGAGGAAATTATTCTGAAATTGCATTTATTTGCCGATTGCTAATCTTTACTTGTGAGAGACTCTGCCTCTCTATGGTGCTCTTTTTACACCCAATCATACTACTGAACTGTCGTCATTTCACCTAATGAGTTGCAACATATTTCCGCCAGCTGTTTCTTTTTAGGACCACTTAGTTTTCCCAGTTTTACCCAACAAAATGCTGCCATCAAACTCCACATAAGCTGATATTTGAATTAAAACAGTAAAAGGTCTCATTTTTTAATATTTTACATTTTCTTGGCTCAAGTTTAAATTGAAATTTTGCACAGGGTTGCAACTTCTTTTGGAAGTGGGGCTGAGCTGCACTTGAATGCTGGCAAAGTTGCAAGAAATGGAGAAATGTCCTTGCAAAGCAAGAGAAAGAGAAAACTTCAAGCAAAGACGGATATAAAACAAAAATGTTACAAGACAAAGGATGAAAAGTAGTGCATTAGACCCCAAGGATACACACAGTGTGAGTTAATGAGCAACACTCAGTGAAACCTTGTGTACAAGAAGATTCCACAGGGTACCTTTAAAAAGGATGCATTTATTCTTTCCTTTTGACAGTTCAACTGAAGTTAATTTAGTTTCATTTGTGTGCTGAACAGTGAAAGCAGTCAATGCTGCAAAAAGGTTGTTCCATCATATTTGCATATCTTTTCAATGCTGTAATTGATGAAGTTAGAACAAGATTATTTAAATCCACTACTCACTGAAAATACACACACCGATAAAAGAGTCTTTTGGTTAATATCAACACTAGCTATCAGAATGGACTGTGAGTGCAGTGAAGGCATAGGGCACACAACAGCTGGAGGGGGGATGAATTTGGCCATGATACACAAAAGTTCACTGTATGAAGATATACATGCATGCGTGTCAAATGTCACAGCAGAGAAACAAAGCCGGAGAGGTACACTGAAAACGAGTCCCTTCTGACAGCACAACAGAGTTAGAGGGCAAGTCAGTGGGAGAATAAAGAGTGAGGGGCGGGGGAGAAAAGAGCAGCCGAACAGTCAGGGCCTGAGAGTGGACCGAGGAGATGAAAGCCACGGAGGCAGAATCAAGTTTTATTCGTCAAAGGAGAGGTCGGCGGTCAGGCTCTGGACCTAGTTTGAACAAGAAGAGAAGTGCAGAGAGTCAAAAGGTGACCATACTTACTGAAAAGTGAACGGTTTTGCGAAGAACATGAAGGAAAGTACGATAGTCATGGCCTTTCTCCCGGTGGTCACTGCAAAGAGTCAACACGTTCACGAGACCATCATTCGTTTTTCTTCTTTACGTTTCCACACATTAATGCAAAATAATTGGGACAATTCAAAAACAAAAAGTAACAAACAAAAAGAAAAACATTCCAATAGGATGGAAAAAAGTATTTTCTTGCGTCTCTGACCTGTCACTGCAACAAGGGCGCCGAAGAGCTTGATAAGGGCGAGCACGAAGGAGATTCCAAAATAACCCGTAAGAGAGAAGAAGAAGGCGTAACCGTATGTCTTCACAGGATGCTGGAAGGTAGTAGATGAGAAAAGATGAATGAACAAAAATGAAGAAACCAGTTTTCTGTAAGTCATTAAGAGAATATTGAAAAAGAATAAATAAATACGCAGCACGACACGTTTAATGGGAGAGGACCAAAAGGCGCATTTATTACCGCAAGTATTAATACATTTGCTTATCCCAAGAATAATCGACAATACACCCAAATCATCGAAAAGTATATTCACCTCTGAGCAGAATGCCACTGCAGGGCCCAGCCCTCCCACGCAGAGCAGGCCTGTCAGTATGTAGAAAAAACCAATGGAGTACGAGTACAGCACCTGTACAGCACCATCACAAAATCATACTTGCGTTTAATTCCGATATCTGACTCGTTACTGTCAAAACATGGAGCACAAATGTCTAAGCAGGGCTACACAAGCTGTACCAAGTCCTTTTATTGTCACAATGTGAGTCACTTTGTGTCATTTGTTGATAAAAAAAAACCTGGTATTTACATAAATTTGACTTACTTCACCTCTAATATGCCTACAGATCAAAACTTCTATACTTCAAAAAAGTCTCTACATGCACTAGAACATGATTAGCAGCGTACCATTTCAGAGTTGGAGCCATTGTGGAGTTTCATGGCTTTCTCCTGCACGTTTCCTATCGCAGCATCTGCACACAGTGCCAGCGAGATGAGGAGAACGCCTGTATGGCGCACAAACACAGGAAATATGTGGACTGAAGGAGAGGGAGTAGGTGTTTGATCACTGACAAAAGAGGCCGTTACAAGGATAAGAAAAAGGAGGGAGACGGGCAATCCATGTCATCAGCTACACATGGATTGCGGGAACTTCAGTTATCCTGCGTATATTTAAAGATCAGATGGAGCATCATAAACGTTTTTGACTGCATGAAAGAGGAACGTGGCCTAAAGGATCTAAGAAATTCCGCCAAGGCAGAAGTGTCATAAAGCTGTATTCTTTCTAATATCCAGTACGGGGCGTCTCCTGTAGTTACAATAATAGAAAATAGATTGCGTATTGGTAAGCTCGACAAACAATCTGGTTGCACCAACTAATATTTATCCATTATCTTCAGAGGGATATGGCACAGTCATTATGCAGTTCTGGGTCAAATGACACGCAGGTGGACGTGTTCATGGTTACAAGAGTTATATATATATATATATATATAATTATATAAATAAATAAATGAAATGTTACATTACAGAACGACTCTCCTTTCACCCCAGTTTCAGTTATTATTTCGTACAACAGTTCATTTTGGTCCCATTTAGACTGAGACAGACAATATAGTTGGATATGCTGTAGGCTGAAGCCGCATTATGAAACTGCCTAGCGACTTAAATGTCACTATCCAATGGATGTGTGAGGCTTCCACAGTGTTCAGTTAGATCTACTACTCGCCCAGAACAACCAGTTTCAAAGGCGCGAGAGCTACGAAGATCAAGTTATATAACTTAAGGCGTATAAACGGGAGCCCACAGATCAATATGGATTGTCAGGATACCCACGTCCATCTTTTTTTTTTTTTTTTTTTAGATGGAGCTTTCCATCCAATTTTAAGGCAACGCCACTCCATGATCTTTGCCCTTGCTTGAGTTCAGCAACAGTATAAAAGACTTTCTGTAAAAAACACTGAGGTTTGCAGTTGGATCCTGAAGGAATCACCTGTGATGTTGAAGTTGGGTGCCACTTTGCTGTCGGCTAGAGAAAACCAGATGAGTCCCAGACTCATGCAGAGGGCAGCAGACACGTCCGCCAAATTATACCGTTTACCTTGAACACAAACACAGAAGCAAAGCAGCTTAAAACCCTTTACAGCACAACGTACGTAGCTTTTTCAAAAGAAAACTTTAAGAGATGACCCACTTTGATGACGAGAGGAAGTTGAAATTGGACTGAAAGGTAAAAATGAAACCACCAAAAGTTTTTTGCAGCAAGCATTCTCCACAATTCAAAGTTTCTGAGGACAAGCGTGAAACAATGCACATGCAAAAAGAATGTGTGAAAAAGGAAAAGTGGGGGAGAAAAACAACAAGATGAAAACAGACTGATGGATGGATGCCTTAAGGTTGACAAGGGGACGCAGCATCAGGTTGGCTGTGGTCGGCTTTGATTCCCCCACTCGCCTTTGAAGGGCCTCACATCAGATGCAACCCCAACAGCCCCTCCCATCATTCATCCACCCTTCTCTCACACTTTCTTTCCTCTTTGCATTCTAAGTGAACAAATGTTTTCCACTCTACCCCTTGAGGGACCATGGTCCCTCAACTCTGCTCATCCACAGAGAGAGAAAAGGAAAAAGGAGTAAAAAAAAAAAAAAACTTCTGACGTTCAGGACACAGAACCTTGATACGACCAGTTTGAGGATGAAAGGATGGAGAGAACCACGAGCATGGAGAAAGTGCGAGTACCGCCGACTGTGCTCTGATGACCGAAAATAAAAAGAGACGCTGCGAAAGTTAAAAGATCCATCAAAGGAATCCTGTGATGACTGAAATGCGGTTTAAAGTGCAACTCTTTTAAGTCTACCTGTGTGGACTGGATTTGGATAAACTGTTTCAAGTTGAAAGAAAAAAAAAGTGTTCTTCTATCATTAATGATGCAAAACATTATCTCCCGATAAATAAATAATAATAAAAAAAAAAAAAGAAGCTATTATGTTTACAATAGAGGAGCAAAGAATGAAAAGAAAAATAAATACCTTTCCTGAGTCCATCCATAACCCAAACAGATTTGGGCTAAAATCACATCATTTGTCTCACGGACGAAAAGCAGAACAAATGGATTTTTACAATATGGACTTAATCTGACCTAAACTGATGTTCCAGGTTTGAGTTACTGTAATCCAAAAAGCTACAATACTGTAGAAGAGTGTTGAGCCAATTGTTATTTCTTCACATTTTGTTTTCAAGGTGCCAGACACTCGTTTAATCCAAAAGTTAATCGGATGTGGACTGCTTTTTCAGGACAGTCAGTCTACCCGACCATTTTAAGAGGAATGCGTGTTCCTGACTTATGAACCATTCCAGCATAAACAGGGCACCTAACTGGAAGGGATGAACCAGTGTTGTGCCTACACAAAACAGAAAACTAATAATACATTTAAAAAATAAATTGTATCTTTAAACCATTTGCTGAAAACTTGACATTTCTCAGAAGGGTGTCCTTAAAAGTCTGACAAAAGTGGACAAGTGGGGAACAAAAAAAATTAATTTGGCAGGGCTAAAAATAATCGATGGCAGATGAAAAGTATCTGAAATGGATGACAGACAAACATCGGACAGAGGATCTGAGAGACGCGTCTGGACTGTCAGTTGATCCGTTTACTGGTTACAGAAGCTGCATCAGAAATGGTCTGGATGGAAGGGTGACTGTCAAGAAGGCATTCTTTAGGGGAAAAATAAACAGGACGACAAGGCTGAGGCACGCAACACGTCAACAGAGCCCAGACCTCAACATTATTGAAGCACAGATGTCATTAAATCACTGCACCCATTTCCCATTTTCTTGGCAATCAAATGATTTACAACACTGTAAATAAGATGCGATGTGATCTCAACCAACAAAGTTGAGACTAACTGACACATGAGACTAACTCGACGAACGGTAACACAGCCAAAGTAAACATGCAGTCTGCAGAAAATATATTATCTATATAGACAGCTTACCTTGAATAAAAATCCCACCAATCATAACTGGAATGAGTTTACAGCACTTGAATATGACCTGCGTGGGGTAGTTCAAGTAGCCCAAAGAGGTATTGGACAGGCCCATAGTGCCCACTGTTAGAAATGCTATGATCATGTAGGTCTTCCCCGGTATCCTGGAGGAGAACAGAAAAAAAAAAAAAAATCAGACAGATAAGAAGCTGAAAAAAAACATTGTTTGGATATCACCAGTACAATTAAAAAGCATCAGCTGCAGAGTGTATTCCACAGGTCAGAAGAGAGGAAGATTTTCCATTTGGGAGCAAAACATCAAATATATATCCGTACCTTCTACGTTTGTCTTGTGTGAGCTGGAGCTCTACTAGTCCAAACATGGAGTAGAAGCCAAACTGGACCAGAGTGAGGTACCAACCGAAAGGCTTGAATCCTTCCACAGAAAATATCAACTCCTACGAGGACAGGCAAGTACAGAAAGACAAAGCATGCTTGAACAACCCTCCTCTTACAAGCAGTTCTACTGTAATTGTGCCATGAATGTCTTTGTTGAATTTATCAAACAAGAGCACATTTACACCTGCCCCCAAAGAAAAATGAACGAACAGCAATAATGTCAAAATAATTACTTCAAGATATTTTATTGTCTTTATGTGCTGTTCTTTTTTTCTCTGTGCAATACCTGTAAGTATCCATAGATAAGGTAAAAGAGGAAGACTCCAGCCACACAGATGAAGAACTGTGTGGGGGCACTAAAGTTGCTAAGGTTGATTCCCAGAACCCTCAGCTCCTCCACAGACTTTATGTGAGGTGACATCACCTCCGTGGACGAGGGGATGGAGATGGAAATGTGCTTCCGTGAACTGTTGTAGCCCACCATGCTGTATTTGGCACTCATCGTGTCTGTGGCTGCTGGAAGCTGCAGGAACGTAAAAGATAGATATTGGTTTCCATTATTTGACAGACAACGTGCCTGTTGACCTGAAATGCACATTGATGCACCCTTCTCATTACACGTACTAGCAATACTAGCATCAGGTAGCTAACCCAGAACAACAAAAAGGGTTAGAACACTCCGTAGAACATCTCGGGTGCACTTGTGTGCTGTACAAATAAAGCTGAGTAGAGTTTTGTCTGAGTTAAACGTTCTTTTTTTTTTTTTTTAAATGCATTTGAGGTTTGATGACAATGCATGCAAGGTAAGGAGGAGAAAAACACAAAATGAAGATTTGGTTGCAGAAACAAAGCGATGTCAGTCGTACGAAAGCATTTAGCAGAAATGTTGATCACGAAAACGGCTGAGGCCACGGCCTTGCAACTGTTGCCACAGCGGAAGACAACAAGAGTAATTTGTTTGACCATTTAAATGTGCACCAGAATAAAAGCACACACACAAAAAAAACACACCTCACTATCATGACCTAAGCTGCTACTCGAGTAAGAGTTTTATCCAGTATGAACACAATCTTATTAAGGTAAGTCAAGCGGTTTATTGAAGAACAAAATTCTGCAAAAATCCCTTCTGAAGAGCTTTTGTATTTTGTGCTATAAAACATCTACTTTCTTCCTGCATCTGTTTCCTGTTATGTTTTTACTAAACGAACACTATATTGTCAGTTCATTCCAATATCAATGCAGCCCAACCTAACATTCAAGCGTTTGCAGATGAGTTTTTTTTTGTTTGTTTAAAACAAACAAAGAAACAAACAAATACAATGCATGTACAGACAGATGTGCTTCGAAGAAAAAAAGTTAGACATGTATTTAGGTTTTTAATTCGTGTATAGGAGCAGAACCTTTTATGCTCGTGCTCATCTTGTATCGTGGAAACGTTCAACAAGTGTTATGACACTGCCACCGATTAAATAATTCATTATAATTGAATGGGGCTTTGGTATTTTCTGATCAAACTATATCAAACCACCGCACTCTGTCACCTTAAACACCGATTCAGCTGCAGCTTTGCACTATCTGATAGGACTAAATTGAAATAATTAGTAACTCTTGTTACATGTGCTTAATAAAGTACAGTGTGGTTCCCAGTAACGCTAGCAAGGCTACGAAGCAGCTGTTTTTTACAGACCAAAGTAAAGGCTGTTATTTGACTAAGTGGAATAGCTTGAAGACCGGCAGCAACGCAATATTCAATGTCATCTTATCACGTAATTGCTATTGACGAGATATGCTGCTCCTCGCCAATCAAGTAAGCTACAATAGCAAGCCTGTTACCTTCAACAGCATTTCCGGGTTTCTTTACGTGTGCTTTTCCTCCTTTTCAGAGGCAAAACCCGTGAAAATCATTCCCCTGGACGTTCGAACTTCATCTTTCGTACGACTCACACCTTTCCATGTCTTTGCTTTCCAGTGACAAACAGCCTAAACGTGATGAGGAGCCTGTTAGCCTGCTAAAGGCTACAAGCATTTGCTGCAGTGGCATAGGAGCCAACAACTTCCGCCCCGCTCCGACCTCTGAACTCTGATGCTATTGGTCGACGTAGCCAGGCGCTGAAGCAGGTGAAATCTTGCACATAATTCATCCGAGAAACACTCGGTCTTTGTAACTATAGATTTGTTCGTGTTGGTTGAAGACAGGAGCAGTAGCAATTAGTAGATACATAGCCTAAATGTTTTTGTTTCAAGAAATAACAGACAGACTGCACGTTGAACTTACCTGTGTAGAAGCGTCCATCTGGAGTTGATGAGTTTGCTGAGACCATCTACATAAAAAGGCAAAATACAAGTGTGTCCGGTATATCCGGTTTCGTAACCGTTTCCTGCATTCAAAAGCAATATCGTATCCGAATATTTCTAGAGCTAGGAACAGTCACTTTCATGGACAGTCGTTTAACTGGAAAGGCAGACGTCACTGGACCCTGAAGGCCAAGCAGTTCGTAGACATTTGAGTATGTCCATATCATGTTGCTTTACACCTCCGTATTATTGAATATTATTTGTTACTACTCCAGTGCATTTTTTCGAGGTTACCTATCATATATACTGCAGTAGATGTAATGGTGTCGCGGATGTGAATGAGAAAAAGTTTTTTACGAGGAGTAAGTTGCCCCCTTCCCACGATCATGAGTCAGCCAAGGCCATTCGACTGGAGGTGCCTGTTTCTCAAGTAAAAAATGTAAAAACATTAAAACAAAACAAGTAAAAACATTGAAAGCCTATAGGCATCTTTAGTTCTCTTTGACTGTGGTTATTTTAGTAGACATTTTTGCTCTTTATACGTCTTTTCATCCTGCAAAGCTTTCTTTTGCACATCAGTTAGTTCTAAAGATTTTCCATCTGGGCGGATATGTCAAAGTTAACAGCAAACTTTTACAATGTGTTGTTACTGATGAAAATCAACAAAATGTACCCTATATCCATCATGTAAAATAGCTGCAACTTAAAAATGCCTACATGTCAGTTCTTAAGTAATCATTATGTATTGAAGCATTTATCGCTGGTAGATGTCATTCTGCACATTCACCATAGATTTGTTAAGTACTATTTTAGTTGTAGTTTTGCTCCTAATATTTCTCGATTCATATTTAAAAACTGAGCATTTGCAGGTTAGGATATTGCCATATTTACCTACGACATGACATTTTACTTTCAAGATTTTGTAGTTATTATCCTGATATTGCTTTCCGCAAAAAAACTTTTTTTCTCTGTAGCCTTCACCTTGGCTGGCATTTCTCCTCTTTTACTTTCATTCCCACATTCCTTACAGACTTCCTTCTTCCTCCACCTTAAGTCTTATATCTTTTCCCATCAGCTCCCCTCTGCCTTGCTTTCACAATCATATGAGCTTTCTGTCCCATTACACTTCTTTCACTCTTTCCCTCCCCTTATTGCATTATTTCTCTCTCAACATTCTCTGTTCCGGCTCTGTCTCTTGGCCATCTCATATCCCTGCCTCTCCCTCTTTGGCTTCCCCAGCAAACGGCATGAAACCCAGTCTTGCCCCTTTATTTCCCTCCTCCTTTCTCTCCGCTGTCCAATCTCAGGTCTCTCCCTCGGCCTGCCTTCGTTCTCGCTCACCCTCACACTCTCCCTGTCCTCTCTCCCCAGCCAGAGGTTAATACACTCCAGGATGGCATTATTTCCTCCCCAGCCCTCCAACAATATAAAAATTCAGAATGGACAGCTCAATCCCTCTTCCATCTCAGATTTGATTGTAATGGTATTGCCTCCTGTCCCTGGGAGGCCCCTGCCGCCTCGCCAACCCAGCCTTTATGACACTAAATGGCCAGGCTACAATTTTTCCATCTATTCAAAAAATTCTGTTAATAACTCATTTGGAATGAGCCGTCGAGACTCCCTGGGCCGACTGTGGCCAGGTCTCACCTCTCTGCTCATAGGGGTCACCATATACAGAAAAAGATGCAGGGCAGAATGGCAAATGTAAGAGGCTAATTAATCTCCCTGAATTTACAGTCCCCTCCCCCCCCATGCACTCCAATTGACAGTCCCAAAGAGACAAAAGTGCCATATTTACAACCTGGCATGGAGAAAGTGCTCAGCAATGCATAGTAGAGGCACAGGCCTGTCCGACCACTTTTCCTTCTCTCCCCGTCCAACTTCCCAAGTGCACCCATTCATCATACCTGATAGATTTATGTAATAAAACCCATTTCCTTTTCCCATACGATTTTATAAATAATAAAATAATTATTTATTGATTATTCAAAAAGCTACATATGTGCGGGTAAGGGCGTTGTACCACACTACTGGACCCGCAATAAATAAGGCAGAGAGAGAGAGAGAAGGCCTGAGAGAGACAGGGAGGAAGAAAACCGAGAAGAGGGAAAAAAAATTAATGGAATGAAATGACTTTTGAACCAGTGAAATCTGAATCCAGTTCTGGCTTCTTGCAGTTCAGATCAGGAGGGACATTGGGAGTGCGACCTCTGAGACGTTTTAACTTTGCAAATGGACAGCTGTGTCAGAGTTGGGAACAAAGCCGGCGTCTCAGATTTAATGACAGCACGGTACCCGTCTTTTCTCAAGGCCGACATGTATCTTTTCATTTCCTTCGAACAGGGTTGAAAAATGTTTACTGATACGTTGCATCACGAGTCATATTTTAGAACTTTCCAATAAAAACACCACATACCTAAAAAGTGGTGTTAAGGTGGGCCTATGTTAACCCTTAACAGACTTTTGGAGTGCTTGCCTCCGAACTTTTGGTTACAAAAAAAAAGTTCTTCTTGGGGTTTTGTAAGCTGTCCGGCAGTGTCTAAGTGACATTTGTTTTTTCTTTCTTTAATCTCTTGAAAAAACAGAAATCAACTCATAGAAACACTCTGCCCTTAAAACCGTCCCTCATATTATGTATTTATCACCGCCAGCATCATAAAAAGCCCCCTATCTTCAGCCTCGGATCATTTCAAAAGAGACACTTTAATGTCAGCCAGATATTACATCGAGGGCTTCTTAATAACCCATTTGTGTTTGGCCTTATCCTCGGCTAAAGCGCACCCTCTCTCCATTGTCTTTTTCCTGGGCTTGTCTCAAGCCTCCTGCATGCTACAGAAAACAGATGCTATCTCGGCTATATTACTTCTCAAAGCACTCATATCCTCTCCCATGTTATTTTCTTTGATCTGCTAGGCTTGCTGCTCTTACATTTTACTCCCCCCCTCCTCCTCCTCTCACGCTCTCACCGCCTCCCTCCCTCCCTCCCTCCCCAGAACTGTCCCCATCCCACCCCTGTTCCCCTCTTCGTTTTTTTTCTCCTCCATCCTCAATCCTCCCTTCCAGAGACAGACCAGCCAGACTGGTTCATGGTGGCTGTGGACGTTTGAAATTCAGCTCATCTGTTCTCTGTCATCTGAGGCCAGGAGGTGCACGGTGGGTCGGACCTCTTACATTCTCCATTTAATATGCCTGTTCCATCAGAGAGGCAGGTCCCATCAGGGTCGAGTAGGAATTTACATTCAGTAAACACTGTATTAGAGGAGGAATTTAAATTCCTTAAATATCGCCTATCAAAAAAGAAATCCCTTTTCCTGAATACAATGAATTGAGAGTGACAACTGATTTATTAATAGCTTATTAGAAAATGCTTTTAATGATTTCAACCAAAAGGGCTGGTTTGTTTATTCCTAGAAATAGACAGTAACTTATTAACTTCTGACCATTGGTTGGTCACTTTATGTATGTCGAGTTGAGCTTCAAGAAGGTGTGATTGGCATTTGTCCTTGCAGTTTTGTGATATTTGATGTTTGGATGACAACTAATTTGACATTCCAGTACACTTGCTAAGTCTTAAAAGAATTTTCAGTATGAAAGTATTGTTTTTACAGTGCAACAAAGCAGGTTCGGGCACCTCTATGCGTCATAGTTGGACAGCTAATAATAGCTAACCCATTGAAGTGTGTCTTATCAGCAGACTGTACAGGGACACAATAGCCTCCATACATGTTTTAAAGCACAGTCTAGGAACAACGACGACTCATTAAATATTTTTTAATATCCCGGTTTTTTGATGAGAACTTCTGGGCTACTGGTACTTTTTTCTACTGGAAAAAAGAGTTTCTCCTTTTTTTATGACAGCTGACAATGAAGAGACAGGACATATTGGGTGAAAGAAAGAGTTGATTTTTTTTTCATTCATCGTCACCATCCACAATCAAACCAGGGATATTACAGTTTTAGCCCTGAGGTCATCAGAATGCTCCCTGAAGCAGATGATGCACAACCTTTTAGACAAAGTTGTCAAGTGAGCGCAAAAGCACTAGAAGAAATGCAAACTTCGCAGTGAAGTGACACTCAGCCTTTTTTTGTTATGCCTGCATTCAAACGCACACACTACACGTTACTGTAGTTAAACTGACCCGTCCAGAGGTCGTAAGCAGTAGTAACGGGAGAAGCAGTGAGGGCAGGCACGAGAGACCAAGGAGTCTTTGAGTTTCTTAAGAGCAGCCAGGAGAGGGAAGCATCTCTCTTTGCAAGTGTGCTTAGAAGAAAGGGGACAAAAAGTAATTAAGCAAACAATTTGACAGCAATTGTGTGTCTTCTTATCCAATCTTCCATACTCGCTTTTGCTACATACAGACAGACAAAAAAATTGGGCGGGGAAAAAAAAAAAAAGATTGTTTTTGTCTCCTCAGAATGACAGTAAATGACACGCATGTTTCATTGCCCATTCATTTAACCTGCACTGCGCTTATGGAGAAAAAAGGATCGAGAAACAAATTACGTAGTGTCATTTAATTAGGAGTTTAGCTGTGAGCAGTAATCCAGCTTTTTCTCATAACCTTTAACTACTTAATGGATTTGAGAAGCTATTACCTTTCAAGATTTCTGTTTTTAATTATTTGCTTTATTGTCACTGGTATGAAATGTCAGTCACGCACTGGTATTAATGACGCGCTTTATGGCTGAATATTATTTACTTATGGGTCGATGCTGGAGGAGTTCTTTTTTTGGTTGACAGGTTTGCAAAAAAACAACAAAAATTGCAAACTATTCGAAATTCTGTTCTGTAGCCTATTTAGCTTTTCACATTCATTTATCCTCATACAAACTTTTTCTACCATAGCCTAATTCTAAATCCATGAGAGGCCATTATTTACATATAGCTTATAACTGGTTTTATCACAACAGGAAGCCATGGTAAATCTCAGAGTAATATTAGAAATGAGCTTGTGTGAATCTTGGACTGGATTAGAATAATGACTCAATTTTTAATATGTACAAACCCAGTTTATAGTATTCCTCTGTTGGTGTTTGTACTGTAGGCATGCATGTGTGAAAATATAATCCATGGTGTTGGTGTGTGGGTGTGTGTTTGAATCAGTCCACAGCAGAGGAACTACCTCTCAGCCTCATCACATCTTGGCTTACTCGTGAAAGTAGAAGGCAGAGTTTGTTTAGCTTTCCCCGGAGGACGTTGCAGTTCTCTGCCAACAGACATACTGTGACACTAGGCCTGACTGTGTTTGAGAATATCACCTTAAATACATGAGCCATGTGAGGTGCACATGATTTATGATGCCCGACGCTCACGGACTGTGAGGGCATGTGTCCTGATCTTAAATCAGTGCTGCTCCTGTGTCAGCATGCGGCATACCTGTAAAATATGTGTTTATATTGAACTCTTGAACAGATCACTTAAGTAGATCAAAAATATATCTATAAGAGGCCCCTGATAGTGCTTGTGTGGAAGTCGATAGTTTCACTTTGGTTAATGTCTAGAATAAATGAAACACACCTCGAGCAGTTCAAATATTCACAGATTTATTCAAATAGCTGTTTTCACTCAGGTTTGACACAGCTTTCGGGCTGCTGTGTTGGCTCCTAAGACCCCCCCATGGCACGGGGCATGTAATCATCCTGAAAGTCTCTCTGGGTGTCTGCACTCTCATAAAGCAGGAAAATGGATCGTGTGGCCCAGGAAGGGAAAATGAAAGAAAAGGAGAATGAAATTACAGACCTGGCTGACTGCACAAATCATGCATATCATGTTTTATGGCTTGCCAGAAGAATTCAACACCTGTGGATCACCGTAGCTGTAATTGTACATGAATGCACAGGGATGAAGGTGGGTGGAGAGTTTGCGGTTTGTGTGTTGCTGAATTTGTGAACGAGCGTGTGCACACCCAGTGGGTGTTTGTGGGATCTGTGAGTATGTTTTTGTTGGCGTGGCTGGATTTTTAGAGACAGGAGAAAGATGATAAAAGAAAGTTACGGGAACACCCGGTGTTCACTTCTTCAGCACATCCTGGGTGAGCCACCCGCAGCCCACACGGCTCGCTCACAGAGTCTTCATTTACCATTGTAATTACCCTGTTTATTTATCCTACATGGTTTTGGTGGTAAAACGGGGGCCAATTCATCAGATCAGGACAATTTGGCATGGCTTTGGGTTTGCCATTTACTTTAATTAAATGAGGCAATCAGTGAATCATAAATCACAGGTGCTGTGACCACTAGCTCTGTTTGAACCTGGTTGTTAAAGCTGACACAGCTTGTGCTAAAACCTAAAGCTGACACCCAGAGTTAACCTCTGAACCTGTTTGTATCGTAATTCCACTTTAGTTATTGTCACCCAAGACGCATTTGTAACTTAACAAAATGACATCCTACATGTCTCAAACTTCTTTTAAAAAGTTTGACAAAAAAAACTTTCTTTAAAAGTCTGAATTGATCTATTTGTTGGAATATGAATAAAGGTGTAATCCGAAATATGATGACAGTATGGCAGATTGAAGAGTCCTCCCGCTTCTTCTCCTCTCCCTCCTCACTGCTGTGGTTGCTTGAGTCAAATTGATTACACCACTCCATCTGCATCATGACTGGCCTCCTCCTGTGTTTGCCGCCTCTGCCTACAGCACAGAGTTAGTGTACAATTACATATAGTTTAATATATCTGCCTGAGCACCTTTAAATAAGCATCACAAGTCCACAAGGTGATTTGTCTTCCAGCCCCATTACTCCATTGTACATCTTGATAGCCAGGGATCGCTCCTAGCTATGTTTAAGCATTAAATAGTGTATTATTATTTCACATAAATCAAGCTGAGATGTGAGGGGGGTATTCATAAATTTTGCATTTCTCACAGACAGTGTTTTAAAGCCTCTCTCCCTCTCCCCGCTGCTCCGAATTTGAAGACTAAAGCAATTCTGCTCCCTGCACTTGATAGTACATTAAAGATGGGCACATCATGGAGGTATATTCAAAACAACATGTAATGCAGTTTAGATTAAGTTTGAGTTGTTTTAACACATTCATCATAGTGCTGTTTCCATAATAAGTTCTCTTGCTTTTGTCAGTGATGCAGCCAAACACACAAGAGAACACAGTATTGTTATTGTCATGAATAATGGGGAAAAATATGAACAAAGTTCATTTATCATAATATTTTCCTAGTTAACCGTGGCTACTGAATATTTTATCTGTGCTCAGTGATGAGAGGATGAAATTAAATTTGACGGTGAATGCTTGCTGTCAAACCCCCTCTTCAAGGCAAGTTCCCCTGAACCCCCCTTTTGGTTATTAGTCCTGTGTTTGTGCAAAGCGTCTACTGAGGAAATGACTTCACTCAGGAAACTGGATGTCAGCTTTTGCACACGAGCAAGGAGACCTGCCAACGTTACAGTTGGCCTACGTGCTCTTCTCTCAGCTCGCTCACCATTCCAGTGTAAGCCCACAAGAAGTGACAAAGGAGGAAATTGGACTCGTAGTTGTTTTGGTTACTCCAAGGACGCCTTACACATTCGTTTCTATTTCCTGTCTTTGACCTGGATTTGTGATTGGTTCTGACATACGAGTGAAGGACTGCAGGGTGTGATGGTGAAACTTGGCGATTTGTCAGGAGCTAATGAAAGTCTGAAGTTATCTTTATGTGCCACATTAGCTTTGCAACAATTTCTATTAAGGACAGTGAAGTTCTGCACGGCAGCGAAGGCCAAAATTCAGAATTATATCCCCTTAAAGTTATCTATAGTGAGTTCTATTGCACACCACATTGTGATATACTACACATATACATAAAGGATCAACTAGAAACCGTAAACAAAATGAACCTTTTCATCACATTTACTTGGTCTGAATTATTCCTAAAAAATATACAGTATATATATAGTTGATATGCCAAGTAAGGTTGGGAAAAAAAAAATCCAATTATCTCAACCATAGATTATTACAGACATAAAATGTTTCAGTAGGAATCACACTGAATGCAGATTAACTTGCCTAAATTGTTTAAATAATGCAAAAGCGTCATAAGTTTGGCTTTTGTGAGTTCATGCTCACATTGCAACAGTACACCACAATTAAAGCTAATTTTCACTTTTAAAACATGCTTATCATTTCCCGCACATGATAATTATTTGACCTCCTGGCCTGGGGGCTTTAGTGCTGCAACAAAGTCAGAAAAAAAAAATCTTGTAAAAGTCATTGCAAATTGGAAATTGACTATATGCCAGGACAGTAAAATGAGGTGGGGGGGTGGGGGGCTGTTAGAAAAAAATGTCTTTGAACTAGTTTTTGCTTGCAAAAGATGTTGCTTCTGGGTTGATATTCTTTCTGAAGTGTTTCATGGCAGTCAGAATTAAGAAGTAAAACGCAGCGCCGAATGTTTCAGTGAAAAGGTGTCACGCACCCGTAGGTATTCTGTTCACATGACATCATGTGTTAGATTTACAACTTCATGTTTTTTTAGCGTTGAAAGTTGAAACGTTTTTATTGATTTCAGAGAGTTTTTGTTGCAGTAGATGTTTTAAATCTTTTGCTATTCAGCATTACTTAGCCACATGAAAGTACACGAGAAGAAGATCTCTATCTTTCTCTTCCTCTGTCTTCATTCCTGGGAAGAACGTGTCTTCTGACCTGGACATGTGCAGGCTGGCTGCATGTTTCCCTCTCACTGCACTCCCAGCTCATGAACTGGAAACCCTGATCCTGTCATCTCTCTCCGTCTCTTTCTCATGATCACTCAGCTTCCTTTCGCTTGCACACACTAGCAACAATACCTGGGAGGAAGAAATGCTCAGTTAAATTGAATAAACATAATCCAGACATGCTCCATTCCTGCTTGTCTGTTGTGGCCAACTTACACAGGGACCAATGATTCCATCGGGGAAGAAGGCTGAAAGATTAGATGTCAGCTGAAAGGCCCCTGTCAGATAAAAGAAGTTACACAGCTCTCGTGATAAACAACAGTTTAATCAAACATCAGATAATCTCTGATTTTACTGAACCAGTCTCATAGCTTCCTTTGTTATCATCAGATGACTGATAGAAATATATAATACATACATTCACACAGGTGTTTTCATGGGTTAAACTTTAGCTTTAATGGTATCTCAAATGTAAATGAAAATTCTGCACATGTATCACCTGACTTGTCTCTTATCTTTCTTCATCAGCGTGATGGATTGTTTCATCAATGACTAAAATTTACATTCGAACAAGACACACACACACACACGCACACACACACAGACACACCCACATACATACTCCCCCCTCCCTCCCCATACCTGTTTACGCTTCAAATGGTCTGCTGTCTTCTCATGTTAAAACAAAGAATCTACCTGTCTATCATCTAACCATTGGCGCTCTGGGTGGGGCAGGATTCCAGTCTTCTGAAGTGAACTTGTCACGGGAGATCTGCATCACCAGAGCTCACTACAATCACAGGCCCAAGATTAATTGTTTGTGGTGCACCACTTCAAACATTTTTTTTGGAGACCGCATTTTGGGATGAGCTTTTTGCACTGCCCATCATCAGCTGTACACACACCTGCACATGCTTGCACAGTAGAAATATTTAATGCTATACGTTAACATTTAAGTGTGGGGATTAAAAGCGTGCAGATTGTCAGGTGTGCGCAAACATGCACGTCGTAGGCCTTGCAAATGATCAACTATATTAACATTTGTACATTTATAGGTGCAGTTGCACATATATTTTCAGATGTATGAAATCCTTTAGTATTGACAAGTGACAGCCCTCTCTCATCCAAACACACACAAGTGTGCATGACTCCAAACAGGCTGCAGAAACACAACATTAAGCGCTTTTCTCTACTCTGTTATCTCCAGCTTCCTTTTTGCCCTTTGGTTAAACATTCTCTTGGCATGCATGATCTCATTTGACTTTGATTTCCTCCTTTTCCAGGACGGCATCCTCGATGGTTCCAATTTCCAGCCCATTCCCCAATTTTCAACCCCAATGACAGACAACACACGCTGGAATGGCTGTTTAGCTAAAGAAGGGAATTGGTAAGTGATGATTTTAAATGCCGTTTAAGATAAAAAGAGCAGTTTGCGGCAGATAAGGACTTGCCTGGGTAGAGAGCAGGAAGCATGGAGATACCAGTTTGAATGTGCCGTTACAGTGGCTGCACACCACATGTCTGAATTATGTGAGAAGTATCCGATTCTTATGTTGAAAAGGCTTTTACTTTACCTTTTGTGTTTTTATTTACTTTGTTTCCTAGAAGGGAGAAAAAGTTACTATTACATGGTAAGACAGCTGTGAAGTATGTAAATCACATTGCTACCCTAATTAAATTTGACTTCAAAGGAGACATTTTGAAATAAACCACAATCTAAGTATGCAACGTAAAAGTGTATAGCATCTTATATTTAATTAGCTCAATTTATGGTTTCAAATAAATCATTTTGTTTGCTCCAAGTTTTGTCATTTAAATGATTTTTCTTTGACTTTAGAAAATAGGAAATAAAAAATAATGATAAGAAATATCTAGAATAAGATTCCCCAGCAGAAGTTGGAGAAAATAAAAATAATCATAATAATAATAATAATAATAATTAAAACTAATAATTTGGGCATCAATTTATATGTGTATATATATACATTATATGTCCTAATTATGTGCTGATGGAGCATTGATGAAATTGACTTAATTTGTTTCTGACTAACCTTCTGAGTGAGGAGATTGTGTTCACCATAAAGAACTCTTTTTCTCTGTTGAAAGGAGTGGCTCATTGTTGAGCTTTAAGTGGTTTGTGTAATCCCCTAAAACCTATCGCATAAAGCCCCAGCAATCCGAAAATCTGTTTTTCAGCTCATTCTGAGTAGGAGCGAACCTGCAAATTCACTCTCTCTGCCTCTCCTAACTCTGTCATAAAAACAGAGCACACCATTTCCATATCAATCGGATTAGTTCCAAGACCAGGGAAGTAGGAGTAATGTAAGTAACCGTACAAATTTAAATATAGGACATCAAAAACATTGTTAGGCATTCATTTATTTTTTGAAGCAGCCCTGGCTCTGTGTCGCTCTCTGTGAAGATGAGATGAAAATGCATCTCCTTCATTTTATTTCCACTTTGTTTTAAAAGGCACATAACACTAGAGTATTTCGACGTTTCACAAGCATCACGGCATCCAGCTGCTCTCGTATGCTTAACCTCTTTTGTAAAATGAGTATGTCACATTAAGCAATGCTCTTGTATAAAATGTAATACAGAGACAACTGAAGCTGGGCTGCGTTCGTGCAAGCTTTACATTTCTACAGAAATGGACTGTGAAGTGGTTGGCTTTGGGCTCCTCACACTTGTGTTCAATCATGTGTTTGAATGCAACCATATTTTCGAATAAAAATTTTGAACCATGTGACTATTTTATTACTGAGACGTGCAGTACTCTACATCTGTAAAGTACGTAAATCCTATTTCTACTCTAATTATTTTATTACTGAGATCTACAGGCCTGCTTTCCTGATAACAAAGTATTGCAAAAGCAGTGAAAAAACAAACATAAGAAATGTAAATACTATATTTCATTTTCATACACCGTTTCATACATTTTTACTGCAGTTTAGAACAATTTTATACAAGGTTTTTATTCAAGGTCTTAATTCAAGGTTTTATGTCTAGAAACAAACAAAAAAAGTTTTCATCTCTCATCAACTTGAACGAGAAGGTCAAAATTAGAAGAGCGTCACAGATAGACGTCATTCTAAATGACCAATCTTTAAATTCATACTACAAACAGAAAGTCAAGCGTTTTTAGTAAGACATCGACAACTTTTTGTGACCAGGAGAGGGGGAAGGAGCTCAGAGCGTGTGACTGGGTTAGGAAGAGATTATTCAACAGTCTGTCTCACTGGCTGACCAGAGCAGCCAGTAACTCCCTGTCTGGATGTCGAGATGGATAGATGGATGGCAGCCTGTGCTTCTTCAGCTCTTTATGATTTAGTCTGTCTCTGTGTAATTGAAAAACTAGTTGGGCTGTGTTGTCTTGGGATTTGTCCCTTTATAATGCAGCTTCAAAACAGGAAAACCAATAGTGGGAATAGTCCCCTGAATGTAATTAATTTTGTGGGGGTGGGGGGGTAAGAGGAGGGTTGGGTGGGTGGGGGGTATTATTGCAGGAGGAAGAATTCTAATCAGTTGCAGATTCCTTCCTGTTTGGTTAGCGTGACCGTGGCCAATTACCAGTGAACTCTGTGTTACAGTTTCACTTCCTGTGCTACCCAAAGAATGGACTGAGGCCGGCGATGCAGAGCCTGCTAGCGCGGGGGGAGATTAGGGCCGGAGAGAAAAGAGATAGGGGGAGAAGGACGAAACAAGACACATGACGATGAGTCTGCAGGAAAGTAAACAGAAGAGAGGAATGGGAAGAAAAAGAAGGAAAAAAAAGAGGGTGAAATCTCTAGCCAAATCTAAGGTGCAGAGACATGAAGGCACATAGGTCCTTTATCCAGCTAATAAAGGACACAACATGAGGTTCACAAAGGAAATGAAAGGATTTTAGACCTGACTTCTCTTGCTGGTTGAGCTGTTCTCAGCTAAAGGCTGATACTGCAGAGCAACCAAGTGAACCCAAGTCACAAATGCAATAACGCATAACTCAATCATTGCAGCGATGTTATCAAAAGACACAATTTGGCAATGCTGTTTTCTCCTAAATCGAATCAAACCGCAGGACTAAACAACTGAATGACAATTGGTAAGGCACACCTAAGTTTGCATGAACAGTCCTTTCTTTTAAATTTTTTTTATCAGCCCATATGGAAGTAACTCAATATGCTCTGGTTCTTCCTTGGAAATTGTCCATGCTTATTAACCCAGATACCACTTTTGCTAAAGGCTTGCCAAGCCAGTAGTTTACACGCATTACAACAACATGCTCAAAACGTCTATCATGGGCTTTTCTCAGGCCTTTTTCTCAGATGTAAGGCTTTGTTTCAGTAAATGCTCTGACTTCCATGTCGAGGAATCTGCAGAGATATTAGGTTTAAGTGGAAAGGTTGAGACACTGGTAACATCACAGAGGTTTCCTGTGACAATCCATAAAAGCAAGCCTTCCCTATGGCTTCCAAAGAGGCCCTTTCTCATAGTAACCCATCTGTAATGATTTTACGGCATATCACTGTGTAGTTGTAAAATTAGAGAGGGGTACACACTTGGATAAGGCTATAAGGATTGCCGGTGGGACTTTAATCCATTCATTCTATTATGATCTGATAGGCACCTGCACGTTTCTTTATGGAAAAGTGTTTTTTTTTTTTTTTAACCTTAAAGGGACATTATGTAATTTCTTCCCCCATCTAGTGGTGCAATTTTATTTTGCAAAGTCAAATGAATTTGCTCTCTAGCGCCTCGCGTTTTCAAATGTACGTTGCAACTTCTTGAACTACGGCAGGCGGTATGTGTCAAGATTCAAGAAGCTATAGCTTCAGACTCAAGGTCCATACAAACAAAAAGACACCAAGACACACAGTACAAAGGATTACATAACACACATAAAACAACACTATAAATACAGATGACAGATAACATGTCAGATAACATAAGTTGACATAGCCTTTTGGTGTGCAAATCATATTCCGGGACTTACCGGAAGTGACGTTGACGCAGCGGTAGCGTTAGCCGCAGTGTGTAGTTGCTATCTGGATGTTCTTTTAAATAAACTCCTGGTAAACTTACAAACTTTCTAATGCCTCGTTTTGTGAGTTAAGAGCCTATGTGTACTACGGCAGAAGTTTGGTAACAATCAATGCATTATTAGTGGGATAATTTACGAGATAAAATCTATTTACCATTAGCGCCGATAGCGGACGTGACGTCAAAATGACGTCATTTCCGCTTCCAGGCCTGGCGTTGGATGATACGTCCCCTACCCGGGGACCATATATTAAATTGATTTTTGGAACAGGGAGATGAAATAGGGGCTTGCTCCGTCCACTCCACGCATCGACCTGGTATTGCAGGAATGGTGCACTAAAAAAAAAAAAAAGGCCTGGCGTTGGGGAAAACGCGATTCGAAGTGCTTTATGTCCTTCTCGGCACTTCGTCGTTTTTCATAGACCGGAAGGACATGGCGGCCTCCATAGAGCTTGCCCGCTCTATGTAGATACAGACAAGTTATTCTTCACTCAGGAGGATAATTGAGATTTTTGACCGAGATCATTTTACACCAATGAGGACTAATTTATGAATGAATATGTTGATTTGAGCTGATAAATGACTTAATATATTACTTAGTGTCCCTTTAAAATAGTAGAAAATGTTGTATTGCTGAAACCACATTCAGTGTACAAATGAACAAATAGGATAGCTTTTTTCTTTTTTCGAGATAACACATATGATATTTGACACCGCGGTATTCAACAGTGTCGGCGATGTCACTGCTGATAAATGAAGTAAATACTTGGAGTCACACAGACATATACTGTAAATGCCACGAGTGATAAGATCAAATTCTCCTTTCTGGTAAAATTCAAGAAATCTGTTTTGTGTTACCCAACAGATAACATGACATTTATTACCATATTCCAGCACAGTTGAAAACCTCTCAAGAGGCGCAGTACTGAAGCTGTTACAAGTGGAGTAAACTGCTTAGAAGATGTTCAAGGGATGATGCACAGAACTGGCAATATGAATGTGAATTCCCTTGGAAGCCTTCTTTGCACACATTCACGTACACACACACACATTCATGCACACACACACACACACTTACACACTTACACACACACACACACACACACACGCACTGTGAGGAACATGAGAAATGGGCAAAGAGCCATTCTATTCAGTGTGAACTGGAGGGTCCAAGTCGCTAAACTAATCCTGGTACCACAAGATCCCACTTTCAGCCAAGTCTTTTGCTGCAGCTGCCTGGGATCATTTCACAAACACAAGGTATTCCTGGAAGAATTGATTCTGTTAGATAGTACATTGATCACACACATCGCCTGCGGACAGAAGATGGCTTTACAAGCAATAAGATGGGAGACAATTATATTATTTTAGTGAAATAAGACAGAGTACAAGCAGCGAGTGCCAATAGCCCAGGCAGGGGAGGGAAGCACAGGCGGCCCCCTCTGCGGCTGCCTCGCCGTGTTTGTGCTCCATCCTCAAGTGGCACGATAATCCACTAAACTTTCCTCCACCCGCTTCTCTCAATGCAATCAGGATGCGAAGGCTCACCAGTGATTGCGTTCATTTGTAAAAGCATCCAAGCCAAAATTGAACCCCAAGGCTGATAAACTATAAAGATGCTGATCAGATCGCGGCTAAGGAGTCCACACTTGAGGGCACGAGGTGTCAGAGCAGGAGCCAAAAGAGCAATGACTCTGTATACCTCACTCGGAGCCAGGCGACTGCCCCGGAATACAAACAAGGGGAGGGAAAACACATAAAAACGACAACAAACTGAAGCAGGACTTATCATCGGGCTGCATCTTTCAGATGTAGAGGGTATCAGTTGAGCAGATTAGCACTTTCTAGATGCTGCTTTTTTTTTTGTCTTTTATGGACTCTGTGGGTAAATGGACTGCATTATACTGCTTGAGCCTCAACAAATATATTGTATTGATGAGCTTCGTATGAATTTTACAATGCATCACATGAACAGCAGAAGCCTTAAAACCGCAATTGTACGTTTTCAACGTCACCGTGGAATATAATTAATTCATCTGAAAGAAAATAATACATCACTCTGCTCTTCAAGTCCAACGTATATCTCTCCTTTATTGTGTTCTACAGCACTGTTTATTGTCACCGCACTGAAAGAATTCCTGCAACTTTTTCTCCCCTTTACAGTTATCTCTCACAGCTATTGCACTGTCTCACACTAAATGAACAGTGTCATTACTTTAAACACACATATCTGCTTCTGCTAAAGCAAAAAGACAGAAGACAGACTGACAGAGAGAAAAAAAAGGGGGGAAAAAATTCAGAAAGGGAAGATCTGAGGATGTTTTCTCCTTTCCATCCTCGTGGCCCCAGTGCGTTAAATGTCAAAGAGCAGTCAGCGGGAGAGACTGATTCCAGGAGGCGATGTGAATGGGACGATTGAAGACCCGCTTTTGATTGACAGCTCTTCCTCTCCTGCTCTGCCCCGAGGGTGATTGACAATGTGGTTCATCTCACATTTTGTGACTGAGCTAATCCAGTAAATTCCTACCAGACGCAGCTCAACTCAGCAGAGACCTGCCGCTCCTTTCCCAGGTGGAGTTTTCATTTTATCTTTTCTTCCCCAAAATAAATGTTTTTCCATCTGTGGCACTGAAAACAAACTCGGGAGGGGGACGACGTGGTCGTGGGGGGGTCTATAATTAAGTGTAAGTACATAATTAAGCAAGTTTAGAAAAGTGCTAGTTTTTCTATGAATTAAAACGTAGACTAATTACATGTGGGAATTATCCTGCTGTTGTGTTAGTGATTAATATCGTCATAGGTTACTGTCTCAATATGCTGCCAGTTGGAAATGGGATCACCTTACTGGAACGATTGATCTCTTGCCAAGTTAAGTAATTAATTGACTCAACAATCACTGACGTGCAGCTATCTCACACGTCGTCCCTCATGCCCACAAGGTGCGCCGCTCGTCCTCTCGACCTTGCACCTGTATTTTGGTATGTGCCGGTTCCCAGAACTCGCTTCCGCTGCACTGCAGCTGGCTTTTCAAAGAGGAATGAAAAAAACACGAGAACAAAACTGCAAGAGAAAGAATCAACTTACAAGACCTTCACCCCTGATTCAGGGTGCGCAAGCAGTTTCTGCTTTCTTGACAGCGGCGACACACATTAATGCAACTGCCCAATAAGGATAGCACTGTGCAAATTATTTGACGCCTTCATTAATCATCATTCCTAAATGATCAGTCTGTAAGGGGATTCATTTAAGCATGATTAATTGCAGTGTGAGCCTAATCAAGCGATGAATTACCTGCCTAACCTTTTGCAGGAGGTTGGTGTTAACCTCAAATGAAAGCAGTGGAACCCAGAGTAGTTAACTGTGTCAAAGAAAATCAAGATGCAACAATAATGAGAATCAGTGAAAGACCACCTCTTAAAAGTAATAGCCAAGCATCGTGTAAAAATAACTTGAAACAAAAACCTTGTGTTTCAATCGGTGGACTAGGTTAGAGACTGTAAACAATGTACCCTACAGCTTAGAAAGCTCAGTATTTGTAGATAATGTGCTCAAAATATAGCAAAACACATTTGTTTTGTGAAATGAATATGCAGGCAAAACAGTTTTCACACACAAGCCCTTTTTCACGTGTTGGTTTACAAAACCTTCTCGGCGAGTCACAGAAAATAAAGCTGAAAAAAAAAAAAAATGTTCTTGCCCGCTTTATTGTTGATATTTTAGGCACTCCTCTGTGGTGTGATAAAGTGCAGCATTGCCACCAATAACTCTTTATCTTCACACAGTTGGCTCCTGTGTTCTGTCTGAGCAGGGCCCCGAAGACAATACACCACTGTGTGCAGATCGGGTGTTTACTTTATAAGTATGATGAAAGCCAACCACTTATGACAAATGGCAAAAAATGAGATAATAGCTCCCTGAGATGAGCTGAGAGTGACTTGTACAAGCATCAAGCTTGTGCGGTGCATTGCACACTCTACATGGTATGCTTTTGAAGTCAGAGAAGCTGCCGGGTGTGGTAGACTGTCTGGTCCACCTCAGCGTGTTGCATTAACAGGTCACTTTGTATGCCCAGACGAATGCACTTTCTCAGATTTTGTGAACATTCAGGATTCACGACAGTCAAATACAAAGCACCTGACTGGATACTTGAAAAGTGAATAAATATTGCATGAAAACATACCCTGTGATTTGACTGTTGCTTCAGAGCCAACACTCATTAGAGACAAATATTTTGTTCACACACACAAATGAGGCCTTATAATTGCACGATTTTATTCACAATTCAAATTCAAACCATTCCTCCTTGACACAGCCAATACATCTGTCACGCGGCTCCTCATTTTTTTGTTGAATAATTAAAAAAAGAAATAGAGAAACATACTAATGAGAGAACCTTACTTGAGGGCTTTGCCGCTCCACTGACTATCATATTAATGTATTCCTGTGTGAATTAAACGCATCATCAAACACTTAAGTTCCCTCCGTATTTTCCTCTAAGGACAAGGGCTGGACACCGGTGTCTACCTTGCCCTCTGCAAAAATGAAGGGCATTCTTCATTATTACACCTCTTGTGATTACTTGTTAATAGCCACGTGCGAAAGGTCTTCCTCTTGATTTGACTAAAACACTGGGAATTTTGCTGTATGAGAATGACATTGTTTCGGTCACTGATTAAGTCATTAAGACATGTTAAAGTGATATGTAGATTTATTACGCCTTGATGGATTTGTTACTCTCTTGCGTAAATCTGGACATGTTTGACATGTGAACAGAAACCTCTTTCTGTTGATAGATTCCTCGGTCTCTTTTTCATCCATAACCTCTGGTGACTGCCAGTGTAATCTATCCCTAACCTTTCTCCACCCCCTTAAACCTCTCTCTGTTCTTCCCTCCTTCCTTTTATCTCTTCATCTCAGTCCTCATCTCCAGTCCTTGCTGACGGACAGTTATCAGAGCTCCTTTCCCTGAGTGTCTGACAGCCTGAACTGGCTCATTAAGGCAAACTGGGAAATGAAAGAGTAAACTGCACATGGACTTGTTCTAAAGGCTGCTTTAAAATAAAAAAAATTGAGGGGATTGGGGGTATCGTTGCAGGAGGAAGTATTGTAATCAGCTGCAGATAGAGGATGAAAAAGAGACTCTATCTACAGAAAGAGATCTCTGTTCACATGTCAAACACCTAGCTATATGTAGGCCACAGGGTAAACAAATCCATGAGCATGTCAGCTCATGCTCCAAATTATGGCATTTCCAGGGTGGAGGAAATAAGCTAAATTTAAGAATCATATATAGATTACATAGTGTTGAAGTTACTTAAGAAGTCATAGCTATTGCGCCACAAGAGTTCAAAGATTAGTGAATTGAGTGTTGAGGTGGAAAAGTGGAAAATCAGGCTTTTATAGGTGTTAAACGGGCACCAAACGAAGGTACAGAAAGTACAAAGCAACAAAGCATGCAGTTAAGGTGGGACTGAGATGTTAGAATATTTTGAATAGATTTGCCTATAGCTGCTGGAGAGCAGAGCCGGCAATGTGTGATTGATCACGTCCCATCGGGGCGACAGCCAGCATGTCATTTATACACAACAAACAGGGTTGGCTACACTAAACTAAGCTCACACAACCTATGCAGATAGCACAGTCTTTCATTTTCACATGTGCATGCTAAACCTGGCTGATAAACGATTTGCCTAGCAGCACTTCCGTCCATATTTTATCACGGCAGACAATGCTCGGTGGCGTTGCCAGACTTGGTGTATATCCAGTATTCAGGCAAAAATCGTATCCTCAACCTCTCAACAGCTTGGCTCCCATAATTAACTTCAACAGGACTGATGGGCGCCTTAGTCAGAGGCAACAGGAATAGAATCTAATGAAAAACAATAGAACAGAATAAGAGGAAAAATGGTACAAGAAGACAACAAGAGAGAATATAGACTGACACAAGATTGAAAAAGAACACATTGGACAGACAGAGGTCTTTGGTCAGCATGCCTAAAGTTTATTCCTTGTTGTGCAGATAACCTCCATCACACAAGCTCCCGTCGAGAGCAGAAATGGCTCAAAGGATTAATAAGCATCTATACTTAAAGCTGTGCAGTTGCAGAAGACGTCAAAAACCTTTAAGCTGTGGCACGCCTGCAACATTTTAAGCCAGCGTTCTGAATGTGGCAACGTTGCCAACAAATATAAGCAGGATAGAGCGTTAACGTACGTATCCAGAGGCAAGAGTCTGGTAAATGTGGAGCCACAGTCATTTATTTATTTATTTTTTTCATTTTTAGAAGAGAGCTTTCAAATTTGAATGTGTCAGATGAGGTAAACAGATGTTTTAGTCACTGCCTGAAGTATCCCCTTGTTTGTTCTCCATCTCACAGGTTTGTTTCAGAACTTTATTCAGAACAAATCTTCATGCCTCATGTATGTGACACATGTTTTGAAATGAACAACATAACATGCAGATAGCCTTTGAAATAGCTGCAACTGTTTTGTTAAAACAAAACACAACATATGAAAAAAAAAAATATATATATGTATATATATGTCATAAATGAAATTTAACCAGGGAATATAGAAGACCAGATTTTGTTCATAATTTAATGCATGCGCTTGCAGACTTTTATAAACACACACATCTGATTTCTCAGCCTCCGCTCTTCTTCTGTGTAATCTTAATCAGACGGATCATGTGTAGGCCCCAGGTGACGTCTAGACAGTCTATGATTGGACAGATCCTGCACGTGCTTTTTGTTAAGAGGGATCATTAATAGTGGGGTATGACCTCTGACAGCCCCTTTAAATCATTAGCCGGTCAACTGATGGTTTCTATTTACTGTCCTCACAGGAGATCTAAGAGAGGAAGACTTGTTATTTTGATGAAATTGTGATCCTGACTTAATGTTTTGTATTTAGTTGGTTCCCAGACTATTTAAACTAATACAGCAGAAACAATTTCAGCTTAAGTATACTTAGAAACAAGTTAAATCCATATTTTACTGGAGTTGTAATGTATAATAGAGAGACTGATGGAGGAAGAATGAAGTTTTTCTTTTTCAACTTTTGTTGAGAAAGTAGACATCAGGGGTTATTATGAACAAAAGTTACAAGTCTTAACATCCACACTTGCTTACAATCATAAAAAATATTCACATACACACAAGTTTCGATGCTCATTCGCATGTATGTCCATTTGTAAGTGCATATGGAGATTAGGAGGGAGGGCAGCTCCCATGCAGTAACCCCCTGTATCACTTAAATCTGGCTTCGGGGCACAAAGTCCATTTGTCACGTCACGCTTTTGTTATCACACTTCTCTTCAGAGAAAACAAACAGAAAATCGCATAAAAGACCTCCACAGGAAAACGCCGTCTCATCCAGCGAGAGGTCTGCGTTAGACATGATGGGGAGAGGACAACTTAGGCTGAGCGCAGGAGGTGGAGGAGGGAGGGAGGTGTGTGATTAAATGTGTGCATGTTTGACTGTCATGTGGGCAAGTGCATGTGTTTGTGAGTCTTCATAACGTGTGTGTTTGTGTGCATTTAGGAGTGTGTGGAGGTGTGTTTAGAGGATACCCGGAGCCTTGCCGTAGCACTCGGTGCCTAAATCATGTGTACAAGCTGTTTCCAATAAACTGTTAAATTTGATAAAGAGGTCTGGTATTATATTACAAAGCCCACAGGGCACTCGGACCTCTGCTATCATGAATACATTTTGCCTGATAATAATGCTGCGACTTCAATCGCTGCCACAGGAAAAACTGCTGCCCTTCTGGAAATCAAGTTGCGTGATAGGGTGACACCTGTATAAATGGACAGGTGATGAGATTATAATATATTTATGCTTTCTTGGTTAGTGTTAAGGGACTCCTACAAGTGAGTGCGAGTAACACATGGGAGCGGAGGAGGTACCTTGGAGAGCCATGGGGGTAAATTCTTTCACCTCAAAGATCAGACCTTTTATTCATACGGGAGAGGCTTCATATATGCTGGCATTTGGTTATAAGTTATTGTGGCTATATAGAGGTATGCGCGACACCAAGAATCATATGAGTTCAGAGGATTTACAGTTTAGGTCAATTAACTGCAGAATGATAGGTAGATATAGAGTTCCTATGTGCAACAATAATAAGATGAATTTACGTGGTCAAAACACGTTTCATTTGTGTCTCTATTGAACTAACAGACTACAACCCGAAACTGTTGGGTCTGGTGGGTTAAAGTCACGTGAAAAAGAAACTACACCCTCTTTCAGTTGTAAGGTTTTATGTATCAGGACATGATAACAAAAAACATCTGGTTCTCGTTGGGTCTTAAGATGAGGTAAATGCAATCTCAGATGAACAACACATGCCATTATTTCTTCAACAATAAATGAGCCAAAATGCAGAATCAGCGTGTGAAAAGCTAAGTCCACCATGACCGTGTCCGTAGTCCACCTGACTGGTGTGTAGCAGTCAGGTGTTGCTAATCAAATGTATTTGATTCATAATTACAGAGTATGGCCACTTCTATAAAATAAATTTTGTCAGTTTGCTGGTCTGGAGCTTTCAGGTGTGCGTTAACACAGTGCATGACAGCACAGTTAGAAAAAGACTTGACAAATATGTCTTGTTTGGTATGAAATGGACAACACATGAGTTTGCATCTGAACAAGCCACAAGACTTGTGGAACAATTTCCCTTGGACTAACAAGATAAATACGGAGATGTTTGGCCATAATGCACACAGGCCTGTTTGGTGACAACCAAACTCGGCATATCAACACAAACACATCATACTAGCTGTTTTTAGCTTGTCTTTTAAAAAACAAACAAGTGAACAAAAAGAAAAAATCAAAGTAAATACTAAAAAACATTTATACCACATCTGCCATCTGGATATAAGAGTTCATTACTATGTGAGTTGCAGTGTTACTTGGTATTCTCAACTGCACCACTCTCTGCCATATCTCTGGTCTCCATACAGTATCTGGGTAGCTAAGAGGGTGGGCAGGTGATGAATGTTCAGTAATTGTAAGAGTTCAGTGGTAAAAAGATTCAAATCCATGACAGTGAGAAATGGAAGAGAGCCCCCGGGGGAAATTTCAGGCTGTGAGGAAGTGCATCCAACCTGTCTAAATAACAGATCACACCTCAACTTGGTCACTTGCTCAGAACGCACGCTCTGATATTAGAAATGTGCCTTCATTGCAAATGAGTGTTTCTGTGCAACCAGAGTAGCAGCTTATTTTTGCTTGTGTTATAGATTAAAGTTAAACTCGTTTCATGTTTATATTTCAACAAAAAAATTCTGCATGAATATTGATAATGTCAAGTTAAATGACTACATAGTACATATGTGTCTATATGAATGTATATCTAAACATGGGGATAACCCTGCCTCATCAGTTTCCCCCACTGCATCTTTGAAGTTTACTGAGTCAGCACCATTTGCATAAACATAAGACAAATGAATTGTTGGATAGGTTGGGATGGGTGCGCACATGTCTCAGCATGCATTCTGTGTTGTTTTTGCATGCCTCGTGCACATACATCTCTTTCTGTCGTGTTGCATGAACACAGCTTGTGACTGCGCTTATCCCAAGAAGTTAGACTGGAGGACTCTCAGGATCGCTGTTCCTCTTCCAGATAAGTGCACAACCTAAGCTAAAAAGTGCTCAAACAATCCTATAATCGTAATAATATAAAACTTAACCAACACTCTACACCTTTTGTAAGACATGCACTTTAAAACTGCATCCCACTAGGCTCAAACACACAAGCAGTATTACCAGTGGATGTTAGATTTGGCCTGCCTGCCTCTGATTCTGACTGAAGGTTATCATGACTCACCGTAAATGTCGAAATGAAATGCAAAAGAGATTGGATTTTGTTTGGCAAGGACTTAAAGGAGATTATGAGTGAGCTGTGATTATGGTTATCTTGTAAGACCAGAATATATTTTGCATGTGTGTTTTGTTCTTGTGCACATAAATGCGTGTGCTAGCTTCATACTGTACATTGTTATTTAACACTGTATATGTCCATTCATGTATTTACTATTGTAATCATCATCTGACGGTCTTTTTTGCCATTTATTCATTCATCCTCTTTGACACTTCATTGCTAAGCCAATCAAACCTTCAGTGATGAAGGTGAACATGCCCGATCCAGTCCAGAGCAAAATGTCAAATAGCAATTTTGAAGCCAAACAGTATGCAACAGATTTCTGACAGCAGCACATATAAATGCTAATCAATCAAGTTGTTTTATCCAAATTTGGTTCCTAACTATTATCAAGCAGTCAAGCTCTCATAATAGTTTGGTATACCCACCCAGAACGGACAAGAGAACAAAATGCACCTTTCACAGCATTTGCACATGTTATTTGATGAGTTCACAAATTCTGACTGATGCTGTTGACATTCTTGCAATGATAAATAATTTTTTCTGATAAATACTTTCAGCGGTTACTTCCAACAAAGTTTTACAACTTTATAATAAAGAATGGTGCCCTAGTTTATTCTACATAAATCATTAAGGAAAGCTTGAGGGTATTTCCCAAAGCTTAAGGATAAACCTTTCCACTAATAATGTTGGAAGACTTCATTGCTTAGTTTTAGCAAAACTGCACAAAACATCAAATGGCAGGATAAAGACATTTGATGCTTTAGTGTGATAGCTGTTATCTTTACAGGACGTCTCATGTGGGGGACATCGCTCTTGGTAAGGCTCCAGATTCTCCCAAATGATGCATTTGGATATATACTGTAAGTACATCGCCCTGAGATGTTGCTCATGTACAATTACTTTACAATAAACTTATGAGCTGAGTTTGACTCAGTGGTCATAGGCGAAATATAAAAAGGAAAACACCAGGGATCGTCTGCTTCATAGGAAGAGGGGCTTATAAAAGTCTGACCTTACCAAACAACTGCAAATGAGCCCTCTGTTGACTTCCCCCTGAGTTAAGCTGTAGAAATACAGGCCGGACAACTGGTCTTAGCAGGACAATCATTGGCCCCTCACATTAATAATGACATAATTACAATGAGGGAGAAAAATGAGGAGACAGGGTTAAAGATGGAAAGATGGAAAGAAGTGAGTTTATTATGTAAAAAAAGAAAACAACTAAAAATGAGGCAGATTGAGAAGATTTCAGAAAGAAAAGAGATGTCTTAACATCGACTTTGGGGGTTTGCTGGGATAACAATATTCTCTATTTTTGGTTGGCTGGACCCTCCCTCATTGTTAAAAAAAGTCCTCGGCTGTATCCCACCGTCCCGTACTCTGGTGGCGTCCCCCAATGTGCAGGGACTTACCCTGTCTACCTCCTCCCCTCTATATTTAGGCCATTTAAGGTTGCATGGTTTAAAAAGGAAAGTCAAAAGATGCCATTCTTTATGAATGTCTGAGAATATGAATAGGGTCGCAGCTCCTCTCCCTCCATCCCCTTAGGAGTTCACCTTTTCAAATATAACAAATGCCTCAATTAAAATCCCTTTCAAACACCATGCTTATTTTTCGATAACAATTGTGCCCCCTCTGTCTCCTCTACCTCTGCTTTCACATTTTCCTCTCTCTGAGGAGGGGCGATGTTTCTGTGGACAGAGAAATGAGAGAGAAGGGAAGAGACAAAGATAAACTTCGCAGAGAAAAAGAGAGAAACAGCAATGGGTAGATTTGTGCGTGTGTGTGTGAGAAAGAGAGAGAGAAAGAGAGGAGGGAGTTTAGTTATGATGGAGGGATGAATGCGAGGCCTGGAATGATGTGAACCAGCAGATGGCAGGGTAAGAACAGTAATATTGCTACTTCCACTCGGTCTATAGAGTAACAGCAGGTCTGTGGGGAATCCTCAGCCTACACACACACACACACACACACACACACACACACACAAATGCACATATGTTCAAAAAGGCAATCATGCTCAAATTGTAAGCTATACACACCACGAATGCCACGGAGGCTCCTGTTTTCCAACAGGTGCATTCAAATACACTGAAACTGAGAAAATACATACAAACTTATCATGCACCAACACAGATGACACAATCACATGTTCACAAGAGTAGGTTCAAACTTTTGATTCAAAAGGTACTTTTTCTCATGGAATTCTCTGCAAACATTTATAAAAGTCACATCTATCATTTTTTTTTCAACCTGACACATCACGTGTTCTCTTGAGCTATTTGCTTCTGATGGAGTGAGTCAGAATATTTTCAACGTCTTTAGCTATGTGTTGTCTAAAAGGGTGCGGGTAGCGTGCCTTGTGCAAGTTAAGACTCAAGACAGTTTGTCGCCATTTGGGGCTCAAAGGGAAATTAAAGTAATGTTGAATAATGTGATCTTAGGTCTTCATTAGCATTGGAGTAGTGAAATACATTAAGGCTCTATGGAAGATGGCTGGTTTTAATAAAAGACCAGTTAAAGATGGCAAACAACAGCAAACAAGTAAATCTAAAAAACATGGCCCTGCCGCTCGGTTGAAACCCCTGGACATTATCAGTATTTGAAGTGGATGGTAGTGGAGATTAACTCTCTACTGTTGTTTAGCTTAGCCTCATCTTGGCTGTGTTCGATTAAGTTCTGGGGAGGAAACTAAAGGCAGACTTTTTCCATTCAGCAATATTGACTAATTAATAATTATGTCAGCTCCCCCCTCTCCAGCTTTTGGTTACATGCTGGTTTGTGGCCATGATCACGACCGTTTTTTATTTATCTATCTATTTATTTCCTTTGACGAAAGCATACACAACTGTTTTGTTTGCTGCAACTTAAAAATGTGCCTCTCCGTGTGCCTGTGTACACAGCTGGATTAGACTGGAGTAAATGATGGTTTATTGTACATGTTGCACAGGGCTCAAGTGGAGCGCAGAGGTTATGAAACAAGATCAGTCTCTTTTCAAAGTTGCCTTGTTGTAGAGTTGAGTGAGGTTTCCATCCAGAGCTCCAGCTGTTTCATATAGCAGGACATAAAGAAGCTCAAAGCTATCTGTGCTTTTGCTAAGAGGCGGTATATTTGAAAATTCTCGTTTTTCTCCATGTTTCTGTCTTGCCCCCACTTTCTTTTTTTTTTTCACTGGTCTCACCCTCTCTCTTTCTTTGCTGGTCCAAACCAATAATGTTTGATATGTTTATCTTGAGAGGCATGGTAATATTATATAGCACGCAGACATCCCCACTTGCCTTTTGGGCTTTTCTGCCTCAGATTCTTAGAGGATCGTCAAAAGTGTCTCCTGACAATTTCCAAAATGCGACGTAATGGTTTGTTTACGATTATTTTCTGTAGAATTTGTCCCATTTCTTCTGACTGATGTTTATAGAGGAGTACACTGGTAAATTGGATGTTGAAATCCCTTGCTGATTGTGGCCCTCAAAGAACATAGCCAACACAACCTCAGTAAATAAATCTCTCAAACTCCAATAAGATATGTTGTTCATCCCTATGAATCATACGGTAGGGCCTGGCTTCATTTCTGACCATGCTGTGCTGGCTGCAGGCTTTGAGATTTTACAGAGAGAGCTATAAGATATATGGAGTTAAACTCTGTGAGGGAAAACACGTTATCAGACAATTCATCTAAAGAAAAAATGATTTTCCAAACTGATTTGGCAGCTTAACTGATGCTATGAGCTGCTTTATTATATTTGAACCATTTTGTGTTTATTCTCTCCTAGATTATAAGAATTTAGGGTGGACCAAGCCTTCTTTATTTCACATTTCATCACAATCGTTTAGCCACAGACTTTGATATTGACATGAGAATGCCTTTTCCACTAATTTCTTTAAGTTATCCTCTTTGTACTCACAATGTAATGTACTTTGGTAAAATAATAAAATGAATTTGGAATTCTACTCCAACTTCTGCATTTTCCTTTCTAGTATCCACGCCTGTGTTTATTTCTTGTGCATTGCTAAAGTTCCCACATCCCATTTATTTAACCACTACAACATCACTTGCCTATCTTTCCTGTGAGTTGCTAAGAGCGTTGGCCTAATACGATCCTCTTAAACAGAAAACAGCATTTTACTCCACTTTCCACCTCTCCACCTTGTCAGGTCACAATGTAGCAGGCAAGTTGAGACACACCTCTATTCAAAAGATGGTGAAAATGTTTGGGTGGCTCAACCCTTTTAAATTAAATGGATGGCATCCCGGGGAGGCCTATCAAAAATGATTAAAAAGGGTGGAAGACAGCATGTGTGTGAAGTGTCAAGACGAGTCGGCACAGGCTTGCCGACCTGCACCAAGAGCCAGGAAGCTTATTAGCATTTCAGCGCATAGCAACCTGCCTCGCCCCAAGCACTGATCTTAACGCGGTCTGTCCAAAATCGCAACCCCCCCCCTCTCTTTCCTTCTGCATGTGCAAAAAACATTCATGTCAAGTCAGAGGTTCACTCAAGTCAGGAATGTTCCTGTGTGTTAATGTCAAATTGGAGCTGCAAGCCTGACAGATAGTGTTTGTATACACTACCCTGAGAAGTTTATTGCCATCCAAATAATGGGTGGAGCACAGCAAAGGTGATGGCAAGTTATCAGTTCCTGGCATCAGATTGTTCTGTTGATATAGATTATAGTTGTGATTTCCAACTTTCTCTGGCAGGAATTCAATTTGATCTCATTAAAACAGTAAAATTCCTGTCATGTTTGGGCCCAGCAGATATGTCAGTTTATTCTAGTAATAAGAGTGCAAAACTCCGGTCATCAAGCCAGTGTGTGTCAGGAAAATTTAAAGTGCCATTGCAAACTTTAACTTTTTTTTTGTGGAAATTTAGGTGATGACTGGTAGATGTCTTACGCTCGTCTGATCTGGGTCAAATAGGAAGTGGATGTAACTAACGTTCGGCTTCTTAAAAAGATTCAAGAGTATTTTAGCTGGAATTCTAGCCAGCCAGGTTCTGTAGAATAAAGGCAATATTTGAACAGAAAGTGTCTCTGTCATTTATATGTAATCTGTCACTCTCTTTTCTCATCCGGTTTATTTTCTTTATTTTCTTTTACTTTATTTTCTTTTACTTTATTTTAGACTCGGTACTGAAATCATTTTCCGACAAAGTAAGTGAAGCTGAAGTAGCTGGTATGTGAATCTGCACAAATGTACTTTTCCAGGAGATATAATAAATGAGAAAAATATGCTTCAGTACAAATTTATATCAGTTAGTCAGTTAGTTTTTTTTTTTTTTTAAATAGACCAGCCAAATGGATTGTCACAGCACGAAAAAAAAATTCTTCACAGTAGTTTTAGGGGCTTCTTATAATTTTTTTTCTCTCCCTTTCTCCCTCTGCCTTTTGTCTTAAGAGTGTGAGAGCATCGCAATTGGACCTGGAAGCTTAATCAGTCATCGTGGCGTGCCATGTTGCGATATCAGGCATTTTATATGACTTTATTGACTCTGAGTTTTTATACTCTTCTTCATCCTGACAGTATAAAGAATGGGCTGACGACGTTCTTCCGAGATTGGAGGCCATTTTGTGGCTTGGGCTGAACAAAGTGACTAATGGGAAGCCCTGCAGGAATTTCAGTGGTATCACTCAAAAAAAAAAAAGGAAAAAAAAAAGTTTGAAACAAGAAAGAGAGCTTTGTTTACAGTTGCACTTTGGCAGCAAGAATTCAACAGTTTTTAAAATGCGTCTTTCCATTGCAAACAAGCCTCGGAATCTTGGTTAAAAAAAGATCTAATTAAACTGTCATAATACGAGTTTGCGTACAGCAGGTATCTTTTGTCTGAATACCTTGTCTCACTGATGCGACCTTGGGAGGGGGAGCCTGCGTACCTACCTTATAGCTCCCAGCTCTCTACAAGCCCCCACAGAGCATCTCAGTGTCTCAAATTAAAGATAAGGTCTGCCTACTCTGTGTACAGTAGCTACCCTACCTTTGGCATGTGGTCGTTGCTAATTACTTTGAGCTGTTAAGGGAGACATATCTGGGGAGACAGGCAGGAGGGAGAGACCTACAAACCCAGTTTAAAAGAAGAATCTGATTTTCCCATTGCTCCCGATGGCTTTGTTTGACCTGTTGGATGTGTATTGTTCTGTCTTTTATGATTCTAAGTTTGATTCAACCTGTTGTTTTTCCGTGCAGAGAGAGAAATCACACTGCTCTTTGTGGAATTTGTTTGCAACCATGTCTCAAATATTGCATCATGTGTAGATAAATGGGAGACCATGTGTCCTGTTGGGATATCCTGTTGTTATCGTTTGATACTATGATGCATGTGCAGCTCTATACTTGTGTGTTTGCTGGGTCAGCCTAAACACCGAAATCAAGCTGCTGATCAGTCTCGTCCATGACCTGACCCCAGTGTAAGTGGCCTGGGAGCAGTCAACTGTCGTCAAAGCACGTAAAACAGTATCCATGGCAAAGCTTGCTTTGTGTCGTGATCATTGAAAAAGAAAGAAAAAAAAGGACGAATAGCGAAAGCAGTTTTTTCGTGACTACAAAATAAGTGTTGTCTTAATCAGTTTGAAATTGTAAATTATTTGGTATTAATCATCATTTGGGCTGCAGCAAACCATTGTGGTAGTGGAGTTAGGGATCTGGTTTAGCCTGCTCACTGTCTGGTAAACTGCTCCATTTAACTCCCCTCCGACTCCCACTGGCTCATTGCTAAATAAGGATATCAATTAGGCTAAAGCACTCGGCAAAGGCTCCCAAGTTAACCATCAGCCGAGGAGTGAATGGATCTTTGGGGATATTGACTGCAGCGGCAATAGGTTTGTAAGTGGGCTGACCAAGGGGTAATTAAAGCAGCATTATCATGTTACGGCATTTATGGTACTTCTGAGGCTCTATGCTGTCCAAGTAAGCAGGGTTGCATGTAGCAGCTACTGTGGTGATAAGTAACACAGTAGATGGAGAAAAAATAGATTGAAGGCTTTTACCAGGGGTGTTAAGGTCAACCTGGCAGTGTCACGTGATTATTTTTCTTTGCTCTCAAGCAATTTAAATTTCAAGGTACCTTCTTAATCATCTTCATTCGTCTTTATTCTTCAGTCTGTTCTCGTAGAAATGATTACGTCGATATGTTTACATTAAATGTGCATGAAATGTTAAAAAAAATAAATAAATCCATTCAGTTTCTGTGAGTTATGTCTTTACATGATATGAGGAAAATTTTCAGCAGTAGGCTCAAGGCTGCCCACTGTATGAGGTGTCCTTGATGTATGTGCAATTACAGCATAATTGCAGAGATAATTACTGTATGGGCAAGATTAATAACTTTATTAGCTAAAATGGTTCACTTTTAAAAGAGGGAAATGTATACGTTGGTCTAGTGGATCTAAATTTACTGAAAGTCAATTAACAGGCTGATTTTGTATCTCATTACTCACGTTTCACCTTGGAAAGGCACCTTGAGAAGCTAAATTTAAAATTTAAAAAAGGTCAGGAAGTCCCCCCATACAATTAAGCCAGAGTTTCTAAAGAATTCCATCAGTGTGAAGAAATGACAAAGTGTCTACTTTGGCCAATTAAACAAGAAATACCCACTACAAAATTAAATCTCTTGACTGACAGACCAGCCTCTTGATCCTATCTTGGTTACCAGAGGAATTAAATACAGTTTGTGACAGTTTTTTTCCCTGCACACTCTCTTTCATGTTGGTTTTAACTGTTGGATTTTACAAGAGGAACAGGTTTTCAGTGTTCTGAATGAGCAACAATTGTCCCCTAAGCTCTTTTGAAACAATAATAACTTCTCCTCTTTAATTTAGTCCACGTAGCCATGCTTCACCATTGACAGGGCTAGATTTGTCTTATCAAGACCTATTAACCATTTCCATTTTCTTATTAAATGCCTGGTATATAATTTGTGATTTTTTTCCAACATGATGTAATTATGATGTATCATTTCCCTCAAATAAAGGCCCTGTCCTCTCTTGGTGTTAATTTGAGCGTGTGAACTTTATACTTTGAACTAATTGGTTGCTGTCGAAATCCCCAGAATGTGAGTAATTCGATCAGGTATTCCATAACCATTGTACAATTTAATTTGAGTAATTTAATTGGATTTGACTGCTCATTTCTGGGCCACTCTCCTCTCAGCATCCAAGAACTGCAGAGCTGCAGTGGTATCCTGAGGCAAACACACACTGGCTGCCACCAGTTCCTCATTCCAACAGAGTTGGGGACCTCCTGCTCGATAGCATAGCTGGATAAGATCAGGGACATTATGCATTAATTGTGGGTGAAGGGAACATTTTATGCAATCCACTCTTGCGTTACTTTTAAGCAAATATTTGTGTCTTCGGTTTATCTCGAGGCCCATAAAGTAGGATAAAAGACCATTCTCTTCCTTCATTCCTTCTTGCATAGAGTTGGATAAAATATGTCTGATTCAGATTTGCAATCAGTTGGGACATTTACATTGGAGAAGTACCATCTAACACTCACCAACAGATCTATTCGATATCAGCTATTCAGTCTATAGCAACAACCATATACCAGATGAAAACAGTGGACATACAGTAGCCACCATAACATCTTATTGCTTTTTGATGTAATGTCTTGCCATCTTTGCAGGTGGAAGTGACTATATTTTAACTAGAGCATTAGGCTGGAGTGTTGTGGGCAAAAATATGTATCCTTTAGGCCTTTAGTCCAGCACCTACTTAGAAAAGGACCACAAGGAAACTAGTCAGAGTCAGTATGCATGGGAGGGGATTCGAGTCCCCGACAGATGTGTCAGATGCGATGATGTTATGGGCTGCATGAAAAATTGTTCAAGACATTCTGCGGCTTCTAACTTTCTCCATGGTGGATCATTGTACATATAATTATAGCCTTATTCACTGCACAGACGTTGTCTTTAAGTTACTTGATGGGTGTTTTTGGTCAGGTGACGCTGCGGTTATAAAATCAGAATTTTATTAAAGCAGAATGACAAAACGCTTTAAGCGACTGCAAGTTGAGGTGTATCACAGTTTGTGATGCATTTAGCTTCCTGATAAAAGGAACATAAAATGTGTGAATGAGAGCAGCTTTAGATAGAATTCAGCTGAATTAATACACACGTGTTCTTTTTTTGTTTTTGCAGAACGATGGAACTATGTGTTGGGTGCATAGGCCCATTTGTGCCTGGTTGATTGTATATATGCAGAATGATATGAATCACAAGCACATTTTCTGGGTGTGTTAATCCAATTTTGAGAAGTTCAGATCTGTATGAATTCAACATTTTAAGTCTGCTTTAGGATGGACTCATACAATATTGTTATTTTTTTCACCTGCAGCTCAGGAGGGAGAAGAGTTGTCTCCCAATCGGACAGTCTGTGGTTCAATTCCCGGCTTTCCAAGATTGCACATTACAGTGTCCGTGGGTAAGAGGCTGGACCCTATGTTATCTCTAATGTATCCATTGGTGTGTGAATGTGTGTTACTGAGAAAAAGCATGATGGAGCCTATAAACCGTATTGACTAAGAAGAGCTATGATTGTGTGTGAATGGGTGAATGTGGCTTGTACTGTAAAAGCACTTTGAGTGGTAAACTAGTCAAGAATATACTATATAAGTATACAGCCCATTTACCATTTAGTGTCATGTAAATGTGCTCACTGATTCAATTTACTTAGTAACATCAGGAGATCTGCATACAAAATATGATGAGTTAGTATTTCACCAGAGAAGTTGATGCCTTGTGAATGGGAATCTATATAGGGCCAAAAATGATTAAAGCCAAAGCTTAACAGCTCTTTATATGCGAGTTGATGGTCACTCACAGAAGTCTCTGGGAGAAGTGCATCGCCAGCTGCAGTATAGTGTTATTCAATAGTTCTGACCCCAAAACAGACATTTTGGAACAGTTTCAGAACCAGGGATTACACAGGATGGCACAACGAGCCTGCAAGGTATCTGGAGCTGAAAATTTAAGTACTCTGGGTATATGTTAGACTTGTATAAGCTCCGACTCTTACTAAAATAAAAGCAAAGGTACATAAGGTTAGTGCAGACTATTATCCATCATAGATACCAGATAATAAGAAGTTAATATGTTTACACAAGTTTAATGTTTTCTGTGTTCTAAACCAAAACAGATGAATTGCTCATTAGAAATTACACCGATGCAGGCATCTGTCCTTAGAGTGTCAGCCATCTTGTCTTACTGATAGCTGAGGCCTGGAGACTTGGTGGCGGCAGAGAGAAAAAGCCGCAGAGACAGGCTCCCTTGCCACCCTGATGTGCTGGGAAAACAGTGCAAGGACCACGCTGAGCGAGAGAGAGAGAGAGAGAGGGGGGGAAGGAAAAAGAGAGGAATAAAAAGAAAGGAGGAGAAATTGTAGAGGGTGAGATTAAGTGCACTAAGAAAGAGAGAGAAATACAGAATAGAGATAGTGAGTGAACGATGCCCATGGGCAAGACTGGCTCTGTCCTGCCTGCGCCTTCCTCCTACTGCCAGAGACAGGGATGACGGTGCCACTCAGCATCAGCCTTATGTAGTATTCATAGCAGCAGGTCCCTCTAACACAATTTGTGACCTCCACCCTCACTGAAGAATATTGGGAGTTTAACAATGGGCAGCTCGGTAGGGAGGGAATGTGCCGAGACTCCGGCCAGCAACTTCCTCGTCTATTATTTCTCTTTTTATATAAATCGTGTGAAATGTGTCTTTTCTGGGAATTCCACAATAAAATGACTGTTATTTATCATTACCAACCTCTTTATCATTTAGTCAATAAAAGGCCTCTCACTTTCTCTCTCTCCTTCCCTCCATCGCGGTCTGGGAGTCAGATATCTGTATTAGTCCCCCCTGCCTCAGGGCGAGCTGTGTCAAAAGCTAAATCATGATCAGCTATGGCTTTCTGGCTAAATTGTGTATGAAGGCCCCAGGCGGAAAAAGGTGCACATGCTCATTATTGGAGACAGAGAGAGAAAGAGAGTAAAGTTTGCACACATGCACTCAAGCACGAGCACGCGCACACACACAAACAAAACAAGGATGAATCGCACCACACATATGCAAAGAGTCCATAGGTCATGAGGATCTATCTAGTACAAGTACCAAGTTGAAATGTGTGTATGTCTGACTTTATTACATGCACAAGTTATTTGGTACGGTATGCTGCATTTACACTTAAGTGACAATTAGATCTGTTCTTTGAATAAATGCAAACGTAAAGCTAATTTAGTCATCCAACCTCATCTTTGTCAGTGAAAACCACAGTGTCACATCTGCCATGGAGACCATCACATGGCGGCTCCATCAGTTTAGCTTTTGTTTTAAAGTTGTCAAGACAAGTTTCAAAAACCAATGTAGCCCTCGGCCCGTTAAGATTGACTTTAAAATATTGGCACGTCAATGCTTTGCCAAAAAATATCCCAAATTGCTTTCATAAAAACAAGTGCATAAAAAGTGTACATTATTAAGCTCATTCATTATCACCAGTCTGAGTTAAGGAGCATAGTTTCTTGGAGCTAAATGCATAAACCTTAAGTAAACTTGCAACTCAAACTGTGTGATTGTACCCATGAGTCTGAGTCTCATTTCCACTCTTATAGCCAGTAAATGGCTCCAGACAGTTCTTAAATGAATCATTTACAAACAGACACTCGTAGAAATGGGTTAAAGGAAAAGCGTTTTGATTCTCTCAGCTGTGGAATCACATATGAAACTCTGGGAAAATGTGAGAAAAAAATTTAACTCCATAAATTACAACAAATAGGTCTAAATAAATGGTAGAACCACAAATGCGTCAGCAAGTGCAGTCCTAATACACCACCATCACAGTGCACAGTATTTATAGCAACCAGATAAACAGAGACACTTAAGTAACTGCTCAGGTAAAATTAAGTACACACTTATTTATCATGTTCAATTCTATAACGCCTTTTTTTAATTAAATTTTTTTGTAACAGGCTTGAAAATTCTACTGCAAATTCTTGCTCTATAATGTGAATACCTGATTTTTTGTTCATGTATGTTGTTTGTACTGTAGCAAAGGGGCTTGGAGAATTTTAAATTGAATTTGCGTTTTGAGCAGTCATTTGCCTTTTCCTCTGTGTGATACCTACCAAAGGATGCAGATAAAAATTGCCTTTAAGTCAACTCAGGTCCACTACTTCCACGCACCTTCCGATATTTTACTTATTGTAAATCCCAACTCATCCAGGATGCACACTTAGAACTGTCAAAATGGCTTTTTTTTTTTACACACACCAATAGATAGAATTTGTTGTATTGTATTGCCTAATTTGTCCAAGTTAAATCAGCAAACAAACACTGTTGAGGTACTGAAGCTCAGATTTTAATGGCTGAACTAAAATTCCTGCTATTTCCATACGTGTTTTTTTTTTTTCCTCAAGAAAGCAAATTTCACTTTTTGTATAAAGGTAAATTGGTGACAATATTTGCAGTATTACCAACTTGTCGTTCCTAGTTTTTGTGATTCAGCAAAGATACATGCACAGGATTGACAAAATTTAAAGGCTGAGCGCATCTTCCATTTTTTTCTGTGTATGAAAATCTAGCAATGTAGTTTTTTTTATGGTCATCCAACTTACATACCTGGACATTTTCAGTTAGGGTTAGATATGCTAATTTTTGTTATTAGTATATTTCACAATTATTTTCTATGGAAGCTTAAACTCAGAGCTTGTTGGGGAGAACTTTGATCCAGTTGATGATTACAATGACAGTATATGATTATGACTGCATTGTGAGCATGAGCCAATGAAGGCCAAAAACAAATGAACAAAACAAAAAAATGAAAAACACTATCCTGTCCTGATGTTGCTGATGGTATGTCCTAGTGTAAATGCAAACATTTTATGACAATATAACAAACAGAGCTATTCTGATGTCCTTAATTTCCCGAGAATTAAAGCGGCGCTATGCAACTTTCAGTAATACAGGGTTTGTTTACCATGCAATACACACCCCAAAGCTGTAGGGGGAGCTCCGTAGAAAATAAGGCGACAGTCTAGACAGTCTAACAGACTGTCGTAAACCCACCAGAGGCAATTTACGGTTTATTTTTCAAGACACTGGCAGAGAGTTGGAGAGCCGTCGACAGCTAATGGAGAGGGGGTGTGTCTTATCAGGCTACCTGGCTCGGCTCAGAGCCCTTTACAACCTGCCGTGAAGCAGTAGTTCTCGGCTCTCGTGTGTCGCGAGACTTCCAGAGGTAAACAAAGCACGCGGCGCCACAGGCAAAGTTGCAAGCGCTGTTTCGGTCTAGGGCCACCAGATGGAGATGGAAATGTCACCGTTTTCATCAGAACGGGTCAGCCAAGCAATCTGATGATTGCCAAGCAATTTTATGACCATGAAAAAGTTGCATTGTGCCGCTTTAAAGAAAAAAACCTTACAGCACATCCCTTGGTTGTGATAAGGTAGCTATACTACTCTCTGTCTATGGTAATCTTACAGTGTTTGTCAGAAGATAATTAGTTTAGCTTAGCACAAGGACTGGATGTAGTGGGAAAGCTTACTCAATGAAAACCTATGCTATTTGTTTGTGAGCTATGTGCGTAAACTGTTGAAAACTTTTTTTCTGAGCTGCTTTCTCTTTTTATTTTAGGTCACAAGACTCTAATTCTTCTTTATTTTTTATTTTACTTTGATTGTCCTTGGATTCCAGGATTTATGTCTATTTTGAATTCTGTCCTGAATTTTTTTGGTATCGGTGTCTACTGTGAGTTGTCAATGCTGTTTTCTCACAAGCACAAATGCACGACTTGATAGAAAACTGTCCGCATTCGTTAAAGCCTGCCAAAATACACGCACGATACGAGACATCAACGATGATTGCCTCTGTGCATTTATCATTACATTTTGCTGGGTAGCATCTGCTAGCTAACCAAGCACAGAGGACTTGGTCTCCCCTTTAGGACATTATCACCTTGACCAGTCCTCTGGAGGGTCCTCCAATCCCAAGTGCACCACTTCCTGCTAGCGCTAATTAATTAAGAGGGCAGGTTGGCCACAGTGGAGAACGGGCCCAGAGCCTTTTCATCTACCATCAAACCACCAGACAAAATGCCAAGAGACTTATCACCTACTCTACGAATAATGCCACTACGCAGCCTACAGAAATCAGTGGAGATTTAGGAACAGGTGAATTAGCAAGGGGAGTCAGTACTAGCTTTTGTATTAAGGCTGTTAAATTTCTTGTGAGCTCATTAGCTGTCTGTGTTGTCAATTGATTTAATAGAAAACCCCCACACCGCTGTAACTGATCTATAGATTTCACTGTATGTACTAGGAATTCTAAACTATATTACAATACACTTAACACCAGAGTACAGCCCTACATCATAACATTTGCACAGGGCTCTTGTACACAATGGAAATAAGTGTCAGGAGGAAATAGAGCCGGGAAGCAAGTGGGGGAAATAATACAACCACATTTAATGAAAGGTTAAATTTTCATTTACTCACTATTGACTGAGCTGAAAGGGCCATTATTTATTGTATTGGCATGATGTGGCCCATTAGTGCTGTATTGGAATTGGTTTGGCTTCTTTCTCTCCCTTTCTCACCGACTCTCTGTTGCTCAGCGTTGTGAGATCGCTTCAAGCAAGAGTGAGAAAAAAACAAAACTGTATGTGTTTCCACATGCGTGTGTGTGTGTGTGTGTGTGTGAGGGAAACACAGATGTAGGCTGATGTGCGCTCAAACTTTCCCTGGTGAATTCCTTTTGTTCATTTATCCGTTGTCTGTGTCTCCAAATATTGCTCGCTGATTCGGCCATCGATCTGTTGTTCTCGCGATTTTACTGACACATCAATGACAATCTAATTCGGTTCAACGCATTTTATCGGCCTCTGTCTCTGCAAAGTGACAAGACACATTGCGGCCGCGCGTAACCCAATAAAAGAGTGCTCTGCTCAATCCAGATTAAGTCACGAGACAGCGTGGCTCCACAAACACACAGCACATTCATTTAGAGTGGCCTTCTAATTGGGGTTGTTGCAGAGGAGCCAGGAGGTGTGAATGTTGCTTTGTTTCAAGTCATCGTCACCCTCCTTGAGACCATTTATTCATTCGTTTATTAGCATCTCGGTGCACACAGAACACAGTGCTGCAATAATGAGGTGACATCTACATAATTCCACGCTTAACAAAAGCAGCCCGAGGCCAAACTTTACTCAAATATTCAAACACAGGATCAGGTCAATAGTTTCGAGGTTAATAAAGGTGGAGACCTCTTATCTGTTTTGAATTCTTGCTTAGAAACAACACAATCAAAATCTCTCTCTGCATATCAGAAGGTTTTTGTTCTTATTGTTGCTATGTTGCTCCACTGCATCGAGCAAAAATTGATGCTGCCAGTGACTAAAATGTTGGTGGAAAATACATAATTTGAATAAAGAATGTCCACTTTATTTGACTTTATCTATCTGTTTTGTACATATTCAAGGACCAATATTTTCAGTTTGGGAATAAAATGTGGGACATATCATTGTCTACTTTGAAACTTAAAAGAATATTGAACGTTCCAAAAAAAAAAAAAAAAAAAAAAAAAATCTATTTGTTTTCTTTTACCAGTCACTTATTCTAAGCTGGTCCTATAAGTTGTCTTGCATCATTAAAGTGTTCTTTTGTTATAGACTAAGATCAAATACATGCACAGTTCCAGTCACAAGTTTGGACACACCTTATCATTCAAAGTGAATTTTCTAAAGATAATTCAACACTAAAATGCTGCATAGCAGGTCAAAATGAGTAATAACCTCACGCTGGAATGAGCACTGCTGTGACCGGGCTTTGCCACCGACAGTCTGTGCTCCCACACGCACTATTTCTGGGGCTTTAGCTAGAAATGCTAAATAAAAGCAGTCTATCAGAGGGCACCAGATGGCCTGTGCTTTGGACACGCTGTCATGGATAGATTTCTCAGTGCCACATTCACATAGACATGTACAAACACAAACTCATTCAAGCAGGTAAACTCCCAAAATACACACATTTTCCACTGTGTCACAGAGGTCAATGTGCTAAGTATGGCTTTGCCACTGTGAGTGCCATCTGGCAAACTGAGGTCAAGGTTACATCTTGCACAGGGCAATGTGTGTTTTTGAGCAGGTTGGATTTTGTTGTGCAGCAATATTACAATCTGCACCAATGTTTTCTAGCTTTTATTTGCTTTGTATCAGTGTTAACAACATACAAAAACAAACTCAAATGGTGCACACACACAAATCGGACATACCTGCGTGCTCTTCAAATTTAACAACTCCATCATTTCCCTTCGACACTGTTTCTTCACTGCTTTTTTTTCCCCCAAACTCTCCATAAACAGCATGGGGCTTTACTGCCTTGTTTTCTGTCTGTTGGCTCGCTGTGCCAGCATCCAACACCAGCTCCCTGCCACTTTCACAGGCTGTAAACATCTGGGTGAGGCCTTTCATCTGGTCAATGTGGCAAGGAGACCCAGGGGCTCTGGATTAACGCCATGATAAAAACACTTGGTTTAGCGAGCCTCAAGCCTGACACTGCGACAGGCTTTGTTTAAGAAGAAAAGCTAATGGGAAAAAAAAAAAAAAAAAAAAAAAAAAAATCACAGGCCAACACCACAAATTAATAGCTTCCTCCAGAAGCTCATTAATTTAGCATTTAGGATGGAATGAATTATCAGACACACATTCCAAATATAAGGCTGAATTACTGACATGATTTTTCTGTTTTCTAATCTGAACTAAAAAGTAAAATGCTTAGTTAATATTATCTTGACGAATAACTTGTTGTTTTTTGTTTTGGCGTCTCACCTGAAGTAAATAAAGTTTAAAGTATATTAAGATGGAAGGCAGAATAAATGACGAGCAACACAAGTCTCAAACCATTGCAGTCCCATGGCATGCATCCTTTCCTGCAGAGCCACAATACGCCTCTGGCCTTTTGTTTGCAACTTGCTGGTAAACCTTCAGCAGCAAGATGTCAATCAGCACTTGTGCCATCTTCATTCATGTGTCTATATATAGGGTCACATGGAGACGGGTACGTACAGTGTGTTTTATCTCATTGAAAGGGCAAGTGATTTTCTTTCACCGCTCTGTCAGGGTTGAGATGGACTGCAGTTCAACAACATTAATATTTAAGGAACCTCAGCTGCTGGCCTCACCCTCATCCATTATTGGGGCGTTTTCTGACACTCACAGATTGTTGTCCGTGGGTGACACAGGCAGTATCCAAATCTTAGCCCTTACAGTGTAATAGCAGAAATGCTCATATTGACACTTACTCCCTCTGGAGTTTGTGCTGCTTCCCTGTTTGATGAGCCTGTGACCTGGTGGGGATCTTCAAATGTAAGCAAATAGTCTGGCAGAAATTTATTACATGAGAGGAGCAGTTACCTGTCACTCATTCAGTTGTGTTGCTTTCCCCTCTACATGGATTGTGTGATGATCAAATGGAGTTTTTCCCTCATGAGGACAGCTGCACAGGCCTGCAAACTTTTTGAAATGAAGTTCCTATTTACAGCATGAGTGCATGGCTCATGCAGTACACATCATTCTCATATATACCCACACACGCAGACCAACTTACTTGAAAATGATTTCAGGGACTCAGGGGAACAAGTTCAAACCAACACCTTTGTTATAACACAGAGAAGCAGTCCTATGTCTCACTATCCGCAGAGCCCCAGCCTCATGGTCCCTCCTCAACCCTCCACCTATGTGCCCAGTTTCTGGTGCCCCTAATGCATCCCCAGACCCCTTCCTGTGCAGAGGCTCTGCAACATGCTGAAGCAAATCAAGTATTGACCTGAAGCAGTTATGTGCTCCAGAACATAATATTCTCATCCGGGTGGCGTGGTGACTGTAAAGAACACTCTGTTTGACGTGAAACATGGCTTTGCTTATGCACTCTGCAGCACGCCCAGGCGCCCACGATGCTCGTACATCAAGCGCCGACCTTGTCGCTTGCTTTATTGAGAGGGAAAACAAAGGGTTGAGCTGCTTGGAATCATTTTTTCTCAGAACGATTTTTCAAAACAGCACCAAAAGCTTCCCTTTTGGGGTTCTGGGGTGGCCGAAGAAGAGAAAACGGGCGATAAAATTGATGAATGGCAGATTGATGGATTTCGTTCTTCCACTGAGGAGAAAAAGCAAGAGAGTTGCACTTGAGTTTTATTTTTTGTTTTTTGAGTTTGAGAAAGTAACTTGAGACTGATGAAGATGCTTGCCTTCATGCTTTTCATGCAGAAGTAGTTTTAGTTCCAGTAGTTGCAGTAAAACTTGCTGATCTTTGAAGCTGCTGGACACATATCAGAGACATGAAGAGACGAGAGTTGCATACTCTGGAAATCTTCTGCAGATTCTCATTGGTAAAGATTATTTGTGATCAGCTGGATGGTTTTCTTTGTTTTTTGGTCTATTTTTTGTTCATGTAAAACACAAATTAAAATTAATTCTCACTGAGCATTTTTCTGATATGTAAAATATAAGCCCAGTCTCATAGTACATCCTGATATAAGCAAACAATGAAAAAGTCATTTATAAACTCTAAACCTAAAGTTTTGATTTGGGTACCTTAACCTAACTAAAGAAGTATGTCGTAAAAATTGATGATCAGTTCTCTAACTCTCCCACCGATTAGATAAATGACATATTGCAGCGAAGGTGGTCATTAAAATAAGCCAGTGGGAGCCGATGGGAACTGCCATTGTTGACAGTCACCACACCTGCCCCTTACTGCCAGTGGTTGGGACTCTGACCATGCTTCACTTTTGTGCTTTGGCCACAAAACCTGGAGTTTGGCAAGAGTGGCTCTCTCTTGACTGTGATTTTGGAAATCTTGTAGGAATATAGTTGCCTCTCATGGTAAAGTTAAAATTGCAGAACACTCCTGCCGTGGCAGTTTCACAGAAAGACAGCTACACTACAACTTTCATATTCATGTTCATGAAAAAGAAAGAGGACGTTATGTACCAGAAAACAAATGAATAGATCATGTTGAGGCTACATGCATTATGCATCTAGCCTCTTAATATGAATTTTCTGGTAGTAGGTAAGTTCAAACTTGTTCCTACATTTGAATTAGAGTTTACTCTAAATGTAAAAGCCAGTGCTTGGGCACATGCAAAATAGTGTTTAGGTGCAATATATGATGGAGTACGTACACGATTCTATGGTATTTGGGCACAAGTCAATATCCTGGCAAGTAAAGACTAATTTGATAATAAACACTAATAACATAAATTGCATATAAAGAAAATAGCATGGGTCACAAAACCTGAATTTTTTCTCAAAGTCAATACAAGACTTTACACTGTAATAATGACCCATTAAACAATGTGTTTTGTAAATTGATCTGTGAAGAAACACACAATCACCAACAGCCCCTAATGAGTTCCCATTTTTCTCAGAGAGCAGGGGAGAGACAGTGAGCAGCCTTCATCCCTCTTCTCTGTCTCTCTTTCTTTCCTTCATTTGCTTGCTCCCACTTTTTCTTCTGCTTCAGATTATTTTCCTTTTCACATCTCCACTCAGTATTTGTCCATATCTCCTGCCATGCTCATTTCTCTCCCCCTCCCCTTCTCTGACCCCCCTCCCACCGCTTTCCCTCCTAAAGGACACAGGTGACTGAACCCATGACTGTCCTGGCGTCAGAGGATGATACATAACAGCTCAGCTTCAAATGACAAATCCAGCCGACACTGGGCCGAGAAGAGACATATTGATTTTTCAATGATTAATAAGTGGAAAATAATTGTGTTTCATTAAGATGGATGGAGTTTCATTTAGTCCTGTCTCCTCTTCTTCACTTCAGCGCAAGGCAGGCAATCAAATCTGCCACTACTGCAGCCCGTTAACCTGCTATGGCAACAAGGCCAGCCACATGTGTTTGTGAGTGTATGTGTGTGTGCTGCAGCAGTGAGAGTATTGGGGAAAGGGAGAGCAATGTGAAAGGAGATGAGAGTCTTATCTCTCAACGGGGTACACATTTACCAGAAGCAATCGCAGGGCAAAATATGCAGACCCCATAGAGAGATCACACGTCGACCACAAGAACTCAACTTTTCATCCTGTGAATATTTCAACAACACTGATTATGTTTACATACATGGAGATTTCCCTGCTGAATACAATTTTTCATCCTGGTTTTAGGTCCACACATTGGAAATCAACACTTAGTTAGAATACCTCTCCTTAGCTCATGCACTCATAATGAAAACTGGAAACTGTGCATCACTGGTGCTGATGGCTGGCCAAATGCTGGCCCAAATGTTGGTTCCTTCTAATCAAAGAGCTCCTCTTTAGACTCACTCACCACTTTGTGGTTATGTAGATCACAGAAGAGGAAGACGAACCAATTTCCTCACTGATAGTAGCTTTAACATGCAGCAGGAGGCATTGCATCTGAAATCCACCCCGACTGAGGGGCACAAGTCACACGGAAGAACTTCTGCACTCTCTTTCAGGTTTTAACCACTGATTAAAAACAAGTCAAGGCATGCTGTATAGTTATGAGAGGTGTGGGAAAATGTTAACCTAGATTGACTGAAATACTCTTGTTACAAAACAGTTTAAGTTGACTGACACAGAGTTTTTGTACACGTACATTCTCCCTGCACTATGGACACATTGTGATGATGGTTCTGTATAGGTTTTGCTACACTCGCCACTGGCCAAGTGCTTGCAGAGTTTTATAGTGCCAGGTTAATTTGCTGTCACTGTTGTGGGCTGTCTAGTGAGAATGCAGTGAGCTTAAGATACGATTTCAACACTGTCAGCCATAACCCTCATTTAGCCACGATTTCCAACAAAATTTACACCACCTTTAGCCCAGGCAGTGTAGTCCTTACTGCATATTTGATGTATTACACAAACAACTGTGCATATGCAAGAAGTATGACTGAAGTAAAGCCCAACTTTTCTTTTTGGTTTAAATTAGTTGCAAGTTGAAAGAGAGACATGATTAATTTATATGAAGTTATTTTTTGTCTCAGGTGGATAACATGTGGTTGACACCAAAACGATATTTTAATGCATTTATTGTTTCATGTAAAAAAAGTATAAATGTCAAACTATACAGGCTGTATGCTGCCCACAAGATGCTTCCAGGACTCTGTAAGTGAGGCAGTTACATACACAAAATTAAAAGTAGAAACTTAAACTTTGTGCCGTAACACACAAGTGTAAGAAGTTCATGTTTAGCTGAAAGGTAGTATATATATATCTAAACTTACCCGTAGCACAGAACAGAATGGCAGCCATTTAGCAGCTTCTACTACGCAGACAAAATATTTCTTAGGCTCAGCAACATGATAGTGTGATTGCGCCTTTAATAGCTACATGGCTTTGGAGCTCCATAGGTAAGACCAGGATCATATGTTTTGTTTCTATTCATCAATTCTATTCATATTGTGAAATTTTGGCTAAAAGTAAACTTTTAAACAAAATCTTCCAATAGAGACTGAGAAAACTTTCACTTTTGTTCACTTTGTTCAGCCCAATCTTTGCTCCACAGACTATTCAAATTATGTATTTTCAGTTAAGAAATGCTTGATGGGAAAATTCAAAACAAACATGGATGCACTGCTTTGCAGATGTCTAAGATGATACAGCAAACACCATACAACATTTTCATTAAATATTTCAATTAGGAAATGACTGATTGATAAGTGAAGAGTTACTATGTCTATCAGCTTACTGCTGACATATGAAGCCAATTTTAATGATTTTTGCTAGTAGTTATTCTATATATGTATACATAGAATATACATATATTCTATGTATACATATATATATATATATATATATATTTACCTTTTTTAATATAATCTTACTCTTTAAGCGGAAACCTAACCAATGAGAAGCCTAAACCCTAACTTGGGATGAATTAATGGAGGACTGCATAAGTGAAAAAAATGTATTCTATGTGACTTTTTAAACTGCAGGTTACAGTGATAAATTAATGGTTAGCATGCAGGCTATGACGATGCAAATGAAAATATTAGCGTTTTACTTTTCACTTGTAAAGAATGCAGCTTACAAGTAGTTTTACTACTCAGCCACTACTACGATCAGGCGCCAAAGAGCATCCTGTGAAATAGGTATAATGGCATTATTCTAAGGGATAAAGCCATTATAAAGCGAAACAAGAGAGGGCCGTGCATTAAATGAAAGCATCAAAGGAGTGCTGGGGGTAGGCGTGGAGGGTTGTAGCAACCATGTCTTCCATCCCAGCATCCCTGTGTATCACTTTAATGTTCATATAATGACATCCCCTCCAAGTTTGTGTCATGGGCCATCAACAATCATAATTGTAAAGTGATTCATTGAGTGATGTTGTCAACAGTGCAACTGTCAAGAGAAACTGATACCAGCAAAAGAGAATAGGGCCCTCTAATGAATATATCAATAACCAGTGACAGGTGAGGGAGTGCTCCTGACGAAATTTCAAATAAGCACTAACACCTCTCCTGGATGCCTTCATTTGTTTTCCTGTAGCACACTCTGCCAAGGTGAACAAGTAAATAACACAATTAGCGGCAAAAATAAGGTTATAAATCAATCATTAGTGATATATTTGATAACTGAAATAATACAAAATTTGATTATGTTTTCTGTATTACTTTTAAAACCGCAAAAAAACGTATGTGAGTCTTCCTGTTGACATTGTTCCACATATTTGTCCGTTAAGTTTTTGATGAAAAAGTTTTGTCCACTTTTTTGTCTGGGCTGGGCATAAGCATGCATACTCTCAATGCTTACATTCATTTGTTACAGTCCACCATGGAGCATCGAGCTTTATTACTTTTAAATCTCTTCCTTGCTATTGCTCGTTGTTTTCTCCGGTTGGAAAGTCTGCTTTATCTGTCCGCAGACTCAGACTCAGTCATTGTCATGTTCTTATTTATAGGTCTGCTTCCCTCTTTTCAAGGGAAGTTATTGCCCACAAGACTTTGTTGTCTTTTCCCAGTATCCTGCCCCCTCTGCTTGGAATCAGTTGCAGAACTTCTTGAATCTTGAGGAGCTGATCTTACTAAATTAAACTGTTTAATGTCCTGCTGAACTGTTTGATAAAGCACATTTTTTTCTGTGAAAATTTTAAAAGTTTGTCAAAGTAAACCTGCCTGAGCCATAGCTACCTCTAACTTTTGGTATAATCTATGTCATCATGACAAATCCCCTAAAATGGCACGTGTATCGTTTTGAAAACTGTTAAACTATTATGGCCCCATCTGAGCTAGGTTGGTTTTCTCAATCAAAAAGTAAAAAAATTAAAAAAACAATATCAAAATTTTGTGTAACTAAATCACAGTAAGTGAATGAACTTACTGCTACTTGTTGATACCTCATGATAGAATATAACAAGATACTCCTGAACCTATGTGACTCAGAGATGACAGTACACTCCATTATTTGCTCATACCAATGATACAATAAGTGGGAACCTGAAATTGCTGGGGACTTACTTGTCGTCTTTTGCCCTGTGTGAGTGTTTGTCTTTGTGTCTGTGTATAATCACCCACACACTTCGCAGGGAAACCTGGCGATACATCACACAAATGAGGTCCAGTCGAGGCCACGATCCATCACCCAGTGTCTAGTCTAACAGCGAAGGTAATGAGAAAGGAACCTATGCAACATTGATGGGCCTGGCTGGTGACAACACATGGACAATGGCACTGATGGGTGAAGGAGTGACCATCTAATGGAGGGTTGTTAGGGGTTATGAAATGGATAAAGGGATGACACAGATGCACATTTAAGGTTTTAACTTTCAAAATTCATAATGATACTTGTTATGCTGTTTTACTTTATGTGTCTGTCCACATGAGCATCAGACTGTGAGTCCACACACACACATGCGGGCACGATTATTTCCTGTGTGCACCTGTCATCGTCGCTCAGTCTTGGGAATAAAAACCTGGCCGAAATGCAATTAAAGGGGCACTGTGGTGCTCCATTGTCACATCACACCAAGGCTACCTCTCTCTGCATGCCACATTAATAGGGTTTCAATTGCCAGGGCCCAGATCTTAATGACTGATTTATTTCATTTTAATACCCCTGTCAGGAGGCAAGGCCTTGTCTGAGGGTCTCATAATAGGGGGAGCATTTCCCTCCCTTTCCAGCGGGGAATGCTCGACTCTAAAGATCTCCATTTGATATGTGAACTGCACCCTATTTGACTGAGGCAGTGAGGGCATAAGGAGGTTGGGGGATGGGATATTTGAATATAAAAAGTATTATATATAGTTATTCATAACTGCTAACTTACTGAATATTACTTACATGCAACAGAATGGGTCGGCATTAATAATGTTGGTCGAACTAGCACTGGAGGGTAAGTATAAAGAGAAGGACGGGATCATAAACCAGAATACTATATCATTTTTTTAAAACAAGGAAACAAATGTTTTATGGGTAAATGTTCTTTGTCTTTGTCTTCATCTCTGTGTCTCACATTGTAGGACAATGGCAGCCCTTTTTCCAAGAGAAACTCAATTGACTGGAACCCCTGTCATTTAACACACTATTAATTGACTAATGTGCATCACATCGCTGTGCAGCATAGGTAGATGAGATGCACAGGGCCTTCTCAGAGTGGATTATGGGAAATTAGCTGAGGCAGTGGCAAAACAGGCCCATTTCTGCCTTTTGTCAACGTCACAGGAGCGCACAGTCAGCTATGGCAGAACGGATGTTGTTGTTTGAGATAATTTGTGCAAAGATGATTATTCTAATCACTTAATTCTGGCATTATGAGGAATCTGCTCTGTTAAGCGTCACGTTACCATTTCCCCAGACAACTATGTGCAGGGGAGACTTCATCAATATCATTACTCGCTACATTGTTTTACCTAAACAGTGCTTGCATGATTGATGAATAGGCAAAAGATAGTGTACAGCCATAATTCTCATGAATCAATTAGTCATGCTAAAGAGTCCTATGTTGCAGATCTGCTACAATGTAGTTAATCGTGCACTTACAATTGGATGCATGCAGTCAGTCATTCAGTGTAATGTGTGATAATCAGCATTAATGTATTAAATATTAATGGGTATGATACAATGTTTGCATTCATACAAAAAATATTATTATTATTTTGCTAAATGTGTCCGAGTAATTGCATTATGTTGCATTACACATCACTTTCTTTATATATCACACATTAAATGGAGAAGACATATGCCTGCATCATCTTCCCCAACACATGCTGTTAATGGTACGTGGCGCCCAACTGTGAGCTGGAAATGTTTCCATTAGCATAAGAGGTTTTAAATCCCAGTGTCTCTGTTGGCAGGATCACCAAATGACAGTTATTGAGCTAAAGAAATCCCAGTACTCTGAGAAATTCTGTTGGTTATACAAAGAAAACAGAGTTCACTTTACGCTAATACAGGATAAACATGTACATCACACAATGACATTGCCACGCATCCCACAAATAAACATTCAAAATATCAATAGAATCATTATTTCACTTATACTCCCAGCGGTGCCAAATGAAAGATACCCAGATTATGGACCTGGAATCCATCCATCTAGGTTCTGGCTTTATTCTGGTCTAACGGCTCTAATTAGTTTTCTGTCTATAGACTAATCTTTCATTCATCAATCGATTGATTTTCCTGTCTTCATTACGACAAGGTTGACATTGTGTTGCTGAGTTGAGCGCAAAGATGGCCAATTCAGTGCAAAAGGTTAAACATGTTAAGCTTGGCAACTTGCAGCCAGACAAGCCGTTGTTTGGGGGCACGTTTATTATTGAATATGTCACCTCAAGTTTCTCATTTTTTATCAGTGGATGGCCATTTTCAATGACATAGATATATCTTAAGAGACCTGAGCTCAGCAAAAAAAAAGAAAATTACATTTACAGTCTGCAAAAAACTGCTATATTTTGGAGGTTATTAGATTTTTTAATTGTGCTTTTGCCATGTAGTTATGTCAAGTCACTTTAATTGAATAGACAGCATTAAATTAAACAATAATGTCAGCTGACCACCGGTCTTGCAAAATCAGATAAAGCACAAAGAGGATTCTGAACCATCCCTCAAATAAGCAAAAGGTCCAATGTTGGCTGGGAGGTGGCCACGTTTCCGCAATTTCACTACTATTTCCGATACGTCTTCAGCTGTTTCCCCCTTATGAAAGAGCTTCGAAATCGCCGGCATGCTCCACCCACTGATATGGTATCGTGCGACGCCAGTCACGGTTGAAAGCGAAGATTTCCTTGGTTTTATTTAGAAGAAGTGGTTCAAGTCTTCTACAGTATCAACCTTTACACAGAGTCTGCTGTGCCTGTCAATGGGAAAATAAACAGATGTACATTTTTTGTTTATAACTGCTCAGAATGATGGATTACAGAACACAGATAGCGGTAATTATCGGAAAACCATTAACATTCCGACACTATCCATACCCTTACACACACACTGTATCGTACTGTGGACATAGGCTATAGGATCTACAGTATGTAGAGAGTATATTCTGAGTATAATAAACACTTGCTTAAATCCGGTCGCCCTGCCCTTAGGTTATCTTTATCCTATATTTATTTTTACCCTCAATTTCCCTGATTCCCTATCTTCTTTTCTCCATACTAAGGTGTATTGGTTTTCAGTAAAGCAGATTGTATGGAAACAGCAATGGCATACATTGTTCCTTTTTGACAGCGTCTCAATAGATAATCTCTGAGCGTCTTGGATTTTGTTCAATCTATTAACCATAATGGCATATATTTAGTGCTTTCTAACTTTGCCTTGGGCTTCTGTCACCCTAACACAGCACTGAATACGACAGCATGTTAAAAGCATTGGAATAACATGCAATGTTGTTGTTTATGAGAAATGAAAAAGCATTTTGTTTACATTGGACAAGAGACACTTTATTTGTAATTCACAGCAATAGGAGGATTAATCAATAAAAGTAGGTGTACTTCAAGATAGACTGATAAACCTGATAATTCATGCAGTATCAAAAATGCAGCCAGTATCTTAATGGAGAATGAATGGCTGCAGTCAGGGCCGTAGCCAGGATTTTGGAATAGGCGAGGTCCATGATGAAATTTTTACAATATATATATATATATTTTAAATTATATAGTTTTTAATATATAGCCTACATTTATGTATATGTACAATATATATTTATATTTTTTAATGTATTTATTAAATTACAGGTCACACAAGAGTTGTATTGTTTAAATGTCTTTTAATTGTATACACCAGCATTTATTTTTTTAAATGTACTGTACTAAATTTTTTTTATAGTACACCACCATGTTTTTAAAGAATATAGGGGGTAACTTTGAACTTGTTGAACTGAATGATGAATCAACATATATCATAGGCCTTCCAATTTACAATCAAATTACCTTTCACGGATAGTCTATGCTTTTACATGAGTCTATGTTTTTAATGTTCATATTTTATGCAGCTGATGGTGTCAGTCGGTCTTTTTTTTCTCCACTAACCAAATGACGGCTTCTTAAAAACAGTGACTTATCAAATTGCTTCACAAAGTTGTCAAAGAAGACATCATAGCCTACTCATAACTCATTATGCATAGGCTACTGTTTTAAAACTGTTGACTTTGTTGCGCCCAAGTGCTGCGCTGCGCAGGCTTAATCACTTGCGATGTCTGCTGAAGTGCGTTCTCTTCCACGAGTCGCACCACTCCACTCGCACAGTCTTTTTCACTCACACAGGCAAAAAACGAAAACAAAGCCCATGGATGTTAACCACAATCTGCAAAGCACGTTTCACAGAGGTTTTGAGGTTTTTTATGTTTGATTCAGTTGGGCATTTTTGGCGGTCCAAAAAAAAAAACCTCGGATGAAATAAGGGAGGTCCAGACCTCGCTGTCCTCTAATGTCGCTACGGCCATGGCTGCAATCTGCAAAGACTTTCCTTAACACTTGAGGAGACAGAGTACATTCAGAGATAGAGGACAGACAAGTCTGTCCCTCTCCTCCAGTATCCAATTCTGTTTGCAAACACACACAATCACACGTCCAGTAATCTTAGAGGAATCTCAGTTTTCAGTCCTGCTCACATAGAGGAGACAAAGACGGTTGCTGTACTCAGATAAGGAGAAGAAAATGTGGTGATTTACCTTGTGTATGTATTGTGGCTGCAATGATGATAAGGTTACCTGATGGATAGGTTTACTGAAATTTTACACCATCTTTATTCGATAATTGAAACCGAATTACCATATGTTGTCATTTCTACATAATTCAAGACTTCTGCTTGAACCCACATGAATGTAATGTGACACAACAATAACATTTGTTTTCCCACTTTAAGCTAGATAAATATAAAGGTTGCACTCAAGTAACTTACTGAGTAATTCTGCCTCTATATATGATAACCATATTCACTTTCCAGTCACTTTCATGTCGATACCTTTAATTACTACAACTTCAAATTCATCTCGCACATCCAGCCATTCCTGCATTGCCATTTTTTAATCTCTTATGTAAATATAGTTTAATTATTAGTTTATCTCATTTAATTTATATGAAGGGTATAAGTGTGGATGTATTTATTTGACATGATGGGGACAAAAATCTGTCTGCACACTAATTCATGGGGACTTCCTGTGAATGCGGGGACAGAGTGTTTTTCCCACAAGTACAAAGGGATTTTTGAGAGTTATAGATATCGATAATTTAGCAGTATGGCTGTAAGTTAGCAACATATGCTAGTAAACAATGCATTTTGATCAACTATAGTGGAACAAGCTGGAAATGTACACAGCATAACTTGTGGTAAGGCATGTGCACCATTAATTACTACGTTTTAACAATGTTTTTATATCATTGTTATTAATCAGTTGTACTTGGAGACCAACATCTCTTTCAGAAAAATGCCAGTAATGTAATGTTAACACACTGAGAGACAGCGTTCAGTGTAGCCAAAAGAGTGAGGGGAGGACCGGTGTTGTGTTGAAAACACACCTTATCCACACAGCTGTGGGTTACAGAGCGTTCAAGTAGAAAGCTTCAATTAACAAAGTAATTGAGTAACAATAATGTTAATCTTTTGACAGCAAAAACTCCTTAGGAGTAGGTGTATGTCTTCTTCATTACCTGAGCTGTTAGCGTTAGCTACTGCTAAACGAAAAAATTCATAAAACATGATTCATTATCTTTCAAATCCTAACATTTCTCTCTTCTGATGTTCAGGCACTGAAACTTGGAAGTAATTCCTCTTTGTGGCTCAGTTTCTTCAGTCCAGCGTTGAACTGGATCAACAGTCCAATGAGAAGTGGTTGCTGCACACACATGGTCTTTTGTTAACACCTGCTGGAACAGTATCCTCACATATAGTTGATCCACTTAGCTGAGGGTAGATGTAAGATGCATGCTCCTCAGTAGAGCTCACAACAGAACATTTCCAAGCAAAGCTTGCTTCATCAGTCGAGCAGGTTGGATGCAAACAGGCAGGGCGAAGAGGTCAAGGCTCAGCAAAGCAGGTGGAGTGAATCTGACGAGTGATGTAGGTTTGAAATGAAGGAATGAACTGTTAAATGAGGAAGTTTCAAACAAAGGGGGTGCTTTAAAAAAGGAGAATTTCAGGGGAATTTTACACTTGCTGGTGACATCGGAGATCATAATACAGTATATGCTACTGAAGTGATTTTCTAAAATACGTCACCTTTAACAATTCATGATGAGCAGAACAACAATGCAGCATGAATGCAATTACCTTATCCCACTTATAGAGACATCAAAAAGAAATTAAATGATTAGTTGACGGTTGCTGGTGTAATCTGTGTGATAAAGAATATTATTCAAGATTAGATTTCGCTAAATTTCTGATTACCACAGTGTTTCATCAATCTTAATTGTTTTTGGACACAAACCAAGCACTAATCTCTGTTATTCTCTGCTTCACTGTACGTTTCAACACAGCAGCCGGAAACACAGTCTTGTCTTCAGTTGAGGTGCTTAGAGGGTGGATAAGGAAATGAACCATCAAGATTTACTCTAATCTGTCCTTTCCATCATGTTAAGCCAATAATAACAATAAGAACATAACCGCAGGAGTCCGTTCTCTGATAACCTCCCTATTTCCAAGTTTCCCTTGATAAGTATGGGACACCATCAAACACTTTGTGAATCATCTTAAAACGTCAGTTACATCACTGTCACTGTATATTGAAGTGAAAAAAAAAGTCCAATTCTGTCTTTTGCTCATTCATGCTCTCCCCATTTGTGCTAATAGCGTTGGTCTTACATGATTAGTGGCAACTATTTACAGTAAAGACATTTGCTAATCAACCCGCAGAGTTATGCTGCAGGTCTGGGAGCAATTATGTCCACACTCAGAGCCCATATTTACAGCACACACACAAACACGTACAGTCACACACACCTCAGAGGACCCAAGCACATACTTTCACACACGTACACACACACTTAGAAACACATCAATTACCAGGCCCTGCGTTTTACATTTAATCTTCTTATTGGATCCTTGTTAATGTTAACCACTTCCTTCCCCTGCAGTTTATTTTGCTTTAGTGCATGTGGCCTCTGCTCTCCACAAGTGTTCGTAGGCCAGACCATCCATAACCTGCTCAGACAGACAGACAAAGGAGGGGAGGCACACAGAGCAGCTGGCTTTTCTGAGAGCATCATAGCATTTTATCTGGATGCTAAAGTGATGTGCCTAATTGGAGGATAGTTTAGGCTATTTATTTCAGCCTTTCACCTTACAAACATGTGTAGAGAACGTGTGTGGCACAGTTCACCCTCTTCAAGCTGCTCTTATGTCTTCTAATGGTGCATCAGATGAAATGAACTTCCTGGAAACTAAATGCTCGTGTGTTTTTTTCCTAGATTCCACACCTGACCACTGTTTCACTTTATCACTGTAGCTATCTTTGTTACGGTAAAGCCGATGACGTTATCCTGTGAAAATCCTATCATATGCAGATTTCTTAGTAACTCCCTTAGTTAAATGCCCTTCCTATTACGCTTACACATTCAATGCACAAATGTTCCCACAACTTATCAAAGAACCTGCCCGCTCAACCCCTCCTTCTGGCCCCCTGTCTAATTACGTAATCAATGTCCTTTTAAAGGTATAAGCAAATCACCGTCAGGGCGAGCTGCTGACCCTCTCTGCGAACCTTTGAGGCTTAGAAAAACTAGATTTGTACCAATCAGGGAGAGCTGACGCTTGACTTGGAGCTGAGGACAGAGAGTCAGGACCCCTAATTAGGACTCCTAACCCCATACTGACAGACAGATTTGTTTCTGCCTTGCCCGGTGTTTGGCCAAGATCTGCTGGGACCCCGAGATCATCAGATATGCGTCGAAAACTACAAGCATCCAGCAATTGGTGTTCATTAACTGACTTGTTCAAACAAAACACAATCAAACCCCAAAAGCTGCCTTAGTGCACAGTCCAAATAATAGAAATAATAGGTCTTTTCCTCTTCATTTTTACTCCCCAAACACTCAGGGTTATAACTCATACTGCAGGAATTATTAGCTGTAATTATGCTAAAAATACATTCTGGCAAAGAGGCAAGAGAGGAAGCTTGACGTCTACTTTAGAGCAAGATAAATGTCGGCTTGTTTAAAAACTCAGTCATGTTGATAGAAATTGCAAAACAATAATATAGACAAAAGGAGGCATATAGTCTGCTTGCTGATAATAGTAATTGTTTTTGTGCATTTTGTTTCAGACACAGGAGGCTTGTTGGGTAAAGAGTGAATCCAGGCCGTCAGTGCTTCCTATTAGCCATCTCTGGTATTTTCCAAGCAGCTGCCTTTGATTATTCGCAGCAGGGGCTGCCACAATACTGCCATGAGATAGCATCAGCTGCCTCCAATGGCGCAGCCGGGGACAGGCAACAAGGACAGGATGCAGATGCAAACTCATACACACACATGCCAAGTAAAGACAAAGGCCAAGTTGCAAGGAGGAGGAGGTAAAGGACTAAGGGGAGATGGCCTGTAGTGGCTCTTCAGGGCTTCCTGTCTTTTTTTCTTTTTTTCTCAGTGCCTTAAGGCCAAACGTTCTTCCCATGGCTGGTCACGCTCATCCAGACCATTTCACATCAGACCCAAACCTTATTTAATGTCATACATAACCACAAACCAGCCAGACCCACTTCCCCTCTCTGGCAATAATAAGCAACCAAGTGATGCTTTTACAGAAAGTGGATTTACTAGCACAGGCAGCCTATGTTATGCAGACATGAAACTCAATAATTTGAGACTTTAGCATTATTATCAATTACTGCATATGTAATATGTTAAGCCATGATAGTCTTTTAAGAAGACACAGATGTGTCTCTGTGGGCTGCCTTCCATTCAATCTAATCTGATTAGCGATGAGGTGAGTTAGAAATAATAAGTTTTGTGACTCATCACATTTCCTCCAAATATCCAGCTTAATGTCAGGATAAACAACTACATTTAGGAAAACAATAATCAATCACAGCACTAGATTATGTTGTTCAATTTCCATAATAACTCCAAATGGGGCTCTGGTCTTATTAAAATGCCATGGTGAGGTATTCCACCATCATCTGTTGAATGGGGCTAAATTGAAAATAAACTTAAAAAAGGGAGGGTGGCATATGAGGGGCTGTTGTTGGTGTCAACATGGTGCTCATAGCCTTTTCCATTTGGGATCAAACCGAGATGGAACTTCCCCCTGCTGCTCGGTTTACAGCAGGTGCTTCATGGTGTGTGCCTCTCTAAACTCAACCCCTTTTACCCGCTGACATTTAGCAGACACACACATTTTGATCCCCCGCTGCCACGCTGCCAAATATTGAAAGGCAACAAGGAACATAAAGAGCACGTATTTACCTAGCGCACGGCAAAGATACTGCGCAGGAGGTGGAGAGTGACAGAGGGAGGCTGGGAGAGAAGAAACAGTCAGCAGAGTCTGTAGTCATAGGAACCTCAATCAAGGAAGATTTGTGACCTCGCATTTTTAGTAGTTTGTGCTTTTCAGAAAACAGTTGAGAGTGAAAACTACTTGACAGCCATTAAGCCTCTCAGTTCACAAGAGCCATTTGGCAAATAATCAGTTTGTTATTGGTCTTAAATGGTGCCTAATTGAAACGGTGACCTCAGCCAGGCACCTCCATCCTACATCTAAACTAAACAGGAACAATCTGTTTAATTGCAGCTGAAAAAAAAAGACGTTTTCTTTTTTTTTCTTTTTTTGAATGGGGTGGTGAGAGGTAATTGACCCTCAGTGCAACGAATGAATCCTCTGGGGAATCTTGCTCAAATGGATGTTTAAATGCAAACAGTAGTCAGTCCACTCCCAGCACAGGGCCTGTACCACACAGCCCCTCAGTCCCTGCTGAAATCCTATAAAATCAAATCAAAGAATCTGACATTTTCACTAACCAGAGGCCCTGGCGCTGGTTCCGCTACAATAACAAATGGACTAGAAGAACAAATTGAAATGAAAGTTGTAAATGAAGCTCACGTTAAAATGGCTGAGATCAGAGAGAGGGAGGGATGCGGAGAGAGCAGGCGAGCTGAACAAGAGAGAAAGAAGATTAGTGGTTAGGTGAAAATGTTTATTTTCACACTTCAAAGTTCCCAGCTCAGTGTGTGTGTTTAAGATCAACAGAGCTTGTGATGAACAACCTGCTCCATGCTGGAAATACATTCTGTGAAACACAACAGTCCTCTGTAGAAAAACGGCAAAGCACTGACTGGGGAGTATTGAATTACAACTCCACTACACTGTGAAGCAACAAGAGAAATACACTCTTACTCTCCTTACAAAAGGTGTCCCTTTTACCTGCGTGTCCTAGCCTCGTAGATGCAAATCGATTCTTTTTTTTTCTTTCAAAAGAAACCTGCTGAATAAGTTCTAAAACATGCCGTAGCGCACCTCCCCAACACGACCGGTTACCACAGTTTGCTGTGTGTGCTGCAACTGTACAGCACAGTCAACTGTAACCACTTGTTTGTGCCGCCGTTGAAGCGACACGTGCATTTCTTTTCATACTACTTTTCTCGCATTTAATTCCTTTCATGTTGCAGTGCTAAATTTGGAGCAGCTTCAAAGGAAATGTGATTTTGCTTTCCAGGACATAAAGTGAGATGTCTCATTTTTACCATGATGTGTTTTGTAGTGGCATGTAAGTTTGATATGTTTTCTCAGTGCCAATTGAAAATACTGGAGAAGGTTACATTAAGCAGCGGCTTAAAACACAGCAGCACATAGCAAATCAATTCAAAATGTATGGACATATGTTATATTTGTATGACTGTTTGGGTTGCACACTGAAAACTTATTCAACTGTACTTTACATTGACCTTTTATTTAACACTTCGTTTCTGCCTAAACACAGACATCTTTCAGTTCTTTGGTGCAAATTCATTCTTAGTAGGTGGGACATTTTGTCATCTTTGTAGAAGGATTCAGGGATGTACGTATATCTCCAAATCGAGGCCCAAATGAATAAATGAATTAACAAATGAATAAATAAATAAACAAATAAATCCTCCTTGAAATGAGCCTGCAGGAAATCATTAGGCTATTAAATTTTACATTTCGCAGCCTCCAGCGGCCTTTGACAATCAACTGTCGTCGCAGTGGTCTGAACCGCCAAAGGTCTCTCTCTGTTAAACTCCCCATTTTTAGTGCCAAGAGATGGCAGTATTTCACAGAATATGTATCATGGAGCAGAGAGGTGGGGGGGATTATCAGGAGCCGCTTGCCGCTCTCGTTTACAGCTTCTTCTGCTTGAACTGACAAAAAAAAAAAAAAAAAAAGTCTTTTGAGAACTTGCAAAGGAATATCTGGGAAGCATATTGTCATCCCATTACTTGCTACATCTCTACATATCTTTTCAATATTTACATCTCCCTGATGGATTGAATACCGCCACTGGCCCCTCAGTTTCGCTGTGTGTTTAAAAGATAAAAGAGTAAGTTGTAAATGTTAATGATGTAATTTACTGTATCCGAGTCAATGTGTTTGTTAAAGCTGATGGAGTCGTTATTGGTGAGCGGGGTTTGTGGTCAGAGATTACTGCAAAGATAGCTGTACTTAATCTGACAAGACTGTGCTCAGTCATAAAAACTGAAGGCTTATGATACTGACACTGATATGTGACGCCGTGTCAGAAAATGTGTTTGTATTCAAGAGAAAAACATGTTTGTGATTACTTTCAAGTTAAAATTGAAAGTCCTTATGTTCTGCCCCCGCTCCGATGAGCCTTCCTCCTCTCTTCATATAAGTCAAAATTTCCAGACTAGCGACTCGCTGACGGTATTTGTGCCCTTGAATGACATGTTTGTGAACCATGCATCGAGAGGCAGCTGCTCGAATGATAGAAGAGGAAATCAAATCTAAATAAACAAGTCGCACCAAATGTTTCATCAGCTGTCACGATGCGAAAGGAGGGTCACCCAATAAGGAGCGAGGCTTCCTCCTCCCTATTTCTCAGCATGCTCTCGGAGCGCCTGCCAAAGTTTTGTGCAAGTGTAACATTTTCATAGAGCCGCAATCTGAAAAAAGGGCCCTGGCTAGTTTAACTTGTATTGACTGCTCTTCAGTTCATTCTTTTCTTCATCTCCCAGCTTACTGTGGATATCCTGTGTTGAGCTGGAAAAGTAAAAAAACTTTTCAGTAAGTAATATAAGTCATTTTGTTCATTTTCCAAACAAAGCTGATACCGCAAGTCTGTGTGCATGCACGAACATATAGTCATCCACCAAATGACAGACGTTACAGCACGATGTGCACACACATGTCCTGTCATACAGTATCTGTGTGTCCTCACGTATGTGTGAGTGTGTGTTACAGTTTTTTGAGGGGAGAAGTCAGGCCTGGGCCTTTGTAATGAGCAGCCTGGCTTCTTTCTGGTTCAGCTGCTCCTCTCTCTTATTTCACGCTGCGCTGCTCTTAAACTCCAGTCGCCCAGTGACTATAGTCCTACCTCTCTATCCTCTTTTCCTCTCTTTAGTCCACCTTGTACCATCCCTCCTCGTAATTGCGCTCCCTTCTCACCCTCTCGGTCTTCTTTGATTTCTCTTTTCTGTCTCTGAAATCCCCCCCCCATTCTGCTCTTTATCATTTCACTCTCACCGTTTTGTTGCACCTACTCAAATGGAGAGTGGTGAGGGGATAGGGAAAGGGGGAGAGGGAGAGGGAGGTAAAAGAGCATGCATGAATGGTCACTACTGCTCCATACCATTCATTCCAGACCGCGAAGGGGACTGCCCTTCAATGCTCAACCTCAACTCCTCCTTTTCCTTAGCAGCCACCACCACCTCCTCTGCAAGCCTCTGTGGGGCGAAAGGGCCGGAGCTCCTTTAGTGAAGAATGGTTCAAACAAGATGCTTCTGCGCACACAAGTGTACGCAGAATTTGCTCTCTTCCATCCTTCTTCTGTGTCTGGGAAAAAGCCAGAATCTCTGGCAGCTATTTTTCTACCTCCCACTTTCTTACTTTCACTTCATTCTATTTTATTCATGTGAGCTTGTGTATAACCAGAGTTTAAGTCACTCAGACATCCCGTGCTGTAGAAGAAAAGGTATGGAAAACAATAAGAAGAGTCCACTTTATCCATCCAGTGCATTTGCCCACTGAAGCTTAGAATACAGCTGCAGTTAGTAAAGTGGCACTGCCTCGCTGACACGCATACACACACATTCAATGGTTGCATTGAGAAATGTAAGGCATGAACCAATATGGAGTATTATTATAGTAGTAATAAAAGAGGGGGGGGTGCGCGACTACGCCTTGACTTATTTTTCTTCTTTTGAAGAGAGGGAATAAAGGACGTTCCACAAAGGCTCCAATAAAAGCTGGCTTCCCCGAGTGGAGGCAGAACGGCATGTTTTTGAACTTCGGGGGAAGAAAGCTTCCAGGCCGCCCTTTTGAATGGGTGGGAATCTGTCAGTTACTCAGTTAGTGGAATTTAAAGCAGTGTGAGTGGCATTTTGGGGGCAACGTCACACAACTGTATAGATTTTTTTTTCTTCGCTTTTTTTTTTCGTTTGTTTATTGTCCCAAGCTGATAAATCTGTTAAACTTGGCAGTTGAAAAAAATGCAGTAAATTCTTCCATTTTGATTGCTGGTCCTGGTCAGTATGAAAAGTACTGTCTCAAGAGAGCTTCAATGTCAAAGTTGAGACGTTATTATGATTTTAGTTAGATTCTTTTGTGCAAACATTTGTTTTTAAATATTTTAGGAAGATTTTATATATACAGATACAAATGCAAACATTTAATTTAATCATGAACATGAATGAGTAAAGAGCAAAAGGCTAGATATCTTTTCAACATTTTGACGGCAACATTACTGCAAGTTACATTTTTTGCAAGTGCTGATTTTGCAGTATTACAAGTCAAATGTCTGATGCCTGAAATGGTTGCAGAACTCTTTACACCTTTCCCTCTGTGACAGCAATCCTCAGAGAATGAATCAATTTACATCACAGTATGGATATTAAAGCAGGTGATAAATATTATCATCACTGACGATCACCTTCCAAAGTAGCCATGTAACTGTTTCCGGCAGCGTGAAATCCTTTATCAAACCGTCGCTGGTTGACAGAAACAATTATCCAGAGAGGGAGGTAAATGAATAAAATTAGCACTTGCAGCCCTTTTGCACGCTTGTGCCTGTGGCTATCACCATGTGACGACTTCCTAAACTCTTATCATGAGCGCGACACCAGAACGGCATGGGCTTTATATCACACGGCAGCCCTCACCCATTTCACAATGCCACTCTCTAATGCAAGCACACATTTAGCCACACAGTTCATGCTTGGTTTAATCACACAGTTGTGCTTGGTCATTGGCGATGCAGTTCATAATGTACTAATTTCTGCTTTACATGATTCCTAACCAAAATACTGCGGTGTGAATGTAAGTGCATGTGGCCTCAACAGGCTTTAGGCTCAGAGGAACCTCGGTTCACATACTTGACATACATTTTTATTGCAACAGGAAACACTTAGGCCAAATGCTCACATGTTCAGAGGTGACTTGCGGTTTTGAAACTGGGCATTCCTTTCCGATCTTTGCCTGGGAGCCGAGGGGAGGAGGTGGAGGTGGTGGGGGACTATTAAATGAGGTCATAATTGTTTCCTCCCTCTATTCCTTCACCCCCTCCACACACTTACCCCTCCCCCATTCTTCTCTCCCACCTCTTTTACTGGTCCCCTGCATAGCATTTCCTGTTAGGACGGCAACCAGACAGCCTTTATTTAGCCTGTGCTCATTTCCCCAAATTAATACCCCTCGCCCACATCTATAGCGTGGGGTCTTGTTTTGAGAACCTAATAAAAGTTTGGTAAATGCTTTGCAATTTGTTCCACTGAAAACAACTAAGGCTGGAGAGGTGGGCAAGGTGGAGTGAGCTTGGGCATGATTTTAGCACTTGGAGGATGTAAAACATATACACCATTCAAAGGGGTACCAAAGGCATCTATGACACTACTTTCAATTGACAGTATGTTTATATGGCAAATTATTTGAAGATTTTGTCTCAAGTACTATTATTTCAAAGAATTTAGTTGTTACTAGTTTGCAGTGGTTTCTACATGGTGTATTATCTATATGTTCAACATCACAGAGGCATGAATATTCATCTTTAGGACCCCTCTAACACTTATAGATCCCATGGTATAACTATCATAGAAATTAAAGAAATATCTGTCAACACCACACAATGATCCCAATTTAGAGATGCTCAGTTTCCATCTGGATGTTGGTTGTCATTATTTTATACCACATCTCTTCCAAGAGTGTGCCACTGGTGATCTTCTTAACTCCTCGTAAATCTAATTTCTCTCTGGGCTTGTATTTAAAATGCCTAATGACTGATAAGTGTGGCTTGGACGGCGTGTGTGTGGTTCCTCCTTCAGCTGCATTGAGATAAGAAACTTTGCTGAATGATTGTCTTTTTTTAATTTGCTTTCCATTGGAGCAGTGATAACTCCCCAGCTCTCTATACGCTGCCAATTTTGCATCATTTTACGTCATCAACCTAATAGAATATGTCAACGGCAATATGCAGAGGTTTTCTTTAGATGAAACTGCTTGCATCCTTTTGAAAAGTTGGTCAGCAGAGTGACACCCATCAAAAAAATTCGTCTTTGAAGTAATTCAAGGGGTTTTGAGTATCAATGCCATCCCACCATTGCTTTAGCGAGAACTGAGTCAGAGAGAAAGGAACAGAGAGGAAGGAATTGGGAAAGGATATCCAACAAAAATATTCCTGCTGCCAGAAATAATAACTTTATTGAATTTGACGATGTTGAATTACAGTCTTGCATTTTTGAATGACTGACTTGTCTCTTTTAATGTTTTCTTTTCTTATTATTTTTTTCTTCCCCTGTAAGACATTCATCTTTGGACAGAGACATAAAAATAAGGTTTCTCGGAGGCAATCAGCAATTGACCTCGAGGTTTTGTTTCGCTATGCTTCACTTGCAACAGAAATTGTTCTTCACTAATTGTGTGTATAAAGGTTTCTTTGAACTCAGTTGGGAAATTTAACAGGATTTTTGCCCAAAAACTGTTGCGGTGACTCTCTATATTCATGATATTCTTCATGAGTTTTAGCATATATTATTTTTTTTCTGTTGTTTCTTGTCCCTCACACAAGTGTAGTGGCCCATCAAAATTCAGCTCTGTTGCCATCTCCCAAGACAATGCCTCTGCTTGTCCAAATAAACTGTTCTATACATTCATTTTAAGCCACATGTTTTTTTATTTTTTTATTTTTATTGAGAGCATATATTCACGCACAATCACACACTCTGATCTCACCAGTGTGCTTGCATCACCAGATAAAAACTTCCCACATGCTCTCACATAAAAGCCCGATATAATGCTACACGTCTTACACACTCGCCCAGTCCCTTGACACACATGCATTCACTCACACTCAGGCGGAGTCCCTAAACCATGACATCCAGGACCGTGCTATAATTACAAGGCAGATGAACACATGGCGACAAAGCGGTCTCGGGAGGGGAGCGCAGCGACAGAGGTAATGATCTCTGGAACAAAGAAGCAGACCTAGGAGAACAGGTTCAAGAGTCAGCCACAGGGCTACACGACACCACAGGCATGACCTTGGAGAACTTTCTGCAATGCCAGAAACTGTCCCTTGAAATGTGTCTTCATGTTTATTTGCAACTGTATACTAGTTTGCTTATGAATCTTCTTGTGAGTTCAAACTTGCGAGAGTCTCTGTGTGAGCGGGTTGCGTTCAAAGGCAGACGTGTCCTCGGGGGAGGAAAACCCTAGAAATTGGTTATTGTATCACTGAGGCTATTTACCTATTTTGGGGATTAACATATTTAATTCCCCCTCTTAATCCCGTTGGAGTTAATGCCCTCGCATTTCCAATTATCTGACTAAGTGTAACGCAGAGGGAGTCAGGGCCTCGTCTCTTGCCTGTAACTGGGTTTAGCATGCAGTTCGCAGAGCTGTAGCTACAGTGTGTGGTGTCTTCAAAGGCAGCTTGTTTATGCAATGGTTTAATTGACTTACCAGACTGACTAACTTTGCACTCTGACATTTTATTGACTCCAACTTTATTCAACCCAACAAGAAAAGGGAGCAGTCGAGGAGTGAATTCTTGTTTTTCGATGATCTGCATCTGGAAAAATAATGCAAGACATGTGCATCATGCAGTTGCTGCTGTGATATAAAATGCACTATACTGCTGTTGTGATTTTGTTGATGATGCTTCACACCTTTATGTCTCAAACAGAAACCTGATTAAAAAATATTCTGGCTTTTATGATTATTTATGTTATATGTAATGTTATATATATTATTATTGTCACGGTTCGGTGGTGGAGGCGAGGAAGATGGACCCAAGTGCAGACAAGGAGCAGGAGTCATGAGGCAAAAATGTTTTGAAAAATGAACTCAGTTTATTTGGAACTGAAATAAAAATCACAGGCAAGCTGGAACACCATTAAACTAAACGTGAAAAACAAGAAAACAGCTAAGAAATAACAAAACCAGACTATAATATTTCACAAGAGCAGGGGAGTAAAAAAAAAAAAAAAAAAAGGCCTGCCGGAGAAAACCATGGATAACAACGACAAAGATTTGACAAAGAGTGACAAAACCTGGAGTTTAAATGGTGTGGGGAGAGTGATTAGTGAATGACAGCAGGTGAGGATGACTGAACACAGGTGAAGGGAGTGGAGCTGATGACCAGGCAGGAGGGAACTGAGGAAAAAGGTCAGGGAAATGCCAAAACTGAAACCAGACAGAAAAACACAAAATACATAGATCATTATTTACCCAACTTATTTGCATGCTTGTAAAGGGTTCCTTTCATTTCGATCAAATCTTGGAAAAAGAAGCCAGTGTCAAAGACACCTGTAACAGGCCACTTCAGTCAATTGCCATCTGAATGAACATTAACTGACAGTCTGACATACTGCCAGGCTGATGCAGGAGTTCCTAACCGGTACGAATATCCAGCACAAACCGAGGCTGAGAGGACTCAACACGCTGCTTTTTATCACATGCAAACATAAGCAAATGGAAACACATGCAAACAGACAACAGTGCCACGAAAAGTTACTCTCAAGGCAAATACAGGAAAGTGCAACAAATAGCAAAGGAATTGTTTTCTGAAACTCATAGACATGAGTGTTGTTTACTTGTTTTCCCACACAAAATGGCTTTTTAAGGTTATTGCCATCGACTTGTCGTCTGAAACTAGAATTTATTTCAGATGATTTCAACATTTTGACTGCATGAATAAAATATCACTGCAGATACACATAAACCCTAACCGTAGTCTTTTTTTCTTGTCAAATTCAAATCATCGGTTAATATGTACACAAATAATTGTGTAACTTGTCCTTCTGTTGTCATCTTTGGTCTTGGCAGCATGTTTCCCGCGTACCCTTGTTGTCAAATTGATTGAGACGGTCTCTTAATTTGCTTGTTGTCGCTGTTGGGCAGAACATTTGTTTCTCCTTTTGTCATTTTCATTTTGGCCATAATTCAATTTACATCTGTAAAGGACTTTCACAAATATGCACCTGATTAAGAGTGCATTGAGTCGTCTCTGTGGCCATATTTTTCTGCCTCAATGAGACAGGCCCAACTAGAGAAAAGGACAAGTACTCCAAATAATGGTTGAGGACATGAAGGAGAGCACTCATCGATACAAACCAAAATACCGAGACATTTGATTGTATGAGGCAAAACAAAACAAAAAATGTGCATGCATTCGCACACAATGCCTCCTCTGAGGCACTAATCACATGGGTCAGTCTGCTCGGTGTCAATTATGAGATTGCTAAAGAAACCAGAGAGCTCTGCTTTTAGCTCCCTGTGACAGTCTTTTTGACTTTTCTCTCTTTGGAGATATTTATTTGCAAAGATCTCTCACAAGCACCGCTATAAATAAACAGAATACAGTATGTGCTTTTTATTACTCATGCATGCACACGCAGATAGAATGTGTGTGTATTGAAGCTGTTATGTGTGCTGCTTTTGAACACATGTGACTGCACTTGTTCCTGCACTGACTTACAGATCCATCACCTCCGGAGCAGGAGATGCATAAAGCACTTATACATAAAGTACGTGCCCCTTTTTATGTGTCATGGGCACTGATGATGAGTCCATTCTTCATTAATCCAATAATTACACAAAGGCTTCTCGGAGCAAAGTTGTAAACCTTTGAGATGTCTTCTTTACACTTTTACGCATTCACCATAATTGCTGTGTGCCAGTTCCTGCATGCCAGCAGCAGGCAGACAACATGTACATCTGTCAAGTCTGATTAAAGTCCCCAAATTTTGCATCATTTAGAATCCGCTTTGTTTGAAATAACCCAAGCGCAAAAGTGAAATGTCAAGCTTGATCTAAAACACACTCATTCTGTCTTCAAGGATGTTTTTTTTTTTAAGCATCGGCAAGTCTTGAAAGCAAGCGAAATTTACAGACACTTTGTCTCAGCCAATATCAAAAGACTATTCAGTCTCAAAGCCATTACCCATAAGCCTCCCATTGTCGATGAAGACATTCCCTGTCACGAGCCTTCAGTCCACTGGCACCATCTAAAAATCTTTGATCCTGCTAACTAACCATTAATGAATGCCTCAGATTCACAGATGTGGCATAGAACACCATGACATACCAACTCAATTAAATCATGGCTTATGTTGCCATCAATCCACACAAGCCTCATAAATTGAATCATCTCAAATTCACTTCCTATTGTCAAAATTTCTAACAATGTAAATATCCAAGCAATCACTAAAGTGCTGCCGTCCGACAAGTATAAAACGCGATTTCGCTTATGCTCCTGCAATTGTTTAATTCGTGTATAACCACACATCGTCATCACACATGAAACACCAGAAGAAAACTAGGATATGTCGTTCAGGCAGTCGATAGGTGAAATTATCATTCAAGTGCTTAGGAAAGATCAAGAATATTAAGAAAATAAGTATGAAGCAAATGATTCAGGGGTAAATAAGTTATTTGAAGAAGTGGTAGCAATCTGGTCGCTTTATAAAAAAAAGAAAGAAAAATACTCACATTTCAGATTTGTGTAATGGCCTATTTCTGAATAATTAAAAAAAAGTTTTGTAGTAAACTAGATTTTGTAGTAAACTAGATTTCTTTCAATAACTAAAAACGTGTAAGAATACAATTTTCAATCAAGCAATTATTATTATTATTTTTTTTAAAGAACTCTTGATTCAATCTTTATTTGAATTTAAACAAAAGGGAAGGGGAACAGCAGCATTCAGAATTTACAAGCAGACACACAGCCAAGTCACTCTGAACTAATTCTCCGTCCACTCCTCCACATAAAGATCTCTTTATCTGCCCTCTGGAGTGACAAGGCCAATCCAGCATCTCTCCTCTCCATCAACACTTGTTGTACTACAAGCCGTTTCTGATAAAGAAAGGCCCCAGTCTTTCAGCTGACAAGTTTGGGTCTTCCTCCTCCTCCTCCCTCTCCTCACTTTCTTGCTCTTCTCCCCCTTCCCATACTCAGTGATGACAATCCAGTCATTATACCATCTTCGCCCTGTCTGCACCCTCCCTTCCACCTCACCCCAACTTCTGCGCTGCCCTCAGTCCTTTCCTATCACCCCTCCCCTCTTGCTGAGCCACTATGAGCTATATTACTTTGACCCCAGCCCATCAATCTGCTTCAATTGGATAATGATCTGTAATCACGTTCTTTCAGGGGAGTCTATAAAACGAGCCAGGGCCTCAGCACCCCTCCTGAGAGGGCTCCTTCTGTTCGCCCCCCACACCCACACCCACACACACACATTTGATCCAGGCGCTTCTCTTTTCAGCTTTCAGGCCCCCACTAAATACCCTCGCACATGGGCAGCGGCTGCAGCCGGCGGTGGGCCTTGTAAAGGGAGTGGATGAGGGCGGGGGGATTGATGGCTCCGCTGCCGATTTTTCATGGACCCCGCTCTCCAATGGAAAGGGTCTAAGAGGGACAAGGTGGAGCTCAGCAGGAGGGAGCGGGGACACAGGAGGAGAAGAGGGCTTTATAACCAGGATCAGCTCCTACGAAGACAGGGGCTCCCCCGCCCCACACATTAAAGCTGACCCTCCATTAGGTCGTTTTGTACGACAGCCTTGTAATCGATAGAACCCTATAACTGAACAGGAGGAACTGCGAGGGGTGGGGCTCGATGGCATTAGGGTTAGTGCGGATGCCATAGTAGAGTAGAAGGAGAAGAATAAAGAGAGAGATTAGGATAAGGTTGATGCACAGGGAGAAAGAGACAATGAATGAATAAGTAAATTGAATGAAGTGAAAAGCAAACGAAGCCATGAGCTCTGCCTCCTCCCTCCGTGTCTTAGGCTCTTCTTTCAGCTAAATTAGGTTTCAAGACAAAAACAATCCTAACATGCGAAGGAAGCTTAAATTCAAAATGGACTTGAAGATAAAAATCAGCAGAAAAAACACTGGCTAATAACAATCTGGTACCAAATTTCACTTTCTAGTTTTTTCACCAACGTTCCTCTTCAGCTTGTTTGGAGAGGGAAATGACTTAATGTGTGTTACTGTATGAGATCTTAAGTGGTGTTATCACATGTGAAGATAAGATCTGACGGCAGAGAGCGAACACAAGGGGCTGTTTTCACAGCATCTTGCACATTTCCAAGTCAAAACTGACCCAGCTTGCCACCTCAGTTAACAGTTACCAATTGTTCTGTGGGGCTTCCATTGTAACCGGTGGCATGGCAGGCTGCGTTTCCCCTCGTGTAAAACACTCACGCACATTTAGAGCACAGTTCAGGAGGCGAGTGGAGCAGCTTGACCGCAATTTAAAACGCCATCAGTTCAGCGGGGGCTTTTGTGGAATATCTTCTGCGCCCTTGAATATACATAAAAAGGCTGTGGAGTTTTTAAGAGCCATACAATAAATTAATGAATGGAGTATTTTCTCTCTCTTCCTCAGCCGCTCTCTCCCCCTATGAAGAGAGGGGCCTGTCTTGTATATCATTATTCCTTCCACCCATTCTTTTGCAGGTTTAGGGCTCTCACATGTGGAGCATATGTCTATTGAAAGGGTGGCACCACGCAAGGCAGGCACAGATGGAGTCACCCTCCCCGTCAATGGGCAGACAATGGAAAATGGAAATCAAAGTTAAAGGGGTGCATCCAGACCCATTTAGTCTGTACAAAAGGTGCTTGTAGGAGGCAGGGCATGTGGGATGAAGGGCGGGGAGAGGAGGGTGCGACAGGGTGTTGGAACATGGCTACAGGAGACCATGCTCAGCTGGCCTCTCCATCACTGAGGTGATAGAGACATGCTGACACTATGTTAGACACCTCAGCCTTGCTACTGTCGCCCCGCTTGATGAATTGCATACAGTGATAATTGAATTCTTGTATTTGTTTTTAATGCCTTCGCTTAAAGCGCACTTTCTCACCTTAAATTGCGTCTCACACTTTTACAGCATTAAATAAAAATGTAACAAAAAGTGCCTCAGCTGGCCTTTCTCGATTGCCAGAGAAATGCTGAGGTGGTGCAAGAAAGCAAGAGACGGACATATGAAAGAGCACAGCTCCAATGTATGTAAACTGTTACATTTACAGCTTACAGTTGCTTTGGTGGATTTGCACAACAAAACTAAAAGAGAACTCTGTAGTACAACAGACGTAATCCTGTTTTATGCTAGAGTGTCAATCTAATTCATTGCAGATGATATATTTAAAATTTCCTTACATGCTTATGTTACTTAGGAAGTGGTATTTTTCTGTTAAAAACTGTGCTAAAAAATTTACAATAAATGAGTTTTCAATAATGAAAAATTATGTAAAGAACTCCTTTATAGCCTACATCAGTCTATATTCTCAAACAATGGTGTCTTGTTTTTGTTATTTGGGAGGTGGTATAGCGGGTAGGTAGGTTTGAGGATATCTCGACGGGATTGTCATTTCTGTGTTGAGATTATGTATTTTTACTTCTTAGACATAGCTGGCCCAGGGATGCAAGGTGAATTTCAGTGTAAACTTACAATAAAAGTAACATTATTTTGAATCCTATCATACCAAAAAAATTTGTTATAGTTTTATAATGATGCTACATGCTTAATAGTCTCAGTTTGAAAGAGGCATTACTGCTAGTTTATTTTACGGCACCTAGCCGTGACAACCTAATAGTAAATAAAAACATTAACAGAGGAAGTAAAATAAACTGGAGGAGGAAGTGGCGAGCAGTCCATCCTGTTGTTGTGGTGGATGCTTGCTTTGAACGCAGCTCTGATGTAACCCATAAAACAGTATGTGTTTTTTTAAGAGACAGTGATTTCACTCCCATTAAGAAAAAACTACACTCTACTGTACACAAGTCTATGGCAACTTTGGGTTTAATGGCACACTTACTGTATCCACTCCTGGTGTGTGTAGTCAGGTTTAAAACATGCACGCGAGCAGCTACATCTAATAACAAAAGCTTTTTAATTTTCTAGAAGGTCTTCACTTTACTGAGCTTGGATTGCATTGTATGATCCAATTTGGACCATTTTCATAGTGACTGGTCAAATGAATTAGAAGAGTAACGGGTTTTGTGAAATCTTGATTTATCAGCATCTAATAACTACTTTTTAAATATATATGTCTCACTGCATTTATTGTGTCTAAATGACAATAATCTTTCATTTGATTTTTGCGTGTCATTTGGTGCTGTTGCCGTCTGTGGCAGGCTGTAATGAACCTTGATCTGACCTTTGACCTCCCACCCCCGACAACATCACCAGCTGAGGGCCGAAACAGAGGGGCTTCTTGTGTGGTGCGGCACACACGCAATATGTCCAAGCTGCCCTCCACTGCATAACCAACTCAGAACTCAGAATCATGCCTGATTTCCTGCATTTTTAGTTTGATAATTATTATCAAACAAACAAAATGCTGCCATGAATGAGGATGCATTTGACTCCATAAAACACTCTTAGACTCTTTCCTGCTTCAATGCAACATCTTTTTTTCTCACCTCATCTCGTCTCATTTGTCTTATTATAAATTCAGTTTATTCAAAGAATGCAGTGCATTTTCATGATTGTCAGTTATGAAGGAATTGTTTCTGCAGTTTAGTGTAAAATATTTTCAGAACTCAAAATACTTTTTCCACTTTTCCGTGAAATAAGCGCACAGGAAACACACTCTCAGTATAACATTTTTATCAAATACATTTTGTGATCTTTATCATTGTTGAAGCGCAACAAACTTGCCACGTTACCCTGTACTACAATGGGTTGGGATTTTCTCTCATTATTCTTCTCGGTGATGCTCATTCTATCAGGATTCTCTCTGTTGGGAAGCTCAGTAAATACACATGGCTGATTTTCTCTGCACAACATAAAAACAAGGCTGAGTGTTCACTGCTGAGCTCAGCTTAGGTGCAACCTACTTAAAAAACAACGCTTCATCTTTTCACAGTCTGCCTTTACTTTCCTTCAAAATAGGGCTCCAATTATAGTTAAAGATTTAAGTGAAAGAGACTGACCACTGAGCATCTGAATTGACCTTATAATTGCATGTTGTGCTAGCGCATATGTTGCTTGAGTGCACTTTTGTCTTCCACCTCATTGATCCCCTGAGACATTTCCAGAACAAAACATCCACTGTAAGCCACTGGACTGTACTTGTGTATAAATCATACAGTAATTAAAAAATGCCTGAGTTTTTGTGACCATATTAAGCCAAAGAGACACACTCTGCAAATCTCTCTCTTTTTTTTTTTTGATTAAGAAAGAGACAAAATGAACTTTTTTTGCAGGAAAATTTGAATCACTTCAAGATATTTTTCACATTTTACTTTGTTTGGATGACTGTATTGTGCTGTATTTACCAGCATTATAGAAACACCCAAATACACACACAGACCCGAAATATGCCAGAACTGTTCATGCCAAGCCTCTGCAATAACTGACTAATTGATCCAGCTTGTAGTAGGTCCAGCCCGCCTCCTCACAGTGACTCATATATCAATCCAGGCTCTCGTACGAAATGACACGTCCCGTCACAAATTACAGCTAATGAAATCACCATGAGAGTGTCATTACATGGGTGGGACCATGGTGTTATTGCTCAGCATGGTGCTACATGAGTGTGAGCATGGAAAAAGGAAAGGATATTTGAGACTTCATAACAACCATGGTTAGCTGTTATTATTCTGCCCACCCTTTAGCGCTAGAGTCGCACTCTGAGACCAAGAGGGTGGAATAGAGATCCTTGTCATCTGCCTTCACGATCTAAAAAACTCATGGTCGAGGTTCTGTCTTAATTTGACAAAAAGGGTGACAAAGAGCAGTCTTTTCTAGCAGTTACACCTTTCAAATTTTCATAAAATCTTTGTTTGATCTTTGTTTCTTGGAACTCTCTGTGTTTATTCCCATTACCAGACCATTCATTCACTGCAGTCCCATTAGCCTGTTCAGTCTCATGTTCTGTTGATGTCCCTCTGACAAGAGACCACTGTGGCAGCCCGTGCTCTCCACGTGAGTCCAGCCATTCTCCTTCCATTCGGCAGCCAAATCTATTGCTTTCTCCCTTCGCCTTCCTCTCTCATCTTCTCCTCCTCCAAAAACCTCCTCTACCATTCCAGAGCTGATGGCAGATGGTGTTTTAATAAAGTCCAGTAGGAATAGGACTGTGAGTAAACAATGCAGCACATGCCAACTCAGTAATTGCTGGGCACTATTACAACCCCTGTGTCTGGCAAAGGAGGGAAGGATGAGAGGGAGAGAGAATTAAAAAAAGAGGATGCATCAGACACACAGTGAAAGGACAAATCAGGAATCTGAAAAACAGAGAGCGAGGGAAAACCAGAAAAGGAAAAGGCAAAAGATGGAGGGGAAAGTGGGTGCACAGAGGGGGGTGGGCAGGATACGCACATATACACCTAGCAGCTGGAGCCAGAAAAGCGCAGCTGGTGGAGGTGCAGGGAGGCCAAGGGGGGGGGGGGGGGGGGCTGTGCAGAGCTGGGATGGGTTGGTCTTTGCTGTGCTGTGCTGGGCTGGTCTAGGCCAGCGGGTGCAGCGCGCGGCCTATAGCCTCCAGGCTATGGGATCCAAGCCCAGTCTCTGAGTCCCAGGCACTGCTCTGTGGTCTCCACAGCTGACACATGGCCAATGCAGTTCCCTGTCAAACCCCAAGTCAGACACATTGTGTAGGATGTTGACTCATGCAGGAATAAAGTTAAAGCTCCAGTTCCGTACAACTCTCATACATACGGTGGGGAAAAAAGTGAAAAATGTCAAATTGGAAGCTTGGAATAAGAACATTTTATTCTAAGATTTATAGAATATAATATTTTATAAGTTATTTAACATTTTAAGCTTTACTCTTCTTTAAAAAGGTATAGACCCAGTGCGTTGCATAGAAGACAGTTTCCTACACATACATAAATCTTGCCATTTGATCCTTTCTGTACTGAGCCTTTATCACATATGAAAGAGGTCCTTGCAACTCTGCAGAGAGCTTTCCCATGATGCACCATTAGGCCTGTTGCCTCCAGGGGTGTCAATCAGAAATCATCCCTCTACAAGTCTGACAGCTCGGCTACTTTACGTCATGCACCTGCTTGGCTCAAGTACTCAGAAGGAAATATGTTAATTGATGGATAACAAAGAAATGCCAGGAAAGCAACACATCTGTAAGCTGTTTAAACACACACAATAATAAAACAATGTGAACTGATTTAGCTGAAACATGAATGAATTTTTCACCTTTTCAAGACTTTATCAAGCAAGAGAAAGTATCTCAAAATGGTAAAGTGCATACGATAGCAAAGGCATATTATTTCACTTTTACCTGGCTAGAACTTGATTAATTACCTCCAGCAGCTATAGTTAGTGGTTCTCATCAAAGACAATTAAAGAAAATTACTTTTATTTTAAAGTTGAGGTTAAATGACCAGCCTCCTTAACCTTGAATTTCACCATCTGCATGAATATTGAATGATTCCTTTAACCTTCTGTTTTAATGCTGATTGAAGCAGAGTAGGGATATTGCATATTTGTAATTAGGGGCTGCTGGATAAGATTTAAGCTCAGAGCCTCATTAGCTTAATCATGCGGACTCTTATTAATTATGTAGGTGGAGGTATAGTGCTAATTTTAAAAAAGATCTTCTCTGTAGAAAACTTTTTTTGCTTAGAGTAATTATTTTATGATTGATTCCTCTTAAATCATGTCATCATTTCCAATTCCATACAAAGTAACAATTTTGCTTTATATTGGAATTCATACAGATATAAGAAAATGATGATAAGTCTAACACCAGACCTGCTGTATCCTCCTCTGATGGATAATCTCAGGCAAGGCCAAGCTATATGAAGCTAATCCATATGGATGCTAACACAAACACAGAGCCTAAGGATATCACCAAAATACTGCATCAAACAGCTTCCTGACAGGTTTGCTGATGATCACAAAAAGGATTCGTGTCGAAACACAACTTCTCTTCGATGACATCTTGAACTTCTGTCCGACCAAGTCTTCTCACATGCTTTCAGGCCTTGAGAATTTGCCTTTTTCCCCTCGAGGCACCAAGGCTGAGAGACAGAAAGAGTGAAAGATAGAGAACTTGGTGGATCAGAGAGAGCGAAATATGAGCTACTCTCTCCTACAACAAGATCAGTCAGAGTCAAGTTTTCACCATAAGGACAGTCCCCATGGGCCGGCCATATTTATTTGAGCACAAAGTCAAACACAACCTCACAGCACTCCCACCTCGTACTCCCAAACTTCTATCAGGTCTTACCTCAGACATCTTTCTTGCATCCAGTTTGCCAGCAGGTTTTGGTTCACACCATTAATCTTGACTGAGAATTTGGGAGAGGAGATGGCATCGGGAATTCAAGGGAGGTAGAAGAGGTGGGAAAGTGGGTCAGAGGACTTAGACCGAAGCGAAGGCAGCTGCCCCTTTACCACCTCAGTCTTCTTACAGAACTCTCCACATCACCTTCCCTCCGTCTCAGAGGTATAAAGGTGACAGTTGGTGAGGGACCTTTGAGAGACCAACGCATTGGCCTTGGCTCTTCTACCAGTCATGTGTGTGAAAATGCTTCTAAGAATATCTACACTACTCTAGTCAGGTCATTTGAAATTAAGAGACTGAAATTGTCTCAGATGAGGAATGCTATTATAAGAAACTGTAAGTCATGCTTACTTACTGATGGTCCTGAGGCCTTTGTGATCCCATTGGATGCAATGGCACTTTTCCCTTCAGCCTTATGACATTTAACTGTCATACAGAGATTGTGCAAGTTACCAAAATGCAGGAGTGATTTGACCTCTGTGCAATAAATATAAACGAAATTACAGTTGTATGGCATCTTAATAATTGCATTGTTTGTAAGTGATCCCAGTCTTACCAGAGACAAACGTTTACTAATGTCTAATACACAAGTTTGACGAGATCTCAAAATAGAATTCTGAATTCTCAAAAAAGAGTTCTGAATCGTAAGATGACAAAGTATCCCTGGACTGTGTATTTTTCCTGCAGGGCTACATCCATGTGACACGAAATCGTCTTGCATTAAGAGTAGAATGTATAAGTCCGAATCATTTAAATAAACCTAACCCTTATCATTTATTTTTAACTTCTAACCCTAACTATTTTCAGTCCTGTCAAGTTGCAAGATGCGTAGGGATGAGAGTGTAATGATGTGGAGCTGCATGGGTAAAAAAAAAAAAGGTTCCGAATAGATCACATTTGTAGGTGGCACTGTGAATGCTTGTGAATTGACCCAAATACTGGCCGTCAGAAGTATTCTAAATCACATAGAGTTTTGAAGAAAAGGAATATCAGAGCATGATAACAATAAGATATAAACACAGCCACACTTACTTGTCTTTTAAAAAATAGAAAGAGAAAAATGAAGAATTTGGACAACTGAGCAAAATCAAAAACATGCATATCATTAAAAAATAAGACCATAGTAATAACAGAATGACAATATGAACTAGAAAGCTGCAAGCAGCTGTGAGCGGGACCGAGGTGTGCGTACGTTGGATGTGCGCACGTTGGGGCATGCGCTGGACGCCGTAGTCGCGCAGCTCTGCCCACACGCACGATACCCTCTGCATACGTACGAGTACATAATAACCCCAATGCGGAGGGGTTTTTGAAAATTTCTAGGGGGCGCCACTGAGCCATTTTGCTCCACCCACACATGATACCCTTTACATACGTACGAGGTTGAGAGACTAGACGTGTGTGCCAAGTTTCATGACTTCAGGATGATGATAAGGCTTTCAAATCACAAACGCCATCACACGATTTTAATCGCCTGGCCACGACCACACCGTTCAGAGTTCGGAAAAGTTTCTCAAGATTATTATTCCCCCATGTCTTAAGAGTAAGCTGGCCAAGTTTGAAGCTTGTAGCATTAAATCTGTAGGAGGAGTTCAATCAAATGCGAGGTTTGGAAAAAAAAAGACATTGCCGACCACCATTAGGTGGCACTGTAGGTGGATGTCACTATTTTATATGTGCACGTTCAGTCTGGGTCCAGCAATCACCGTATGAAGTTTTGGACAGATTAGATAATGTATGTGGGAGTTATAAGTGACTTCATTTTTTATGGCGAGTCATAAATTTGAGGCGTCGCCACGGCCACGCCCTTTGAGGTTTGAAAAAGTTTCTCCATGATTTATTCCCCCCATGTCTTAAGAGTAACCTGGCCAAGTTTGCAGATTTTAGCATTAAATATGTAGGAGGAGTTCGATAAAATGCGAGGTGTGGAAAAGAAAAAGACGTTGCCAACCAACAGTAGGTGGCGCTAAAGGTGGATATCACTATTTTATATGTGCGCGTTCAGGCTGGGTCCAGCAATCAACGTATGAAGTTTGGGACAGATTGGATAATGTGTGTGGAAGTTATAAGCGACTTAATTCTTCATGGCGAGTCATAACTTTGAGGCGTCGCCACGGCCACGCCCTTTGAGGTTTGAAAAAGTTTCTCAATGATTCTTTCCCCCCATGTCTCAAGAGTAACCTGGCCAAGTTTGAAGCTTGTAGCATTAAATCTGTAGGAGGAGTTCAATCAAATGCGAGGTTTGGAAAAAAAAAGACATTGCCGACCACCATTAGGTGGCGCTGTAGGTGGATGTCACTATTTTATATGTGCACGTTCAGTCTGGGTCCAGCAATCACCGTATGAAGTTTTGGACAGATTAGATAATGTATGTGGGAGTTATAAGCGACTTCATTTTTTATGGCGAGTCATAAATTTGAGGCGTCGCCACGGCCACGCCCTTTGAGGTTTGAAAAAGTTTCTCCATGATTTATTCCCCCCATGTCTTAAGAGTAACCTGGCCAAGTTTGCAGATTTTAGCATTAAATATGTAGGAGGAGTTCGATAAAATGCGAGGTGTGGAAAAGAAAAAGACGTTGCCAACCAACAGTAGGTGGCGCTAAAGGTGGATATCACTATTTTATATGTGCGCGTTCAGGCTGGGTCCAGCAATCAACGTATGAAGTTTGGGACAGATTGGATAATGTGTGTGGAAGTTATAAGCGACTTAATTCTTCATGGCGAGTCATAACTTTGAGGCGTCGCCACGGCCACGCCCTTTGAGGTTTGAAAAAGTTTCTCAATGATTCTTTCCCCCCATGTCTCAAGAGTAACCTGGCCAAGTTTGAAGCTTGTAGCATTAAATCTGTAGGAGGAGTTCAATCAAATGCGAGGTTTGGAAAAAAAAAGACATTGCCGACCACCATTAGGTGGCGCTGTAGGTGGATGTCACTATTTTATATGTGCACGTTCAGTCTGGGTCCAGCAAGCACCGTATGAAGTTTTGGACAGATTAGATAATGTATGTGGGAGTTATAAGCGACTTCATTTTTTATGGCGAGTCATAAATTTGAGGCGTCGCCACGGCCACGCCCTTTGAGGTTTGAAAAAGTTTCTCCATGATTTATTCCCCCCATATCTTAAGAGTAACCTGGCCAAGTTTGCAGATTTTAGCATTAAATATGTAGGAGGAGTTCGATAAAATGCGAGGTGTGGAAAAGAAAAAGACGTTGCCAACCAACAGTAGGTGGCGCTAAAGGTGGATATCACTATTTTATATGTGCGCGTTCAGGCTGGGTCCAGCAATCAACGTATGAAGTTTGGGACAGATTGGATAATGTGTGTGGAAGTTATAAGCGACTTAATTCTTCATGGCGAGTCATAACTTTGAGGCGTCGCCACGGCCACGCCCTTTGAGGTTTGAAAAAGTTTCTCCATGATTCTTTCCCCCCATGTCTCAAGAGTAACCTGGCCAAGTTTGAAGTCTGTAGCCTTAAATCTGTAGGACGAGTTCGATCAAATGCGAGATGTGGAAAAAAAGAGATGTTTCCAACCCCCAGCAGGTGGCGCTATAGGTGGATGTCGTTATGATAATATGTACGCGTTCAGGCTGGGTCCAGCATTCACCGTATGAAGTTTGGGACAGATTGGATAATGTATGTGGAAGTTATAAGCGACTTAATTTTTTGTGGCGAGTGATGGCGAGTCATCAAACTTTGAGGCGTCGCCACGGCCACGCCCTTTAAGTTTTGAAAAAGTTTCCCCGTGAATTTTTCCCCCCATGTCTTAAGAGTAACCTGGCCAAGTTTGAAGTCTGTAGCATGAAATCTGTAGGACAAGTTTGATCTTATGCAAGGCGTGGAATCGGCAAAAAATGGCACGAAAACGCACTTTCCATCCAAAATGGCCGCCTTCCTGTGGACTTGTCACATTGGCGGCCACAGACTTTTTTGTGCATCTGGGCATGATGAATGAGTGTACCGAATTTCGTTGTCCTACGCGAAACTAATCCTATTAAAGGGACCATTTTTAAGCATTATAGGGGGTGCTACAGAGTCAATGAGCCACTCCCAAAAATATAAAGTTTAGATTCTTTCATGTCGTCGACTGGCAGGTGGCGCTCGCAAAATTTCCTGAGTTTTCGCATACCTTTTGCAAAGAATAAGAATATAGAAAAATAATAAACCTTACAGATACAATAGGGTCCTTGCAGTTTCACTGCTCGGTCCCTAATTAAATCAATATTCAACTGATTTAATAATCTTCAACTGAGAAGTAATTCAATTATCAAAGGGTGCAAAAAATTTGAAAATTATTTGGCATGTAAATTATATTGCACAGGGGTGTACTTACATCGCTAATATAGTGTAGGTATTGTATTATATGTTAGAGTTGATTATTTGCATGTGTAAATATATAAATAAAATACAAATGATACTGCATTATTCGTGCTGAAAGAATTCCTTTATTCAACGTGTAGAAAAACTGAAACTACGCTTCCCTCCAAATGAACTCAATTCACACAGAATCAAAGTTCCAAACATCAAGGGGTCTGGGAAGTATATATACCAATAAATATATTAGAATATTACTTTTACACCTCATCTATCATGAGTATAATTTCATGGGTCACCTTTTTAGAAATTAATCTAATTCCTTGACCTGTTACGAGTGGAAGCGCTAACATGGGTGGGCTCAGAGTTAAATTGCACTTGTGACTTCATGGATTGCATTTTCAATTACCTCCTAACACTGCTTTGAGTGTGTGTGTGTGTGGGAAGGGAGTAGATCAAGAATGTAGCATTTACCAACATCAGGTTGATTTAATGGAACGAGTAGCATGGAAAAGTGAGATTTAATGAGCTATAATAAACAGCAAGAAGGTAGAAAATATCCAACAGTCAGTGAATGGTTGTCGATTGATTGCACACTGTCTATCGTGGCAAATTTGAACTAGAGTTGGCATTAATGCAAGAACAATGTGGCAAACACTTCTAAAACTTTGCTCAAGTCTGCACTAACACATGATTGCCGTTTACTGATTTTTATAGCCAACACCGTAATAAAATGGGATATGACAATGACATGTTATCTGATCTCTTCCTCCAAAGTTTTGTGTTTGACAGTGTTATCCCATTGTTTACACTGGAGTTTGTAACAAATTGCAGCACATGCAGGGTGTGCCTGGCAATCCACCTGTTGCATACTCAGATGGGCGCCTCTGGATCATGAATGAAATTTCAATTTCACACGAGGAAAAGGTTTTAGTAAACTATTGGGTTTCAAGGCTACATGAAGTCATCCAATGAGTCAGATATACACACACATACATATAAGGGCCCACATGACTTGGCAATTGTGTGACAAGGCAGAAAATAAGTAGAAAGCATAATACCACTGACTTTAATGTAAACACTAAGCAGAAAGAGTTTCCAACATCCCTTCAGCAAGTGAGAAAATCTAACTAACAGACATTTTCTTGGTGTAATACGACTAATTTTCAGTCGTCCTACCTGTGTATACCAACACAGATAATTCTTCATCAATTTGATCCAGATTGACATCAGCCTTTACTTTTCCGACTTTGTGAATATTAATAAAAAAGACTATCATGGATTAGTTTCAACTTAAGGTAAATATAAATATTGACCATAGCAGAGACATTGTTTTCATAAGGATTAAAAGCTCTGCACACACACACACAGACACACACACACACACCCACACACACACACACACACACATATATATTGTCATAAGGTAAACCCACAGAAATTTCCTTTACAGTTGATAAAGTTCAGAGATGCATCCATATAATGAGCAAACAAAAATATCTACAAAATTCCTTTCACTCCTTGTATAGATATATCTTGAAACTTTAACTTAAGGGTAATTCACATGTTTTAATGCAAATTCGGGACACTTTTGGGTAAGAAAAAACTCAAGTTATAAAAGAAAGAAAAATTCACTGCTATCCATTATAAGACCTAGAAACCCCTAGAATTAGACATCACATCTATTACGAAGGAAATGTAAGAATAGTTAATTTTTCATATACTTCTATACTGATTGAAACCAAATTGTTTAAGAGGTTTCATTATAGAGACAGACTGAAATGATTCCAAAAATAATGACACAAGATTGTGCCATATAATTGCAGGGCTCAATCATTCAAGTAAGCCAAAAAGCTAATGTTGACTTACCACAAAACCTTTCAACTGGCTAATCCCCCTCACCCTCCCTCCCCATTTTCGGAAGAGGTGAAAACATAGCCGTCTTTTTCCTTAGGGTAAACTGTCTTCACAAGCATTAGAGAAGGGAAAGGAAGAAAAGTCGTTCACTGATAGATATGAGAGCACATCTAGATCCCTTCATGTCGTGTCAACTACATCCTGAGGTGAAGAGGACACAGTGAAAGATTAAGTGGGAGTGTCCTGCAGTTTTATTATTGTCAGTATTATTCTCATGTTGTAAGTGCAGCTTTTGCATGTTGACTATAGGACGGGATCACTTTCATCACCTCAAGAAGGTAAATCAAATAACAGTTTTAATGGTATACATCCAATACCTTGAGGGGTAAATGAACTGCACTGTATTTAAACACGTTCTAAGGTTTTACTGGCAACAGTCAGTTGTGCTATTTTGATTACGTGTGCCCGTTTCCATATAATATGGCTAATGAGTAATAATCCTCAGCTAACAATTTATTACCTGAAATAGAAGCTCAGAGTTTCAATCAACAGCTCTTCAGTTTTTGCTAGCCTTGATTTGTTTTTGTGTCATGACTGCTGTCAATGCCAACCTAGCTATAGTACGAGCTCAGAGGGTCTGCCATGTGGATGCAATTTCAGCTGAATGATTTTTTAAAACCGCAAATCAAATGAAAGATTCAGCTTTAAGGGCAGAAAATAAACCCAGAACTGATCTGCATTACACTAAAAAAAGCAAGAGGGAAGTAAGAAAACCAGATAGATAAGATCTGAATGTAATGGTTGCGGAGATACACACATTTCCTTTGATTACAAGGTATTAGTGTCATCCATGGGGCCATTAGCAGGAAATGCTGGGCTGCTCACCACATTGGAACAAGCACAAATGTCAATCTCTATGAATTCAGTTATAATTATATTTGAATGGATCTTCACCACTGCCATTTCTGTCTTTCACCAGGCAGTTTTGAATGAGCGCTCTCAGAGATTCATGAATCGTGGTAAAACCACACAACTGGATTGTATGTTTTTCAATAGGTTTCGAGGGAAGGTTTCCTCCATTGCTGATAGGCCCGAAAAGGATGACAGTACAAACAAATAGAAAATAAATTCCATAAACTGCAAATTTATAAAACACGGAAAATAAATTTCCTTTGGCAGTTTTGAGGGTAACCAGGAGTTTAAAAAAAAAACTATTATACAAAATTCTTTGGGTTATTAAAGATTTTATGATTATAATAAACACCTATTGGCAGATATGTTGAAACTAAGTCATTCCAACCAGAGCCGTAATACATACACAAAACCATATAAAACAATTGGACAAGCTCGCTATTTAGTCTGCAAACTGCCTTCTTATCTCATATGCCGTTTACATGTCAATATTTTCACACATCACTCTAATTTAAGGTAACTTCAGCAGCACGTAAAAAATTGCAACTTTAAAAAAAAAACAGCATCAGGATAATATGCCTAAAGGAACCTAAGAGAATAGACCAGCAGCTGTGTGACAACATCTGTTGTGAGAGCACTACCCCAGATAAAATCAAACTTAGTGGTAGTGCATGACACAGGTGAGGACTGAGTCAGTGCGCAGTGCCGCTATTTGTGCTAAGGCCAACCCAAAAAATCAACTTGAATTACATGTCCTCTCTTCTGGCTTTCTTTTGTTCAAAGTCATTTATTACATCCTTCAGGTTCAGCTAGCTGGCCTCACTAACTCCGTTACGGCTGTCTTAGGCACCCCACTTTTGTTTTGGTTCTACAATTTTTGTCAATTTCGGGCTTGCTGTCTGCTGTGAAAGTGCTGCTGCATTGTTCTACACTTGTCTTTATTTACACATGTAAATATTGTCATATTGCATTTGCATTTGTTGTATAAGTGGTAGTTACATCTTTGACTGGTGCAGAGAGGATCTAAAGTCTGGTCGGAGTCAGCACCAAAACCATTCATGAACTTTAACATGCATCATTCACAACAATGTGTGCAATATGCATGTTTAAGGCAGAAAAATGGGCAACATATTTTTATCTTGTGTTTTAGAATATATAAATTTACGCTAAAAATGCATATTTAAACAAATTTAAAAAAAAGCACAACATAACCACCACTCAGATGATCAAAGTTTGTGAAAGTGAATATGATTGGCTGCAAATGATGGCTTCTTTGTGCCATTATATCAAAGTTGTTTTGACAGCACTCATTGGACAGAACAATACACACCCACACATACGGTGAGGATAATAGATATCAACAATTAATTATTGAAATAGAAATATTCAATAAAAGACCAGAATGACATTTTTTTTCATTACGTCATGGACCAGGAAAACATGCTTTTGATGATTCATGTTTAAATTTGTTCTTTACTTTGATGTACAAGTCTAGCACCCATTTGCTGTGATATATGGTGAATGGATACTCTTTGGACTTTTGGACTTCTGTGAAATGTTTCTTCCTTGATATAGACAATTATATCCAGATGTTAGATTTGATTGTAATCCATGTCAATATTGGTAATCAGAAATATTTGCAACAATTGTGACCATCGTCATTATTTTCAAAGCTTTATCGAAGTGAGAAAACCTTCAGGCGTGTCTGCTGATGTGCAGTTTGTATGGCTTACGGACTCAGCAAACTCAATGCACCATCTCCACGTGTTGCCATGGTTACCGTGTGAACACATTCTGACAATGACACTGGATTTTAATTCTATAATCGGGCCATCAACTATTTTTTTGGCATATTTAATTCTATCCAAGGGGCCAAGTATCAATATAATCACATCTTTAATGTTAAAAACAACCCAGGGACAACTGTGAAACAGACCAGCCATAAAGTGGAAGCTAGAGAAGTGTCACTGCCTACACACTTATGTGTTTCACATAGGCAGGTACCGAGAGGCTTGCCTTCCACTAAAGAGGCCTCTTTGCCAAAATCAACACCCAAGATAAGCTTACATTGCTAGTTGTCCACAGTGATGAAGAAGAAAAGTTGTTAGAGAAATGATTTATTTCATGACAGAAAAAAATGCCATTTGGCCACAACAACCAAAGGAACGAGTGAAGGTGAGGCCTTCAACCCTAAAAACATTGCAATGACACCTAATACTGGTGGTGGCAGCATCATGCTCTGGGGTTGTCTTGGTGGATGAAAATGGAGAGCTACCTCGGAATTCATGAGCATGAACTTAAGCCATTATTCTGGGCAGTAATAGGCAAGGCAAGGCAATTTTATTTATAGAGCACAATTCATACACAGGGCAATTCAAAGTGCTTCACAGCTACATAAAATCACAAGAAGGCAATAAAATCATTAAAAAAAAAAATTGAATAAAATAATAATAAAAAAAAATATATATATATATACATATATTTAAAATAATCATTAATTAATTAAAAAAGTGCAGATAAAATACTTTCAGGTGTCATATGCACAGCTAAATAGAACTGTTTTCAGCCTGGATTTAAACATTGTCAGAGTTGAGGCCTGTTTCACATCTTCTGGAAGACTGTTCCAGATTTTAGGAGCATAAAACTGAAACGCAGCCTCACCTTGTTTAGTCCTGACTCTGGGCACCAGCAGGAGACCCCTCCCTGAGGTTCTCAGAGCCCGAGTTGGTTCATATGGCTTTAACATGTCAGAGATGTACTTTGGCGCTTGACCATGAAGAGACTTGTACACAAGCAGAGCTGTTTTAAAGTCATGGGCATTAATGCCCAAGAGGAAAGTGATCTCAAACACATCAAACTTTCTGTTTTTGAATGGATAAAGCATCCTAACCTTCTAATGTGTTAAAACTGGCCTTTCCAAAGTCCTGACCGAAGAATATATTTTTGCTCTATCCCTACATGTGAAGCGTATGGATGGTTTATTTGGGATTAAAATAATTCTGATCATGATTTTGTTGGGTGCATTTTGCAAAAGATTTTAGAAAACACTGACTAATGTGTACTGTATATCTTGAATTTCTTGTTTTTCTCATCAGCATTAATTCCTCTGTTCATGTTTAAGTTAAGTTTATTCCTTCCTGTTAAAATTCTTCAGGGTAACCACTGGGATGTGGCAATAATGTCAGCCTCTGTCACGGGTTTCTATTTCTAAGATAAGAAATGGAGTGCAGACAGCACACTTCGGGCATTGTTTCCATGTATTACAAGCAAAATGCTCAAATGTCTTGGAATTTCAGGGGGCAATCTGTTGCATCAACCCTTTCTTAGAAAAAGAAGAAAAAAGAACAACTTCAAAGCTGAGTGTCAGAAGGTTGACTCAGAAAGGTCATTTTCTAGCAATGAGAAAATCCTACTTTGCAAAATGGAGACCATGGGTGCTGTCAAATCAATGTCATTCAGTTGTGTTGACAAATTAGTTTGTTAGAGTTGTGGTATGCCACAAATGCAGTGCAGCCTCTCATTCCCACCCATCTTCCCAACCAATCATGCTTATCTTCACCTCCATCACTACTAAAACTAAAACTCAACAACAACACATGCTTAAGGCTCCATGTGCAAAGAAGTGTGAGTGTGTTCCCCTTGCCCAGTAGTTACCCAGATATTTAGTCACGTCAAGTAAGATTCCAACCCGTAGGGAGTAGAAACATTCAGTTCAAAAGTAAGATGTAACATGTGATCTATTTTAGGAAGAACTGAAAAAACGTTTAATCACTTCACATTGAGCTGAGTCGCAAGAATGTCCATCGGTCATTACAGCTAAGTTCCAAGCATGTGTCTTTGTATTTGTTCTTAATGTTTTCATTATCGATGTGATTTCAAAGGTTAAGTTCCCCTAAAACATCCATTCTCAACAGTTTGAAAAAAAATATTTAATGTCTTTAGCAAAACAAGCCTTTACTGACATTAAAACTAGTCAATAAGATCAATTTGGATAGTTTAACTGTGAAACTAAATGTAAATGTTCATTTTCCATGTTAAAATTTCTACAGCAGCAACAACAGATATCACTGGTGATAGAGTAGAGGGCAGAGGGTAGACTATAGTCTATACATTGTGGAACTAAACACAGCCCGTGTATGAACGAAAGCTGAAGTTATTCATAGAAGTTGTTGTCCAGCAGTTAATCGTCTTTTCCTCTTCGAAAACAAAATGAAAGTCAAATGAACATGACAGATTCATAAATGTAAAAATGGAGCAAAATTACTAAATAAGATCAGAAGCTGGGTAAAACAATACAAATGTCCTGATTTTGAATTTAGATGGAAAGATGTTCATTTGCAGTTTGAATGTTTCTCAATAAAGGACGTGCATCAAATTATAAGTCTTGCATGTTTGCAAGTTCAAGTTGCAAGTCTAAATGTGTGCACAAAAACAAAATCAGTCCATGATGTACATCTGAATGTGGATTAAATCAGTTTGACATTAAAACCAAATGGGAGTCCAAAACAGAATGATCAGGAATTGTGACATGTCGTCTGCAGAATTGCCGTGGGACTCTTCCCTCATATGACAGATTTATGGAATTTTTGTTTTGATAATCCGTGTATTGGTGATACCTGTCACAGCACACAGTGGTATCCACCGAGCCCACTCAATCTCTCAGCTAAATCTCCCTGTCTACACAGCATTGGCCCTGTGATAAGAAGGTGACACTGTCACTCCTGCCCACACACACTCACACACAAACACATGCATTTTGATCACATAAATACACACTCAAACACACACATATGCACGTGCACACTTGCACGGATAGCCTCGGAGGCGTTCAGTGTGCATAGGCGTTCAGCATCATGCTAATTTTCATTGTTGTGATAAAAATAAACAGGTCTGGGGAGCTGAATCTGAAGGCCCGAGGGTCACGGCGCGCTCGACTGACAACGGGGGAGTGGGGAGGGTGCGAGGGCGGGGCGGGGGCTCAGACTGAATTACCTTGATCCTCCACGACAGCCTCGCATCACTGTCACCAGCCTGTTTGGAAGGGCTTGATGGGGCTGTGGTGCTAAGTTGGAGTAAGCTGACTGCGATGGATGTGTGTTGACAGTGTACTGTATTCAAGGGCACATTGAAATGAGCGGGTGAAATGGGGGAAAGTTTGCTAAGCCATGTGTGCCATAATTATCCTGGGCTCTCCTCATGCCTCTTATCTGGTGGCTGGTTGTGATTGTCAGATGAGTGAGGGATCAACTGTGACATTATGTGTCTCACAATACCCACTAAATCTTACAATAAACAGGAGGTGTTATGTGGGAGGTCTCTGTCACGTAATGGTTTAACACTATAATAATATTTAAGAGTTTATTTGAGCATTATAAAAACTATTCGTATTACCACATTGCTATTTTCTCGTTATCTGATCTGTTACTAATCATATTTAACTTGGTGATTATATAAAAGATTAACAATGCTGCAAAACAGGTTTTTTTTCCATCTCGATAACATCAGCATAATATGCACCCTCAAAAACATTTCTAAAGTATTTAAATATGTATATACATATGTAGAGAGTTTCAAGTTTCTGATTGTACCGGCTGAGTTGCAAGGTTTTAAATCACAGGTGAGGTGCCACACTCAAGCACTAGGTGGTGCTTGAACACAGCCCTCACACACAGGAAACACACACGTATCTAAACACTCTTTTCTTCTACACACACACACACACACACACACACACACACACACACACACACACACACACACACACCATCATCAGCTCCTGTTCTATTCACTCTTAGAGAACAACAAAACACCCCCACCCCTGCCCTTTCACGCAAGTACGCACGCACACACATTCAAAGACATGCACACACAAAGAGGTGGAAAAAGATGCAAGGCTCAACTTTCAGACTTCTTCTCTGTTCATTTGATATTCATCGGCTTCCCTTTCAGCTCTCCCTCCTCACCTGTCACACACACAAACACTCACCGGTCCACCTCTCTCTCCACCTTACTCATCAAATCTCAGCTCCACGTGTCTTAAGCTATGATATCCATCTAATCATCTGGCCCCTTTCTCCCCAGTCTCCCTTCAGGTCTGTGAGGGAGATGTGGTTGCATGCAGGGCAGGCGACCAGTTGCAACACAATTCCTTTGAATTCACCTTACAGACACACAGTTTTTCCACACGCATGCTTAAATATACGTAGATTAAGTTGATCCCTTCTGGCCAAATAGTTTATTGTGGCACTTGTGTATGTGTGTGAAGACGTAAAATAAATGTTAGCAGCATAGAAATGTAGTATAGAAAACATTACAACTTCTAGTGTTGAAGTGATGTCATTATGTTTTGGCTGAATACTCATAAAGCGGTGCAGGAAACATACTAATCAACAAATTTTCATTTTGATCAAACAGAGTAGATTATCCATTTCATTAGATAAACACATACAAATATAACCGAAGGTCTAAAACAATGAGGAGTGTGTGTACATATGTGCGTTGATGGCGCCTGTAGCAACTGTATGACTGTACCAATGGGAGTGATTGTTTGAGTCCCTGTGTGGCCTTTTTCTGTCATGCTTCTCTCAACCAGAAACAATTTAGTGGTGCATTTTGGTCTGGACCAGGGGTGGGGACAATCTGTGTATGTATATGCAATGTATATGTGGATGTGTGTGTATTTGGAATCATCTTTCTGTCTACATTTGTGCATGCTAAATGTTTTGAGACTGAGTGAAAATATCTGGAATCGTATTTGTGCGTGTGTGTGTGTTCATTGGTGGGTCTATGGGGCAGCTGCGTGAGCATTCCTGTTGACGTTAAGCAGCTAAACAGTACCAGCTTGCTGGGCTCTTAACCTCCCCACTAAGAAAGAGAACCTAATGAAGTCCTGAAAGGCTTCCTGAGTCTCTCATCTGGCTTTGTTTAGGACCAGCTCTGCCTCTCTTTGCTTGAGGAAAGCCATTAACCCATTGAAAAGACAGTCACATAGACCCTGGAAGACAGGTCTGTATGGTTAAAAAAATGTGCGTCTGAACGAATACTTTTACTACCCCCCCCCCCCCCTATTTTTTTCTCCTTTTCCCCCCAGAGTGCAGGACTAACACTGTGAGGGTGCATTTCACAACCCAACCATGATATTTTCTTAATCCTAGCTTAATAGTTTTGGTGCCTAAACCTAGCCAAACTGCAAGTGACAGCAAAACTGAAAACAGACACAAGGATTCATGGTGAAACAAACCATACTGAAGTTGAACAAAAAAAGTCACTCTACTCCCCCTGTACTTTTCTTCCAACTATGCCATAACCTAATTTTGAAAATCTAGAAAAAGTTAAATTACTCCAATGTAATTTTTTTGTGGTTAATTATGAGTCCCCCTCCATCCCTATGATTGCTCTGGAACAACCAGGAAGCAGCAGTGCATGTCAGATTATCTGCCATTGTGGATAGTGATGAGACAATGGGGTGAAGGAAGTACTATGGGTGGAGAGAGATGGATGAAAGAAGTAAAAAAAAACACTGAAGGCATCATTCTCTGTTTCTGAGATCCCCCGTCTTTTTTTTTCTTTGCACACATGTAATGGCACTTCATTTTAATCTTATAGTTTGTGTATACTCAATAGAGGGAAATTGTTTCTACGTGGTTATGCCAGTCTATTGAGAGTACGGCAAGTGAGAAGGGAATGGGGGAGCATGCATGGCAAATAAAAAACTGCGGCAGTTAAAATTGAATTTGTATTCACCAGGAAGTGGGTTAACCCAGTTAAAAGTCAGGGAATCCAATAGCACAGCCTGATATGTGGTGTCGAGACAATCTCCTTTGGGGAGCTTAGACGCTTGGCTCATATGCTGCCTACCCGGGCTCAGAGCATGTTTTCAGGTAATAATAATACATCATATTGCTTAACGGCATATTTATGTAAGAACTCAGCGAGAGGAGGCATCTGGAGTGCCTTGGTGTTGTTCTTTGAAATCACCTCCCTCAGATATGTGCCACTCGCAGTTGTTATGTTTTCTCTTCCTTATCAGTTTTGTAGAAATAGAAAATTCTATTACAGAGCGTATTTGGTTTTTCACAGTCAGATGCCTTCTCCTCAGGTTGCATTTTGAGGGGGGCGCAAGCATTTTCCCCCAGATTTCTGCTTTTTAAGAGACACCATAACCGTGTTTGTGTACGTGTGTGGCTCCACCACCAGGCGTGTCTTTGTATGCTGCAGAAAAAAAGGCATGTTTTTGTTACTTGAAAAAAAAAAAAATACATGGAATGGGGAGATGACAAATCTTCCAGTCTTTGTTATAGGAGTATATTGACTGCCCTTGGTTCATTGACTTTTTATTACAGGAGGTAGCACAACTGTCAGCAAATAGAGAAAAAATAGTTTCAGCCATTTACTTTGGAACATTCCAAGCCTATAATTTTTGTACTCCATGTACACATTGTGTGCACAGTTTTTGTGTGCGTCAGCAACTAGCATGTTTTTGCTGTCTGTGTGTGGATTTGAGTGTAGGAGGTGCAGCTGTAAGCAGTGATGATAGTGTGTACAATGAAAAGGAGGAGGAAGAGGAAGAGGAAGAACTGCAGACAGAGAGAAAGATAGAGGGAGGGAGGGGTAGACGAAGCCAGAGAGAAAGAGACAGCCAGACAGAGAGGTGGTTTCGGTCTACCAGGAACACACAGCTCTTGCCGCCAGCAGTGTGTCAGTGGTGGTCCTCTCATCCAGTCTGCTGCAGCATCTGCCAGTAAGGCACCAGACTGAGCAAGACCCAGATCCTTTCACGGCCCCATCTCAGGACCAGAGCCCCATCAACTGCCTTCTCCTCCAGGCCCAGCTGTCTTCCACTGCTCTTCCCGCCTCATACCTCTCAGTCTTCACACCAAAACCATGTTAGTAACCCTGAATCAGATCCCTCAGGCCTGTTTCTACTTTTTTCATGCAGCCTCAGCAGCATTTCCCTGTATCCCTTCAAATGCCTCTTCAAGAAAAACCAACCATAGTCTCTCAGGCCTGGCTAACCTCACATCTGTCCTCCAGCCCCTTTCAGTTCAAGTGCCAAGTCACTCTACCATTCATTCAAAAAGGACAGTACAAAAGTAATATTCAGAGTTGAACTGTATCGATCTTTTTTTTTTTAACTGCAGAATATCGCATTAATAACTGAGCACTACATTATTGGCTGTTATTGTAAGCAGCATGCAAGATCGTTGCTGGCAAAATTCTATCTCAGGGGAAGTGATGCCTCTTTTAAACAACCATCAGCAACACCAGTTTTGATTGTTGGATATCAGAAGAACCAAATACTATGCATGTCCATATCCATCTACAGGAGCTGGGCAGGGGACACAATAACTCACAAGTTACCATCAACATGTGAGAGAAAACGCCTATGCCCTTCAAGTCATGGTTTGAGGAAACAGTAAATAGTCCATCCCACGTTCCACTTTTCTATAAACTTAATCTCGAAATTGAGTCCTGAGTTTGCTCTCTTATTACCTACACCCCAAAGCACCTTAGTTATTCTGAGCTGTCTCAACTATCAACTAACTAATAGGTTTATCATTCTAACATCATTTTGGTTAGAATGATAAACCTATTGGTAAAATAATGATAAGTGAGATTACCTTACATACAACTTTTTGAGCTTCAGCTTAAAAACCATTCTTCTGATTCACCTCACTCCTCTTCATATCAGTGACCTAACGCAGTCTTTTCATCCCAGCTTTACCACATTAATATCAGAATAACCCAAACTGCTACAGCAGTCAACAGATTATGTTTTTGTGTGCCTTTAATTGGAACCAAAATAACATTAATTCAAATATGCAATCTTAAATCTTTTGTTTCCGTCTGAGTCTTTTACATTTCTATTTTCCCAAGCTGACCTAATGGACCCCTAAACCTTTAACCTCACGTCTAACCTGTTCCTCTCCCTCTTTATGACTCTCTCCTTCTTCCCTTCCTTCGTCCTCCTTCACTTCCCATTATCCAGCCTCAGTCATTCTCCTCAAGCCCTATCCCCATTTAAAACCCTTTCTCTTTCTCTGCTGGGGCTGGAGAGGGGCCGAAGCCGCAGCATCTACCCATCCGTTAGCCAGGAGCCAGAAAGCCCAGCCAGAGATGCCATCTGATACAAGTCTATCATAATGAAGGTCCAGCATGGGGCTAAATGAGTTTCCACCTCAGCCGCGCAAGGGGCTAATGACAAAACAGCCTCCCTGTGCTCTTTGGCCTGCCGCTAGCTTTAATCAGGGCATATGGCACTTGCCTAAACTGCTTGCCTATGAGAAGAGGAGAGGATTTGGAAAAAAAGCAAAGACAAGACCCTTGAGAAAGCTCTGAGAAAGAAAATGGATGTCTCAGTGACTTGGAATTTGGTATTGGACAAATAATAAGATCGTAAAGAAGTTTGAAGAGTTGAAAAAGTTGCCAAGTTTTCCTAAAACAAAAAAGTCCAGTGAGTAAAGTTGATGACTGTGCTTTGCACATTTTCAGATATTACAGGACCTACTCTATAGGAACACCTGTGTGGCTGCCTGATACAGTATAGAAATCACTAATAGCTTTCGTAGATTTATATTAATTTGCAGGATTTAATGTGCCTTAAATGGAAGATGATCAACAAGGGAAAACTAAGTGTATTAGTGCCCCGGTGGCATAAAAAGAGTGTGGAAGGGGGTGGGAGCTTAACAAATAGGCTACTTCATTTTCATAGCCCACTTTATGGCTCCCCAACCTATCTAAATTAGCTTAAAGGATTGATAATTCTTCACTAATATAAAACTGTTACTGAGCCCTTAAACTGTGACTTGCTCTTTTTAGGTTTTGTCAAACACTAAATAGAGGCTTGGTCGTGCAAATTTAATTAAAATCGCATAACAAGGCTTCCTTTTAATTTGATTAATTCTTTGTTGTTGTTTTAGATCCCTTGCGAAGACACCCATGACGTTTCGAGGTTATTTGTTCCACTGTCTAATGACAATTTTCTTGCACAATGACACCAGTTAAAGAGCCGCCTCAGAGCAATTTTTTATTTTTTTGCCTTGAAATTACAGACAAGGCTAAGCCAAAGGGGGACTAATAAACCTCACTCTTAATTCCACTGAGAGGCTACTGCTCTCTCCATAGCCCAAATGTATAAAAAAGAGTAATCGAGACTCCATTTAGTGTCCTTGTCTTGGCATTTGAGGCATTTTGAGGCAATGGTCATTTAACATAATAAATAAATAAATAGACATAAGGGGCATTAATAAACAAAGTGACTGATGATCTCTCAATTTCCAGCCTTCAAGCCATTCAAGTTTGCTATGAGATGAAGCCGAAGATATTTCCACACGTTGAAAAGATCTTAGATCATTTAAAATAATGGTTCACAAAAAATTTCCAAAGTATTCAACCTTTTCACTGTGAAAACATTTCTCAAAATGTGTTTGACTATATAAAGTCAAGTGCTCGTCGTGTGTTTGGTTTTATATAAAGCTTGTGTATTGTAGGTTGCTTTTTGGCAGCCAAGCTGTGCCAGGCTGTACTCAGCATGGAGAAAATGAACCTCTGAAACCCATGCTGACAGTTTTGGACCCTACTGCTTCTGATTTCACCAGCACCATAACCACTCTTGGCAACTAACAAGCCCCCAGTACAAATTAGCCAGCCGTCAGCAGGGTGCAAGGATTGCATATCCATGACAGAAAGAAGATAGAGGAAGGCTGAGTTTATCTGAGTAAAGGCCTTCACAGACAGATTCTTGGACTTCCCACTGAAGACTCCAGGTGTTTCTATTGCTTTCCTTTTGCTCCTCACTAATATATATCTTCCTCAATCTCTCTCTTATACAATCCTTCTTCATTCCAAACAGTGTCACCCAGGTTTTTCCTCAGAGCGGGATGATTGCTTGCAGCTGGGGCACATTGAGAACATTTTAATATTATGCAGAAGATTAGAGCAAACTAACTACATTATTCTCCAATTACACTCATTTCATCCAACTGATGTCTTTATATCATTTCCCTTGCCTCGATTAGTCTAATGTGGAAATGGAAGGGGGGGGGGAAATGCGCTTAGGACTGTACCGATTGTTCCTTGGTTGCCTATTATTTCAGAGCGCCATTAAAAGGGAGGCGTCTTTTATAGTGACTGTAAATAAAACGATTAGGGGTAGATCCAGCCGGGTGCTGAGGAAGATTTCATTCCAGGGATCTGCTTATCAATGTTCTTGGAAGGTTTTGAAGGATTGCGAGAGCCCGCCACAGACGAGAAGCTACCTTCCCCCACCTTCATCCCACAATGTCTCTCTGTCTCTCTGAATCCGCATTACGGTAGCAAATCTCACACTTGCTTTGCCTTCTTGTCATAAAATAAATAAATCAATTACATTCCCACACACATGCATGGCTTCTATCACAACACAGGTTCAAATCGTTTCGTCTCACATGCCTGTAAGCCGACTTAATATCCTGCCAAGCATGTCCAAATTATTAGAAAGTACATGAGTGACAATTGTCAGCCAATGTTGGTGATCCGCACACAGAAATATTAAATGCCATCAGCCTGAATGTGGAAAAGCTCCCTCACTTCCTAAACCCCTTGCCAAGCAGGAGGCCATTGTGGGTGTTCTATACAAAGCAAACGTGGCAAACGATAGCGATGAAGACCCCGAAAACCAGAGAGCTCCTCCAGCACTGTTATTTCAAGGCTTTTATTTCTATATGTATGCAACAAGTCCATAATCCTTACTTACCAGCATGCTGCTTCTTTATGAAATTATTGAAGTACTTTTGGAGTGTTCTGGCCTTTCATCGAGCATAGACGACTGAAAATGTGATACTGTATATTAACCATCCACAAGGAATTACTCCACATCCATTTATCCAGCAACATTGCCTTCAGCATGGATAGTGTTTGAGAGGGGTCTAACGGCATCAAATGTAATGTCGGCCTTAAAGGAATGAATGCAGTATATCATGGACATTTTTTATGTTTAGAATAAATTTCTGAAAAATGAGTTTTGTGAAAGCTGCCATTGTAGAGAAGTTTTTTTTAAAGTTTTTAAAGCTTTTCTAAGTACAACTAAGCAAAACTCGTGCACATTTATTCGCCTTTTGATCGATTTTTTTTTTCTTTCTCCAAAACATTTGACTTTACTTGTGTGAACATTCATTTGGACCAAAACAAGCCATACAGAGTGTGTAGTTTTGGGAAAAATACCACCACTAAACTTCCAATAACCCAGCAGCCACAATGCATCCAGCACCTTCTTATCCTCCATCTATCATACTCTTCTTTCTACGAACTATTGTCGAACAGACTGAATGATTCCAAAGGTCTCCTTTAGTTGTTTGTAATTGTGTTTATTTGCGTAAGTGCACATCTCTGTGTACTAAAGCTCTGGACTATAAGAAGACAGGAAAAATAGCTTTGACATTTTGGACAGAACAGATGGGCATGAATGGTGGAACTCTGCATGTGGTACTTCACAGTTTTATTTGATTTCGAAGCAATACTTTAAAACTGCATTTAATAGTTTTCTGGTTAGCAAAGTAGTGATACAGGCTTGATGCCACATGTGTCTTTTAGGACTATAGATATATCTTGTTAAACTATACAAGAAAGAAATACTTGTGTTCTTATTATTTCAAATCATTACATGCTGTGCTTCATATTAACCATTGCTGTGACATTACATTGAAACCCCTTTTGGCTATACTGAGACACTCTCATAATGTTTGTTTTTTTCTTCATCTCTATCTTACCCTCACTCCTTTAGTTCCTTGGATTGACTTCCCTTTGTGTGGGAATAGCTGGGACACAGTGTTGATTTCAGTTGTACAGCGGCTGTTTCATAGCTTGCAGCATGTTTGTCTATGGTGGCATTCCTCAATTCCATTCAGCACTAAAGAGGATCCCCTCGGGCCGGGCATATCCCAGCATCCCCTGCTCTTCCACCACCCTGGTGATGGACCAAGCACATATGATCCACACGCACACAAATTAAGACACACACACAGACATACAAACCCAGTGACACATGTATGCTCATGCACACTTGGGCACAAGCACCACATTCAATACTTGCTCCTATCAAATTGCAGCAAATCCAGTTAAGAAGCTCTGTGGGGAGAGATATAGTTACCAGGTCTGGAAAGGTTGACCTAAGCTGTGTCATCATGTACCAATGCTATTGTCTGATGAAATATTTGAATATGACAGATGCACAAAGACTTTTTAGCACGTCAGAACTGGTAATTTATTACAGCAAAACTTTCCACATTGAGATCTGAAACTGTTTGTCTCAATCATTTGTCTTCATATTGAGCAGACAAGCTTTTGAAGTTGACATAAAGAGTGCATCTCAAACCCAAATCATTTAAAACAACCAAATATGGCTCATGATACACATGTTATAAAAACAAAACAAAAAAACCACCTCATCTGTGTACAACTGAAGGTGATGTTTTATTGTTGGGGAGATGAGCCCTTGAGAGCACTGACAGATCATTTTGTTTATGGGAAGTAAAACTACTCTGACCACAATTCCCTTTGGAACTGCAGTCAAGACTGATGCTTTGACCTTTTGCAAATGAATCTGGGCAAGCTTGAGCACTTCAGGTAATTACATAGCAAAACTGCTTTGACAGGATCTATCTGGACTGAATTACTAACAATATAACAGGGCAAAACAATGCAGTTTAGACTCACTCTTAACATTAAGACAACACGATCTCCTGCAAGAGCAAAATATTGTTGTGAAGCTCGTGTGGAAAGTGGACAACTTGTGAGGACTGAAGACCCATTCCTTCTGTCTGAGTCATGATGACAGAAGTAAGGAAAGACGATGGAAGAAAGAACAACGTCAGTAGCGGAGAAAAGGGAGAGGAAATGGAAAAGCAGGAAATAAAAGGGTAGAGATATTCAAATGGATATCAAACTACTCTCCACTCGGGCCCTCACAGCCAGAGCTTTAGAACTGCACAACCATGGGGTCTCCTACAGAGCCCATGTAGTAGAACCACAATCACTGTTGGCCACATACATGGAGCCTCTGCACAAGCCTTAAAGCAGGAACCCATCGTGCACAGTGCATGCCTTACTACTTGGGGGTGATTAAGCTTGACCGGAGGCTAAATTCATCATGAGACGATCACAAACTGTTTGGGAGGATGGAGCATGAATTTCTTTCACTGGATTTTGGCAGACACCATTTTAATCGCATGGGCCCTTCCTCCACCCTCTACAGTATGACTGTAAGAGCCTTACTAAACCACACCATTAAAACTTAGAACCCTATGTCAAGTCATTTTTAAATACGCAGAGAAATTTTGTTCACCAATAAGTACAATTACTTATAGGTGAAAACAGGTACTCAAGTGAAGGTTGAAGTGATTAACATCACTAACATCAGTTGACAACAGTGTTGGGTAAGTTACTTTAAAAATGTAATCCGTTACAGTTACAAGTTACCTTGTTTAAAATGTAATTGTAGTGTAACTTTTTGGATTACTTAAAAAAAGTAATGTAACTAATTACTTTTGGATTACTTTGACCTATTTATGGTATAGGATAATCTGTATATTATCTGTATGATTCCATCTGTATTTATCACATTTATTTATACCATGCTATTTTTCTTTTCATTGTACTGCCATAACTACATTATACACTCTCTGCACATACATGCATTTCCCTAGGTAATTGATCTATTCTGCACATATCTATTAACCATCTTTCCTTACACTAGCTGTAAATAACTGCATTTTATCTCTAAATACCGCATGCTATACAATCTGCACGCGTTACACTTGATAAGATGCCAAACTGCATTTCATTAATACATGTGCAATGACAATGAAGTGCTCTACTTTAGTAATAAATAAGCAAAGTAAGACTTTTACATCACATTTTATTTTTCTTTGCACACCCTTGCTTGTGTGTGTGCGCCAGTACTTCCAGGTGATTTGACAGCTCGCGCGTCAGGTTAGGGCCAGTGGCCGTAAACAAAGGTTGACTTATAGCCGAGAAGAAAGATGATAATATAACGTAGCTAAAAAGACTAGCTTTCTTCAGTAGCCTAATGCTTACCGATTTAGCAAGCCTAGCAGCCTCGTTGCTAATGCGCTAGCCGCCGTAACGTTACCAACCATACCCGACGTCAAGGAGTTAGCTGAGCAGGGGCAAGATTATGGGGCTGGCAGAGTTAACTTCATAATGGGTGAGTGCAGGTTTCATTCACTTGTTTTCATTCTTTCACAGGATTGATTCACTTCATTGGTTTATCCGATTGCTGGCCGCCGAGCCATTATGTGTCTGGGTTTGTGTAGGTTAGCCTACTGATCATGGTTGTTAGCAGCCGATAGTCAGGTTGTGTGACGTGTGTGTGAGTGTTTATTTTTTCTATGGGTACATGCCATTGACTGTATGAGCGGTCTGTGCTCGTTTTTTTTATTTTTATTTAATTAGATTGGAGATACTAATTAATACTGAGGGGGGGCTGGTCCCGGGGAAAATTGCCAGGGCCGATTTTTTTTTTTTCCCCAGTCCGACCCTACCGCTCTGTAGGCTACTTCTGTCACTGCAACCTTGCACATATTGTAATCCTGTTAAGTAACCCCCATTCTCACTGAATGTAACTGTAATCTGAGTACATCGTTTTTGCTTGTACTGTAACGGATTACAGTTACTTTTATTTTGTATCCTTTTACCGTAACGCCGTTACATGTAATCCGTTACTCCCCAACCCTGGTTGACAAACCTACTTTTTTTTTTTTTGTTTTACTGTACAGTATTTTATACAGAGTGTGTAAGTTGCTTCATGTATCCACAAAGATGCTCTTAGTCCAAGTTCTAATTCACCTTCTTTGCCCTACCACTTGGCTGTACGCCTCCTTTTGGGGATCAGGGAATACTGGTCATCTAATCTAGCCTAACATAGAATGTGTGTGCGTCTGTATTCTGTATGTTAAAGATAGAAAAGTTTGGCACCCATACAATGTACAGCATGTATAATAGTGTAAAAAATGTACTCAGAATTTGTTTACTGCCAGCATGTGAAATAATGACCAAAAGATTCCAAGCCCTCTCAAACCAGAAAACTTTGGTCATACTTGAAATAAGGGGTTAAGAGATGCCAATCAAACCTGACATAAACAGAAGACATGGTTACACCCAATCAGTCAAACAATAATGATATGTTGTCTTGGAAATGCAAACTGGCTGGCACACGGTAAGGTGGCTCTGCTTTGCAGTGTGGCTTGGTGCTTGCAGTGGAAACTTTGATAATTTAGCTTCACTCACCTTCCCCCTGCTCATTCTCCAGTCTCCCCACCTTGTGTTAGATGAGTTAAAAACAGATCATATTTCCACAGGTGGCTTTGACACGAACTTACCCTGGAATGCTGGGCTACATAAATCTTTGTAATTGCATGGTATCGATCAGATAACTAAAGATACAAATGTTGAGGGTGACGCCCCCCCCTCCTCCCCTTTTTTCTTTTTCCTTTTTTTTTTCGCTCCATACCATTTTTCATGCTTTTATCTGACACTGAGAAGGCAGTGGTAATCACTGCACATGCACGTTCAAAAAACACAGTCTCTCTCAACCATCCTCACGAACACACACACACACACACACTGATACATCCCTGTCTAGCAGAGCTTCTAACACATCTATGGAAAAAGCGAGGATGTCAAAGATGTGCTTGGAAGATGTTTTGACTGCTCTGACTTTGACTGCATATATTGAAAATATTCTCAGAGACTCAGGAGAGGCCCATGACATCAGTGTCCTGTAATTGATGGGACATTGTCAAGACTTTTAAAATTTGTAAACCTCTGTGGCGTGACTGCACAGCATGACGACTTGACTGAGGAAAGAAAGACAAGTCTTTTCATCCAGACTGACTTCCATGACGCGCTTGGCTTCTTCTGGCTGTCTTCTTTTGCCTGTCTTCACTCAACTGTATAGATCAAGGCTCAAATCCTTCATCCAAATAAATCATCTCGGTCATAGTGGGCCTATTTGCCTACATTTTTACATGCATGTGAATATAAATGTGTATCTTCAGGATTCTTCTCACAGAGGGTGCAAACAGATATCTTGAACCAATCAACTTTTAACGTTGCTTTCTTTGCAATCTTTTCATAATCTCTATTTAAACAAAGAAAATGTAGACATATGCCAGCCTTTCTTTGAAGGTAATAATGGAGTTCTACGTGCTCCCAATTTTTTCCTTTTCTTTTTAATTCTGGCTCTTAAAAGTGAAGTTTGGCTAAGCTAGCATGTTCCTTTCTCAATGGTTTAATCCCCACCTCTGGAAACATATGCCCTTCCTGGTCTCCATTAACTTTTGTTTGTTTGTGTTTTTTTCCACAGTGCCTCTCTCATCATCCCAACTGTTCAAGTAATTGAAGAAAAGAAACCCCATAAAATGCGAGGGCTGCAGAAAGCATCGTATACCACAGCAACGTTATTTTACACAAATTTCAAGACAGCAGCAAATTATAATAAAATCTAACTACAAGGTGCAAATTGTATACGATACCTGACCTATGCAGAGAAACAAGTAATGCCTCACACACATTTGCCAGAGACTGCATGCAGCGTAAACAAAGTAACATAGTTCCTGCAGTTCACTCCTCTGAACTCTAAAACTTCAGATTGCCAAGAGTGACATCACCCACTCCAGACACAGATCCATCTCTCCCCTCAGGGCCTGGGGTGGAGGGAAAGGAAGAAGGTGGGATGGTAGGCGGAGAGAGAGGAGCTGGGGGATGAGAGAGAGGGTTTGAGGTCGGCTGGTGAAGGCGTGGGGTTGCAGGTCTCCTTACCTACCAGGTGTGCTTTTCACACAAACACAAACACGCATACACACACACACACACACATTCTCTCCCCTTCCACAGAGCAGAAAAATGACAAAGCCCGACACTGGAGCCGGCATGACAGAGAGAGCTGCTGTGGCTGTGGTGAAGAGTTCCCACACATCTCAAAGTGTGGAGATATGAACCACACTCATGCTGTGGACAGTCTGACAGCGGCTCATCGTTCTACTGAAGTTTTCCAACACGAGGAAGACCAGAAATCAGTATATACGTCACCTTCTTGTAAGAGAGATAAGTCATAAAAGTCAATGATAACTTCAGCAAAAATCAACATAATATCAGTCTTATTTTCTAAAAGAGATTTTCAGTAAAAAAAACAACACATTTTCCTAATACAGTGACTTTTTACTATGTACTAAGATAATCTTATGTCGAAGATATTCTGTGAAATGTAGCTCACACACAAGTGCATAGCAGTTGACAGAACTAGACTAATGTTTACACAGAAACATTATTTTAAGTTGACAGCAGCTATTAAAAGGGCCAGAATGAAAAAAAAAAAGTTTCCTGTGTTTATGTCCCTTGCAGGACAGAACCAACATTAAATGATGAAGCAGACGACGTGTACAGGCTTTATAGTGAGGGGACGACCAACATCCTCGGGTCACCATGCCATTGCTTCCCTGACATTAATTACAGCTCTTCTGCTGCTTGTAAACCAGTAAAGATTATCTAAGGACACCGCAGATTATCTCCGGATGTGGGCTCTTTGAAAAACATAAATCTTCTACCTCTTCTTCCTCTTTTTCAGTTAGCCCACAGCTTTGTCTGTGAAACATGGAATTCCTCACGTGGTGTCCATTATGGTTAAGTAGGAAACTGATGACCGGTTAAGACCACCAGGGCAGTTTTTTTACACTAGTGGCAGAAAAAGCATTTCACTCTTTTTTCTTGTCATTAACTTTTTTACAGATCTGGAATTTTGATTTCCAGCATTTGTTACCATGAGCATGCAAATAAAAAGAATCAGAATAAATATCTGTACATCTATACCAACCTTTAAGTTCATTTCAAAGTTTCACTGTAGCCATTAGTAATCTGATTTATTTTTATTTTTTTTAGCATTTTGTCTGCATTATACTTCCACTTCACAATTTGTATTGAACTTTTGCTGTTATCACATTTCCAAATTAAATGGAAGAATGGATAAGAGAAAAAAAAACAGTCAAAATACATTTATAAATTGTCTAACTTTTTTTTTGTAGTTGAAGAAGCTTCTGAAAAAAACAACCTTATGTATCACAGTGACCTGACTGCAGTGGATGGACTTACTCAGTCTTGACAAATTGCAACAATAAAATGACACTTGCATATTAATTCATGTCATTAACAATCCGGTATTGTGAGATAAATGAGTGTGCCAGTCAGGGATGATGTTCTTCTTTTTTTTAATACTTTATGACACATAAAAATGTGCTACTGACATTAATACCCATCTAATATCACAGGACTGCAGGATGTAGTTTTGTTTGAACAATATGAAGTTTTTGCTTAATATTTAAAACTGTGAAACTTCACTTAAAAATGGAGGAGGATCTTTAAAGAATGTAATGTAATGTTGTGAGCTGATCTGGTCTTTTATCAATGAAGTAAATACAAACAGGAATGAGAAAACAAAAAGCTTGAGAAAGGAAAAACTTTCTGGGATTCTTATAGTCCTCGTGCTTTAGATTGTATACCTTGTGTATGAAGTCTGGGTGAATGCTTTGTTTGCAGGGGATTCTATCAACCACAAAGGACTTTTAAAGTTCATATGCAAAGCTCTGTAATCTGGCAGATAAATTCACTGATTGCTAAATGTCACTCATTTCTTGTTAATTGTCATATTGTTAATTCTTGAAAATACAACTTTACCCTGAAACCAAAGGCAAAACATGGTACTTTAAAAATGCAGTTTACAATAAGTAATGAACAATAATCAATGCTTAATTCTCCCTCCAAATCTTGCTTGCTATGCGTGCATTATTCCAATATTCTTGTTTTTCTATCATTACTAAGTTAGAATTGCTGCACCCATCCTATAGCTAATCCATTTATATGGAGACGTCAGTCTCAGCATGAGCTCATCAACTAAGCATCTCCTCTAAACAAATGGTGAGACAACTGACTTTCTGCTTTATCTCGAACAAAAGGCATCTATGGTTACATCCTCTTGGTTACAGAAACATGACACAGTGTTTTTACTCCAACACTTTCGACTGATTCCAGATTGTCCTCCCCAGGGGCACAGGTGTAATTTGGTAATTTGTCTACAGCTACCTTTTCGCATTTTTACAACTTTGGAAGGAATGTAGTTGTACAAAAGGCCAATGTGGCATCACTACACTGTACAATAAGTCCCCGGAGATTTATTCATACCCATGGAGCATCAGTGTGGGGTTACGGTAAAACTTAAGAGGTTGGGTTACATGGATGATAATGATAGCCAATGGTCTTTTTGGTTGCCCTAATGGCCAAGGAATTCCCCTGTTCTCTGGCTTTTTGTTAAAGTGTCTGTGAACTGGTGTCACCTTTGGGTATAGTAAGAAAATACTGTACAGAAATGTATGGAAATTACCTAGAAATTTACTGAAGATTGTATAATTATATCCAAATGTTATAATCCTTTAACATTTTTGTCTTAGTATTATTTAGTAGATCAACTACTGAAAAACACGAAGAAAATATGAAATGGAGCATCGTAACTAATATAGTCTCATGCTTCTGCAGTAGCATGGGATGAAGGCAGATGGATTGGATAAAGGGAAGAACACAAGATACAGTGATATGTTAGTACTCTGTCCATTGCTAAAAATGAGACTCCATTTGGCTGATATGTCACTTCAATACAAATCTTCTTGATATCTCCTCTTGCATGCACTTACACTCAGAGGCAGGCAGCGGCCTGCACTTGCTCTGTCACTCTACCATACCCGAATTCCTATAGGAAAAAAGAGGGGCCCCCACGGGGACCCAAATCGCTAAAGCAAAGGGTCATCCATCAAGTTAGGCTCAGTGGGGACATTAGGGGAAAAGGCAGAAGAGGGATGAACATCATCGGGAAGGGAGAAGTAACTGGGAGAGACAGAAACATGCAATGGGAGGGGGAGACTGAGAAAGAAACAGATTGAAAAACAATGATGGGGGAAAAAGGCAGAGCTGGGCTCCCGGTTTGTTAAGGGTTGTCTCTGTTATTGTGTCACTATGGTTGAGGGGTCACTGGGGTGCCTTTCGGACACGGGGGGCTGCCGTGATTCGTTGATGGCCCTGCGACTGAGCATATGTCACAAGTCTAGTGCGAACCGGGAAGCTGCCTCTGCTGAGGCACACGTCATTAGCACCATCTGCGATAGTACCCACCCATGAGGCCATGGTGCGCACAAGTAGGCTGGTCCTGTCGTTTTAGAAAGGGGGGGCGGAAAATAACAGAGGAAGGAGCACTATTTGTATATGTGTGTATTTGTGTGTTTCCTTTGGGGTCACTGCTGCTAAAGCCGACCTTGGACTGATGGAGTGGAGAGGAGGAAAAGTGGAAATGAACCCAATGTACCTGCATAGCGTGTGTGAGGGTGCGAATGTAAGGGGGCTTGAGATTAAGGATGCTTTTATGTGTGTGTGTGACTGTAGCGTAGTGTCTTGCATACGTACCAACGGGTCCAGGATACCAGTATGGCAATGATTACAGCCCTTTGGGAGGGAGGGTAAGACGGGGCAAGGGTCCGCTTGCTGCAGTTGCGTTGAGTCCAGATAGAGGAAATGCTGGAATAATAAGAACAGGAAGGGTAAATGGCCTATCAAACACACCCCTCTCTGACCTCCCCTGAGCCCGGCCGACCAGGATGAAAGATCCAGCCACTTTCTTCTACTTAATGGTTTCCTCGGTAATCAGTGCAGCGGAAGTACTCCAGTCCGGGGTGATTAGCCAGGGCTAAGATTCCTTAATCGCTGCAGCCCCGTTCTCAAGCTTTGAAAAAAAAAAAAAAAGGAGGGAGAGGGAAGAGGAAGCAAGGGTGATAACAGGGCTACATGTTTAAAAAAGAAAGAGAAGGGGCAGAGATGTTTGGATATGACAGGACTTTTGAGAAAGCTTCAAGCTGAGAGGTTTGAGTTGACATTTTTTGGATGCCTATGGATATAGCTGTGTAGCTGTCTTTTTTTAAAGACACACACACAAAAATACAGATTTAATTGGGTTGTTAAAGTTCAACAAGAGAGATCATGCAGGTTTTAGTTAGGTCAAGCACTACAACACTGAATCATCTGGAAAGCAGACAGTGACTGCTAATCTGACTGAAGCATGACCCCCCCAGACAGTGATGACGCACAGCAAGGTATACTCACCATATTTATCCGGGATGTGTTTTATTTATAGTACTTCTCCTGTTCCATTTCATTTCACAGTGTTTTCAGTGAGACAGCATGATTTAAAATCCCACATAATATTGAGTAGGGATTTGTTTTCATCACTGGTTGTAGCTTCCAGTTCAAGCAATAATTAATAGCTCACTCATGCCAAAGATTAATGGTATTACAGCTTTAGAATACCGAGCACACATGTGTTCCTTTACTAATGACATATTTTTGTTTTTGTCATTGATTTGGGTTAAAGAAGTTAGTCTTTCAGCAGCTCTTGCATTGAATAGACAGTAAAATAAGATCTGTGAGGCTGTAGCTGCATGAGTCACGGTCACAGGCAACACTCTCTCTGTTCCCACAGCTTTTTGCATAAACCAAAGCTTTGGGCCAGAGCAGTTTTGCTCACGTTTGTTCAGAGCAGTCATCTTTCACCAACTCAAAACTAGTACAAATTGTATTGATAAATTACAAGGAGATTAACAACTTGATCAAAACTAACAACATGCATTTGCTTGTTTTCCACTTGCCTGCATTAAAATTTATGAAATGACAGCGTATAAAGTCCCAAACCTGTTATTTTTTTAGACTGAAAATTTTTTAACTTGAGTTTAGTACTTCCATGCCAAAAAAATGAAAAAAAATAGAACTAACAAATGAACAATTTTAAAGAAAGATCTAATTTGGGATTAGTACGGATTGGCTTCCTTAGTGAAGCTGTAAGAAAAGGGATAATGATTTTGAGCAAATTTTGAAAGTTTTTGCACATTTTAAGGGAAAACTGATCATAACAAAATCAGAGGATGAAGACTGCTTTGATTAAATTTCTAATTATGTAAACATGTATCCTTCTGGGGAGCATGTAGATCAGCTAACACCTGATTTTCTATTGCATAGAAATTAAGAGCTGCACCGACAAAGTAGAATATCAGAATTTAGATGTTATTTTTTTCTTCTAGAGGCCACTTTCCTCATGCAATAACATTCCTATCTACTTTCAGTAGCATTCCCTGGTTGTCTTATTCACTGTTTAGTTTCCTTGACAACAATAACTGTGCAGTGGCAACATTCTTCGAACATACCTCCACACAAAAACACCTGCTTGCTTGACATTGTAAGGATTTATTTTCTTTCAGGAATTCCCCCAGCATTTATGCTACTTTCTGGGTTCCCACCAAGTCAAACTTGCTTGCGCCTTGTATTGTCTTCTCAGTTATTTTTCACTGATCGCATTTCAACTGTCGGCCTCCACCAAAATGTCGTTGGTAATGTGAACACGCTCACAAACGGGTATCATGTATGTCCGCTAATGCGCATGACAATCGGTGACCCCACCTGGGCATGTCTCTAAGCTGCTGAAGAGATTTGGTGTTATCGTAGTGTATTTTCTCATGTGTCGACCTTTAAAATTCCACTGCCAGTACTTTTAAGACAGCTTCCCGCAGAAGTGTGCATGCACACGGGAACACAGATGTGCAGACAGACTATGATGATTAGAGAGCATTTGAAATGTGCTTAAAAGATTGCTTTCACTCTTGTCACTTCTATGTTTTTGTCCTGGGGGCTGAGCAGGTGTGTGTCTCTAGACTATTGCTCTCATACCTACACACACCACTAGCTTCTGACCTCAACATACACACCCATCAACCCCCTCATTTCAGCCATTCCTTTGCAAATTTTGCTAACAATCCTCAAACTGCTTGTATGCACATGTCACATTAAATCATCCTAATCTCACATTACAAAACTGCCCTGGAGCTGACAGGCAAATGAAGGTGGAGAAATGGAAATCTATTTGGCTGTCCACATATTTTTCTGGAACAGCTACAACTTCTTTGGTGACAAACGGTATTATTTTTCCACCAGGTGTAAAGGTCCCAGTACAGCGAGTCTTCTGCAGGCAGTAGGCACTGTAACAGTTTGAGCTGTAAGAGTCGCACGTTGCTGTGACCCTCGCCAGTGGATGATAGAAAGCTGCATGGAAGTCAAGCATGAGCGTAAGGTGACAGACATGCAGAAGACTGCACAAAACAGATAAGAAGAAGTGGGAGACACAGTGATAAAAGGGGAGAGCTCGACAGACAGACACACCAGGCGTCTCTGTCTCACCATCCTGTAGTCAGTGAGCTGTCAGCGATCCTCCTTGCCTGCTCTATGGGTACAGCCCCGCGAGCGATAGCATTTCAAATAGCCTTATAAATCAAGAGTTATGTTATGTCACCCTGCCACTGCCATTAACACATATAAGAGAATACCACCGCATTTTTTTTCTGTTCTGCAGCCCATAGGGTTTTATCTTACTATGTGCATCCCCTACTGAAGCATTAATACTCTGCATTAGGTCCATTCTCAGGAAGTAGCTAAAATTCAAGAAATGTATCCTTATTGTGTGTCCAACTCTCAAGAAAACTTTGGTTCCCAATCAGTAGGTTCACAAATGCTTTCTCTCGATTGCTCAAGAGTACTGAAGAGACACCCTTGCGCAAGGCACTTGACAACAAGAACAGTTCAGTGATGAATGCTAGAGGAGTGTGGATCTAAAGGGATAAGCTTTACTCACAGGTCTGAAATGTGCAATTATGTGTTTGATTTAGTTTTTCTCTAAAGGGTCCTACACAACTAGAAATAAAAACGGTATATCTGCTTCTGATTAATTTCAATTTCTTGTGTTCTTCTGCAGCATTTAATCTACAATCATAGGAGGTCTGTGTGAAACTAAATGAAAATCCACTGTTTGAGCATTGCTGCCTTAAAAATACTTATCCTGATAATAAACAGATGGTATAAGGAATTCGTTTTAACTCCTTTGCTTTCTGTCACCTTGAAAACTTTTTTTTTTTTTCACACCCCATCAGACCTTCTGCACCTGCTGCAAAACAAGTCTACCCCCAACACAAAGTAAGTCACCCATACTACATTTAAGTCATGGTTGTCAAGATCAAATATAAGAATCATGCGTAGAGGGGTAATCAGGAGTTCTCATCGCAGCCTCCCCCGAGACTGATTCCTGCCGTGTAACATGGCTGTCAAAACACTGACGGATTGTTTTACCAACACACTCGCACAAACACTTGGCTGCATGTGTTCACACACACAGCTGAATGCAAACACATGCTTGCGAGCACACACATGTGCGCAAAACCACATCGACAGATTGTTTTATCAACTCCACGGGCTTGACAGACATCTATTCTCCTGGGTATCCCCCCGGCACCGTGCTTCTTGAGGTAAATACAGTCTAGCAATTTTAACACTGCAAGTTTTTGTTATTCAATAAATTCTGCTAGTTACGCATTAATTGCAGTAAAAGATGTTGTGCATTGCTCCTTACAAACTTTACTTTCCTGCCTCAGGACTGCACTTTTATAGTGTAAATAGAAAACGGACATGCAAGAGCACAGCAGTCAGGTGCCCTGTCGGATTCTGCCTGCCATTCCATTAGCCAACTCATGAGCTTTTGAACATGTCAAAAATCCAATAAACCTATTAAGCCACACTGACATATGACAGTTAATTCTGTTGCTGTATGTCACTGTGGAGAATATATTGGTTAAATGCTTCCTGGGACAGATGCTACTTTTAGGCTAATCAGTAGTAATTGATGATCCAATTTGGTTGGAGTGGCCTTGCTCTGGCCAGTGTCTTTGGCCTGAGGGATGGGCAAAGGTACGGGCAGACTGAGACGCTCCATCGTGCGTAGCTTTGCCAATGCTTCATAAACTGTCTGGATCACAGCAGGAAGACAAGAAACACCTTGTGCCCATATGATGAACATTTGTGGTAATATCGTCTGTCACTGTGAAGCGAAAAGGTCTCTAAACTAATCTGATTGTCTTCTAGCTCGAGATATGAAAACTCAAAGAGGTGATAGTTGTAGCAGTTGTAAATGGAATAACCAGTCAAGCACGAACATGATTACACAACACTGACCAACATAGCAACAATGCAAACCTGTGCTATGAGTTAAACAAGCAATATTTCAGTAGCATTTCAGTTATAGCGACATACATGTCATTTCTAGGCTAAGAATGTAGCTCCTTTTGAGGTTGTAAGTGTGGGTTTGCATGAATAGTCAGATACTTGCCTGTGTCCTGCAAGTGTTACCAGAGGACTTCACTTGGAGACACACCAGCAGTCACACTCAATTGAAGGATGCAAACAATTAATATGGAAACAATGAAGATGGTTAGTAGTTGGTTGATGTTAAAAACAGCACAAAAAGTGACAACAGTATCATGAGGTGGTCATTATAAACATGTGAACATGTATTTAAAAAGGAAGAATATTCTTGGCCTTACTGGATGTCAGTTGGGAATTTACTTTCAGATTTATTTCATCACTCCACATCAAAAGGTGAAATTGAGTTTATCATTCATATTTTCAATCAAACTATGTTTACTAGAGCCTTCGTGTTGAGGGTGTAGAGGGCATAATATTCACCTATGCTTGCCATTTTGGCTACAGCAGAAACCAAAGGACAATTTATTGATTTTCAGCCAGTCGGAGGATACCTCAGCACCAAGAACAATGTCAATGCTCGCAAGTTAGCAAATGTTATATAGCCAATAATCATTTCACATTGAGAGTATATTTTGTTACGTTGTTTTGTATTCATGTCTGTTAAACTGTAGTCTTCATTGGGGTGTTAGATATGTGGTCAAAATTTCTACCTACAAGTATTACTCTTTAAAAATACAGCAGTCCCGCAATAGTCATCCTAAAATGCTGCGAAAGAATCAAGAGTCGCCTTGGTTGTCATTGTGAGTGCATAGAATGAAAGACAGGATGAATAATAACCAAAATCTGTATACTGCTTAGTGTTCAACTCACCATGTTCCATCTGAGGCACATTACTACAAATTCAGGCCTTACATAAAAAGTAGCTTAAGTATTCGACTAAAACAATTTTAAATCACTGGAAAATTGTCGTGTTTTATTGTTATTTTCTTAATATAAGTATATGTCTTTCCTCAAACCCTTTACGGAGTTAACCTAATGAAAATTAAAAGTTTATATTGAATCCTTTCATTGTTAAACTGTGCTTATTCTGATTAATGATATTCCCTCATGCTCTCCTCCAATGTCTTCTTTCTGAATTTGCTGTAATGTTTCGGCTCTTTTGCCCATTTGACCATCCTCAGTTTGCCAAACTAGTGGCATTTGAACTGTGAATTAACCATGAAATATCATGTACACAGTAAGCTATTTTTAAAAACCTGGTTTACTTTTACTCACTGCAACAGGCATGTAAAAATGGTTATTAAGAAAAATAACGCAGGAGCTTTTGGAATTTAACTGCAGTGATGCACACTAGAATGGATAAACAGTTCATACTGTATGTAACAGACAAATCAGGTTTACTGAACTGTTTTTATCACCAGCAGTAGCCCTCAAGACTTTCCTAAATGAATAATCTGTAAATCAGGACATGGAAAAACATTCTAATGATGCCCAGCAAATCCTTTGACATCTTAGTCTGTCGTGTTTGGGAATGGCCTTCAGACTTTAGTTGGTTGCATTATACATCAACCCATACCCTAAATATTATATTTGCAATCCAGGGGCGAATCATTTCAATTGTGGGTGGGGGTTGGGGCGGGATGGTTGACTCTAGCAATTCGATATCACAGCATTTGAGAGTTACCATCGAAGTGGCCATAAGCTCCGGAGAAATTCATGATTGTGTCCTCTCATCTCATTTTGCAACAGCTGAAGTTTTTACTTTTTTATTTATTTTCACAAACACACATAATCACACGTATGTCTCAACCCAGCACTTTTTTTTTGTGATGATGCATTAAGTGGCGTAAAGGTGCATCTTGCTCTGTGTGCACTTGTATGCATGTGTGTCTGTGTTTGTGAGAGGCAGGATCCCTCCACCTGTGCTGGTTGGGAGTTAATCCGGTTAGGTCCCAGTTTCGTCTCCGTGGCTGAGCGGTGTGGTTGAAGCTTCAGTGCCCTGCGGGGGCCTGGGGCGCCTCTCTAGCCCAACGCCTTGGCTTAAGCGTGGCGCGGTAAGGAGATGAGGCCGGCTCGGCCCTCGTTACAGAAATTAGATGGATCAGGGAGTAAACATAACCAGCTTTTTATGTGATCCTAGGCTCAGAGCAGACAGAGAGCGGAGAAAATGGAGGGGAGGGAGAGGAGGGAGGAAGAGAAGGCGAGATTCTCACTCTAATTACTTCATGGGTCACTGCTCCTGCAGGCAGATGTCAAAATCCAACACTTTCTGATGTGAGGAGAGCACTGGAGAGTGTGGGGGGGGGGGTAAGAACTGGAAGAGGAAGGATAGCAAGAGCATTAGGAAAGTGGGAAAGTAATGAGGAATAGGGATGCGACAAAGAAAGAAGAAAAGGGAAGAATTGTTTTCTTTTTTGGAGAGAGCAAAATGATGAATGGGAGAGGGTAGATAACAAAGATAAAGCAGGGTGAAGAGGAGGATAAAAGATAGAGAAAGAATGGATGAAAGGAAAAGTGGGGGTGGCTGTGCAGAAAAAGGGAAAGCAAGGAGACGAAGGGAGAAGGCGAAGCAGGACGGATTGAGGGGGTGTAACACGTTGTCAGGAAAGTGGGAGAATGTGATGAAACAGATTGGTGGTGCGGTGGCACTGACCTGGGTTGGCCTGTGTATGGCACAAAGGTAGCAGGCAAGGCCTTTAAGATTTGCCATATATGCTATGGCCTTTCGGAAGAGAGTGGTAAGATGATCATGTCAGAATCACATATGAGCTTCAGTTTTTTTATGCAGACACATGCATACTGTGATCTTTACTCAGAATAGTATTCTAGTAATGTTTTATTTTTTAATAGGTGTATGTTTTTTGGAGGCTTCTCCAAGACAGATACATTGTGTTGATTTCAAAAGCCTTTTGCTGTTTGTTTTCTTTTTTCCGGCAAAATATGCATCGACTGTGATATCCAATTTTATGCTTCACTGACCTACATATGTAAAAAATTGTTTCTGGAAGAGACAGTGGCTGAACTTTTATTTCCTTACTTTTATTTGAAATACAGATTTTTTTTTTATATCAAAGAGAAGCTATATTTCAAAACCCTGTTAATGCTGAACCTAGATTGTGTCACACAAATGCTCGACATGAAAACCCATTTACATTTTTTTGGAAAGAGCTCTTGTTTTCACCACAAAACAAAAGTATTGCGTTTCTCTTTTTTTTTGGATTTGTTGGTAGGAGGCTAGTATACAAACTCCCAGCAAATGTCTCTTTAAATTCATCTCATGTATACCAAAATCTGTGATGATATCTTTGAAAACAAACAGTGAATTTTGCCATCAAAGCGACTTCTAACGATATCATTGTTTTGATGTGATACACTGATACTTCTGCGCCAAGAGATTCTCAAAAGCAGCTGGAAAGAAAATGCAAAACCTGTTCAGTTGGCTGTCAAACAAAAACTAAGCTGTGCAACGATGTCCCTTCATACACATTTATCCATCCTTTTTGCTTCTGAAAGCAAAATATGTCTATTGCAACTCAATCTCTAGGCCTTTATGTATCAAGCCTTTCAACTTACAAATTATTTCACGGTTTTAAGACTGGAGAAACAAGGCAGCCACACTGTTCCTCATACACCTTCTTACAGAGAAAAGAGGTTTTAGTGCAGGTGTGAACTGAGGGAAATTGTGAATAAACAAAATCTGTACTGACAGTGTGCATGGGTGGTGCCTACGTTATGCAGCCCAGTTGGCAGGCAAATGTTTTTCATTTCTGTAAACCAAAATTACAAATCATATGTACAGAACTTTCTTCAGCCAAAGGAGTCCAGTCAGTGTGACACCACATGACATAAAAACAGTTTATGAGGTATATACAGGTTATATACATGATGCATTTCACATCAAAAAATGTTACCAAGTGGCTTTAGTGTGCATACATAATTAAAGAAAAGTAAAAAAAAAAAAAAAAAAGAAAGGGGGGAAAAAAACATTCACAGGACTTCTCACAGTCTGAAACAGTGATGTCCAGTGACGAAAAAAAACTGTGACGAAATATAAGGAAAACAGCAGGAAAGCAACAAGTTCTCCCACTGAAATGGTCATATAGTTATTTTGTTCACACCCTTAAAGAAGACTCATTAAATGGTGGACTCATAATTGTGAGACTTTAGATCAATAACACAACACTTTACTAAAAACCCTTTTGTCACTTTGGTTGGGTTGAGATGATATCATTATTTCGGTGGTGTTAGAAAATTATCAGGGCTTGGGCTAAAACACATTCTTTATACAATACAACCTTCATCTTCGTTGATGCCATTATACTGGTTGCGTTGGTTACATGTAAACACAACAAGTTATCATGAAAGTGTCCGGTTACCTTCAGACGGTAACATCACTTGGAAAGGTTTAGAAAATGATCATAGCTAAAAAAACGTTCTTTTCACAACGTGACCATCACCATCATGGAGGCTATTTTTATTCTTCACATGCAGTTGTTGTCATGGCCACTAGAAGTTCCTTGAACATAATTATAGGCCATATCTGCCTGCATGAACAAACAGCACATTGGTGTTTTGGAAGGGAAGTCTTCTGCAAGACACAAACTCAAACTCTGAAACAAATGTCAAGAAACAAAACATAGGGGACATAAACACTGTGTGTAATTGTGGTTTCCAGAAATGTAACATTTAGATATATTTTCCTGCTGATTTGTTTGGAACCTCACAAGAGAGGGTTCCTGGTTCAAATCCCAGTTAGGGACTTTCTGTGCGAGTTCTCTCCGGGTACTCTGGCTTACTCCTAGTGTCCTAGTGACACTAGGAGTAAGTATGAGCTTGTATGGTTGTTTGTCTCGTTTGTCTCTGTGTGACCTTGTGATGGACTGGAGACCCATCCAGAGTGTACCTTGCCTCTCACCCAGTGGCGGCTGGGATCGGCTCAAGCCCTTCTGCGACCCTGAATTGGATTAGGTGGGTATGGAAAATGAATGGATGGATGAACTTGGTTGGATTTATAAATATTCAATACAGGTTATAAAACATATTGCTTTCTTTTTAGAGGAAACCCATCTTGAGAAAGAATTTAAAGCCACAGCAAAGTGCACTGTATTAAAAGCAGATAGATAAAACTTAAAAAACAGGTTTCTTTTGGTGAAGGAAATTGGCCGATTTGGCTCATCAGTGCTGTCATTATCTAAGTGAACTATGTGATGAAATATAACTGCAATAAGGTACTCTTTGAAATCAGTGATCTATAAATTTAGCTTTGAACTGAGAGCGTAAAACTTTTCATTTGAAACACATCCTGCTGTATTATTGTATATTGTATTATTATTTATAACTCTTTTATCACTACTGTGTTATAAATTTGCAAAAATGCAGTTATCGACATTTATTTCTGTAATACAGTGGGACACTGTAAAAAAGTTTGGTTACTGCCAAAGCTGCTGCCAGTTAATCATAGTAAATTTACAATTAAAGGTTTTACAGTGTAAACTCACACACAAACCCGGAGAACTGGTGTTTGTGAGTGGGTTGGTTGTTGGTCAGTGTTGTATGTGGTTCTTTGAGGCCAGATTGAGGCTGATTTGGTCTCGGTGAATATGTTTCACTTCCCCCTCAGTGAAGCCGGCATGCCCTCGGGTCCTGATTTACTCCTGATTTGTGGGCTGCCTCTGTCAAAACTAGGCACCATTCAGGCCTCCGTGAGACATGTGGTACAATAAACACGCACTCACACATACAATAATGCATATATGCAAGTAATATATGCATAGATAGATAGCTAGAAAGCTATATAGATAGATAGATAGATAGATAGATAGATAGATAGATAGATAGGCAGATAGGCAGATAGATAGATAGAGAAGAAGCTACATACAAGCAGATGGCGATCCCTTCGGCTATGACTTCTAAGCCCAGGTCTCCAGGGGCTGCTGGTATTTTCATTTCAATAGACCCTAAATATTCATCATTTTCCCTCTCCCCACTCCGTCTTTAAACCCTTCTGCTGGCCGTTTGAGGCGTGGAGTCTCTCAAACTGGCAACTGAGCCAGGAGAAGCAAAACAGAGAGGCTGCATCGATCAGCAAGTGGGTGGATAAACCTCACAGACTCACACACATGTACAAGCTCATACATCCAGTCTTACATTTCCAGCTCATACACGCACCAAACACACAACACAGAGCCAAGTGCCAACAACATGCCTTTGTTTTAAGAGAAGCTCTCTTATTAAATCAAATATCAGGGCCTTCTCTCAAGCCAGCCTTTGTCTGTCTGTTCAGCTCACTCCTCTCTGGCCTCTCGGCCCCCAACGGCCTGTGCATGAGTGTTAAGAGAACCCATTGACATCGTTGGATTAACATATATTAAGGGGTTAAATGAAAGTGCCATTATTGTGGTTTAAGAGTGAAAGCGACCCGTGGGATATTATGCTTTCCACTTGAAGCTATGAATGGCTAATGCTAAACAGCACTTTATTATGTGAGCGCACTTCATTGACGGTGTCTATCAGAAATGGGAAATCTCCTCTTGAAAAGCCGTTGAAGTTATGATAGTCTAATCAGCCTAAATTCAAGAAGGGTGAGTTGACAATATGAAGCGTATAATATATTGCATGGTAATAAAAAAAAACGTAACAGTGATTTAACATTTTTGAAGAATCTTAATGTCTTTTTAATTTTTCACACTCATATATGCTGCATCCAGTCATTTCTTACTTACAGTTGGGATTATCACCGTTTTGCAGTCATAATATATACATCATGCAGTTAACAAAAATATTTAGCCTGTAAGTAGTTCTTAGTCCTTCAAATGCCAAATAATGGTCAAACTATCAGTTCTTCTAATGCCATATATTGACAGTGATGAGTAATGTTAAATATTTATATTATAGGATTACTACCTTAAAAAAGTAAGTGGTTACATTATTATATTACATGCTGAGAAAATTAATATGTAGAGTACTTTAGGGTTACCAAATATAAACATTCCTTTACAATATCTTGTGCACTTTGGCTATAATCTCAGAATAATGAATGTACTGACTCTTCATTGAATAATCTAATCTTTGGTTTATAATCTGAAACTCTAAAGAGTTAATAACATCAATGACAGTAGCAGTACTACATTTAAAGCACTGATGACAATTATGTTTTCAAGTAAACGTCTAGTTATGTCTTACACGTTCTAGGAATTTTGTATGTGATATACAGGAATATAGCTGCTCTACAGTGACTGGTAGTATCATTTCTATCATATAACCAGCAACATGTTCACTGTGGCAGAGCTTTATTCCAGATGAAAGCTAATTGCTTCAACAAAGTTAGCTGCAGCTGGTTACTTCAATGGCAAAATTAACACTTTACGTTACTAGTTGCAGGAAAAAAGCACTAACTTATTATCGTGACACTTGTGGAAATTTTGCAGTGGTGGTATATATAAGGATGTGGCTGCAGGTGTCAATGACAGCGTAGGGGATATGTGACGGGGATTTCCACAATCCATCCCACTGACATGAATCTGAGGATCAGGTGAAAGAGCAAAGCATGATACTGTCTTGTGTCATCCCAACAGGAACGGATCTGGTTACTGCTACCCTTTATGAATAGATGTAGCTGTTATGTTCACCAGGGGTCAGAGGTAGTAGAAGTGGGTAAACACCTTATGATGATAAATACATAGTTTAAAACAAGCTGCAAAAAGCTTTATTGATCAACAGAATGAGCACAGATCGGCAAGTAAAAAATGTATGTTATTATGTATGCTATTATGAGATTTTTGTTAGTTTTGACTTAATGTAGACTGGCATTAGTGTAATGTCAAAATGTGCATGAGTGTATGTCGGCAGACAAGAATGTATGAGTGCAAGCCATCCTTCTACTTTCCGTGTAGTGTCTGTCAGAGGAAAATTGACACTGATGAGAGCAAACTGGATGGAGACAGCGTCCATCTAGTCAGAGCCTTCATCATTATGGCTGTAGTCCTTTTGATCATCCCCTTATCTCTCTCTTCTTCTGTCAGTTTGTCTGTCTCTGTCTCCATCTCTGCTGTCTCTTTCCTATGGTCCAAAAGCAGATGAGCAGTTGCCGTTTTGGCATGAAACACACCCTTTTGTCTTTTGAGTTTTTCCACCTCACTGACCCCCTTCGCCACACCAACCCCCACCCATACCTACCTACTCACATGCAATCATACGCACAACCCACACTGTCCTGCTTCTCATCCCTTCCTCCATGGCAAGACATGTCATCGAGCAAGTCCTGCAGTGTCAAACAATGGAACAATGGGGTTATGACATAAGTTTGATACTGGTTTCTTAAATGTATTCAGACCAGGCTAAAAAGCAATAGTTTGCATTTTGTGAAGTAGAGCTTTTCTTGCAGAAAGCAAGGAGAGAGCCCATCCTCATGTCTGTGCACTAAACATACAGCTATTATTATCTTTAAGAATGGAGCAAGAAAAAAAAAGAAGCTGGCCTGGCTGTGTGCAAAGTTAATGTCAAATTTGACAAATTTCCAACCAAAAGCAAAAAACTGTAGAAAAAGTCAAATGTTAAAATGGCTTTTCCTCGCTTGTTATTTGTCATTCAACTTTATTTCCAAATAGTCTCATACATAACCGTCCCTAACCACCACAGCTTTTTCTTTCTAATCTAAGTAGCTGCTGGCTGTGTTTTTTTTACATTAGTTTTGGCAAGAGAGTGATCAAGTAATATTTAATAAAATGCAGAAACCATCTTTCTTTAGTGCCTGTGCTCGGGATATATGAGCAATCTGAATATCAAACAGACTGATGAACTTGTGTAAAAAGGAGGAAACAAGGCCCAACTTTTAAGAGGATAAATCTGACCCTAATGTAACACCAATCCAATGCAGACACATGCATTAGCAATATTAAATATCTGTGAATGCCGACACTTGCACATTTTCCCTTATGAGTACAGTACAATTTCAGTCCGATCCTTCAAACACTTTTTTTGTGAGCCCTCTTTTAAGAACATGCCCCTGGAATTTAAAGAAACTCTCAACTGTTCAGAGCTGAACTCCACCGGGTGCTGGTATGTGTGACACATGTCAAGAGAGCCCAGAGGTCAGAGGTGAAATCTACATTTCCTCCCACTAAAAGAAGAGTGCTGGTAATCCAATCTAGGTGAAGTCATCGGTTGAGATTTGCAGTCCATTGTGAACTGCATTGAGAATTGATGAGTGTATGGTTGAATCGGTCATCTATCAGGTGACAAAGCTTTGGATCTGATTTCTAAAATCAAAGATGTGCAACAGATGCTAAAGACACTGAAAGCACAGATACTTAAATCGGGTCATATGTTGACAGAAATTAGTTAAGATCTCAACAGCCACATTGAGGTCCTCATTTGGGTTCTGCCAGCTTTTAATGCTGTGAAATCATTTGTCAGAGCTCTGAATCTGGTCCTTTGTTATTAAGATTAAACTAAAGTCCCCTGAAGTCTCTGGAAAATGAGTAAACATTGCTAATAGAAAATCAAACCATCCGGATTAACCTGCCTTTTTTTCATAGTTTGCATTGAGCGTCAATAGTAGCTGTTTCTAGTGCCAGAAAATATGAACAACTACCAGTAGATGATTTGTTCATAAACAGCAACAAAGTAACTGTGACTGCGGAAGAGGCCAAATTGAGTATTGGGCAAATAGTTTCCAGCAATACAATATTTTTTCCCTTGTTATTTTGTTATATGTCCATATTGTAAATTCAATGTCAAACTTCTGAATCGTGAATGGATACAGAACATTTAACAATTAATAAAACTGATTTTTAATTTAGTTAAACAATTCAGCTGGCCCTTATCTACCAAAAGATGAGCTGAGATAAACTGTTTTAAGTCAGCAATAAGGGAAAAAATTGTTTTACAAAAGAAAAAGAACTTCATAGGAAAAGCGATTCATGTTGTAATTGCAGTTTTGTAAGAGCTTGTAGGTGCTGAAATGACCCTCTGAAGCCTTGTCAATAAATGATCGACAATCTTTTTTTTTTTTCAGGTTGAGGTTTATCCTTCCGGAGCTCTTTCACCGGAAAAAGCTTGTCCTGTTGTGCGACAGACCCTGATTATGTGACCGGGCCGATGAGGAAGTGTTGACAGAGGATTCCCCTAAAATGCACAGATACACAAAGCCCAGGCTTGTGAAAGGTGATAGCTTGTGAAACTCCTCACAGATCCTTAAGAGGAGTAAAAATGGATGAGAAAAAGGGGGATAGAGAGGATTTTTTTTTCTCTTTTTAAAAAGAGCAAACAATATTTTTTCCGTTTCTACCTGTTTTTCTCCCTCCTTGCAGCTATGAGGCATGAGTGATTGTCCCCCATTGGTCCCCGGGTCCCTGCGGTGAAGGCCCACCTTACAGTCATGCCCCCAGACACAGAGGCTGATGAGGAGCACAAGGCCACGGAGGCTTTCTCTGAAAGCTCAGGGGAACATGCACACACACATGTGAAGATAAAGGCAGGCAAACACATATACATGCACAAAAGCAAGTGGGCATACATACAATCAGTCAGATATGACCATTACACATATGAACCCACAAACAGACAGATAAACACAAAAAGCAGGTGGATGCACTCATTCACTGGCACACTTAAACACACACAGACACTGGCACGGAATCAAAAACATAGTAAACCATTTGACCAGCACAAACACAGACCCGCTGGTACTCCCTGGCACAGCAACTCGCAACTCACATCAAATATATAACTGCGCTGTCAGAAAGAAAGCATGTTCCAGATCAATATTTTCACTTTTTAGTCCACATTCATTCTTTATTTACCCACATGTCACAAGGGGACTGACATCTCTTTTACACAGGCCAAGGAGACAATACAATGAAACTGGCATAAATAAAAACAATATAACAAGTTCATGCAGGAGTTAAAGGGACCTGAAGTTAGTCGGTCTAGTTCACCATTATTAATCATTTGTAACTGTTCTGTCCTGCAGAAATTACATCCTAAATCAATTTAATAGTATTTTCATTTACATTTAAATGCCAACTGATTGCTGCGTGATTACATTGAAAAGGGAACTTTTTTCTCTTTTTATGAATGACGGACTGACACATTTATGAAGTGGATCAGGAGGTGACTGAGCCAGATGGCTTATGAAACACATGCATGACATTTACATCAGAAATTGGGGTTCATTTAGACTCAAATCTGTGGGTAAACACATCATTGATAGCTTCCGTATGAACAGATTTGGAAGTTGACTTAATAAATTAACCGGACAGCATAATTCTTAGAGTTAGTTTTATTTCTTTCGCTGCTGCAATGTATTTTTTTTTTTAACCCAATTTTAAGGAGGTATAGTTTGCTTTTTATAAAATAAGTCTGACAAACAGAGGCTTTATCATCATGATTCGTGTTACATAACGAATATTGCTTTTGAATGTTGTCATAAATGTCTTAACCTTGGAAGTGCAAAAATAAACAACGATAACCCCACAAATGACCCTTACAATCAGAAAGACTTTAAGAACTGTATTCGTTCATTGTGATTAATGTGGCTCCAGTGTGGATATGTGAATGATCTGGAGCAAAGAAATTATGAATCCTGACGAAATTCCCCATCCTCAGCACATCGCCTTAAATTGTTGCCCTGGGCCTTGAAATAACCACAAAATGTGTGCACCTCAGTGGGACCAATTTTTGAATTTCTCCAAACAAACACAATGCAGCACAGAATAAAAAGTCATCTGTTATTGACACGAACAGCTTAATGCTGCCTACCACAAACCAGCTCTTCTAAGAGTAAACCTCTCACCTCTGAGTTGGCTAACTAGCCATCACTCCTGCCTGTTGGCAACACACCTGCCCCAGAAGCACTTAGAGGCAGAGATGGGCCCCGAGAGAACAAACGCACACATGCACACACATATGTATGCTTACACCCAAGTATGAGTATTTACTTCACATAAACACAGACTCATACAGTAAGCTCCACACACGCACACCTAGTCTTTGTGTCACTCACTGGCTGTCTGTTCGTCAGGGCTGTGGCAATTATGGCCAACAAATAAATGCCAGGTGCTAAAGAAACACCCAGCGTGATGAAGTAAATTAGTAATATTAGGAATGTGCACTCATCATTTGCAGTCAATTTCCTGTTGCTAATGAGATTAAAAACAATGCTGTCAGTCAAGAGACGGGAGAAAAAAACATTTCCATTTTGTCATTTTCTTTTTCCCATAATCAAGCCACTGCTTTAATAATCATGAAAATAGCAGGATATGGCAGCACTGTTTAATTACATTTTGCATATCATGGAGTTTTTAGACACTCGGAAAATGTAATTTCATATAACATTGGACTAATATTAACATCATATTAGATACACAATATGAAATTATATTTTCCCTTGTGTATATGACGAGGGAACAGGATAACAAGCACTGCAGAAACAAACAGTTTAAACTGACGAGAATTGCCACAACAGTATTTCAGTGTTTTTTGGTCCTTTAGTCTCTCCTCTCTTCCACATCTGTTTTTCACTTTTCACCCTCTCCTCCTCCACATTTCTACCCCTTTCTTCAGTTGTCTCACTAATCTCCTCCTTCTCTCTCGGTCACCACCTTTTCCTCTATTCCCACCATCCAAACCGTGGACTGTCAGTGTGGATGATGGCCATGGTGACCAGAAGAGGGCAGACATACTGTATTTAATATGATCCCATAATACATATTCTTACACCCTTACATCTTCTACTTTGGTATCTGAATTTCGACAGTGAAGAGGAGTCTCTGAACCCCATCCACCCTCACCTACTTCACTACACAGTCCATATCTTGAACTATTTGAAACAGACTCTGAAAGTGAGCATGAGCAGGATATCCATATGTATCCAATATGTCATTTTCTCGTCCATGACAATACCTTTTGAATAAATGGCATTGGTTTGACTAAAATAATTCATAGAAGTTATTTAGCAGAATAAGTGCTGTCTCTCCACTGCATTAGTACATGTTCTGCCTCCGTGTCAAAATGAAAATAAATAAATGAACAACTAAATAAATGAATGAATAGATTTAACAGAAGAAAGAAATCTTGATTCGTGGCACAATTCAGGAGCTTTTTAAACTTTGCTTGATGTTATCTTCCAAGCTCTAACTGCATAATCAAAATTTCACCAAATCTGCATTTGTTATAGATATATATCAAGAATTTTCACTCTTCCAGGCCAACTAAAGCTGAAGACACACTGTTATGTATTAGCAATTTTTGTAAGCGACTCATTATTGCTGCACTAAGATGGCTCAAAGCTTCTCTGGCTGACATGATAGAGCAGGTTTTCCACTAATTACAGGGTTAATGGTTCAATGCAAGTGTCTTTGGGTAAGACGCCCAAGCCATGTCCTTTTATGGCGGTTCTGCCATCTTTGGAGTGTGAGTGTGAAAGGGTAAGTGAGAAACACATTCTAAAGTCTGCTGTAGAATTTCCTGAAGTAAAAAAAAAAAAAAAAGTCAAAAGAATGGGACTTATAGATAAGAGGATATTAGTTATTTATAACTTATTCAGACAATGTTAAACTATGTTTGGACTGGTGACCTATCCCGGATGTACTTTCCTCATGGTAGCTGGGATAGGCTCCACCCTTCCCACGACCCTTAATTGGATTTGGAAGATGTAGAATATGGATGGAAGGATGGATAAACTATGTCTGTATGGAATCAGCAGCTTATTTTTGTTCCCATTCTATTATTTTGTCAAGCACAGTCTAAAAGTCTAAATTGGGAGGCAGGCAGAGAGATGGTGGAATAAGTTTGTAGGCTTTCTTTTTGGAAACCAAGGTGTAACTTGCAAGAACAACATTATTGTTTCTGTTTCATTCTCACATGTTGATTTGGTTTGATTTAGGCACAGAAAAATATTATGCATGATGAGCAAATTTACCAGAATAAGGTGATATATATCAGTCACACAGTGAAAAGAGCTAAAACTAAAAAAGTGCAGATAAATAAGTTCTGTTTTGAGCATTTGATGTCAGGTCTGAGGCCTAACGTAACAATCATACATTTGAAAAAGAAAATAAATCTAACTCTAAATGTTTATGTACTGTAGATACAAGCTCATCGCTGTACACTTCCACAGGTACTTAACAGGACACATATTGCCCTTTCTATGTCGAGATGCTGTTCTCACTTGTATTGAATCAATTCTTACTGAGCACTTACAGTAATCCTTCATTTTTTTTCTAAGAAATTAGTAATCATCACATTTAGAGATATATGGTTTCCAGTGGATGGTGACAACGTGCTTTCAGAGATTATAACGGGGAGATGAAATGTGCATCACAAATAGTTATTTGTTTGCTTGTAAATGCAGCCAACCCCTACTTGACAGAGGCTCTTGTGTGCTTACTCATCCAGGAAAGGGCAGGGTTACAGACAGCACTGGACATTATTACATATCGATTGAAACCCCTCCTGCTTTTCCTCTCTGTTTTATCTGATGACGGAGTCACAGTGGCTCTCTCTCTCTACCCGCTTGTGTGCTTCTGTCTGGCTGCCTCTCTCTCTTCTATTTTTCCTTAAACCACCCTCTGGTGTATTTTAGAACTTGAATGCCCGAGGCTTTTGCACACCTCATCTTCTCACCCCTCCCCTTCCTTGTACTAATGAGTCAGTGGCGCTAACAGTGCAGGGCTAGCTAGCCTGCTGATGAAATGTAAATGGGCAGTAATGAGCACAATCACAGCCACTTGAGGGTAGAGCTGCCATAACCAACCACACAGTCCCATCTTTCCATCAGTCCACTCCTGATAGACAGGACCGAGTCCCAGGATGGGCATGTGACTGGCAGAGCCTGGCGTCCATGCTGGGGGGAACCCAGAGGGCCTCTGAAGTGGCCCTTCTTGAGTGACCACAGGGAAAAGGATAGTGACGGCGGCTAGGGTCTCTCTGGCTGTTCTGAACTGGTCCATTAATTACACAAAACCCTTAGAGGAAATTAACGGGAACATTTGATAACAGGGAGAGAAGGAGGTTTGTGTGTGAGTGTATGTGTGCGTGTCTGTGACGGATTGTATCCATATACAGCAGTGTTACACACCCCCTACTATTGTGAGATAGAAATGCTCCAAGCTCATTGTCACCAGTGACACTCAACTAGCAAGTTACTGACACTTAAGGTCAATGATTTAGGATCCAACAACAGGTTTAGTGAGCCCTGTAAATTACAGGACTATGGGCAATAAAGTGCCACATTTGACGTTTAGTCATTGCTTAGTAATTATGAGACCTTAGTATGAGAGTGTCTTTAATTGGTGATTTGTTAATAAACACGGATGGAGGATTCTCTCTGTGGAAGTTTAATGACATCTGAAAGGCCTCATTAGAAATGTGTCATTTTGTTATTGAATATCTGTTATAATATTCTATTATTCATTAGGCTCCCCATAGCTATGGTTAGCAGTCAGTTTTCCAACACAGTAACAGTGTTGCATTGTGATTTTTTTCAATCATATTAATTCAAAATGAATAATCTGTACAAAAAATTGTGTCCAACTCTCTTTTTGAAAGTGGTGATAGGCATTACATAAAGCACCTGCAGCATCAAGCCAACACAAGTAGCAGGAACATAAATGTTGTGGTGTGTGTGTGTGAGCTTCATTCCGCGAACAAATAAACATTAAATTAATATGTAATGTAATATAATGCCATCATTCTTTCATGCCAGCTGAAATTGGCTGTTTCATTTCCAGATATAGCGGCCCATAGAGAGATCAGATGTGTGAATTAAATTATAGTTTAAGACAAAACTTATTTGCCAAAGTTGCTTCCTTCTCGCACCGTTTTTTTATTATTTTTTTTTTGGGAAAAATTTAAAAAAAGCAAAAACCTTCGGGGTTTTTTTTCTTACTTGATATTCAGAATGGACAAAAATTGAAGAAAACTGATTAGGAATCAAATCTTAAAACAGCTTTGATGTAAAAAAAAAAAAAAGATGACTAAGGAAAATATAATATGAAGATAGTACTTTAGATGGAAATATACTAAATGACAGAAAATACAAGTGAAAAATTGCATCTGTTGTACAAATTAAGCAAACATGCAGTATATAATATCCAGCTGTCTTTAGAACACAGGTTCAGTTCATTTGAACCTTTGTCATCCTTGATATAAGCAGGTGTTACATTGAGGAAAAACACATACTTAGCTGGGAAAATTGAAACTTAAAACACCTTAAATCCCACATTGGTTGTCAAATTTGCAGGATTGGGATGTTTTAAACTCAGGATAGTTTAAAACCCACCCAACGAGAATAACAATTTGGAATCTGAGTTAGCTTCCAAGCACTTTTACAATTTCCGGGAATGTACTGTACCTTCAAAAATCCTCAGAGCCTCCTCACACTGCCCAGTTTCACATGCAATGTACACGCTTGTCTATAGGAAGGGCCCCAGTGTAGGTAGAGATATTGTCAAATGGTAATGCTTTCATTGCCTGTTGTTTTGTATTAAAAGTGTTTAAGTGACATGATGCACACCTTTAACCGTGTATTGATATTTAAGCCTAACTATATGTTTTATCGCTTACCCTAAACATTTTTGATAAATATCTAAAGCTAGCCATGTACTTTTTTTGCCTTACCCTGAGCAGCCATGTCTGACCTAAATGTTTTTGACAACATGGGGTCAAATATGAAGCAAATTCAGTTCTCTTGCATGACAGTTCGTGGTGTACCATCATCTTCTTAGAAGGGTTTTTGAATGTAAAATATGTGAAATATCTCAGGAAAGATTGAGCAATTGAGGATGCGTGACAGTTTCATGTAAAAGAAAACAAAAATAGGCATATATACATATGAAAGTATTTTAATTGTAAAACTTCTATGTTTGGTGCTGTGGACCAACATCACACATGCTGGTGTCAGACTGTGTTTCCACATGACTCAGAATGAGTTTTAGAATATACCACAATTTCTAGTCAAGATAAAAAATTTGCATTAACTGCCTCTTTAGTTTTTATGAAACTGCTGAAACAGAATTAAAGTCATACTATTGCATGTTTTTCATCCAGGCCCTCAAGATATTCCACTGTAAATATCATGCACATATCTGGGTAACACAAGGATTCAAACCATAGGGCATGAGATAAAGCCACTAAACAATATAATGGTGCTCTGATAGATTTGTAAAAGGAAATTCAAGTTGTTGGAGCAAATGGAAATCCCAGGGTGCTTTCACAACATCACAATGTTCTGTTTTTTTGCTCAGTGTACAGAGTTTCATTGCTTCTTTCTCTCACTCACTGTACTCTCTCAAGATAGATATGCCAATTGAGAAAGTGGTTGGACTCGAGTGTTACTATTCCAACACACTTAATCTGCTGGAAAACAGTTGCAAAACCATCAGCTCAGCTCGGCATTTGTCAAACTACTGTGTATGCATGCGTGCATGTAGATATGGAAAATAGGAGTGAAGAGTTTGGGGTTGGTGTGGCCCAGTTCTTCTCCTTCTCCTCTGTATTCCCTCTTCCTCTGCAGTGCTGTCAGTCTCCCTGGGGTTGGATCAGTGCTGCTGCAATAGGTAGGCTGAGGCTATCAAAGTACATGTTTTAACTTTTTAAGACTTTGCAGGTTGGCTTTGTTCTCCTTTTCTCTCTGTTCTGTGGGCTCTCCTGGGCCCTGGGTTGGGGAGTCTCTCTGGGTGCTGGCAGGTGGCTTTGGGCTATTAAAAAACTGCAGGTTATCTACTGGGAGAAGTGGAAGAGCTTTTCGAATAGAAGTAAAAGCTTACCACCAAATACCGAGTTTAAAGGGGAAGGCAGGGATGAGTGTTGATATACATGAAGGTATATAAGTGTCTCCAAGTGTATCTATACTGTGCTTAATGCAGAGGAACACAGTCATTAGAATACCACAATGTTTTCAGACTCTGTACTGTTTCTACACCTTGAAAACCACTACCCACCCCCTAACCCTATGAATGCTTGCTGACACGAGTTCACACAAACACATGCAGACACCAGTTTTGTCACCTACCCCCATCCACACATTTAAAAACACACTCACACATCTGCTGCATCTACCACCACTGCCACATCCCCAACCAAAAAAGAAAGAAAAAAAAAAACCCCAGGCTCAAAGCCTTTGGGATGATTTGATTAGCAATGATATCTGAAAACGGCCTCATCGTGCTAACAAGATTAAGCTGAGGCCCTGTCTGTTTTCAGAGCTGGAAATTTGCTAGGTGATTAAAACTGGCTCTCTCTACTGGAACAAGAGCCTTAGCTGGCTAGTGGGACCGTTGCCAGGTAACAAGATGTGACGGCTGTTTTGATGTTACTACATACGCACATGGCCAAAGCTACAGTGGGCTGGTTAAGTGGAAAACCTCTGTCTCTTTAGCCAGGCAGTGAATAACACTAAAACCTTCATTCACCTGTTGTAGAGTGCAGATATTCCCCGAAACATAGCACTGAAACACTGTTGCATGCGAAAGCAATGACAAGTACAATCACCAATACAAACAAAAACAATGAACTGTAAAAGTATACAAACATTTGCTTAGTTTTTACTTCACTTGGAGGTATTTACCTATGTTTATGCCAGCATGCAATTTTAGTTTGATTGAATCCAAGACTTTAAATTCATATCAGTTTACAAAAACAGCCAAACTGGAGTTTGGTTAGTTCACCCTGAATATATCTAATCTGTGCAGCAAGGGAAATCAGTTATATTAAATATTAAATCAAGTCACCTGAAGGATTTCACTTTAAGTTACACTTTCACCTCCAAGTAGTTTTCATTGTACTTTTCTATGCAAACAGGAGTGAAGCTTCAGAATCTTCAACTTTCAGTTTACCATAGGAAGGGTATTAATTTTTCACTCCAGCGCCATATTTATTCAATTGGATTATGTATGCATGGGAGACCTAATGAGGGCTTAAAAATGCAATTATTGCTTAAGCAAAAAATGTGACTTTTTTTGATAAATGTTTCTATTCCCTAATAAATGGAGAATCAACAGACTTAGGAAACTGCTTTATTCAGGGCTTGAAAATTAGCCCATCAATCACTTGCGCAGTTTGTTAACTCTTTCTCTCCCTCTCGCCTCTGTTTTCTGTTCCGTGCCCCTTTTTCAGAGATCTGGCAACAAGCAAAAAGGAGGGGAGAAGAAGAGGGAGAATGAACTGCATATGATATCAATGGAAAAACAGTGAGGGAAAAAGTCATCTCAGTTGGGACAAAAGGAAAATACTTCTATGTAGGTTTTGATATTCCTTAATGACTGAACTATGCTAATGCGGGGCATATATAATTCATAAAGTCTATAGGTAGAGGTCAGTGGCGCAATGTGAGCAAGGTTAATCATAAGCAAGAAGGTCACACAGTGCCAAAAGGTCATCCTGATTGTTTATGAGCATATTGATTATGTTTTCAGAACAATGAAAATCACATAGTAGCATATGTGCATGTTATTGTATTGATTTAATTTGTTTGTTTATTTATTTACTTTTTTGTCCGAATGTGGCCTGCAACAAAAATGTTGACCTTAAATATATGAACTATTACAATGTCCAAGAAAATCATTATCTAGGTCAAAACTGATCAACAGATTAGGAGTGGATGAAAAGAAAAAAAAAAGTAACAATCTCACTCATATAAACAGTTTATTTAAAAATTCAGACTCACAGGTACACCACAGAATGCACCGCAGAGGATTGAACTGGGACATAAACAGGGAAGTTTGACCTATCTTTTCCCAGCAGTTATACCAGAGTGTGCATATTCTAATTTATTACAGTAATGGTGAATAAAATATTCTACATATTCGATTAATATGACAAAGATTGACATCTGCTATTTAGCACTTGCCCTCAACCTCTCTATCCATCTGCTTCTTTTACAACTGCTTCAGTGGTTGGTGAAACACAACAAAAAATGTTCTTACTTTATTTCTATTTGTATTGTTAACTATTACTGGGCTATTCCACAAGGTAAACCTCATGCAAGTTTGTGATTGGGCTCTTTAGTTGTTTCATTTTCGTTTTTTTTTCACCACGTAGCGCAACATTTAAAGTAAGGTATTTCAGTAGAACATGTGGTTCGAGAGTCCAACACGTTTTGTCCGTCAAGCAGAGAGAGTGGAGCTTTTGGGGCCAGCCATCCACGGAAAGGCTGCATTTTTCATTGCAATACTGTATTACAGTGTCCATTTTAATGCACAAAAAGCTGTTTGTGAGCCAGTGTAACCTTAAATGTGAAGCAACAGTCGATTCATGATGATGTAATGTAGATTAAATGGAGTTATTGTCATGATGAGTAGCACGAAAAAATAAATAAATACTGTGGAAATTGTGACTCATTGTGATCATGGGCGTGTCTGCATTTCATCATGATTTGCTTTTTCTTACAGAGAACATATATATGATTCCCATTACATCTTAATAATTTGAGCAATGCGAATATGATGGAACATGTATTGAAACGTGACTCCCAATACAGCTTGTATGCAGGCACAGGTTCAGTAGAATTTAATGATTGGGGGCAGTAACTCGTGAATCATGCAAAGCCTGAAATATTGCTCACTCTGATAGACACAGACACAGAGTGATATTTAACCCAGTCAGTATGTGGCACCTGTCTGAGTTCAGCACATCTATCTGAACTTTGACAGAAAGTCTTTACCTAAGTCACAGTGGTATGAAACACTCTTATATAACAACAATTCATCAATTCTTTCTTGATTTCTTTGTATCGCTGCTTTGTTCTTTTTGCCTCTTTCTTACATATACACCAAACAGAAATACACACACAGCATGTTAAAAGGGACCACACCTGAGGGAAACCAGAGGGTTTGAATGCAGACAATACTGCACCTCCATTCTGCATGCTATTACTTATGTCAGCCATCTCAGTTTATCTTTTATTTGTCGCCACATACTGTAATCTGAAGGTTGGAAAGGAGAGCGGGACATATCTGCTGATTAAAAACAAAAAGACCATTTCCTTTCTTTAGCTAGTCTAAATTAAAGTGGGCCTTTGTGTCAGCATTGATTAGGAAAATGTTGTGATATGGGGTGATGCGTGACAGGGGACAGGCGACATGAATGCATAGACACCCCGCTGTACATCACTTCACACACAGGCAAGAAGAATATTCCAAATATATTCATGGAATGTTCAGAGCTATTTCAGCAAGGGATCACATAATATTACCTCCACATAGTGATAAGATAAGGTTTTTTTTTCATATTTCCATGTATTTTCATTCATTTTACCATTTTGGGGAAGAAGGAGGAAGAGTTTAGCCTTAGGCAAGATTAATAAGCATTTAAAACGGTTTCACTGCTAACCGGCAAATCACAGTGTGTGTTTCGGAGTATTGTTCACCACTGAGTGGCCATGATTGACATAAATAGATTGCCCTGGTATACCTCAGCAACAAGCGACTGAAGACAGGAACAAATAAATAAGTAAACACTAGTACTGTACCTATAGAATTTCACACATATGTGAAGACAAATGGAATGTGGCAATCCCAACAGCACAAATAGAAAACATACACCGAATACACTGTATGTAATTTGTATTCCATCTCCCATCTGAGCTATAATTAAATAAAAACTTGCCTGTTTCCCGTTAAAAGACAAAATTCAAAACACTTAACCCCTTATAGATGACAATCGCCAACAGAGACTTAAATGATTGCTGCGGCTGTTGGCTAAGACCGAGTTAGCGTCAATAGCTGGCCAGAAGCTTGCGTATTTGGTAACAGCCTGCCCCTGCCACCAACTTGAATACCAGCCTTTCAACCAATATAAAATATACATCAAGCACAGACCATCCACGGGGAAGCTGGAACGCATTCCAAAAAAACTTTACAAAGCACCTGTACTTATATTTTATCCGTGCAGACAGAAAACACGTGCCCACATATTACAACTGTAATGTGGTTTAAAGGCTGATGTTCAAAGTGCAGCTGACATAATTGAAGCCCTCCCCAAACTGTGTTTTTATTTTGCTCCCCAGTTCTGAAATATAATCAGTTTGCCTAATTTTATTGCATTTCCTAATGATGCTCGCCCAGAGCAATTGTTCTGTGTGTTCCTTAGCAAACAGCGCGTGTCAGCTCACTGAGATTAATCTTGATTACTTTAGCCCTTGATGAAGTAGGCTACAATAATGCCTTAATTGGGGAATATTACCACATAGGAAAAAAAAAACAGTGATAGATAGACCAGGAGATGGATGTTTGATTCCAAACTGCACTAATTGCAATGCTGTTTGGAGTGATTAAGTTTGGATGGATCAGTGACTGTGGCGAAAGGCTGAACATAAACAACAAATTAGAACTCACATCCATAACTGTAGCGTGCTGTAGTCATTGACATGTTGTCTATACTGGGCCCATTGACTATCATGATAATTCAGATTTTAATATCAATTCTTTTTCTGATTCCTTTGGATTTATACTAGTTCCAGAGGATGCGGGAAATCATTCAAACACTTATGTAATACAGAGCTCTTACAGTTGGTTACAACTTTCTTTGAAAAGTAGAAATGGCTTTATTCAATTCTATTACTCATCTTATAGACATATTAAAAATGATTGCCATGGAAATTTTTGAGAAAAGGTCTGTTTATAAAGGAGCTCCTGCATCCATCGCTGTTTGATTTGGTTTGACCTCTGTCCGCCAGCGAGCTGGGTGAGAGGAAGAACTCCCGTATAGTAAGACAAAACTTGTGATACACACAGAAAGAACTAACTTTCTGTTGTAAAGAGTGACAACTATGACATGTTAGTTCACCCAGAATTATTATTAGTCACAAAGGAAGTACCATTATTTCTTAATGGAGCGAAATATGAAATGTGAACAGCTGTAATAATGACGTCACTCGTTAATTGTTAAAACAAAATTTTGCTTGTATGGTTTACTTCATCTTTACAATTTCCCATATCCATAAAACATTACTGCTATGCTTTGGTTGGATTTGGCTTACCCAACTTTGACGCCCTTTTCATGCAGCATTATTGGTCAAAGCAGTTTCTAACACTATGATAGCATATATATATGCCATATATATATACTGTATATATATCGGTTTGACTCCTTGACAACCTTAAAGTCTGGATCCAGGATGCCTGAACCCGCATCAACTGAGGATTCATTAGTCCTGCTTTGTTAAGGAGCCTGGCATTCACACATTGAGGTAGATAAAAATTATATGACATAACATCTGTTAAAGGTGGAACTTCCCCTTTTTACACAGCGCTGTATGCTTTATTGAATAACAGTGCCCTATATTTTCTTGCTTTTTAGTCAAATCTGTGATTATCTGACTAAACTGCTCTGATCTGAGCTGAAATGCACAGATTGAACTTTTTTTGTTTATCTTAAAGTCGAATGACATTTATACAGTCCATTAGAGAACTCCAGAGCAATGTAATTTGTATTTTTTTTTTATAGATACATCAAAAATAAAAAGAAGAAATAATAAGAGTGATAATAAGGTTCTGGATTAAAGAGTGGTACAGATGCAAGTTACACAATCTTTCCTTATACGTGACTTATACATAAATACTGAACCAAAGAAAGTCATCACTGTCTTTGAATGTCCAGCATTTCACATATTTCATATTACAGACAATGACTGTCCACTATCACAGTGACCTTGTACTGTAAAGACCAGCCTCTACTCAGTCTTACAGATGCTGTTCTTCTGTGTTTTGTATTGATCTTGCAAAGAGACATATTGTGTTTTGGGTTAATACCCAGTTGACAGAATATATTAGTGATGAAACTATGGGTTAAGTCCCTTCAGTCAAAGTTTCTTGCAGTTAAAAAAGTATTAGATTCTTGTAAATATGCCCCTTTGGGCAAAATGAATTGCGGTAGCATCGCTTATATCTCTTACTCTTTTTCTTTCTAAGACTTAATGAGTCAAAAGCTTCTTGTATGAATTAAATCAATCTCCAAGTTGTAAATAAAATTCAGAAACTATCTCTCTAACCCCATTACCTGGTCCTGCAGAGTGTAATCAAGCCACAAAAATATGGGTTCAAGGCCTGTCATGTCAGTACTTACAGAGACAGCAGCAAAAACCCTGGAGGCAACACCCAATTCTGCCCATGCAGCTCTCCTGCTATTTTGCCCCATCTTCACTTGTGTGATATTGTACGTGACACGGGTGAGTACACACACATGTACACACACACATGCTGCACAGCTGCATGCCACACCATGCCCGAGCTGTGGGAGACACCCTTATCTACTTGGTTGGGACAGTTGTCTTATGAGGTGTTGTACGCTGACTAGACTTTTGCTGACCACTTCTGATTTTTTTTTTTTTTTTGTGCTGACTTCCTCATCGGTGCCTCTTTGTGTCACAACTTTGTGCTTATTTTTTTTTTTATGGTTGAGACAAAGGGGGGAGGAGGGTCACTTCTGTTGTATGGGAGAAGATTTCTTGTGCTACAGTGCAAGTGAGGTAGTTGGAAGTAGGTTTAGTTCAGTTCAACCAAACATATATATATATTTATTTTTTCTAATATGTTTTTTTGGGGGCTTTTTTATGCCTTTATTGTATAGGACAGTGGAGAGCGACAGGAAGCAGGGGGCAGAGAGAGGGGGAATAACACGCAGTAAAGGGCCGTCCGATGCAGGATTCGAACCGGGGCCAGCTGCAGCGAGGACTATAGCCTCTGTACATGGGGCGTCTGCTGTACCCACTACGCCCCCCCAAACATATATATTTCTAATTATTATTTACTCTTATTATATCAAATGACCAAAGAAAACACCTTACAAAATTATGGAGAGAAACACAAGGAATTCCCTGTATTTATTTGTTTGTGTGGGTTTGGACATGTTTGGTAGCTATGATGGATATCTCAAGAGGATAAAACGAACTACAGTTAACTCTAATGCGTACACACTGTCACTTGTTGAGTACATGCATTAATGCACAACCTCAAAAATATCTCCTCTCTAGATTTATAGACTTATCAGACTCATACGTCTTTGACATACCAAAATTCACAGCAGTCCTTCACTCCAAGCTCTCTGGTGCACTGATAGCCAAACCGTTCGCACATGGAAAAATTAATTTGCATGTGGACATTCCATCGTGCAGTATTTATGTATGTATATGCACTAGCTTGGTTAGGACTAGGAGGTCACTCACAGAAATGTTACACACAACTGTTCGTGATGCCGCGTCAAATCCTGCTGCAGCGTGGGCTTGCATGTCAAAAAAGCCCCTCTCCGAGTGGCCTGACAAGATGCAGAAGGATCAGTCATGCTGTAATGGAAAGATAACGTCACCACCAGAATATGGTACGACATATTTGACGGGGGGGGGGGGCACACCACAAAGGCTGAATTTAAAGCAGGAGCTGTACAGTTGTGTGCTGAGATTAATGTATGATGACAACAAGCAAAATTGAAGAAAAAAGACAAAATCAATATGATCTACTATGGCCGGCGTGTGGGTAGTGCTATTCAAATAACACCAGTGGTGATAAGGTTTGGTTAAAGCCCCCATAAAGGAGAAACAACAGAAGACGAAAATGCTGGAGGATCCATAGACTGCTCGCTTGAGGCTGTCTGTGGCGCCATAAGCTGTTGTTTTATTTCCCATTTTGTGGATGTAATCAGAAGAACAAATACATTACGTGTAGTTGGCACTGAGGTCTGACGACTGTCCACATGTCTGAAATCACACGGGACGTGTTCTCCGTACTGTATGCTACACAAAGAATTACAGAGAAATGTGCCATTTTGAATCTACACATCCGAATACGATTGAAGGTGGTGCGATGTTCTGGCTGTTGTTGGCTCTTTTTTAATTGAAATAAAAAGAAAATTATTTGCTTACATGAAATTTACTGCAGTACATGTTACTGTAATCGGTGGGGAAAAGACTGAAAGTGCACTTTAACCATTTCACAACATATGTATTTACAGGTTATGAGTAGTTTTTTTCCATAGTGTTGAAGCGGATTTCTTTCTAATGTGCTGGCTTTACGTCATATGAAATCCAACGACGGCTTTGGCTGATAGGAGTTTTTGACAGGTGACAGTCCCTCCTGGTTGGCTTGTTAGAGCTCAGCAAGGCGAGCATGAACACACACATAAACACACAAACACAGAAGCAGAGGGAGAGCCAACTGTACACTAAATAAACCTGCTTGTCATAATGATGATGAGAGCCGACTCCATTATGTTCTTTTGAGTTTATTTCTCTGATTTACCGCAGTCGAAGCGATGCGTGCCTGGGACAGTCTCCAAGGTTGCTGTCAGGGGGAATTTAATGTCCTTGGCTTTAGCGTCTTTCTGGGAGCCTGTCACATCAGCTCAGCGCTGACTGGCACACCAGCCGGGACCTCTGGCATTGTGAATATTAATAGAATATTGATACCGCCACAACACAGTGATGGGATGCTCATGCCTTTTACCCCCCTTCTTTTTCAGCAGGACATTATAGCTCTTTCTCTTCCTCCGTGTCTCTAAATGCTTGTGTTCCACTGTTCTTTTACCTTGATCAAACCTGACACTTCTGAATTAGCCATGAGGTAAGAAAAGAATATGTCTGTGTTTTATGCTTCAATTATCAAGAGAATTTTTTATGTTCCAAAACACAATTTAAGAGATGAACACATCCAAACTAACACTTCTGTCATAGCTGTTGCATAAGCCACACTATGCATGTGCCTTCATGTGGACATTGCTTAAAAACAATGACTCAGCCCTCAAAAAACTAGGATCTCATCCAACTACCGTTATTCATGTTTCCACCAAGGTTATTCCAACAAGTGCTGGCATGACCCCACTTGAGCTTTAAATGTTCTCATGATATTACTTAACTGATGCTGTTTTCCTTTTCCGGGCTTGTTTTCGATCTCATAAAGAGGCAGTTAAGTGAAGCAGATTAAAATACCATCTGCTGGGCCTGCAGTCTCATATTTGACTTGCTGAAAATTGGATGTTAGCTTGATATTTCCATTTTTACACTTCCTTTACTTTTTAGAATGCAGTTAAAAGAAAAACTCAACTTCTTTCCGAATAGCTTGGTACAGTCATTTGCACAACAGCTCCAGATCATTTTAGATTTTTCTGTATTCCAGCCAGTCAAACAGTCCACAGCTATAAAACCAGCCCCTTTCTCATGCTTCTGCCAAGTGCTACACTCAGCTAGTCACTGTTCCACCTAAACACACCCTTTCAGTGGCAAAACATTCAACATGGCTGCTTCTGTTAGTCGTGGGATTGGAACTATGACAAGTGAGCATCTCGTCACATTAAAGACTGCTGGTCTCAGCAGGGGTTTTTGTGACCTGTCACACACTGCACAGCATAACGTAACAAGGTAGAGCAAAGACTTAAAAGGAAAAATGGAGCTGCTGTAAAACAGCCATAGACTATCAAAAAAGTGAACCAAAGTAAAGATGGTGTTCTGGAATAACTAAAAAGTTAGGTGCATCAAAGTGGCTCAAAATTACAAACTTTTTGGTGTTGCTGCCACTTCTGGTGGGACGGCAGTGACATGCCAGGCAGCAGAGATGAGAGAAACATGCATCACACAAAGAAGAACAGCCCCAGGTGAGAGCGAGCACACCCCTCAAAGAGCAGCATGGTGACATGGTAGGGTTGGATAAGATTGCAGGCCATGTTTGACTTGATTGATTTTAGAAGATATAATTTGAGGCATATTTTTGGGTTTGCAGTTTAATTGGGTCAATAATCTATTGCATATAAGTCAGAGCTGCAATTGCCTCAACAGCTGCATGCTTTGGCTTCTCTGGTGTAATGATAGGAGAAAATCTGGAGAAAGGATGGAAATAGATTATTCTAAATTTGAAAATGTGTTTTAGTGGCTCAATTTGCAATGCATTGTACTGGCAAAAGAAAAAAAAAACACTGAAGACCCAGACCAACCAACAACTGCTTTGTCTAAAGAGTGGTCCACCGAGGAACATATTCCGAGCCATTTTCTTCCCCCCAGACCACTCCTGGTTACAATATCAATTGTCTTGCCAGTCTCATTGTGATATGTTAACAGTTGTACATATCAGAAAAAAAAGCTCAATTTTTAAACGTGGTTCAAGATGTTTCTTGTTGGGTACATGTATATATATATATATATGTATATGTGTGTGTGTGTACGTGTGTGTATGTATATATGGTATGGTATATACATATATATGTATATGTATATGGTACAATTTATTTGTATATTGGGTCAACTTTGTGTTGATAGGATTCTGTTGCATGTAATAATATGGTGAGAATTAGGCTATGGTGTCTTTTGAAAGTACTTTTCTGCTAGGAATACTATCAAGACTCTCAAAGCATTATTACGAGATTAAAACTCTATTATCAAATTAATCTAATAAAAAAACCATATGATCAGTTATAAAACATTTCATCACAAGGTGCATTGATTTTGATGCAAACATAATTATCAAAGAGCATAAGACTAAATTTGCCTGATCAAGATAGAGTTCATTATCAGGCAAAACACTTGGGAGTGTGTTACTCTAATTAATTTTCTATGATGAACTCTGTGTTTTTGTTAAGATAGAAAATACCTCAGTGACACGTTGTTCACTAAGAGACTACAGGAAAGCTTATGTTTCCTGTAAATCAGTACTTCGGAAAATGGGAATTATTGACATCATGTAGGAACTGACAGGTATCACGAGAAATTGAAAAGGGATGTGGTAAGGTTTTTGTGCTCTGCACTTACGCCGTGTTTCCGGTGAAATATCAAACGCATATTCGAGAAGTTAAATCTTGAACTTAAGGCAGCAGTCTTTTTCTGAGTTCCCCCATTTAGGTCAAGTCAGTGCTGTCCCCTCTCTGCATGCACACCCAGTCGCCATTCTAGGCGTTGGCATAAGAAACTATTTTCAATAATTGATTCCGCACTCTAATTGAACAGCAAGACTGAACGACATAGCTCATTACTTTACTCATTAGTTAATTATCGGAGAAGTAGGACAAGTCAATAAAAGTGAAGGCAGTAAATTCCGATACTAATTAGCCGAGCTTCCTTCGAGACATATTTAAAGGCAGATTAGTTACCTGAATGTCCCGTGACGGAATCAGTGGGGGCAAATGGGGGATTTTGCCGGTATCTGGAGGGTGACACTGAGACATGAGAATCGGTTAAGGTTAGCTGCTTATAATCAGTCAAATGGAAAGAACGTAGTTACAGCAGTGCAATGGAGCTCCCCAACAGACAAACTTTTCAACCATGCAGGGATTTGAGGTGTGGTGAGCAAAAATGAATAAATCTCTAAATTCTGGTAACGGTTGTCTTCCTTTCCGGTAAAAATACGTTAATATTTTCAGTGATATTGTGTTGTAATGCAGTGTCCACTTACCTCACAAAAAATCTGCTAAATGTTCATTTGAATAAGAATAACAACACTGACAATCATTTTGGAATTTAAAGTACAAAGCAATTCAATCTCCAGAGTCATGTGATTTGTCTGGAGTATCAACTGGGATTGTGCCTTTGACACTTTTCTCCAAATTGATTAATGAGGAGAATTGATTAAAACAATTTATTCCCTTTCATTATGAGCCTCTTTGCCTCTATTTGTTTTCCTGGCTAACGCTGCCAATAATAACCGTTTGACATATTGGGCCCACTGCAAATAGCCGTGACTGGGTTCATGCACTCCTAAGAGGGGGGCTTTGCAACAATGTAGCACAGATGCCCCGTCAGCCAATCCCAATGCAGGAAAAGTGCTTGGTGAAGCAAGCGCTTGCCTCTTTTTCACATGCAAATGCTACAATGTGATAATAAACACCTGACATGAAGCATGACTGAATTATCCGGCCTGTTTAATCAAAGACGCTCTGGACTGCGGCTCCCAGCTCTCGGTTGCTTCTCTCTTTCTGCCACCTCCCTCTTCTCTCAGTAACTTTTCATTTCCTTCTCTTCATGTTCTTTTTTTTCTTTTTTTTTGTTAAACTCATTCCTCTCTGCATATCTTTTAATTCGTCTTCTTTCTTTTTCCTCACTTCTCCTATCCATCCCTCACTTACAAGCCTTGTAATCTCCCATTCCCTCCCATCACTCAGCTGTTTTCACAGTCATATATTATCACTTTTTCCGTCAATTGGCTTTAGCAGTGCCAAGTTTTGTGAAGAGCCATTGGCGGGGGCCCCCTTGGGGACAAGGAAATGACAGAAGGCGGCCTTTATTTACCTCTGTGGCCCCTACTGTGTCATCTGCTTAATCATGTGGCTAATCGACAACACTGTCTCCCCGCTCGCCCGCACTCGGACAATAGGGAACCTCATTCATATTTAATACAATGGAGTGTTTAAGTCATTGCACGCGTCTGAGAAGGAGGATATTGTGTTTCATTGTGAAGGGCTCCACAGGGACCTCCTCCCTGCCCACCCAGACCTCCCTATCTGCCCTCCTCCTTCCAACTAGCATATGCTTGGCACTTCTGGTGTTAAGCAGGCGAGCCCTGGCCAGTGCAGCTGGCTGGATGCAAGAGCCTCATCCTGGTATCAAAGCATTAATTCCCATGATTAATTCAAATGGTTAATTCTGCTTTATCATGGCTTAAGAAAAACAACCAAGACAAATATGTACTCCTCTAAAGAACGGATTACGTGGAAGTGTGTTTAATTATGCAACAGGGTGTATTATAGGGGATCTTTTCCCAGCACTAATCTCCTTGCCACCTCCACTTTAGAGAGCACGGTGTTAGATGCTGGGTGCCATGTGTTGCCTCTGTTCTCTCTAAAAGGGGATTTATCCCACAAAACGGATCACTGTGTGCTGTATCTGTTATGTGTCTGTTGCTTCCTTACCACCCTCCAAAGCTACTCAAAATGGTATTGCAGTAGTCCGGCTTGGTTGTGGCTGAATTATTATATAACTGCAAACACTTTTGCTTGATGTGAGCAGTCAATATCTAGTCCCTCTATCTTCCTCATCAGTTTCCTTCTGCCCATCTCTCTGTCAGCTCTCCTCCCTGTTTCTTGAAAAGATTAACCAGGGTCATTAAGGACACAGGGAAGGTTCATTTTGTCATTATGAGTGGCAAATGAATCATTGAGGTGGGGGGGGGGTGTCATTTAATGACACACTTCCCTGGACTGATTACTTGTGTTCTTGTTAATTACATTGGTTAACTACAGTGCACCTATGATGGTCCTTTTGGTATTTGGTCTCGCTAGTCCATGGGCCTCCTAAAATATGCTTTATTTGCTCCTCCAAGCAAATTAAAGAACATAAAAGAAACAGCTGTGTACGACACTGTGCCCTGACGAGCCTATTAATGTCTTTTACTGACGTATGCCCGCGCCACGGAAGGAACTTAACTGTGTCCTATAACCTTAAATGGGAAAATGCCATTCACCACAGTTTTACTGTCGCATTGCTGCGGCAGCTCGGCTCCTCATCTCTCACTTCTTGCCTAAATGAAAGGAGGACAAAAGCTCAGTGCCATTAAAAACCACCACCATTAGGGCTGGCTGGCTTCATTTGTCCTCCATTATAAGTGAAGACGGCTCAGCCTTTAGAGCCTTTGAGCTGAGGGGGGGGTTATAGGCAACAGAATACAGGTTAGAAAGAGGGCCACAGCCCAGTTAATAAGGGAGGGAATCTTGGGGCAGGTAAGGGTCAAACTGGACACTTCCTAGCATGAAGCAAAGAGCCATTCATCTGAATGGAAATGTCAGCGGAGACCATCAGGTCAACAGCTCCAGGCTAACTTGGACCTGGGTGTGACTCCTGACACTCAACTGTGGACAGGGGCCAGATAATGGGTTTAGGACCCTGATGGTTATCTCCTCAACTCTGGCTTGTTTTCATTCCTCTCCTCCCCTGCCCCTCCTTCTATCCGTCCGTCTTCTCCACCCCCTTCTAATGACAACTGAGGAGGGGTTAAATGGTCTAAATCCACAGAGGTTTTTTGGGGGAGAAGATACGTGACAGATGTATTGCGATAAACACGATGTCGGCGTTACTTAGAAAGAGCAGCTCAGAAGCAAGCAACATGAATGGGAATCTTGTTTCCTTTGTGATGTGTGCCAGTTCTATTTATAGGGTGTGTGTAAACAACAAGAAGTCCCACCATATGACTATCATAATTGGTAGCTTTGTTATTTATTTTTTTAAGATCACAAACAAGATCCATGTATTTTCTCATCACTCCAATTCTTCCTTTGACAAGTGGACTTATCTGAGGCTTAAAGCTGCTGTGAAAAATTATTTACACGTGGCAGAAAAAACAAAAAAAAATCATTGATTTGTACATTTGAAATCACCCTCATTTAAAGAAATTGTTGGGTGAAAAATGTCTCAACTCACATCTTTCATTTGATGATTGCGGTTAAAAGAATTTTACTCCCAAAGGGTAAAAATACTATGAAACACATATTTTTGTCAAGAATGCAACTGCCTTTTTTTTGGTGGAAAACAGCAGACAAATATCCACATCTTCTTCATGTCAAAATCTTTCGAAGCATTTGGATTCCTTTGATTTTTTTTTTTTTCTTGCTCATATTGAGACGGCTTAGAAGAGATCCTGAAAAGACCTTTTGAAATGGACCAGGGCTTGCAGTCTGGCTATTTGGTAACCCCCCCTTTTTCCTCAGCCTGTTTTACAATCTCATTAAATCGGCCCTTTGTTTTGCCACTTTCTAAGCTCTGATCTCTGGCTTAGGACGAGTCAAGGGGCTGAGACAGTTTGAAAAAGGCTCCCTCCACCACAAAGAAGCCGCTTGTTCTCAATTATTCCCCTCTTCAACACCACCCAGACAAAAAGGAGAGGGAGAGAGCAAGAGGGTCATTCACTGGCTCGATATCGTGAGAACTTAATGAAAGTTTTATAACTCTTGAAATGTTTATGACCTTCCCACTCAGCAGCTTGTCGCACCAATTAATGGCTGACTCTGACAACAGCCCATGATCCTACCAGGTCCCACCAGGCATAATAAGGCAAAAACTACAATAAAGGGAATCAGGTTGTTGACATAGATAAGATTCGCTAATGTAATGTATAACATTCAACTCTGAAAATATGACCAGAGAAAGGATGTTACTCTCCTGTTGGTGGGACTATCACTACCTGGCATGTATTTTACATCCAGATGCCATCAGTTTTTTACCCTGACTGTTCAGTTGCTACAGGGAGACAGAGCACACTGAGATATTATAATCTCTTTGGCAGCCCAGGCCTCTCAGGCACAGCTAACAAAGTCGTCTTCCTCTTCCCTGCCCAGCAGCTTTCCAGCTCTTGATAAATACTGCTGTATTGTGGCCCTATTATGCAACATTCCACTCGATTATGTCACTGTGTTTGCTGGTGGTAAAAATAAAATGAAACGGAAAAAAAAACATGAAACGGCCACAATCAAAGGCAGATTCTGCTGCTGTCACTGTTTACTGTTACTGTCCATTTTTTGCATCAAAAAGTGTTGTATCAAAGACCAAAATGAACCCTGAATAAAGCCTTTTCACCCAGTAGACAGTAGTTACTGAATTACTCATCTAGCAGGGACTTAGCTCAGATCCATCTTGGTACCGTGAACCTGTCATGGAGCAATGAAGGGGAATCCAGCGCCCATCTGAAACAAATGACAAAGTCTATCGCCCAAGGCCCCTCTCTTCCTCTTCTTAACAGCTATGCTGAGAAGCCATCACTGTCCACAAAATATGATAAAACCCGTGCCATAATAGGATTCATAAACATGCCCAAATACAATTTGCTGAGATGTATTTCAGGAAAAGACAATCATTTACAACTTCTGAGGGGGATTTAGAATAAGTATGTTTGTATGCAAATCCGGCAAGCACGTTTTATGTACTCCGCTCCCACAGATCATGAAAGCGCATTAGATTTATGGCAATGTCTGTGCATAATTGTGAAAATGGTGGGGTGGGGGGAGAAGATGGAGAAGAAGAAGTAGAAGAAGAAGAGGTCTCAGGATTTATACTGAGACCTTTTGGGGGGTTTTGATTAGTGTAGAACGAGCCTGGCTTTCATGCCCCTGACATGGAAAACAATTGCTGCCACTTGGCTGAGTTCTGGGCATCCAGGCCCCCATTGCTTCCACATGGGATGCCGCCAACATTTGCTTTTGGCAATAAAGATAGCTGAGGACAAAAGACAGACAGCAAGTCTCTTGGCAAATTCATATTTGCAAGCAGGGCCTCTTAATCTATAGTTGTTTTCTTCTTTGAAAACAAGACCAATTATGGGTAAAAAGTTTAAAAGAATTATTGTTACTGTTCTTGAACGATTCTTTCATGAAGAAACTGGAGTCCTGCTTGATATTATATGAAGGTACAACTTTGAATAAAGACAGTGTTACAATGTCTACTGACTATATGCTGCCTCAGTCTTATGTAAACACAATTAGAAAGTTTTATTCAATAAGGTTTAATTTACAAACCCATTTATTACCAATAAAGAAGAAGAGAAACACCTGCTTCATGCCACCTGAACCTCATTTTGAGATGTGTTTTCCTTTCTCACACACATCTTGTCTGGAGAGTCATTCTGTGCAATGTGGCATGAATTTAGGCGTCTGAGACAGCAGCCACTTCTCTCTTCGTCTATCTGAACCACTGGTGGGAGAGGAGCGGGGGGATTGACCCTGGAATCTGGAGTTTTTTTGGAATGAGAGTTCAAAGGAACTCCCCGCAGCCTACATAAACCACCCTCAATTGGCACAAAGAGGAAACTCAATTTGCAGGGAGCTGCGCTGTATACTTTTTATAGAGGAACTTTTAGTCATTAGGCCATATACTTCATCTCACTCAAAGAGCCTGGCAACGCGGCAGGAGGCTGCAATGTGCCTCCTCTACAGAATATTGAAAAAAAAAAAAAAAAAAAGAAAAAAAAAAGCAGGATAAAAACCCCAACTTCAGAGAAGAAAAAAATTCTCGTAATGAGAGCCCAGTTATTTCCTGTGTCTTCAGATGGTGTCCTGTTTGTTCAGCAAAGCAGGGGGATCTGTGTTAACCCTTCCACAACAAAATCTGCTTAGAAGGTGTAATCCTATCTAGTGTGCATGTAGCAGTCTTCAGGCGGGGCTGTGCAGGAAAAACAGCCAAAGATACTGTATCAAATCAAACATATGTGTGAAAAAAAGCACACTCTTACGGGCAACAATCAGACCGTAATGAAAGAGACCGAATTTCTTCTGGAAATCTACTTTAAGGTTGTCATATTCATTTTAGTCAAATGGGATTTGAGAACAAAACACAGTTCGAAACATGACAAAAACAGACCCAACAGTGGATCTGTTTACAAAAAATTCATGGTGCAGACTTTAATCAAAGCAAGTCCACAGCAGCTTAAATGATATACAGTAGCACAATGAAGCACATTTCATGAAAATAGATTATATCATTCCAGTTTAAATGATTAAATGCAAAAAAAAGAGGTTAACAATAAGAAATATTCATTTCAATAGAAGGTATTTTTTGATATTTAATTTAATTTTACAACTACACTTTTTCCTTACAATCTGAGACAATAAATTCAGTGTTTTTATTCTGATATTAAATGTTTCTAAATGTGTTTAAATAATGTCTGGCATAGGATAAATGTAAACATGAACAAAAGTACATTTTCTAGACATGCTTTTATTACAGGAATGAATGATGCTGTCAGTACAACAGATTAAAATGTATTTATTTATGTTCATCCTGTTCACTCAGTTCACCTACCTCTGTCTGGCTGTCTATATTTTGAAGCAGGAAATGAATTAGCGTTACAATTCTGGCTTTTATAGCTGAAAATTATTTCTGGGTTTATTCTCACTTTAAGAACCACCCAGATGCCATCTTTCATAAGCTCCACCTCCTCAAACCCACCTGCATTCTTTGTAACCTTTGTGAACTCTGACCTCACCGCCCAGCCCTTACCAGCCATCATATTTGTCTCTTTGTGTCCTTTGTTGCCCTTCTCTCCCCCATTCTCCCCCTGCACTATGTATGGCAGATTAATGACAGCTAATAATATCTGATGTTCCTGGACATTGCGTCCGGTAATGAGATACATTCCCAATGGGTAGGCAAGGTGTCACCACTAACAAATTCACCGTCGCTGTGTGCAATTAGCCTGTAAAAAGGGTGGAAAAATACACTAAATCAGTATCGGCTAAGATGGATGAAGCACACTGAAAGAAAAATACCCCTTTGTTGCCAAACAGCTAACACGGAAGACGAGAGGGAGAGAAAAAAATGTCTCTTTTCCTCCTCCACATCTTTCTCCTGGAGGAGATGTGGACAGGTTACCTTTATGGAAACATTATTCCTTGACTGCTCCCTGGCAGGAGTTCATTACAGCTCAGCCCAACGTTGAAATATTCTCTGCAAAATGTCAGCATATGTAAATGAGGACTCAGTGCTCATTCGCATGTCATGTTTTGTTAAAAGTTGTTGCAACCTTTCTTTGCTCCTTATTTTTGGCTTCGCACTCCCCATTCTTCCTTATCGGAGGAAGTCAGCCCACTTCCTAAGTGATAAAAATCCACTGAGAAACACAAACAAAAGGAAAATATGAATACTGTTTAATGTTCATCATTTAACATAATTGATTATTTCATTGAGTGATTAAATAATCTTCTTAGTTATTTCAAGTATGAAATAAAATCCATGTGATTTGTTGTCTGTATAACAAAGTTAAATCAGACTCCAAATAATCGATTTTCCGTGTTGTGACTGTTTTTATATCTGTACAAGTAGGCCATATTAAATCATGTTCAACAGCATTGATCCCCCAGGGCAGTTTAAATATTAGTGAGCATTAAATCAATATCAGTGCAGGCTGTTGTTACACACTAAAAGGACGCTGGCATGATTCAACATTTATGCAAAACAACAGCTAAACTCTGGTATAATGTCTTGGCTGGTGCCATCCTCACTGTACACGCCCTGTGGCTACTCGGAATGATGAGAATGGATAGAGCTTCCATTCACAACCATCCATGTGTGCCCAGTAGCTTAAAGCAGTCACTGGTTGCCCAGTGATCCCCCAATGTGACAGTTAGCACAAGTCGGAACTATAGCAGCTAACACTATGCTAATGGTGTAACATGCCACAGTACTCAAAAACTCTTTGGCTTTTCCGGATGAGGCTCACTGCAGTTGGGGGTGTTCTGGTTAATAATTACCCACTTTTTGGGGCTTCTAGTTATGACTACATACGTGTATGAATGTTTCAACTTCTCTGTGCTAAACTTTCAAAAATGTATTTGATGCAAGGGCACAGAAGATGCCAACTATTTCACCTAGGGGTGCAAGAAACAGGGTTTTGGTGCATTGTGCCTCTGAAAAGAAGACTGCAGTGCTGCCATGTTCATCAGCCAACTCCCTGTTCTGCTTTGTGCCACTGCTACACCCTTGTGCAGAGGGTTCGTCTATGGGGGTTCTATCAGCCTAATGAAAATTGCATTCACACCCGCACTGCTCCTGCCTATACAATCTACATTATGCAACAGATGAGCATTGGGGCCTTAGTGTCTAAGTTTGGTAGCATTTCTTAAGCACGATCAAACTGCAAGCGCGAGAAGAGCGTTGGCAGTGATGTGAATTTGATGAGTTCAACAGTAAAAATATTCACTTTTCACGTATAATGAGAATGACAAACAGGTCGACGCAGGGTAGGCTTTTTGAGTTGACTTTTTAGGAGAAAACGTTCCTCGCAATGTAATCATGAGCGGTAAAATTGATATAAAAATGAACTTTTTGGAATAATTGACTCTGTGCTCATAAGGAGAGGGGATCCCGTCATTTGTTATGAGCCAAATGTATGCTACAATATAGGAAATCTAGTTAGAAGAAAAGTGATGAGTTTCAGGAAGGCACTGAAATCTACATGCAAATGCATAATAATCACACATCTACATTATTGCAGTGTTAAGAAAAAAAAATACCTTGAATTCAATTATCTTGTGGGCTGGAATAATCATAATGTTATTGGAAACTCAATTATGGAGGCAAGGCATGTCTGGAAATTAGCTGAACTTAGCTAAGGCAAGTCAGCCCCTTGAATTCATCAAGTATGGATTATCACAATATTACATGTACACTTTGATTCTGCTGTCCAAAGACAAACATTCACAGTCACTGCAGCACAGTCCCCACGTTTGTTTTATTCATGAACTGCGCTCTGATCTATTATACATACAAAACTGATTCTATGCTGATCGCCCCAGGCTAAGAGGCTCAGACATAGAATTAATTATATTATATACACATGCATGATAATTGTGTATGATTCGGTCAAACACAGAGGTATTTCTCCATGTGTGATTACCATTGTTGCTTCACTGGCAATTATTTTCATTATTGTTGCTAATATTGTTAATGTTATTGTTTTCTCATTACAGCATTTCTCTGGGGCTTATATCGAAGATATTAGGATGTATGTGACCACTACTCTGGAATAAATCATGGCACTGGCTGACAAGGCCCATGACATTAATACACAAACGGCATGCTCATATAAGAAGAAAATTACTTTGAAATTAAACACCAGGCTAGCACAGGTCGGGCACAGGAAATAGAGATAAGGGCGCTAATTCATTAAAAAATATTAATGAAATATCCCCCTCGACACAGTGTGCGTGGAGACAACCATACGTTTGAATATTGCAACATTAAAAGCATTTCCTCTAGCTGATATGAAGGGTAGATCTTTCTTTATTATTAATATTACATTGGCTGATACTGTTACTCTGTTTTCCATGTCTGAGCATGATTGAAAATATCATTTCCATTTGGTTCAGGAAGCGTCATGCATGGTTTTTGTTATCAAATTCCGACACACACAGCAATGCCCAATATGATTCCAACCCAAGATTGTCCAAAGACATTTCCGATAAATATGCTTGCTTTATGCAGAGTGTTGGACCTCTGGAGGTCAATTGCATGCCTGGTTGGCATTTCTAATAAACATTTAGGCATGGAGCATGAAAAAATGATGTAAGGATCATTGTTAATATTTGCATAGATCCGTCCTCAATGTGAGCGTAATAGTAGGAGAAAGTTTGTTCAGAGTGTATATTGAAGGAAAAGCCATTTATATTACAGGTCCATTGTTTTAACCAATTTTTTTTTTTTTCCCATTTTTTCAGCTGCTTTTGCATCAGGCATGAAAACACCTGTTTTTTTTCACCAACTTGCACACTGAGGCTGGAACAAAAAAATTGAAAGTTGAAACATTTTATTTTCGCTGCTGCCCAGCGTCTGTGACTCTTGTAATTTACGTGTTCCTGTGTGTTTTCGTGTCTGTTTCTGTCAACTTTGAGAGTTCCTTTTAGTTCACTGTCATCAGCCTTACCCCTGTTCCCTCTGCTCCACTGCCTGCCATGGCTGAGCTGGGGAACATGCAGCCTCGCTCCGAGACTACTTCAATCCCCTATTATCAGGAGAGCGCACATTGCCGCTCACAAGGGTTTAATTTATTTGTGCCTGTTTCAGCCCAAGATTAAAGTTTAATTGGCGCTGACTGGCAGCTCCCAAGTTTTGACTAATTCTCCTTATCGGGAATCCTTACCGAGTTGCTTTGGGCAATGTGAGGCCTGCCTGGTTGCTTGCCTGTGTGCGTGGCAGCGGTGCCCACACACACACACACACACACACACACACACACACACAAACGCGCACATTTTGCACTCAGAGGCCCACATGCAGCAGCATAATAATCCCTTATTTAAATTGGTCGATACATTCAGTACATGTGACTTTGTGTTAGTTTAAGTTGAGTGCTTTCTAAGTGTGTAAAGAAATAATTTATCAGAATACACGTGTGTGTTTCTGAGCAACAATGTGTTAGCTCCATTTTTTCCTTGGCAAGGCCCCCAAAATCTTCTAGATTGTTGGGTAATTAGACATGCATCACATTATTTACTCTAGACTTTTTAATTGATTTGTAAAAGTGGAACCATTGTGCTGTAGTGCAGACCACTCATGTGTTTCTGAAACACAAACTGAGCCTTTGTGACAAGATGTATATGTATACACACATTTGAAAGTAAAATTTCCCTGCAAAAAGGCAGAGAGGAAAAATGCAGCAACTTTGAATTGTGGCTTGATGCTGCTAATGTTGTCACATTTTTCATGAATCGTTCTACCATAAATCATTATAAAGTGTATTACCGTGAAGGGGATGCATTTCCATAAATGCGTGTTTATGCCAGAGCAATACACAAGCGTAAATAACACTGATAATCTCGGGCTGTGTTTGATCAGCCAAATCTGAGTATGAGGATGCAATCATTTGTGACCTGTAATATCAGTGGCAGCTATTAAAAGCTGTGGAGGATTTGCAAAGCCTCATTTAGTCAGTTGGGAAGATGTGCATGAAATAGAGTTCCTTTGGTTGTAACTAATGTCTCTAATTCTAATGAGCAGGGCTTCTGTGTTGCAGCTACATGCTCCTAAACTGGGAAATACTGGATTAAGAAAGCTCACATGATGCCAATGGACTCTAGTTCAAACATACTGGCACAAAATAACTGTATCAAATTATTCTACTCATGTGCATTCGATGTGTGGATGCATACATTCGCTGAATATATGACTCATACAGAACAGTATACATCTATAATTTGTCAGTTATCCAGAAAAGGTTTGGCTGTGACTCCTAATCTGGTCATGTTTGGTTCTAAAGTTCAAGCGTGTCTGGGGCTCAAATGCTTTTGACCAAATGATTTTAAAGAAAGACAAGTGTGAAAGGCAGCTGGAGGAGTACATAGAGATCTAGGTTGCAAACTCAGACCTGCATAGAAGATGATGTTATCAGAGCGTATAGGAACCAAAATGAGTGGCACACTTCAATGCATGAAAGAAGAGAGGTCACTCAGCCAGCCTGGCCAGTTGAAAGCAGAGTTTCACCTGCCAGAGCAAATCTGGGCTGATGCCAAACTCAGGGGTAGCATGTGTGTTATGTCCAGCTGGGGACAACCGGCTCCCTTGTAATACCAATTTCTGTGACATGACTCAGTCTGGGAAAGGTGAAAGTAATATTAAACCAGATGGTCTTAGTTGAAGATTTGAGTTATTTAGTGATAAAAAAAAAGGTGTACAACAATAAAGACAAACTGCAAGTAAAATCAGGATCTCTAGGTGTTAACGCAGTGTTGAAAATAACTAAATAACATGGGTACTAACACAGCTTATACAGTTTTAATCTAAGAAGAAAAAGAGGGACTGTGCCACTCACTCAAATTCAAACTACCAAACAGAAAAAAAAAATGTGCCAAAAAATAAATCTAGAATTTTTTTTTTTTTTTTTTTTTTAGACCAATAAATACTTTTTGCCTTGTTACCTGTAAAGTAGAAGGGGCCTTGAGCAGTCTGCAACTATGCTGCAGCGAGTTGGAGAGACATGTTGGACAGAGGTGGCAACCTTACTGGGCAAGTCAGATCATCAACTCTGTGTTGTAGCAACATCCTGGGTCCACAATGAATGTGACTGGAATAAAGAAATGCGCCAGTGCCAGGCAGACCTTTCTTTCTCCACAGCTGTGGAGTAAAGTCTGGCTACTTTATTGTATTTGTGTGGATGTAACCATAGACATGAGCAACTTTAATCAATGCCGAAATACAATTAGAGAATGCAAGATTTTATAGTCATTTGGGTAAACCATCTCTCAACATGTCAAACAAATACAAAGAACCTAAACAGCAAAGAATCTTTCATAAAGAACGTTTCTTCTGATGCTATTTTATTGGAAGTGGCACTAAGCTTGTTGGATACAGGAAGGAGGTGCTTGTGACTGATATTTTGTAGCTGGTGTGGTGTTTGCTGAAATGACCCTGGAGAATCGCACATTTGCACAGGGAGAGACGGAGCAGTCCGACACACACACACATGAAGTGAAAATAACACACTCATGAATGTACATTATATCCTTTGAGCTTGGTGAGACTTTTAGCTGGAAGTCACTATTTGGATCAGACGAGAATGGACTCTAGTGTGTGTGCGCGTGTGTGTATGTGAATCGAGGGTGTAAGTGTGAAGGGCTGTCAGTGTGTTTATATGGGGGAGGTTGTCCCTAATGAATCCCCCAGGTCTGAGGGTCTTCCATTGACAGCTGCTAATTTTACCTGACACTGCTGCACCGCCGCTGAGCACGACCTGGCAACTAATCGGCACGCATCAGTCTCAATCAGAGGGAGATGCCCCCTCTCTGGTGGCCCCAGACACACAGAAACACTTTACACAGGGTCAAGGCTGGTATCAGGGTTTCCACATCGCCCATCCCCAAGGAGAGCACCTGATCCTGACCAGGAGAAAGGGTTTACTGAATCTAACTCTACCTGACCTCAAGGTGCTAAATACTGTTCTGACTGTGCTGTCATGTCTGTCACACCTGAGCAAGAGTGCCATCAGCTTTGAAGAAACACACTGACACAGCTCTCGAGGCCTCTTCTCTTGTCTTCTCTTCTATCTCTGGCTTATTGCCACATTTCAGGAAAACTCGTGTAAAACACTGCATGCACCACCTGAGGAGTGCTAGAGTGGATTCCTCTCAAGCTGAAGTCAAGCAGCACCAAATAAACAGCACCCAACGGACAGATGGTGCCACACTGTTGAGCTGACGCACGGGGGAAGTACTGCCAAATAACAGGGGTTGTCAGTTGTGGTGAAATGGCCTTCATAGGAAGTTTGTATATTGATGGGGGTGTGTGTGTATATTTTGATTTTAATGGCACTGAGGCTCATGTTTGTGTGTGCCCTTCAGTATTCTGATGGTTTCAGCAGCTTGGCTGGAAAAAGAGCAGTCTTGTGTATAATGGAGACACACATTGGCAGTCTCTGTTGGTCATCTGTGCAACAATAGCTCAGCAAGCATATCTTTAATTCAGAAATCTGAGAAAAGCACAACCAATGTTGCCTTCATCATCCTCCCACTGGTCCTTTTATTTATGCTTTTTTTTTCAAGGTCTTTACTCCCAGGCACGCTCACACACACGTTTTCTTTTTTTTTTCCTGCCATCCAGCATTGAGTTATGATGAAAAAATTGTAAGGAAGTTGTTTACAGGAGGAGCGAAAACAAGAAACAACGTTGAAAAATGAGCACCGCAGTTAGCTTTTGTGAAACAATTAATGTTGCTTGTGGTGGGCAAAAGTGCTCGCGGCCAAAAGCCATCTCTTGTCCTCCTCTTCTTGTGTATGTGGTTGACGTCGTGGGTTTCTTACTGTGTCAAGAAAGACCATATTCAAATGTGCATGGCTATTAAATGTTAATTTGCACAACAGATGAATGTCAAGTACAGTGCTTTATCAACAAAATGCTCCTTTGTTTCAGCTTGCAAAGAGCTGGGCTTTCACCAAGTTGAATGAGCTCTTGATTTTTGCATTAACTATTCTCACAAGGCATATCAGTAAATCTCTTTATAAGCTATCAAAAGTTTGGACAGGTTTAATTCCGTTTATCATCAAGTGTCACATTTAAATACAGTATCTTTTTTGCCAAAGAGTAAACTAGGCAGGACTCCTAGAAATGATTCTACTCGTTGCCTTTTATCTATCTTTTGTAATCTTGAGGGAACAGCTTGAATTGGCCAAAGCTTGAATCTCTACGTTTTGCTGTGCAGAATGAGATGTGTTAAGCCTTTCATGAAAAGCACTGAAGACAGAACTTTTTAATGCGACAAGCTTAGTGCGTTGATGGATGGATATCATCAGTGGTCACAAGGAGCTGTACCTCTCAACACCTCAATGAGGATTCTAAATCCAAACTCAAACAAAGTCTCCATTTAGTTTCGGCTAGGATTTAACATTGTTTATTTATGAGGATAGAATGTGAAGTGTCATTACTTAAGTCTTCTAATACTCCCAACCTTACAGTATACTACATATATATATACTTTTTTTTTACATATTTATATATATAAATATATATTTATGTATAAATATATATATAAACGCTTCATATAAGAACTGACTCTAGCCCAATATATCTTATACAGTATGAAGTCACTGAAGCATTGTACAGAGGTGAATGAGCCCTCCTCGCTTTCATACACACACATGCACTAAAGTGTCCCTGTCAGTAGTGCTCTGATGACCACCAGCACATGCACACCTGACAGTTTCTTCCGACCACGCCTGCAATGAAGACACAACACACGCTCACTCTCACACTCCAGATGCTGATACGGAGACCCGACGTTGTGCCTCACACCGGAGCTTGAGCTGATGCTGCTTGACACGGTCAAAACAAAGCTCAGTGTTTCTTCACCGCTACGTTAAGCATCGAGGCTGGCGTGTCAGGCCTTACCTGCTTCCTGTTGGAAGGCTCCATGGAAACCCGCGGTGACGACGCCACCTGGTCGGTGTCAGCAGAAGTCAGTATAGCGGCACAGGGGGGGAAGAGAAAGAAGAGCAGGAATAAAGAAACACCAGATCCTACCGGTGTACTGCTTCTGGAAACTGTTGTAGATTTTCACAAATATTGATTATTTCGGTTTAAGCAGCAAAATGATGTACAGTTGGAGTATTACAGACTGTCCAAAACACATACCTTTGCACTTCAGTCAGACATTATAAAGTAAGCTTTTTATTCATTTCTGGAATGTATTATAAATCATAAATCATCTATAATTTGAGTCCAATAAATACATACTCGTAGCCATATAGACACTATACACCTAGATTTAAAGTCTACCAGCCTTGGTAGACACATTAGAGGAAAAATTTAATTAATTCTCAGTTTTTATTTTTTTGCAGTGTCATCAAACGATTGTACATTAAGTCACGAGAGCTATGACTTCCCTCGGGGGATTTTTTATTGTCTTTTTTTCAAGCTGATGGTGAATTTTAAGAAGTCGCACACACAATATGTTTTAATCATGGCAGCCCGTTGTTTATTGATCACTGATGTTGTGCCACACACAACTTCTTTAAGCTTGAGGAAAAAGGTGCCAAAAATTTGGTTATAATTTGCTTATCGGCTTTATTTAAAAAAAAGGCAATGATTGAAATGACCGTCTGTTGTGTAAAATATCAAACATTTTAAGTAAATCAATGATTTTTGGCATCTATGAATATTATAGATGCCAAAAAATCTTATTCATAACATATTTATATGTATTAGAAATCAAACAGGATTCAGGTCTCCTGTTAGTGTTCCTGATTCTTTGCATGCCAGTTAATATGCCAGTCGAAGAAAGGGCACTGAATGTCTGCCATGTTGATTATCAGGAACTACAGTAAATCTGCATCTGTCCAAGTGAAATCCAGATCACAAACTGCTGCCTGATTAAAAAAAAAACGGACATTATAGCAGAAGTGCAAAAGACAAGGAGGTGCAGACTACTTGTATGTGTTTTCATCCTTTCTCCAAATTGAGGCCATACTTTTAAGGTCAGCAGAGTGCGAGGAAGTGCAGCGGGTTGCAGAATGTTGCTGGCACTTAGCTCGCCGCACTTCTGAACCTCGCAGACGTCTGTGGCAAGGTCACTGCAGGAAGCATAAATGGGAGTTGATGGCTCCGTTGTTCCGTGTCATCCGCCGTGCTCTCCACCATACTATTTGGGGACGGCACTACTGAGTGCAGCTGACATCATGTACATATATGCACAAAGGAGGCAGGCGATGTTAAAAAAGCTTGGCAAAAATAGAGCCCAGCCCGACATTATTAAGACACAAGCTTCAGTTAGCCCACACAATGTGATGATGGAACATAATTGATGCATTTGCTGTTTTTCAACCTGAAAGAGCTTTTCATGCTGGCCCACTCAAACACACATTCTTGTGCCTGACTGCATGTTAGTGGAAGTTTTTTGTCAGTATTTGTTGGCTTCTTTTTAAAAAAAAAAAAAAAAAAAAAAAATCCCTTTTCTCAAAAACTGCAGAGCGATAATGGAAATTCTTGATGAGAGGCCAGAGTGGCACTGATGGTTCCCTCATTCCTTTTCTATTCAAGACTTTTTCCACTTTGAGAATGCATTGTTTTACTGCAAATTATAACCATAAAAAAAGCCCCTGATCCCCCATTCTGTTAAATTAATAGAATTACGCAAAAAATGTAATGATAGCAATTAAGTCTTGAAAATGCAAATTTTATAGTCAAGGACGATTACCTCATTTATAGCATGTGCTGGAATGATGCCAGAAGAAGGTAATTTAGATCCGGGTTGCTCACGGTTACATCATGATGAATATTAGACGAGTAGGGGCTCATCATGTACCTCTAGTCACCCAGCTCAATCAAATAGAGAGGTGGGGGCGAGGTTTGTGGGAATGAGGAGCATGTATGCTGACAGGAATAACTCCTCCCCAGGAAATAAAGACATAATTCAGGAGTAAATGTGGCTGAAGAATGATGATGTATGATGATACAAACTATGAGTACTCCACAAAAGATGTTAACTTAAATGGGGCATTTTAAAAGAACAAAAAGAGAACTTATGCACCACTTCTGACCATATGTGTTAAAGAGTGTCGTCTTGACTTCAGGGGCTGTACAAATATGCATTCCAACAACTTCACATATGTAGAAACTGTTACGTATTTTACAACAAATCCTGACATTTCCAAATGGATTCTAACGTGGGCTTGATGGAAGTATCTCAGGATGACATCAAAGGCCCTGTTAACCTCATAATGTTTATTGCTTGAGATTAAAAATTACCATCAAAACTCCTTGCCCAAATGACATTTACATGCAAGGATTTTTTTAAACCATAACTGCGTTTTGCTGGGTAAAACACTCCCATTAGTTAATTATTCGAGAGGGCAGCTGTGGATGGCATGAATTTTTTATGGGGGTCTGCCTAGTGTCATGATCTTTGATGGCTTAACATTTCCACTTTAGCACTTCCTCCGGAGTGCAGTGCAACCCCGGACTGCCTCAACCAACAACGGTTATACATGCTGGAGTATAGTGGATGGAGAAGCATGGCACTAAGGGCCACATTCAGGGTAGTTTTTGTTTTAAAAACCCTGCATTGTCTTGCTGTCACAGCAAGAGTCAAGTTCATGAGACCTTACTGCTAAAAGCAACAAAGGATCATTTTGTTTGGACAATTTATCTCAAATCTCACTCTGATAACATCATTATGACAACTGGATATTCCCCATTTTGTTGATTTAGTTTGATTCCACTCCCAGGCACATTTAATGGTGAGAAAGCAGAAAGATGAAATAGGAAAAATAGGACATATTTCCCTCTTGCTTCTTTTAAAACTGGAAAGCCATTTAACTAACATTTCACCCAGGCCTGGCTATTACACAGTCTATTGACACACATTGCACCCTAGCTGGACTCTTTCTCAACCCCATCCATCGGTCACACAGATTGTCCCCTGGTAGGCAGAGCCAGCAACGTTAATGGAAATGGGGCTATGCTGGGAGCATAGAGCCTGGAGAAGCCTGGATGATCCCTCAGGCCATGGCTGCCACGGGATGAAATAGAGAGACTATTACAGCAGAGTTGTAAAGCCCCACACGCTCCACGCACTATCATAATAGAATATTGATTCTATCAGATGCCAGGCCCCGGCCTGTCCCCGCAATGAAGAAAAGAGCACTAAAGGTCATTGTGTAAAAGAGCAGAGTGGGGGAGAGAGACAGAAGAGCAGAGAGGTAGAGGAGGAGAAAATGTGGATAGGAAAGAAAGACTTCTGTAGGAATGGAACTTGAACTGTAAAGTGTGCTGCATCTTGCAAAACTATAACCAATAAGTCAGGACAACTATAGCAATGATTTCAATATTTTACAAAAAGTTGAGAAAATTGAAATTTTTAATTCAGTTAAACTCTTTTTCAGTTCTTCTTCAGTTAAATTCAGTTAAACTCTTTTTTTTGAATCACTGCTGCATCTGCCTAAGTAACAGGGAAGCAATTTCAACCATTAATTGTTGATCAAGACGGTTAGGAAAAGCGCCAAAAGGAAAAGGATGACAAATAAGCACCCACCACGCGAACAGCAGTACAAATTACACCACAAGCAGGAGACGTTTATGCTTGATTGGAGCAATTTAATGTTTTCTTACAAAAGAAAAAAAAAAAGCCCACAAATCCTGCGAGGACAGTTAAGGAAATGACTTTTTAATCATCCAAGGAGCCTCTGTGCCTTGTCTCTCTTGATGGCCCCATATTGAAGACTTAAGGCCATTAAGAGGAGGACTTCATCGATGGAGGACGTTCTGAGCAACAGATGGAGGTTTTAGGGATGAGCTGGTCCAAACTGAGCAGTAATGCTTAGAATTTATGATGAAACTGAAAGAATTTGAAGCATGCTATTTATTTTTTTGGGATAATTCTTGAAATTTAACAGTTTATATGTCTCGATGCTTAATATAGATACTATAAAACATTTACCTTATATGTATGCTAAGCTGTATTAAGTTTTGTAAGATTTATCGTAAGACCGAACAGTTAATGTTCGTCTGGTTTTTACTTTTCATTAATTTTTGCTGTTGGTGGTTTTAAAAGAAGCCCAAACCACACTTCCGCAAAAATAACGGAACCCCTGCCTGCAAACATCACACTCTGTTACCTAGTCAGGCGAGGCATATACTAAACAATGCCACAATATATTAGGGAATTGAGTAATCTTTGTTGTGACATTATGGCCTGTGTAAAAACTTCATGATGAATTCTGTTTTTCCCAGGCCATTGGAAAATATATTCATGAAATTTCAATGTCCGATGAAACAAGTCATCTTTTAACCAGAGCTTGACTGTGACACACCATTCCTCATTTCCATTCCGGGGAAGGCTTTATTTTAGTCATATAAATATCAATTTTTCTTGTTGTATTTCTTTTTCTTTTCCCTCAATTCACTCCCTGCCGCAGTAATTGAACAGTAGTTGTTGAGGGCCCCTGCAAATGAAACTGCCATTGTAGCATCAAAAATAATCAATTTGATGAGTCTTGTATACACTCCCATACTCAAAGTAATGCGATATTGATTCGGCACTCTGATGTAGTACTCTTCTTCTGCACCAGAATGATTATTGGCTTTTGACAAATTCCATCACAATATTTTATTCCCCCCTATCGCTCTGCCAAGCCACCTCTTTTGTCTCAAAGCACCGCTGCCGAAGCCCTCAGCTCCAATTCTACTCCACAGCCTGACTTTCTGTGTGTCTGAAACACACTTGAACAATATAAGACTCTTGTCTTTATTGCTAAACAACAGCGGGAATACAATTTTACCCAATCAGTCTGCATCAAACCCTTTTACATGCAACTCAATTTGCATCTTAAAGACGTGGGTTTTGGAATGCTTTGCCTCTCCCTTACTTTCTTTCACCTCCGTGCACAAAGTCACACATACACACCCATGTGTGCACCTTTAAGTTATTATGTTTCATATGTGTTGTGAGACATTGTGGATGGTAGTTCTGAAAAACTAATACATTATTTAAATCCAAATCAACCTCCCCTGTCCGGCTATGTTATAGATGACAGCAACAGTGCCCCCCTCCACGTCTCTCACACACACCTACATACACAGTCCCTCTTCCACTCCACTTTCTCACCCTAGTTATCACTCTTTTCCCTCTGAATCAAAACACTGGCAGAGAGCAAGAAAATTGTAAGGAAGGAGTGATGGTTGAATCATATGATGACAGGATAAGGGACAATGGATGCAAGAGCAGATGAATGGATGGATTTCTGGTGTGAGGCAGAGGAGAGAAGGCAAAGTATTGATGACTGATGGATGGCGGAGAGATGGGGAAAGAAGGAGGTGAAGCAGGAGTGAAGGCCACAGATGTAAGATGGAAAGATGCCAGGCCTCAACACCAGGTCAGTCTGTATTGATTAGTGTGTGTAATGAAGAAAGCGAGATACCTGGCCCCAGAAAGGACATGGTTCACTTGGTGTCTGCTATAACAAGGAACGTGTGTGTGTGTGTGTGTGTGTGTGTGTGTGTGGGTGTTGGAGATCTGAAGCCACTGAATATGCCAGTGTGTGCATTTTACTCAGAGAAATGCCATAGGGTGTCTACAGAAATGAATAAAAGAACAAGTACAGTATGCGTGTGTGTGTGTCTGCATGGGTGTGAGTGTGTGTGTCAGCCAAATGCTGTGCATGCAAGTGTGTGTGTGTGTGTGTGTGTGTGTGTGTGTGTGTGTGTGTGTGTGTGTGCGTGTGTGTGTGTGTGTGTCTGTGTGCTGCAGGCTGCATCCCCAGCACGAAAACACTTCACACACGCACACACATACAACAAGGGCCTGCTCATGGAAAAATCAATATGATGGTGATAGAAATATGCTTGAATGTTCTCTAGGTGAGAGATTGATCTGAGCCCTACAGAGAGTCTGTCCAAAAAGCAAATAATGGTTAAGGGCCAGCGACCTCCAGATATCCACAGAAAACAATAATTATAACCAGGCTGTGTATACTGAGCATGAAGGCCAATGAAGGCTAAATGCTAATGTTGCAAAAGTGGCATTTTAGCATAACAAAAAAATCAGAATCAGAATCAGAATCGCTTTTTATTGCCAGGTATGTGGACACACACGAGGAATTTGACTCCGGTTACACCTCACTCTCTTTAGTGCAACAATTACAAAAAAATAGACAAAAAATTAGACATAGAACAAGATTAAATCAGAAGTGCAAATTGGTGCATGGTGCAAGGATGAAACACTGAAGTCCGGTTTTAGCTGTTTAACACAGAGACAGCCTGAGGGAAGAAACTGTTCCTGTGTCTTGTTGTTTTGGCGTACAGAGTTCTGTAGCGCCTTGCAGAAGGGAGGAGTTTAAACAGTTTGTGTCCAGGGTGTGATGGGTCTGCAGAGATGTAACCTGCCCGTTTCCTGACTCTGGACAGGTACAGATCCTGGATGGAGGGCAGGCTGACACCAATAATCTTCTCTGCAGACCTTATTGTCCGTTGCAGTCTGTTTTTTTCCTGTTTGGTGGTTGATCCGAACCAAACGGTGATGGATGAACAGAGAACAGACTGAACAATGGCGGTGTAAAACTGGATCAGCAGCTCCTTAGGTAGGTTGAGCTTCCTGAGCTGCCGCAGGAAGTACAACCTCTGCTGTGCCTTTTTGATGGCAGTGACTGTGTTGGTCTCCCACTTCAAAAATACCTATATTTCAGAATATTTATATACTATTTATATATTTAAGTCTCTCTTTTTTCTCCCTTATGGTAACTTTTCTATTTGTCAACCCAGTGCAAATAATTTGAAGAAATGTAAGATTATTCTGCACACACTATGGAACTATTTTTACCATAGCTTTTTCTTGATTGAAATATGGACCATAAAGTCAGAACCATACAAAGTGTTCACACTGTGTACATCTTGGCCTTTTTGATATCAAACAAACTGATTTCAACATAAATTATCTTTATTTAACATTAAAACTAATCTACAAAGGCACGTTGTTTATTACTATTGGTATAATTATCCTGGATATTTTCTCCTTAATTAGGACATTTAGCCTGGAAATATGGATTATTTTAACCCTTTAATCTCCTCACTGAGAGAAAAAGCAACAGAAAATCCAAAACATAGCTTTTCAATTTTTTTTTTACCAAAATGTATTTATCAAGAGATGGCTTAAGGAGGTTTAATTCCATTATTTTAATTATATATTGTATAGTGACCCAAAAATGTGATCTAACAAATAGTTTAGAAGGACATTAAAGTGTTAAAGGTCTTATAGAAGAGATTATGTCTGGTAACATATTCAGTGTTGTTGGATACATGTACATATGGTAGCAGGAGCACAGACAAACTATTGCACTCTCCAGCTCCTTTTAAATATGTGAGCAAGACAGCAGCACAGAGTGTTGCTATTCCGTGAAGAAACCAAACACAAAGTGCACTATTTGAAGTATTGTATGTTTCTGCCAACTGTAGGAGCAATATCCAAAGGATCCAAACACAATATATTCAAAGTGTTTTGTGTCAACCATAGTCCGTCTACTGAGACTGCCTTGGCATTTTGCCAGTCATGCTTGTGTCCACCTTCTTGAGCGTTATGTGTGGAAATTAGAAAAGTCTGAAAGAGGGAGGTGAAAAGAAGCGAGATGTTGGAGGTGCTCTGTGTGGCACAAAATTAACTGGATCTAACAACGTTGTCAGGCATAGCCATATGAAAATCCATAGATGAGCTCTAATTTATCCAGTTATGTTACACGGGAAAAAGGTTTTCATGTTAAAAAAATAAATTGAATTCATAAGAAGTGTCTGGTAGAAAGTGCTATTTTAAAATGCCAAAAGTAATTCTGCATCATTTTCAAAGTAACATATGCTAACATGTGAAATGGTCTTTCCTTCCCAAGGCTGAACAGGCCAAAAGAAAATCCTGATTTCACCTACCCAGCCAATCATCGGCGTAGCCACTTTTTGAGTGATGAGTCTCCTACAGGAACCAACAGCTGTATGTGCAAATCATGCATATAAATCAATTACTGAGGCCCTATGTACTTTAAATGCACCCATTAATTAAGCAATGTCAGACACAATGAACCGTGAAGTTCATTACATTTTTAGCATTCAGACCCAGGATTATTTGAAGAGTGCATGAGAGAGAGGAAGACGGGTTTACCTAATGATTAGCCCCATAGCTCAATGTCGGGCAGACGCCAACGGAAATTTCAGGAAATCTGTTGCGAGAGGAGACGGAACGGCAGCGAGCTGTCTCAGCAATCTATAGCAAACAAATGGTTTGATCAAAAGGAAAACAAGGAATTACGACAACTTTTACAACTTTCATCTTGAAGGAGCTAGATCCAAACCCTCACAAAAAGATCCATACATGATCGAACTGGTTTGCATAATATCAAAGCCAGCGTGTAGACTGTGGTTTAGGATGAAAAGTTCTGAACAAATGAAGCATGCAAACATTAAGGTATACTCACATTAAAAAAATGCTCAGACCCCTTCACATTTTATAAAGTTTTTTGCAGACTTTTTGAAGGACTAAAACTCCCATTTATCCCATCAGTCTTAAACAGCCCAAGTAAAGAGAGGATTTTAGAAACTTTTACTTATAAATAGAGTAGAAATGATTTACAAAAATAGCCAGGATCCTTTCCTTACACTCAAGAAGCCCCTTTGGCAAACATTAAAGCTTTGTGTCCTGTCTCTACTGGATTCCAAACAAATGTGGTTAAGCTTTGTCAAATTAGAAGGGAAGTATCTGTGAGATGCAATCGTCAAGTTTGTTTAGAGATTTAACATAAGTTTTCTGTCTGAGCTATGGCTGCTTAAGGACCGTTCTGGGGCTCCAGCACTGTCTTAACTTGTATCAGTTTGCTATAATGCTGATGGGTGAAATTTTGCTACAGCAAGCACTGTGGAGCAGGTTCTCTCTGTATTGAGATACGTATGCTTTTTCCCTTCAGTTCAGATGAGTCTTCCTGCTCTGCCAGTGAGCGGCAGCCCCACAGCATGATGCTACCACAGCTATACTCTAATCTGGGGATGGTACTAACCAAATGATGAGCAGTGCTGGAATCTCATAAGAAATACCGACTGAATTGTTATTTTTGATCAAACTGAGAAGTCTATCCTTCAACTACAAGTTTCTTTAAAATCAGTTTGCAAACGTCAAACAAAGGAAGCTGTTCAATGCCTTAGACTAAGTATCTTACACCTACCCACTTTATCATGAAATCCTGAATGAAGAAGTGCTACTAAAACGATTATCCGTTATTCAGAATTGTACATCTTTTCAGAGGATTTTCAAAGATCTGTCATAGTGACCATTGGAGTCCTGGTTGCACTTACGTTTTACCTTACATTACTAGATAACATGCAGATTATTTTATACAAAGCCACTTAAAAGTGAGGGACACAATTGAGGAGCTATCTGGGGTTCAATATCTTGCCTTAGGAGACTTGGACATATAAAGTGGGGAAGCGAGGGATTGATCCAGCAACCTTCACACTGAAAGACAACAACCATAGCTCTTGGGCTACCACATCTGACTCTCTGAGATATAAGAGATTCTACTTTTGGATATTTGAAAATAAAAAAGACATCTATGAATATGGCATGTATTTACATCAAATACAAACCAAAGATGCTTTACTTTTTAAATGTCTTTATTTATCCAGTTAGTGTGTCTTAAAATCCTGAGAAATTTAGGACGAGTCTTAATCTTGTAAGTAAACGGATTTCTCGCAACAACTGCAACATGCACGGAGTGTGTATGGAAATTTGGTTCAAGTTGTTTTTGGATGACAGGAGAGGTTGGGGGGGGGCGGTGCTCACAGGGAAGAAGCTGGGCCCAGCTGCCTGGCATTAAGCAATGACCTCTGCATAATGAAAGATGGCGACAACATTTCCCACTCATTACAAGGTTCCACACTGTGACAAGATTTGCATATTCATATATTTTTCCCTTCACCTCCCCTCCCCTTGTTCCACTGGAAATTATTTTTCCTGTGAGCAGGACATCTGCCTCCCTGACACTGCTCTGGAAGAGGAAAAATAAATAAATATGTGTGCAGAGAGGCACATGATCTATCCAGATGCCACTGAAATATGGCGCGATTTTGACGTCGTCGCACACCCCGATTGTGTGTGTTTTTTGCTCGGCTTAAGCACCAGGAAATCATGTTTGGGGTCAGTGGAGAAGAATACAGCTTTGACAGAAAAAAAACCTGACAAAGGTCTGGAATTTATATCTGTTTTGCATATTATTGTTCTACCACAGTAGCGTAAATGTCACCATAGCGCTGGTGTTGCAGGTGCCACAGAGGAGAGGATCAGTGGATGTTTTACTCAGTCTTTCTGTCATGAAACAAGCTTAGAGTTATATTCAGGCTTAGGTCATATTAGGTACAGCATAAAACACTGTCAAAACACTGGCAACTGGAAAATTATTGTTTTTATTTTTTCGTTTTTTGTTTGTTTTATTGTGTAGCGAAAATTCTCCTTTTGCCCTCAGACCTCCTCAACGTTGTCTCCGTTTTCTCTGATTAAAGAAAATCATCAGAACACCGAGCTCTTCCAGTCACAGCACAGAATTATATTTCAACATCAAACAAAAAGGGGCCATAAAGGAAGCTGTGGAAATAGAAAAATACAGAAATGTATGTTTAAAAAAGAAAAAAAGTATAAACTTCCTCATCAAAACAAATACTTCAGTGGTTGCTCTAAAAAAAATATATATATATATATAAATAAACAATATATATATTTAAACAATCATTGCAGACTACAAAAGAAAAAAAAGGGAAAGAAGAAAAACAGGAGCAAAAGTGGGAATTTGAATCCCCTCTATTTAGCTGAGCAACTTTAATTCAAATGAATCAGGCTGAGCTTCACCCGCCAACCGTGCCCGGAGAGTTGCTGATCTCAATGCGCAGCATAACGATCACCGCAGCACTCCTGAATACAAACTGTTTTATGTGAATACCTCAAGCTGAGGGCTACATAAATATAGAATTAGACAAAGTGTTATTTTTTTTCTTTTTATGTTTTATTTTTCCCCTCTTTTCTCACTCTCCAGCAACGTCCCCAGGTTGGGTTGGCTCGAAAGGAGATTCAGGCACTTACTTCAAAAAGTTGCAGCTCTCTTATGATAGCACTGCAAAAAGGTTTTCTTTTAACTTAAATCAGCAAATGTGTGGAGCAGAGACCTTGCGGCATGTTTTTCTCCCTCAGAAATAATTGCTCCCAGGGATCAATTTTAAATTTAAATTGCGGTGAAATGGTGTTTGTCATTAACAATCAAATATTTGAACCAGTGAAATACCTTTGCCCTCTCCGTAGCTGCGATTCTCTCAGTTCGAAAATATTGCACGGGGCATTGTTTTGATGATCATGAATAGAAAAGGTGATGATTCTCTCAGAAGACATCAAATGAGAGAGAAAGTAGGAGCAGAAACAGGAGCCGTTCATCAAATTGAATAGTTTTACATAAAAGGCTCACATATCAAAACAAATAGAAGAACATTGGAATATTCTTGCGTTCAGCTTTGTTAAACTTGCTCTTCAGACGACCACCATCTTGCACTGACATTTAAACAAAGGAATATAGTAGTAATACAGTCACAAGTTGGGTTAAATGGCGCAAGCAGTTCGGTAGGACCGTTGGAGAAGGAGAGGAACTCCTTGTCGTCTCTGAAAGGCAGCGTCTCTGCTTAATGTTCATTAGGGGCCTGATTGAATTGGGGGGTGTAGCACTGTCACTCTTAATGGAGTGATCTCTAATTGGAGCACATTAGCTCAACAAGCTCTGGATAGTGTCAAAGGCAGACAGTAGGGCAGGATGCAACACAAGCCTAACACATCCTACCACTGCTGAAGTTTCACCAAAGCATGTTGAGGATCTGAACATATCAAGTGATTAAGAGTCAACAATATCCATGTAAAATAATATCCCCATGTTGCACTTGTCTTCTTTTATATCCCAGACTCCCATAAATCTGAAATGTTGTCTCGTATCCTCGGATATTTTTTCTCTAATTTCCTCTCCTTTTATAGGGATTTTTGTTCTGCCATAAGAGCTCTGTGGACTCGGTGCCCCAGAGCCATGACTGTGATGGTTTAAACATGGAGGTGAGGAGCAACTTCAAGGCCAAAGTAAGGTGTGTTCCCACTAATGACAACCATAAATGGCCACTGTCACCACTCAGCAAGACCCAGAACTTGATCTGTAACGGCCGCACATAAAGGGAAATCATCATCAATGAAAATGACATGTTATTAAGATCCGATTTTAGAGGGGCTATGGCTTTAGTGTGATAGGTTAGCTATCTATAAAAGCTTTAAAGCCAAGCCCTGAATGGCATCAGTCCTGCTCCCCATCTTCCTGGAGCCTGTGCCAGAGACACATGCTAATAAGCTCACAACCTTTAATTAAGCAATATGTGTAAGTAGGCGGCCATTATAGCCTGATTTGTGAGCCACTTCATTACACTAAGCACCGGCTAGCAGACACATATTCAATACAAATCAAGCTGGCCCGAATATTATCCTGTTTAATGTGAGGCCAAAATTGATATTTTATCACTCGTCTTCAGACTGGTGACTTTAAGAATCTTCATATTTCATTGTGTCGAGGCAGTGGGGGACACTTGACAACTTGCATTCATTAGAAATGTTGCTGAAGTGTTTGTTGAGTTTATTAGGTCACAGATGGCTGATCAGTTCACATGCACTATTTATTATTTATCATTACTTGCATAGGGTTACAAAAATGATACACTGTGAGATACAGCTTCGCCATGTTTGTTTACTATTAGTCTGCCTAGTTAAGCTTTGGCTTGCAAATTTTTGATTTATGTAACTCTGTGAAGAATGTACATCCATGTTTTCACTACTAAAAGCAATGCTAATAGAGTTACTTAGAGAGCAACAATGTCGACCATCAGACGGCTAATGAGAAAACTTACATCAGTTCAAGCTCCAGCTAGCTGTGTCTTTCTTTTGATATCATTGATTGTGGTGCAGTGCAAAACTGGAGCCACGTCCACTTCCTCCTACTGGCTCAACACGATGGGGCCCTAAAGGAGACAAAGCATCTAATCAAACTGTGTAAATGTAAAGCAGGTAGGCTTACACAGGCAAAACAATCCCATGTGTGTGATGAGGAGAGAGTGAAAAACTCATATTTATGCGAAAACGATAAGATTTATTTGTCTGCGGAATAATCAATTAACACTTACGCCCAAACAGTTTTTTCCGTTTCCGTAGCTGGAGTGAAGCTCTAGCACCTCCCATGCCTCCTCTCTGATTGGTAGAGCTCTGACCTGGGCAGGGCATCCCTCTGGTTGCATTATTAACCCCCTCTACGTCACCAATCACCTTCAGTAAAAGCCCAGCGTATGTTATAATCAGGCATGAATGGACAGGCAACGGAGAAAAATGAACAGTGATAAAAACCCAACTGTTTCAGGAGACCCTTGGGGGTATGAAGCGTCTCAAAGTACAGGTTGAACCTAGATGACAATGACTGAGATTTGCAGACGAACTGCTATTTTCCTCAAGGCCTGCAAGTCATGTTGTCATGCATAGTCTCTTCTTCTGTCCCAGCACTTACAGTTAAGTTGAAAGAGAAGCAAAAATGGAGATTTTATATGACACACTACCTCTTGTCCCAGAGGGGAAATAGCTCTCACAACTCTGGGTTGACCTACTTATCTACAGAGATGGGAAATACAACTAAAATATCACAGATAGCCATTGTAGAATGATAAGTTAAACAAACAAAAAAAAAAACATTAAACCGTTAAACTTGACAGAATCCTAAGTGAAGTCAAAGAAACAACACCAGCAGCATCAAGTAGTCAAACAAGTAAGGTGACACACTCTCTACTTTAAAGTTGAAAATGACACTGATAGGGTTGCAAATAGCAAAAACATTAAGATGTTCAACCAAGTTTTTTTTTCTATAAAACTAGTATAAACTTGCCAGATAATTACATGTAGTGCACTTTGGAGAAGTCATCCTGCTAAGCAGATTTGGCTGCCAGGGAGGCATTAATCTCCTCCTGCAACATAGAGTGAATGGCCAAGGACATTCCCCTATCTTTCTGCCTTTACCAGTCTCTTGTTGCCACACACACCGCATGAGGGAGAGACAGTGTGCGCAGATACAGACATGGCGCACTCACTTTCTGTCCAAATCAAATTCATATTTCTGACGGCTGCTGATGACCTCACGGCAAATGAAGCGTAGGTCCTCGGCTCCACAGCGGCAATCAAACATGCGGCAGAGTAATTACAAAACGAGGGGTTGGAGGGAGAATTGATGCAGTTTGTCAATTAATGTTGCTGCAAGGTTTATTTTCAAAAGGTTAACTTCTTCATATTTTCTGCTCGCTAAATTAGATCAATAATAGTATATAGTATGTAATGAATACAATGAAGAGTCGCGGTCAAGTGCAGATAGATAGTGGACTGAGTCAATGACGGGCAAGAAAATAAAGTCTTTGTGCCTTCCATCTCTCACTCTCTCAAATAACCAATGCCGCATTATAAAGTTCAGCATATTTGTTCACTTTCTCGCTGTAAAAATCTACCATCTATAAAGGAAATTTGCTCTGCTAATCATACCACAACACATTCACCCCTGCTGAAGGTAAGAAAATTAACGTAAAGCAGATAGAAACTTGCTATTAAATAAAATGCACATCTTTTGTTTTTTTTGCAGCTAAGTGCATCCCCAAGAAAGAGAGGAAAAAAGCGACTCCGAAATTGCAGAGAAAAGTGTTTTTATTTATACAAGTCGCTAGAGATGCTCACCATCAGCGTTTTTTCCGAGCCATAAATAATTTGCAGAGAGAGGTAATATTCAAGCTGGCAGAGCCTTAGTTGTGCATCTTTAATGGAAGTTTTACAGAAGCTGAGCCAGTTCTTGCATATGCTGCTGCCTCCCATATGGAGGAAAAGAGACAAAAGGAGCACAGTTGGCTTGTCCTATCTTTTTATAAGTCCATGGACACTTAAATGCTAGCCTCAGAGAAAAAACGACACAGGGGGACATAAACCCACTGTGGTTTTAGGAGGGGAAGATAATGACTTTGCCTGCATTAATTTCTTCATCAGCCATCTTGTTTCTACAGACAGAGTGGTTATGAGTCGTTCTCTGAAAGTCCTGGATTATATGGATGCAGTTCCGTGTGTAATTTTGGCCCTAACAGTTGTTGTCAGCACTGCGCTTTGCGAGTTGGCAGCTGTGGAGCATCTGTTTATAGGTAATGAGTGTTTGAAAAGCTACACCTCACTTTACCTTTAATATCTTTTATTGGAGCACACTGATGGGAAAGTCGCTTCAACTTTTTGTATTGTTGTGAATCAGCAAGAAGATTCCTTCAATATGGTCAGTATTACACAGACCTGCCTTGGGCAACTATGAGAGCACATGACGGATCATTAATATTAACTAACTTTAAACAGAAGTCAATATGCAAGTCAATAAAGACTCCCATTATCGTTATATTTTTTTACTACACATACAGAACTTTAGCTTCTCTCCTTTCAATCAAGGATGCAACGCAAGGAGAACTTTGAATCAACATAGCTGATTCAACAACAGCTGAATAAACAAGCTTCTCATGACTTTTGCCCAGCTTCTCACTCTCAATCAAATCAAACAGGACCCCACCCAGCACTTTCTTTCCTGCCAAACAGTGTCTTTGGCTCAGGGCACTTCTTCCAGGACTTGCTCTTCACTGTGTTCATTTAGACAAATTTTGGGTGTAAATGTGCAGCTATTATGCAAAGCTGCCAGTCCCTGGAGCTGTGGTCATGTTAGTCTATGGGTGGAACCCTGAAGTCCTTCAGGGCACTGCAGCGCAATATGCTGCCTGCAAAAACAGAACTCTTTCAAGGAAATGAGCCATCCGTCAATCTTTCCTCAGTGAATGGAAACAGACTTCTAAAGTGACAGGATTGGATGTTTAGTTAACTGGGAAAGAGAATGGAGTCACATTAACTGGGCATGCTGATTAAGGTGAAACATTTTTGTCACTGTTGGCATGATGATGTCTGATCTATTCCCACATTTAAAAACAGACAATACAACAGCACATGTCCTGAGATCCTGTTTGTATTGCTCCAAAACGATTCATGCACTTTCCCTGCCTGGTAATAGTGCAACCACATAACCATAAAATGTACTATCATTTGGATGATAGTGGATAAAGTAATGAGCCTGTAAGGGAAAATTTAGAATAAAAAGATCTAAGAATGAAAAGAATGGACTTTTTTTCTTCTTGGTTTACTACGGTCACTGCATCTTATCCTAAATCTGCCTTGTTTTTGATTCAATGTTTTTTTTAACAGTTTAGTTTTGAAGTCATACCCATTTGGGTGTTTCTCTCTCCTTGAGGAGCTGTCACCTCACATCTTTAGGCCAGTTTGTACACAGCACCCTTTCACAGTGTGTATATTACTGCGAGAATTATATAAAGCACGAATAAAATCAGCTCAAGTGTTCCTCCAAGAGCAGAGGATGGCCTTTGGTGATTCCTTGATCATGTTCTATACATAAAACTAGCCTATATATTCAGGGGAGGATTAGTTTTTAGAATATAAAGTGAAGGTTTGTGCTGTGAGGCGAAGGGGAAAAGCATAGTGCTCTGTCGCCGGTGCTCCACATGGGTGTTATCACTCCTTGCTACCAACGGGTGAAAGAGGATGCCATGGGCATCTTTTGCTACAGAAGGTCTTTGACTGTAAAGCTGCAAGGAAAAGAAAACCAATACTAAACCAATAGTGGCAAATATAAAACTTACTTCACAGTTTAAAGAAAAGGGAGGCAGCAGGATTGCATTCTCACAGGCAAAGGTTGTGTGTGTTGAGCTTATTAATGTGGGGAATGTTTCACAGAATCTGCATGTGTGTGTTTACAGACAGGTTTTTGCGATTCCCATTACTTTTGTTCACAGAAAGAGAAGATCTGTACACGTTCGTATGTGTGTGCGTGCATGTATGTCCGCGCCAGGCGATGAACAATCCCCCCAGATGTCTCATCTGCTATGCAGAAGTCTAGAGGCTACAAACACAAACACACACACACACACACACACACACACACACACACACAGTGTGACACCATTAATAGATATACCATGCAGTGTGTTTACTCACCTAAGCTCATCATCAGCCAAAATATGATTGAGAACCATTAGAAGGCAACAGAGCCTCAGAGCTAATTGTTAGTGCATAAACCACCCTCCCTCATCACTGTGACATTCAAACTTCAAAATATTAATTTGGTCGAGATGATTCAGGTAGCTCAGGGAGCGACAGAATGATTGAGGACAGAATACATTCTTGCTACAGGAGCAGTTGCCACAAAGCTACTTTTGATTAGGCGCCGACTTGGTAATCATTCAAATACTCTGACCTCCCTCTCCTGTAGAAATATTTGCAGGAAGGCAAAGTTAGGTAGCAATATGTGTTCTTTACTGTTTCCAATATTATCAGAATTCATGATTTAGTATTTTAAAGAATGATATCCTGGACCTTGTACAGCAACAGCGGTTATGAGCTGAAGAAAAGGCAAAGAGTTTCTTTTACTAAAAGTTAGTAGTTACACTCACATATTGGCATAAGTCAATATATGTTTCTCAGGGCTCTGAATGTCTTAACCTTACGTTTGAAAATAAGAAAAAAAATCTAATTTGACATGGATGAAGTCAGTTATTTACCCTTTAAGTCCACAGAACTATACTGTTGCACTGAATCAGAACTATTCACTGCATCCATTTCTTTCAGAGAAAAGAAGGTGAGTGTCTGAAGGTGGCAAAGTTTTTTAACCTCTAAACCACCTCTCTCCCACACTCTTTCCCTCATTCCTCTCAGTCTTTCAGTTTCTCTAAATTTTCAATGTTAGTCTAAAGGCAGCATAAGACAAGAGTGTGAGAAAAATAGTAACTTAACAGAACAAACTGGTCTCAAACCTAGCCCTCTATTTGTCCCTTATGTCTTTTAACAGAGGACAAAACTCCAGAGAAAGCAGCCGGGAACAGACCCCTGCTCTGGGGTGAGCAGGGATACAGTTGTATCAAAGTTGTATTTGCAGGACAGAGGAACAGACTGATAGCAGTATGAACTATAAGGACCTCATATTTCTTTATTTGTATCTCACCTCAATAATTGTCCCATCTGGTTGTCGGAGGAAATGCCTGTATCTTTGTTTCAGCCCACTCAGGTACAAAGTGTAGATTATCACATGAGTGCTGGTCTCACTCTCTGGCAGTGCTGCACCCTCCCTGTGGGACTCATCACTGAGGCCTGCAGAGCCTGACAGGGGGTCCTCTGCTGTCCAGATATAGTCATAAACAGCCACCTGTTCAACAACAGTTATTAAGAGAGAAATATGGTTGTAAGTATGCACTGTAAAACTCTTATTCTTTGCTTGTGTTCCTCAAAGTTTAGAGGAAGCTCTGGCATCTCGTGTTTTAAGTGGGCTGCTGAATAGCATTGGATTCACAAGTTATGCTTTAAGACGGAAGAATCCATTTAAAAAAAAAAAACATGGATGCTCTTATGAAACTGGGGCCATCAGATGAGCTCCACTGGTGTAAAGTATTGTGAGTCTTTTGGGACCTGAACTGTAGCAGGTAAAGAGACAGGATGTGTTTGTGATATATGAGCATTATAATCCAGATGGCTGGCTTGTTTATGACTCCTTCTCTGCGTGTTCATGTGCGTGCATCATTGGCTAACACACCTGTAATGTGCTGCCCTTCTGTATTAGGATGAGACATGGTAGCAAGCGGGGCGTGTAACACGTTATGTAGGTCATGTAACTCGAAATCATCCATGTGTGAAGATCATGGAAGCTCCCACTCTCTCTTAGAGTGTTTACTCATGGCTGGAATGTCTAATCATGATAGATCTTAAACATAATTTCAACAAAAAGACTACGCAGAAAATCCACAAACGACACTCATTCGGATCAATTTCACACACAGCACACAATTCTGCACAATTTTTACACATTCTTATATATTGTACATGTTTTTTCAAACTGTTACTGGTAAAGAAGTACGGTAATGACACAGTGACGCACCCTTTTCAGCATCCCTGTGTTTGCATTTCTACATGCTTGTACTTAAAGTGCTGTGCAGGGCCATCATTTAAGCATTAACTAAGAGCAAGACTTACACTAGTGGAAAATATACGCACACAGAGAGTCATGAAGAGGAGGAAGTTTTTCAAGGTGACCCCCTAATTGGCTGTGTAATTATGATTCGTCTAAAAATACAGAAAAAAGAAAAAGGCAAACTCATTCGGCGGGCCATGAGTGGCAGGGTCAAGCTGAAGGAGAGGTTTAATTTGGTGCTATATCGATGTCACCCCCACACTTATAAACGGTTTGCCAAACACAACTCTAGGCACTTCACTGAGAAAACAGTGGGAGCCATTACCACGCTTGTAATTAGAGCCGTAGCATGAAGTACAAAGCAGACAACCCTGTAAGTAGAAAGGACTTCATTGTCAAAGTGTCAAAGAGTCATGAAAGCATATAAAAAGAAGACTGATAGAAGGAAGGTGTGTGTGTGTGCGCGCATCTGTGTGCAAGGTTAGGAGTGAATGCAAGGATGCATCTCTTCAACGCTAATTTAGACACTCATTAGTGAAATCGCCTCAGCTGTGCTTTGCCTCTAGCTTGGCCTCAGCCCACACCAGGCAAAAACTGATTACCTGAATTTCTTAAGTAATCAGCACCTCTGCAAGGCAATAATCAGTCTGTTTGGATAGCATGTGTATGTTAATTCCCTCTTTTTTGCTTTTTGCGGAAAACACAAATGAGAGTGTGAGCAAATCAGATCCTTTCCTATACAGCAGTTCTCAGCTTGGTGAGGATGCATAAGAGAACACAAATATTCAAAGTCATAATTGTGAGGAAAAAGAACTCCTTGATTGGCCACAGGTGTTACTATGGTCCATTAATGGCCCCTCTCCAGTATTTCAGAGGCCAAGCTGTACAGTGGTGATAGAAACACCATGTATTCTGATTCTAAATTGTATGTCACTTTAGTTAAACACACCTGCTTAAATGATCCAATGTGGTGTGCATGTGTGTGTATGTATGGTGGCTTGCATGAAAATAGATTTTTTTCATCCTATATTAGCCATGCTACCATCCTACACTGATTAGCACGTAAAATCCAGTTGACAAGACGAAACAAAAGGCTTGAAAAGGTGTTTGTTTGTTCGTTTTGGGTGATGCCATTTCATGCAATGCACCATGGCTCTCAAGAAGCATCATAGCTGAGACACAAAAAGGAAAGAGCATTAGAGGGCCTGTCTGGTTTGCACTACTCTGTTCTGGTCTGTTGTGTTGCGTTATGGTGCTAGCCTGGCTTCTAGCCGTAGCCTGAGTGCTCTCTGCACTCTACCATTGTTCCATTTGATAGCACTAAGTGACTGATTTAGTTTCAATGCCTGCATGGAGCAGACAGGCCAGCTGTGGGTTAAGCAGATAGCATTCAAGTGAGCTAACCCAATTCAAACCCAATCAAGACAGGATTTATCGTTGAGGTCTGTATTTAGAAATCTGATAGAGTCTGCATCAGTCCTTTGACTTGTATCAGGAGAGACGGGCCTTATTTCTTTTAGTGGAAGGCTATAAACAGTAAACCATGTTTTCTAGCAGGGACATAAATTTCAGGATTTGTAGACATTACCGCAAATGCACATTGGGAATGGGAGGGAGGGAGGGACAGGGGCACAGGAAGTGGGGATGGCACAGCTGCAGACATGGCTCCATGGTTCACAAATAAAGTCTGTCTGTCTTCCTGGGAGAAGATGTGTTTTCACACTTTCTGAATCACACCTTACCACACATGGGAAAAAAAGCAATCAGTCTTTAGAGAAAAGTGGTACAGTGTGACTTGAAAAACATTTTTGTTGACGTGTCAACCTGTCAATTTTCATTCAAGTGTTCCCAAACATAAGGTCTACTAAGAGATAGATTTTGAATTCGTATCACTGATATCATGATGGGTTTTTTTTGGTTGTTTTTAATTGTTTGAGCCCAAAAGATAGGTGCTCCAGCCTCTGAGATAAATGGATATATTCTAAACTTTATTTTGAATCGTTTTTTAAAGCACGACCCATATATACATACCTAAACTGGAATTTGAATATACAAGCCTCAGCTAAAAAGAGGTTGTGAGGAAGCCTTAAATAGTAATATTCCACTGGGTGACACCCTGGTCAAGAAATAGAACTGGTCCAGGCTGTGAAAGGTACAGTATTGTTGTATATTAATCTTAGATGTCCTTGACTGCCACATATATTAGTGTCTGACACATTTTCCTTTATTTTCTTGACATACCCAACATAAACATGGTGTCTAGAGCTGACTATTAAAAGAAAAAGAATCCTTCTGTGGTGACTCCATCTGACATGTCCCTGCTGACAATCAAAACAGTTTCCAAACTTGACCTCAAGACCTTGTCGTAAACTTTGCCATTCTCCAGTGATCAAAACACTGTGTAAAAGTAAGAATCAGCCCCAAGGGCAAATAAGAAATCACTCACGGTCAAATAATGTGACTGTTAATCCACTTTTATTTTTTTTAACTCTGACCAGCGGATGGACCCATTAGTGATTACTAAACACAAACTTGCATAGCCCGAGGGAAAATATAGAGAATGCATATGTCATTAAGGAATGATACATATGTGTGTCTGCCTAGATTTAAGGGCAAGACACTTGTTGGTACATATACTCTATGATGTGCATACTGTACTCTGTGCCTGTGTGAGACTGAAAGGAGGAGAGAAGGAGAAGTCTGCAGGAGCAGGCAAACTGAGCCAAGCCAGGCTGGCTACTGTCCAGAACAGGAGCCTAAGGCATGGACACAAACAGCCTTGTCAGTCCTCCTGATCCCTTATTGATTGATCCAAACTAGATAGCCATAATTACTATTCATGCTCTCTTTCTTCCCTGGATCTGCCTTCTTCTTTGTACTTTTACCTCAAATTTTCAGGAACTCCTTAAATATGACCATTGTCTCGCCAATGTTCTTTCAGTCTCACTCCATGTCTCTTTCTGTTGATTGGCATAAAAAAACAATCCAGCACATTTTTTGGCACATTATCATGTGCCATGAATGAAAATGTGAGGGAACAAAATATTCCAGTTAGTTGGAGTTTTTGAGACTCATTATTTAACATAAAAGAGGTTGTGTTGCTATATAGCCAGTGAAAATGCTACCACAGGCCGCTCCTCTCTTGTCTTACTGGCAGTCTCCTCCAATAAAGACAGAAGTTACTGACCTACCCTCGCTCTACCACCTACATATTTTTCGCAGCTATTTGCCACCCTTCACAAATTCACATGTACTGTGGAAGGGCAGGGGTTTTCTCCATTGACATGATCCTTTTGGTTGGTAGTTCTGTCCCACTTGGCTTTAATTTACAGTGGGAAAATAATTAGATTCTCACTTTTGCAAAGAGTGTAGTGAAAATGTAAACAATGCTCCCCTGCGGGCGGGTGCTTCATCACTTTGACAAGTGCATTTGAATTTGCCTGGGTGGCGGACAGGCTTGGTTATTTATGTGTCAGTCGCACATGGAAGCCCTGGCTGGGGCTGTAGTTGGGATTGGGACAATAGAAAAGTGAATGAAACTCAGTTGAGTGTGTTTGGATTTGGTAGAATACTGAAGTTGCTGGTTCTGAACTTGGGAGGCTGGAACGGCACTGTTGCTTCTGGCACTTAAAAATGGACAAGAGGCAGTGGAGCTAGTGTTATCGCTGAGAAAAGATTTATTCTTGCAGTGAGGAGACATCTGGTGATGCAACCATATCATCTCAATATTTCTCAGCAAATGCTTACACTTTCATTGTCACTAAAAACTGAGCTCACCTACTAAACAACAAGGCACGAAAGCTGGTGAGGCTTAAAAGAAAGATTTTGATTGGGCATAAAATACAGCAGTCAAAGCTTACGAATTGTTGCTAAGTGATGAGATGGGAGTGGAGCACTTTTGACTTCGAACTTTTATTTTTTTAATGTTGTTAGCTGGATTCAAGTTAATGCTGGCTGGAAATATTATGCAGCAGCACTGGTACAGTAAACCAAGCAATATTAAGAAGTATTTGAACTGTTCATGTAATTGCTGGTGGAAAATTAATCAAGAGCTGTTTATCAGATTAGGGTAGACTTGCACAGCATAAAGTGGTTTGATAGTAATATCCTGAAATCTAGTGGCATGGAAATGATCAAACTGAACAAATACCAGTTTCATTGCCTATGTGGCACCAAATGACCATGCTTAAAGATACTATCATGGAGATTTAGTCTAAAATGATTGCAATGGGGTTGTTAAGCCAATATGAGGCAATGATAATCTAGTATTTGCTTTATAGATATACAGCTGCATAATACATATGAACCGAGTTGTTAAGAGAATGGGAGGTTGGGTTAACGGGTTAACTGAAATAGTTTTGCTCACCACATTATCAACCCACGTCTGAACAATACTATGTGTCTTCAAAAAGATTACAAACAATAAATTAATATTTAGTCTATTTTACAGTATATTATATTAGATCCACATTGTCACTTTACAGTAATAAAGATCATTGATATTACTATTTGAAACAATTGTTTCTGTTTATTTGAAATAAAAGGCATTCACAACAGAGAAATGCAGTAGACCCACTTGTACAGACAGCACCAAAAAGGAGCATCAGTGATTATTGTCAAGTGAGAGAACAGGTAGACATAGTTGCTTCTTTTGTCCACTCACACACACACACACACACACGCACACATGCACACACACGCACAAACAGTAACACATGCTAACACACACATACAACGATGCTCACAAACAGACAAAGCCTCACACAGTGAGGCAACGCATGCGTGCATCTCCAAGGCCTGCGGGCACTTGAGGCTGTGCAGAAGGCAGTGGGGGAGGGAGGGGATGGAGAGTTGTGGGGTGATGGGAAGGTGGAGAGGGCTTTGGTGCATATGCGCGTGTGTGTGTGTGTATGCGGTGGGGGGAGTGAGTGCACTGAGGCTCTCTAAACTATAGAGGGTCAATCCCTCCACTCCACTGCGACCACCATTATTTCTGTCAGACATTTCTTCGGTTCAAGATCTAGCTGCTGATCACTTGGTTCGTGCCACAGATACAGGCGGTACGAAGACACACAAACATACATGCCAACACAGGCTCATAGAACAACAACATCTAATATGGATTAAACACAACAATTTGAATTAATAGGCAGATATTATAAATTAGAAATGTGCAAGCATTATTTTTCAGTCATACTGCACTGATTCAATGACTCATTGCCATGAATCATGCACATGTACACAGAATACTAGCCAGTATTGGGCAAGTCACTAGAAAATTGCAATCAGTTAATCTTTATATAAACAAAAAATGTTTGTTTTTTTACCACAAATCACTTGCCAGAAAAAGCAACCGATCACTTGTTACACATATTACACAGCTCTAATTAATGTAGAACAACTCAAATTCATTAGAATCAGCCTCACTAACCAAACACAGCTCTCAGTTTCAGTTGCAATGTTCACACTATCTGCGACTCCTAATAAAACAACAGATATCAAATGTTTGCATCTGTAGCTAACGTTAGCAGGCACAGAAAAAACAAGCTTCCTTGTATCTTACCAGCATCTGCAATTCTCCCCTTTGGGAGGAGGCAAGCCACCTTCCTGTTCCACTCTTTCTGGAACAGTCTGTCCACTGAATGGAGACGTATCAAGCTTACAGTTTAACCCTCATAGAATGACGCTTCCAGTAAGACAGTAAAGGAGCTCACCACAAATGTCAAAGTAACCGACAGTGACTTAAAAAGTATGTGTTAGACAATTTCTGAATTTCAGAGTGTTATTATTTACATTACCTGCTGCAGAAATAAAGTAAAGCTGTTTGTGGAACATTAACCAAGTAATGCACTACTGCCTGCCACTATACATGGCTACACACTGAGTCTATGCAACACACACACATAAAAATCCAACATGGGCTGCAGTAGATTGCACATGGCTGGGAACAGACCAAACTTCAAAGCATAAAAGGCCGCTGACATACATGCATGGATAAGCCAAGCAATGTCAGCCATTAGAATAGAAATAGATATGCTATTATTGTAAAATTGGCCAATATGTGGACAGTCGGCAGATATAATTGGAGCAGCTTGAAAATGGCATGGATGCACACAGTCTGCGTTGGGCCTGATTTGGCTGAAGCAAAGGTCTATGTCTGGTTAAACGCACCACTGGACAAGACAGGCCACCCATTCATATTTGCATGGAGGGGCACAAATATCTGCATGCATTGACACACACACAGTGACAAAATGGCTAGTATGCTACAGTAGCTTTCATCCACCCTCCTCTCATTATTCTGCTTCTCAAGCAAAGATCACGGTCTATAAATAGCTCCACATGAACAGTCATAGTTAAGGTGCAATAATAAACTCCTTCCAAAAGTAGCACATCCCAAACTGGACTTCGAGAAAAGATAAACAAGCGAGAGTAGCTGTTTTTGCAGTCAGAATAGACCAGATGACTTTAAAAGAGATTATACACTGAGATAGCATCTCTGAGTGCCTGAGATAATCCAGAAAATAAGATATGCATAATTCTCTGTTACTAATCTCCTTTGCAGAAAGCCTACGCCCGACCTACAGTAAACAACTCAGATAGCAGCTTCTTTTTCTTCCATATCATTTCTGAGTCACTCTAGGCCTTAAAGAGATTACTTTTCAAGGTTTACTTGCAACTTGAACTACTAAAGACAAGTAAGTCAACTCAACATTTAAACACTTCTTATTTTCTTTGCTTGCAAATCTTTCAATTGTGACATATTAATCAAGTTTCTTTAAGAATGATCTCAAAGGCGATTAACATATTGAACAGAGTCCATATGCAAAAATGGAACTTCGAACCTGCCACAGCATGCTCATGCTGTAAGCCAGATTCACACAGGTACACTACAGCATTTGCATGCTCTGGCAATAAACCGCCATGAATATGTGATCCTTAAATGTATTAATACCTAAGCCAAACCAATCACATCACCAATACTTTCCACTAAACTGATTCAGTATTTGTGTCATGCCTCCTCCAGCTAATCCTTTTGTGGTGGGAAAACATATTTCTCTCACTCCAACTGGATGGAGCACATATCTCGAGATGTCATGTTCACTTCTCAAAATTTTATGACACCTGGATTCATATTAAGATGCTGCAGACAGATGCCAAAGTTGAGGATTGCCTTTGATATCCAGAATTTGACTTTGGAGTAGCTTCAACCTAATCAAGCCTTGGAGGCTGGAGGTGATAAGTATCCAAGCCAATAACCAGAATGAGTGCTGGGAGTCAGCGGTTAGGCTGCACACGCGTGCTCTCTCACACAGAATCTAAATGTGCATGTTCATACACACACTCTATGTTGTCTCTTAAAGGTTATAAGTAAAATCCTTATGGAAAAAAAACCCAAAAACGTAAGAATCTATCACTCCTCGGGATTTCATGTGGGGCTGTTAAGTCACGACACCTGTCACAGTCAACAGGACTTCTGCATCCCCTCGAGGCCAAAAGAAGCTGCCAAGGTCAAACTCTTTAGAGGGGAGGAAGAGAGTGAGGGGAAAAGAAGTGACCAACGACGGACAGTCACAAAGAATCAGATCTGTCACATTCAAGCAGTAGAATCTCTGTGGAGCCAGAGGCTGGATTTGCATGTTTGCACGAGTGTACGTTACATACAGCATTACCCCCGTGTACATCTTAGGTATAGATGTCAGCATGTGTGGCAAATGCTCTGTAACATTTCCTCAGCCGATGAAAACAACTAATTTTCCCTCCAATAATGACAACTTATTGAACCGTGGAGGAGTTTAAAGGTTTGCTTAAATCATAGTCCACGCAGCCTGCACAGATCTGGGCAAGGCGGTTTGGTTGCTAAAACTGAGATTTGTTGTCCTTAATTGTGCTCTGTGTTTTGTAAATCTTTTTCACTTCTCAACAGTCCAATTTGTTGCCTTCTGTGTTGCATTATGGGATGGCAAGGGAATAAGAAAGGACTCCTAAGGACTTGGCCCGGTGCAGAGAAATGGAGTGAAGAAGGAAAAACGAAGTGGTGAAAATCTGGTGTCAATTTAACCTCCTCCAGCTGCACATGTTTTGACAGCTGACAGGCGAAGCTTCACATTATGAAGAAATTATAGGAAAAAGCTCTTCCCCACTAATGGAATCATAATTGTCCAAAATAGTCAAACTCTGTGTTTCCAAACAGTATCAAAGCACTTAACTCAATATGTTTGTGTGACACAGAGGTTGAATACATGATAGGCTGCCAACCAAAGATACTTCCGTGTTTAGACTAATTCTCTTTTTCCCTCTCTTATTCCTTCCCTATTGACAGAGAAGCCTGCCCAGGCCTAGGCATTGGTAGATAATGATATCCTCTCCCTAGATTAATTGTAAGGGACACATTAAGCAATGGAGCTGACACTCCCTGTAATTAAACCATTCACACCGACGAGTTCATACAAGAACATTTTCTCCTTTCTCTCTGCATGCACAGCTGGAGCAGTTGGCCTCTCTTGCGTTTCTTTAGAAACGCGGACTGTTTGTGAGCAAAGGGAGTGTGCATGACAAATCAAAGAGCACATATTGTTTAGAGATTTCTTATTTCAGTTCAGGTTTTTACAATAATGGATCTGTATGCTTTAATGAGCCAAAAAAACACAAACAAATTTTGCTCGAGAATACAGTGCAAGGCAGAAAAATGTGCAGAATGATTCTTTGTTTAACGTGTCCCTAACTTGCCACAAGGACAGAAATATGTAAATATGTTCCATGATGATTTCATTCGGTAAAAAAAGAAAATCTTCTGCATATCGGATATTGAGGAGGTTAGTGAACTGTACCTCCTGTGGGAGACAATAAAGAAAATGCACACAATGGCACAGCTGGCACGAAGGCCACAATCTTTGACTTGCGGAAAAACACAGAAAACAGTCTAAGATGGAGAAGAAGTTGTGCAATTGACTGCAATGACTGATTCAGAAATGAGTCAGGGTTTTCAAAGAACTTAAGAGAAGAGAGCCAAACAGATATCTGGCATTACCAGAGGTCCGTTTCACGTAGCAGGTTTTGTGAAAACTCTGAGTAGGTTAACCCTGAAATGAGGGAAACCCTGAGTTTTCCGTTTCACAAAGGGAGGTAACTCAACCCCAAGAAAGAGGGGTAACTCTAGCCTGTTTCACAAAGAGAGGTAACTTAACCTCACGGTCAGTTACCGGAGTAACAGACTCTCTGAACCTAACCTGGTCGGGACCAGGTTTTATTCAAGAAACCTTGAGTTTCTTTCTGTCTCCGCCCTCTTTCAGCCACACACGCCATTTGATTTCCTCATTCATTCAGTCAGCAGAGCGAGTTCTTCTACTTCTATAAGTCCTTTAGGCACAGTAGGAGATTACTTTTTTCACGAACATGTCCTTTTAAAAACGATCCCGTGGATGAAGGTGCAGCATTATTGCGCAGAGAAATAAATATTCGTCGGAGATGGTTATCAGACCGCGCATAGATTTTTGCATTTACAGACAATTATCTTTTTGAGCGGCACCATCAGAATGTGTTGGGACAAAAGAAAAAAAAGACATAAAAGACAAATAAATATTTGTATGAATAGGCTTAAAAAAGACATAAATATAGGCCTATTATATTTTATAAAGGCACTCGTGTCTTGGGGGTGGATTCCCTCAGCCACTTCCCTCCCGTTAGAGGTGGTGGTGCTGGGCACCACCCGTTTTACGGGCATCTGCCTTCTTTCTGTTGGCTCAGTAGAAGTCTGTGTTAGTTTAAATAGGCTTAATTATTTAACAGAACATGATATAGATGATGACTCTAAATTGTCCTTCGGAGTGACTGTGAGTGTGTATGGTTGTTTTTCTCGTTTGTCTCTATGTGGCCCTGTGATGGACTGGCGGCCTGTCCAGGGTGTACCCCGCCTCTTGCCCATTGACCGCTGGGATAGGCTCCAGCCCCCCCGCGACCCGACTGACGGATTCAGCGGTGTATAGATAATGGATGGATGGATGGTATAGATGAGAAGACATAGTTTATGTGTGTGAAAACAGCATTATGTTGGGAATAAAATAACTGCACAGTCAAATAGCCACTTAATATTTACTTTACAGTGTAAAACATGATCAAAATGAGGTACCTCCATGCCGAGGTCTCATGTTTGAACAATGTTTTTATATTTCATCTTAAACTGCTGCCAAGAGCGCTTCTCCCCTGCGGGATTGCACCTAAATGAAATAAATGAATGGGCTACCATTCAAGCAGTTTCCCTGTAATATTATTGTGATTGCAAAGGACTACATTTAAACTTACACTTTTGCTGCTGCAACGGTGTTGCACTTATTTCTAAAAACGTATTGAAATTCGCCGTATGAGCGCATTAAGATTTCCAATTCGAGGTTGGTGAAAAACGTAGCCCCTCCTCTTCCCCGTTGCCAAGGTGACTCGTCGAATCGGGGCTCCATTGATGCTGGCTTTTTAAAGTTGTGGTGCACGCGCTAAACTCAAGGTGAACTTACTCAGAGTTGATTAACCTCACTCAAATCAGCGTTTCTGGAACCGAAAACTCAGGGTTTTCTATCTCAGAGTAGATCAACTCAGAGATCAGGAATAGACTCAGAGTTGGTTGAACCTGCTACGTGAAACGGACCCCAGATGACCTGAATCCAGGCACATCAAAGTAAATTTGAAGTGATAATACTTTTTGTCTGGTATATTAGATTTCTATGTGACAATTGTTCTTGTTTAATATTATGACAAACTATAAGCAGGATACGCTATAAGAGATGTTGATCTCCAATTTTTACTTGATGAGGGTTAGATGTTAGACAATCTTAGAGGAAAAGTACCAGGTATATTCTTCTCGTAAAATTAGTACAATGTGATTTAATATTTAAAGTTTGCTCAGAAAATGATCAAATTAAGTCTGTTATTGACATTTTGATTGATGCTTAAATCACACTCCTAACCTATAATCTGGATCCCTGGTTCAAAAGTAAAATGTTTTCCCAAAGCTATAAATCATGGGGGTAAGAGAAAAAAACTTATACAGAGCAACACAGCAGAAAGACTCACAACAGTGCTCACATAGCACATAGCACGGGCAGCACAGTGGATTTTACTCTGTAATCTCATTGATGCTTACAGATTTCATTGCAGAGATTTGAAAAAATGAAATTATGTTAGAACAAACCTATCTGCATACAACCAGAATGTTGATATGAAACTTTGCCACCTTGATTTCATTCATAAATCCCTTTTTCTGCTCATTTTCAACTAATTAGAGATGGCGGTTCAACTAGTTAGACACCCAGGCTCGACATAGTTTGAGGTGTCCTTGAATGAGACATTCAACCTGCGTTATGTAGGTGCTCTAAAGTAGGGAAGGTGTGGAGTCCAGCTAAGGTTAAATAACACTTTAAAAGTGCAGAGAATTTTTCTTTTATGCATAGGCTTTGTTTTGTGTTTCTTTAGCTTAAAAAGTCTTGGGCTTTATTAACTGCAAAGTACATTTTTCTCTGCTGGTGTCCCCAGTTTGCATTGTAATATTTTGTATTTGTGTCCCTAGAATTCTATGTGTGAATTGAAATGGAGTTGAATGTTTTTGATCTTTATCTGTATTTTCATCTCTTCTATTTTAACTACTGTGCACTGCTTTCACACTTAACTACCCAGCCAAGTCCATGACCTTTTCAGAAACACAGGCATGTAGCCTTAGCAGTCATATCTCATATTGAGCTCCCTCGTGCTCTGAGTGTGGACGCTGTGCTTGCTGCTGTGTCCCTCCTGTCCTTGCCTGACTGCTTGTTATCGCCCCAGGCCTTTGGGGCCCTGAGCACTGTCCACTAACAAAAAAATAGAAAAAAAAAAAAAAGACATTCACTGTAATTGAAGAAGCCACTCAAATGTGCACATGCAGACAAGCAGAAAGGTTTGTAGGAACTTACTAAACCTCACACATACAAAATGTGCATGATGGACTACACATATGTACAGACATACAGTGAATGCACACCATGTGCACATGAACAGGTTTACAGCCATACATTCATACATGCAGCCAAGCAAAAAATGCATGTGCTCCCATACATACACACTGGCCACATTGCTGGAAGTAATTGGGGGTTGGGAGCACTATGCTCACTCTATGGTTACCCCCTCTGACTCTATAGAAAGACCTCTGAAACACTCAGCTCTGTTGTTGTTATGGGTTCCTGTTCAGGAGCTGAAGGTTCTATTGTTATGTGACAGCGGTTCCTGTGTATCCTGTCATGGCCTGCTGATTCCTGTGTCCGCCTTCCTCTCCAAAGCTTCTTCCTTCATTACTTGAGTTTAGATTTGCATTCTAGGTAGGTCATACTCCATTTACTGTACTAGTGTTTTTGCATAGCACAAGACTGATAATCCAGATAAAGTGCTGTGTTAATGCACATGGTGCAGTTTCCACTGAAGTTATTTGTTGTAGACATTACCGAGTGCAAATTTCGTGATGTGAAGTATGCTGCAAGAAAAGAGTGTCCTCAAGCGAGTTGTCTCTGCTGTTGGAGCACATGACAAATGTATGTTCTGTATCCACCTTAATTTGTCTGAGAGGTAAGTGTTTTTCTCAGTTAACTTTTGCAGTGAGATTAAATCTCGTTTATTTTTTTTGATAACTGGGTCATTTGCAGGATAATCCCTAATTCTTCTTTAAGGTCAGTTGCTTGTAACATGCGCTGTCTGTGGAACAGAGAACACAACATGTATGATTAACAGCCGGTCTCCCAGATGCAGGTTGTCATTACCACTCCAATCTGTGCTGTTTGACTCTCAACAGGTTCACTCCCCACCAACCACGCTGCACTTGCAAAGCACCTTGGGTGTTCCCAAACTCGCCCGCTGGTTACCCATTACCTAGACATACAGTGACAAACGGCGCAAACGAACGCAAATGTTGATGCAATCAGGTTGAGAAAACATCTCCAGGGCCGCCACACACAAACCCCTTCTCCCCTCTCTCCGTTCTTCCTCACTCCTCTTAATCTCTCCCTCTCTCCTTCAATTATCAGAATGTCACCACCGCCACTGGGAAACATTCCTTTTGGTGAATTAACGCAGATTGGGCTTTGCAGCAGGTAAACTGGTATTATACTCTGTCATTGTCATAGCGGTGGCTCCAACGAAACAGTTTGCGTACCTGCTTAAGTATTACAGAAATGAACACCTCCCTTCCAGGTACAGTAATCAAGGGGGTGACAGGAGACAATTAATTAGGTCCATCTGCATCACTGCCTTTACATAATTAATGGGGCTCATTACCAAACTGCTAGTATGATGTGAAGCATGCTAGCCCACTTACTAGCTCAGAGCGACTATAGTTGTAAAGTCACAGGGAAAGTGAAGACTTTTCTGTTCTATTTTATCAGTTTATATAAATTTGCCTTTAGTGGAGTAAACTGCGCTGTTAACTGTAGTTTCAGATCCAGATTTGTAAACTTAAAAGCAATTAAACATATCAGATGGAAACTAAATATAACAACAAACATTATTTTAATTTCTTTTCAATTTCAGGACAACTAAATCAATACAAGATCATCAGCAATACAGACCACATTCATTTTCGAAAGTGTATCTTATTTGTGAAAGCAACAAAAGTGAAAGGTAATTCTTTAGAATTTGAATTATGAAGGATGTCCTCATTTAGGTTTGTGAAAAACTCTCTCTGCTGTGATCCAAAATAACTCAGTCTATCCCCCCTTCTTCACAAAAATCAAATTTGAAAGCACAGAGGTAAAAAGGTCCTCAACTTATTCATCCTCTTTTCTTATTCAGTAAGCTCTGCTGCTGACATCTTAAGCTGTGGCTTTATGTCTAAACCTCAGAACAACCTACATGATCATATGGCGTGGAGGAATATTTGATATAAAGTTAACTGGTGAGAAAATGAAAACTAGATTATATTTTATGACCGCCTTGTGAAAATTACAAGCTTGATAATAACAGGCCATTTGCAGGTTGGTTATTGAATATGGATTCATTTATTTCATTATTTCCATGCCACAGGGAGAAACAGCCTCACAAATTTAGCTAATTATTTTAGCTATAGTACAGTACATACACAAAACTAGTTTTAATCTGACTGATCACCTCTCACGTTGTTTAACTCGCTTTAATAAAGGCCGCTGTTGTGTTCTTGCCAAGTAAAAGAGTTGTAGGTTTTTATGTGTGACGCTAGTAATGTGATGCAATGAATATATGGTTATGAGCCTGTACATAAAATGCAATTACAATAATTTATAAGTACATTTCTGCTGTCCTGCTTTTCAGATAGCGAATTGAGAAAACCTTTTGCCATTAAAACAGCTGTAATCTATGTACACTTGCAAAAAAATGTTCTAAATATTTAGCAAGTAAGCTGTTTGAAGCTGTTTTAGCTTGTCACAGTTTTTTAATTGATTTAAGTCATCTCACTGTCTTCTGTCCCTTCTTGCAATCCCACACCGACATGTGATGTTGACCTCGAGGCTCTGTGTGGGCCACGCCATCTGCTGCAGGACTACTTGTCATTCATGTGAATGAAACTAGTACTTTATGATTTAGGATTACAAAAGGAATTCAAACTGGTCAATTACATACCTGTGATGCAAAAGACAAAACAGATACTTGAGCCTAAGTTCTACACTGAACTGTGTACTACTTACCATTAATACAAGATATAGTGTTTCTGGTACTGCTTCTACTCCGTGAGTCTGTCTGCATGTGTGCTCTGATGTGCGTTTGTGTGTGTATGTTTCCCATTACGACAAAAATGCAGCCCTTGAGATCTTGAGTCCAGCAAGAACTACGACAAATTAAGTTTTGATAACTTTGGCTGGTGTTTTTATGTCCGTCTCTCTGAGGACAGATTTTGTCAACATAATAGTGTGACAGTACACGATACAGTCACAACACTTCACTGGTAGCTGAGATCAAAATAAAGGTGGTCCAACTACCGAGGGATGAGTTCTGATGCAATCACATTGCAATGTCGGCCGAACGCTCATAAATCAGAGTGTCAAAATGTTGATGGACGTCATGACTGGGATGATCCCATAGTTGGTCTCTATTTGTCTTATTATAGTTGATAGTAGAACTGAGAGGATCGGTGTGGACAGCTTGGACATGATAAACTCAGGCACATGTAAAATGTTGCCTGTTTGAATCTTGCTGATAGATGTCCAACTTACCTCCGTCCAGGGTTTTCTTACTAATGAAGCAACAAACTCTTATCTGTCAATTAATGCAGCTTTAATACCTTGGGTGCAACAGAGGAGTGTCTAATTTAATAAAGGATTAACCTTAGAAGAGTTTCAAATGTGATTTTCCCAATTATTTTCTATTTGGTGGCAGCTGACATCAAACTAGGCTAAAACAAACAATAGGTATTTGCGATTTTGTTTGCCCAAGATCTTATTTGTTGAAAATGTCATACTCTGTCCTTTTACGAATGTATCGTTCAATAACTTTTTGAAATTGGCTCCAGACTGCAGCTGTTGTGTGAGTACCTTGTTTTCCTTCTCCTCATCCCTCCTTTTCTCTCAGTCAGCTAATGAAGGCCCCACTGTTATTAAAATTACGCCCTTACCTCTGATATTAATTGGGTCCGTAATAAGGAACGCGTCAGATTCATTATTTAATTGCAAGGGCACATTTGGAATACAGTTTCTGAAATGTATTTTTAATGAAAAACACTACATCCTGACCTAATCATATCAACCTTATTCTATCTAATTAAAGATGCAAAAAAAATCATTAGAGTTGCAAAATATTAGTTTCAGCTCTGTCGAGCTGCTCCTTTGCTCGCCTTCATGAATATTTTTTTTTTTTTACCCCGTCTATGATAAATAGTTAATGAGGGAAAAATGACAAAAATTTGCATGTAGGCAAATTAGTCTAATAGGGATATGTCTTTGCTGAGTTCCAAAAGTGACCCTTTTCATAGGAGAAATCGTTACAATAATTATAACATAATGGCAAAGCCCATCTTATTTTGATGAAAAATTGTCTGGCTGAATAATGTAAAAATGTTAAAATGCAATAACCCTAAATTTTCATCATGCCACAGAATGTGAGAACGGGTTAGCATTTTATCAGTGTAATAACACCAAATTAGGTACAGTATGAAGTATGCTGTAATTGTTGCTGTGGAGGAAGATACGCAGCAATGCAAGGATGATTTAGAAATGTACCAAATCAGCTGCTTAATGAGACACTTTCTTAGTAACAGACTTATTTATTTATTCAGTCATTTATTTATTTGTTTGTTTACGCATTTACCATATTTTATTTTCTCCTATTTAAGTCTGGAAACATTAGGAGGTTTAATTCACTTTCAGTATACAGGTCCATTCACATCTCAATAACAGTATTGTCGTCACCTTTCAGAATCGGGGCTACACTTCATTAAAGCTTGCAGTACAAGTTTAAAATAAAAGCAATTTAGGAGGAAAAACAGCAGCAAGGCAACCAATAACTTAATTTTCTAGAATTGATATTACATTTAAAAATGTACTGTTTGCAAACACCAAAATAAATAGCATTTTTAATTGTGTCTCCATTTTTCCCTGTTGAGAACACAGCAAGTGCAGTCAGCTCGGAACTTGTGCTCACTCATGGTGCTCCAAATTATCGTTACACAAAACTAACTTCTGGAGATCTACCCCTACACTTAGGAATTTATTAATTGAGAATTTTCCTGAGCTGTCTGCTTCTAATTGGGTTTGGACAGATAAGAATGGCCTCCATTTGCATTTTAGGAACAACGTTTTTTAAAATGTGAATTGAGTGTGGACAGGGTTGCACAGGATATTGTATTCCAATGATTCATTCATTCAAATTTTAACGTAGTTGACCCTCTAAGAATATCTCCTGGCTCGCTCAAGCTTCTTTGAAATCCAGTCTAAGACAAAATAATGCATCATTCCTGGACAAGTTCATGTTTCCCCAAAAACCAAGAATTTGCTGTAGTTTCTGCTTCCATATTATTTGCATGAACTTTCAGAAGAAAAAAGTGCATTGATGTTAATTAACATCAACATCATTAACATCAATGCAGAACACAGAGTGAAGTGTACCACTAACAAATCCTATAGAATACATTAAAGGCGGACTGCAGTGTGATCACTACATTCTATATCCTTTATCTCTACAAGTTCCCTTTTCAATCACGATGCAAAGATTGTGCATTAGTTGTAGGCTCAGCGCTGATACACTGCCCATCCCTGTGACGTCACCACCAACTTCTGTTGCTCTATCAAACATGTGACAGCCTCTCTCAGAGACGATAATTTCATGAGGACATACAGTCAATGAAATTGCCTTAACGAACACGAAAATGTACACATGACGAGAATGCCCACAATAACGTGAACTTACATTCCAGTATGTGTGTTGATTGAGCAGTCTCTCTTTAATGAAATATCTTCGGCAATTGGTTTTCACAGACTAATCAGGCAGCCTAGTCAAGTCTCTGTTTTGGTAATTATCTTGTACTAATTAGAATGAAGCTAAAGACCTCTGAGATGAATTCTCAGCTTTCTCAAATGTAACTAAAGAAAATATTATGATATAAAATGAGCCCAATCTATAGATCATTGTACATGTAATATTTCTGTTAAAGTGACCAGTGAATATTATACTATCTTAGCTGCAGTTAAATGTTGGTTTCAGACTCCTGCTCATCCCACTCCAGCCAGCCCTGTCATTCAGAAACCTCCCCAGGTTACAGAGACCCCCTTTGCACAGACTAATCGATCAGACTAGTATTAATGACCTTTTCGTTCATTCTGTCCTACCAAAACAGTCATTAGCCCAATTAATCTCCAAGGCTTTGAGTAGAGGAGCACTCTCATAAGAGAAAGAAGGGAATGCACTGCAGTGTTTACCTTACGTCTTTCCCCACTGAAGCCTCTCCATTGTTCTGCCTTCTTGACAATATAGTTCAATTCCTGGTTGGATAGCTCAAGGTCTTGAGGGAAGAAATACATGCCCTCCTTGGCTGTGAGTCGTTGAAAGGTATCCAGCATGCGACCATCGTTGTGGAATCTGGAAGGTGTGCAATCAGAAAAAAGGTGAGGAGAGGGAAATGGAAGTGTCGGAGTGACGACTCACCAAAGTACTGCCGTTGACCTGTCAAGGTCACATTGGCTCACCAAAGCAAAGAAAACTTGCATGTTTGCCCTGCGTCCAAAGTGATGGGTTAGCATAACTGACTGTTGCCAAATAGACTGACTGGCTGTCATTGGAGCAGGTCGAAAGACAATGATCTCAGCTTGCTGGAAAAACACATGAAACTTTCATCGATTACAAAGAGTATATTTGCAGGGTGATGCACTATAAAGTCTAATATATGAATTGCAATAGCAAAAGGAATCAAACAAATTGGCTTATGAGTGGGAAGTGCTTTGTTAAAACACAGGCTGACAGAAGCGATGTCCAAGTTTGGCTGGGTGTTTGCGTGGTTGTACATCTGTTAATGTGTGGGAGTCCGATCCTGTTCTTCAGTGTTAATGCAGAGCTTCAAACATCGCAGATGCAACAGACATGCATTTGTCTGGAGAGCCTAGCTTGAGTCACAAGAAAATGTTCAGCACAGCAGAGGACTTATTGATTCATACCTCAAGATGAGTGCACATCACCAAAGTGTTGTTTTTTTTTTTTGCCACACAAGGGTTGCATGCAGCCAACCCCTAAAAAGAAACACCATGTCTGTAAACAAATGCTTTGGCTGACCATCAAAACCGGAAGATCTCGTGCCCTTCCACAGAGATTCTAGCCTGTCAAAGGGTAATCAGCTCTCAAATAAAACCAACATCAAGTCGACAAGGATTTATACAAGAAGCTGGAACAGAGCTTTGAACTCAGCATTATTCCCCATTGCTCTTGGGAGAGGAATGTTTGTAGAATCTTGACCTCAGACACAGGAATAGCCTGCAATGATTTTCATCCTACACTTGAATTTTGCTTCTCATTCATTTATGCAGTCGCACTCTTAGAGAAGAGTAACGTCTTAGCATCTTTTTGCTTCAAAGCGGGCTAATTTCCTCAGTGGTGGAATATGTGGAAAAGCCCTGAACTTCACTATGATACTCTTATACTGTATATGGGGCATGACCTGGATGATGAGGCTCATATCACAACTCTTTTAACTGCAGAGGTCACCATAAGAACAAACATTGTGTCAACATATGGATTGCATTTGAGCAGAACATTCATGACACACGTGGCCTTAAACACTGTTAATTCATTCACTGGTATTTGGTAAATCATGTTTTTTTTATGTACTTTTTAATGTTAATGGAAATTTTTAAACTAAATTCTAAGATTCCAAGTGCCATTTCCTTTTGCCTTTAACTTAAGCATCAACTCTTCAATATGTTATAGATCTGGCCTTCGATGCAAGTTCCTAACCCTGATCTTTATCATTCTTGTGATCGTGTGTATGCGAGAGCAACACTACCAGTGTGACATCACTTTTCTTGGTGTTTATGAAGTTTCACAGAAAAAGGAGGTGTAATGTGTATTTTTGAAGGAAGTGAATAAAGGCTGCCTAAAATGTAATTAAAAAAGGATAACAGGCCATTCTATCTATACATATAGCCTGAGGCGTTTTTTTTTTTTCAGAAATAGGTCACGGTCTGTGTCAGAGCCCCTTCCTTACAGCCAATAGGAAACTGTAACCCATAAAATGATCAGCCTTGCTTCAGCATCGTGGCCTACATTCACTACAAACCCGTGTGGCAGTTGAGTGGCAGAAGTCATTATTCTTGGCTGCTGTTTTAATATTGTCCATTTAGCTGGATCCGATAAGCTTCCCGCTTACTGAAATTAGATGGCACCCTCTACCCGGCCCGAATCTCAAACTGATTTATTCAGTAAGGGTTTCCTTACATTTTTAGCTGTTAATGGAATTTGTCCTCATATGAGGGTGGGAAAACACACCTTAGATGAACAATGACTTACAATATGCAGTAAATTATCACCTGCCCCTCTACTTTGTTAGTCTCATTCTGCAAAAGCAGTCATCTTTTAAGTTAGAAATTTGGAATCCACGATTAGCAAGTGGCTGTTTAAGTCTTCCATTTCACTGAAAAGCAAACCGGATCTAATTGAATGAAACCGTAATGAAAACATTTTCGGTTTTGACCAAACCATCAGGGAGCAGAGTCCTTAAAGAAAGAATCACATTTATTTGTTGGGTGTCCTTTTTTCCCTCTTCATCCTCACCAATCAGAAGACCTAATACAAAGTCTTCATTCTGAGGTGCTTTAATCACAACGCAAAGCTTAGTAAATTCCACTGGTTTAGAAAGTCAGTTTGTAGTAGATCAGCATTTACTTAAACTTATTGTTTGATTTTCTTTGCGTACAGGATCTTGTTGAATGAGAGGAAGACTGCAGGGGTGGAAGGTCTGGAGATAATCCTGGGTGAGTGAGTGTTTCAGTAATGGTCGTCTTCTTCATAGCCTATAACAACAATCTGCACCAGTTAAAAAATGCCTAAAGGAAAACTCCCTTTCGCAGCTTGAGCCTTAGTGTTGCGTTTTTCACTCACAAAAAAGTTGATGAACGAAGCGAATGGTGGGAGTGGAAGCAACCCAGTTGCCATAAATACACTTTATTTCATGTTTATAAAAACTAGGGATACATATAATCTGGATGTTTCCATTGGTAACATTTTATTTCTCTTGAAACTGCTCCGGCAATGTGCATGACTGTGAGCCTTATAGTATTTACCAGTAGCCATAGCATGGATTTGGAGGTTGGTGCAGTGGTTTTGGTGGACCTTTTTTTTGGGAAACCAGTGACTCGGGAACCCAAATTTTGACTCCAGTATGATTCTTATTTTCCTTTGGATAATGTTGCTTTGGTCAGTCATTGCACTTTTTCTGTAGTAATCTGTTGCTAGACAACATTTTGGTTGCTTACAATATCAAACGCAAGTAACAGCAATCAATAATTAAGTGGTAAAAGCAGGTCCGAGGTAAACTGGCAGTAAAACAATATCTAAACTTATGCTTACTTTCTTTCATGACTTCCCATCAGCATGAGATAAAACTAGTTTCAAAGCATGTAACACATATCTGAACAGGTAGGAACAATATCCAAACTTTCATTCCACCCTCAGTGTTTCTCATTTATTCTTTATTTGGCATGACTTACAGCCTTCCCAAACCCTGCAAGTTCTGGCATGATGTGTCAAAATAAGACAGACACCAGGTACTTCTTGCTGAAAGACACTTTTATGTATTCATGGCTGAGACAGGTTGAAATGGCTCAAATCCCAGGTGTTTAGAAATCATGATTGATGACTGTGATTGGTTAAACAACATCAGTGATAAAAATCAGCCAAACGAGAGAAAAGAACACAATGCTCGTGTGAACTCCAAAGCATATATTAACATGGCTCCATTTTAATGTCAGATGTTTAGTGTAATGGTAAACTTGTGCTAATTTTAACTGGTCACCAGTGTGAAAACTGGCATGAAATATTTTGAACCAATGCAGCATGGGAATAGAACAAGGACATTAATGTGGCTCACCTGAACAGGTATATAGAGAGGATAGTGATGGAAAGCAGGAAGTGGACTGCATAGAGGAACACGGTGATGATCACACCTGCAGCACCAGATTGGTCAGCTCGATAGAAGTGCCAATAAAGCTTCGCTGCGTCAGCCACTGGCACATCTGGGCTGTAGGTGAGACGCTGAGGAGACATTGATTGAGAGAGCAGATAAATCTTTGCGATATAAATGTTAAATTTACTAAATATAGACTGGACATTTGCACTAAGGTAAGGTTGTTTTGGACAGAAGCTGATCAAAGGATGTGAAGGATAAAGATTCAAAGACTGTACAATATAAATAGCAAACATATTGGCATAGAGTCCTTTTTTCTGATTAATGAAGGATTACTGAATAAAATATAAAGAGCTTTTTGTTTTTACAAAGTTTAACTGAGTTCTTCTTTAGATACTGCCTCTCGTCAAGTGATGCTGAGAATATTCCAAGTCATTTCAGTCTTCCTGACAAAATTTAGCGCTCTGTCAGAATAGACACCCACTTAACATCAAACCCCCCCTCCCCCTTTTTTTTTCTTTTTGGTAATCTAAAGTCACTTTGCCAAGCTAAAGTGAACGAATGTACAAGTTATTTATAAGTGACTTACCCCGAGGATGGCGTCTACAGCAAAGACTGCCAGGGGGTCGAGGACTGTCCACACTCCCTGAGCCATGATAAACATTGACGTGAAGGAAGGGAGTGAGCCAAATATCACTTGACAGCCCCATCTGATCAGAACCAGCAGGAACGTTACTGCGTTCAAGGTCAGGGGACCCACCGCCACCATTGCCAGCTCCTCCCGGGTGTGGAGCAAAGAACTCTGGTAGATGAGGTCCACTGTGTGAGCATGGAAGCGGAATCTGGAGAGAGAGGAAAGTGTCAATATGCGTGTACCATATTTGTGTTTGTGATGCCTTGCCGCTCAGGGGCAACTGTTTCCAGCAATTTACGCAAAGTGTTATAATATTTGTGGCTGATTCAATCATATTTAATTAGTTTGATGGCAATTATCATTCTAATTAGTTGTTGTTTGCCTTACAGGTCACTTTCTGTTCTAAAGGAGACTCTAACTGACTCGATCATTTTTCTTCATACCAAATTAAATTCAAATACATCAGAGATGTATCAAAGTTAACGGACACCTTTGCTGGTAAAAGACATAGCTTTTCCAAACACCCTGTTGGAAGTCAGACACCCCATTTACAGCAAGCCTCATGAGTTTCTTAATCTTCCCATCAGTCAGGAGGAGGTAGAGCCAGCGGTGGGAGAGGAGAGGTCCAGTTTTTCTCATTAATTTCCATCTGATTTGCTCCAAGAGTCAAGCATCTCAGATTCTGTCCATTAATCTAACAGCTGAAGTCCATCGGTGTTTCATTCGAAGCAAATCTCTCAACAGATCCAAGCCTTGAAAAGTCATTTTAGAGCATATAGATTATTTCACTGGATGACCAACAGAAACAAAAGACGATTTTTCTGTATTTAGTATTGTAGGTTTCTGTCTTCCAGATAAATTGCAGTATTAAAAGTATTAAGAAAACATTAGAATTATCTTGATGTAGTGGAATGAAGCCTTCCACCATGTATTCGGACTGATTCTGGTATTGTCGGCAACATCCCACGGTGGCCCGTCAGGATATAAGAAACAGCTGAGTTTTTATCTATTAATTTAATGTTTATTATTATTTCTTTAAGCGTGGCATGTATCGTTAGACTTTACATATTTATTTAGTTTTGAGAATTTTTGATTATGATGGGTTTTCTATTTCTCTATGCTTTTCTCTTGTTAACTAAATGTTTTGGTGCATGTCTTAAATGTTATTCTGCAAAAAAAAAGAAAATGCAGAAAATGTACTTTTCTTCACACATCACATCAGATATAGTACGGTGCGAATGACACCCATAATGTAGCTTACTGTTTGGCATTTATGTCTTCTTGTGATGTTTGTAATCGGTTGACGGTTTTATCTTTGTCAAAAACTATTTGACCATGTGTCATTGTAAGGAAATTTGAGATTTAAATGCGATGAGAATATGAACACTGAACACAGAACCTTGTTTATTTCAAACTTTTACTTCTGTGAATGTTTAGAGAAAAGAAAAGGAAAAAGAAATGAATCAAGGCTATAGCCAAGAATGTGACCAGCACAATAGCGTCCACTGATGACCAGGGTTGGATTATGGGTAAGCAGGAAGCAAACACAGAAAGAGAGAGACATATGAGAAAGGAGTAAAAGTACTGGATGGAAGGGGTGAAGGGAGGATTGCCTGTCATCATGCTAACTGCTCTGTCACTTGGTCTCTCTTCCTCTCGTCGGACACCAACAGCTCTAGTCACTGCATGGAGAGAGAAATGCTCGAAGGGAGAGATTCGGACATGTGGAAGTTGTCATGCGACGTTGACCCCCTCTGTTTTCTCTTTTTTTTCCACCTCCTATCTGCCCCCTCAGTCCATTCTCTCTCTTTTTTTTTTTTTTTTTATTTGTCCACAGTTTTTCTCCCTCTGTTTTCCCCAATCACTTTCCATGATTTAACGCATGATGTTTGCACCCCCATGTTATTGTAATAAAAACCCTCTTGTATGCCTGTTTGCAGCCAGCTTTTTTTTTATTGTGATGAAATAAATCAGCACCATATGCTATTGCAATGTGATTTAACAGTTCTGCTGTGTCTTATTGCTGTTTATTATCAATGCTGTGTACCAAATAATAACAATAAATTCCTTCCAAATAATGTAGCCGTTTGGGACTTAAAGCTGTGTGGTGAGTAAACTCCCCCAGCTATGGTTTGTTAATATTGAGAGAGTCTTGTTAAAATGTTAATGGGGGGATTCCAAACAGATGATTTGGGTGTATCAAGCCTGCACGTTTGCCAACACACATACACACTCAGACATGGCACATTTTTATTCTCTCCTCTGCTCATTATCCACTCCACATCCTATTTTGAAATGATCATACTTTGTGTGTGTGCATTTCTGATCTCACATGCAAGTCTCGTTGTGTGTGTGTGTGTGTGTGTGTGTGTGTGTGTGTGTGTGTGTGTGTGTGTGTGAGTGAGAATTTGCAATTTACCAATATGCTATGCTAATCTATTGTATGTACTGTATCTCCCCTCCATTTTGTTAATGTATTTCAGCAGCACTGTGTGTCTCAATCAAAATGCTCCTCTCCTATACATGTGTATCTGAGAGTGCGTGTGTTTGTGTGTGTGTGTGTAGGGCAATATCAAAGGAAGCAAACTCACTTGTTGACAGGAACTGCTATGGCCTGGAGGAAGAGCCACTGGCTGCAGTAATGCAGGTAAAGCCTCACAAACCACATCAAAGCTAGCAGCAGCATAATGAGGCCGAGCTGACGAACGGAGCCATGCCAGCTACGATGGAGTTGTTGTTGTTGTTGCCGCAGCAACGGCAGCCCCAGCTCGGACGGCAGCATACAGAGGGCCAGACGGGCTCGGTCAGACAGGCGTGGAGGACAGGAACCAGTACCAGCTAGTGCTGACCTATTTTCATAGAGAGGGGAATCATACACACTATGTCTTTTGGATTTATTTTGTCTAAATAAAATTCGAATGCTACTTGAACACAAAACATATATGAAAGTTCCTGAGATCAATGCAATTTTTTTACATTCTCGTTTTGGGATTGGGATTAAAAAACTGCTCCTGTACATTGGTGACAACTTCGGTAAAGATCACTGAAGCATTTTGTGTATTAGTTCAATCTTTTCATAACAATGTAAATACTTCCAGGTCTTTGTAATACATCCAATATTCAAATGTTTTTTTTTCCATTACCAGATGCTTTAAAGGTATGGAAATATAATATTCAAATTCACACACAGTCTCACATGTACACAACTGTTCATTCCCTCTCTCTCATTCTCACACACACACACAAAAACAGATATGAATCCCTTCCAGCAGTGCTCAGCTTCCCTCAGCACCTCTGCCTCATCTGTGCCGCCCTTTGTCAGGCCTGCTCAACTATTCCCTTTCATACAGAGGGCACAGATGGAGCAGTTTGAAGCAGAAGAATGGAAAGGAAAGGAAAGGAAAGGAAAGGAAAGGAAAGGAAAGGAGAGGAAAGGAGAGGAAAGGAAAGGAGAGGAAATTTGAAAATCAGATGCTGTAAAGTAAATTTACGTGTCTAGGCCCCACCTGCTTAGATGTTGAGCATGCCAACGTAAGTAGATATTGTTGATCCTTATCACCTGACTGACACTCATTAGAACAATGCAAGATGAGGGTGTTTACAGTACATCTATGGTTAGCATCACAGAATGTGACCTAAGGCCTATGCCTGTGGACATCCCTGTGCCTCACCATGGTGTTCCAGAGCACAGTTGGAATTCACTTTGTAGTGTGCATCTAGGGAAAATGGTACACTGCCTAAAGACGAAAAACAGAATCAATTGTATTGCTCCCCCAACCCCGCTACCAAATAATTAGGCTAAACTTGCATCAAAATGAGGCGTTACATTCTATTTCTTTCTTGCATTGTCTCTAAAACATGAACAGCTGTGTTGGATGGAACAGACAAAATTGCTGTTTCTATGAGGTGAGTATACTTTCTGAACTGTTAAATTACTTGAAGTTGAAGTTCCTTAGAGCATGCAGCAGCATAACTTACAGTCTGTGTGGGAGAAGTCAAGATTCATTCAGAAAATACTTAGTCAGCAGTTTGGGCTGATAAATATTCATAGCTTGGCTGACATAAACTCAAGCAGAGAAGATAAACAAGTGTCATAACAGCCCGTTATAACTTAGCTATTTGAGAATTAAACTTCAGTATCTTTGTACTGTATTACACTGTAAATATGGTATTTTTCTTTCTTCTGTGAGATCAGGTGATTTTGACACTGGAACATGTTATTTTTCATGATATCAAAATTCACTCATCTGCCGAATGTCACGCTCCTGAAAATATCTGAAAAGCAGAGCGCACTGGTTTTGATTCATCTACTTTTCAATTACAGAATTCAAAAACATGTTCGTTTGTTTTTTGATTTATGAAAACAAACATTGAATACAACCACAGGTTTTCCTCTACGGACATGATATGAAAACTTCAAGTTTGTTTTCATGCAAGATTTTGACATATAATCCCAATGGATAGAAGATGATGTACGTACAAATGTGTCTCCTTTCTTCTTTCTTATGATTTTGACAAGGGCACTTGTTCCAAGCATAATCGTGAGTTGCTTCACCGTGCACATGGTGTAAAACGGCTTTCCGCATGTCGGCAAAAGTGGAATTACAGAGTCGACAAAATTGCAGTGTGTCACAGACACAGGCAAGATGCTTCCCTGTCAACTGGCATTGAAAGGAGACAGCAAATACAACCTGACGTCCATCTTTCACATAATGAAGATATTGATGATGCATGAAAGAGGAATATTTTTAGATGCCTTCATGCGATGGTGTCTTCCAAAGCGAGCTGGTAACGTGATGTGAAATCTGTTATCTTCGCTGAATTGATTTCATTATAGCTGCCGCAATTACAAAAGTACGATACTGAAAAAGAGGGAAAGGCAGGGGGTGGAGGTGTGGGATTTTTCATTCCAATATCACAGCTTGTCCCCTGAACGGCTGATAGCATGTGGCATAGTGGCCCAGTGATGAAACTAACCATTTCAACATGCATGAACTGGCACATAATACTATATTTTAATTGTAGTTGCTTGAAATTGAGGCTGGAAGCGGTTCCCTTATTGTCTTAGTTTTGATGTTTGTTGTTCATTCCCATGTCATCAAAGTACACTGCAAAAGGACTCGTCATTCTCTCTAAAGCTTTTTTATATATGATTTAACTAGCATCTACCTGTCAGCTTCTGGAGTTAAAACCCTTCGCTGGACTGGTTCTCCCACGCTGTGTCCCTGTTCTATGGCATGACAACAAAGAGGGAGCTGTGCTTTTAAAAATAGCACAACGTATATAACGAGTACAGACAAGTATTTAACCTTTAAGAAGGGATAGGTAATGATGAGTGATGGAAGGGAGGGGAAAGGAAGGAGTACAGTAGAGCTTTATATTCTAAATAGCACAGTTATGATAATAAGGCTCCAGGGCGAGTGAAGGTAAAGCTAAGATCCACTCTACATAGGCATAAACCCTCAAGTGTCAGACCACTTAAAATATTGAACTTATCCATTTATTTAGAGGATTAAGATACTTTCTGTCCCTTCTTTTATTTAGCCCGTTGGCATTATTAATAAATATACTAAAACCACCCATCTTTTCCCACACAAGCGACAAATTGTTTGCCGTCGGGGAAATAGAGAAAGCAAACAAATACAGTGTGGAAACAGACTTAAAAGATTGACAGATAATAGGATTGTTTTCACAGTAGCCCAGATAAATAAGTGGAAGCATGGTTATTTTAGGTGTCACTAGATAGGTCTGAAGATAATTTAACTTTTAATTTCTAAAAAAATATTGATCGTGTGTTTTGTTAGGAGAGAGTATCTGTCAACTGTCCTCTCTTGGCTACATAATCAGTTCCTCTCTGAATCATTATTGAGACTTTCAGTGCGGTTTGAAAAAATACGATAGTATGTACGACAGTCTGCAAGTCCTAAACAAATGCTACACCTTTTATCCTATTCAAATCTGACTGCAAAAGCTGATGGGTTTGAATGAATGACAGAGGGCCCTAAAACTTTTTTGTTAGATGCGGGAAGGAAAACGTGTCATAAACACGCCTCTCGGTTGGAAAGTGAAGGTGCGAATGCATGCAAGATGCAGTGAGGATGCATTGATATCCAGTTGCCCAGATTAAATTCTGAGGTGGTCTGGGATACATGTGACCACACTGTTTTGGACGAGTGAGTATTAATGTGTCCTGCACCGAACTGAAGGACTGGCTACTCAAATGCTGTCCTCTTAGGAAGCAGTCTGTTTCAGGTTCAGCAAAGGAATTGCTTCCTTCTGCCAGCTACATACAACAATGGTTGTGTCTTCATAAAAGTAAATTGAAGTTATGTAATTAAAAAATACACATAAATGAGTTTAACTGAAAAAGCAGGAACCCATTGGCAGGTACTTGATGTGTTGTTAAAATATAGATGGGATTTTGACTGAGAATTGTTCCGTCATGTGAAAACTATAAAGCAATGCACCACCAGGTTATCAGAATGATATGAAACGAAGCATATTCAGAGGCTGCAAAACACAAAACACCTGGGATAAACATTGAACCAGTAAAAAGCCTCTCATTGAGTGTGCATGAGACAATCTGGTTGTAATGGGAAAAGGCCAATGATGGGTAGATGTTATGTGTTGTGACTCCTACTAAAACATGTTTTGGACCCCTCTCACACCTTGGAATAGTTTAGATCCGTGCACAAGGTAGCTGTTTCATTGTCAAGCAACATGTGGCATTTTTATTGAGCTCCTGACTTAGCATGAGAGGGAATTAAACCATGGAAATGGCAGGTCTCTTGGTGTGCCATAAACGAGGGTGGAAACATTTCAAATGCAGATGCACCTGGGATCAACAAACACACTGGGACTTCCCAAGCACTCATTACACGAACAGCTACTACAATTACCAACATAGTTCCTAAAAATGAAGAACAGGTTGTTTTTCTCTCTGTAAACCTTTTTTTGGGGGGAGCACTGAGAAAAAGCACAAACCATGATGCCAGTAGATGTGTAATACAATAAATGATTAAGGCAGGACAAACAATGGGTGTTCTACAGTGATCTACCCATTCGTCAATTTGGGTGAGGCGTACAGGGAGGGGTGCTGCGGAGGCTGAGTATGAGCCTCCAGAGAGTTGCATCAGTATTTAAATGGATTTCACTTCTCTGACCTTGCCTCATAACTGCAGGACATTGTCACCAGAGAGATAGTGACAGGATGGAGACAGAAAGATGGAGAAAATTAGAGGCAGAGAAAGTGAGATAAAGATGGAATTAACTAAGGGAGTGAGAGGGAGAAAGGAAATAATTATGGGCTACAGAGATGGGCTACAACTGCATGTGTATGCAGTAGGCGTGGAGAGTTGGACAAAGATCATTAAAAAAAAAATAGCAAACGTGAAAACATTTTCTATGCCAGGACATGGTCTGTAATGCTAGGGTGGATAGGGCATCTGTGACTCTCACAGCAATCTTTTCTTCTATTCTAATCACTGTGTTCACACAATTGTACTATTACAACCAAATCTCATCTCAGAACGTGTAATAGATATGTTAGTCCACGTAAGAAAATGCTGTAGTTTCACAACAAAAGCTTAAACATCGTACAGTGACTAATCACTCGTTTCCCTTTCTAAATACTGCTGCAGATGTCTGACTATGTGATGACGTCAATTTTCAAATTTTGCTCCATTATGACGTGGACAGTCAACATGTTAAATCTCCCTATTTCTCACAACGTTAAGTTTTGGATGTTCCACATCTCACTAAGACTGGCTACATCTACGGTATGATGTAAACATTTCACGTCTTGCTACGTGGTCCCACTACATCGTTTGACGTCTCATTATGTCTTGCTACATCTGACTATGTTATGATGTGGCTGTTCAAAGTCACCCTAAGTTATTATTTCAACTTTCAAAGTTACGCTATGCCTTGCTTTTTCTCGCTATGAATGTCGATCGCTCATACACAAAACATCATGCTAGAGATGCCATCTCACAATTACCAATCATGGACGGTGACACTGCTATCTTTTGATAGGACAAACATTATAGATAAATGGATGTAAACAACAATTCCTGAGAGTTTTATTCGTGTCATTATCATTGATTAGAAAACACTAACAAAGTTGCTGGCGAAGGTGCAGTCTTACAGCTTCAATTAAAAGGATCGAACCTCAGCTGCATTATGAATTTGCTGAAGCTGGGGAAAATGGTCAACAGGTTAGTGGGCAATCTGGGTGAGTGATTTTACAAGTTTGTCAGTGTGTCTCTAAAAAGGTCTGAGGTGTCAGACCAGTTCCCAATAGGCTGCTGTCACTTTAAACTTACAGACACCGATAACATACTCATATATATACACAAATGCTGCATTGTACAACAAATTCTGATTAGATCAGCATCTAGAACCCGTCAATTATAGCATCAAAGTCGCCTGTCAGGGATGTTTTCCTAAAAGTTCAAATTTATTTGCACAAGACCCAATGCATTAGTGCATGTTTGTGCTGCAGTGCATTAGCTATCCTTATAAAAAGTGGACCACATCAGTCCAGCTCTGAGGTCTTTACACTGGCTGCCTGTCCATCAGAGGATAGACTTTAAAGTTCTGATGCTGGTCTATAAAGCTCTGAATGGTCTAGGACCAGAATACATCAGTGACCTCCTGACCCAGTATGAACCTTCCAGACCCCTCAGGTCATCTGGATCCGGTCTTACTCTTTTATCAGTTCCCAGAGAACCAGACATGGAGAAGCTGCATTCAGCTTCTATGCTCCACATGTCTGAAAGCCAAACAAACTCACAGAAAGCCTCAGATTAGCTGTAACACTCAGTGTATTTAAGTCCAGGTTGAAGACACACCTATTTTCAGCTGCATTTGAATAAAGCTCCAAATCTGAAGCTTGAGTTTCAAAACTTCATCACATTTTAACTACTGATTTTCTTTCTTTCTTTTTTGTTTAAAATTTAAATCATGCTTTTTATTTCTACTTTTTATTTCTTCTATTTCTGTTTTAATGTCTCTGTAAAGCACTTTGAATCACCTTGTTGTTAAATTGCCTTGCCTTGCCTATAATTCTTGAGATGTTGTTCGTTGACTTTTGCCATTTTTTCTTTTGGATGTTTATATCATACAAGGGAGCAAGCGATTACAGACACTCATAAAAAGGGTGTGAGTGAAGTGTCACCTCTTGCTTTGCTATTTTCTTCTCATACACACACTCCAATCGTCATGCACAAATCAAAGACAATCACTCATATGCTCTTACATACAGCTCCTGTCACTTTTTCTATCTGACACCTCCCACTCTTCCTTACGTGTCAGTGGACAACACACTCATTTGACCCCGACCACCAATGGGACAGGCTCTCAGCTCTCATCGACACACACATCACTGCAAATTAACCAATCATATTGCAGTGTTAGCCTGTCAGGGAACTGACAGTTCTGATTTCCATAAATCAAGGGGCACGTTGATTTTGTCTGTGTTTCTGTGAGATCTGAAGTCACCCAGAGCACGTCTGGCTGCAGAAAAACCCTGACATGTGCACCAGGGGCTGAGTTAGCCAGGGGCCTCCCTTTCACATATGCACGCATGCACTTGTACATACACATAGGCAAATGCATTCCTGCCCCCTCAGCACAGGAAAAAAGCCCTGGAAAGCAGAGAAGACCCACCTCTCCTACCAGCATTACACCAGAATTGATTGACCCTTGCACTGAGTTGGAGCAGCAGTATGCTGTAGATTGACAGCCTGGAAATAGTTGTTATTTCAGGTGATTTTCTCTCTTTCTCTGTAGGTTACTGCTGGCTGACCTCACTTTTTTCCTTAACGCCTCGTCTTCAGCAACTTACTGACACTAGAGTTTACGGGTCATCAAGGCTTTATACACACCATGCCGTGTAATTAACACCAGGCAGAGACAGGAGAAGATGTGAAGCTCTGAACGGAATAACTGCTCATTTTACTGCTAATCTTATATTAGAGCGTGGATACAGACTCAAACAGATGGAGGGCACAGAATGATAGAGACCCAGAGACACACTGAGGGAGTGCTCTGATAGGCTCAGTTGGGGGAAACGAGTGGAGAGGAACGCTGGTCCCCAACGAGGCGAGCTAACTGGGGGAAATTAGGTCAGTGTGTTCCCTGTGACTCCACAGCAAGAGCAGTCTATACATGGGTGCGTGTGCGTGTGCGTGTGTGTGTATTTTGCCGGTGCACCTAGAGTGTCGTACCGAACAACAAAAGCAACATATTGTGTAGGTCTGTGCTTATTTGTGTGTGTGTTTGTGCACGCTGCTCACTACATAATGGCATACGTGTGAATGCGTTTCCAATAGTAGAGCCAGACTTTAATACTGCTTGCTTCAACCAAACAGGCTTCTAAGGCCTCAGTGGAGTCTTGACCATAGTGTTTAATAGTGTTTCACACAACACTTAAACCCAAAGTTTCTTTCATTGTGATTCACCGCTAATCCAACTGAGACAAAAAACAAGGATGTAACTAATCATTGCATCATATTCAGAGACAAAATTGTTCAGAATATGAAGCGGTTGAATAAAGGTTAGGTAACATTTATCCCCCATTGGCCATACAGTGTTATAATAAAAGCTTTTGGGACAAATGGAATCTGCTGCCATTTGTACTCCGGAGAATGAGGATGTTCCTCTTTTTGTACCTTCCACCCGGCTTTGTCTTCTCAGTGTGTCTTTCCATGTCTCCAGATCAGGACAAGTCACACATACTATAATTGATATGAGATTTAGGGGGTATATTTCAATGTAATTAGAATCTTGATAATTGGACTAATTAGTTCTAATTGCCATGTGAGAATGACTTTGATTAAAACAGTTTTTTCTCTTCAAATGAGAGTAGAAAAAAAATAGTTGGGTGACATTGGTGGGATACAATGCTAAAGTTGACTGACAATAACTATTAATATATAAAGATTAGCCCTGAAGTACAGAGGATAAAACAGTTTTTGTTCAACTGAAGAAAACAGCAGAAAAACGATTACCCATTTCACAAACTCGGCAGCTCAAAACTGAACCAAGTATTCCTAGAATAAAGGTCTCTAAAATGTAAAAATAGTGGTATCTTATATGTTTATTCATTCAAAATCACTGAATTGGCCTGATCAAAATACGACAACCGTATTGAATTAGGTGCTTTGATAATGCTCAGTGCTATACTGTGACCAAAAAGGGAAATTAAGATTGTACTTGTAGACATCAAATAAGATGGAAGCTCTGCAGAAGTCTTTCATGCATGTTCAAACAGATATCAGCAGCATAGGAAGTCTCTGCCAAAAGAAAAAAAAAAACAGTGAGGGAGAATGGATCCTTCCTGACTTATTTTCATGCTCCTTTTCATCCACCCAGAATTGACTTGGAACTGTCAATACTTGCAGTAAAAAGGTACATTGTGTTTTCTTTGAAGTTGCGTTCAGTGTTTTATACTTTTTATGTTCTCTTTCCCTCTTTTCAGGCTGAAAATTGTGCTTTAGAGATGCTAAACTTGCCTTTTAAAGTACAGTAAGTGTACATGATTCACCCCAGATAAACTGAGATTTAGCTAATTCTGACTCTGATTTAAAGGAAAACATTATTCAATCTTTATATGTATATCATAAGATGTAAGTACACTTAAACTCATGGAAGATTTGAATCTAAAGAGACATGGTGAGCATGCATAAAAAAGACTAATTTGTACATTAGATATCATATTAAATATATTGTATACAGCTTCATATCAACTGTTTGTTACTCAATCTGTACTATTATATTTTCAGACAGTTTAAATAAAGTTGTTTTGACCTTGAAAGAAGTATCTGCAAAGCACACACATTCAGTAAATTCACTTATGGGCACAATAATTTGGAGCTCTGGAAGACATCAGCTTGCATTCCCTGTGCAGCTATTTTACTTGGCGAACAAAGTGATGTGACTTTTACATGAATGCATTGTGTTACGTTGTTTGTTCGATTCTCAGGTTATCTGAACCAAATTTTCTTGTGTCTATGTGTTCGCTCAATAATGCATGAGCATCTGATTTGCACATTTGTGTCTGGACGCCCTATAAAAACCTCAATGAGCTAACTCTCTGGCGGCTCAATAGATGGCAGTAATATCCCTCAATCACAGCAGTATGAATCTTCTTTGCTCTTAAAATACATGAGTACACCGACATGTGTGCACGTACTGTGCACACTCATGCAGTCAATAAGCACTGGGCACATAAACACAAATTCATGCGCAAATCCATATGTACACAGTCAGAAAGATACACAACTGATCACTCAGGAGGACAGAAGAGATGGAGATAATAGATGACATCATGGCAGCAGGTACTATAATAAAAATAATGAAAATCTATAAGGAATTCCTGATGTCGAGATTTCTGTGATTCCTCAGGTTATGCAGAGAAGCCCATAGTTATCCAAACAATACTGAGGGAGAGATGGGTGAGGAGTTGGAGACTGTGTCTTTAACTTCATTGTGAAATCTAACACTCACACTGTATCTCTCTAATAGTCTGATTAGGTGAGGGCAAAAAAAGAAGCCTTTAGCTCACAGGGACTGTAATGTGTGTGCTTGTAAAGATGAAATCAATAGCAGCAGCCCCTCCACAGGGCATCAGGGAAAAGCCAAAACTACAACTTAGCACTGCACAATGCATACCTATAACTGACAGCGATGTGTCGTCTTACGGAAGTGCTCAGAGGTAAAAACGAGGCACTATGCATAATAGTGAAAACCATTTAATTGTGTCTTCTTTGTGCGCTGCCTGGCCGGGCTCTGTGTTCGTTTTGTATTCACTCTCCCCCAAGACAGGCCCTGTGTCGTCATTTGTTGGCAGGATATGCCGGTAATCATTTGAATTCCCCAAGTATGTTCAGAAGATGTCAGGGAGTAGTCTGTGATCTTGTTTAATATGTGACCAGCAGCTATAAATGACAAACTCCCAGAAATGAGGAAACACGGGTACTTTTAAATCTCCAAGGAAAACTCGCTTTATGTCTCTCTTGCGCATACATAGACTCCCTCTCTCTGGTTCACTCTCCTCTGTGTGTCGGGTAATCTCCTCCCCCTTTAATTTAGTTGACGTTCAAATAAAAACAAATACCTGTGAATTTTTTTGTTGAAATAAGCAATCTTGCTTTCAGCCTGTTTTTAACCTCCATGGGCATACAGCCCAGCACCTTGTTGCTTTTAACACGTGACCAAAGTTTTTGAATTTCCATACTTCCTGCTTTGCCTGTGTTTCATAGATCCCTTTTTTTATTCATTAAAATGAAATGCTCTAAGCTACAATGAAGAGGAAAAATATTTTTTCCAGACTAAGAGAAGAAAAACAGCTAACAAACTGGTGTTATGGTTGAAGGCTGGGCAATGTTTGGTTTGCCCTCATATGCAATATGAATGCAAACCATACCGATTGATTGTTTTGTCTTCAAACTGTAAGCTGCAAAGGGAAATCCTAGTGTTAGCTGACATTTGAATCCACATTAAATCAAATGCAAAAAAAGTGTGTATTTGATCAAAGTTCATATGTGTTCTTTGTTTTTCTTCAGGATAGATGGAACTGTGAGTGTCTGAAAATGACTTTGCCTTTCCCCTGTTAATGTCAGAATATAACTAAGTCATGTGGATTTAGATACAGTTTCCCAAGATGAGTGTAACAATATATGCGGAAGGTGTTCGGGGCACATTTTGTTGTTAGTGTCCGTCTGTGTTGCTAAAGAAGTTTTTTCTTTTCTTTTCTTTATGTTTCCTGATTGAAATTTTGCAGGCATTAGGCTAGATAGTGTAGGATGAGACTTACTGTAGAGAGAATGTATACTCCTCCATCTCCTCTGCGGAGAGGTTCTCCATTGAAGGCTGCATCTTCTGTTTGTCTGCCTGCCGAGCCGGTGCACTTCTGCCGCTCATGCTGGGGCCACAGCTATTTGTCTTCTTGATTGGCTTCTTCTGTGAGGAGCAGAAATCGGAGAGAACACATACGGATGTCATTTGTAATCAAAGCAGGAAACAGGCCTCTGAATTTATCTTGGGGGATGCACACGGCGACAGTGACAGTATGCTCGGCACTTTGGAGCTTCTCCTATATCTCACCCGCGCCTCAATTGACACGAGACAAGAATGACGGCAAAATCGCATACAGCATGCCATCCTTCAAGTTGAGTTCATTTGGGAAACATGCGTACAGTGACGGTGGCGTTAAATATGTGATATTCGAGCAGCTGCCACTGTTTTTTTCCACACAAGTCGTTTACTGTCATCGTCATAAACACAGTGAAATTGAGTTAGGAGTGGGGGTTTTAAATTTTTCACCAAGGTACTTGGGAGCAGATATTATTTGTTAAGCCGCCAACATGTTAACGGCGTGCTTTCCCTGGCCCTGTCAGCTCTGCCTGTGTTGCCCTTGGGTGGGCTTAGTGCCTTTCTGCTTGAAGTTGTGAAATACACACTGATGTATGTTAATGAGATCTACAGTTGGAATAAGCAACCTCTCTCTTGCTTCTACCCCTCTCTCATTCTACCTTTCTCCTTTTAATTTTGTTCATCTTTTTCTCTCCTCCATCTCTCACCCTTTGTCTCTCCCCCTGCGATAAACTAGGCCCAGGAAGTAGTAAATGGGCAGAGTCCCATAAAAACTCCATCCGTTTTCATAGGGCAATCTTTGCCAAAGCAAGCTTGGATTCCAGAGTGATGATCACAATAAAAAGGTGGAAAGAAGTGAGAAGGAAAGCAGAGAGAAAAAAAAATGCAGGAGATATATAAACCACAATGTTCTCCGGTGTCTCCCCACAATAAATTTAATGCAATACCTTAAGAGTGGATTCCGTATATAGCTGGATTCCTGCCCTGTGGGCAAAGTAGTCGCCTAGAGAAAATTCATTTTAATTAGGCTTGCACTGCAGGTTGAAGGGCTGAAATCTGATCCCTAGTGCTCCCAGGCTGGGGCAGGTTGGAGATCACTCCACTTAATCATTAGACAACTGGGTTCCACACCACGACATTTGACAGAGTTAGCAAGGTTTTAAAGATGGGGCAGAAAGGGGAAGAAAAAATGGTCTACAGAGGCTGCAGAGAAATAAAACCTTATATCAACAAACTCATTTATTTAACAGGTCATCACTGATTAATGGTGTTCTGAAGAGCCTCTTGTACGTCAGCGAAAGGAGGTTAGCAAAAATAAAGAATTGTAGGGGTGGAGAAGAGAGGCAGGAGGGGAAGACGTGTAAGAGTCAGACAGGGAGGCTTGATGTTGCTCATAGGCTTCTAACTACCCCAACAATACCATCACAACAACAAAAGGCCTCTGTGGAAGCACAATGGTAGGGGCGGACCGGAAGGCTTGCAATGCCAGGTCAGCACACGAGTAATTTTGCAATTACCACTTCAAAGTATAGCAGGTAACATGCAGGCTTTGATTAATTTAGCTTATGTCTTCTGTAGCACAGGAAGAGGCGGGCTACAAATGATTTGGAGAGGGAAAAAAAAAAAAAAGGAGGCCTGTCTGGCATTGCTGATTTCACAGAATTTGAACTGCTTTGGCTTGTCATGCAGATCAAAACTGGCTTTGAAGGCTGAAAAATACCTGTTAGTGTGAAATGTATTTTGACAAATCTAAGATAATAAGCCGGGGAGGTGAGCATAAGGTGCTGAGAGGGGCGGGAAGGGAAGGAAGTGGAAGGGAATGGGAAAGCAGACAGGGTGCTCGTTTTTAAGGGTGGAACACTTCCCCTTAAATCACAGCATTACCTTGTTGTGAATCCCATCCTCTGCTTTCTCCCTGCATGGATCACTTTTCTTGTCAGTGTTTCCAGAAAAAATCTCTGAGGAGTAATTCTTCCCTGCATCCCAAAAAAAGAAGTAATATGGAGTAAGTGTACAAAATAGATTTTATTCTATTCTATTTAACCAATATTTACTGTTCACAAACAGAAAGCAGAAGGAGGGTAATCTCATGGAGTTCTTGCTACAGTGTCAGTCATCTTGTCAGAGCTGAACCTTCCTAGCTTTGATGCTCTAATGAATACAATTAGAAATGATGAAAAATCAAAAAAGAAATTAAGTTGCTTGCAGTACATTGTCCTGTTCCTCTGTCTTTGCTAAATTACTTTGGAAGTGGTTTTCATCCTCCATTTTCTCCTTTTCTCTATCTGTCTCACTTTTTTTTTCTGTAATTTAAATGGTAAGCCGCCAGATGTGTGTCTCATGCTTGAAGAGTCGACGATCTGCATTATTTAGCATATTAACATTCACAGAATTTAAAAAAGGGTTCCTGCTTTGCCTGGAGGTTGTAATTAAGTAAACCTTAGCTTGATACATGTAAAAATCTCACTATTTGAAACTTTTTCCCCCCGTGGAACCAATCACATCTATATAATACATATGGAAAACTCTGGAAGGATATAATTTCTCTCTTGCCACAGGATTAAATATATCAGTAATAATAACTTAAATATAGGCTGCATATAAAAAATCTTCCTGACAGCTAAAATGTACTACATGCAAATGGAAAGAAGAGTCGGCTCATTGCTATTTTAAGGGAGTCTAAAATCAGATTTCACATAAATGGAGTTTTTATTTAGCACCACTTTGTTGCTAAACATTTAGAGTGCCTACAGTTGCGAGCTAACACGGTTATATATCTCCTATTCTCGGGATGAAATTGTTTATAGTGCAACGTTTGCATGACACTACATAAATGTAAAACTTAATTATGTGTCAGCGTTAAGATGAGTCAAATGTCTTGTGTACACAGTGTAAAAAAAGCTTAATGTGGGAAAGACACACACAAAAAAAAAGACAGTGCCATGAAAATAATGTTAAAGAAGGGAAACATGATTAAAAGGCACCGGGAATGGATTTAGGCGTGAGTCAGAGATCCCGTTTGTGAAATAAAGATAGCGTGATTTCCCGATTGTGTTTAAGAGAATCCATTGAATTCTGCAAGTCTAACTTTGGATAGCTTTTGAAGCGGTCATCCATTCAGAGAATGTTTTATTACAGCAAATGTTGTTCCTTTGCGGACAATCTGAGACAGAGCAATACAATGCATGGCGTCTTTGCTTTGCTCACACACACGCACACGCACGCACACACACACACACACTACGGCACCTACACACACAAACATCTTAACCTCCATCAGCAACAACAACCGTGTAGACTCATGGACTTGAAACCCTATGGATTAGAATGCTTTCTTAAACCATTCAACCAATCCCACCATGCATACACACACACACACACACACACACACACACACACATTACACCAGGCCCACAATGCTGATGGTCAGACGCTATGGAACCAAAATCAGTGCGGAGGCAGCATCGACAGCTTTGACAGCTAAGGGCTACGTCCGTGAACTCAGAGTGCTGGAGCTGCCACAACTCCAGCCTCTCCGGGCACCCAAGGCCAACAACAAACTCCTTGTTATGCCCCGTTCGCTCTGAGCTGTGTTAAGACCAGCACTCATGCTCATTCAGTAGACACATCGCATTGATGCACCCACACACTGAGAGGCAAATATATCAGTGTAGACACTCGTACATATATGCACAAACACTTCCCAGGATAGAAATATGAGTGTACCTCATGCCTCTTTTCGTTCCTGTTTACACACAAAAGCAGGTCGAGTAAAGACAAAAGCCTGAAGGCTGCACCACTGTAGAGACCGCATCACTACGTTAGCAGTGAGATGGAACCAGACTGATATTCTAGTTTTCGGCCCCTAATTGCCATATGACTGGTCGAAATTTGCAGAAGAATCGAAGGTCAGCAACTCACAGATTACCCTTGAGTCTGTGACTTTATCTCATGTTAAGGTTGCTATGATACTTTCAGGCTGTGCGGTTGCTTCACACAAGAGTGTATTTTCTTTTAATCCATTGCATTTCAATGACAACAAGAAACACTCAGTGAATACTAATATGTTCATATCTGTCTGCTGTTTTATCCTTCTGACTTGTCGTGAAAGTCAAATCATGTTTGCTGCACATGTCTTATCAAACAAAGCCTATCACCTATGGGTGGGTTTGTCCCATAAAGTCTGCATCACGTAATTAAATCTATTAAGTAACACAGTGTCTCAGGACTTTGAGAAACTATGTGTCACTTATTGAGTATTGCATCACATTTATTAGGCTAAATAAAAGCATTTTTAGGTGGGAGGTGGTTGAGGATTGTAATATATCCCTGACTGCCAAGTTGAGGAGTCAAGATGGACTCCCGTTTTGACCAGTGTGCCTTTAAAGTAACTTGATTTAAAAAAAAAAATTGTTTAGTTTTTTTTGCACTCAATTTCCTTGGGCTTGACTCACAGTTTCATTGCTTTTTTACACATTACAAATTAATTGGTTAAGGTTAGATATTAAAATGAGGTGGTTAAGGTTAGAAAAACATCGTGACTTGCATTACATTCACCCTTTAATGATGTATTGCAATAAAAAAATCTTTTTGACTGGCTGCTGAGTCTCTCCCCCTGCGGCTAAAGGCAAAAACCAGGCAGTGTACTGCACTACATTTCTTTAAACGTAGTAATCGTTGGACAAAAAAAATACCCCAACAGACTTTGTTGTCATAAGCACAAATACATATTTTTCTTTTACATGAACAATTTTTTTTTTTTCCACAAGGCTGGGCTGACATGTTTACTGCATCACACCATCTGTAAGAGTCTACAAATCTGTTTATGAGAATAGGTTGAATCCATCCATTTGGACTCCGGACACTGTTTAACTGACCTGGCAGAGCGCGAAGGAAAACAAATTTAGAGCATATGATGTAACATTGTGATTGAAAGTTTGATAAGTGGGAGTGACCTGGAGGGGAAAACTTCCTCAAAGTGTAGGGCAGCTTTCCAAAGAAGATATTAGATGAGGAATCGTCAAAAATCACCGTCAGATGTTAAGACGCATTTCTTCAAGAAATTAAATTAAATTCATCAAATGAGGTAAAGAGAAATTAAACAGGGATGCATTTATGGCAGACTCATCAGTGTGTTCATGGTGATCCAGTGAAGGCCATCATGAAACAAGATGCTGATCGGTTTAGTCATTTGGGTTCAAACAAACCCAGTGTAACTGGATCATTCAGTTAATGTGAAAGGTCACTTAACCTAATGTGCCTCTAGCTAATCAGAAGCCAAATACGCTCCATTATGCTTGGACATGTCATCTGAGGTAAATCAGATTATTATCATCTCATAGCAATTTATCTGAAACTCAAAAATGTAAATTCACACACAGCTGCACTGACAGAAATCATTTTATTCTCTGATTGAAGCTTGTCAGATGTATATTTTCAGATGAGGAGGTTGTCAGGTTGTCAGGTTTTGTTCTGCACAGATATTCTGCAAGCATTGTGATTTTTCCAGGGGGATTAATTAAGTCCAGTCCTAAGGAATGCAAACTTCCAGTATCATTGTCAAGCGCCATACTGTGTATGTTATCAGTCACAGGAGGTCTGTATATACTTGTCCTGACTCAGAGACAAATGGGTAATAAGGAAAATCCAGGCAATACAAGCTCAGAGAAAGCGATCTCCACACAGCGCACATCAGAAACATGGAGGCATGAAATAGGAAGGAAACGTCTGAAAACCCTCAGACTAAAGACTGAGGAAGGGGTGGTGGGGGGATAATTTGTTCCTCTTTTCCTTGCTGAATTGGATTTCCATTTTTGGCTAGGTTAAAGTTGTCCATCCAATTGCTTCCTTCAGCCTTGACATATCGCCACATCTGAACAGCATAATTCGCTCCAGAGGTAATGCAACATGAACAGATCTGTATGCAAATGAGGCACAAACGTCAGATCGGCTTAGAGCAAGGCATACATGAGGTGTTGTGCAGGACACCTTTTGATCCGTTATTTTACTCTCAGATCAGGTTCACTTCCTATGCAACCTTCTCACCTGGCTGTGAGGATGTGTGTGTGTGTGCATGCGTGTGTGTTGTCATCCATGCCCCTGCGTCAGCAAGTGCTTGGAGTTTTGTGCGAGGAGGAGATCTGGTGCGTTTTTGCCTTGTGTGGCAGAACATAAATCTCCCTCTCGTTCTCTCTCTGGAAAGGCAGTCAGTTCGTTGGGGACACTTCCCTTGTGGGCGTTAGGATCTCTGTGGGGGGTCACAGGTCAGCCAGCGGAGGAAGCGACAAGCTGTGAAATGTAAAAGACCAATTTCTTCCACATGTTTCAGTGCTGGGAGAACACTGCCAAGCTGTCAGCCGGCATCACGTTTAAAATGGGCCAGGGTGCTACCCAGCAGACCTGTCACAACTCATTTGTAATTAAAAAGCCTGTGTGATGTTTAAAGCAGAGCACCCCAGAAACTTTTGAGGACTGTTAAATAAAGATGAGCTGTGCGTGCAAAAAAAAAAGAAGGAAAGAAAGGCAAGGAAAAAAGGGCAATGTATTAATAACAAAGATGCTTGCCAGTCGTCTTTGTTGTAAATCAATACCAAATGAGCCAGGATTTGATTTCTGGCAATGGCCAGGTGGATGAATTAGGTGGGAAACAAGAACAGCATGCTTTAAAAATAAGGACGCGGATCCTTATTGCTATTAACAAAGTCATTAACCGGAATCTATGCATCTGATGGACTTACCTGATACCTATCACATTCTTATTGCATCTTATACCAGTATGCATTGCAATGTAACTAAAGAAGCACTTGCCTATGAAGAGGGTAAATACCTAAATTAAGTGTGTCAGATGTAACAGTGTATCTCAGTGACACATGACAGAAGTTTATCGTTGTACTCGAATTTGACATTTTAACCTGGAAAAAAAAGTGAAACAAACCTGTTGAGCTAAAGTATGAGAATAAAAAAATGAAATTTATTGGACTTTTTATCCATTGATATATATGGTTGGTAGTATGACTTTTTGTTTGCCAGATGGGTGCACTTGTTTGTTTACATGTTAAAGTTGTGGTGGTATTGTTCTGAATGTGTCTATAAGGTATCGGTGGCTCCTAGTGTTAAGCTTTCTTTATAAGTATTTGCCAAAACTAACACCAGCATGGTATATATATGTTTTTTTTATATAATCTAACAGAAGAAAAAAAAAAAAGCTCAGTTTCCCTGTCAAGTTTTGCTCACTGTCTTTAGCAAACTCTACCCTCAAGCACATTCACCTCAGTGGAGAGTTGCTGTAAGTGAGGCCTGCCATTCTTCTTCTCCCTGTGCTGGTGACATTAGGGTGACATTTTCTCCCTACTGTGGCAAAGTCGGGGGTTTTAACATTGGACCCCTACCTGGCAGAGATGAGGAAGAGCAAGTGGAATCAGCTGACAGGTGGAGAGGCGACCCCTGATGAGAATGTACCACGGTGGGCTCCCCTGCTCTGCAACTGGGGTCTGTATACAGCTGCTGTTGGGAGTGGGGATGAATGGGCTGACGAAAGAGTTGAGACTGTGTTGGAGGCCGAGGCTGTGGTGGTTGCTGGTTATTAGGTTGATCATGATGGACATCAGGTTTGGGGATGACGGGGGGGTTGGATGGGGGTATCGAAGCTGCCGAGAAGAGCTCTTGTTTCCCGGATGTTCCTGGCGAGAGCCTCTTTACCTGAAACACAACAACCAGGAGGACGATATTTCTGCCTTTATCTGTTAAAAGTCTACATATGACTGAAGTGAACCTAGAGATATAACCTGTTTGAGTTCATGCCATTAGTAGTTATATCCATATGAATCCACTGCATCCCCACTGTGTGCAGGAAAACAACATGTGTTTGTAATTACATTACAGGTGTTTATAATCAAACTGCAGACAAAGCAAATTATTAGTGTGTGTCACAGTGTGCCATAAAACAGTTCAATTAAGCCTCTAAACATCACATGGATATTGCACATTCTTTTGTGCCATGCATTAACAAAGATGCACAAAAGCATCCCTCAGGAATCACAGTGACTGTTGACAACTGTAATGACAGTGTAGTAATACAAAAAACATGTCACAGTCGAAGGGATAAATAAAGATGCAAAAGGAAAAGACAGAGAGCTTTGTTCTGGGTTTTAATTCAATTAAGATGTTTACTAATCTAATCAATGCATCAGCTCGACTGCATCCGGAATTGTTGGGTAAAGATGTGGTTCTCGTTTGCTCTCTGGGGCCATTTTCCAACGTCTCTGTAAAAGCTTTTTATCATAGAAAATCCAAATATCCAACCCTGATCTTTCCATATCTATTATTCTGCCTCCCAAACATCCCAAATAATAGGAGAGGTTCAGCGTGAGACTAAAATGCACTTTTAAAATTCATTCACATCAATGCACATACAACTGAGAAACGTTGACATATGTGCATATGTAGGTTTTCTAACATGCAGTTACAAACACACACCTGAAAATATAGGTTGCACAGCCAGTGATCTAGATCAGAGGATATGAGAGCCTCGATTTTTTTAAACTGGTCCAGTCGTGTGCTGGGCTCGCCCCTCAGCATTGGAGTTTTGAACCTGGGTCGATGACACATAACTGGCAGTGGTCACTGCACAAATGCTTGATGGGAGAAGTGCTTCAGAAAATGAACTGAAATAGTTACATTTAACACAATTAGATCTCATCTGCAACTGACTCACCTGCCCTGGATCAGATTAATGCTTGGCCCACAAAAAGGAAATGCACCCCAGGCTACTACAGAACTTATATGGCCACTGTGCCCAAGTAGCTTGATGAGTTGGAAGACTAGGACCATAGAGGGGGTGGTGTCACATGCAGCAAGTAAGTTCTATACACACGTAAAAAAGATAAAAAAAAAAAAAAAAAAGTCACAGCTGAGGTTAACATGCATGCTGCAAGTGCATACACTAATATAAGTACACATGAAACACGTGTTATTATACTGTTATGTTATTATATTATTCTACGCATTATACACACGATTTGATATACATACTAAATCCTGTACCTGTGCATAAACTTTCTCAAAATCATCAGACCAAATATACACACACAGGATAACATACAGTACAATGGCATAAAAGGAGCAATTTATTCTATATCCTCAACCCAATTACTCCCTTAACTAACGTCTATATTTCCTAGAGGCCTCTTAACTGCAATTCTTACCCAACTAACCCAGCAAGTTGTCAGGCTATGTTGGACTAATTGGGCATTAAGGAGAGCTTCAGATGTCCACTGGAGTATTAGCTGACAGCTACTGAATTTGAGATTGGTGAGGGCCACCATCAATCAAACTGATAATATTACCAGTGTCTTGCATGAGGCAAAAAGTGTTGGTGGTTAGCAGTCAATGGAAAATAAATGCATTCTTATTTACCCCGAGAACGGTGGGTTTGCTTAAAAAATGAACTGACAGTGAGGTGTGTGTGACTTCATCCATCACCGGGTGGGAATATTTTATCCCTTTATTAGTTGTAATGGAAAATGCAGAGCACCTGTTTTAACACATAAATCATGTGTATCGCGCTCACTCCCTGCAAACCTGGTATGCACCTGTGAAATGATGGGTAGTACTGTGTGACTCAGGACATAAATTGATGGAATAATATCACAGATTACAGATATTGAGGATATTGAAGATATTCATATTAGTCATTTACCGTAGGAAATATGACCTGCATGAATAGTGATTTGTGTGCGTGCATGAAGTGCCTTCATGTAGACTATGTGCTCTAGTTTGCATTTCTGTGTATGGGGGGAGTCCTGTGTTGCTGTAAGGTTTGTGAGAGTGGATGCTGTGCCCCAGAGTTTTCTCACTTCCTCTGTTTACTGGGGAGTCTCTTAAACCATCACATCTTTGTTAATTGAAAACAGGAGTGATGGAAAAAATCTGGACAGTCTCTGTGCAAGCGAGTCAGCTCACAGTCTTTCCTCATTAACCAAATTATAGGACAAAAGATTAAACAGAAAAAAAGGGAGACCAAGTCCGTGGAGCTTCATATTTACATCTTCGGACCTTTCCTCTTTTTGCTCATTCTCTTGGTCCCTCTTCTAACTCTACGGTGAAATCTGATCGTGAAAGGGTGCACATTTTCTAATCTAGTCTAAAAGTTCTATTCAGACTGCAAATCCTTCTAGACTCTTCTCATAGTTCCCACTCACCTGCGTGTGTAAGACAACTCCAACTGAGCTGCTCTGTTTCTGTCTAAATCCGAGCAGACAGACAAAGCAAATGGTGAATGAAAAAAAAGTGGGAGCGGGAGATAGGGAGGGAAGGAAAATAAGCTTCTGGCCTCCTCCTACCATCACTAATTCCTCATTTCCTCTTAGAAGGAACTGCAAATACTTCTGAAATCGCACGCTATCGTGTGGGCAAGCGGAGTGAGAAAAAACAGCTAAGCTAGAAGTCTCAGATAAATCTGATCGCCATTTCCACCGCTGTCAATGAGAACAACAGCTGCTGGTTTGTGCTCATGTTTTGGGGAAGAGAGGAGGGAAAGAAGAGTGACATGAGGTATTTACCATGCCTTACTTAAACCTTTTTTTTTTTTTTTTACCTCTGAATCAGATCCCAGGTCTGCATTCAGTTCATGCCAGCTTTAAACCCCATCTTTTATGTTTGATGGGAGCTGGAGACAATATTATCAGGAAGCTTGAGCTCAGTGAATACGCCCACCAGCACATCGACAGTGTCCACATGTGCTCAATGCTCCAGCTAGGCCTTTAACAGTTGCCATCAGAAGACTGCAGCATATACAAGACTATATAGCATCAAGAGGGACACTGAATTTAGAGGCTTCTGTTTTCAGGTTTTTCTTGTGACTCTTTTGTCTTATGCGCACATCATCAATGAATAAACATAACCAAAGAGTTCTAATCCACTGGTCAATGTCAACCATCCAGAATAAGTATGTGGGTTTTTAAGATTAGTGCTGCCTCTATAGAGGATGGCTTCTATCATTTCAAGAGGTTTAGGGAAGTGGCTGTGAAATGTACACAGATTTCATCTAATATAATCCGCGATGTTGATTCATCAAAAGAACCAACTGCAAAGTCTTCTATTGTGCAGTGGAAATGGATGAGTTGAGTTTGCTTTTTTTCATATGTCAGTTCTGAGTAACTTTCTGACTTTTGCTTTTTTATCCCTTTATTCAGCTCAGAAGCTAAAAATCCCAAACTGAATGTTTCTCTCCATTTCTATTTCGTTTTGCCTCCAATAAAACATTGCTTCCTTATATAAATGAATAATTGATATTAGGTTTGATTTACATGCATGGATTAAATGTCATATTTGAAAAGTTGTTGTTTTATTCATATGGAGATCCCAGGAGGGTAAAAAACTAGAGGCTGTGTGTGGCATATTTTCATATCCTGCTTTCTACAGTAATATACAATAACGTCTCATAAGCCTTTCGGTCTTGGAACTGCTGCATGTTCTCTGCAACTGCTTATAACAGAGCAAACTAGCAGGGATTTTGAAACAACAGTCTTGTTGTTGTTTATTTGCTGTTTTAAGATTGAGTTGGACAGTGCTTTGTGCATGTCTTCGGTTGTGAGAATATCTTAAATGTCCTAAAGGATACCACAGTGTCAAAACTGCTTGCATAATAATAATTTAATAATTTTTCACAACGTCATTATGGGCTTTCACTATTAAGCATAATCTACTAATGTATATAGAGGAAAGAAATAGGGAACTGACACTCTTTATTTGCATTATTATTTTCAAAGCCTTAATTGTATATGTAAACATGTCCTTATGCAATGCTACATTACAATAATGAAATAAGAGTTTACCATGACCAGGCTCTGGTTAATGTGCAGGTCATTGTCGTAGAAGCGACCCCGGTGCTCCGTCGGCTCAGTGGACACTGCCCAAGTTTGCTGCTCTTTCTTACTGTAAAAGGTCAGAGCTGGACCACCTAGGTGGCTGTGAAGTGCCATACTGACTGAATAGAGACCCTTGGGAAGCTTGTCCCTGACGGCTCTCAGGCAACACACACACACCTCCACAGGCTGAGGAAGGATTCTCTGGTCCCCCTAAAGCAGACAACGTGGAGCGCTTTACAAATATTGCAATCAAACAGTAATACATCAATGACTACTTGACACAGTAAATTGGGGGAACATCACACAGAGAAAAGACATAGCCTATTCATTTTTTTCGCCTGGCTTTTACTTAAGGTGATATTCAAAATTTCCTGCATTGTTTGCGTCTTAAGCATTGAAACTTCATACTTTTTCTACCGTAAATTCTGTTGTTTTGTTTTTTTCTGACTATTTACTCAAAGTAATAATCAAGTTTGCAATCATCTGCAACATTTTATAGATATTATAGTCTTATTATTGTGCTGTTATATTCTTTTTCCATGAAGCACTGTGGGCTTTATGTTCATATATGTCTGAGTTGAGCAGTTCATCAGGCACTAAACCAATTTGTTGACAGAATTCCACACAATTCCAATCTAATCTACATCCTCCCTGTACCACAAGCTTTGTAAAGCGCTTCGTAAAGAAATGCTACATAAATGAATTAATTCCGTTCTGCCGTTTTAAATATCATTTTATCTATTTTTGAAATTGCTACATCCCCAAACCTTGTTCGACAAAGTTTCCTCTACTTCAAATAATCATTCTTCTTCCTGCATCAATGCCTCATCTGTTGAGTCTGAATCATTGATAGGGACAAAAGAAAAATAGAATTGGTTTAATATTAAGTAAGAATACCATATAAACCAACTCTCCAGATAAAATTTCATTTTTTTGTGCTGTGAGCTGATTTTTGTATATATGACTCAAGGTAGTTTATTTCCTATCCTATCCTATCCTATCTTATCCTATCTTATCCTATCTTATCCTATCTTATTCTATCCTATCCTATCCTGTTTCATCATGTCCAGTCATTTCCTTAGTGTGGGAATTAGTGATTATATATGTAACATCTCCTAATTCTTATTTATTTTATGTACTCAATTGTACATCATGTTAACCAGTTCCTGAGGGCAAAATTTGAGTGTCTGGCAATTAAAGCCCTGAGTTCCAATCAATGATATAGTAGCACTCAAGGTCTATTGTTTGTACTTACACACTAGCACACACACTTCTGTATTGTGTTCCGAAGCCAGTTTTTTTTGGGGAATACGGTTCAATTTAGTCTTTACCTGTGACTGCTCACACTCTTTTTCTCAGACACACATAACACACCTCACCAAGGCTGGTGATACCCAATGCTCTGCAAGCCTGTGAGGGAGGAAGGAGTGTGCTGAGCCCTGCAGTAATGCCCCACAATCTCCCTACTGTTAGCATCTTTGCATACCAAAACAACCAAACAATTTAGGCAGAAGTGAAATTAGTATAATTGGTGGCAAAGCGGTTTAACCCACACGTCTCACATTTAGGAGGAGGTGAGGAAGGCCTCCAAAACCCCACATTGGAAAAAGATGCATGCATCAGACTAGTGAGGAAGAGGAGGAGGAGTGGAATGGGAGAAATAAAGAAACAGAAAATAATAAAATCATACCATTGTCCAATTTCAACTATGTATATCTTTCAGAAGTATTGTTATAATCTGGCTGACATGCTTGCACAGGCATCATAAAAGACAGTGAAGACAGTAAGACGAAGGTAAAAGGTGAAGTGAGCCAATTTTCCATATCAGAGGTGGTTTGCTTGCCCCAAGCCTGAGTTGTGCCTAAAGTGCCATAACATTACAGCACTCCTACAGATGAGATCAAAGGCTCGAGTGAGGGATCCTCCGTGGTTTTTCTGGCAAGCGACCGTACTTTCGCTGAAATATCTTTTCAGGGTTTTTCACACACTGACTGATCACACAAAATGCACTCTTAATGGAGACAGGAAATGCCACATACAAAAACTTCCTTTCTTTCTAAGTATGGGCTAATATTCAGAGATTAAGCTTTCTCGTTAATTATTTTCATTTTAATTAGTAAATCTTAATTAACAATGAACATTTACCCTTAAAATTTTTTGGCTTTGGAATGAAGGAGGGGGACGAAGAAAAGAGAGAATAAATATGACAATCTTTTTGGGACCTCCGGGCAGGATTACTGATGCAGGCTGCCTTAGTTATTAAACACGTTCTAAATTAAAAGCCTCCATGAATTTTGCACAGAAATATATTTTCATAGTTTTGCATGCCAAATGTGACATTTTATATTTCAGATTCATCTCGCTGCAGTAATTTTAGGGAAATGTCATATAAACAAAGATTTTGTCATTTACTAAAAGAAATTACTATGCGTGGAAGGTTTGGCCATTGCTTCTCGCTTTCTATCTTCCTTTTTTCCTTCTGCCTGCTTTGCCCCCTATTCTGCCTGTGCTAGTTGTTTCAAGTCAGCAAGCCATAAAAAATCTTTATCTCAGTGAAACACAGCAATTTGGGAGATAATCGAATGGTGACTGGGGGGCACAAACGCCAGTCTGAGGAATTATACCACAATCTCCCCTGCATTTACAACCTTCCTCAAAGCCAGTTGTCACCCTGGAAGGAAAGCCCCCGACTGAAGATTCATTACATCTTTAAGCCAGCACGGTGGCATGGCAGGCTCATCCCCAGATGCAACACAACAGCATACTCCTCCCACAGCTGCTGATGCTACTGCTAAAGCTGCACTCCCCTTCTCTTTTTCTTACTTGGTTCCCTTTTCTCTCCTCTCCCTCTGTGCTCCTTTTTTCATCTCCTAAGACTCCATTTTCCTCCTACTTATGCTCCTAAAACCAAAGACACTAACCACACAAAGCAGGAAAACATATTCTTCATATCCCATATGAAAATAGCGTGGCTGGATAGTTAGCATTCTGTATAGGGAAGGCTTTTAAACTCAGTTTTGAATAGTGCCTGAATGTGCTGCTGTGTAGGCATGCGCGCAATTTGAAACACTAGGAAATAAAGAATTATAATTTTCCCATTCTCTCACAGGTCCCATTTATCACAGGATTTCACATAATTACATCATTTGTCTGTTTTTTATGTGAAACAATGTGACTTTTTGAATGATTTGTGAACACCTGAGGATCAATATCCTGTGTGACATCACACTCTTAAAGATTAAGGGGTAGCTTATGTCACCTCCTGTTTACATGCCTTCTGTTTGCAGTGAATTTGTGTTTGTCACCCCATCGTCACAGACGCTAACACATCTTACCTGCCACAGGGGCCGTGATGCTGTAGAGAAGGATTCTGGGAGCTCTCTCAACTGGCTGTATTTGGCCATTGCTTCTTCTTGGCCTTCCCCCAGCATTCTGACTGACGGGCTTTCCATGTTTCTGCTGTGACGTGCACAAACACGCACACGTATATGATACGCACAAACACAAGAGGCTAACCCTGTTAACAGCCACCTGCATTTTGGACCCTCTGTTGTTCCATTCTGTAGCCAACAGCAGCTCAATCTAATAATACCACAACAAAACACTTTCCACTGGGCCTCTGTATGTGTGTGTGTTTGTGTGTGTGTTTCCTTTTTTCTCTGTGGGTTTCTCTCTCCCTGCTTTTCTCTGCCTTTCAATCTTATCAGTAGTAATGTAATAAGCGGTTGCTTCGCTCTGTCTCCTCGCCACCTCTCTTAATTCCTCAAAATAAAGCAATATCACAGGGGCCCTGGCCTGCCTGTGACTGGGGATAAGATGCTTGTTAAAGGAAGGATAATTCAGCAAATAAATGCTCTGCATCAAAGCGAGGCACAAGATCTTTCTCTCTTTTCTCTCCTTCTCTCCTTCCTCTATGTTTGCCTATCAAAAGTATTACACATGCTTTCATCAGTTCACAACAAGGCACATTGTGCTTCCTAATGCAATTACTCAACCTCCATTAAATCAAAAACAGTGGAAACAAATGAATTACACATTTGTTACAAAAACCACAAGTCAGCTCTGTGTCTCTGTTCTTGTTTTTTTTTTTTTCTTTCATAGGCATAGGGAGAGAAAAATGAAATAATTTCTCATTCAATTTCAGGCAGATGTAGCCCTAGGTGATGCATAGAAAGTCTCCCATGTCTAATAGCCACCCACTATTGATATCAGAAGGAATTTACAGGGTTCAAGGCTGTCTAGAGGAGGTCATCTTGCTAAACTCCACACCACATTCATCTGACAGGGCTGGTGTCCGACTACCACCCACCCATAACACAGCCCAGCGCAAGACAAGAAACTGATATGTACAGTAGTTTCTTGATTTTATCACGTCAGCCGGTATGGTAGCCCATAATTACTAAAAACTTAAACATGCTAAGCTGATTGCCTGCAGGGCTCTCGCCACAAGATGTGATGTGTGATCTCTGACTAAAGTGGATGGAGCAAGAATTGATGCACCTCCGAGCTCAATGACATGGACAGATTTCAGTGCCCTAGAGCCATATTACCCACAATGCAATGCCTGCCGACAAGAGAAGCCATGCAAAGGACATATGAATCCCGAATGTCAGTGGTAATACAAATGCTTTTCACACAATTAATGATTACCGTCATATGACATCAATTTTACATATGGAGAGAAATATGAAAGGGGGCTGTACTTACCACTGAAACAGTGTGTTCAGCCTGGGCTGTGTTCTCACTGCTTCATCACAGTCTCTTTCTGATCTGGGATCCTTTAGAAAAATAGCAAAATGTTATTAAATTAAATTCTATGTGTAAACAATCATTAAAACTATTTAGTGTAAATGGCTTCGGTCCAAATTGATTTCTGTGAGACAGCGATTTTTGAAGCAAACTGCTGAAGTATTAAAAATTGAAATGTTTAAGAATGAATAAATGGAAAAAGAAAAAAATCAAATGGGATGCAGGTTTTCTGGTTGTAAAATAGCCTACAAGCAACATTTAGCTCCAGTGTCAATGCCTTAAGGGAAGCTTTAGCTATAAATAAGAAGCAGGACATCTTTCATACGTTATATACATACATAAATATAAAGTGTCTGGGCCTTTACCTCAACATTGCCAGTGAAGAAGGCCATTAGTCTTTTTTTTCTCTTTGCCCATTCACTCCTCTTCACGGGTCGCTTCTGAGCCATTTGCTAAAAATATGTGTAAATACACATGCACACTTTCTATGGATGCAGCTTTATGAAACAGTACAGTGCACCATAATGGCAGAATTAAGCACAAGGAGCAACTGTAATGCAATCTGTAAGCAATCGATACTGAGCCAGACCCTAAAGACATGTAGCATTTGATGAGTATTTCTGCCAGTTTTCCATTCAGTCAGCACATTCTCACTCCCATTCAGACACATTGACAGTGCTAAGTGACAGCGTCTCGCCTCGTAGAGTCTTTGTACAGCAGAATAGAGAAAGAAAAAAGCTATAATTTTCAAAATAGATGTGAAATCTCTGGTGGATAATGTACTTTAAATGGGAGGTGGGTGTGGAAACAGTAGGAGAATGCGTACATATTATAGTAGAATAAGATAACACTGATTCCAATACTGATACAGTACACAGTAGATGCCACTGATTATCCATCTATGGGAAGATGAGTCAACTGTTGCTGTGATTTCCAAGTGACACTGAAACATTGTTATACATTTTTTTCCCAATTTCGTTTGTTACTATTCATGTAATTTAATACTCCTACTCTCTTTTCAAATGAGATTATAACCAAAAATACCGTGGATAGAAGTTCTGCTTCCTCTTTACATATGTAATGTCTGTGATTCTTTGCAATCTAGATTTCCCAAGACAATAGACACCCAATGTTCTTGTATCCACTTCTATTCTTCTTCTGAGGAAGGATACAAACGCTTGTTTTGAAAGAAGCGTTTTAAAGATCCTAATGCTAGTTTACAAAATCCCTACTCCTCTGTTGGAAAATAATATGTAGTCATGCTCTATTTTTCATCTCAAAAGGCTATAAGACAGGAAAAGAACCAAGGAAATTCAGAGTCAGAGACAAATATGCATAATAATGCACAACAAAGTTAAGACAGAATAAAACAGTCTCTATAAATAATTGTGTGAGCATATCATATGTGGGATTGAAGACAGAGTTGGAATCCATGCACCGATTTTGAGCGAAGGATGAAGGAATTATCTAATCTCTGAATTACCTTTAAAGCCTTTTATGAAAATAAATTTTACGGCTGAGATTTAGACCATCTTTCATGAAAACAAAATGCAACGTTTTTGCAAAGGTTACAGGAAATAAACCAATATGGAATGAGAAAATGTAAAAATAATAAGGCAAGTAAGTTCCACATACAGTATACAAACAAGCACCCGAACAGACAAATGCACATGTACACTGGCACGCACTCCGTGTCCATTAGCCAAACCACTGATACACAGCATAATGGACATGGCTGATGTGCTGGTGAATATGGGATGATGACACAGATATTCCTCTTTGTAGCCCTGACCTGCTGCAGTGAAAGGCTGCCAAGCGTGATCATGTCAGGCCGCACACGCTCCCTCAGCTGCTGGGCGTAATGGGGGATCACTTCCTCAGCTGCCCTCGCTGCAAGAAATAACTCAGGGCATCAAAAACCTCGGATATGTAAAATAAATGCAAGATTACTGCGACGTCAAATTTAACCAATGAAATATGTCGTATTAAACTATTCTTAAGGAACAAGTAATTTAACATAAAAACATATAACTGACTGAAAGCTCTAACACTGAATTGATCATTTGATATAGTTGTCATGAAAGGAAAAACATAAATTTTACACATGCTTTAATATATCAGTCATATCATATATAGTTTATCCTCCAGAGTAGTTCAATATTTTCTAGAATAGAAAGCTGTGCTAAGACTTCGCCTACATGTCTGTATAAGAAATCAAATATTGAACCAAATAAAGCATTACTTTTTACAGTGCCTTCTCTGCCCATTACCATCCTCCCTGCTTGGAGTCCAGCCTCTCCTCCCAGCCCAACACCACCCTCAGCCTGTTTTTTGGCAATGGTAGGGGCCTGGGAGGGCCCGTTGCCCGAGGCATCACCACCACTGTGGAGCAGCAGTCGCCGCTGAAGCACCAGATCACCCGCCTTCACCTCCAACACCTCCTCATCCCTGGAGGCTTGCAGCGTACCTGGAGAGATACGCATCAGTGAGTATGCCCTGACACACACACACAAACAAACATGCAAACACACGCACACATGAATGTGCATTCATAAACATTGGCGAATGCATTCACATACTGATGGATGAGCGTACTTAGCAGAAACACACGCGCGCACACGCTCACAGAGATGTGTGTTTTTGAACAGACAGTGTGGAAGTGGACAGCGATGTACTGAAACAGCAACTCACAGAAGGCACACAGGCACACAGGCATGCTCGTGGCCTCAACATATTCCAGACTGAGACAGGCTGAGTGTTCCCCTGACAACACTCATTTGAAAATCACACAAAATACATCACTAAAGATTATAAACATAAGAATCTTTCAAATTATAGTGCAAATTTAGAGTACTATTGAACTAACACTGCAGAATTCTCAACATATTTATCTTAACTGTTTCTTTTGAGTGGATCAAAAAAAGATATTGGCCTTGCACATTTAGCATATTGGAAACATAATCTGCAGTCACTTACCTGCTTCAGGTGCGTCATTTTAGTTTTGCTATGTTGCCTCCTGGATAGAAAGCATGAGTATTTTGAGAGTGTGGGTATTCAACGTGTGCAGTCCAACATGTGTAACAGCCAAAGCTGTTGTCCCTGCTTAAAGCTTTTCATGTGGAAACTCATATCAGTGCCTAACACCTCGCAGAAAACTCGAATGAATAGACTCCTAGGCTTGTGTTCATAGATCTCTGAGCCAAAAAAAAAGGAATTCATCAAGATAGAACGGAAGGACTGATGATCTTAGACAGATAGAAGGGATTTCTCATGCATCTTTGTGTAAAAAAAAACCTCTGACTCACTGGCCACTGCCTCTTTCATTAAAACTTTGTCTTATTCATGCTCTTTCTTGTGAAATCTATGGTCCTTTGTGGCAGGCTGTAAAATCAAAAACAAAAGCTGGAGAAGCAGTCACTTAATATCAGGATCAGTTGTGACACAATCCAATGCGGCGAAGAACACTTGCAGCCTATACCGGTGGGAGGCATCCATACAACTACATAAGGTAATTGTCTTGAAGTCTGTTGTTGCTGAGCGAAGTGCAAACTGGCAGTCACCACAGTTTGACTCCAGCATAGAGCTCTCTTCCTCTTTTTTCCTGTTTCTCTTTCCTTCCCTGTCTGCCAGCCTATTGCGTGGAACTGTTAATCCAAGATCCTCTTTACTTTCTCTGTGGGATTTCATGAACATTCCAAGACAATGAATGGGCCCGCTAATCTTGGTGGTACAGCTAAATCCAAAACAATGGCAAATAATACAAGCCTACTAAATTCTACCGTGTTGAAGCGGACCTAAACCCATCACTTGTGCGCTGGAATTACAAGGGAGATGTGCATCATGTCAACAGGATCTGGTACGTCTGTCTTCATCCAGAACAATGCAAAGCATTAACCATCTCAGCATTGCCTCGATGACTACATGTTCAAATGAAAGTGAGCTAATGAGAAAAGGCACGCCTACTGCGAGACAATGGCGGCACTTGGAAAGCACTACTGAGGGTACATTTCTAGTTCATTCTTTGTTCTACGATAGTACTGCTTTCAGTATAGCATCTTATTTTAATCTGGCTTGTTTATGGTCTCAAACATTTGAGTTCTACCGTATATAAAGAGTGTAAAATTCCCAAATCTTGATAACTTTGGTACTTGTTTTTTATTAAAAAAAAGTTTTTTTTTCGATCAATGCATCATCAACGCAAATTAAAGTGTTTTCTGAGTGTAAAACAAGAATCAGTGCTACTAAATGTACATTTACCAGCTGCTGCAAGATGATCTCAACAGAAAAATAAAATCAAGATATTTTAATTTAAGAGCGATCACAAGGGAATGGAAGAACAATTAATGCAAAATAACTAACTCTCAGAGGAATCAGAGTTACAAATCATCATTCTCTGCTGTTTTTGAGCTCAAGCAACCAACAGCCTTCCAGTGACTGGGATGTAGTGGCGCAGTAGTATTAGGATACATACCAGGTATATCTATAAAAGTATCGTCATCCAGCAGAGCAGCCATCCTTTCATACAGTCTGTTTTCATCTGCATTCAGTATTGCTAGAAATCAAAACAATCATCAAATTAATATAGCTTCAACTGTCCTAAAAAAATCACATGCATGTGTGAGCTTAAAAATTGCTCTCTACTTATCATTACGATTACAATGAATTGGACTCTAACGGGCTTCAATTGGACTGTATCACTGAAGTGCCTTGAGATGACATTTGTTGTGATTTGGCGCTATATAAAAAAAACTGAACTGAATTGAATCAGTGAAGTCAATCTCAAGCACATCTGAACATACAAACCTGAAATATTAGCCATGGCTGGAGAAGGGTGAAAATGAAGTGCATGCAGAAGAGTAATGAAATAGGAGCATTAACATGCCTGTTAGCTGGCCTGTCATCATGTGATGAGATTTGATTTGGTGAATCCTTTGATATTACACGGCAGTGATATCCAAAAGATACAGGTGAAATGGCTTCTCCATTAATAGCCAGGTTTCATTATAACATGCATATTACTTGGCTCCCAAGAGCTCGCTTTTAATAGGCCTACTTTAGGAGGGGGCTGCAAACTATTGATATGGCTCTGCATGTGTCATTTGACAAGGGAGAGAAAACTCTACGGTGAAATGAAAACTGACCAACGATACATGACCTTCATCAATGACAACGAGGTGGTTAGCCAATCTAGTAATACCACGTTAAGTGTATTTACATAGACTGTCCTGCCATCACAAATGATGGCCTGCTACCAGTGATCTCTCTCACCCCTCTTTAATGAACCAAGGAGAACCATTATGACAGAGAATGGCATACTTAATTCAAGCTCATCTTCAGTGCTGACCCCAGTCGTCCTGCGATGCCTTGGGTCTGTCTGCTCTGCCGACGATGGGTCAAAGTAATTTTGGGCATGTTCATTTCCTGTGGAAAGTGTGAGAGGAGAGTGAATGAGAGAAAGAGGGATTGAAAGCTGGTGGTGGTGGGGGGTGTAAGGGAAGGGAGGGAGCGAGTAGTACAGGTTCAGGTTAGTGGTTATTAGAAGCACATGAAGCAAAATGTTAATTTTGAAACCCACACTGTCGAAGGGCAGTGTCAGCGGCTGCTACCAGATAAGGCAGAGCCAAGATGAGACAGAAGTTCAGAGGCAGGGAGAGAGGAGTGGGAAAGAGACTGCTGGGCTTCTCGGAGCACCTCTGTACGGCCTGCGGTGCTCTGGGGCCTAATTAGCATGCCGCAAAAGGTCACGGCAGGCAATCTCTTAAATACGACTGCCATATGTTTGCCGTGTTCAAAAGGAACTAATGAGAAAGTCTACAAGCCCAAAAGTATCTGGAATTTCAAAGACAATACCTTCTAAATACTCTAAGGTCAGCAGCCTAGACGACCAGGCAAGTTTGGAGGAGCAGATCCAGAGAAAAATAACCTGAGCCCATGTCTCATTGACTTCTTATTAGCAATCACTGACCTATGGGTATCAAGTCTGCTCCTCAGAGTTTATGGGGAATCTAATGGCTCCAGGGCCCTTTCTATTAAGAGTACACCCCACCAAGCAGCTTTCTTAACCCCAAAATGATTCTCATTAAAAGCCTTGAATATTTCACTTCAATCTAAATTGCTTTACTTGTATTTCTCAGGTTGTGGGGCAAAAAAAAAAAAAAAAAACACAGTGCATTAGATGATGTTATATATTCCATCCAAGGACTTCTTTTCCAAAAAGTCTGAGGGCATCAGTACTTGGATGAATAAAAACTGTGACTACATGTGTTTGGTCTGATCCACTACCCAGAAACGTTCACTGGGATTCTTTTGTGCTCCTACGAAATGTCTGCATGTGGCTTTCACACCCTGTCCACACTCTGAGTTAAACACTCAGACTGAAATACTTATTAACCGAGGAGCAGCCGTACGACTCTTCAATGGCACCATAAATTGACTGTGAAATTCACATGTTAAATCCCTCTACACTGTTAGCAGTGAGTTTGAACAATTTCTCCGCAAATAGCTCTGAGGTTATGAAACCCTTTTTTCAAATACAAATTTGCATAATGGTAGTAGCTTCGTGAATCGCCTTTTGAGTCATAGCTGTGATTTACCTAAATAGTCTGGCTGCCCTCCAATTCATCCCTTTAATGAAAATTTCAATTATCTAGTCTTACATGTACAATATCAGTTAGAGATACTGTTCACAGTAGCTTTGAGATAAGGAAAGATTCTAGTAAGGACCAAAGTAAAAGACAGACATGGAACAGTCAGCTTTTGGATCTGTGCATTTAGGTTCAGTTGATGTATCTAGTTCATAATGAAGAAAATGCAATTGGTAAATTTTTTGTGCTTGAGCACTTTTTTAACGTGTACGCATTGACAAGTTCATAAAGGTATCTCAAGAGACTTGTTCATATATCAACAGTGGCTGCATGAAAAGATAACATTTTCTTTCATGAATGAACCACCACAAGATGGCTTTAAAGATGTGGCCTGATTGACATTTCCCATAAACTCAACAAAACTCATCTTCATTCATCAACCTAAAGAGGCTCAAAAATGACGGAAGAGGAGTCTTCTCTTTATCGTGTTTTTCGTAAGTTAATATACATTTTTTCTCCTGTAGATATATATGTATATATATAAATTTTGAAAAAAATTGAAAAAATAAATATGTATATGTATGCTTATATGTAGAGTAACATTATTGAATATTACTTCTTTATTTTTGAGGACAACCTTCAGTAATATGAAAGATTGCTGTCACACTTACTCTTTGCCACAACGATTATTAACTGTTTGAATGAGCAAATTACGTTGTTGCATAAAAATAAGTAAGTTCTCCCAAAGACTGACATCTAATCATTAAAAAAATTAAGATTTTGTTTTTTGCTGTGAACTGTTGATTTTTTTCAGTCTTCTTGCTTCTTATGGAGAAATTCACAATTCCACAAAAAAATATAGAAATAAACTTGATGATGTGGGGTCTTTGAAATGGACTGTAATCAAACCCTAAAGCTTCACTTATCGACAGCCCAAGTGGAGAGGTAAAAGATTAAGTTTGTGATTAATAAGGGTGTCAAGTTAGGATGCTTCCTGTAATACTTTGTGTATAGGTCAGATACAGCAAGTCTTGAAAAACATTGGATCTTGGTCTTGACTCCTGAATATGATCAAGAAAAAAAGACTGCAATACATCTGCTCTTTCACTTAATTATTATTGTTTTTTTAATTCCAACCAAATATGAGGAATTAGTGCTGAAAACAAAAAGGAGATTAATGCGTTTACAAAGTAACTTTAGAATGATCATTGACTTTCACGCAATTGTAATTCTATTTCTTGTGCAGAGAAAATATGACCACAGTGATAAAAAAATAAATTCTATCCATTCAGAGTAAAAGCAAAATAAGCCACATTAAATCAAGAATCTAAAATGTGACTCATCTCTGAGAAAGCTGGCACACTCGCAACCTTGAACACATCCTAATTTACCATCCCATTCCTCAAGAGTTCTCCCTGACATACTGAATTATAAGGGGGCATATTCCTATGCCTGATTGGCCTTAAGCCGTGTTTCGGGGGTGTTGCGAGTACACCACACAGACAGCGGATCGGCTTGGTAACATAGTAGCATATGTAAATGCACTCTCCTATGACTCCAGCCCACCACAAGGCATCTAGCCGAGAGTGGGAGTCAAGGCTGATTGTGTCGAGGGTACTTCTAGATAGAGATAGAACACCCACTACTGTAGCGTTCTCCAGTGGAGGAAGAAGTTATAAGAGGGTTGCTTGTTTGGACACGCTTGCTTTGGAATGCCAAGACCAAGGGCCCCGCAAATGGAGAGAGAGCGAGAAAGTAAGGAAGAGGAAGCGAGATAAAGGTTAGATCAGGAACACATCTACTGTCAACAGATTTGAGGCTAATGAAAAATGAAGCTTCACCTCTTTCTTTGGCAGGGGCTTGCAGCTCCATTTTTTTTCGGTGAGCTGCAAGGGTGCTATCTGGCCTGTCACCTCGCATTTTTCTCCCCAGCCAACTCGGAGAAATGGAAAGCTCAGTGCTTCCTCCTCCATCGAAGGCTGGATTTTCTATGCCCACAACAGTAGCTCTCTCTTCTCTTCCTGACAAAATAAGCAAAAATATAAACGGAAAGACAGTGGCATGTAGGCCAATACAACAGCTAGGTCAATATGACTCACAAAAGGAAAACAAACATATTCATTAACAAGAAAATTCTGTTGGTGATTTCTTTGCTCCTATATGTTCAAGCGCATCCTCCTCGAATGACACTAAAACACAATTAGGTTAAATTTAAATCAGAATCTTGCAGGAGAAGGAGGAAGAAAAAAGAGGAGAAGAAGAAATGATTAAAATAATTACAAATTGCGCCCTGACAAGCAAGAGCAAAATTTAGCCCAAAGCCATTTGTCTGTAATTAGTTAATTAATCCTTACACAAATTATGAGCAATAACTCATCAAGCAGGACTCACCCATCAGAAATTCAGCCGACTTGGATTTCTTCTGCTTAGGTTGCTGCAGAGCCTTCTGCTGTAACTTCTGGAGGGAAATTGTTAAATGAATAAATTAGCTGCAGAATGAAGATCATCATTTATGATCCGCAACTAACGCAGTATTTTAAATATGGGACGACACTGAAATGTCATTTAATTTACATCGCCGCTAAAGGGGTCAAGCACTAATTGAACAACAGGAGTGGAAAAGAATTTAATCATAAATAGATAAGAAAAGTTGACATGAATGTGTAATGAAGGTCACATTAAAATACTTCCTCCTTGTGTCTAAAATGAACACGGAACAACACTATGTCCTGGAAAATTGTGCTTTTTTTACACAAGCTACATAAGGGTAAACAGACTCAATGTGGAAGTGTGTGTGGACATCCAGGCACACTTTTTATTACTTCCATTCACATGAACCTAACCTAGAAAGTGTTGAAGAAGAAATGAGGAATGCATTTGGTCTCTTTTACTTCGTAGGGATTGAGGATTTTCAATACAGGGTTTATGTTTCAAGATGTACACAAATATAATATGAATTCAATACAGCCCAGCTGCAAAAGCAATGTAAACATGCAAAGTGAACACTATTGTAACTAGTGTTGTAGGTGGTCTTCACTGTCATTAAATAGAAAGAAAAGGAAGAAAGGATGTAAGAGCAAGTATGGGTTTCTTTGAAATCAAGACTATGTGGAACAAACTGCACTCCCACATTTCTCTTATTTCTGCGGACAAGCAGAACAATACAAGGGCTGAGGTAAAAGGAATAACTAGTTGTTTTTGTTATTGATATGTTTACATAAGAATGCACCATTTAAAAAAAAGCTGTGTTGCTCAAAGCGTATGGAGCCTTTCAAGCATCATTTTATGCAGATTTCAATGATGAACTGTGCTCATGCCCATGAACAGCATGTATTTGTATACTATATTTAATTTCAAAGGCAAAATCAAGGGGCAGAATGTTTGGTGAGCGGGAGGGGGGGGGGGCTTATTTCAGCTCTAAATGACAGAGCAATTAAAATAGCAGAAGACTACTTCCAGACCAATCTGGTAAGGGGAGTTTTTGTAAATCTGTTTTTACATTCAACAAGCCCTACAGCAAGACATTCATTTATACCACTGAGATTAATGCTTATCTAATTGTAACTTATTTAAAAACCATTTTCTTTTCGACTGGGTACCAATCATTTTCTGTGACTTGTACATACTGTGTAGCACCAAAAATGAGAGACAAATTTGGCTTTGGCAGCATATGTAAGGTTTCTCTTTTCTTTTCTTTTTCTCTTGACTAACACAACTTTGCACAACTTATTATTTGGGTGCTTATGCAAATAAAGCAACTCAGTGCACTAATTATGGCAAAATTAATCAGGAAATTTTGCTAATTAAAAAAACCAACCATTTACCTTGTATTACAACACTAAACTTCAACAGTATTGTTCCGTAAACTAATTTAGTCGTTTAAATGATGACAAAGTCTTTGCACTGGAAACCCACATGACTATATTTAAACTAATGTCCCTCTGCTGTATATTCTATCTTTCTGTGATGCTAAAAGTGTTGTTCAGCCATTTAGCAACACAGACTGTGCTAATAAGTGCTGTGCCATTGGAATATGTTTATTTATTTATTTTTGCGACTGCTGTTGTTTTCATTTCAAATTTTTTGTTTCGCTCTCCAAGTCAGCGTGGTTGTCTAAAGACACTTTGGAAAAGTGTGTCAAAATCAATGTGGAATATTATTGAATACCATTTTAAACATTCACACAATACAGCTATAAGAGTGTAAAATCAGCACTCATATGAGATGAGATTTTCTTTCCACGCTGACTTCCTTTGTCTTCCTTGCTCTATTTCTGTCTCCATTTCTTGCATATGTCAATAAGTCATCTGATTACTATGAATGCATTTATGTCAGTAAAATTCAACCAAGGAAAGAATACAGGAGGAGTACAGTCCATGCACCTCGGGCTTAATGCTCCTGGTTACTGTCACTAGAAATCTAATCCACATACCACCATACAAACCACTCTGTCTTGAAAGCTAAGAGAATGCATGGTTCTCATCTTGCTCTCCAGACCCCACTGACATTGACAGCATCCTGGGTCCATACAATGACTGTTTGGCTGCAACTGTTTGAAGCGTCATAAGCGAATACGGCATGCAGATGTTGCACTTCTGAAGCGATAGGAACAATTTAATCCTGAGGAAAAAAGTGTCACAGAGGTTCATGAAGTACACTAGATGTTCAGAGGCAAAAAAGACTCTCCATTACACAAGAGCTGTGACAGTAGCAGTGTTAATTTGCCCGTCCGCTGGCAAAATTTTTATGTAATTTTCCCGTAACATTGCACATAAATATGTTAGATTAATGGTGCTGGGCTATAATTGTTTGCCAAGAAATGCGGGTCTATTATAACATTTACAAAAGACATAAATGTATAGCTACACAATACCATGCCCCCCGAGTTTGTTCCCATGTCATGTGAAGACATCTACATGCCTTATTAAATCTACTCCCTCTTCCACATTTCACCGTGAAGTGCACAAAATGCTTACTTTGCAGTCAACACGAGAAGAAAATCATTCATAAGGGGTGACAAAAGAAATTCAAGATTTGTCTTCGGTTCTTTCTTCTTAAATGTGATTGTTGTCAAAAGGAATAGAGCACAACAATGCTTTGTTCAGTTCTTGTTGCGTTCAAAGGCATAGCTAGAAGGGCTTGGGGAAGACCGCTTGCTGCTAGGAGCTGGTGGGCACAGACCAGCTAGAAAGTGAATTTTGCATACTGTACGGATCATCGCCCAGTTCAGCCAGTCACATTGAATCTGCCATCAACCAATTGTGCTTCATGAAACCGTCAACCCTCATTTACGTCTGCCTGTTTTCTTCCCCACACAGCTGTAAACAAGGCCCCAGCTTTGAGCTGTCTTCCTCTGTCCCTGTGTGCGCTGCTTGCCAGGGGAGAGCAGACAGCAAAACCTCGTCCTCACCGAAACACTTAAAGCTACCATTTCCAGACAATCACCCCGTGCACGAGGCACGACAAGGAGTCAGGGGCATGAGTGTCTCTGGAAGTGACAAGAGTTTTAGAAGCTTTACACAGAGATCCTGCACATGTTTCGTCTCCTCCTTGATTTCAGATTTTTTTTGCTTGAAAAACCCTTTTCACCCTTTTTCATAAACAAAAAAATCTCCTGGCACAAAAAAATACATCTGAGTGCCCACATAATGAATGCTTATATTCACACACATATCTATATTAATAGAATAACACAAAGACATGAAAAGGATGAGAGTGAATGCCTTGCTAAATCGTTAAAGACATAAAAGCTGGTTGTGTTTTCATGTTTAGGAAATCTTCTTTTATCTATCGACACAACAAAAATGACTATATCAGTGAAATGTCATAAGAATAATGAAAACATCTACAAAGCATCTTGATTTAAATGACTAAAGATAAGGTTAACATTTTGTTTCAAAGGCCTACAAAGTCAATTCTACCCTTAAAATGTGAAAGCATCTTAATTTATAGAGCACCCTTATGTGTGCACGGTAATTGCAACTCACCAAACAGATTCTTCTAAACAACAACCGCGTCAGTTGGTGTAGACAGAAAACATAATTAGTATTCAAGCTTAATTAATCTACGCTGGCCCCCTTTAAGTGAATTAGTCAATTATTTATGCATGTGTGCTCCTTTGATGCTAACAGATTATGTATGTTACTGGAGAAACCTTGGAAAATGACTTTGAAAACTTTCCACCATAAAATGTCACTGCAAGCTTTTGCACTAACTTAGAAATGTCAGTGAAGGCCATGAAAGCTGAGTGGTCACAATAACATAAACTGCCAAGCATCTGCAAATTCTTATTGTTGCCAAATATTTAAATGCCAGTCAGTGAAACACTGCAATTCTCTGTCCCAAATCCAGAGCAAGAGGCAAACTAAATCAGCCAAATATGTACTTTTTGTGTGTCCTAATCCATGGAATGGAAATCTAACACAGGTCGGATAAAGGTCTTTCCTAGGATCATGGGAACTCTTTGGGATTTTCAAGAGCCTTTTTGTTTTTACCCTTGAGAACCAGGCGGTGCCCTCTGCACCCCTCAATCCCCTATTGAGAAGCCAGAGGCAGCGCGGAGGAATGCTAAATGTCAATGGTCAGACCGCACCAGCACCTTCAGAGAGAAGGAGAGATGGAGGTATGAGGTCTGACCTCCTGGTTTGCAGCTACACTGTTAGGATGAGTAGAAGTGAAACTGCACTCACACTGCCAAAGGTGTCCATCTCCACAAACCGCAAAAGATCATCACTGGCTAACCCTGAAATCTGAGCAACGGCAAAGTCTGCAAAAAACAAAAAGAAGAATGAGGGAAAAAAATGGTGAGAAATGTGTCCAAACAAATAATACAAATCAAGGCTCACAGAAAGGAGGGGAATGACTGACATAATCCAAAACTTTAAATGTGCTTTTCTAATTAAAAGTTGGCTGGCAGTGAGCTGTTTTGATAGCTTACTGTGCTGCTCAAAATACTTCATTCCAACTGTTATAGTTTATCTCTGCTGTTTGTATGCTTAAAACTATTATCTCTGTAATGCATCTCAGAGTATAAAGGACAATATGCACCATTTATTATCACATATAACAAATAATTTGCCCTGATTATTCAAATAGTTTATTCATTTACATCTGATACAATACTGTTTGGTATTTTTATCATCTTTTCCTATGGTAATTCACATGGCTTGCACAAGTTTCTGCTGAAATAGCAAAACAAACCCCGGGCAAAATGTGAAAGATTATCCCATACCATGCGAGCTAGGATGAAATGCTACACTTTTTCACACTGAACACTGCTCCACTGGGTGTGATTGAAAAACATGTAAAGCTATTGAATCTGTGGTTTGTGTATGTGAGGGAAAATGAGTGTTGTAACAAGTGGGCCAGTGTTTTCGTAATTGTTTCAAATTACACTCGACGTAATAACTCAGTGAAAGCGGAGCCAGTGTGCGGTCCGTTCACATTAACCGGGCAAAGACCACAGGATATCCATGCACCTTATCACGACCCACAAAGCAAAAAAGAAAAAGAAAAACTTGATTGTGGAAACGACAGTGGGTAGTGCTCCTTCGCTACATTTCCAGCTCTGCATAATTGTGTCCGTTGGTGCTAATCACTAGAGGAGGGATTGCACTTTTAGAAAAAGAATAACTTTAACATGTGTATTTCATTGAATGAGACTCCCTAACGTGGCTGTTTTTAATTTTCTTGAGTACCTTTCTGGGTTTTTGACAGAGGTGGGTGTACACGTGCACGTTGGCGTGTGTGTGCTTTACACAGGTTGTTAAATTGCGATGCTGTGAGACGTCTGTCAGTTGTAAAAACTGCCCTTCTCCTGCCAAATACTGATTCTCAAAAAAAAAGATTTATTGTCAACACTAGTGTTAACAACATTAAAAACTGATTCACTTTTCTGCTTGAGGTTTGTACTTTCCATTAAAAGCCATATAATACTGAGGCAAACCCCCAAAGTCATTCAGATGACAATGCACTTGATAGGTTTTAGTTAGCATCTTTCGAAAGAGGCAAACGTGTATGAGTTCATGAGCTGAATTTTCCGATGTAGTTACTGAACAATACCCACATGCAAACACATGCTGCTGACACCAGCCAGCATGTATCACTGTTAAATCATTTATACAGGGATTCCTGCAAATGTGAGTGATTTTGACCTGTAAACCACAAAATCGTCTGCCCTGTTTCATCAGAGCAACATGCCTGGAATGAGCAGCTGGGGTCAGAGTTTAAGAGCACAACCCTGCTGTTGGTTAATTGCTGTTTAGACTTTTTTTCGAGAAGAAATATCTCTGCTTTTGAAAACATCTTTTTTAATGAATTTTTCAAGATCTTCTTTCCATACCATCCAGTTTAATTTGGTTTTCAGACTCCTACAATCTCCTAACCTTTTTGGCATCATGGTGTGCATGAATTACACAATGGGCATAAACAATAAGGAAGCTGTTTTTATTATCATTGAATTCTACTGATAATGACAGTACAGTAGCAAAAAACTGACCTAAATTACAATTTTAAAACAGAAAACCATGTATAACCATGCATAATTTGACCTTCAGTCTTTTTCCATGTCCCCCTTTTGCCCTGAGAATGACCATCTCCTCTGTCATCCAGTGAGCTAAGCTCAATCAAGCCTTAATCCAGAATGACAGTGGGATCTGTGTTGCACCAGACAAGGCACTTCCCCTTTTCTGTGGCATAGTGGGACCTGAAATCCTTGCCTGACATTCCTATTTTTTTCCATGAACACAGATCAGGGATGTAATTCAATAGTCACAGAGGGACAGGGCATCGTGCACCAAAGACCATTTTTATTGGCTTGTGGACAGAGGCCTTTTCTTATTGTTTGACAACAGCCAATCTCCCTCGAGAAAGAGTTCACACAGCTGACCACAAGATTGCAAAAACAGTAGAGTGTATCCACTTGAGATATTTTGCATACATATTTACTCCAAATGTACTCTTTGCACTGTAAATTACACCTAAAAAGATGCATTTGAGCCAAGCAGAGCATTGTTGTGGTATAGTCAAGTATATCTATCCAAGTCTATTTATTAGATATTTTGAAACTGCACTTGAGTTTTGTCCAGTTGCTCATGCTTAGATAAATTTCAATATAGTGTACATTTTGATCCCTCTGGATTGTTAACCTAATTTATAGCAAAACCTAGGACACACCATTGGTAACTCTATGCATATATTTATTACTTATGATTAAAAGGAATTTTACCTTATGAAGCGCAATTTCTCCCTCTTCATGGTGGGCTACTCCTCAGTCGTCAAGGTGATGATGACGCAGCTTCCAACAACACACAGCATGGTGTCAGATGACCTCCTCAGTGTTCACTCTCACTGGCTGAAACAAAAGTACATGAGAAAGTCTTAGATAAATTATACACAGAAACAAGTTGTAAAATTAATGGCAGTACTAAGAAGTGTGAGTCACTTGATTTCCCATTTTGGGGGAGGACATGTTTGTCACAGCCTACGATCAAAAACTGCAACCATTAAGTTGCCAAGATAAAGTTTCATCTGTGTGACGGTTTCATCTACCAGATGGCACTACTGTTTGTGTTTTCAAGTATTCAGTGATGGTGAATTATTAATGAGGAGAGTGGCATGACGCTTTTTCAGAGGGATGCTAACTTACTCTTTCACCAGAATACACAGATATTATAGGTACAACCGATTGCTTTATCATCTCTCAATCTAGATTACAATGAACTTACCTAAACTGAAGTTAAAGCCCTTATACTGCTTTGTTAGCATCCATTATGTAGTATATGACAGTTCATACAAAAGTAACTCCATGCATTATTAAGTGAGAACTACAGACAGGCGTATTTCTCAGTAAAAGACAGCCAAGCAAGCCTTACAGCTGCTGTGAAGAATAGGTAAAGAATGCCCAGCGGATTGCCCCATTTATGTTTGGCGTAAGGCATATTAACACTAATGTCCCCTTGAAACAGATCATGAACTACAGCTAATGCTTCCCTTAGAACAAACAGTCAGACTGTGTTTTATTTATGACTGCTAGTCATCAGGCCATTGGTGGCCTTTTCAACTGAGAAAGAGAGATTGCTCATATGCATCAGCAATAAATAGCCTTCATTTGTATTGGGACTGTGGAGTCTAACACGTTGTTTTATCTAAGGTTTATGATCACCGCTGTACTATTTCTATTCATTTATGTGACCTGTGTTAAAATCTGTATTTGATTATCAAACAAAGCTGAAAACAATCAGGATTCAACAAGGCACAAAAATACATCATTAATGCACATTTTAATCCGTTCAGTGCATCCAAAGGGGCCTTTGTAGCACTTATATTACAAACCAATGGGATATTTTTGCTCATTAAGCTGGTTAAATATAATCTAAATAAGATGCCCACCGATTTGGACCTCCCATTTTCTGGCTAAGCTGTCGTTGATCGTTTATGCGATTAAACTGAGACCAGAATCTCTATCTTATCCAATTAATTCTGAGTGCAGGCTGAGAGTGGCTAATGATGTTATCTTACCTAATTAACCTGTATAGGGATTCAACTCCAGGACAGGGGATTGTTCATCCTTCATCCAAGTGTTCATTATTATCATTACAATCATTATCATAAAGGGGCTAACTTATGATGTTGGCGATTCCACCACCATTAATCTAGATTGAGTCGTTTTTTTTTTTTTTTTTTTATTCTTCGTTTTGGGGAGAGAGATCCTTTGGGGTCATTTTTAATCATCACTAAAAGGATGGGAATTCTAGCAAAGCTGAATAAGTTCAGTTGTGGTCACAGCAATAAAGGAATCCCATGAGTTCCCACTACATGAATGTGATTTGGTTATGTATGACTGGAGGGACATTTAGCTGTGTTTAGGGCCCCCACCTCCTTCATACTATGAAACTCTCCTCACAGTTTTCTGTCAGCTCTCCGATTGAGTGTTGGGTTCAACCTATTAATGCTGCATAGTTGGAGAAGATCAATAGCCTTCATTGGGCCATGTGTCATTAGTTAATCGCATATTGACGAGGGTATTGACACCCCCCTAATTAATCTCAGGCCCTGTGCTGGCTTTCATATGCTTCTTTAATTATGCACTTCATCTTAGTCCTTACACATCAGTAGTTTGGCACTTCCTGTTTGACACTGAGTTAAAGTTAGCTGTCAAGTCTTGCTCTTGTGGTAGATGCTTTTTTTCACCTTTCTATACTTTTCTAAAGAAAATAAAAAGTTTAGCCAAAGTGAAGCAGAGATGAATGCCAAGCATGTATACTGCACAGCGGATGGCTGTATAAATGGATGACTGTACAGCTACATTAAGATGAAGTCAAATAATTTCTCAACAATTTTAAACTTGTAATGGTTTTATTTAAAAAGGAAATATTGATGACAAATACATTAGAATATTTCTCTCCTTTTGTATTAATTGTGTAAGTGACACCCAACAGCAAACAACATGTGTTGTGATTTGATTGTTCATGAACTTTATTTGTAACTTTTTTTTTTTTCCTATTTGTTACATCTTACATGTTTTTAGGGTTACCTCAACACCCTTTCTTAAAATGTTGACACTTGTTAGGTGTGAGGTGTGCTTCTCTGTGCAGTCCATGTATAATCAGAAAGTATGCTGTATGTCTGTGAGCTTTGATATCTGAGCCCTTGTGTGCGTCCTTGGTGTGCACCTGCATGTGTGTGTGTTGTGTTGATACTTCCAGGCTGATCAATAGAACTGCGCATTAGCGTGTGTGTGTTCAGATGAGAGAGCACCTGAAGGTGACCCTGACTACTGGCATCACCACAGGGCTCCAATAAGCTTTCCCTCAAACCACTGCTCCGCAAAGCTCAAATCTCCAACTTTTAGCCTGCTGCTGTTGGTTTGATTATTGTTTATAGATACAGCCGAGAATTAAAGCATGGCCTGCAGGCAGCATAATTATTTACAGCTGAAAACTCATATCATTACCAGCATGCTCCTAATTGCCAGAAGTAATATCAATGTTAGTTGATTAAGCGATTTTTTTTTTTCATCTTCCGTCTCCATAATGTGCAGAGATTGTTTTCCCTCAGCATATGGGGTGACAGTTTATCTCAATACAGCTGTTCATCTGGCTTGACTTGGCTAGTTTTTTCTTTTTTTTTCCTTTTACCATTCATTCCAAAATACAATATCGTGGTATCTTCAGAGGGTAGCGATCGATTGCTCCACTTTTTGTTGTTTGCTCACAAGGTCAAAGAAAACACAAGAGATTCATCCTTCATTGCTCAAAAATAATTTATCTCTGTAAAGATTTTCTCTAAATAGATACAGATCAACTCCTTGACTCGTGGTGATATCAGAGCTAGTGAGACAGTCCGGGCCGTACAGCTACTTTTATTTCACAATTAAATGATTGATTAAAACAAATTTTTATTTGGCCTAGGCCCCTCTCTCTCTTCCATGGACTTGTCAAAATATTTCATCGTATATTTAAGGCGGAAAGAAAGATGAAGCTATTAATAACATCACCCATGAAGGGAAAATACATAAACCTTGAAGGCTACTTTATTATTCACATGTAGATTACTCAAACGTGAACATGGCTCTGCTGCACCAGAAACCCATTTCTTGCATCTGTGCATAGAAGTCATCATATTCACACTGTTACTTTATGCTAAATTTTAAAATTCAATCTCAAAAGAGCAAAGGTCAAATAGTTATCTCTTCCTTTGTACATATTCTCTCTTATTCTTATGAGCTCAGCTGCGTAACAAAACCCATTGAGATTAGATGTGATGCTCTGCCATTTCAACGCCATTAAAATGTTCACTGATAACAACATCAGATGTGTTGCCTCCTGTAAAAGGAACTTAATGATCAGGACAGGCCATTTAATAGAGTATATTTTTGTATAACACTGAAATGTTTGTGTAATTCTGTCAGAAAACATATGCATCTACTTGGCAAGCATTGTTGTTTCTGGATTATATTTGCTTTGCTTTCTGTTTGACCACAGAGGGCAGCCTCGTAAAAGTGGGAATGAGTGACATTTTTAAGAAAGTCTTGTATGTGAGGCCTCACCTTCCCTTCCATCAAACTTGGGAACAGATGCTGTAGAAATAAACTTGCTTTGCATGATATGGCAAAAATGGAGGAAAACTTGTAGAAGGCTTATGAAATTTCTACATAAATGTGTCATTTCTTGAGGAGAAAACTGACATGGCCCCAAATGATTGTGTTTATAAGGGATTTAATCACAGGATCTCATGCTTCTACAGTTAAAATGGTGCAGGGGAGTGGAATAATTGCAAAAAGGGCAATGCAAATAGTGATTAAAAGTGGGCCTAGGGTCATCATTAGAACATGATTTCAAAGAAATTGAGAGCAAGAGAGAAGTGTTTGAGAAACATTTTGCTGACCAATAAGAGCCATGACAGGGCTTTACTATGTGCATTTTGACAGGCAGTGAGTCTCCCCCGTTGATGAGCATATTGACTGGAAGTTCAGGCATAAAACGCTCAAGGAAATCAGACAATTATTAGAATAAACTCGATTCTATGAATGCATTTGCTTTCTTTGCCATTTATTCAGAGATTCAGAGATGTCATGGCACGGTTAACATCCTGTGATCTTTTTGAAAGAGCAACAGGCCATGGGCAGTGATGTGTCAGAGGCTCAAAGGGTCGGTATGAACAGGATATGATAGAGATAGCAGTCTTACGCAGATGAGTATATCTTTATATGTTGCAGTAACCTCAGTCTGATGACACACTCTTCATGAAATGAAATACACATAGGAGTGTGATATTAATGGGGATACTGATGTTTACCGAACAGTAGCGGTAGTTAAGGTAGTTTAAAACCATACAACCTTTAGAATGGCATATTTGCTCTTGTGTGTCTGTTTTTTTATATATATATATATATATATATATATATATATATATATATGAACAGTAACTCCATATTTTTCATGAACTTCGAGAACTGTCAAAATCTTGATTTAGCAAGTAAACTTTCAAAGAGTGGCAGAGTCAGATGAGTAGCTCAGTTGTTTTCCCCCAATATACTGTCACGTCAGACCTGTAGAAAAAGTAAAGTTTTTTACTTTAAAAAATCTTTGCTGAATGCCAGTCCAAAGAACTTTAAACTGCAAGTTGTACTGTGAGCTCAGTCCATATGCATAATCTTAAGAGTCACCTGCAGTTAGCAATGTAGCATCAGTAATTTATGGTTCACACGGTCAAGCAGTCCAACTAGATCAAATACAAGTGTTATGTTCTATATGAAAACCTGCTGCTTTTGATTCATGTCAATAAATCTTAACCATGCGTCTCCTGTTGTCTCTATCCCCATTTTCTGACTGGTGAAGACAAACATGTTTTTCTTCATTCAAACTGTGCTTCACTGCATCAGTGTCGATACCAACAACAGCTGTGTTATCTACTCAAGAGCAAGTTTGGTCGACAAGGTTTCAGCAAATGTCATGCAATGCAGAAAAAAAATAAAGATTTTGCTTCATTTCTAAATGTTATACAACTAGGCCCAATAAACATCTTCCCCAAGGTTTATGAGCTTAAATACTACACAAAACGGTATCTTCTTCATTGTTAAGCATATATCCTGTCTGGTTTAAGATACCAGGAAATAGTTATTCCCAGTTAAACTACTTCTGTAACAACAGCTGATTGCCTAAATTAAGTCTAACTGCGTTCTCTAAGGTCGCTGGCTAACCCATACATCTGTCTTAATATCTAAGGAAATGTTTGAAATGTAAATGTCCAGTGACCAGCTCCATTCAGCTTGTCTTCAATGGACATGCAACACTGACCCTCAAGGCAGTAGCAAGCTCATTGGACTATTCATAGACTTTGTGTCCTCTGCTTCTTGCCTTTTAAGTTTTTAAAGGGTATAATGTTCACTCTGTGAGTTTAACCTAGATCTCTTTTGAACTTTTAATGATCTATTTCCTACAGTTAATGATTCAACACTCAGTTTACTACTGTGTGTGTGCACTGATTAACACACAAGTGAAGCACGCACATTTAGATGCAGAAGTTACGTGATTTAAAACTGTATTTCTCTGTGTTTGCAGTCTTGAACTTGAAGTGAAATCATTATTTTTTTCAGCTTGACACCACCACAAGAATAATGGTGTCACACAGCCACTAAAGGAAGAGGCATTAATTAATAAGCAATCATTTATAACAACAAAGTGGCCTTTTTGATTACTACATTGAAGGGAAATAATTTTCATTACACTGTGATAAAGTATGCAGAAATGCTTTGATTTGCCAAGCTACAGTATCATTAGTTGCTCTGGTGTTCTGTTAAATCCACACAAAAGAGCTTTAACAGTTTAACTTGAACTTGAGCAGGCAGCTAGCTTAGAGTAACTGATAGCTTTTCTCAAGAAGTCATGTCTTGTTAAAAAGTTTTCATCAAATTGTCATGTTTGTTTTTTTATGCACATATCATATCAGTTGCATTAAGTTATGACCTTTACATCGATCTCTTCATGACATCATCACTTCCTGGGTGAATGCCAAGGTGAATGATCTGCAAGTTGTCCTGAGTAGGCATGCAAGGGAAGTTGAGACTTATGAAAGGTAAGTACATGTTTTGCCATTATGTGTCACTCTGTACGGTTCTGTTATGTTTACAATTCAAGACTCTCCAAAACTCATGACAAATTAATAGGACTACACAGTGATTGCGTGGTCACAACCCCTTTTATATATTTATATATATATATATATATATATATATATATATATATATATATCAAAATAAGACTAACAGCTTAAAAGCTGGTGATAACCACAAAGTTTATCAAACATTAGTTTCATTATTATTTCCTCTTCTTTACGTTATTCCACTAAGTCAGAAATTAAACTGCAGTTCAGCATTTGATCAAAATGATCAATACCATTGTGTTTGGTGGAGTAGTTTAACTATGTTTGAGTAGTTTCAAAGATAAGCAACTGCAGCATAGCTTTAGTGATAGACGTGACCAATTCTGCACGCAAAGATCGGCACATAATTAATGAAAGAAAGCTGTACTTTCATCAAGGACATTTTATGACACAAAGGCATTATTTTTATAGTAAAACCTTGTAAACATTTAATTCTGAAGAACAAAGAATTTAATCAATGCCACAAAAGAAAATGTAGAGCCAAGATGTTAAGCAATCCTTTACAAGCTCTTGCACTGCACTGTTACAATCCTGTTTTTACAAGTGTGATGTCATCTGACTAAATTGCAAATCACACAGATGTTACCGACGTGCTGTGACAGCTGTATTAACATGGAGAAATATCACTTGAGACAAAGGGAGAAGCAACACAGTGCCTTTCTAATCTTTCCTCTTCACTGCTCACAGACTCTTTTTGGGTAACAAGCCACAACATCTTCTCTTTTCAGTCAGGGCCGAGCACCAATCTGCTGTGTAGCTGTTTGGCTTGAAGCACAGAAACCAAAACACAGTATTTACAGAGTCATCAAAGTTCTGGATACAGCTTCTTTACTTTGGGCACTTCATTCAACCAACAAAGCTACACAGCACCTTGTAGATATGTGCCTGAAACTTCCTCTTTGATTTCATTATTTCGTTTTTGAAGTCCTTATTTTAAAACATTTCATCACACATTTTGAGTAACTTTTTGAATAGCTGCGATTAAGGGGTTGCACTCACAGCAGAGTATATGTTACTCAACCTGTCATAAATGTAGCAATTTCACAATCCATGATTGTAAATTGTGAGAGAGCAACTTATCTATGGACAGGTTTTTTCTTTTCTGTCAAGCAGCTGTCCTATGAAATCAACTCATAGGTAAGTTAAAATGTGTAAGCTGTAACCATGTTATAACACGTAACATGTTTTATTGTGTAGACCTAACCATGCACATTACCAGAGGATTACTGTATTGTTTGTTTTGTATTTGAGGCAGTTCATTGATATTAATTAAAGCTGATTACTTGAAACAGAAAATGTTTGTTTTATTTATACATTTAGCTTTTATTCCACATTACAAAAAACACAAGAACAAGCCTCTATATGTCTGTCGAGACAAAACAACAGTCCTGTCATTTTCTGTCAATAATCAACTTCCATGGTTACCAAGAAAATCTTGAAACTTTAGAGGAATGTAACATTTACTTTGTGCATACCTAAGTTTTCATTGTTTTTAGTTCAATCACCATACTCAACTGGCCTTGCTCGTCATGCAGCTCATTCATAAAAGGGAAAAGAAAGCTTTTGGGGGTAGTTGTGTTGTCACAAGTAAGTGAAAGTACACAACATTAAGCCATTTTCAGTAAGTCCTCCTGGCATGTGGACCAAGTTTTGTAATCTGCCTTTACAAAAATTATGACACATAATGTGTTTTTCTAGTTACACAAGATTTCAGAGCTCACACCCACAACTCATGGCTGTTGGATTTTTGATACTTGAGTCTCTAAAGCCCAGTAATCCTCTGACTTTGTTGGTTTGCTGAAAGATCAACTGCATCAGAAGTTACTTTATGGATGTTTTACCAGAGATGAAAAGTACAGGAGTCTGTGCCGATACAGTTGAGGTATGGTGTCAGTGTAGCTCAGGCATGCTAGTTATTTTGCTTACTGGCTTGTTAGTTCATATTTCAGCTCAAAGTCTTTTGGATATCACACTTTCCATCTCTGTTAAGAACTGACATCAATGTATGTGGGTCAATAGTTTTGTAAATTGGTACATAACCACTTTCTTCATTTATCACAATTCTCCATATCTCTTGCACAGGTTTACTGTAGCTAAGCATTGAAATTGGGTAACTTTCTCAGGGCATTTATGCTGGTGTCAGGTGAAACTATGTAACTTCCATTCCTAAAAACAAAATGATTTCTAATTAATGGACTGTGTGTTTTTTTACATTTACCAAATGTTTTTTTACCATTTCTATGAACCAGTAATGAGGTTATAGCCTATAGTCTATTGTTCAGATCATTTCTTTCAAAATCCTTATTCAAGTTAAACTTAACAAGTACTTTTTGAAACTGCTTTTGCAACTTAATCACTGAGTAACTTAGAGAGATGACAGATGTCCAATTGAGATCTTCCCATTAGATGCTTTCTGTCATCTCTAACTCTCTTTCTCCATGAATCACAATTTTCAGCCAAAGAGAACTGTCAAAGCTGAAGGCAATCACAGCACTGTTCTCACATGAGCGAATGTTAGATGCCGGGCCTGTGTGGGGTAAATCTAAGCGCTCAATATCTCCAGCACATGAAGTTATAAAGAAGACAGAAGCAAAGCACTCTCTGTTGTATAAAAGTCACACATTGCTTGCAGGCACCAAAACACAAAAGAAGTTGAGTCGGGAACGTATTATGAAACAAGATTGGAGAGTGGCAAATTGGTAATTAGTCTCTACATTGCAAATGAGCATTACAGTCGTGCTTATGACTTTCCTCTCTGGTCCCCAAAGCCTCGTCTATTAATTTAGCTCTGAGGGGCCATCCATAAACAAGCTGAATAAGCTGTTAGCCTAAACGAGCAGTGCAAATGAAGGGCCGGCTAAATATGCTGAAGGTAACAGAGATAGCAGACATCCAATACACAAATTACAGAGAGTAGAGAGGGAGGAAGCTACACGAATAAATTAGTTTTCTCATGTTACCTGTAATCATACATAGTTATTGTGTAATTTCATACAAAATGTCCTGTATCACTTTCAAAAGAGTTTTGACAACTCAGTACTTTTCTGTAAATGTGTGCATCCTGGGGGTGGGGTGGGGGTGCTTTACCTTAGCTTTTTATTTTTTTATTTATGATTACAGTTCTGTGGTTATTTAAGTTCAGAAATGAACTTATTTCAATGCAAGTAGTATAAATACTATAAAACAGACTTTTGCCCACTTTGCTTCCAATCTGGCTTCTGACCCTGTTGTCATGTTGATGTAGGAAGGAATATGTTAACTGTCTGTTTAATTATCTTGTACATGACAGTTCGCTGAGGATTTTGATTTTATTATCTGCATTACCTGCTTGGGACAATATGGTTTAATGACACATGCTGTTCTGTCTCCTGGCTTTAATTGAAATTGCTCTGAACTCTTGGAAGTCTTCTTTCCCTTATGAGGTCAGTTTCCTGCTTCCAAATTCATTCAGCCCTCTGGTTCTCTTGCATGAGAACAAGTATAGCCCATTACTACCAAATGAAAAAGAAGTAAGACAGAAACTTCCAAATTAATTTACATTAGAACACACCTTACAGGTAACTAACTCAAGTTGAATGTAATTACTCCAGAAACCATAAATGTCTGTAATTGAGAAAAAGCCTACAGCATACAAAGGATAACAAATGGCAAGTTAATGGAATAGGGAAAGTCTTAGCTTTTCAGATTGATGTGAAAGGGAGAGATATCTGGCTTCTTTGAGATGGCCCATTCTTGCACATACAGTACACCCCACCAACAGCTGTATCGCGACTGCCCTGTGCTTGCCCTCCCCTGAGCATGGCACTTATAATAAGATGAGCCAGCCATTAGCTCTAAGTGGTCTTTACCCCCAAATTCTGCTTTTTCACAAATTAGCTAATTTTCAACATCAAATGCTAGCCACTGGCGAGGGTCAAAAGGTCAGGTGTGGTAAATATGAGTTGCAAGCCTGCAGTTAAGGAGATTAATAAGGACTCTTTCAAAAGCAGTTAAATGGAGTTCACAGCATGGAAGGGTGCTGGTGGTACACGATATACAGCATGACGTACATTTCAGCATTTCAAATGTGGGGAATATTTCACTGTGCCAATTCTTTGTTCGGCTCTGACCTCAACTGTGGATGGCACAGGTTTTAAGGCCATCTGTCTTTGCTGTGGCCTAAATAGTGGCCTAAATGGCCAGTACATGGTTTAATGCAATGGACAAAACAGCATTAAGCGCTTGCTCCGTATCAGGAGTGCGCAGAGAGGCTTGTAAGCCCTGCAAAATAGGCTGGAAATAGAGAGAGAAAGAAAAAGAGAGCACTCTTGCATCCCTGCTCTTCCACTCCATCGACTATGCACCAGGGCAGACGGACATATGGGTGACGCTACATTCTTTAAAGAGAGTGAAGCAAATTCCTGACCCACCCTTCCCACCCCCCATCCCTCTCTCGCGCCCCGTCGCTCACAAATTGCCCGTTCGAATGTCAGCCCTCCTCTTTATCAAACAACTCCATTGTCTGCCAATTCGTGGGGCAATGACAAGAGGAGGCTAGCAAACCCCGTCGACTGTGAATGTGTGTGTGTTTAGACATGCTTGCTAGCTGTTGTATTTGCAGTCAGTATTTTGAGCATGGGAGCACACAGTCAGACATACAGCCAAAAATCAATACAGCTTTGCATGGGCCTGACCCACATACAGAGAGGCCACTCACTGTCCAGTCGAGGCTGTTACATTATTTTGAAAGTGAATGTGTGTGTTTGGAGAATTCTGTGCCTACGTGCGTGCCCATGCATGCATTTCTAATTTCATGGACATGAATATAAGAGCAAATGTGTGCACATACACTATACGTTTGCATGCATACATGTGAAAGGGTATTCATTTGTTTACTTGGTTATAGGAGAGATTGTCTTTTATGAAAGTGCACAGGCACCCATAAATGTGTGTAAATGTGAGTGTGTGTGTATGTGTATGTGTGCAAGTCTGAGCATTGGGCCAGAGTGGGTGTTGAGTTCACACAAGCCCTTCCTGCTGCCTGACTTCACTGCCACTGATTGCAAGCGACGCAGAGCTAATAAAAGAGCAAAGCTGACTGTCAGCAGTGATTAGGCTGGCTACACAGACAAGACAAAGAGAGGGGTGAGCACGGCGGCATTAGTTATGGTCATTAAACAACTTGAGTCAAGGAGATTTTCAGACTAACCTGGTCTATTAAAAGAGAGGAAGGCAGAAGTACAGAATTGTTTGCCATAACTTTGCCAAAATCTTACCTGCATGCTTGAATATTTGGGCAGCAGTAAATGTGAGTTTGAATTTAATTGGAATTAATCATTTGGAAAATTAAGTGATTTTTTTTTAGTAATAATTTGTTCAATCATGTCTGCCTATATATGTCTTTCTGCCATTTAAAAAGCTTTTCCAGCAGTTGGCAAACATCTCAATATTGTGTTCTGCTTCACTGAAGTGGACTCAGCATGGTTAAGTTCTGTGTTGATGAAACAGGCAAGGGATGATAAATGTACAACTAAGCGATTTAACACTCACCTAAAAGTGAATGAACATGATAATAAAAATACTCAGGAGAACCGCTACAGCAGGTGTATATTAGGAGTTTAAGTTTGTGAATTACTCTTTCTATTTCTGTATCTCCCGATCCGCTGTAAAATGATCACATTTGGGGTGTTGGGATATACCAGAACTGATGATGATCTTGATGTAAAGAAAATGACAAATTAATATGATGTTGATAATCAGCCCAGTCTCATGGCAAAACATGAAATAGTCACTGCAAAAAAATTTAACATTCCTTAAACAGATAACTTGACTATGTAGATTTCAATGCCTCACCTGCAAGGAAACAGAGACTACTTAAAGTGAAGTGAATATGAAATAAACGTGGTTAGGACAGAAGTCAAATTGAAATGTTCAGCTTCATATTCCTGTGTGTTAATCTGTAACTGAACTTCTCCAACCTCCAAAGTGAGACTTTGTTGCCCAGTAATGTCTGTCTGTGACTGTTTTACGAAACACCGTGACACTGTGATCCATCATTATTTTTGATTTTTGCTGTGGAGACTAATGGAATTATACATAAACATGAGACTTTGTCTTGATTTCAGTTCAGAAATTCACATTATTACTGATTACAAATCATTTTCAACTTTTTGCAGTTTTGATTACAAATTCCATCCATTTGTTTCTTTGTGAACAATCGATTGCCTTCAAGAATGACAAAATATTCTAAAAGCAAAGGTGACTTCGTCTAATAGCACAATTTCTTCTATGTTTCTACTGATATTATAATATCATTATTATGGAAACGTGCGATATCATGACAGACCTAGTTGAAGACAGACCTTACATGATTAGCAGCCCAGTCTAAAGAATGTGTAACAGGAACAAATACCCTCGTGTAAAGAAAGTACTGGCTTCTTAATCCATGGCTGTAGGTTTTTCCAACTGATTTTGTAACATCTAGACCAAACAATGTGAATTAATTCTAATTCTAAACATGTACTAGAAATAGAGAAGCAGAAAACACTGTGCAGAACACACCTCAGCCTCGCAATCTCTTGTAGGAAGGTCTGTGGATTAGCGCTTTGTTCCTTCTAACCCTTTTTAGCCAACTCTAGTCAGAAATAGAAAGTGGACTTCAAGAGATGGAAAGAATTTGCTAGGCCATCAGATATCAAGTATATGACATAAATATTTAAACCACTTGATGCAGAAAAAGTATGGATGTTGCACCTGTGTAGAGAAAGGAGTAAGGAAATATCAGTAATTCTTTCATTTCTGGGCCGTCTGAATGTTTGGTGGGCCAATGTAGCTGTTCTATCATGAGATCAGATTGTGAATACACACACACACACACACACACACACACACACAGGCTTTTTTCACAATACTGGCTTCTAAGCGGGACTGATACACCTTGATACGCATTAGGGTCCTGTGTTTAAGTACAGAGGCAGAATGGGGTCACAGTCTAGGCGTGCTAATACACTTCTGAACCGAGAACCGAGGGAGTCACGGAGCCAAATTGGTGATGATTAGACTGTACGGCAGAACTGCTACTCAGCTGACGCTTGCTGTGTCACACACACTTGTGCACACTGTTTTGATCTGTGTGAATTACCAAAGGGGAACAGTTTTAACGACGATGCTATTTTACTTCCAATAAGGCGCAGACACTGTGTGAAAAGGGGTCCAAACTCACACTACTTGCACTGCAGAAATAGAGAAACTCAGTTCTGAAATTTTCGTGAGTATCTGGTAGCTTTAGCAAATACCTGTAGATCTCCTGACAAGAAGTGAAATCTCCTCTCCTTGCCTCTAAGAATTGTTAGGTTTCTGGATGACTGGCTACCAGGAAGGTTGCCACCAACCATGCCTTTTCCTCCCCCAGCTCAAAATGCATATTTACTGTACATTTTCTTTTGTTCGATCAAATCTGAGAAGCAAAATATTAAAGAAGTAAAAGTTGTCTGTTCAAATTGGAATGAGTCTGGAATGGAGTTTGGTTCGTCAGCAGTCAACCGATTCAGGATGGCTCCTGACACACACTGAACAAAACCGGCAGCTGAATTTCACCTTCACTGGTTTTCTAAGTTGAAACGAAGGCTTAAAGGTGAATCTGTTGATGACAGCGTGGATTATGAGGGGGACTCTTCACGTACAGATGTACAGGAAGAGAGGTGGAATGGGTAAGAAAGAGGGAAAGAGAGAGTGAACAGCAATGACAGTGATCAGTTTGTTTGGTTTGATGTAACAGAGACAGGGGATTTAGTGGCTTCATTTCAACCGTCAGACTCGTTAAATTCTTAGCCTGCTTAGGCCTGTGATGACAGCTCACACATACTGCCTGGCTTTCTTTTCTATACTTTATTCCTATTATGTAAGATGATGAATAAAGTATGATATAACGCTGCTTCAGAAGCCTTGTTAACTTGAAACATTAGAATTCCTCAGTATTTGATGCAAGAAAATGTTCAACGTCATGACACCACTGAAGTAAAGTTCTGGAATTAACCAGTGTTTATTGACCAAAAAAGGACCCTTAATGCATGGTTTTCAGGAATTCAAGACTTTCCATCGAATCACCACTTACGGTGACTGGATCAGTTATTAAGGCAACACACAATACATGCATGACATTTGTAGAAATAAAAGACTTTGTCAATTTAGCTGAGCCATTTCAGTTCAGCACCCATAAGGGAAAATAGAAAGAATGAATAAATGGATGAAGGGAAGCAGGGACGGACGGATGGAGGTAATTAAAGGTGACCTGAAAGCCCAGACAGGAGGCAGTAAAAACCGCAGTTAGAAGTGCATGTGTGAGTTCTTAGGAAAACATGTAAGTGAGTTGTAAATGGATATCTTTCTTTCATGACTGTGCTTTTTGCTTCAAATGTCATATCAATGATAACTGAAATTTCATTAACTCATTCTTTAGTCTAAAGACTGCCTCTGAATAACCTAACATGAAATTTGAACGTTTTAGTTCAGTTTTTTTTCCTTTTTGCCCTTGAGACAATTTAGACCAAATAACACAAAAACTAATTTGCATTTCTAAAATTTAGACATAAATTGGAGATTTTTTGCTTCTCTTAAAGATTAAGTCGGGGCAAAAAAAAAATTCTTCTTTTTGTTGCCTGTGTAAAAAAAATTTGGGGGAGAGTTGATTCACTTTTGAGAAACCATGATATCAAGCTGTTTTTGAATCTTTCATTTCGTGATTGGCATGCCCTTGCGTGATCCTTGCATGATTTGTCCACAGTTCTCTCAGTTTGAGTATGGCTCTATTTTTGCCTCCCACAATCCACACATATTTGCAAATTTGACTGCACATTTAGGCATGCAAACACAAGTTATCACATAAACAAAAGCCAAGACTAACTGCACATGCATGAGACGCAGACACACAAATAAGCACAGACTCATGTAAAAACAAAACACATAGAGTGACTCAGAAGATCAGATACACTCACACTCACACAAACTCAAAGCCTGTTTTTCCAGCTTGTGTTAGAAATGACTGCCAAGAAGCAGGGGTATCCCACTAGCCCTGTAGCCAAGAGACCTAGGCAGATAACCAGATTGAAACTTTCTGCTTGTGTGTGTGTGTGTGTAGCCGGAAAATGAAAACAAAGTTTTTTTGAGAGTGTTTTTATAGCTATTTCAAATCTGTTCACCTTGTGTATTCTTCAAATGTGGTCATGTACTAAATGTATGCCTCTCTGCTCTAGTGTGGCAAAATTTACCACTTGTGTTGCATTCGTGGGTTAGGAATTAATGTGTTATGGATGTGGGTCGTGTCTGTCCCTCCTACTAACATGCCTTTGAAGGTCTTACTGATCCCCTGTAGGTCACCCTCTGCATGAGGAGGTTGGAAGTCTGCCCCCTGAGCCAGGCTTCCCTGGAGGTCTCCTAAGGAGTTTTTTTTTTTTTTTTTGTAGTTCTGCTTTGTAACTTTTGTTTTACTACTACATTTGTGAAAAGGTGCAAATGAATGCAGCTACAAATTAATGTTTGCAAATATATCACGTGTTGCACTGCTTTCACAAAATAAGCCAGAGGTGATAATGTGAGACACGTTGTCTCTACAGGAGTGTGCCATTGCTGCTTCAAAAGTCTTTTATTTCTGATTCGAATTATGAATTGTGTGCTGATGTTGTGCTGCACTGCACTTGCCAAGAAATGTTTCTACAGACGCAGACCCACCAACAAACAGTTTGTCTACAGAGTGGGCTGTCCAGGAATGAATTCCTGAGCCATCTTTTTGCCTTGGCGGGCATGCTTATGATGCCTGATTGTGCTCACTCTTGTGTGTTAGTTGTTGTGCTGAAAAAAAATACATAAAGTTTTATACATAAAAAACATGGTTATTGCGAAGTATGTCAATAACATGAACCAATATATTTAGGTGCTCAAACTTACTGTTATACTTTACTGAAGGGAACTTATACACTTACAGATCCTAAATTTAAAGTGTAGGAAAAAACGAAAACTGAATTTTCCCATTTTATTGGAATACAAAAAGAAAGGGCTCAGCAAAACCCTCCAGTAAAAGTTTGCATGAGACTGACAGTGAGTCAGACAGAAAATAGGATAAAAGCAATGGAAAGAAAAATTACAAAATTTTTCTCTTTGTTTTTCTATGGACATTCAGACTGTTCCAGTCGAGTAGTTAACCATTTGTCAATCTGATTTATCATAGCTTCCAGCAAAAGAGGGTGTGTGAGTGAGAGATTAACTTGCCAAACATAAGGAAGTATGTCTTTGAGCCATCAGCCATAACTGACATTACCAGTTCCTCTCTCTCTGTGACTCAGATTAACTGTTGCCGGTGACTTAGTTCAGATGAAGGCATGAAACCCTGCAGTGAAAGCAACCATGAAAGCCCATTTTATTTCACAATGAAATACTTAGTGCAACTAGAGTATATAGCCAGTAAAGTCAAACAGGCTACTCTGCACTTGTACACTGGATTGTATGAAGAAAGCAGAACACTACAATTTAATTTACGAGACTAATTTACTTTAAATGCACTGAAGAAATTGGATGTGAACCATTATGTGTTTACATTTTGCAGGTACAATTGCTCAAAATAGGACACTTCTGAAGGAGGTTCAAACTTTTTTCAAATCATTCTTCTTAGTTTGTTTACCCTAAAAATTCTCAAACATAAGTTCAGCAACCGAGTGATCCATTTTATATTTGAATCTCAGCATTGATAAAATGGTCAATACAACACGCGCAAACTGACATGCTGCAGATACACAAGCGAGCAAATATACACACATGCACATAATACAATCAAAATCTCAGAGCTCAAAAGATTACCAACATTCCCTTTTTGAACTATTTCTCAAGCTCGGCAACTCAATACAATTATCTTTTGTTCTTGCGATGTGTTTTCTTTTCCCTATAAAAATCTAAATGTATTTTTATATTCCTAACACACAGCGGCAAAATGTTCAATGACAACACAGCGTCTGGGGAATGAGGGAAGTCTCCGTCCTAGCAAACAAATGCATGCATGCTATTTTCTGCTCCTCTAAGATCAGATATTTGGGGCAAGGTGTTTGCAGGTTCCTTGTGGGTCTCTCGGGGGAGTTGTGTTTTATGCTTCGTCTTCGGTCTGAGATAAATGAAAAACCTTTTGACTTTCCCTCCAAGGAGAGAGTGCAAGCAGGGAGGAACTGTGAGCTACGCTGAGCAGAATGCAGGATGCCTCCAACAGAGGGAGAAGCAGAAAAGAGGGGAAAACATTAATAAAACAATTTCTGCTCATTATAAGGCAGTTCAGCTTTCTATTTTTATTTAGCACTGAGGAACCTGGATGTCACTTTAGGTTGGAATGATTAGACATAGCAGCCTTTGCAACAGTCGCTTATTGTTGCATGTTTTTGTCATTACTCAATGTCACTTTTTTATGACATTCTATAATGTCACATATTTGCCTGTTGAAATAATCATAATAACAGTCACATTGTTTTGCCCATGTTTTAGTTTTCTGTCTTTCCTTTTTGATGTAAAACTGCACAGTTTTTTAATTCTATCAACTGCTTAGAATATTTCTTACTTCAATACTCTAAACAAATTCCAATCTCTCTCTCTCTCTCTCTCTCTCTCTCTCTATATATATATATATATATATATATACATATATATATATATACATGTATATATATATGTATATATATATATATATATATATATATATATATATATATATATATATGTATATATATATGTATATATATATATATATATATATATAAATACTACTTACTTTTTCCCCAAAAATCTAACCAAGTCTAACTGTATAATGTGAAATTGTCACATACATTTATTCTATCAATCAATGCATCAATGTGATTTGTTCTGTTTTTTTCATTTCATTTTATTTTTTTTCATGCTACAACACACAAAACTAATGCTATAGTGTAGCACAGTGTCAAAACATTTGGTGAAATAGTCTCGTATTGACAGTTGGGCCACTTTTAGTAATCAAAAAAGTCCATATTTGGAGGTCAGAGTGATTGGAGGATGTCGCTACACACCCTAGTGGCATCCGTTTTCGCATTCAGTCCATGTTCGGTCCATCTTCAATACCTTAATTAGCTGGGTAGCACACTGGAGGGAGAGTGCTGTACCATCAGCAAGAGACTCACAAATTGGTCAGGCACAAAATAACCTCCAACTTCAATACTTTACTGCAAAACTCATTCTGGTTTTCACAAAAAAAAAAGTTAATTGATCAAGTTTAATCAGTTAAAACCCAAACAGCTGTCCAACTATGAATATTAGGGTGTGGCAAGCTTATGAGACTTTACATTTTTTGTTTCTTATTTTCTTTTGTTCACAGTTCTCACTCCAAGATGACTGAGGGTGATAATGATCAGTGCGACAAGTTGGTTGAAATGTAAAGTGTAGAAATGCAACATTGGCTGTATCACAGGCAATTGAGACAAATTTCTATGGTAACTGAAAAAATGAAGGAGAAGCTTGAGGCAAAGATGTGACCCATCAAAAATGGTTGTAGTTGTACTTTCAGGCTAATCGTGATCTATTGCATGATCTCAAACCTAAGCAGGTTTTTAACTTTACAAAGTTTTGGTGGTTAAAACTTGGAAAGCTGAGTCAGTTAGAAGTCTTGTGTTTTTTTTTTAAGTGTGGAATTAATCAATCATTAGAACTCCTCACTCAGCCATCTAATAGCCATCTATCTGAAAACTACCATTATTAGGATCATTCAAAAACACTTTGACATGATGAGATCCTGATAAGTTGGGAATGAGAACGTGTGAAAGTTATGTTAGATATTCAACCTAGCAACGTAATTTTCATCCTGTGTTCCAACATGCAGTCTAGTGTATGAGCTGTAACTGTATGGGTGTGTATGAAGTGGTGCAGGGTGGAAGATAAAGTAAGAAAAAGAAGGTGAGGCGTCATAAATCAGCCAGCTGCAACCTGCCAGAATCGCATCACTGAAGATCACACATGTTTATGTGCTTCTCCTGACAGGTTAAAGCAATCAAAATAGTGACAACTGACGCTAAAACAAAATTTACATTTCTGCAATCTTCTCACGGTGGTGATATATTCAGTCAACTCCAGTTTACCTGCTACCTGTTTCCTTGATCTTATTTATTCTCATTTTAACTTTCTTTGTCCTCAGTTCTCCAAATCCAGAGCTGCCGCTCTTCCCCTTGACCTAATATTGACCAGTTTTCATACCTTTATTATTATCATTAACTATCAACATGGACAGTTAATGTTTGGCAGTCCACAGCATGGGAAGACAGACTTGCAGTCCAATACATAGAGATTCTAAGATCATTTTGAGCATGTACTGACTAGTTTTTCTTTTAACTTTGATGAAAATCCCTCTATATCATGTCAAACTGTCCTGGAATAAAACAAAAAAACAATATGAAATGTATTATATACTTTTCAACTGTGATTCAGTGCTGGCTTTGAACAAGAAACATTTGGCAGAGCACTTCAGAGGATAGTGCAAACACACTTTTTCTACTTGATCAAACTGCAATTTATTGCAACCAAATAAGAAATGGTGTTAAAATGTTCTAAACTGACACGTGTGCCGCCATGCTGCTGCTGTGTTCACTCAACCCTGATCAGGGATTAACAAGAAAATCATGCAATGTTCGTCACTGGGAGTAAATAAAGTAATTTCCAACTGTGGTGAAAGGCAGAAACGCTGTCATTTATTTTCTCCATTGCATAAAGCCTGAGAAAAGAGAGGGATGAGCAAAAGCCCTCTCCATCATCATCATCAAAGTCCCTAACCACATGTTGAGAGGAGAGAAATCCTTTAAACTTGCTCAAGTGGAGGTGTACGTTCAACTTAAGGCAGGGCAAAAACAGCATTAAAAAAGCTCAATGTTCCCCAGTAATCCAATCGCATCACACCAGTCCCTAAATCTTTGTCAAGGAAATGCAATTGTTATAATGCATTTATTGAAACTTGGGCAAGGTTTTATTTAATCATGCCTTGCTCTAACAGCACTGGCGGTAGATGAGAAAAACACACAATCTTTCATCACACCATCATCCTTGGGAAATCCAATTTATTGCTGTTGCTCTCATCCTAGTGCGCAGCACACATGTGATTGCCGCGTGGTACAGCTAACAACATGGAGTATACTGTGTACGTGTGTGTGTGTGCGTGAGTGTGTGTGTGTGTGGGTGTGTCCCATTTTGTGTTGTACGGAGTGACATTGTGGTTTCATTTTCCAGGTGATTATAAGAATAATTCTGTGCAGGGAAGATAAACGGTCCTTGCTTCAGAAGTGTATGTGAATGGTTATTTGTGTGTGTAGAGACCTGAATATTCACATTCAAAGTAGAGTAAACAGTATACAAAGATTTTATTGTAGGTCACTTTAGCAGATTTTAAAGGTGATGTTATTGGTTGTTTTGGAACCCAAATAATTAGTGTAACACCCCATGGTATGGGGCCAACAGAGAGATCGTTGGTGTGGATACACACATTCATGCAGCAGTTCAGCACACACAGCACTTTCCCAATGTAAAGCCAGGTTAAGGTGACAACAAAATACATAATTTAGATTTTGAATCTATTCACACATAAAAAACTGGACCACTAATCTCTCACTTTTCAAGTTGATGGGACAGTGGTCTCTCGTGACAGCTGTACTGTGAGGTTGTTTGTAACTCTGAATACAAATTTTTGTTTGTTTGGTTTGCTTCATATTTCCTATCAATTTCATTCATGGGTACTCCAAAGGCCATATTTTGTTGTGTAAATATGCGAAGGTAAGTCACAGTTGACTTTGGTAGTGGATGACCTGGCCTGCTGTACCTGTGATTGGCTTACCCCGCCCTAACCCCTGCATTTCATTGGTCAGAGATGTATCCCATTCCAGCCATGACATGTTTTTTTTTTCATCCTTCATGGTTTCATAACACATTGTAAGCGTTTTAGAGTTTGCTCTACTCTACAAGTCACATTAATTCATGATATATTATTTTTATATGTATATATATATATTTCTGAAAAAAAAGATTCTCTGCATATTTTAAGCAAAACCATTGCCTCACAGCAAGAGGGTTCCAGGTTTGAATCCCAGCTGGGGCCTTTCAGTGTAGAGTTTGCCTTTTCTCCCCTCGTGTATGCTTGGGTTCTCTGAGAACTCTGGCTTCCTCCCACCATCCAAAAACATGCATGTTAGGTTAATTGGTGTCTCTAAAATTGTCCTTAGGAGTGAGTGTGAGCGTGTGTGTGCTTGTTTGTCTTGTTTGTCTCTGAGTTGCCCTGTGATGGACTGGCGGCCTGTCCAGGGTGTACCCCGCCTCTCGCCTAATGACCGCTGGGATAGGCTCCAGCCCCCCCGCGACCCGACCAACAGATTAAGCGGGTATAGAAAATGGATGGATGGATGTTTTAAGTGAAACCGTTGCCTCACAGTAAGAGGGTTCCAGGTTTGAATCCCAGCTGGGGCCTTTATCTGTAGAGTTTGCCTTTTCTCCCCGTTTATGTGTGGGTTCTCTAGGAACTCTGGCTTCCTCCCACCGCCTAAAAACATGCATGTTAGGTTAATTTGTGACAATAAAATTGACCCGAGGAGTGAGTGTGGACATGGATAGTTGTTTGTCTCATTTGTCTCTATGTGGCCCTGTAATGGACTGGCGACCTGTACCCCGCCTCTTGCTCAATGACATCTGGGATAGGCTCCAACCGCCCCTCAACCCTGAGTTGGATTAAGCAGGTATAGAGACTTGATGGATGGCTTTTAGTGACGTATTACGCTCCTTCTGGTACAATTTTGAAAGTATGTATTCTCCATATGTGTGTGAAGTCTCCACTACACCACTACTTTTATTACAGATTGCTTTTCTTTGTCTGTTGAGTTGATTTGACTTGTAAATGTAAAAGTGGATTCATCTGTGGGCCTGCCAGTTTTTTTGCTTTGAGTTTTAATCAAATACACCTCTACTGTACAGTCCTCCACTGAGTAACACAAGCACACTCACACCTAAGCCTCAACATTATTTACAAAAGCATTTGAGTTGCTGACAGCTCCTAGGTCAGGGGCTCATGGTGCCTTAGGAGCGGAGGCCTGGGTGATGATTGAAAAAGGGATGGAGCCAAGCGCTCGCTCGATGACGACTCACAAATTTGTGTGCTTTTGTGTGTGTTTAGCAGAGACTGACTCCAACAGAGGCTGTGTTTGTTGGTCTATTTACAACCACTTGCAGACACAAGGACATGAATATGTGTTGGATAACTTTCTGGGACAAGCTGCTTGGCATCAGCAGCCACCACACCCTGGCAACGAGAAGTCTAGTCACCACATGTGTGTGTGTGTGGGGTTATAATAATTTAAAGTTGACTGCTCCTCATTTCTCCACCTGCCAACCTGGCATCATTCTTTTCTCTCTGTGAGTCTCATAAAATTTACCAGATGTTACAGATTAGTCAGCATTGCACTTTGGCTCTCGTCTCGAGTCAAATGCCATCACCCCAAGCCACCCCTTGGTAACCATAAAGGCTTGAGGTTAACCAAATGAAGGAGGGCAACAAAATATAGTTGGGCATTGTTTGCAGATGGGAAACCTTATTGGTCATAAACATGAGAGGCTCTGATCCAGCTGTGTTTTTAGTCATTACTGCAATGTAGCCTCAGAGGAAAAAAATTTCGCTCAAACTTTTCAGCCAGTCATGTTCTGCTCAGTGGTTCATACATGGTTGACAATATGTTGAAGAGTAACTATGGCATTTGGCGACTCTTTTTGTCAAACAAATTATGACTGAGTGCCATTGAGAACGATGCTTGACTCTATATAGAGAGCTAGTAGACATCAATTTTTTTTTTTTTAAGTTCCATTATATTCAACCTATTGTCATAAAGCAATTTTGCTTGTTTTATATCTGAAATATTCTTGCTAGATTATGATTTTAGATTTAGGGTTCAAACTAGGCTTAACTTTTGCTGATTCTAAGCCAGCAATTGGTATTCTGTTGTTGGTTATTTGGAGAACATTTGTCATGCATTTGTTGTCTCGTTGATGGAGATGTTCTCTTTATTTGCATGAGTTTTCCTATGCTTCAGTGCACTGAGCTCCCTTGCCCATTGTTTGTAATGGTATCTTTTTCATCTGTTTGTTTGGATGGATATGGATTTGAATACCCTCCCAATTTTCCTGTGGTAATTTCAGCAAAGCTTACAATCTCAGATAGACAAAGCATATGGAATTTCTTTGACAGTGAGCCATTCAGTATTTTGAATGGGAAACTTGACATTGTGTTGTATACCTATTGTTCCTAAATGGGTTGAACTGGTTGTACCAAAATGTCCCAAAACTATGGAGAAGAAGGTCATTTCTGTATGTAAATTCAGACCAATTTCCTGAATACTTCCTCCTAATAACTCCAGCATTCACATACACACACATATACTCACAAAAGGGATTTAACTAACTCTTAAACCTCCTTAATTACAAACCCAAACATCACCACATATATACAATGCCACACCACACCAGGACATTGATGTTTTTGGTGTTTGTAGTTTCTAACATGTCAGGCAGACTTTTTTTTAACTGCTGTATGATTGCACAATTGCATCTATGTCTGTGTATAAGTCGAAGTTTCTGTGTGTATTCAGTACTAAGGTGCTTCAGATGTTCTGGAACCTCAGGCCCTCTGGCTTCAGCCAGCTGGAGTTCTCCAAATTAGCCCAGCATTTCATTATGCTGCTCCTGTCTCCTCATCTTCCCTCATAGCCAGCTCTCTCCTATTCTACATCCTCACCCCCCTGTTTTTCCTCATTCCTGCCCAACATCAATTATTTTCATTCTTGCCAAATCTGCCTCCTCTGCCCCAATATCCTCTTCCATTATCACTCCTTTCCATTCCCCTTTTTATTTCTATATCTGGCCCCTATTATTTTATCTATTACCGTCCGATTTTGCAGTTGTCTATATTACTATGAAAAATTTGTAAATGACCTCAATAAGTTAAACAGCGATCAACAAAAGAGACAAAAATTTAGACTCTCTGAAACTGTAGCCACCTGCTCTCCCATCTCTTCACCCTTCTCTGGTCTTCCCCTCTTGTCCTGCCATCTCTTCCTCCCCCCTATCCATCCATCTCTCTCTTCTCATCCCCCTCACCTCCCTCCCTCCTCTCCCACACTCCCTCTCGTCTTTTCTCTTACCGCTTCTGATATTTAGCTCCAGGTGAAACAGTGAGCCAACCCTTGCACTGCGTCTGTATATGAAGCTTTTGTCCTCTTCCTTGTAATTGCACCGAAGCTCAATGCAGAGTGTGAGTTTGTGTGTCTGCAACTACGTGTACTGTGTATGTATGTGTCAGAGAGAAAGACCAAAAAGAGAGGAGAGGATGGTGTGGGGGTGCGGGGCTGTTTGAGCATGAGTCTGTGTGTGTGTGTATGTGAGTGTGTGTATGCACTTTTGTTTGTGTGAGTCCTTTGCTTTTCATCTGTTGCCCTTGGTGTAATTCTCAACCCCACTCCCAGCTGGCTTTTCAGTACCTACACATACAAACACACATTATTTTGCACACATACACACTAATAGCCCTGAAGTTCCATTGTTAGCAGGTGCGTATCATTTATGTTAGCATTAGCAGAGTTAGCCTACTGTAGCCACCATGCCCCCCAGTGAGTCTGTCTTTCTCAATAGAAGCCAGGGGTTTCTCTTCATTCTAGGCCTGTAGGGAGGGCCACAGTTGTGCGTGAATACATACACACCGACACACACGCACATTGGGGGACCTGAGGGAGGGCCAGTAACTGAGCCACCAGCCAAGGGAGCTGGACCAATTACATTGTTAGGATAAATGTAGCGCTGGCTATGCATGGATTGTGGTACTTAACAGCCGGCGCAAAAAAGAAAAACCCTCCCTTCTTCCCTTCCATTGCTTTCTATACTCCTGTTCACCCGGGTGTTTTCAAATGGAGGGAATTTAAAAACAGATTTATGGGTCAGTTAAATATAGAAGGCAAAACTGATTCCCTAACCAGCCAACCCTCCTCTATAACTCCCTGCTTCCATCCCTCCCTAGTATCACAACCATCCTTCCATCTCCCCAGTTTTTGTCTCCATTTTCCTCCCTTTGGTCTTTTATAAAATGATATATCTCTTAAAAAGGATGGAACAGTTCCCCCAGTGGAACGCTCAAACACAAATTGACAATCCGGGCCTTGTGGTTTAATAGGCACCCTGTATCTCTCTCTCTCTCTCTCAAGCTTCCCCTCCCTTTCTTTCGTTTCTCATTCTTTCTATCCTCTTCCCCCTCCCACCTTCCTCTTTCCTGTCTCTTATTCTCCTGACCAGTGAGGACTTATTAAATGAAGCCTTAACTAAATCTGAGTTAATGAATTATTCTAACACCTATGATGTGATTATTGTAATTAATGGACCCACGTACCTACCTTCACACAGGTTTTCTAAATGAACATCTCGCTCAGGTCTAATGTCTTTTTTTTTTTCTGACAAGGATTTAAAGCTTCATCTGTGTGCCTTTCCTCCTCTTCAACTAACAACACCAAATGCAATGTGGGATAGGAATCTGGGTCTTACAGTAATTTTTCTTCTCTTTGGAGAGAAAAAAAATAGTCATTATTATTCATATTATGGTGAATGGTTAATAAAACCAAGAGCACTTAAATTAGTGTTTAAAGGATTAACATGGTTTCTATGTATGCATTTCTTTGTCAATGCTATTTTCTGAAGGGAAAATAATAATAATTGCATCATTTTCTTTTCATTTTGTCAGCAGGCTGAAGTCCATTTGATGGTATTGGGGTATGTTTATATATGTTTATGTATATCTTCTGGAGAGGAGGGGTCTTCTTGACTAAAAATGTGTTTGCCTCACCATACTGAGAATTGAAAATGTAAGGTTTAGCAGGTTTTCAGCAGCTCGAATAGAGGTGCGAATCTTTCCTCCTCAACACATACTACCTTCCAGCACTAGCACAGACATGCTAAGATGCTTTTTTATAAATACATATGCACTACACACACAGACACACATGTACAAACTCTGCCTGCTTTCTGCTAATCCTGTGCACTCGCACAATCCATTTTTAGGGCTGCGCTAATGCAGCTGCGCCAAACAGGCCACAAGTTGGATTCTCTTTCCAAGACATAAGTCTCAGTTTCAGGCCATGCTTGAGATCCTGTTTCACACAGATCTGTACTGATCAAAGTTCTGGTAGAATAAAAGCTGATTATTTGACATGGAAAAAAAAGAAATAAAAAGAAATAAAAACTGGTGTTGGCGCGAGATCACGAACTTTGGCCAAGTCTTTCATCCATAAGCCAATGTATATGGGGCAAACGTTCGGTACACTTTGATTTTCTAACCATTTAATAGGGTTCGGTTATGCTTAATCCAGTTTTCTCAGCCAAATATTCCTCCAAGCTGCTTATCATGGCTGAATAAAGTGTATATTTAAAGTATTGCTGTTAATGCTTCCAGTCTAGTCCAATCTAGTACCAATAATCTGCTGTTAGGAAGGGAACACCCAACCTTATCATAATGTAATCCATAGTCGATCTAGATTAATGTAAATTGTTTCACAAATATTCAATTTCACAAATATATTTTCTCCAAACTATGAAGAAATCCACGCAATACTGTAGATATGCTCTGTATACCATCGCATTGTTATGGAGAAAAAAACATAGTTGTCAGACTCACCTTAGCAACCTCTTAGGGGAGTTTTATTAACATATTCAGCAGAGATACATGTCATACAGCAACATACATGTATGAAGATGCCAAAGACAATTGATTGCAAGATTACTTATACCTTCTGATAACCTTCTGTGTGTACATTGTCAAAAAACAACTTCAATCTGGTCCCATTGTATCTGAGTTCCACAAACATCTTCTGTTATTACCTTGCAACCTGAGTCTGACCTTGCTCTTTCAGGGCAGAGACCAAACAACATGTGGCATGAGCAGTGGTAAGACACAGCCCATCCCCACAGTATCAAAATCTCATATGATTTACACACTGGCCCTGTTTTTAATGTGGATCATATCATTTTTGGTGTTATTGTATAATTTACTTGCCTGGTATGCAATTTGACCACTATATCACCACTCGCTTACCCTCCTCTTAAAATCAGTTGTTTATCTTTCTTTATCTGCTGGAAGACCTGATTGAACTATGCGGCCAACTGAACTGAAACTGCAGCATATCAACGTGAGGGTCAACAACACAGATTCAAAGAGTCAAGGTTTTAAAAGGAAATACATCTAAAGGTTAATCTTGTTAACTTGATAACTTTTTTTATTATAATTACTAGCTAGTTTGTCAACTTAAGCAGAAGTGTTTTTAAGGCAAATTGTTTAAGTGGTTCAAAACTAAAATAATCTAATTATTGCAGGTGGACGTAAGTTGTGGAGCAACATTGTGATAGTGTCTATGTAGGGAAAGCCAAAATGTTTTCCCAACCGTCCAAATACTGGTCTATGTTGGATGTAGACTTAGTTTATTGCTGTCCTGTAACACAGAAAATTATTCTCTTATAGCATCATTAATTATTACACTTTATCTGCATTGGATAAACAAATTATGGAATATTTTTTTAACTTTTTGCCTAGTCACTGCATTTGTAATGTGTTACATTACGTTGCAAAACTTGAAAATTTTGGGGGGGGTTTTCTTGTTTTCTTATCCGATTTTTTTATATACCTATGCCCAGTGAGCATAATTTATGTTTTTCCACATTTGTGGTCTTTTATATATTAGGTTACCAAAGCGGAGGTGCACACATCTCCCAGGCATGCTCACTGTGTGGAGATGTGAGGGGTACAGGGTTGACCCATGTAGACCCTCGGCTGGTCTGTATGTGCTCTGCGCCTGCAGCAAAAGGCAGCCCAGAACTGATGAGAATCCCTATAATTGGCCCAAACCTGCACACATGGCCTCAAGCTTCTCCATTCTACATTGCCAATGAGAGAGTGGAGGATACAGATGGAGAAAGTAAAGCGGGAAAAAAAAGAACTGGCCTGTCTGAAGATGTGTTACATGCTGGTGTCTGTGACAAGTTTGTGTTAACAAATTCTGAATAATGGCTTTAAATGAAGCAGCTCTCCTCATTTAAATAACTTACTTTTCTATGCAGTGTCAATAAAACAATGAAAACTTGAAAGGACATGAACATGTATTATTTGCTACTGCTTAGAGTTTTTATTTCATTTATTTATCCAGTGTTGTTTGATTTTATATCTATTTAGTGCATTGTTTCTTTTCTGTGTTGATCCATAAATTACTCAATCGCTGCATTTTTATTGTCAGTGCATGTGTGTTATGTTTGTGGATGGTGCACCACTGCACATGGGCCTGCTATCTCCTAGCCACACTTCTGGGGCTGGCAGTGGGACAGAACATCCTGAGGGTCTAAACTTTCCCCGGACTCCACAACCCCTCCCTCCTCTCCCTGTCTCTCCGTCTGTTAGCCATCCAAGAATATGCCAGTCAGGTTATGGGCAATTTGCATGCTGCCCTCCTGCCATCTTCCACCTCCTCTCTCATCCTTGCTCTTCCTCATTCTCCTATTTGGACTTTTCCTTATGCTCCTTTCTTCACCTTCTCTTTGCATCTTTCCGTCCCACATAATGTCTCCACATACTCTCCCTGATCTTTCCTTCTCTGGCCTTTGGCAGCCGCTGTAATCCCACTGCAGGAAGCAGTGTCTGTTCATAGCTCAGCACAGTACGTGTGGTGACACCCTCTGGACATGTTGGCACGCTTGCTGACAGCTTGATCAACTTGAGCAACCCAGTGTTGCAGAGAGTAGCAGGCTAGCATTAGAAACAGTACATTTTTAAAATTGGGGCAGTATTAAGAGGATTTTTCTGTTTGTGTGTTATTTTTGAATTGTAACTAATTTCATAATCAAATTCTCAGGGATTTTATTTGGAAAAGATTTTTTTATTTTTTATTTCAAAGTTGTTTCAGTGTTTCTGTATTAGATGGTATAGGTTGTTTTTTCTCTTAAAGTGCCAATTCAAGAGTAAAGCTAATCCGAATTCATCTTTTGAAAAGCAGCCAAAATAAAATGTTCATCAGTAAAATCTTCATTGACTGTTTTGAATTGACTAAACCAGGCTGAGTAGTGTGTAGAGGCAATAGGCTACATTGCTAGAGGCTGTAATTCAGTAGAAGAAGTAGTTGTCCAAACCAGAAACAAAATTGAAAGAGAAACAGATCAAAGTAAACTGTAGTGGACATCCTGAAGAGTAAAATGGGGAGAGCTCTTCTTTAGCTGATACTTCTATGTCTGGAAATATCTGGGCAATTATTTCATATTTGGAAAATCACATGAGATCACATGAGTTTACAGGCTCAGGCTGGAAACAGTCAGTGAATCATGTCATTCTAATGTTTGCTATGTGTGAAGTAATTCACTGAGTTGTTTCAACTCCCCCGAACGCAAAGCAACTCTTCAAAACAGGCAAGCGTGCAAACCTCTTTGTGCAGGAGTGGACGTTTTTTCAAATTCTAACTATAATCAACTTTTCTTAATCAAATCTTTTAAATACGAATCAAAGTCTTCATGGAAATCTGGCAACTGACTGATGTAAAAGGACTTTTATTGAGACAATATGTGCTGTGTAGTACATGACTTCAGTTACACTGTGCTCAATAAAACACATCCTTAACAAATGTTGATTACTATAGAGCAAACCCACCATATATGATTAATACCTGAACAGTGAATATTAACAATATAACTGCTCCCACTGAAGCTTTTTGGGTCTGCAACAGTCTGGATTGTATTTGTTGCTGTGATAAACAACATGAAGTAGTAAAGAATTAAGGTCCTAACATAAACTATCTATTATTCCATTTTCTAATACTGCCTTAAATTTAACAACCTTTTGTATTAAGTCGGTGTAAGATTTCAATATCTGCAAAAGACACAATTGGCCCAGATGTTTAAGCTGTTATAAATTTCCATGTAGTGCCGAGTTTGTCACTCCACTTGGTTACATTTACTTTCAAATACTTTACATCTGAGCACCCACGTCCTCATTGTTACTTAAGTAGATCCTAACTTTTAGTCATTGTATGAACAAAATATAGTGGGTAGGGAGAAAATATGGACACAGGAAAGGGCAAAAAAAACCATTACTTAATGTTATTGATTGGCCATATACAACATTCCCACTGTAAAAGGGCTGGTGTAACTTCACATCAGCATAGTAACAAATATACGAAAATGCACCAGTTACTGCAGCAGGACCTCTTTTGAAAAGGAATGATTAATGCAGACTCCTCCAGGGGTAAGGATGAGGGATGGATGGATGCTAAAGAGGGGAGCCTGGCAGCTAGCTCCTAATGCTACAGGGACACTGACAAGAGGGAGGGAGGAGAAGGAGACAGAACATCCAGGGGCAGGAACGCAGGAGCAAATACACACATACATGGGGAGGATTTTGACTCTTTAATCTTGCTCTGTGTTGCTTTGATAAGGAAGGAAATCCTTTACTTGCAACGAAGATAGAGCTGTTCTCCTTTTGTCTTGAAGTTGCAGGCATGTTTTTACATGAGCAATTTATTTGTGACAGACTTACAAATTAATATTTCCTCCAAAAGTCCTCCAAAAAAATCAAAGAGTGCACCCAAGTTTAGTGTGACTTTGGGGAGTTTTTGTGATGATACAAGTCGGCCCTAATGTGATGACTGTGCATGGATTACTTCTCTATGTAAATTAAATCAGCACTAGCCAAAGCTGTGAGTTTTTACCAACCTACAAGCACACACATTCTTCTGTGCCTGTCAATCAAGTTTGTCAAAAGCAAATGCACACCAGTACGGCAACAGATAATTGGATCCCAACTATAGCACAGTTGTCACTTTTCCCAGCCCTAATGTATTTTGTACATGCAAAAATCAAGGCATCTTTGACTGTTTACATGAAAGACAGTCACTGAAAACTATTGAATGCTAGCTTAAGTCTTTATACTAACATCTCTACTTATAACAACAATGTGTGTGCACTGTTGACCAATCATAAAAGACCAATACCAATAGTTCTCCTTTGGCAGGCATTCATTAAAATGGGACATTTCAAAACTGCCACTTTTCATTGGGCGCAAACATGCACACATACAGGTATATGCTACAGAAATGTTATGTAGCCGTCAGAGGTGCAGAGCTCTGTTTTGAAGCTGGCTCAGGCTTTGAAGTCTCTGACCTTTTGGTCTGGCTCGTCACACAGAACTGGATTGTCAAGTTGCCTTGTGTCACAATCCACAGTGACTGCAAGCAGAAAGTAATTTATTAGAATTATATCTTTTTCTGTGGCATAGACAGAGCCCAGAACAAAACTGTACAGTGTAACATACATGCACACACAACTACAGCAGCAGTCATAACCACCAACATTGGAGTGTGAAGACTATGATTGTATTTGTCTTGTTATGTTGCACGTGTTGGTCAGAACAATTAAAGCCCATCTCATCCATTCAACAACCCTTCCTGTGCACATGAAGAAACTTGGGGAAAAGACAGTGAGAGTGAAGCAAATGAGAGGCATTTTCCATTCTCAAATCCTTTTAGCATGATAGAAATCCGACATTAAGTCATGTCAGGATCAAAAGTGTTCTAAAAGACTCAGACACTCACACATACACATGGTAGAAATATAAAGTATATGTATGAACAAAGCTCTGTTACATAAGTGTATGACTTTGTTCTTTTGTGTCCATTTGTGGTGGGGAGTCGTGCATACATCTGTTTATGAGTGTGTTGTGGCATTTTATGTCTCTTAGGAGTGCTTTTTTTCTTTCCTTCTTCTAGACAGTTACTCATGCACTTAATTTATGGCACACCTGCAGAGTGTGTGTGTGTGTGTGTGTGTGTTCATGTCTATGGGGCTTTCTGTGTGGTTACTTTCAGGCTCACAGTGGAACTGTTGATGAAGGAATGCTGCTCCCTCTGACTCATCACATGATTTGTCTCTTACTTTGTGATCACGACGCAGGCAGATGCCACACAATAGGAAGGCGATGAGCAACACCCAACAGCATGGTTTTAAAATTACAGATACGAATGGAATGCACAAATTTAAAGATTAGCTTGTCTTACCAGCATAAAACAACTTGTTATTTAAATAGCATAGCTTAAAAATGGATTAAAGTAACTGATCCCAAGCCATAAAACTGATGACTGACTATATGTTTTAAATTTAGCTTGCCATGCAAGCATTAGAGACAACGCACCCACTCACACTTTAGCCACAAACAAACCTAAAAACTACTCCATGCCTTAGAAGAAATTGAGTGGTGTTGGATACATGCCGAGCCAGTGTAATCACATAATCAATGACTAAAAAGTCCAGTCAGCCACCCTTTCTTAAGAAAGACACTGACAGACAGGCTATGGGAAAGAGCTTGGTGAGAGGTATTTAAAGTTTGCATGTGTAAAAGCTTTGATCAGGGCCTGAGGTGGATGGACACTATCATTTACATTTCTGCTTTCATTCTGTCTCCTGATGTCTGGTCTATAGAGGATCACTTCAGCCTTTTGCGATCTTTTGCTGTCTTTCAAATACACACTTTGCGCTGTCAGATGCATAAATACATGCCATGCTTCTAGTAAAGCCTCCAGGCTAATAGAGTCTAATTACATGAAATATGACTTAAAGGTTGCAGCTGTTTGAACAGAACTTTACTTTTGGCTATACTATGAGGCAGATGTCCTCAAGGCCCACTTAATGTGGATAGAAGTAAAAAAAAAAGTGTGATAATCTTACAAAAAGTAACCCTCCGCCTTCTTATGAGATTACTTTGGGCAGATTTTAACTGGAATTAAAACCAAAATGTGCTCTATCACACGTAAAGGAATGGCTAACTATTAGAATATTTCAAAAATATCCCTCAAGCTAAAAGAAATGGTCTTCTTGTAAATATAGCTTACAATATAATCAGCGTATGTGGTAATAACGTCCAGCATGACTTTTCTTTATTTAAACAACCAGCAAAAAGGCTAAACCATCTGCTCAGCATAAAACATTGTCCTTAACCATAAGCCTGACCTATTCTTCTTGCAAGTCAATGTGTGTTAAAACGGCATTAACTTTAGGTAACACTAAATTATGAAAGAATCTTTCAGGGCAAAAGTTTAGTGAAAGTTTGCATTTGTTGTTTTGTCTTTTGATTCTCTGCAGTTTTCCGACCATGTGTTTGTGATCAGCAACAGCACATGGCACAAGTATTGTATCCTGGGAAAGAAAGGAGAGAGATGGGGCCCAAACATCCTGAATTACAAAGGAAAAAGGAAAAGGGACAAAGAAAAAATGAGAGATCATCTCTTTATCAAGGCAGCATGCTTATGAGTTCGCTTGGACAGTGCTGGTAGATGAAGTAAATATATCTCAAGATGACATTTCTCTTTGCTTTTCTTTTTCCCACCCCTACTGTCTCACGAGACGCCAAGAACATTAAAGTACCTGTTAGGGATCAGCGTTAAAAATGGCTGCTGGGTGGTGACAGTCAGGAGTAGCAGCGGAGCGACTACCACAAGCCCCCGCAGCCATGTGACAGTGATGTGATCTAGTTTAAACAACAGCTGTTTGTGATTCCAGGGGAAATTAGGAGCAAGATTCCCCTTGAGATGACAGTGGCTTACCACTCCAGTTATCTAAATGAGATGTCTTCACATCTCAGGCGCACTCGTCTCGTAAAAAAAAACACACCGCCTTCTTCTTTCTAGTCTCCGATGTGTGATGCTGTTACATCACTTTATCTCTAGGATTTGGCTATGTCTTTCCACTTCTGGTGAAACACAGACTGGCCAACTCGCTGTTTTATTATGTATCAGTATGTTTGCTCTTTTGCTGCCTTCTTCTTTTAGTTAGATCCTATTTCATGTCACAGTGTCCCTTCTGATATTATGAATATCACCTGTTGTTGTTCATGTGTTCCTTGTGTGCATTAAGCCATCTTCCTGCCTGCCTTGGTGCTGCATTGAAATGATTAGTGAGACGTTTTTTTATTAAGCTTGCCTGCTTTCTGGGCATGTGAATACTTGTAGAGGACTTAGACCACACTCTTCTCCATCCCCCAGACTTACCCTTCAGCAATCCCTGCCACATTCCATAAAATTTTGCAACAGAACAGAATTAAACAGAGATAATCTGTAAATGTGGCAGAATTGTGCCTGCTTTAAATTCCTTTTAAACCCTATATTTAATCCCTCTGTGATTGTTTTCTTTTTTTAGCCAGATGCATTGTGGTAGCCTAGAAATCTAGACGCCCCTAGCGACCGCAAATTGAATGTTGAAAGTTGTGGTCGTTTTGCGAGGCTGAAAATCGAAACTTAATCAGGCCAATCAAATCATGAGGAGCGGGGTCGGAGGCCGGGCTACCTGGTGACGACAGAGGTGACGACGTTTCAGTGTGTAGTTCCAGAGACAGGTAAACAATGGCTGCGCCCTGCGAACAGCCTTTCGATTTGGCTTTGGCAGCAACTAGAAGATTTAAATATACATTTTTCTTTGCGAGACGAACAGACAACTGCACTTAAGTTTTTCTTGAAAAAAAAAGGATGTTTTTGGAGTTTTGCCCACTGGGTACGGTAAAAGTTTAATTTACACTCCACCATGTACTTTCCGTCGCGCTGACTACGTAATCCTTCTTCATCACTCTGATTGGTTGTTGCGCCATCCTTTTGCGTGGCGTTGAGTGCAGAGGCAACTTAACAGACAACCGTTTATCCCGCCCACACTGCTATCCAGCTTCACTAGACCCCTGTACAGCTTTTTGCTGTAGGGGTCTGGCTTGCTAGGCTAGCATTGTGGTGCTTTAGCACTGACATGTGTGAATGAACTTGTGAATACAAGGAGTGACCACAGATATTGATTAAATGTAATCATATTGGAGATGAATGTCAAATCTTATGGAAGTAAAAAGCGGCAATGACAAGAAAATCCATTTGGAGACACTAATGTGAGCAACATAGCAAGTGTCTGTGCAAATTGGTGGTGTAAAAGACACATAGTAATACAAACTGCTATAATGGAGTTCAGCATGACTTGTAAATCTTGTGTCTTTGATTACGTTAAAACATGCAAACACAAATATCTCTATGTAGGCATCTTTTAAAGTATTTTTTAAGAAAGTTAAAATAAAAAATAATTAGCCAACTTTAATTTCTGAAAAAACATCTTGAAATTCATCGAATGTGGAAAAACCAAAAGCAATGGAAGTTTCTATAAACTGAATGTTTTTCATCTTGACTCACAGGACTTTAGGGAAGTTGAAAACCACATAAAGAAACATTTGGATTCCAAATTTGACTGACGTTAACCTTTAAGTACTTGCAGTGCTCCAGTGTTTTTTGGCAAACCCAGAATCCCAGCTACCCCGTGAAACCCTAGAGAGGTCCTGGCCACCCAATACCCCCACATATCTTTTACCAGGTCGTATTGTTGCTGTTCCGTGTCAAGTTGTTACCAGCCAACACATGTGTGTGTTTAATTAAAGTTAATAGCCGCTATTAAATGGAGTTGCCATTATGGATAAGGAACCTTTATGGGTGCTTAAAAAATTAAGCACTTTCTTTGAAGTATGAACCATGTTATGAGTATGAAGAGAAAAAGTTATGGAGTTAAACGCATTCAAATGATATTTACTTTTTTGTCCATAAAACACCTGGGTTTGATGTCAAACTTTATTATCCTAGAAGAGGTATTAATTGGTTATTTTAAAAAGATTATATTGGCCACGTCAAGGGTTTTACAAACTGAAAAGCACATTGGCAGCATATGTGTGAATACTGATGTATGGGAAAGGGAAAAGGCACAAAACTCTGCTGAATGGAAATACAGCTTGAAATAGTTTAGCTTTCTAACTAGGGTGAAGATGCCATGCAACACAAAGTCTTTGTTTGGGTTGAGTAGGGGCTTTGCTTCTTCTGCCATGTTTTTGACTAACTATATCATCTGTGAGTTTCACTGTTGAAAACTAGAGAATCTGACAAATTCAAAGGATGAAAAGTTTTTACAATTTTCAGCTGGTGTCATGCTACGTTTGCAGTAATGTAATCTATGCTTGAAAAAAAAAGAAAAGAAAAGAAAGTCACATAAAGAATATCCAGCGTGAGAAAATCACATCTGTACTCTTCGTTCTCTGAGCTGTTATTCGTGCATTCCTAGAGCTAAAAGCTTTGTTGTCAAGTTCTAGCAACAAAAATAACTTCTCACACCAGACTGCACATTGGCCACCAGTACTCCCACAAATATGCACTCATTCATCAAATCAATGCATTCCCCTCCCATTCACAGAGATCTCCTCCAGCAGAGAACAGCGCAGCCCGGCACAGCAGCAAACTAGACATGTCTGTTGGAGACTTCACAATGGTTCAGCAAGCAAACATACTTCCCTTAAGGCCCTTGGGACAAACACAGCATCAAGCAGAGGAACTCCATGAGTGGCTGCTGCTGTCTTTTTTTTTTTTCTAGAACTTGTGTTTTTCTTGAAGCGTGTGTTACTCAGTATGCATAGTGTGTTTATAAGTGTGTCAGAGGGCTGTTGTACCTGTGTGTTTCCCTACAAAGAGATGAGTTTCCACTAAAAAGTTAAATTGGTAATAGCACGCGTTGCTTAATTGCACATCAGTAAAGTTGGCTTGGCTTTGAATGAAGAAAAAAGTGTTTGGCTTCGTCCTCCATCTCTTGACAACTCAATGCATGTCAGTTATGTAACGCAGTGGCACTAAAGCACATTGGAGGAAGAAGCACACTAGTTTAAAGGAAAAGGCATCACCATGGGGTTGGCTTAATGAAGAGAATCTGTCCTACGGCAGTATAGTGTGCGTGAATGTGATTGTGGTGGTGAAATCTTAAACAGACGGAATAGAGGAGATGAGAAATGTTTTTACTTTTTTTTTTTCAACATTTTACTTTGTTTTAGCCTTTGCTGATCTATCTTCACTTAAACTACCAATTCCTGTGGGCATCAATTATCTTTTCTTGATGATAACTAATCATTAATTATGTAATACACTGTAGCCATAGCTTATAGAGGGGAAGTGAAGCAGACTTAACTTTGGGCTTGATAGTCAGACATATTTTCCAATCAAATAAAAGTTAATTAAATGGGACATCATTCTGGCAAAGCAACAATGTTTTTGTCCTGGATCTTAAAGTGTTCTTGTAGTGACACACACAGCTCTCAGTGCGTTGGGATGAATCATTGAGCAAGTGGGGTGGGGGGTCCACACAGGTTGGCATGTCACACTAGGCCTGTCAGAAAACGCAGGTGGAGTGCACATCCTTCACCTCCCCCAGAATGACACCTTCCAAAGCAGATCCCCTGTCTACCCATTCCCCAGGCCCCAGATAAGAAGCTCATCTGTCATCCACTGGGGCCACATTAAATTTTAACTCTGGTTACCGAGTGTGGCCATTCAAACTTTTATCTCAAACCTTCTTTATCTTCTTTTCATTAAGTTCTCAAGCACTAATAGCCCTGCGAGTCTCCGCCGGGGTAAGGATGATGTTCTGAATAATGAAAGCTCATTATTTCTCCACAGAATGCTTGTTAATTCAAATGATGATATTAAAACTATAGTAGCCCTCAGCAGTCGGGTGATTTCTAGCATACTTTATCATGTATCAATATATACTCTGTTTGTCAAAACTGCCCCGAGCTTGGGCTGACATTCTCCTCCCGAGGAGTGGAGTGCTTCAGCAGGCCTGCAATACTCTAAGGTGACAACTGGCAGAGTTTGTGCCTTTAGGAGAGGAGGAGGGATGGAGGGATGAAGGCAGTGATGGGGAGACGGATGAAACTCAAAGAGCCGTCACTGTGCTCCCATGTCTATTCGACATTTTCCCATCATGCACACATGAATACCACTGTCACCCTGCCATCCAACCCCCACCCACACACATGCACACAGCCCAACACACACACACACACACACACACACACACACGCACACACACACACACACACACACACACACGCACACACACACACACACACACACACACACACACGCACACACACACACAATCCCATGCACGAATACACTCACATCTGTCATCCTCATCTGTCTTGCCTGATGTGTGCACATGTGAGCAGACATTTACGGATATTCACATAAGTTCATATGAAAACACATACACACGTGGTCGTTAACCTTTAATTATACATCTACAGCGTTTTATCTTCAACACATGAATTATGCCCAGGGTTGTTGATATGTTAATTATAAATTAAATTTGATATGTTTATTTTCTAATACTCATCATTCTTTCTGTGGTTGCACAGTATCCACATCATCGAGTGCAACTGTTACACTTTGTTAGATCAGGATTGTTTGTTGATTTGTCAGTGAACTGTCAGAATAGCTATCTATTTGAGATGACAGAGAGATTACAGAAATCTGCAAAAATGAAATAAGAAATAGGAAAAATAAGAGGAGCTGGGACCTAGTTTCATCTGTTCTTCCCTTTTTTGTGGAGTTTTCTTGCTACATAGTTTAGTAATCTCCTATTAGGCTGTGATATATTATATAAAACACATAGAATTAGATTTTTCAAATATGTGTCTTGGATATTAAAGATGATCAGATGTTGTGACATCAATAAATCAGTGCAAAAACTGATGACTTTCATTTGCTCCACTTTTCCCAACAATGTTCATTACTGTCACTTTTGACAGGCTGAATATATTGTTATTGCAGATGGACAGTGTTTAAGGCAACCTAAAAACCTTTAATAGAAAACACTTGTTTGAAATTAGAAAAATTTAAACAGAAGAATTCAAGTGTTTAAATTCTACAGAGAATCTCTCTACTCTAAATACATCTTCCATAGTTCATTACCTGAAGCACAGTATTTGTGTTTTGGCATAATTCAGAAAAATACCTAGTTTTTTTTTTTTTGTTATCAGCTTGAAATGCATATCTAAAGGGTGATTGTAATGACACTATATTTCAAATTGTGCAGAGGGCATATTTATCGGTTCCTCGAAAGAATGAAACAAAAAGAAGAGGAGTAGAAAAAAACCCTCAGGTGTCATAGATAACATGCTTTGATAGCTGTGCTTCTGGACACACCTTTGTAACTAAGGGCAGATGCAGGCAAAAGCTACAGATATACCCATTTCACATACATGTCCATGAAACCACATATTGGTCATATCAAACCAAAGGACAGAAGGGGGGGGGGGTTAAGAGTCAAAGAGTAGAGCTCCCACACGGAAGAATACAACACAACAACTACAACATGCTACACCAGCCTGACTGGTTGGTTTACTCTTTTTTGACTGACCCCCCCGCCAGCCTGTACAACCAGAATTTTTGTAACCTTTACCGATGGTATCAGGTTTCATAAGAGAAAGCCACCAGCACAATGCTACTAACCCACAGGTTCCATGGGCCACGGGTGGTATAAACATCTAAATCTTACACTTATGTCGATGATGCTATCGGGAGTCACAACAGCCTACAACTTAAAGAAAAGGTACATATAGATGCGGAGCAAGTAGAAATAACTTATGTACGATGTAACGATGGTATGTTGCTTTCGGAAAATGGCTTAGAGAAAAGGCAGTTGGAGATGTAGGAGTAGGTGAGGATGTCAAAGGTTAGGGGTCAGAGGTGGTAAATTTCAGGTTAAACCTCATGCTTCAAGGTTATAAATGTTCCGACTGGTTACATATGTGGGCTGGGAGAGGGCGGTGGTGCTGTCTTCCATTCAATGATATATATACTATGGCTGCTTCCTAAAAGATACTCAGTATATTAACTCAAATATTTCTCAGATAATTTACCTGTCCCGTTTTACTTTGTTTTTTTTCACTGATTAATTCGTGTTTTTGTGTCTTTCTTTTCATGGCGTTTTTTAATCTTGCTTTATGCCCCTGAACTTTTCCTTGAAAGGCCTTTAAAGGAGCATAGTGAGTACTGAGAGAATGGCAGGCAGCCAAGGACAGCAGACCTGGGGGTAGACAGCATTAGTCGGGAATTAGACACACTCATGCTCAGACTGGCACACTGGCCATCACTACTGCTACACTGGCCTATGCTTGGTCCATTCTGCATCTGTGTGTGTGTCTACATGTGTGTGAGAACAAGTGAATGTTGCCAGTTGCCAGTGGCGGTTCAGTTAGCCTCTAACAGGACAGTATCTCAGCAAGCAGAGCCCAGTGCAGCACCAAAAAGGCAGCATCGGACTATAATTCAGCTTTCTTAGTCTGTTTGGGTGAAGAAAGGTTCAACAGAGATTAGCACACGTCTGGTCTTCCTGACACAACCACCTGGACAGAATTGAGAATTGAGTGTTTGTAGGTTTTTTCCTTGCTTAACCTTTAGCTTTCCATGGCCCAATAAACTTTCGTTTTGTCCTCTGACATTTGGAAATTGGAATGCAAAAAAAAGACAGCTGTTTGATGTAGATTATGCTTACGCTTCACTTAAGCTTATCTCTGAAGTCATGCAGGTAACTTGTTGAGCTGCTCAGGTGTCAGAATGAATTACATACACCTGAAGAAGCTTGAGCTTGTTCAAATTTTGTGCCGACGTGTCTTTATGATATATTACTCTATACCACACTAGTAATTAACGCAATACTTAAAATATGGTGAGAACATTCAGGTATAGATATAAGATGCACATAAAAAGTATTTACTCTGTGTTCCCCCTATGCAGGATCACACCATATTAAATATATGATATAAAATAGTGTCCTTTTTTTAAACTGTTTGTGGTGTTTACTTCATGTTTCTGTTGGCCCATAATCTAGCTTGAAAAGCAAGCCTTCCTCATCTCCCCCCAACTCTCCTCCCTTCCCTTTCTTAATGCCTTCCTCACTCCATATAATATACAGTGTGAGTGAAGCAGTGTAGAAACTGTTGTCCTACCTGATAATGGATTTGGTGGCCCCCCTGCAGGCATGAACCATTGGCACAAAGTGAATGCCACTGTGAGATCAATGGGAGAAGGGAGGAGAGAAAAGGAGTTTAGGAAGGGAGGGTGAGAAAGAAGATGATGAAGGGATGGGGCGGATAAAGAAAGAAATCCTGTGGTTTACCCTCTTTGCAAGCAGGGTAGGGTAAAGCTGCCGCCATAATCTGTTGTCAAGACACAAGGCCACTGTAATGTCTTCCATCAGCAAGTGGATTATGTGCAAGGGAATTGTAATTTACACCAGCTTCACTTTTATGTGTCGCTGAGCTTAAAAGTTAATAGCATTTAGCTCAACAATAGCCCAGCCACATCGAAACCGGTCTGCAGCGATCTACAAGTGAGGTGTGATTGAAGTGCAGTTGTTCCGAATCTCAAACAATAGGCTGTTCTCACTGAGCTAATTAGCTGATGCCTGCCTATCTCCACGCCACACATGTCTATTGTTGCTGTCGCTGCACGAATCTTTGTCTCTCTGTACTGGTACGTGCTATTGTTTGTGCAGGTTCTCTTCAGTAATCCTGTGTAACGGCTGCATGTTTTGTCTATAGAGTGCTAGATGTTAGTCCTTAAGTGACATGACTAGACATGTGTTTTAAACAATATTTGATTTTCTCTAAATTCCTCTCTTTACTTCTTGTTTCGGAGGAATTACGGGCCTTCGGTGAGAAATCCTCATGTTCAAACTCAAGTTATTGTAAATAACCATTTAAAAAAAATACATATTTATGATGTGAATAAAATCTCTGCAAATCTTAAAGATATGCTTCAGAGATTATGTTTAAAAACGCACTTTAAAAACCCAGTTTTATTTTAAATGAACAGCTATACAGTATGTACACAGAGTTTCTTTTTGACCCAGACAAGATGTAGGTCAGCCAATTAAAAATAGTAACAGTTTGGAGGGCAAGTCTGGTATTTTGAACATCCAGTACTTTGTTTCAGACTGGGAAAATTTCTCATGGTATTATTGAAGTGTGGCACTTTCAGACATGAGGTTGACCTGAGTTGCATTCCAAAAGCACATAGCAAATTGCAGTGAGAGTAAAAAAAAGGAAAGTCAAGCCAACCTCAGATATTTTCCCAAGCCACGATGCCCTTGGGGAAAGCAGGTGTGATGTTGTGAGGTGTCCTCTGCTCTCTCTGGGAGCAGTTGAGTGGCGTTTGTAAGGATTTAGAAATGGAATAAGGGTGTGGAGGGTTGAGATTTACACATAATCCGACAACATGAGTTATGTGTTTGTGAGTGTGTGAAAACGGTTGCTTTTAGTCAGCTGCACTTCCAAAACAGGTGGCAGATTCCCTCTGTCAATCATTGTGAAAGCTAATTGCAACCCTTAGTGTCACTGCAACAAAACTTTTTTTTTCTGTAAATACCAGGTGCTTACCAATAGTGTGTACGCCTCTTTGAACAGAGTCCTTGTGAGCTATAATATAGGGATGTGAATAGATCACTAGTTTAAACATAGTTGCAGTCCACAATATGAAGAACAGAGGGTGAATGTGAAAGGGTTTATCAATGCTCTTGAGTCAAGTATAAAAACAGCAACTGTCAAATGTCAACAACTTTAATTTACTCTCAAGGCTACTGCCGTACCCTTACAATTATGGGTGTATATTTGACAAAGTAAATTGAACTAGTAATAATCATTCATCATTTTACATCTTCATTACTCCACATGAAGATCTAAAAACATTGCCACTCTCTTCTCTGTTTTTTGAATTTGAAAGGTATTTGAAACATCATCAGGAAAAAAAAAAATACAAATAATTTGTATATAATTTAATTAGATCTCATCATCTCTGGTTCGTTTTAATATACCAGTAAGCATTTTACATATCCAGCATGCAAATATATGCAACGCATGTTCCTCTTAAGGTAACCAACTATACACATACGTACTGCAGGTAAGGGCTCAACCAGCTTTTTAGTTTCACTCCCCTCTTCTACCACACCCTGAGCCTAATATACTCTAAAGGTATATGAGGCAAATAAGTGCAGTCTTGAATAAGTAAAACTCCATTTCAGTACTCTGCTCTATTATTAATACCGAGCAGGCTGATCTTTGATTAAGCTACTCAAGTGTTCTTCCTGTGTGGGATTTTGATTAAGACTGGGCCGTGTCTTGGAGCAGCGGAAAATGGCGACTCTTTCCTCTCTATTCAACCCGTACTGCATGTTTGGTGTTCTGTATGCGTCTCTGTGCACCTGTAGTTCCTCCTTGATCACAAACTACCTTTCATAAAGTATCTTCTCTTTGACTTTTTCCCTCATTTTCACTCCATCATGATAACAACAGATCAAACAGATTACCTTTTTTTTGTAAGAGATAGCCATTCATCATTTGTCATGACATCAAAAAGTACCACAAAGAGCCATTAGGTTCAATACTTCCACATGCATCCCCACATCAGACAGGAGATGTTGGTTGTTTTAGAATATGTGTTGTGGCACTAAAACAAATGACCCCCTTTTCAATCTATTCGTCTGTTTTTCGTACGCTGTGTGAAGTTATATGATAGTTCCACATAATTGAACTGGCGTAGCAACTCTGCCACATTAGAGAACTGATCAGTGTACGGCTTGTTATGTGCAAGGACCGCCACACTAAAATCACCTGTCACTTAACCATGTTAAGAATTTTGCAAATTCTAAGCCTTCAAAGTAGTTGCAGCTTTTTTAAGATCTGGTTTGAAATTCTGCTTCTGTAGACTGCTCCTACTCAATGGATGAAGGGGAAAAAAAGATGCTGAAAGTAAATCATTTCATACAGTTTTAGTTTGAGTTAATGCTGACCCCCTCTTTAAACTAGGGTGACCAGTCATCCTCTTTTACCCGGGAAAAAACCTAAAAATTGCTCCCGGCTGGAATTTCAGAATTGTCTGGGATTTTGCTCTATCTCAGCCACAAATATGTTTACATTTCAGTCCACATACTCACTGTTTATCACACATTTGCTATCCTCATAGCCCTACAGCAGGGGTCTTCAACGTGTTTCAGGCCAGGGACCCCCAAACTGATGGAGAGTTGGAGCAGGGACCCCCCTACTATTTATATGGCATACAATTTTGTTTTATATTTAACGGGGCCTAGTACCGTGTATAAAAATAGCTACTCTGTTATTGTCCATTCAATACTAAGCTATTCAAATAATACACAGGTTAATATATTCATGTTTTTATTTTAAACATGTGCAAGGTACAGGGTGGCCGTGCCACTGCCATTTATAAACAAACATCTTGCATGCATCACAGTTATGCAGACATACACAACTTTATGTGTCTCTGTCACCGGACGACTGCAGCCCAGCAGACATACTGTGTCAGTGTTTGGAGGAAGTAAACACCTGGATGAGAGAGAATTTTCTACAATTAAATGAAGACAAAACTGAGATCATTCTGTTTGGTATCAAAGAGAAGAGGGTCAGCATTGGTAAATATCTTGAGACTCGGGACCTTACAATCACTGACCAAGTAGGTAACCTCGGAGTGTTGATAGACTCAGATCTGACTTTCAGCAGCCACATCAAAGCTGTCACCAAGGCAGATTTTTACCATTCCAGAAACATCAACAGAATTAAAGGTTTCCTCTCCCAAAAAGACCAGGAGAAACTCATCCATGCATTCATCTTCAGCAGACTCGATTACTGTAATGCTCTTTTAACTGGACTTCCCAAAAAGAGCATTAAACATCTGCAGCTCATCCAGAACGCTGCTGCTGGAGTTTTAACCCGGACTAAGAGATCTGAACACATCACACCCGCTTTAAAATCTTTACACTGGCTTCCAGTCAGTCACAGAATAGATTTTAAAAGCCTGCTGATGGTTTACAAATCCCAGAACGGTGTAGGCCCAAAATACATCTGTGATATGTTCAGAGAATATAAAGCTAGCAGAGCTCTTAGATCCAAGGACTCAGGTCAGCTGGTCCAGTCCAGAGTCCAGACTAAACATGGAGAAGCAGCATTTAGCTGTTATGCTGCAAACAAGTGGAACAAACTGCCAGTGGAGATTAAACTTTCACCAAATGTAGACATTTTTAAATCCAGGTTAAAGACATTTCTGTTCTCATGTGTCTATGCATGAAATATCTTTTAACTTATCTAGACTGTTGCCTGTTTTTAAATTCATTTAAATTATTTTATTTGTTTCTCTTTATATTCTTTTATGTATTTTTAATGCTTCTTGCACTCCCTGCTGCAATGCTTTTATTTTATGTAAAGCACTTTGAACTGTTTGTACATGAAATGTGCTATATAAATAAATTTGATTTGATTTGATACAACACTGAGCTATTCAAATAATCCACAGATTTTAACTTTAAACATGCATGTAGATGGGACAATGAATCCTCAAACCATCTGTGGATGGCACACGTTTGTACACAATTTGTGAGAAAAAAACGTTTGAAAAAAAAAATTATAATTTTTTTTTTTAATGTTAAAAATTGTCAAATCAACCAAAGATTTTGCGACCCCCCTGCAGTACCTCCGCGGACCCCCTGGGGGTTGCGGACCCCCTGTTGAAGACCTCTGCCCTACAGCATAGATTGAGTAGAAATGAGTGGAGGGGCGAAGACAAAGTACAAGTTTTGGACAGGGTCCCTCTCTTTATCTCCCACCGTCTCTGAGAATTACCATCACTGGTTGATCACCTTCTCTTTTCAAACTTGGTCTGCACTATGAAGAGCACCAATGACTGCCCTCAGCACGAGTTAACTGTTTATCACAGCACACGACGCAGCCAAATTCACGGCCGAACTACAGAAAAAAACACCCATACCCGTAATGCGTGGGAAGCTCAGGGCATGACAGGACAAACACTGAATAGAAAGAATTAACACTTGGCCAAAAGTTATCTTCTTGGAGTACATAAAGCACCACACTGAAAGGGGACTGAATGGCACTGCAAGATTTTTTTTCGACACAGTTATATATAGATTCAGTGGAAAAGTTCAAAAGTTCAGTGTGAAGTAGGTCTGTTGTCCACAGTGTTCTCAAATGCCTATAAAGCTCATTGCCTTATCGTAGAACCCACATTGGACACATCTGTATGTATTCACATGGTCATGATGCCAAATGCCATACATTATATCTCTGTACCCAGCACCACACCCACCCACCCCCGCCGTCAAGGCGTCCTCTATTTCACAAACTCAAATCTTGTTACGCTATTTAATCCAAACATACAGCTACAGAGCTTGTGACAGTCATCACATTACAAGGCATAGCTGAAGAAATAAGTATACACTGCCTGGGATTATTCTTAGCAAAAAAAGTTTGTATCTATTCTTGCACCCTAAGCTGTCGGACACTGATCTTTTCACAGCAGCTGAAAGAATGTTTACAACCTTTCTATGTTTACATGACTCATATTTGTCTTCAGGATGCAAACTTAACCATTTATCTCTTCAGCTGTGATGCCCTGACATTCACGGCTGAAGCTAATTTGAATGGCCTGTTTGCTGCTCTCTGCCACCAGATCAATCCCTCCTCATGCATTGCAAACAGCATACACACACACACACACACACAACACGAAAACACAACTGATTAGAGGTGCCATTTATCTTCCAGTATTCTTCCTTTCCTTAAGGTGCTTTAAGCAACATCTCAGTGTGCTCCCCTTCTATCCTCTCACACATGGTTTTCCCATGATCCTTTTAGGAACACCTTCTAATGCAAAGCCTTCTTCTCCACTTGGGGCTACTTCTGTTCCATTATGCATGGTGGCGGGATTAAAACTGTAGACGCGATGCCTTCCCTCTTTCTGTGTCACGTGCAAGCACTAGGCGGCCAATAGTGTGCGATTGTGGCACGCAACAGGGCACCCCGCTTGGCCACCCACACATTTAGGGGAGTAAAGTGTGTGTGTGTGAGGAGCACGGTATCAAACGGGGAACATCTGTGGCCACTGGGCTGTGGAGACCGGGGACAATGGTGGCCCCGGGGCAGGTACAGAGCCCTGGACCGTGCCGCAAAGGCTAGACACAGGCTAGGGAGCCAGCCATCCACACACACACACACACACAAATGTGCACGCATGCATGTACACATCCCAATGCAGCAGGAAAGAAATAAAGCTGGTGAAAATTAATGTCTTCAACACACGTACACACACACACACAGCAGATCTGCCTATTGTGCTAATGAAAAGTCCTGAAACAAGTTTCATGTGTTGTGTTGAGAAGGGAAAATTAGAGTGAAACTGATCATGAAGTGTTTTTGCACAATACATTTTAAAGCAATCTTTCATTTGGATAGGTTAGAAATGTAAGTGATTTTATTTGACATTTCTCATCCACGGTTCATTCCTGTAGATGCAGGAAATATACGACCAAGTTTCTATGCTGAGTTTAGTTTCCACCACTGATTATATAACAAGACAGTCAAGCACAAAACTACCACAGAAGCTGCGGCTACTGCCACAGACAGTTGACGCTGACACTACATGGTCAAAAACAACAACTCATCAACCTTGAGCAAATAAAGAGTGGCGATGCAGTTTCCTGATAATATTTTGTATTGTAATATTTCCATAAACTTCTAACAATAATGTCTTAACGTTTGCTTGTAGCTGATAACTTGTATAAACTCTCCAGTAATAGGGAGGGACACTGAGATTACACTGAGTTATTTTACATCAGTCAGGTCTTTATCTCCATTCTTGAGAAAGAGAACAAACTGATGAATAGCATTTAGATAAATCATACTGAAACCCGGGCTCATCTGGATGGTTAATGGCTGATTGTGACATTTAACTGCCCTTGTTAGGAAACATTCTTCAGCTGCATCTTATTTACATTACCCATAACTTGACCTTCTCAAAGGGGAAGGCTTCACTGGGATGGTGATACAGTAGAATATGTAATGGAGCAGATATGAAATTCCAAAATGTACAAACCCCATTATCAGAAAAGTCATCTTTGATGATTTGATGATAGATTATTGCATATGTCTCCAATGTGCGCCTCTGCATCAATGGTACCTTTACTACAAGAAAGTCATCCATAACACAGACACTGGATTTGGCTACTTTCACATACAACAGCCGAGATGGATTTTTACATTTTAGGTATGTAGAACCAGATATCAGTTTGTTTGTTATTTTTTTTAAAAACAGCAGAAATATTAACTCTATTGACTCATATGACCACAGAACATGCGTCCACTGTCTATCTAAGATGACTCTGTGTCCAGAGAACTTGGCAGCATCTATGCAGAGTTGATATATGTGTCCTCCTTGGGTAACCAAGAATGATTTCTCTAAGATTTATAATTAAGTCAAGGTTCCTCACAAACCAGTGTGGCTATACCGATCATGGTGACATAATGGTTTCTGATGCAGTGCCATTTGAGGGCTCGAAGGTCACATATATCTAACAGTTGTTTCCATCCTTGGCATTAATACAGTGAGATTTCCTGCATTTGTATATATTCCCTAAGGAGAGTGAAGTTGGTCAGTGATGAGACAGAAAATCATTCCTTCAAACTCGTGTCTCTTAAACAAAATCTCAAACAAATTCAAGTTTTTACTGCATGTAGAAAAATTCCCAACTTTTTTGGAAATTAAATTATGATTGCATTGGGATTAATACAAATCACTTGATAGCACGACTTTTTTTAAAGACAAAAATAATCAATGACATTCTCAGTTACTCTGTGCATTCATTTAAAGTTGCAACTTATCAGGTCAAATGTGTGCATATTTCAAAGGTTTCCAGGTTTTGTCTAGGCTGCCTTACAGTAAACATGAAGCTGGGCTGGTTTTAGATTCAGGATCAAAAGATGTGTGTGCTAGCCAACTGGGACCAATCTGAGAAAAGGCATTAGTTTTTCTTCACATTTCATCATTTTGTTTACCACTATAGTTACCATTTTAAGGAGAGAGTATGTGGATTAATGGTGCTGTCCTGTCTGGTACATACATAAAAGAACTGAGTCACTCATTGCTGTGTTACAGTAAATGCAGAGAGGTAAGTGATTCTCTATCAGCTTCCCACAGAGACACATCCATGCCGTTTATTCTTACAAGCAGGGATGATAACACAGGCACACACTCTCATATTAATGCTGTGACGCACACACAAACAGTCACACACCATTTGAATAACATATTCCACAGCTGCTGCAGCTCTCAGTGGCCTCCCATGTGGCTTTTGTGTGTTGACATGTGTGAAAAGTGTGGGCATGGAAACAGACACAAATGCACGTGGACACAGAAACACTCACACACACAGCAGATCCCCTTATGTGCCGTGATGTCACCTTGTAGAAAAAGCCCGCTCCACCCTGTCATGTTGTGGTATCCCATGTCTACGATCAAATGCCCACTGACATGAAATATGACATGAGAGAAGTGTGCCTGTGTGTGTATATTTGTGTGTGGACCCAGGTGCATAGACCTCCCCATTGGGGATCTGTAGGCGGTAGTGCTTCATCTCACAATATCAGGTCGCTCGCGTGTACACACACACACATGCACACACCGGCATAGCACTTGCAGGAGCTGGAGTTCTGTCATGAGTGACAGCAGAGTCCTTTCTGGGCTCTGTATCATATGGAACTGTTATTTTCTTAAAACTTTTAGGAGATGAAGGGAACATTTTGCTGTTTTTCTTTTTTTTTGGAAACATTTGAATACAGATTTAACAGTTTACCGGGGTTATTTAGAGTTATTGAAAAATCCAGTTGCCAGGCCATCTTTACTCGAGGTCCATCATTCAATCGTAAATCTGAGATATGGAGCCTGAAAATGATTATTCTTTAGCATGCCACCCAAACACATTTGTGCCATCAATCATTCCACAAGTGTAGATATCATGCTTTTTAGATGGTGAAGGCTTTACTGTGGAATCTACTGCTTCCCCAAGATATAGCGCTCTGGAGTTTCACAGTCTGATTAACTTGTAATCCACCTCTGTCTTCTCCTTTTTTTCTCACGCTTCAAACGTGTGACTCTCACCACTTAGAGCTATGTATTATTAGCCATACACCTCCACATTTTGACAGGATGATTAATTTTACTTGAAGACAACAACACTGTGTGCAAGTCATTCATTGCACATCCTGTTTGAGTTTTAGATTTCACACACCGCCCTTAATCACATATACAAATACACGTCTAATCAGACATGCAAAATATATATCTTTTACACTCATACACACACATATGCTTTCATTTACACACACACACACACACACACACACACACACACTCACACACACACAATTCTCACAGATCACAGTCATTCAAGGTGTTTTTGGATAAAGGATTATTTCCTGTAATGGCTGGCCCCCCGGAAAGCAATAATCAACAAGATAACCCTGGGAAGGTAACGGCTATGGCAAATATGAGGAAGCTCTCTTTGATGGCCAGAAAAGAAGCACCTCTGTCATTCAAGATAACATAATAGCGAAGTAAAATTACCAGGCTGACTCAGGATGTATACTTTTCACTCACTACGATATTTACTCTACAAGTGGGACATATCTGAGACTGAGAATTTCTTGAAAATAAATATTAACAGAAACTTGATACTGAGGATCACAAAACCACAACTGTATTTCAGAGAGACATTTATCGAATCAATGAATTGGTGTAACAAGACAAAATATATGATGATACATCAGCTTTTTAGCACATTTTTCATTTTATTATTCAAATGTTTTCGACATAATAAAAAACAAAGGTGCTAAATCATACACTGTTAATATGTTGTGGTTTCCGCATTCATGAATCAAAGGGATTCCGCAGAAATCCACATAATTCGATTCGTACAATATTTTGGGTCAGCTGTGTCAAAGCACCCCATGCCTAGGGTGAGAGGTGTAAATAATGGGATCCCTCCTGGCATCCCTCCCTCTGAAAACAGGCATCCAACCTGTTTTTCTTCAGCTGCTCGTCCTTTTTTTCTGATTGGGAAATGCGTAGTTGGTCTGCTCAGGGTGCGTTATTACAAATTTTGGGGCTGCACTGTTCATAAAGAGAGAACTGTTACAGTACAACTTCAAATATAAGCAAAAAGTTTGTAATGTTTTATAAAAATGAAAGATACCTGGGAAAAATATGTGTTTCCGAAGTCACAAGTCACAGTGGGAAATATGGAGCCCCTGGGGAAAAGCTGGTTGAAGTAGGACGAGAAGTGCCATTTTATTTAACCAAGACCAAGAACTGATTGACGTTTGACCAGTGCTATGTCTCTTTTTCCTTGTGCTCACATTAATCCCACTTCCTTGAACGAAAATGCAATTCGGATCCATTCATTAATGCTGTCAGTCAATGTGCAACACCAATAGTTCATAGATTTGAAATATAACAACAAGAAAATGTCATTTTACAGCTCTTTCTTGAGATCTTATAATATGTACCTCACCTGGAGAGTGACAGACTGTGATGGATCGACTCACAGACACGCACACGTATAAGCGTACAGTCGCAGAGAGGGAGAACAACTTCAGGTGAGACGGGGAGAGAGGGCAAAGGGCTGTAAATGGAGAGAAAAAGAGGGAGAAAGGAGAAGGCGAGAGGGAGGGATTGAAAGAGAGAACTGAGTGAGCAGGGTTTGGTATTTCTGTGGCCGTACACTTGTAAGCTCAAGCAGTTTCTTCCCTCCAAGGGACAGGGTCCGTTAAGTAGCTCTCCAGTGCCTACAGTTTAGAAAAGGACCCAGGCAATACAGGACTAATTTAATCAAAGGTTACAGGCCCAGCATAGAAACACAATATTATGGCGATTGTACAGAAAAAAGAAGGAGGGGGTGTCATTTCACCAGGCAAGGCTTAGGCCAGCTACTTTATCTCAGTGTGAAGGCTAAGTCCCCCAACAGTCTCCAACTGCTGGCACTAACACACATTTCCATTTTAGCTAGCGGGCCGGCTAGAGATATCACATGACTGGCTGGCCAGCAAGGTAAGTGACTGACTGCTAGTGCAAGATTGATTCTCTTTCTCAGCTGTATTAAAGCTGCCATCAGAAGTTTTGACATATATATATATATATAAATAGTGCTTCACTTTACTCTAAATTGTACCTAAAAGTTCATTTCTGAATCACATGAATTGATGCTTATTCATTGGGATTGAAAGATGAAAGTCCAGAATACAGTTCCTGGACAAACATTTGAAAGCAAAGGTTTAATGTTAATCTCTGAACTATTTAGCATTTTCACATCAAATAGTCTTGCTGTTTAAAGTACTGTAATAAAACTTAGATAACCCACTTTTCGGTAGGTGAAATATTCACTATTGTTTACTTTTGGATTGAAAGGAGTCTTTGGAAGCTCTGCAAACACTGGCAGCATTCAGATTGTAATCTGTTTAGCCCCGCTCACTGGCCATGTCACTGTATAATAAACTGTCATAAGTGTCAGTGTTTCACCTCAAGGGATGTGTGAGTGTGTGTATCTGTGTGGATGCTTGCATATGAATGCCTTCCTGCCTATTCTGTGAGTGATTTCTGTGTGTGTAATCGCAGCTGTCTATACCTCTATCTATACCTGTATATAGGTATAGGTACAGGTATACAGAATACCAGTACACATAATCTAAACATTAATGTGGTGCAAATTACGCACAGGCTCCTTTATAAACATTATTACTAATAATTAATCAGAAAAGCATGGATTCTCAGTAATACATCCCAAAAGAACCAAACAAGCTAGATGGATTCAAAGGAGTGACCCTCGTTCTTTATTGCAGCCACTGTTAGATCCAAAGGTAGAATTGATTTAGTTGGTGTCCTGTGAGATTAGATCTGATGCATATTCCAGCCCACAACACACATCAAGCTATGCATACCCCTCAATTAAAACCCAACATGATATGTTGCTAATCATTCTGCACGAAGGGTAACTGTATGTAACTGAACATTAACAAATTAGGTATATTTATGCTGTGTTTTGCTATTTCAACCATGCACCAAATGGTTTGCTTGGGCAGCTGTGGACAGAGTCAGGCGAAGTGAAAGAGATTATGAAAACACATTGTAGGTTCAGTATCAGATAAACATAAATCTAAACATACAGGGACGCGGACAGTTTACACAAAAGGAATTATTGACTGAGAAATATGCGGCGAGGTGTGAATGACCAGTACTGTGGCCTTGCTTGACCATGATAGGGGCCGTTGGGTGGAGGTGGAGGTTGAGGTGGGGAGCAGGGGGTGGGTGTCAGGGCTTGAGTCTATCAAAAAGAAATCAGCTCGCCAGCTCTCGGGGTGCAGAAAGGCGCATCTCGTCGGCTTTCACGGACCAAGATTACTTTCACCTGCATTCCCTGGGGCGACGCGCAAAACACAGGCCTCAGCCGGCCTGCAAGTCGCACACACTCATGCATGGACATACACACTCATATACACTGAAACACACACATTCCTTCTATCTTTTATGCCTGACTACAATAGAATCATATTAACTCGCTTCATGCATTTCCAAACATACACCATTATATGAGAACGTTGGACGGTGCAGAAAATTACAATTATAAGCGCATACATTTAGGATGCCTTTGTTCCTGTTCCTACTTGAATTTCAATGTGTGTGTGTGTGTGCGGGTGTGTGTGTGTCAGCATATATACATGTGGATATGCTCTAGTGTATGCGCAAGATCATTGCATGTATATACTCAAGTTTGTGTGCATGTGTGTGTGAAACTGTCTGATAGCTAGTCTGAAACAGTCTGAAAACTGCATTCAGTTGATCTTCCAGGAGGTGGAAAAATGATGTCAAAAAGGCAAATCTGTATTTACCAGCAGACAGGTATCCTTGACTTGACAGCTATACAGTCATTATCTGCCTGTCATGTGTCGCCTGAGGGCCACCCTGCTTTCTCCCAAAGCCCAGGGTTCCCATGAATCAGATGCAGCCCTATTAGCTTACCTGTTTCCAATTCAAAGGCCATCGCCAACCAAAAAGACGCCAGAAGGACAAAACAGGGTGTCATATTTATGAATGTGTCAGCACGGGCCCTCCTGAAACCTAGCGCGCACCTTGAGCAATGAGCCTGACAACTCAACAGGGGCCTTTTCCAGTCAAGAGAAATGATACCTTCAAAAACCACTGGCGGGATGAAACCAAAATCTGTGCTGCAGCAGCAGCAACAGGGGGAGGATAGAAGCACTCGTAAATCGCATTGGTATTATTCAGCCCCAATTAGAGGAAACTCAACCTGTTACATCGAATAAAAGAAAGTGAATATCAGATGCTGGCTAATGACGGGATGAGTTTTAGAAGTTGAACAGAAGACAGGAGAATGGAGATGGGGGTTAGTGATGATTACCTCAGCATTGAATGTTCAGGTGCCTTTTCAGGTGTGTGTGAGAGAGATAGAAGGTTGTCATGCTTAACTTTTGAGCATATCCAGGTGCATTCCCTGATCTACAGTTTCCACAGCTGCATTGTGATAAAATGGTCTGATAACTGCTTCCAATTTACTTATCAGATTGCAAATAGAGGCCCCATGTTCTGCCAAGGAGTCATAATTAGACAGCACCATTGTACCATTTAAGATGGTGATAGGTTCTCATTACACGCTGATTTAAAAGTTCAAGTGTACAATTAAAAAACATATGTGTTACATTTTATGTCTCTGTATAATACTCCCATGGTTACAATGCAAGCATTTTTGCTAAACTACAAAATGTTTAACAAATTCTTAATTTGTAAATCAACGATGGAAAGTAGTATTTTGTCTTTCAAGACAAAAGTTTGGGCAAACGTTTGTGAAACACTGTGTGAAATTGTGCCTCCTGATCCTAATCAGTCTGCCACAGTGTCAAATGGAAGCAGTCTGGAGTTGGACACACCAAGCAAGGACCAGGTTGTGGAAAAAGAAAGAGAAGGCACTGTCCTTGTGGAACTGATGGCTCACATTTACACTGAAGCCCCACCAGGGATGCAATGATTTATCTTTTTCAATCTTCTCTATAAATGTCTAAACTCATATCCACTGTACCTGACAATATCTGCATACTCTTCCCGAACAAACCCAAAATTCTAATGCATGTGGTGAGGTATGCATTTTTATCTGAGGTAACATGATGCTGGGGTATTTGCAGAGCAAAGTTTCTTCTTCAAGAGTATTTCTTCAAAAACAAAAGTAATCATTCTCAACCATGACCCAACAGAAGTGTGATGTGTCATGTGATCCATTTAATGTAATGTTGTGCAAGTCAGAAAATTATGTTTTACACACTGACTGCAAGAGCCACACAAGAGAAGTGAAAAACAAAAACATAAATATTTTGCAGGTTACAAGTTGCAGGGTTTTTTTATATATCAAAAACTATATGGCAGGGTGAAACACACATGTATTAAACAGCAGTCCCAAAAGAACGGCTTCGCTAATGATATTTTCTTTTTTTTTTCTGTCAGCACAGAGGCCCTTGGTAAATTTAAAACTTGTGTAAAGCAGCAAAAAAAAAATTGTCCGGCATTTGTCACACCAAAGAACAGTTCGTCATTAACTACCCACATTTTTAAGGAAAACTTAATTCAAGGTAAACACAAGAAACTTGTGCTGAAGGGAAAAAAAAATGGACCAGACTGAGGGAATAATTCCCTATACTCTCTATATAGATCAGTGAGCAGTGCTGACCAACATGTCATTGGGTTCATCAGGTGGGAACCTCCTTTCATCAGTGTTTCGTCTAGTTGGGCCCACGACACCTCCAGGAGGCTAGACAATGACCACTGGCGTCCCAGAGTCACCCCCCTAATGCCTGCCAACACTGCTCCTCACACCACAACAACCATCTTTTTTTTTTTACAGCCATAAGCTACCTCATCCTCTCACCAACTGCACACCAGTCACAGCGGGGTGGGGATGCAAACTGGTTCGGGTAGGGGAGAAATAAAAGAGGTAAAGATTAGTAGGAATGGGATTCAAACCCTGGTTCGGGTAGGGGGTAATGAAAATATTGAGGGTGCCAGAGGTGGAGGCAGGACAAGACACACTAGCAGATTCATCAGACAAACTCACCTAAACAGACCTATAATCACTAAAAATGCCAGCAAAAACAAACCCATACAACTCACTCAAAGCCAACTCACCCAAAATGGCCGCCTGGTTTCAAAAGGCTCATATGGGCCACACCCTCCACTTAAATATCTTGAACTTCTTCTGCTGGGCCCCCAGCTGCTATTGCTTCTTCTAATCCAAATCCACTGACTGAACTTTACTGCCTCATCTGAAATTGTCCTCACACTCTGTCCACTTACACCCAGCTCCCTCAACAATGAGACAACAGACTTTGCAACAAATCCTCTACATCCTACTTCCACTGGACAGATTCTAACTTTCCATCCTTGCTGCTCTGCTTCTGCCCCCAACTCCACATATCTAAACTTTTTCCTTTCACATGCTTCTGCTACTAATTCTTCCCAAGGAACAGTCATCTCTATGAAATAGACTCTCATTCTACTCCTAGACCACAAGACGATATCAGGCCTTAGATTTGTAGAGGCTATTTCCTGGGGAACAACAAGCTTATTTCCTAAATCTACTTGCATCTCCCAATCATAAGCATCCTCCAAGCTGCCTTGCCTCCTTATCGTCTTATTAACTTTCTCCCCCTCTTGAACAAACTGAATTGCAACTCTCTTTAGCATAGACCCTCCTAAGTTTACCTGCCTTCGTTTATCTTCAATACCTGCAGCTAAGCTTCTTAATACTGGGTGATGTCGCCATGTATACTGGTCTTGTGACAGACTAACCTTACAACCTGACAAAATATGCCTTAGAGTTGCAGTACCTGAACATAACGGGTCTCCATTTACCCAGAGTTTTAGGTTCTGGGGAGTTGGCAATACATCATATGTTGCCCCTATCAAAAATCAAATACTCCTTTCGTCCATACTCCACAGTTCTTTCCAACTAAGCTTTTTCTTCTCTACACCTTCCCAATTCAACCACCATCCCTGCTTAGCCTGAGCCACTGCCTTTGCACCCCTTAACATTTCCTCCTGTCTACGAACCTGCTCAACAACTAGCTTTCTCTTCTCCTTGGGACCTGCTCTACTCCACACTGGTTTGTCTGGGCCAAGCCCCAAGCCTCCCCGGCCTATTTGCACATTACCCACAATATCTGCATGTCTAAGAATTGCTTCTGCCTCCTGAGCTGCCATTCTTGGTTTCCACTTCCTCCCCTTGGTTGGGTTTGGAACCACCTTACTAACTACCACATCTTTACTCCCAGCTAACAGGAGCTCTGTCCTAACTTTTGTACATTTAAACTTAAAAGATTGTCCAGACTTTGAAATAAAGTTTAACATCGTAAAAGGAGAGAACTAAGACCTCTGCATAAAACTGGGTAAATGTCAATTGTAAGAGCTGATTATTACAAATGAGCCATACTAAACAGGCAAACAGACATGGGTTCCTTTTAACTGAACCAAAATGGTTCAAATCACAAACTGATCCTACAGATATGGAACAGTTACGACAAAGGTTTCTGGTGAGACAGAAGGATGAACCAAAAACAGTTTGGTAATAATGGAAGATAGGCATTATTACCAGTAATAATTGTTTATCTGTTATCAGTGTCTGCAATGAAAGTTTGCACAACGCAAACCTTTTCTTACCCTGAGAAGCATCTGGATTCTTGTGAAACAAATTCAGAATCCATTTTTCAGACTCCAAGCTGTTTGTTTGTGTCCAAAACACATACGTCTGGAACTATACACATTTCATACCCGTGGCTACAAGTGGGTTTTAGTTGTGTTGCAGCAACAGTAAGAGCTATTATGTACATTTTAAATTCCTGAGAAGTTGCATTTACAAGACAAGGCATTTTAGTCAGCTTGCTAGTTAGTTGTTTGTTTGTTTTTTTCTTTTTTTGTTCTACTACTTCTAGTCTTCATCTGTTTATACACTGATCCTTGATTTCCATTTTGAGTAGAAAATCGTCCTGCAAAACAGTGGAAAGTAATTTCACAGTCACAATTCAACCAATGTTGAATGAAGCAAACTCAGCTTTTGTTCCCCCTTCGAGCCAGTCTCTTCAACAAAAGGATTTTCAAGGGGCTTAGAAAATAAAAGTCAGCTGTTGAGTACTTTTCAGGGTAAAAATGAATACATAAATAACGCAATAAAATAACAGAACTGTACATTATCCAGAGAGATTATGCTGCAGCTACTATGAGAAGTGGGCTAACCACATGTATCCTAGAACAAATAATATTCTGTGTTTTGCACAAAGCAACATGCAGGAAGATAAAGTAATTCAACCAATGTTGAATTGTTGAATTGTGACTGCTTTCAGTTACTGCTTAAAAAAAATTACTTCCTGATGTAAAAAGCTGTTCAAAAATGCAACAAGTCGTGCAGTCCTTTCCAGCTCCAGAAGAAGGGGTCATACACCTTTGACGAGCATATTTCTTGCAGCCATGTATATTTAGCTTAAAGAATTCTTTATCAAAAACTATTGATGAGTAGGCTGACCCACAACGTTAATCTTTTTTTTTTCTTCCTAAAGTCCTCCATCTGCCATCCTTAGTGCCAAAAGCAATACAACCAGATCAATACAAACTGGTAGCTCAGAATTTACACCATCAGCAGTGCCATTGATCTTTATCAGCAGGTAAAGGTTTTGGGGGTAAAAATAGGGGATCTTTTTTCTCACTGCGACATTTCTTTGACTGAACTGGGAGATGCACAGATTTTTGCACAGATGACCATGCAGTGATAGCAACATTTTACAACACAGTGTTTTATTTGATGCATTACTTTATCTTCCTGCATGTTGCTTTGTGCAAAACGCAGAATATTATTTGTTCTAGGATACATGTGGTTAGCCCACTTCTCATAGTAGCTGCAGCATAATCTCTCTGCTTAGATAATGTACAGTTCTGTTATTTTATTGCTATTTTATTATTATTTTTAACCTCAAAAGTACTCAACAGCTAACTTTTATTTTCTAAGCCCCTTGAAAATCCTTTTGTTGAAGAGACTGGCTCGAAGGGGGAACAAAAGCTGAGTTTGTTTCATCTTCAGAGCTACACAGATATAAATGCTTGCTTCACATTTCAGAACAGGAAAAATGCAGACCCATGAGTCAAGCTCGATGTTAGGTTTGCTATATTCATGCAGATGTGTCTACTTTAAGATTTCCACATTTAATAGAGGGATTTTTGTCATTTTTGTGGCTTTTGTTTAAAGAACAAAATATTTCTATCCGTTTTTATAGCTTCGGATGGACAACACACAGCCTGACACTCCTGGCTTGGTTTGGATGTGTGCAGTAGAATGGACTTCCCACCAGGATTTAATTTATTTGATGGCTTTATTGGCATTTTATTGTCAACACAAGCGACTCACGCATTCTCTCCTATCCCAGCTCCCTTTCTCAGTCATGGGAGAACGACAGGTGTCCGGGTCTAGAATGGCGGCCTCTCTGGCAGACAAAGCAGCTGCTCAAGACCTTTGGCTGTGCTTATGTGTGTGTGTTGCTGTGTGTGGGAGGTGGGGAAATGGGGAAGTGGGGGCACAAAGAAAGCAAGGGAGACAACCAGAGAAGGGGCCATGACTTGATAGCAGTTACATGAGGGGTGAAGGTGCAGTTGTCTGATAATATGACTTCGATCCAATCTCTGTATTCATCCAGAGCCATCTGAATCTGCTTGTTTGTGTTCACTGTGTGCATTTATCATTGTTAGCAACTCTTTATTTGACCACCAACAAGAGGTATCTAATTAGGTAATTAAAAATTATTATCAGTACAGTATATTTAATGCTCTCGGTGACGTGCATCCATAGATTTTATGGCAATGTCCTTACTCTATGATGTCTTCATTAATTTAGTGTTTGTCATGTGCATCGCTTTGTATCAATATTTATAACAATAACAATCCCATGGCTTTGGAGGGCAGATGGAAATATTCTGTTAAAGCTGCATTAGTATTATTTAATTCCACAGGCTGATTTATGACTTACACAACATGTCTCTGAAGTTCAGGGGATTTGAGCCTCCTGGTAGGTTTCTTGTGTGAGTAACTCTTCTGTCACCACTGATGGAAGTCGCTGCTTTAGGCTCTCCTTCAGAGCAAACAAATGTCAATTATGAAGTCATATTTTTCTCTCTGTCTGCATCACAACTTGTTTGCCTATGCCCTTATGCTGTCTGTACATTTCTGTTTTTCTTCAGATAGATAGATAGATAGATAGATAGATAGATAGATAGATAGACAGATGATACCACATAGTGAATATTGACACTCTAGCCTGTCACTCTGACAGCTTAGATCTCTCAACAATCCCAGTGGAATAACAGATGGAGATTTTCCCAGGCCTTGCATCAATTTAGAGACACTCTGTCCTGATTCAGTATACGGAAATTTCCTCAACGGTTCGGTCTACACAGTAATACAAACGGTAGTTCCTTTCCAGAACTATCATTTGGTCAACAAGCCAACAGGTCATTGCCTTTATTTTTGCCTTTCTGCCCCAATATTGACAGTGAACAGGATACTCCAGCTTCATAACCAGCAACTCAATAGTTTGATTTTGACTGTTTTTTTTTATTCATTTGCACTGTTGGTCAGAGTTCCAAAGGTCTGTGTTTTTTTATGGTGTCAATTAGTTTTTAGTTATTTTATTGATGAACATTTCATAGCTGTATAATAGATTGTAAATAAGATATGAGCGTTGTTGTTTGCAGCGCTTTTCCATGTAAAATTTCAAATCCAATTATACTCACCACAAAAAAAGGTCTTACTGAAATATATGAGACAGGCTTTGGTAAAAAATGTTGGTTTCAGTACAGTGGCCCTTCTCGCACCTCTAGCGAAACAGCTCTCCTCACACCGGGCTGTTTTGTAGGACGGAGACCGAGGGTCAAGTCAGCGGCTCCTCACCCTCCCCACCCTCACCCTTCCTACTACTGTGTGTACTTCAATTGGAATTAGTTTAGTATTTTGCACTATGAATTTGCAACAGATACTAATAAATAATGCTTTCTCATTAATAGTAATGAATCAAATCGAGGTGCACAGTGGCGGTCCGACACTGATTTACGCCCCGGGCAAAACTCCAGTCGACACTGTGGAGTCCTTCCGCTTCCTGGGCAGCATCATTTCCCAGGACCTCAAGTGGGAGCTGAACATCAGCTCCCACGCCAGGACGCTGAGGCGTGCAGGTAAGATTGTGGCCGATCCCTCCCACCTCGGACACAAACTGTTCGAAGCACTCCCCTTTGGCAGGAGGCTGCGGTCCATCAGGACCAAAACCTCCCGCCACAAGAACAGCTTCTTCCCCTCTGCAGTTGGCCTCACCAACAAGGCCCGCTGTATCCCACCATTGACATGTACCCCTTATCCCCACTGACACTACACGTTATGTTAACGTACTGTCTCTCTGTCGGACTCTGCGTTACATTAACGCACTCTTCTTACAAATACTTTGTACATATATTTTTACATTTATTACTTTATTTTATTATTATTATATTTTTGTTTTTATGGCACCAAACAGACCAGGCCAAATTCCTCGTGATGTAAAAATTACTTGGCAATAAAACCTTTTCTGATTCTGATATTAATCTTTCCAAACAGTAAAAGCAATAACTCCTTAAAAGTAAGTGTACATCATCTGCATTACCTAAGTTGTTAGCGTTCGCGACTGCTAAATGAAAAAATGAATAAAAAGATAAACCCTGGAGAATCATTTTTCTTAAACGTTTTCCCCATCTGAAGTATAGGCACTGAGAGTGGGGAATGATCCCAATTTGTGGCACACTTTCTTTGCAAGTCCAGCGTTGAACTGGACCAAGTTGTTAAAACAGTCTAATAAAAAGTGGTTGCACCACATGTATAGTCTTTTACTAAACTTTGCTGGAGTGTTGCTATCAAATATAGTTTAGGTTTGTGGTAGATGAAAGATGCATGCTGTTCAGTACAGGTAACAGCAGAACATTTCCAGGCGATGCTGGCTTCAACGTTCTAGTAGGTTGGATGCGAGTGGGCAGAGGTCAGAGGTCAAGGCCTAACAGGGGAGGTGAAGTGAACTTGAGAAGTTTACACTGAAAACCTGAATGGGTCGTTGTGTCAGACATTTTATTAAACCTAGGGGTCCAAAATAAAAGTGCCAGGGTATTGATATTTCAGTGTTTTTGGATCGCCAGTGACTTCAGACACCCAAACATGTGCTCTCAAGCACAGAAGAAGTGTTTTTTTCCATAATATGTCCCCTTTAGTGGGCAACAGAATATATCATGTTCTACTGTCCCACTTTAATAACGATGAGTACATGGGACAAAGTCCATGTGGACAGAGCGGCTAGTTGTAGAAAACTAAATGCAACAATTTTACTGATTTCAACTTGGTGACATTTGCCCGATGGAACGTTTCTCTTATATACGTTATACTTTATAAATCATGTCTTTTCTGAGTATGAGTTGAGATCTTTTCACTTTAAATCCATATGTGATGATTAGTATTTTGTCAAATTGTCTGCACAATAAACAAGAACATAAGTTGGTATTTAGAGAAGCAAATTGGGATCTTATAGAAAAAAACAACAGACCTTATGATAACCCCTTGAAGCAGTATTAATTAATATGTGTGTGAGACCATGTGTTAATGCATTTCAGTGTCTGCATGCGTTTCCCTGTTTGGGTTGTGTGCTGAGCTTGGCACCTGTTAACGGTGCCAAATAATGTGCTCTGTTGAAATTTTAATCACCTGCAAGTGCAAAACAAGAGCAATACAATCAGGACCTAATTAGCACAGCAATTAACACCTCTCTCCCTCACACTTTGTGTGTGCCAGAGCTCACACGTTCAGCTCCTGTGATTGTGGCTTCTCTTTTCATTAGCATTTATGCTTTGATTGAATATGTTTTATTTATCAGCAAACATTTGTTTGTTGTTGTTGTGGTGGCGTTGTCAGCTCCCTCGGTCCCTGCTGCCTGGTGCTTTTCAAAGATCAACTGCACTATTTTTAACAGAATTTAATTAGTATTGCTTTGTGGCTATAGCCTAGGAAGGTAGAGCAGTTGTCCTTTAAGGAAGGTTGCTAGATGAAATTCACGACATTCCTGGTTCAAGCGTGTCAAAGTGTCATTTGGTAAAATACTGAACCGCCAACTGCCTCTTTGTATAAAGATTTGGATAAAAGTGTCTGAATGAATGTATTAGTTCTTTTTTTTGGTTGTAGATGTGCATCAGCTAATCTAGTTGTAGGAACTACCGTCCTTGTCTTGTCCTTGTTTAGAGGCTAATTGTAGCTGTCAGGCTCTCCCACTTAAGCCTGTTTCGCTGCTGTGAAGTCAGCTTTTATGACATAAAATGATCAATATCACGATAATAAACTGTTCAAAAGATGAATCAAGGCCGCATCTGAAACTTTACATTTTAGATGTATTTAGTTTTATTTCAAGTACGACTCCATATCCACGTCATTCACACGTCTTTCATTTGAGAAGCCACAGAGTCCCCAAAAGGAGGAACAAGAGGGATAGATGGTGGCATTAAGAGCTGTGCTTTCGATCATGGGCCTCTCAGTGACGTGAGTCCACACCAACATGTGTTCTGTCACTAACACAGAAACACTTTACCAGAACACTTTTACACTTCCTGAATGGGTTTGGCAACAGCATTAGTTGGTTAGGGCTAACAAACATTATTTCTACAAGCTGAATGTCACCGTCACAAACACGATTTTTAGCCCTCACATACAGTTGCTCCCTCTCTCAACCTCGATTGAACGCACGTTCTTCGAATGTAATTATTGGCCAAGATCTCCATCAATCTTAATCTGAAGTGTATCATATGGAGTCTCTGGTTCACTGAACAGTGTGTGCTGCACATGCATGCCTGACTGTCTGTGCAATAACTGTAAAATATGAATAATTAGATTTTGATTGGCATATGTGACAATTGATCAGTGACCCAGACAAACAATTGATTTCTGTACTTTTTACACCCTGTTCAAATTCATATTCAGCAATTCCCTTTGATGCAGAAGCGCACACAAGCTCACACATTTTCTTCCACTGAGATTTAGTCAAGGTGCTTATATAAATTTACTGCATATGCAACTCCCATATGAAACTCATGCATATATATATATATAGCTGATGTATATCAAGCATGCACATTCAAAGTTTACAGAAATGTGCTGTTTGCTGACTTTGTGTCTTACAGTTGCAGTTTAAGTGAACAAGGTCACTGATGACTATTGATCAGGCAGCTGCTCAACCAGCCAGCCTGGTCTGTTATGTTGGGAATGGGGATAGATTTGTGTGTCACTCTCTGTCTGACTGTAGGCCTCCCGGGGAGTGGACGTGTGTTTGTGTTTTCATCTGTGTGCCACAGTTTGCATGTGAATTTGTGTGTGCAGCGCATGCTTGCTTTATGGGTTATCCATTACCGCCTGTCCAGGAAACAAATAAGCATTACTTCAGCTTGAGAAATATTAACTTTCCCCTGGATGGCAAACTAATTATGGCCGTAGAGCTCTCACGCCTAACCCCGTTTGAAATATACAGTGCCACTGCTTTGAAGTGAAGTCAGCCACAGTGACAACAGCTGATCAATATGTTAAGCTATACAGATGATGGAGGGAGAGGTTTGACTTGTATGTCACGTGTCATTGACCTTTTTGTTCATTTGTTAATAGACCCATAAGAAATATTTGCCAAAACCAAGCTTTTTGCTTAGGTGAATTCCCCCTTAATAAGAAACTTTGTATATGTACAAATATTTCTTTGATAAGAGATTTAAACTTAAGGGCTTACTCTAAACTAGGGGTCTGATTAGATGGGCATTTACATGACATAGGATTTAAACTCTTTTAATATGTAAAAAGTGGCCAGTTCTCTGATCTGCAGAAAAAATAATAATAAGAGAAGACAAATAAATATATTTTCATAATTATAAACAAAATTGTACTCATTTAGTGGAAGAAGAGCACGGTGCAGACCGTCCTGTCCATGTCCTGCAAACGATATTTTGCTTTCTTCCACTTCCTCTGAAAGCTGCAAATGCGGACCTACTTGGTCTGCAGCTTTGAACAGGGGGAACAGTAAAAGTGTCAAAGTGGACCTTTTTTGGTCAGTTTTCTCCACCACGTGCCTTTGGATGAAAGTCTGTGACAAACACTAGAGGTACACCGTGGAATGTACCGGTCTGGAATTCAAAAACAAAGCAAAAAGAGAATAACATAAGTGTTTGCACGAGGGTTTTTTCTGGTCAGACCGCAAATATTATCAAAACACTTTTGATAAATACTACAATATTTCTTTTATTTTCTTTTTAATAGGCATCATTTTAGCTATGGAACACAGTTTTACAGACCCAGACAGTGATGAAGAAAACTGTCTGCCAATCCACACAGACGGGAAGTCTACTTGTCCGACTTCCCTTCAGTGTAAGAAACTGTGTTGGCTTTCCATTAGTCCTTGTGCATGCCAGATGATGGCATCTTTGGTGGTATTTCAGATTGGGGTATTTCTGGTCATTTAATGTGCCAGGGCGCCATAGACCTAATTTAATTTGAACAGTTACAGTTTTAAAAGGCAACAGTGACATCACTTCCCTTTCAGAGTGCATATTTTGGCAACTATGTCATCGGCCTCATTTTGGAATTCAACAGATCACTTATTGTAGTGGGATTGTGTCTTGGGATGTGGATACGTGTCTTGGGGTTAATCATGACTTCTGTGTTCCACCAGAAAACAGAAACAAGTGTTAATGACGGGCAATGACAGACATAGGGGCCTCTGAGCATTCAGGCCCCCCTTTGATCCAATTCATTCTATTTTCTTGTAACATACAGCTGTGCTCAAGGTGCACAGACACATGATGCTCACTGAAATGACAAAATATTTTGATAAAAACATAAATAGACATTTGAACAGAGTAAAATTCCTTAATCCCAGCTAAAGTGCACAACTGCAAGAGGTGATGGAGTTCATTTGCTTTTGGCCAAAGAAAATCAGAAAATTTTCAAAGCAAAGTGCAGGCAAAGTACACGAGAGAGTAAGATGTTTGGTTCCCTGACAGTCATCTGATCTGTTGCCATGATGCGAGAGCCACACTTGTTTTCAAGAAGAAAGAGAAGGGGAGAACAGAGAGACAGATACTCCCGTATGCCACCAAATCCCCTTGGGGCGTCTATGTTTTTTTGGCGTTCCAGAGCAATACAGCGATCAGGCCTCGTGCATGACCATGACTCCACAATGCCGCCTCCCCTACTCTACCACAGTTCAAGACCAGAGCTCGGGAAGCTCCCTCTTCTTTGACACGATTTTCCCAATTTTCTGCTTGACTGTGATGGGAAACATATGAAAGCAAGCTCTGTGCATTTTTGAAGGCTCAACCCTCACAGATGGCCCTGTGTCGAGCTGCAACCGTTGCCCAAGACTCCCACAGATGGAGGATGCAGAAGAAAAAAAAAAGCTAGCAGTGTTTGAACCAAGAGCTTTAACTTTACACAGTCTAGAAATGTCATATGTAGCAAAAAGCGGAGGTCCATTTCTGTTTACAATCACATGCATTGGTGTGATTTTGACACATGGCATCTCTTGAATACAGAGGTTGTGGGGTTTTTTTTCAATTGTTGCCTTCCCAACAGCATTAAAGGACATTAAAATAAAGATATATCAGAACCAAGGGAGGAGCAGAGAAGAGATTGAAAGAGTAAAATTATCAAGCAAACTTGCTGATGTGTTTTCAGATTATTTTTTGCTGAAAACACATCTGCCTTTCCGGGTGTTTTTTTTATTTAATCCAGCTGCACAGTTGTTAAAATGAAAAGCACCCTGAAATCTGATATTCTCTCTGAATGAGATTGATGCTTTGCTGCCTCAGAGGTAAATTCCACTTGTGGAGTCTTATACATTCATAAATCAACTATGTGTAGTGCCGTGCTCTTTGTAATCAAGGGTTGTGATCTAACTATCTGACTCATCTATCTCGTTTTACGATTTTTTTTTTAAATTGCCGAAAGCTGAGGCACGATGCATTTCATCCTAACAGTTTTTGCAACATTTTCCATTTAGATCATGTTTTAAAATGCATTGCAAACACATTCATTAGAAATGATGAGGCATTTATATGTCTTTATATAATTGTTAAGAATTATGTAGAGAAAGTCACAAGTCGGAATGTTTAGTATTTTAATTGATGGACAGTGAATAGTGAATTTGAATATTAGCGTTCATAATGCTTTCTACCTCAATGGAAAGTGACTTCACTATTTCATGTTATTTACAAATAAAAACACATTCAGAAAAGAAATATAATACGTTCATGAGGATTTACAAAACTCGAGGTTTACAGAAATTATAAAAAGTTTTTATATCCTTATGAATGTATTGCCTTACAGAGGAACTGTTTCCACAATTCTCTTTAGAATTTAATTAAAAGGCCTTCGGACTTTATTTACATTTTTAGGTACTGGTCCAGCTTGATTATACCTAGGTTTGTATTATGATTTTCTACATAACATCTTTCGTGTTTCTGTCAGTATAATACTCAACAAAGCAGAAATGTTACATAAAGAGATGATTATTACACAGGCACAAGACTGATGTGGCACTTGATAATGGCCAAAACACTCTTACTGAAACCACTAAAGTCATGGTCTGCTTAATGACAAAATTCATCAGACTTGCTTTTAGATTCAGAGCAATGACAATGGGGACTTCTTTTTAGTCTTTAATTTGGAGCATGTTTGCACTGGGGAAATCATGACTCTTTATTTCATTCTCACCAGAGACTTTGCAGCTCACTTTTGAGTTTACTAACAGTGTGGTGCAGCAAGACCCATAAAGATGTCAATCTTCTTCCTAGGAATAATAAGAGAAAAATAACTTGTGATTAGGGGGAAAAAAGTGTTCAACATCTTCACACATATTTTTTGTCTTTTATGCTGGGTAGGATTCTTCAGTTGTTGTGGAGATGACTGGAGACAGTTGCAACAAGTCTTACTACTGCACAGAAACATGCCGGGGTTATAACACTGTTGCACATGCTCAGTTAACACTCCCACCACCAGAAATATATATGATGTTTCAACATCTGCATTTATGGATGAAAAAAAAGCTTTTGAGGGAAGTAGGATAGTGTTTAATCAGCATTACTTCTTTGATCAAATGACCCCGGTATTGCTGCACTCAAAGCTGCAAGAGTGGGAATAGCTCAACTTTTCTGTACAGAAACACGTTTACTAATAGGAACATCTCACATGGAGACCTTACTGAAATCAACAACCTCCGAGCAAACGCAACCAAGACTGATAGAATTTACTTGCCTGCAAGACAGCTGACACTTCACTCTCTTTTTCAGCTGTATGGAGCTAACTTCCATGGTCCAGTCAATATCTAGCTTACTTATCTCAGGAAGTTGTTTTTATCAGATATTCTGGTCCAACACAGGGTGCAGGATTCAACGTAACCCATCCCTTCATGATGTTTCTTTCATCTGAGGTAGCGGCAGTTACCGGAGTATCTTGTAGCCATCAGAGCAGTGGGTGTAAACACACTATTACTTGCAATAAGGAAGAATATAATCGACTTGTTGAGGTGGTTAGTGATTTTTTTTTTTTTAAGTAAATTTTTTACGATGCAACAATCGTATCCAGCATTTGGATCAGTTGCTACATGTATCCCCTTCCATTTGAATAAATATTGTAAACCGACATATGTTATCATTATATTATACCAGGAGTGATTAACTGCTACGTGTACGTGTAATATACATGTAAAAAAATTGTCACTAAAAACTGAGAAAAATACAAAAATTGTTTTCATGCAAAAAAATAAAAGTCGTGTTGCATTTTTACTGAATTCCCAGCGTTGCTGCTCACCACAGAGAAGTCTGCCAGCATCCACTGGGTCAGCTTATTTCCTGGCTCACAGTTTGCCTTCCATCTCCTTAGCTTCCTCCAACATTTTCTCCAACCTAACATAATGAAAAGCTGCATCAGCTATAATCAAAGTCTGATGCATTTGGATTTTAATATGGAGTAATGCCCAAAGAAAAATGTGTCCTTTGAGAGAGAGAAAAAATCTAGCAGAGGAACTTGGTACAATCATCCTGGGTGCCTTAAAAAAATGCAGTTTACATGTATGCACTCACCGTTTGCATATTCTTGATTGAAACATAGAGACATGATTTAAGGGGGAAAAAAATATATATTTTTCCTCTTTTATTTGAGTTAAAGAAGGTTTTGCTTATATTTCTCACTTGCATTGCAAAGCTCAAGTTTTATATTAGTGTCAATTAATTTACCAAGCAATATGGAGGAAACGGTTGTGGTAAGTTGTTGCTTACCCCCTCAATCTCTGTATCTCTCCCTCTCACTGTTGGAGGTGGGTAATTAGTGTGTTGAGGTCGGGGATTTGGGGGGAGGTGAGAGGTCCTATAATCTTTTGCTGAGAAGGCACCTTGTCCTCTCCCCTGTTTATAACATCATCAAAGTTGTGCCTCTGGGTGCCCCCAGCTTCGTTAATAATTTAGGTGTGCGCTGGCCTTCCTGGCTGAGGCAGGAAGCCCTTACTTATTGAGTTTGTAAACCATGTGATGATTTACAAGAACACCTTTGCATTTGTCATGCTCATTATAGGAAATTCTTTGAATCTTTTCTCTCTTTAACATGGAGATATGGAGATTTTGTACTTTTCAGGGTAAACAGGTACTCAGAAAGACCTGTTGGTGGAAGTGATAGGTGGGAAGGTTCAGGGTCAAAAGATCAAAGGGGAAAGGGGAAGAAGAAGAAAATTCTGTCAGTAATCCTTCCTAATTTTAGAAATACAGTCATAAGACAGCATTAAGAGGGGGATTGTATAATAACATATATTAGGCCATTTTTTTTCCTTTCATCAAATTAATCTATTTTTCAAAACCAATGATCTCCTGAGCTTTCCCTCCTGTCCATGGCTATATTAAAATTAGAAAAAAAATGCAATGAAATTACATTCTCTTTCCATGTTTTATACATTTATTCATCTATTATTCAACAATGTCTTTTGTAAATTAATTCCTCATCTAAGGGCAATAATGTATCCCAGCGCTTCCTGTACGACTGAATAAATGGGGTGGGTCAGCCTGCCTTAAGCATCTGCTAACCCACCTTAAAATCATTTCATTAGTCTGCTGTGGTGGAAGGCGCCTTAACCCAGATGAGAATAATTTACTGCTGAATCCGGTAATTGTGTGGTATTAAAAAGGTCAAATCTAATGATACGCAAAATGAAAATCAATACGTAAATGCACAGGGTATCTTTTTCCTGTATCTGGCATTGAAAGACCTGTGCTGGACGAACCCTGTGGAGGAGTTCCAATGCAGGGAAGTGGTGTATTAATGTGTCCTTTGACAGCTTGTATGGACATGATGTGGAGGGCAAGTGCTTCACTCTCAGATGCCATTCTGACCTTCATGCATTGCCTCACACCACAGTTTAGCTTATAGAATTGATTGTGATATGACATGGCTGATTCAAGGCCAGGGGATGGTACACAGCAAGGGGCCTCGGAAATGGAATATTTCCTCACCTCAGGATTTATGGCTTTTGGAAAATTGCTTGCTACATGTGGAGTGAATGATTAGACAGTGTCTGTGTGGATGCAAGTGTGACTAGGAATGAGAGGCGGGAAAAAAAGATAAAGGGAGAAAGGGAAAACCAAAAGTTAAATGAAGTGAGAGGAAGAAAAGGAAACAAAGGTACAGAATAAAATAAAACTTAAAAAAGAGAGGGAAAAGTGCACTTGAGCTATCATGACTATGCCACTTGAAACTTGTGCCTATGACCCAAAGGTAAATCTATTTTTTTTTTCTTAGAAAAAAACATATAGACAGGATCTATGCACTGTCAAATATGTCAAATATGTTTATTGAAATGTTGTAAGATGACCACCGAACTAATAAGATGATGTTAAAGTATCACCAGCAGTTACTTCTGGCCTGAATCCATAGGATGGTTTCAAACTTTGCAGATTATTTATTTGAGTTTGAATTATGTTTTGCGGGCCCCTAAAGGCAGGGCAGCTAGGAAGATTTGTTTGTTTTACTTGCTTGGCTGTTGTTTTAGAGTAAGTTAGGCCAAATTAACACCATTACAACTCCTCTTTAAACACATATTATGTTGTTTAAACCACCCATAGCATGTTTGCTTAGGAGGCAACCATCCATCCAGCCAATTATTGCAACTATATCCCAGGAAATTTTGAGAGAAAACATGCATTCTTTCATTTAGCTCGGCCTGTTTATAAATCCACATGATAGGATTCTGTCACAAAATGACAGCATTTTTTAACTCTTCTTCTCGCTCTCCCATTTTCTTAGGATTTAGATGGTGTCACCCTAATGGGTTTTACAGTTTTTAAAGAGATTATACTTAGGGATTACTACCTGAGCAGGACGGGCTTAGAAAAGTTCAGCAATGCCTTTGATCTACCAGAGTGTAAACACAACCTGAGGCTACCTTGCAAAGGTAGGGCCTCTGTTTTGTTATTCAGAGACGTGGCCATTAATTGTGGTTGTCAGGACCCAAACAAAAAAGATAACATTTTTTCCAAAATGCAACAGTGGAAGGGCTAATGGGTGGCCAGGAAAGGTCATAGATTTTCAAACAGTGCAGAAAAAAGTCAACACTAAAGTCAGTTTGGCACATTACAGGATAGTCTTGTGTTATTATTTTTACATGTGTAAAATTTAAACATTTATTTGGGACTTTTAAATTCTAAAAGCCTACAATAGTATTTACATACTGTACATGTATAAACAAGTGGCTGATGTGAGAAATGCAAAGAAACCTCATGTGGACACTAAGTGTTTTAAATCATCCCAAACAAGCTATCGCTGGGACTCATTTCTTCTCTAAAAGGGTGAAACAGCATTCAGTGCTGCGATTCCCTGCAATATTTAAAGCTACAGCTCCAGTGAGCCTGAGTGCAGAGATGGGGTTCTCTGTTGGCATTATGAACATGCAAATAGGCCTTAATGTGTCCACAAGGCCCTCTAAAGGCAAATACCTCCACTCGCACTCGCAGAAATGAGTTTCCCTCTGGTGCCATCTGAACTGAGCACTGCTCTGTTTCAACACTGTGCTTCAACATAAAAGTTAATGTCTGTTCACTTAGAATTGGGTAACATTTAATGTGTATTAATGACTGTGATAGATCTGCATTTAGAGTGAGACAACTGATTTAATAGATTCCTTTTTTTTTTACGTGTAGCTATCATATTAAGATGAATAAAATCTTGAGCAGAATTTATAAGCCATTTTCATGGAATAATTACTTTCTCACTCTTGCATTCCACAAACTCTGTGTGTGGCCCGTTATATTGAACTTTATTTCAAATCTCCCCTGTGATATCCACTTTCTGCTCCTGACAAAAATAAATGAGCTATTGAAAATACATCACACCATAAACAGAAAGCAAAGCTTGGAGAAAGTGAGAAAGAGTAACAGGCAGAGAAGTGGCAAGAAAAGCATCAAGTTGTGACAGTTATAGTCCCCATTACATTTGATTGTGAGCCGCTATCCTGCCCTGTCAACGAATAAAAGGCAAATCAATATTGTCATTCACAACTTCAGATTAAACCTTCCTTGCTTTAACTGCTTCCATGTTCTGTTTTTGGGCCGTTCAATCTGTCGCAATAGTGACAAACGCATCCGAATCGATTGTTGGTGAGATCAGCGAATTAACAAGTGAATGTTCTTTTTTTTTCCCTCTTCTCTTTGTTTTTCCCCCAGAATGGGCAAGGAGTGAAGCAATGGAGCGAAACACATAAAACGACAGCAGCCATCAACAAACACAATAAAACCCTGATCTAGAAACTACTTTCCGAAGCGAAGTATTGGAGTATTGCTGTGCAAATGTTTTTGCAATTTAGAGTCAGTTGCCGCAAACCACTAAAAGCTCTTAAATAGTAGTGTGCAGTTAAGGTTTTCAACAGAAAAGCAGCTCCAGTCCTTTATGTGGGGCCAGACGTTGGAATAACTGGGAAAAATTTGCAACGTAAAAAAAAAAAAGAAAAACACAAGTGTTAAAAATATCCTCTTCGATTCATTACAGACATTTGCATGTACAGACAATATGGTTTTAATAGAACATTGTTGTTGCTCACAGACTCAGCAGAGATGTAAACAAAAGTGTGCAGTGTCTCCCTGCCACATGGACATTCACATGTGTTTCCCTAACTCATAAAGCATGCTGACATTATCAGGTTATTACCTAAATCCAAACCAGTGCAGATACAAAGAATGCAAGGCACGGAGAGATAAACTCGGCAGTCTTGGCAGGGCACAGAGCAGGTTAGTAGGTGTGTGATTAACCAAGCACTTTAAGGCTTTTCTACTGAGGAACTAACTTGATGACAGGGGATGGAGGAGGACGGCTTGGTACATCACGATTGTCTGAAACAGCGCCATGGTAGATTAAAGCCAGGCTTTGGTGTGCGAATATGTCGTTGAATGGGCTCAAAAGGGTGGATGTGGTTTTTTGGGTGTAACAGATGCAGGTCAGGGTCAGAGGTTCACATTCTGACTGGATCAGCATCATCGCACGCTCAAGTGCTGAAGTAATGCTCTGCTCCCACCTGCCTTAGTCAGGTAGTAAGGAAAGAAAGGCAGACAGGGAGGGAATCTTCCCCCTCCCACCTCAAACACAAAGCCTCCTTCTCAGCACTAATTCCAACCCCTGTCTGCATCTACACGTATTAGAGAAGAATAGAAGTATTAAGGTGTTGGATAGAAACTGATGACTGCCGCTTCAAAGGATCATTCTTGTTTCTTTCATGCTGCAGTCCTCTGCCTTTTTGACCTGAGGAGGGTCAGAGAACCAGGTAAGGCTGGATTGCAGGCAGGGACGTTTAAGCATGAGCAAAATGCACTTAGAATTGATACAAAATGGCACGAAGTCAAAGGTGCAAGCACAGCTCATTTCAGTTTAAGCTTTGCCAATCAAACATTATTTGTAAGAGTTTTTCAATGAAAAGATTCAACAGTCCCATTGACAGTGGTTTGGAAGTGTTATGGGAAAAAACACAATCCATATGATTCTCAGGTTAAGAACTAGCTGACAAAAGGTATGTAAAAGATATGTCAGGAAAAGCTATGTGTGTATATACAAACACGATTACTTACATATGCCTTCATGGGACAATGTAAGCATATGTCTGTATCTGTTTGCACTGTATATATGTCAGTGTATACAACAGATAGAAATGCAAAAAGGTATGTTCTGTACATCAGTGAGTCGTCATGCGTGTGCACCTCACAGTGACACACCGTAAGACTCTTTGAGCTCATCAAGCTGTTAAATTCTCCGCTTTCAATGAGAGGAGTAGAGGTCACATATCAAAGCGGTCAATGATGATCCAATGAGAAAAGGGCTCAGTCTGAAGAACCTGCCCAAGCGTGCTCAACTGGATTTAGTCTCTTAACAGGCTATAAACGAAAGGATCCAGATTTTACATCCTGGATGCAAACACTTATGCAATTAACTGCTTACATGCATAAGTCATTGCATGTTAACATATTGTCACGAGGGTGTTGTTTCGTGGATCTACACAAACTAGCTTGCATACAAACAGTTTTGAAAATAACTTTAAAAAAGAATGAAGTCTCAGTCTACTTTGTGTCACCAGCAATGAATTATAATCTATATGTACAGTAACAAAGCTGAGTTTGTTTTGTTTTGAATCTATACCCCAAAGGAAAGGCTGCTGGAGCACTGCCCAGTAAAACGAGTCCTGACCTACTCAAATAAATTTGAAATATTAAAATATAAAAAACGTCATCCAGTGCCAGTGTTTATGACCCACCTCTGTACCGCACATTCTCTCTGTTCCACATATTACATAGGTTACTTTTGCCTTAGTCCACATCATTTGTCCAGGTGTCCACTTTAGAAAACTTGAGGCATTTTTCAATCCCTCCATGCTGAGCTCTGTATTCCTTCACATCACTCATCACTGTCGATGTCACAACTTTGGAGCTGCCTTTCATAACTGCTATACTATAACTTAGTGGATTATTTAAAATCTCAATTATGTTCTGTCACTGCATCGATCCAGGATCTGTTTATGTTCTAATTATGACGCATCTTAGAATTGAGACATTTTCCAACCCCTACTTTACATATGTAGACAGACCTGGGTCAATTTCACACGAGCTGTCTTCTGCCACAATTTTGTTTTTCAAAGCCATCAGGCTCTCCTGAAGCTGTATGCGAGGAATAACAAGGCTCACGAGGCTACATGATATAATTCATGAACTATGCTGCTTTTTGTTTCCCTCCACAGCCCCATGGAAAAACGTGAAATGGTCACGTAACAAAAAAATATATTTGTCATGATGACAAAATCTGTATTTTTATTGTATGTCTATCCAAGGGTGAGAGACCCAACAGCCAGTGATCCAGGAATAAAACAAGACACCTTAATGTAAGACTTTTTTGAAAGGGTCAGTTTTCATGCAAGCCATAACATTTTCAAAACTTTAACCACCTTGTTTTAAATACCGAAGCTTAACCAAGTAGCTTGTAATGTGTAACAGTGAGGGAACAGCAAGGCACGTGTGTTCAGGTGGGGATTCAATCTTGACTCTCCCACTTGGCAGTGGGTTGTAGCTTCATCCATCACCCCATCTGATCTCCAAATGCAGATTTCTTTCGCTTGTTAAATGTGACACAACAGTCAAAAGCGACAATTTCATGATATACTGTGACACTGTGTCAAACTATGGTGTTATTTTTGTGATCAGTAGCACAGAAAAAAAGCAAAAAGCATGTCTGTGGACACGAATCAATAGATTCAATTGATGGTCTCATTTCAACTTTTGATCTGAGGCTGGGTTTGATTTTCAGTGGGGTTTTTTTTGGTTTGTCTGACTATCAGCACGATGAAGCAAAAGTTTCCCTACCAAATTCCATAAAACTTGGAATACAGGTGGAACGTGGCTAAAGAAGAACCTGTTGGGGATTGATGTGGGTCTGGGCCTCTTTCTTTAAAATTACAACATCCCACACATCCTCTGGACATCCTCTGTTTTGGGGAATTTTTGGGAAATTTGTACATTTCTATACTGACAGGAGTACCTTCTTTCAAGGTGATAATGCTCTTAGAATGAAGGATATCTGAATGGTTTGATGAGTATATCTAAATTATGTCAATTACATGTTGTCGCCTTTGTAGTTAGCAGATCTTTGCACTGTTGAGCATCAATGCCAGAACATGGGCTAGTTAGGCAGCTCTCTTCATCACCATTGTGAAAGCACCAATTGAAGGAAGGTGTCCTGTACCTTATGGAGACACTCTATGTTTGTGTTTCCTTTAATTTGCCATTGACCTGTAATTTCAGTATAAGAGGCATCATTGATATCAAAGTCAGTGAATACTGTTTGCACTCTATCAGCTTGCTTTTTAATAATTGCTGATGAATATCACCCAAAGAACAAAGACAAAGATGACAGTCCCACAAGATTTTTTCTTCTCTGAATTGTATGTAGAGTACACACAGCCAACACCCTTCCATAAAACACGCATAGACCAATAAAGGCACAAGATGCTGTTGACACAGGAAATTATCCAGATTTGCGTTCAGGTGCAGACATACTCATATGCATATGCACAACAAGGTGTGTCCTCCCTTGCAGTGATGTTCAAGTAGGCAGGTATTTACACTCCTGCTTGGCTTATCAGATTTCAAAAGCTCCCTGAGGCACTGTAACACAAAAAGATAGATAACCATCCAGGCATGACCTCAAACACACACTCACTCAACACAGACTTACACTGTAGATAGATGACAACCCAAGCATGACGTCAGACATCATCCCTGATTGCGGACGAGTTTTAAATCACACTCAGGCATAAACTCGATATGTCTTGTGGTTCTGAGAAATTCTTTTTCTTGTAATCCACACACATATGTCCAAACAGAATGTGTGTGCCTAATTATCTGTGATGGACTACACAGAAATATTCAGTCTTGCACATCTAATTTCCATTGTACTAAATGTCATGAAAACACACTACCTTGATTTTCTGCACAGCTCACATAGTTCACATTGATAAGCTGGGCAGTAAGTTCAGATCAGATATGCTGTAGTATCTCTGGAACAATTCAGGATATATGACTTTCACCGGTTATACCGTGGTTTCAAAAAGAAAAATATATGTAAATCCCAATAATTCACTGGTTTACATGAAAGTTATCCATGCTGTTGTGTTTGCAGAGCTAGGTGAGCCCGGCCTCACCTTGCTGATAGCATCTGATTTCACATCAGCTCTGCCTCCGGGCCCTGAGGCCACACCACCATTTATTCAACTCTAATCTCTCTAAGGGATCTTCTCTTTACCACCATCACTAAAAGGTAGATAAAGGGAGATTGAGGGAGAGCGAACAGAGTAAAAGAGAGTGAAAGAGTTTTTTTTTTTGTTAAAATAACTTCTGAATAACTAACTTTCAGATTCCAAATTCTGGTCTTCTGATTTTTTTTTTCTTTCTTTTTCATTGATGTTTTGTTTAAGGTTTAGCTTTCACCAAAATATGTCCAGACATATGACACATAGGGACAATAATGTTTTTTTTTTAAGGAGGCAAAAGGTCAAATAATATAGGTGACAGCATGGACTTTGAAGTTTCTCAGTAGGTTGCTCTGCACCTCCCTCCCCTTTCCCATCCTCCTTGAGGCTCTGTGTCAGTCTTTTTTATACTTTACCTCATCATACTGCACATTTCTCCACTTTTAATGTCTGTCTGCCTATCCCATCTCTCCCATCTGTTTGATTTGTTTGGCACAAATTCTGTTACTGACATTTATCAGTGCATCAGAATATCTAATCTGAGTAAAGTCACTGAAAAAAAAAACTTGTTATTTTAAAAGTTAAATATACACCATTTTGACCTTCAATAGAGCAGCAATTACAAACTGCTCTGAAAAAATGTAGCAGTCTGAAGATGCTCTCACCAGAGACAAAGTCACTTGATATCTCTGTGTGTTGTGATCTGAGGTAATCTGTTCTTTGCATGCATCCCTGGCTTTGCGTCTGAAGCTGGCATTTGTTTTACACTGACAAAATAGCATTCCTCAGCTAGCATGTCTTCCATTAAGAGAGGCACAATGCCAGAATGTAGATTGCCCTAATTGTCTTGAGATCTGGTTTTCCTTAATCAACAAGCTACTTAAAGGTTTGAAACGTCTTTTTCAGCTTCATGTTCAGTTTTGGCCGATTGTAAGATTCTGCTGCTCCACCATAACACATTGAATTTCTGAGCTGGATTTCCTTTCAAATGTTATTTTAAATCTTTAGTTTAAATTCTCATGTATGGTCATTTTTTGCTCTTATTCAGAGGACACCTGAAGCACCATCTGAACAAACTACTTGGTTAGGTGTGGAAAAAGGTATTGATTTGCATTAAAATAGATATATAAAGAATTTGTTTTAAGTCACGTTCACTCTGCAAAGTTTAGAACCTGATTTATCAAGAAAATCATGAACAAACAGCTCAGGAGTATGAGCAGAATTTAATTTAAAGTTGGCAAAAGCGCCCTTGTCCTTTCGCTGCATCCAGCATGCGATATCACTTCAGACACAAGATAGAGGAGCCGTGGGAGAAACTGATATTTTCTCCTTAATAACCAGGTGAGAAAAAATTATTCTATCACCAGGAACTACTTGAATCATCCTGGAATGTGAATGATTAATGAATAGATTTGTCTGTATGACAGTGGGAAGAGCTTGATAAAGTTCGGGGTTAAGTCTGGCAAAAACTGCCACAAATTAATTGCGTAATGGGAATAAACAAAATTTAAAAAAAAACTCCTGGTCACAAATGAAGCAGATTGCTTAGTGTGAACATTACAGCGATTGATACTGAACTCTAGTAGATTGAGCTTGGGTTTAATCTCCTCAAGCAGCTGAACAATATCCTTTCCTTGATGAAGTATGGCAGGTATGAGCAGTTTTCCACTCTGATGAAGAACTACTCAGTATATTATTATCATTATAATGATTATAATGATGTAATTTTACCAGTTGGATTCAAAATTCTGTTTATTCAGTTTTTGTTGCCTCTTTTTTTATCTAACCACCAAAGGAACCTGAGCTAAGCTCAGATGTCCCTAAAAAGCGCTTGACCTTTATGTACTTCTACGCATTCAAAACTGCTGACTTGTCAAGGTGTGTCATGATTAAAGCATACCCTACATCCTGTCCAATTTTTTTAGCAAAAAAACAACACTTTTCAGGGGGAAATTACAACCCAAGAAAGACAAAGATTGTTTAGTGAAAACACTCAGGAAGAATTTCTTTGCCTGAGGGCTGGAACTGAGATCTGAGTGTGGAACCTCCGGTCAGTCCAAGGCACACAAAAGCGTGTAAACACTTGCAAATTTTCACACGTATTCTGTTCAAAAGTCCGTGCACATTCATACATACATACATTGACATCAACATACCTGATGACATCTATTATGTGTTTGAATGCACTCATTGTCTCATTTGTCATACACATATCTACACACTCTCAAAGTCTCACACTTACACACGGCAGCTCTCGGATCAGTTTCTTTGCAGCACTTCTGCAGTGTCCCTAGAGTGCCAGGATCGTACTACGCAGTGTCATCTGAAGAGCAGACATTTGTACCTGTTACTCATTCACTCTCATGAGAAACTGTGATGCCACCACTTCTGGTAGTTTCCTTTGTGGATGTAAGAGTAAAAAAATGTAAGCTACATAGAGAGAGCAGTGGGAAAGAGGAAGATGATAGTCATTGAGTGCAGACAGAGGGAGACAGAGAAAAGGGGGAAAGAAGCGTTAATGCCAGAAACCAGTGAGCAGGATGGAAACAATGAGACTTCACATTATAAGAGAGAAGAACCTTATAAAACAGAATAAATGTATTTGGTTGTGTCTTAAACTGAAAAAGTATTTAGCGCTAAGTTGTGTGGTGTATGGGACAGTAGCATTGAAGCTGGGCTAGGCATTATCTTTGTTATCACTTGGTTAAAAACGCTTAAATATTCTTTAAACTACAAATGGAGATTTTGTGTGCACGCACATTCAGGTGGTGGAAAGGCTGATTCAATGGGGAGATATCACGCAGGAAAAGTTTAGCAATAGACACAACAGTCATTACTGAAGAAAATAAACTACATTCAACAATTATTTCACATCACAGTGAATTTTCCTGTGCTGCCAATATGTAATGCAGTGATTATTTGGGTTTGAGCAGCCATTATGTTCAATTCTATTTAAATTCCAGGTGCATTTGACTTCCATGTCAGATGCCAACTGAAAGGTCACACATGTGCTGTATACACTTTAGTGTACATGCAATATACATATATAGATAGATATAGATAGATATAGATATATATCTATCTATATCCAAAATTATTAAGCCTGTGTAGCTTTTAATATTACATACTTGCATTTTATCAACTTGCGGACAGTGTTATATTCTAGTGGTATACTATTGGTATAGTAATTTAATAATAATTCTTATTAATCAAATCAGCTGAGGGTGATCCTGCTGTTGACAGAGATCTCTGCACCAAATTATCATCATCGTCATTTTTCATTTTAGCATTTTGAAATCTAGATTGTATTTAAATGACATGTAACACGTTTTTCTTGCCCTCTGTATGAAAGCCGAGGGATACATTTCTGCTCCATCCTTTTGCTACAGTCCACCTGTTATTTCCCTGGCTGACTTCACTGCTGTGTGTTCACAGTTGTACACGTCAGACTGAGAAATAGATTTAGTTTTAAACGTAATCAAACATGTTTATTGCCGAGTTTGATAAAAACACGAGCCAATGTTATATTGAAGTGATGTGATAAAATTATATTTTTTCTTTGAAGTGAAGTGATTAAGTAGTAAGTAAATGTTGTCAATCTTATTTGGACACAAATACTACTTTTTGCCCCAGCAAATACAAATACCAGATGCTCTGCACAAACTTAAAATGAAACATGTGCATATGCCCGATCACATCTGGTGGAAGAGTTTTTTAATGAAATGAACAGATTTTTAATGAATGTATTCATTTGCACATTTGCTCGTTTCCGTAATTGAATTTACTTTTATTCTTCGTATTGACTTTTTGAGAGTTCTTTGGCAGTCACTGAAGTATTCGTGTATGTTTTTTCACTAATTTCCCATGAAGAACCCCCCCAGTCCATGAAACATTATTTTTTTTATTTCTGCCTCATATAACTAAAGTCTGAATCACAAAAGGGGATTCACATGACTGATGGTAACTTACAGGCTTCGATCACTATGAGACTTTTTTATTATTTAAAATAACTCCGGTTAAATATTTTTTACATTAACTTTCATTTTAATCTTCGAATGTGAGTTCCAGATATAATTGACCCTCTGGGAATATTTTGGGAAGGTCCTTTTGGGGTCATTGCCGGAGGCAAACATGTGTTGCCCCAGGCGATCTGTATGATCACTTCTTAAGCTGAATACGCCTTAGGGGTCATATTGCTGTAAGGTTGTAATTCAAAATTTCCTGGAAATCTTTTGTGGATTTATATTTTCAATATAAAGATACATTCAATCTTTGGACCCTTGTGAAGTCTGACAAGTCAAAGACACGTCATGGCCATCCTAAGATTCTGTTTAGTTCATTTTTAACATGTTTTAAAATGAAACACGTGTAAAGTTTCTCATTTTTCATCACACAAATGTTACACCAACTTGTTTGACCTCGTGCTGAGTAGCATGCATCTCTCTATTTCAGTGCATGTGCTTCACGTTGCCCTTGCATTAGACACGAAGGTGTCCTCTTTCTCTTTTTTTTCTTTCTTTCTCTCTCTTTCTCTCTCTCTCTTTCCTCACGCTGTGCTCTCACTAATGGACAGATGGCATCCCATTGTTTACTGAGCCAAGGTACAATGCCTTATCGGCCATAGCAGCGGAAACTGGGGTAGCGTTTCTGCTTGACCCAGCTTAAATCTGCCACCAAAAAAAGGAGGAGGGGAAAGTAGGCAGGAAGAAAAAGAGAGGGAGGAAGGGTAGAAAAATGGCCAGCCAATGGAGATTGTTGCAAAAAAAAAAGAAAAGAAAAAATGTCTCCCTGCAATATGATTTTTGGCTCTGTTTTCACCTCTTTGACCCTGCTGTGTGTGTGTTTCTGTGTGTGTGTGTGTGGTGATGGTCAAGTCTTCACTCCCCTATTCCCTTCTTCACTGCCTAGTAATCAAGTGCGCTGTGACAGCGCCATCATATACACTCATTCAAACACACACATAAACACACACAAAAACACTCACACAGGCCTCGGGGCAAACAGTGATTTTCTTGACAATGGGATGCAATCAGCTCAAAGCCAATCAGTAATGAGTCTTAATTAGCTGATCGATTGAAGAAGAGGGGCTATGTGGCTGGAGTTTCTAGCCCTTTTCACACTGTCCATTCAACACGAGACTGATGCACCACAGATGCACATCGTCATCCTGTTTCTCAGGTACAGTCGCAGAATGGAGGATCGAAGCTGATGTACCTTTGAACTGGCTGAGGAGCTGGTCCTAGAGACAAACAGACTTGTCTGTGTATGTGTGTCTATTTTGTAAGTGACAGCTATCAGAGCATAACAGCCATGCAGTTGTCAGTGGCTCTACGATATGAGCTTGCCATTTGAAAGCACACACTGATACAACGTTGAGGTACCTTTATTCGGTTAGTTTGAACAAGCAAAGAGGAACATCAGCAGCTGGACAACTACGTCCTTTTTGCACAGTGGCAGCTGTTACTTCACTGTGATATATGTTAAAGAGTTCATCCAAAAATAATAATGGCAAACTTTAAATTTGTGATTTAGATGTTATTAAAGCATCCAAAACCAGAAAAATGTGTTTTCATGTTGAAGTCACAATATCAGGGTGGGAAAGTGTGATATCAGTCAAAAGCCTGCAAGCACCAGAGGGTTTCAGGTGCCCTTCATTTTTCTTACTGGAATCATCAGGTCATTACTTACTTTCAGTTTGTGTTTGTGGATGACTAATCTTTATGCTAACTATCAACTTTGTCATATGCCATTCTAAAATGCTGTTGCTGCCAGGTGTTCAAAACCCTAAATAAAGATCATATATATAAGTTATATATATATATAAATACACATATATGGATTCATTCATATACTGTATGTATATAAGCTATATCATAAGCTATGAAGCATTACCTTGTCATCTATTTAATTATAAACTTTTGGCACTGACATATCATTAAATATTTGCATTTTTCTTTTCAAACCAGGTCTAATTGGAGCAAAAAAATTTAACTAGAGACAAAATCAGATTGATTCCCTCTATCTGTTTCATTTGTGCAGACCCCTAAAAGATTGGCTATACATCACAACCGTGGAAAGCCCCTGTTTCAATCACTCAGGGACCAGCTCCTCCCCCTCTTTTAACCCTTGAGGGCCTGAGACTTGGGGAACTTTTAATTATCCACAGCCCCAGCTCTCTTCTTCTGTTGCCACTGAATGGTCAACAGGCTTTTTACTACTTACTGAGGCATCAGTGCCTGAATAATAATAGAAAACAATGTCAGCGTGTGGGGAGGAGTGTCTAGGGGGGTCTAGGCTGAGAAGGAGAGAGATAGACAGAAAGAGAGAGATAGGGGTATCATTAGATAAGCCTGTCGGTTAATTAGCCCTGCTTCAGGAGGAGGGGACCCCCCTCCTGATGCCAAGAATGGCCATCAGGCGTTATCCGTGATCGCCTATTTTTTATGGTCCTTTGCAGACTCCACTGACGAGGTTGTTAAGCAGTGTGGAGGGCATATGGTGCCAGGATAGAAACATGCTGTTGTCAGTCAGTTGCACATTGACAGAGAGAAAAAGAAGTTTTTATGTGGTTGCAGAGGCGGGACTGAAGATGTTGGGTTCCAGCTGTTTGTTAGCCACGGACTTTAAAAGAAGATCCCCCAGAGTGACAGAGGTGATCGGACTATTCATCAAGCTATCTGTGCGAGTTGAAAGCTTATGACACAGTCTACTCATACAAGTATCTGGATGGATTATCTCAAGAAATTTTCCCAAAGACAAGTGCCAGAAATTGTGCTGGGGAGATGTTAAATGCATCACAAAGTTTATTTTGACAGGATTTCATCTTATTTAAAGGGTCACTTGAAATACTGAGAAACATTTCTCCCACTTATTCCTGGTGGCATCGAGCCATCTGGAGAGTATGAGTTTTATTTGGAAAGATTTTCAGATCCTTACTGATGTTGGCAGTTGTACCAGCAGCTCGTAGATTTCAGTGAAAACATATGACATTGAGGTCTTATCCTGTTTAACAGTAAGTTTTGGATACTTTCCATATCAAAAAGCCTAGTGACTGCTATTGTACTGGAGCAACAGTACAAATACATGAACTGATGCTTTATTTTTAAATGCAAAATATGAACAGAGTCATTTTAATTCTGATCCATAATAGTTTCTGTAATATTTTGAAGCTAAATGTCCATGTAATTTTTTTTCTTGGTTTTTTTTTGTATTTCTTAATTTTGTATTGTTAAAATATACTCTCACAAGCAACTGTCGAGACAAACTTATACATGTGTTACATGTACATACTTCTTTACATTAGTAATACATAATGCATACTGCGCCTTTGACAATTAATCAGAGAAAAAATCTTCAGCCTGCAGCATATTCCAGACTTAAAACAAAAAGTAGGAGCAAATACAGCAGAATTTTTTTTTCACCGCTCTACCCTTCCAATCATCCCTTGTTCACTAATTCTTGTCTTTCATCCATTCATCCTCAAATTTTTTGCCCTCACCTCATCCTTCCTCTCTTTCGCTCTCCCCTCTCTCTATTGGAGTAGTGTCTGAGCAGGCTGAGCCCCGGGGCAAGAGAAGCAGCACCCAGATCTGTTCTGTGTCGTATGACTAGTTATTTTTATCTCCAGTCACTTTCTAGGCCCAAACAGCTCCATCTTCGTCTTTCTGTTGTCTCTCTTTCTCTATCTCTATCTCTGTCTTATTTAGTTTTCCTTTTCTCCTTATCTAAATTTTTCCTCTCATTTTTGGCAAGGGTCCTAGGTTACTCACTATACTGTATTTCTTCTACTAAGCAGTGTTATATTACATGAGTGGGCAGTGCTTGTGTGCACGCAGCCTGTGTGAGTGTCTGTCTGTGTGTGTGTGTGTGTGTGCGTGGGTGTGTATGTGTGTGCGTAGCAAAATGATTCAGCTTCCCTTTTGCCATTGATGTTGACGAGCATAAACACAAACCTGCTCTGTCTGCTAGTAAATGAGTAAATGTTCCTGAAAATTATGAAGAAAAAAATAACACCTCAGGTGATGACTATTACTCATATGATGAAATAAAAACATTTTATATCGCAGCTATATTTAAACAAAGAAAATGCATCTCCCTGATTTGCATTTACAGTTTTATTAAAGGTTCTGTATGCTGTAGCCACATGTTACAAACAGAATTAGAATCTGCAGCTCAGGAAAACACCTCGGAGACTTGTCCTGGAGAGTTACGGGTATGCTGGTTAGAACTAAATATCATGTCAGGAAAGAGGAAGGAGGACACACACACACTCACATGTCCACACACACACATTCTACTCTTCAGGAGGAAGCCCATTGTGTGGAGTGGAGATCGATGGAGGGGTCAGGCCATGTCAGAAGAGGTAAAGCAGAAACAAGCAGAAGATTGTTTTCTGTGTCTCTCTCTCCTCCACTGTCTGGAGACCCTGCTGGTCAGTGCTTTGCACCAGGTTACAACCTTTAAGTTCAGGGAGAAGGCACTGTTCACTTCCAACAAGTTCTTTCCGTGCAAATGCATCGTAAAATGTAAAGCAATATAAATATCAGCAGATGATGGCGAATAGATTTATTAGATTTATCATTTTTCTGCAGTATTTTATAATATGTATAGAGGGAATATGCTCATCCAGAATCTTACACAATGTGACTGTTGAGATTTATTGTGAAATCTCTTTATGTACTGCAGCAAACAAGTCTTAATTACCCACTTTTTTTATCTAATTCAATCCCTTGGATGAAATATAACAAGAGGGCATCGCTTGACTGATTTCTCTTTGTACTTGAATGATACTGTGCAAAAGGTAAATTTGTTAGAAATTTAAGTCTTATATATCAAAACACTCATTTGCATTTTGAAGACATTTAATCCATATCACAGCTTATAAAATTCAGATTTAAGTTTTCACTCCATAAGCGATAAATGCATATGACAGCACATTTATAGTAAATTACAGTACTGATTCTTATTTCAGAAGTGATGGGAAGCATTTTCAAAAAAATCTGAATCCTCTGCCAAGGACACATTTTAGATTGTTTCATCTTCCATGACATCTTACAAAGGGCAAGCTCACAAGCAACAAGAAATTGGCATGTCAAATCATATGAACAGTGAGTAATTCTATTCACTTTGATTAATCTGAACCTCCATAAATACAGGATAAAGGCAGTCATTTAAGAAGACCAGCATACGCTGAAATATAATACAGTTAAAGAATGCAGCATATTACTGACTATTAAACACAAAGAACAATGGCATGTTGTCTTTATCACAACTGTTAATTTCTTGCCATCTTTAGCTGTTACTAACCATAATCTGTTATTTTCGGATGCTGGCCCCTAACTGATAACTGTGGGAAAGGAACATGTGGTTCACCACACAAGTCCTCCAGCCTCAATCACAATGGTCTGCTTTGTCCACCTCACCTCCCTCCTGCCCTGTCTTGGGCGATACATAGGGTTGGCATTGTGCTTAATAAAGTTACAGTGGCCCTAAGACGCCTGACTTCCCTGGGTTGCAAAAGCCAGCACATCGGGGCGTAACAAGCAGTGACAAAAGAACTCAACTGCCGTTTTGCCCCTGTCGGGCGAAGTGTAGCTCGGCACAAAAATGAAGAATGGAGCTACCTAGCGAGGTTACATCAAGCCATGAAATGCAATTATCTTTTGAAAAACCTAACAGCATGGCAAATTTCTGATGTATTTAAAATAAAGGAGATTCTGTCTGGAGGGCAGATCATTGACATAGCTAATGAGTTAGCCCTGGCTGGCACCAAACCAAGCTAATGATTCACTAGAGCTTTCTTATGATGCTTCAGCCCTTATGTGACCCTTTTAACATCTTTTAAGGGTGTTGGTTGAGTGAGTGTGTTAGGTGGGGTACAGAGGAGCTTTTAGCTAATCTAAAAAAGTCCAAATGCTTGGGTGTTGGCTGAAAGGTTACACATTATCAGATTAGTTACCAAGCAATTACTGCATTTCCTTTGTAAATGGAGGGCAAAGAAGAAATGTGAGGTGTATTTATGGATAGAATGAAGTTAGGGTGGGTAGATTGTTTCAGGACCCACCTGTGGCGAACTTAAAGGGACTGTGCTTCAGTTTCATGCATTTATTCAGTATATTCACTCAAAGGTCCCAAATGGCGTGGTCTTAATGCCAGAACTCCAGTCAGCATGAGCCATCTTCATCAGTTCAAAAAGGTCACTGTCACTATTTTTTACCCTTGCAGACCTAAATATTTTCTTACGATCTGATGTTGTTTTTGGTCTTAATGTTTTCAAATTGCTACTGTTGTCATATGATACACAAATATCCCCCTCTGTAACACCTTAAGAATTTTGTTTGCCACTCAAACAGCCATTTTGCTCATGTCACAGCAAGCACATGGCCAGCTCTTGACTGATGGCATGCTCTCATTCCCCAGAGCTCCCAGGTCCCCTGGTAGTCACATTCCCCCCGCCACAAAGCTCCCTGAGGGTGTCACCAGCAGTTTGTGTATTGTGTGTCAGAGAGAGTGTGTGAATATGTGTGGGTGCGGGCACTATATCTGTCCTGTGCAGGTAGCTTACACTGTGACACCTCAGTCCTCAGGTAATAGTCATGTGGCTGAAAACATGGCCCCCTTGGGAAAATCACAGCCGAGAAGACTCTAAGCGACAGAGAGAGAAGCTCAGAGGTAGGTGGATAGGTCAAGCGGTGAGGGGTTTCAGACCTGAGGTGAGTGTTTCCTTCTGTCTTGCCAACAAGCACCATTCCTCTGCCGTCCAATGCTATGCCCACAAATGTTTAAGTGTGTATTTGTAAGTCTGCAAGTAGCGAAGTCAAGACAGACCCAATGCTAAGACAAGACCAATATCACAAACGTTTAATATATCCATCCAGCCATCTATTTTCTGCACCCGCTTAATCCAACTCAGGGTCGCGGGGGGCTGGAGCCTATCCCAGCTGTCATTGGGTGAGAGGCAGGGTACACTCTGGACAGAAACATTTGTAACGAGAACACAGATCTGTGCATCATAAGTGTATTAAGGCATCCTCTCAAGTAACTGCAAAGGAAATAACATAAGTTATAGCCAAGTGATTCAATTTTCTTACCATAACATAGAACTTTCACGGAAATGGAGATTATATGTATTGTGATTTGAATTGAGCAATCCAGAAGCAAGAGCACTCGAAACACAAATACGCTAAGGTCTGACATGCTATATATTTTATTTGTAGCTGTGTAGTTGAAATAGCAGGTTGGGTGTGGTTATCGCCACACTGCAGCCTGTTTGATATGTGGAATTTCAATAAAAGTGGATGCATATTGTTTGGTCTTTATTCTCACATGTCACCTCTCCAGCTTTCACACCCAAGTCAGGGAACATAGAACAGCAGGTATTTATGTCAGAAGTTTCATTAGCTAATTCTTATTTCACATACCTTTATATACATTAGCACATAATTTGTACTTCTCAGTACATTACATAATGATGTTGCATGGCTTTATATAGCAAATACTGAGAAAAGATTACCAGTTCATGACAGCAAGTCTCCGTATCTAAAAGACTAAATCTAACCATCTAAAAGGATGCTCTATGTGTCCTGTGAGTTTAAAAAATAGTAATATAGTAGGACAGTCTTCATGGAAATTGGAGCTTTACAAGTATTTGAGTAGATTATGATAACTTCATGTTGCATTTAATTCGGAAACAGAAAAGCGTTTCGAACCAGTTCAGTATAATTAATTACAAATTTTTACAAATGAAGACTTGGAGGAGAATGTCTGTTGTTAAAAATGTAATGTGTATACAGACACAAGCCAACTACTCGATCAGGATTTTATTGATATTATAACTGCACAATTCTAAAAACTCCAGGCCAACAATTTTGGAAAGCACATAGTTAAAGATAGGGTCCAAAAGATCTATTGCTCAAGACTCCAAACACTCCAGGGCATCTCAGATGTTCTTTGTTACACCCTGACTGGTCAGAGCTCTCTCAGCGGTATGACAGAGAGCAACTTAATATTAGGCAGAGGGTCATAATTTTATGGATGGTTGGTGTAAGTAGCCAAATTGTGTTGCAGAATATATGCAGACATCTCCTCCCAGACAGTCATAGGTTCCTCTGCCATGTGCGTTATCTTTCTTGAAAGGAAGATTGACTGCTCCCAACAGAAACAAGGATTTCAACTTCTCAGTCAAGTCACTGGTTGCATTTGAAGTTGGGAGATTTACTGTACAACACATTACTTGTAATTATGATATTAATGATTCAATCAAACAATGCATAGAAAGTCCTAAGTTATTTCCAAAAAATACCAAGACAAGATGGAGAACTTAAAATATGAGGTTTTGAGACCAAGACTGTTCTTCAATACTGCAACTAATAACTAAACTGGTCTGAGACTGACTCGCCAAATGTTGACCAGTGGCATGAGCTGTCCAACTTCATACTCTCCAGTTGGACATTCTTTCTGTTTTCAAAATCAACCCCTGAGCAGCAACCTGTCTGTTTCTTGGACCTATAAACACGTACGTTTTGAGAAATGGATCATGCATTAAAGCATAGCTGCTTGGTTCTTGGACATATGATAACACATTCTAAATGATTTTATCATTGTAAATGAAGGTGTACAATGACATCATTAAGGCAGTATGATGATCACACAACCTGAAAAAACAGCCTTTGGTGGTCTTTATCATGGGTTGCACGGGGTCACCTTGTGTTGTAAATGAACCCGGTGTTGGCTTTAAGTTCCTCTGGATTTAGAAGAGAATTTTATCGAGTCTAATTTAAATGTATGCCACTGTGTAGTAGACTAATATTTTATTTCTGCTCATAGTTTTTCGTCAAATGGCTACCGTATTTCAAAGTTGACTTAGAAAATTGAACTGAACAAAATTGCATTACAGCTCCATAGCATTGCAGCAGGTGTTTCATGATTTATAAAACGGTTACTCTCCAGGGTTTGAACATGTCTCGACATGCACTGACAGTAAATATACCTTGAGAAAGAGATCAAGCTGGGTTTGCATGCTTGCTGTTCAAAACTGCACCTAATGTTAAAAGAGGAATGAGAGGGAGTTATTACGTTGTCTGTTCCTCAAGCTAACCGCACAATTTGAGTCAGAGAGTGTTCATGATCATCGAAATTCTCAGACTCGCATGTCACAAGACGGCAAGACCTCCCCTGTCTTGTGCTGTAATGCAAATGAACCCCATTAAGAAAACTTCCCAACAAGGCAACACAAACAAGATTCTCTTCCTCTTGAATCCTCTTGTCAGGACTGCCCTTTATCATCCTCTCTAGTTTTTATGAAGGGAGGCCTATCTTTGGAATATCATTTGACATCATGTACACATTCCTCTTAGCAGATGCTCCCTTGTGATATGCTGTGTGTGTTTCCCCCCTTTCTATGTGACTCAAAGGGTTGCTTTCTTCTTCTGCAGCTTCCCCCCTGCACCCACACACAAACATATAGACCATGTCAGCCACAAAGTCCATTCAGCTGATGGAGACTGGAGGCTGAGGGGGGAAAGCCACCACATGATAGTGGGTCTGGCCCCCTCACAGAAAACCACCTTTTCTGTCCGAGGGGGGAAACAGACAATGCTTTGTGGGCCATATAGAGGGAGTCTACCCCTTCTATTAAAGGCACTGACACCCAGCTGCTTAAGCACGTCAGCCAAACTATGGTCCATTGTTCCATGCATGCCTGCTTTAGTCACAATCCTTCCTCGATAGGCCCCAAGTGATGATCAATGGCCAGACCCTGCCGGAGTGGCCGATGGTCTGCGGCACCCCACAGGTCTCAATACTGGGCCCACTCTTCTTGTGACTGATCGCCTGTCACTCTCCACCCTATCCACACCCCTGGCCTGTAAGAGGCACTCGTCTTGTCCCCCTCAATTAAACTGACACAGCAGGTCACAGACTCCTTGCGACTGGTAGCTGGCTTTGTCAGACCACATAAAAACAGCAAGCAGTATTTTTTTCTCTACAGTACGGTTTTTATTGGCTTGGAGTTTGTAGGAGATAGGTGTTCCAGTTCTTATGTTCTTTCATTTTACAACAGCCTTTAAAAAGCTAATGTCTGTCATCTTATCTGTTTGGTGCAATTAAATTGTTCTTTTAGTGGAATTGTAAGGAGGCCTCAGCTCACACGTCCATCAGAAGAGGAGCTGTGCATAAGGGACATGCTCAGTTAGACTGCACGGTCATAAAGGTTATATTAATGGTTTATGTACCCCACTGCAGCATTGTTAATGGCACATGGCATTTACTGGGTGCTGCTGAAGAAGGCCATTCAATCCACTGTATGGTTTATCTATCATGTCAAGCGCTCAATAAAAAGCCCTCAGTAATATCAAAGAAGATTCAACACAAAGACTCTACCCCTGGGCTAGATTTAAACCTTCTCTTGTGTTCTACATAACAAAATGAATAGTTTATATTTTCAAAATCCGTCTGCAATTAATCAAATTTAATTCCTCTTTGCGCCGTGCCTAAGTACATACACACGGACACACAGAGACAAACACACATAGCATTTATGTGTGTGCACACAAGAGCAACAATACCATCCACACTCGGTGAAACAAACCCCATTAAAATAATTTCAGGGGTAGTTCCAAATCCGGTTCTGAGAAATAGCTCACGCCTGAGCCGGCGACTGATTTCATGAGCCTATTTGATTGTGCAGTGTCCCTTTATCTATGATGATGTCATCAAAATACGGCACCACACTAGAGCAGCACCTCACTGGCTGTACAGTTAAGCATTCCTTGCAATGTTGGTAGAGTGCAAGAGAGGATAATGATAATGATGATGGAGGTTATCGTGAAGTAATTACTGTGCATGGTAGATTCCATGCAGTGTGAATGAGTAAAACATCCAAGCGTGATAGACTCAAAAAGGGAATGAGGAAGAAGCATTGGGGGTGGGGGGGGGGGGGGGGGGGGGGCACTGCATCTCTAAATGTGTCGCTTGATTGAAGTGCGGAAGGTTCTGTGCTAATTACATCCAGAACCGCAGCACAGGAGCAGATGCCACACTTGTGCATCAATAAATGCTTATAAGTAACTTATTTAGGGCTGCCTGCCATGCAAGGAAATGGCATGACTTAAAGCACAAGTGCCTGGGGGGCTATTCCCCAGCTCTTTGTCTTGTCATCTTGCATCCTTTATATCAATTCACTGCTTCAAAACAACGCAGGCAGACAGCAGGGCAGGAAAAGAAAAAAAGTAGAGGAAGAGAAAAAAAGATACAAATATTCACACTTTGCAGACAGTATTACGTTTTCCATTTGAGTTGTCTGCCATCAAAGAAATACTGTCTTCTCTTACATTTGTGAGTCATGAAGGAGCGGTGAGAGCACTGTTTTAGGGCCAGGACCCTGTTTGATGAAATGCAGCTGTTCTTTAAAGTTTTAAGATAAATATGTTTTGACTGGAGCATAGAGAGATATATTAGCTTGACAAGTTGCTGCTATGTTTTATTTAGCTTTTGATGTAATAAAATGTGTGTTGTCACAAATTAGAGGTATCTTCCTGCTTTATGATTGTATCTGCTGTGAATACAAAAGAGGGTCTTAGCTGCTGGTATGGCTTTATATACCATCATCTTTACTGGCTTGCTGAGTGACAGATTCAAACAGTCAGTTTATTAAGTGGATGATTCCACAGTGAGGCACAAATAACAAAAATATTAAATCAAAGACAGACCTTAACTCTCTTCCCAGATAACAAGCTATTAGTGTTGCCACAGATAGTGCTTCACTTTCCATGAAATATTTTCATTCTGACACAATTAGTGTCAATATTAGTTTTGAACTGTCTGAAGCATTTGAGTCATGAGTGCGGTATCGAAAGCAACGTGCTTCTGTCCTCTGAATTTTTCTGTATTTGTTGTGTCACCCGTTATAATGTCTGCTTGCTTGTAAACAAATATTTCCAGTGGACATTTTATGTAAATAGGGCAGGAAGAAACCGAGTGAAGGCATGGCATTTTGCTCATGCTCCAGTAACTTTTTGGATATTTATTTGCACTCAGGCTTGCAATTTGATGTGCATGTTAATCAGCATGCTAGTGATTCTTGGCGCACTCACAAAGCTATCTAAGGCCACAAATCTGAAAATCAACTGCATTCACACGAAAGGCTCCTTAAACACTCGCAAACAGAGCGAAAGAGCATCTTCCCATGTCACGTTTTCTGCTAAGAAGGTGAAAGTGCCTGGGAATTCAGGTCGGTCTCAGTCAGCCTGCATGACTGGCCCGGTCCAGAAAACTCAGAAGTGCTTAAAACCAAAATGCGAATGACAAAGGAGAGCGATCATTTCCCGCTCGACTACTCTGTCGTTGAATGCAAGAAGCTGTTTTGCAATTGATGATTGTACCCTTGGAATAATTAGACAGGTTTGCATTTTTCATGAGATTAATTCATGGTTTTCTACTGTACGTTTTGTTCCTTCACACTGCATATATTCTGAGCCATTAACATATTTGAAATATGTATGATCTTTAAGGAATATGCCATATGTTACGAGCGAGCTCTGCGAGTAACACACGCTTTAACCATGTGAAAGCCAAATGCAAATAACCTACTTAGTTAGTTTTGTAATATTTAGTATAATCAGAAGTAAATTTGCAATGGAATGCTCACTTAGATTTTTCTGTTTGTGCACATCTAAGGAAAATACATTCCTAAACAATATCCTACTCACACGCACACACACAAGGATTGGAAATTAAAAAAAAAATGTATACAGCTTTGTATAGAAATTAAGTTAATTGACCTTTTTCAGGACTAAAATGTATGGAAGTCTGCAGTTTTTATTTGACCCCACATTTACATCACTTTGTGTGCATATTTCCTGCCAACTATGACTTTTATTTGCAGATCTATTTACGAACTCTCATCTCTTTTGTGGACAAACAAAGAGATGGCTTGAGAACAGGGAGACGTGATTTCGTTGAAGGTGGTGCAATCAAACATGGTAAGTTTCCATGACATCACTCAGCTGGTATTAACAACTTTACCGCATCGTGCTGCTTTTCTCTTCCCTCCATGCCACCCAAATGAGAAGAATATGGCAAAGAGACTGTGCGTGTTGCTGTTTTATGGAGTTCTGAGTGGCCTGCTGCCACAGCCTCTGCTCTGCTCCTGAGTCGCCTTTAAAGTGTGCAAGTTGTCTTGGGATAGGGATGCACTGGTATGGTACTATTTAGTGGGACACAGCACTGCATTGTACCTTAGCAGATTTCTTAAAAAAAAAGTATAAAAAGCAAGATGTCAAGCCTTAGTTTGATATTGTAGAAAAGGTGGACTCAATCTGCAATATCTGCTGATGGTGCATTAGTTTGTGTTTAATTTAGTCAACAAATTGTCTTGATTTAAAGTTCATGCCAAAATTAAGTAATAAACAGCAAGATGTTCAGTTTGCAAAAAACTTTGCAAAAACTTTAAACTGTAAAAGAATCAGACTTGAGGCATTGTTTGCATTAGTATCCAGAACACACTTGGAGTGAGTCTTTTAATATAAGCAGTACGTGACAAATATGAAAAAAATAAAATAAATCTTTAATCCAAGGTGTCTGATTTCACCTCCAGGGTAGGAGGTGGAGGTGAGCTACTTTGTGGAAAGGTACCGTATTTTCATGCCTTAAAAAATGACCACTCACTCTTTGGTGACTTGTGCAGGCAGTGGACTAACACTCATGGCATAATTATACCTCAAAGACCCACCTCTCCTCTGCACCCACAGCTGAAAACATCACCCCCGATCGTTTTGATCTAATTTCCTCTTTTTTTTCTTCTTCTTCTTCCTTTACCTTTCCTGCTGAAATTGATTTCTGCTTGTTTGGTTTGGCAGTAATAAGATCAACAGTAGGATCATGTTTCAATGGCATACTACCTTGAACCCCAGGCAAATGATTTGTCCAAACTTAATAATGGAAATACTTAGGATGTATTGGAAGATGTAAACAGTAGTTGTAATAAAAAAGTGCCGCAAGGTAAGCGCTCCTTTAAGTTGCAAAGCCTTTCCACTTATGTTGGCCGTACACACCTCAGGCTCTCCCCAAACACCATGAATAAAATGTATCCCCATTTAGCCTGGCGAAAAGTCACCCAATAAAAGCTATTTAACTGGAGAGCTGTCTGGAGTGTAGCATGTCTGGCTCGCTGCAAAGTTTGACCGCCAATGACAAAGACGTCCGCAGAACAGGAAACAACTAACAGTTCACTTCACAGACAATTCATTTAAGCCACAGTTCAAGTCCCAAACATATACCCCTGTAGACACTGGTGGAGTCCCACTTTGCAGTTTCATAATGCCCCAACATTCTTTGTGAACCATAAAGACATATGCACAAGGAACTCACATTTGTTTACAGTATTATTAACATCTCCGTGTGTTTTGTTCATTCAAAGACACAAAGAAATCTGTACTATAAACATACATTGCTGCTTCAAAGCTCCCTGGGCGCTGGTTATTTTCAAGCAATATGACTGAGCAAAACAGTTCTTTCTCGCTTAAGTTAATTACTTATTAGAATTTGTAAGGAATTTCCTAAATTACATTATTACAGGAAAACACTGGCTTAAGTCAATGGAGAAGCTAATTTCAGGTTATATTTGGATTTTAGGTCTGTATTTTGTAGATATGTCAGTTTCTATTCAACCCTAGTTTTGTTTACAAGCTGTTGCCTCACACCTTGTATGCATTGGCCCATGGACATTCCTCAAAGGGAATTAGATTAGTTTCACTCCATGCAGGATGGCAAACTCACTCCCTGTCTTTTGCCATGGCCTGGAAATGTATCCATTCAGGAAACGCTTCACATCCTATCTCTCCTTTCCCACATATCTTTACCAAATACAAAGATAACTTGAAAACTCTTTTGCTCAGAAGTACATCACCAGGTAATGGGCACTGACATTACTGAGTTTTTAAACTTCTGTCGGTGCCAAAAATATACTGTGAATGACTCATGAATCTTCTCCAAAAAACTCAAATTAAAGGCAATATTCTCAAATGTGCATAGCATGAGAAGATGTGACAGAAATGAGTTCAAGGCCTAAAAAGTTTCTGCAGCTGCACTCTGTGGAGCTTTTGGCCCAAAATAGACAGATTCATGGCGTGTTTAGTTCTGTATTGTACCCAGTGTTGTCTGCCTCATGAAGTCCTTGTGACCAGGCCACAGAATTGAGATAAATAGTTTACGGCTGAAGAACAAAAATCGTCCCATTACTGAGAAGTACAAATTCAAACATAGATACACGGAAAATGTGAAAATAAAAAACAGAATTTCAGTGCTCAAGTATTTGATGTAGGACAAATGGCAAATATCAATTTAATCTTTTAGAAAGTCCATGATCCAACATACTGTCCGAGTGCAGATGTTATTCCGGTCAAGATATTCTACTAAAGGTTGTTCTCTTTCTGACTGTGTCCCTCCACAAACAAAGACTGCATTGAACCAGCAGCCAAAAGTCTTCCCTCCCTGTGAAAAATTAAACATGTTAAACAAATTCTGTCCAAATTCAATTTGCTATCATGATGCTTTTATTTGTTGTTACTTGCCACGAGTAAATTGGTAAATTTGACCCAAGTGATGACACTAGAAAACAAAACCGTCCGAGACATTGGGCGGCTTTGTTGGAGGCATAACTGGTGTGCTAATGATTGTGAGCCTGACATATTTATAGTTAAATCAATTTGTACTGTTGCAGTTGAGGCAGTGTCAAGCCTTTCATGCCCTTTATCGTAATTTCAGTTTTCTTGCTGCGTTAATTATTTGGTTCTTTACTGGCTGAGCAAGAGCGACTGAAAAATGATCGGTCTTAACATGGCACATATTCATCAATTAACAGCAAAGGGGCCAGTGTTTCTTCTCAGGAGTTACTTTTTTCTGGGGCTGGGGCTAATATGAGACCAAACAGGAAAAAAAAGTATAAACCATGTGATTTGAAGCTGTCATCTACTTAGGTGTTTAATTTTTTTAACCCTTCGCCAGGGGTAGAAATTGAGACACGGAAAGTTGGTTGGAATAAACAGCAGGTCATGTGTCTGCGTGGGGGTGGACTCGTAAAACACCTGTTTGCAGCATGGGGCCTGAAAGCAGGAGTTGTTAATAGCCAGCCATAAATCGCTCACTCCATTGTTCTGTCATCAAGTTGCAGAGCTGCATTTCTCTGTGGGATTCATGAGGTAAAACTTGGTTGAAAGTATAAGCAAACCCCCCCTACCCCCAATCATCCCCTTCGCCACTTCAGAATCAAACATTTTAAAGCCTCAATCACCAAGCACTCCATGTGTGCTGTGACCCTACACAAACATGCAAACTGCCCTTTTAATTTGGACTCCTTTGCAAGTAATTCAGTTCTCTTCAAATAATCTACACAGATCCATTTCATAAATTTTAAATAAAAGATTGCCGTCTGCTCTTGTGGGCACACAGTTTAACCGTACTGCAAATTAGTCACAGCCCTTTAACGGGCGCTTTTTGGTGGAATGCTGATAGTGTGATTCATGTGTATAGAAAAACACAGAAAATTATCAGAGTTTAGCTGCTGTTGACCTTTTGTTAGGTCTTGGGAGAGCCAGCAGAGAGGGTTCTTTTTTTTTTTTTTTCACTAATCAGTCTTTTGACAACAAACACAAGGTGTTTGGGCCACAGAAAGAAATAAAGGTGTGTGAATTCGTGTGAACGGTCAATTTATGTCTATGTATATTCACCTGGAGAGCCTGTGAACCCTCCACCCCCTCTGAATTTTAAAATAGACCTGCGGACGCCTCGGCCGCCTCATTGTGAAGCAGTCAGTAAAGACAAGTCTGAACGGGACAGAGGGGAGACCTCTGGCCTTATGGCTGCCATCCCCCAGAGTCTCCGCAGAGTGTGGAGTCAGTTCACTGTAACAAGCTTCACAAAGACAGCAGCAGGAACAGAGGGAGCACCTGAGATCAGATCTGATGATCACTTGCCTGTAGTAAGGGGTCATCTCAGCACTCATTTATTCCACCTTTAAAGAGTCAGACCTCTATTGTGAGGGAAAAACATCAAGGGGGGTTGGAAAAAAGAGAAACAGATGCATTGTGTTTCTCATTTGGAAAAGGCATGATGGCTTTTTTTGGATAAATCTTTGTTGATTAGAAGCTGGAAACTACACCGATACGTAGCTGCTCAATTGTTGTTGTTTTTTTTCTTCAAAAAATAGTTGCAAGATTATTTTAATGTTTGCATTTCTAAAGAGCTGAAACAGAAGAATGTCCATTCACCAGCTATATGAGGATTTAAAAGTATGGAACATTCTATACTTCAGTTTTAAATGGGTGGCAGGAGGAGTAAAATAGAAAAGATAAGAGCCGCACCAGCTTTTACATTCTCAGTCTAGTTAATTTTGTGAGGCTTTAATAAAAAGCCACCATGTGCCAATTGAACGCCTACAATTAACAGATTAGAGTGATAAAGAGGTTGCATGGCTGCAAGGCACAGGGCCGCCTCCCCGGGCCCTCAGGGCTCCATGACAGGCAGGAGCAGGCGGAGGAGGAGGAGGGAGGCTGAACCGCTGATGAAGGGCCCAGATAATCTCTTCCTCCCTCCTTCTTTCTCCCTCTCTCTCCCTCTTTCCCTCCTCCCTTTGCCCTCTCCTCTCACTTCACCTCCCCTCTTCCCAGCCACCCCACCCAATCCCTTGCACTCTGTGCCCTGGAGCACCTTTTGCAAATACCTGCTCAATATTCTAGTTGGGGGGTTCAGCCGTAGTGGCGGTGGTGGGGCATGTGGTGTGTCTGCAGAGGGGAGATACAACGCACAAAAAAGCTGCTTGAAACAAAAAGCGGAACATCTGCTAAAGCGATTGTGGGGTAAATATGTTTGACAATTATTGTTTACAGTGACAGTGGTAACAGTTTCAACACCAAAATCAAAACCCCACCATTTCTCTATTTGGAGTGAAACAGATGGGCCTAGAGCGATCCATTAGCAACCTGTCAAAAGCTTCATTCTCAACTTACTTTTGTCTTTGCTTCATCGCAGTGTGACTGAGACTGTTTGGGTATAATGATTATTATCTATTTACCCATCATTAATCTGATACCTACCGCTCATTGTGTGTATGATTCTGTCTCACTCATTCTTTAGTTTCTACTCCTGCCAGTGTTTACTGTTCAAGGAGAACTGCTTGAACCCTCCTCCTCACATATTATAGTATTATTGATGGAGATACACTCTGCTGTAGGTTGCACTTGAAAGAACCGAAAAGAGATAAAGATTTTTCACAGGTTGTTGTTTTTGTTCGTTTGCTTCAGCGGTGAGCATTTCGGGCATTTCTGATATGTGTCAGTGAGATTATTCAACAACACAAATTATTAAAACGTTGCCTCCATATCCATGCAGTCTGCATTATTGACGCCACCGTAAGCTGCTGTGAACGAGCATGAAGTACAAGGATTTTGGATACACTGATGTGAAGATCTTAATCAAATCAATTGTCAGATGTTTCCTAGCAAGAGTCACACCAAATCAGTTCCTTTCAAGATTCAAATTAAGCTCCCCAGAAATGAATGTAAATCAAAGTAATGTCCTCCAAGTGTTGAAAATGCAACTACTTACGTGTGTGTGTGTGTGTGTGTGTGTGTGTGTGTGTGTGTGTGTGTGTGTGTGTGCACATACGTGAGCTTGCATATGTCTGTCACTGTCTGCCTGTGACTGTCAATGCACATCAACAAAGACTAAAGCCTTACTAACCAGGTCGCTGTTCTTCCACAGCACAGTGCTGCTCTAAATATGCCCAATCAAATAATGTGTTTGGAATAATTAACCCCAGAGCCCCCATTGGTTCTAATTGGCACCTATTAGAGGGCTGTATGATTTTCTTGATAAACACTGAGGAGAAAGAGCTGCACCGGCAGCAGTGGTGGGCGGGGGTCTGATTGGTAAGCAAAGTGCGGGAGCGATGCATACCGGGGGTAACCAACATTTAATTATCAATGAGGTTTTCGCAACACTTTAGAGAGGCCCCGGGCATCGTTTCCTTCAGTAGTAGTAATGGGCTCTTTTTAATGGAACTTGTGTTAAACACGGTGCTGCCACTGCAAAGCTTTGGCGTTCAGCCCCGGCCCTTAGTTGTGGCTGCTTTAATTTAGGTGACTACAGAGAGAAGACAGAGCACATTTGGGTTACACACTTTAAAAAGCGTGTATCAGGGCCATGGAGGGAGATAAAGAGGGGGCCCATTGTGAATTCACATAGGCTGCTTTTTTTGCCTTTGCTTTGCCTCTTCTTTAGTCAAATTATTCATTTATTCAGGTCGCATCTAATAGCTTAACAGTAGTCTCTTCTCCGTATAACTATATGTTGGTATGCTATAAAATAAAGCAGTACAAATGATCATTTAACTACTTCCACGTTTAAAACTTTTAAGCCACAGCACTGGAGCCACACTGTTTTAAATGACTTGTGGTTGAATGTCGTACTAAAGTCAAACTCCACCAGTTGTCACCACAGTTATTAATGTGGTTTCCCCATTAAGACTAGTGAGAATTTTATATGATCTGTCACTTGACTTCTTTCAACAATCTTCTCTTGATTCTATGTTTGTCCCACTCATTTGCCCCACAGTGTCAAAATATGTGTTCCTTTTCTTTTTGACTGTGTGGTCTATAAACATTTCGGCAGGTCAAGAACTAGTTGTCATGAAGGCTCAACATGTTGCCAGACTTCCTGTGTTGAACAGTCAGCCAGGCCTCTGCTGAATGTTGATTCTTCTCTCCTTTTTTTGCTGTTTTACGCCATGTACTTTCAAGGACTGACACCCTGTCCCGAACCTTCAGCCTAACCCTAACAATTTCACATGTCATTTAACGCCTTAAAGTGACACGTGCGAAGCGTAATATACACAGAAATTACATGCCAAATGTGGCTGAAGTGACCTTTGATTCATACACAAAGCCATGAGATCATTGAAATCAATTTAACATCCTATGTTAGTGTCCTCCTCCCCAAAACTTGCCCGTGTCCAGGACCGGTCATGTTTTTGTTGTTTCTCTTTGCAATTCCAAGTGGCTTTTTTCCAACACAAGATCCATTATGTGTCACTGAATTACAGAAAATAGTGATTCAGCCAATCAGCACTATACTAGTTTCATCTTTCTTTTATCTTTTTTCTTAATGGCTATTACAGACAAAAGAATAAAAGCATTGGAAATGTGTTCTAAAAGGATGAAGAAGCACACACAAGTCTATCCACTAGGGCCTTTTTTTTCATAAACAAAGATATTACCACTGATAACCGCAAGAGTTCACATTCATCACATTTTAATACTGTATTTTAAGGTAGAAGTCAAGGTCATGATGGAGCATTTATGACTGTGGCAATGATTGTTTCAAGGAAGCTATGGCCTTTCATCTCAGGCCTGAGGCCCGGTCCTTCTCCTTCACCACCACATGCACTGGGACCAGCAGTGGGGCAAAGGGGCTCCAGGCAGAGCCAAACCCAAGTCTGACCCAGTTTTCAGGGGGTTCCTGTTAGCAAACGGCTTGAAGTCTCAGGGTAACCCCTCGTCAACACCGGCTCCTGTAATCTGGCCGAGCATGTGCCAATCAAGCGGACCACGATGACAAGCTCATGATGACATGGCCATCGTCCGCCCTCCTCTCTTTGCTGCCTGGACATTTCAAAAGCAAGACAACATCCCAGTGATTATGGCATTTCAGTGTCAAGTGGCATGTTGAGTTTGGCCAGAACCATGAGATTGACAATCGAGAGACAAGATGTTTGTGAGCTTTGCAAAGTTTATTGGAAAAGGTTGAGGTTTTTGGCACACAAGTGTTCAGTGCTATTAGATGAAACTTGTTTGTGGAAGCTAACTATCAGATCACATTTACATCCTGGGAGCTTCCAACAACCATGAAATGAAACGTGTTTAATGTCCTGTTCTTCACTGCTATCATCCACAAGTATTAAGCACACAAGTCAAGTGGAAGTTAGCCCAGATTTAGATATTAGCGGAAAATGAAAATGTTCTTCCTCATTTACCAGCTGTCAGGACGGAAAACTCCTTTTTCTTTTTTTTTCTTTGGACACTGACGTACAAGTACAATGGCAGCAAGAAACAGAGATATATTCAGCAAGAGTAAGGGGGGAGAGAGCAGCACATCTGACAATCCACTGGCATGAAAGTGAGCCCCTCAAGCTAACAAATTCAGAGAGAAAATTACAGTTTTGTGCGTTTGTGTCAATATGCATGTCAAAAGGTAATTGGGAAATTGTACTGCAATGTCAAGTCCTGTTGGCAGTGTTTAGCCTGTGGTAAGATCAAAACCATTTCTTCACAGGCTCCAAGAGGCCAGACCGAGCTCCTCCAACTCCTTCAACCATGCAGGACTCTGCTTTAAGCTAATATCATGGCTGTTTATCGTACAGTTATTACATTATTATCAGCTGCGCACAGGATCCGCTGCAAATGACAGAAAACTTAATTGTACCTCTGCCCTGTCATGAACAATTCTTCTGCGAGGACATTTTTGTGTCAATAGAATCACTTACATCGAAAAAATCAAATGAAGATTAACAAAGTGCAAAATAGTCTTTCTCCTTCATACACATGTTTGGGTAATTGAGTGGCTGCCTTTGTTTCATTAGTGAGAAAATAAGACTGAGGGCAAAACAACACGCTGCTTCTGCCAGTTATTCCCATAATGTTGGTAGAAATGCACAGTTACAACGTGTTTCAGCTGTAGTTACTAATGTCCTCCAAGATGGCTCATCAAAACTATAATAAGAGGATAGTAAATGAGGGCTGACTGATTACTGAGTCCTTTTTATCTTTAGCTGTCATGTCCTTTTGGCACACAGGAAATAGGAAAAATCCCAGAAAAAGTAACACTGCCATTGTAGGATGAGCCCAAGACTTGCAGTTGCATAGATCACCATGCAAAGCTTGAAATCATTAAAACATTTCTGCTCATTTGATGTCTTTTCATGAAACACATTGATTTGTTCCAAGGGTCAGGCATGCGTCAAGGTGCTGTGGAAACTTGTAGTGTTGACAACAGAGTGCATGCCATCTCGCAGGGATTTGTGTGTGAAAGGAAGTTATGTGTGAAATTCTCCACTACACAGTCTAACCTTGTAACTCTTTTGCATAACAGAAAGTTGAACGATTGAATTAAATTTAGGCTGAATGTATGTTGTTCAAAAGAAAGAAATATATAAGTCATCAATACAGGAATCGACCTTTTAAAAAATGTTTTCTGATGTTGGAAGTTCTCGTTTGTCATTTCAAAGAAAGCGTTCATTTCATTTGGGTAAGAATTTGAGCACTGTTCTTTTCTTGGTCATATAAATAATTGTCAACCTTTGCTCTTTTTTTTTTTTACTGTTAAAGTTGAACCTAAAGGTTGATAATGATGCTAATGTGATAACTTTTTGGAAAAAAAAAAAAACACTCTTGGCAGGAGTGCTTTCAGCTGGATTCCGTTTATACTCCAACAAAATGGAGTATTTGCGCTATTTATTTCTTCAATCATTGCCTGGCAACAATAACTGACAAAAACTAGCAGCAATAACGTGGAAAATAGGGGCATTATCTGATGCATGCTTTTCTTTTATCCATTTCTAAAAAGTCTGTTACAATTTTCTACTCTGGAGTCGGAGGATACTTTTTTTTTCTTTTTCTTTCTTTATGACAGAACGAGTCTAATAGCATCAACTCGCATTTAAAATTTATATCTCGCTGCGTTACAGACTCCAATGCTGTCACTGGAAAAAGTCACCTTAGGTGTCTCATTCGCTACTATATTCAACCGGTAGCCTAAAGGTTGGTGAAATAAGTCTGAAGAGCATTATGAGTTTTTAAAAGAAGAAAAAAAAGGAGAAGAAGAAAATCCGTCACTATAAATGCCGACATAAATGACTTGTAATAACACAAAAATCTGTTTGTTTTATTTTTCCTTCTTTTTTCGCTTGTTTGTTTTGTTTTGTTCCGTCATGAAGATTCTCGTCATGACCAGCAGAATTTGAGAAATTTGAAAAAGTAAAAGTGGTGCAGTTTGAACCACAACCTCATCTTCAAAGTTTAATGGTCTAATTCAAACTGGATGTCTCTTTCAAGTCGTTCACAAAATCTAATTCGTTATTGAGAATTATATTTATTTTTCATTATTATCATTATTAGTAGCAGTATTAAGGTGTTTGCGAAAGAATAACCAAGCCCAAAATGTGCAGGAACAAACAGAAGAAAAAAAGGCAGAAAAAGAAGTAGAGATGGGGGGGGGGGGGGGGTAGGGATGGAGGGAAGGAGAGAAAGAGGGAGAGAAAGAGAGGCAGGGGGTGTATACCAATCGTTAAAGGGCCAAGCCAGTGAGTTGATTAGGTTCGGGAGAGAGAGAAGCTGCGGCTTTCTTTGCGCACAGACAGAGTATAAGTCCTTTATCATTGGGAGGCACTGGCGTGGCCCCGAGCTATTGCTGGCCTGAAGCAAAGTACCAGGGAGAAGGAAAAAAGACAGAGAGAGGGGAAAAGAAAGAGGGGGGTGTCTATCATCAAACTTCATAATAACGCTTGGGGTTTGCCACAGCTGCGCAGTGACCCTTTTATTTTGCTGTGATGGAACAGATAGCTCGCTATGAAATAGTGTGAAATTATCATGTCTATTAATTCAGTCAGACATCCACGGCTCTCTGCCGCTCCCTCCCCGCCCCCCCACCCCCCACCCCACCTCTCCCTGCCTCTGCCTTATTCCATCCCTTATCCGCGGAAATATGTGATTTTCTAGCAAACGCACCTTTTTAACCAGAGTGATTTTTCATCGTTGATTCAGAGAAAATAAGGCAAACGATTGTGTTAAAGCTCGCGGTATGCGCGCGTTTGCGGAGGCGCACGCGCGCGGGCGTGTGTGTGTGTGCAAAACATGATAAAAGTCGATTTGCACTTTGAAACACATTTTAAACTTGTTGTAAAAAAAAAGGTTTGGGTCCATGAAACACATCTTTGTTTCCTTATTGAATCACTCTGGTTATTCATTCAATATTAAAATCAGATCAGAAAGTAAACAATGCACAGGTCTGTCCTGTGCGTGTGTACCTATCAGGAATATCATTATTACTACTATTATCATTAAAATTAACATCATTGCTACTACTATTGTTGTTATTCAATAATAAACATTTTAGATTCCCAAACGTCTCCAACTTTGTACTTTTAACGCCTCTTATAGTTGTTGCTTTGCATGTTTTCCTACTACATAAAACAATGAGTTTTCTCCTGAAGTGAGGCGTATATCGCGAACTTTATCAGCTCTGGTTGACAGGCCAAAGTGTATTTCCCCACACTGACAAAACATTTCATTGTGTTAATTAAAAAAAAAAAGAAGAAGAAAAAATAGTCAGCGGCAAAGTCCTCAAAAGTTGTAATAGAAAATAAACAAAAATAGAAATAAAAAAAAGCCAGTGTCGCACACTGTCAGTATTAATGAAGATGCTGCTCCTAATGTGATGACCTGACAGCAGCAAGGAGGGCGCGTTTTAAAAAGCTGTGGCTCTGTGCTTGAGATGCGTGAGGTTCTGGTTTGTTATAAAAAGAGGAAAAAAAAAGATAATTAAATGAAAATAAGAAAAGGGGGACTGGAGTTTCTACAGAGACATCGACGGAGAGAGGGAGAGTTGATTGAAATGGCGTGTGCCTGGCTGACGGGAGCCAGTGAGGGACAAAGCCCCTGCGAAGCCACGGCCACTCGAGCAATTATTCCTCCACGCTGCATTTGGATTAGTGCAATGGAAAGAAGCATATGTTTGGCCCGGGGCGACACTCCCCCCCTGGCTGACTGCAGAGGATGCAGGGAAAGACACAGAGAGAAAGACAGACAGAGAGAGAGGGAGAATGGCTAAAACTAGAATACAAACTGCATTAACCGAGTGAGGAAACATTAACACAATTTTAATCCGCTCATTTTTCATATATTTGGGGACACACAAGCCCAGTTTCCTCAGACCTCAGCGCTTGATGGGTGACTGGGGGATAACAGTTAATTCCTGATGACTGCTGCCACAGCCACAAACTGCTAACAAAGCCAAGACTGCTTCAAAGTGGCCAAAATAAAGCCTATTTTAAATCAAATATTTAGTCATAAGAGTCGCCAAGTCTTTGCACATGTAGCGATAGAGGTGTGGGCATGCGTGTGCAAGCTAAGGGACACTACTCACGCACTTTTCGTTTTCCTGAATGAACATATTGCAGTCGAATTATTGAGTTCTAATGCCTATCAGGAGTCCCTTTGTTTATTCAAAGTCACTTAATGTTTTCTAATCGATTACCTAATGTCTCAAGTAATCAAGGGCGATTTGGTGAAGCCTTTGACCTCTCTCAGAGCCCTGGATTGCAGAGTGGGCAAGGGGCCCATAGGGGGTCAGCACCCGGCGAGAGTGGGGGCCAAGCCCCAAATTACGGCTGATGTCAGAGTTGAGGACAATTAGCCATTTTGCGCTTCATTGCAAACTTTAAAGTCACATAATTCGATTGCACCAATAACCGTATCAAATGTCATTTAGAGGAGCCCTGCATCTTGTCCAAGCCACTTATTATTAAGCCGGCAGTTTGAAATGCGCTCCCGATAACAAACGTGACACAAGCAGCTCCGCTTGACAGCGGCGCATTTGCTGCAATTCTGTCGATGAAATGGCGATCGGCTTGCTATTGTCTCAGACTCATCCCATCTTAGTGTTTCTGGCACATCGATATATTTAGTCCACCCAAAGCCTCTATCAAAACATATCCGTTGCATCAAGAAGGAGAAACTTTCCAGCAGTGAAGACACTAATCCCCCGCGAAAGCACACTTCTCTCTTCTCTTTAAAATAGAGCGGCGTGGAAACCATACCACAGTCGCCCACCAGTTTCAGAACCCTCTGTTTAAATGTCAGGAAGACAGCTGGGCTTGAATCAAATTCCAGGCATACCAATATAACCTCTCTGTCAGTGCATTGAACAAACTGGGCCTTATAGACGGCTGCTCTATGTCCTCCCATGCAGGCGAGCAACTCCAAAGCATTGCCTCCAAGCGTCACAGTGCAGACTGTTGTAGCGATGCCGCTACAGGCTAATTAGGCCACGCAGACAGTCCCTTCACCGAGCAATGATCTCAGCAGTATCAACTAAAGACTTCCTGACCACAAAAAAATCCCCCCTAGCGTGTAGAGTGGACGGGACACATTTGTACAGGACTGATGAACGCAGCAGCGACGTGCAGCTGCTTGTAGATGAGAGGCTGTGATCAATAGAAGGCGACCGGCATGAGAAAATAAATTTGTGCGGAGTATTAGCACGCAGGCATTCGTTCCTCCTCGAAATGTCTCATCCACACACGCCACATTTATTCAGAATTGGTACAACAAGACTTTTGTTCTAAACAAAGATGTGTGTGGCTTAAGCGCTGCAGAGGTGGTTCGACTTGCTCTGTCTGTGTTTGTCCTTCATCACATATCTGCTGCCAACTGTAAATTTCAACATAGAGCCAGCCCACTGAATCTCCGGCAGACAAATGCTGGAGGAAGTAAATGTGAACACATAAATCTCTCTGTATATATATAAATATATATATAAGAGAACAGTCCACCTTCCCTGAGCATCATCGTCATCTGCCTGTCGAAAACTCTTCGTTTCACAGTTTCCTCAGTGCAACCCCCGGTTTATTTTTGCTTCATATATTCCCATCAACATTTGATAACAACAGGCCTCGCGCTTATTAATTACTATAGGAGAATCAGCTGTAATTGCTTTAGTTGAGACAAGCAGCAGTTATGGATTGAATTATCCAAATTCTGCTGGGTATTGCTGGCTGGCTCTTCGAATTTCAGAGCTCCTTCTTTTGCAAATGACTTCTGCTGTGAGGCATGTGAGAAACCAGTTCTACCTGCTTAAGATCAAATTAGGGTAAAATTACAATTTTGCATTAAAAAGCGATGCAAATTGTGGGCTGGTATCAGTATAAACAAGCAACAGCACAATGGGATTTTGGAGTTTCACTCATTTCACACAATTCTATTAGACGGAAAGGCGCAATTATGGGCCTCCGTCTTATAATAATAATGCACACAAATATCCGCCATTGTCACAGATGCAACTATTTCTAATGCGTTAGTTTCACCCTCAGAAACCTGTTTTCTTTCAACCAAACCCCGATAAATTTATTAAATAACATTAGAATTAATGACACACGCGAGGGGCTTCCTTTTCCTCTAATACCAATGAATGCTGTTTTAATACGATTGTTTTCCCTTAAAGTGACTATTTATGCCTCCCCTCCACCCCCTCTCCAATCCACCATAGCAGCAGCAGCCGGGTAGTCTCTCCCCTTTATGAGTGAGCTATTGTGCCTGAGGACAGGATCCCACACACAATCTGAGGACTGAGCCAACAAAAACAGGCCCTGACAGACAATGACTCGCTTCACCTGCTCCAGCACTGTGCATCGCAATTATGCCAAGGACATGTACAGTTAGGCTTCGTTCACTCTCCCGCAAAACAACTGCCTCAGAATTAAACCAAGGACCAAAAATCATGCAGATAATAAGTGTGGCCGCTGAGGAGATGGGAGAGAAGGAGTGGGAAGGTGGGTGTGTGGGAGGGGGGATACCCGGTGCCATATCTCCCAGAGTTACAATATTTTAAACTGCATGGTTACCAGACAGTGAAATAGGGAAAGCAAAAAAACAATACCAAGATGCATATATCACCAGACTGATTCATGCTCCAGACGAGATTGATTCCGAGCCATAGGTGCCACGCCATCAATACACAATCAAACTCAACTTAAATGTTATGCAATGGCCTGCTTTCTGCAGCTCTGCACGCAAAATAAAGCAAAGGCCAGAATCAGATTTGCCATCACAGGCGAGCAAGATAGCCACATCACCACAGACTTCCTCAGCCTCGGCGCAACGAGAGAGAGAGAGGAAGAAGAAAAAAAAGGAAAGAGACTGAATCCCGGTTAGATTAGGAAATTCGTTATGAAAATGTTCTGATTATATCACGGGGTATACACAAGAAGCCAGCACACTGAGCGCTGATTGTGCACTGATTACACAAAGAGGCAAACAACATAACAAATATTTGATGCACGTCTTTGAATAAGGGCTCCAGCACAGAAGAAACGGGGGAGAGCCAAATATAGCCTGTAAACACTGCACACCAGGCCTATATACATCTCAGAGCGTTTTAGCTGGAGGGTTGGTGCTGCACATCACAAACGCGAATACATCCATTGTTGTGAGCCATTTTGGCCTGCATAAGATCATGTGCTCTGAACTAGGGAGTTAAAAGTAAGATTTCTTTTTTTTTTTTTTTTTTTTTTTTTTATATTATACTTGAGGGAAACAATGAGTTCAGCTGCTTATTGCAAGAAGAAATTGTCAGGGGAGACATAAACTCAATTACTGTAGCCCTTCAGAATATGGAGGAAAAAAAATACATAAGAAATACTAAAAAGCATCAAAAGCAAAAACAGAAACAGAAAAAAAAACACCCGGTTTATGAAGCGGTGGATACAAAAATAAAAAGATGTGAATAAAAATCGAGATGAAGCGTATCAAATATTTATTTTTTTCTGGGCAACAAAGGACTATAATACATTGACAGGCATAGGAACTATTGCCAGCACAGGTCTATACAATACAGCTAAAACCGCCTCCAATTTTTGGACATTATCGGACATAACAAGATATCAGGTGGTCCCAAAAAATGTTTTTGAATGTCTTCAACCATTGAGGAAAAAAAAAAAGAAAAAAAGACAATATTCCATTTATTGCTTTTATGGTGCTTCAAGGAGAGAACAAGAGGTGAAACGTATTCTGATTGGCACAACACATAAAAGCTTGTATAAAAACGAAAATAGACACACTAAAAAAAAAAAAAATTATATATATATATATATATATATAATATATATATATATATATATATCCTCGGGGTCTCACTTATGCTCTGTCTCAGCTCAGATTTTTGAAAAGAAAAACTGAAAAGGATGATATATAGAGAGAGAAATGGAAGTTTATTTCTATTCAATTTGTTCACTTGCTTCAGTGTCGCCTCAACATGCTACAAGAGGGCTGAATTGAAATATCCCAGAGAAATAAAATACCCCAAAAACTTCTGTTTTCTAGAACCATAAAAATCACATGAAGAACTAACCGAATATTCAAACCCACTAAAACAGGAGGCACCAGATAAATAAAAAAAAATTAAAAAAAAGAAGAAGAAGTTTCAACAGACGCACCATATTTACAATTCCCATTAAATTACACATAAATAAATATATACATACATGAACACTGATTCCCTTATATAACCGCGAATCGTGTTGAAAATTCAAAAAGTTCAAGTTGGTCGCTTGGAGAGAGAGAGAGAGTGTGAGAGAGTCTACAACTGAAGTCATGACATGGAGATCTGTGGAATTTCGCTTTGTTTTTTCAAGTTTATTATTCACAATACTGATAAAGAATTAATCTTCTTTTAGTTTCGGTTTTGTCACAATCGTAAAATTGGGATATTGAAGGGGGGTCTGCTGGATTTCAGTCCATTCGTTGCAGCTCATAAAAAACAGGAGGGGTGGTGTGTGGGGCACATAAAAAGTCCTCTGGCTGAGGTGGTACACCTTTTTCCTCGCCCTGGAGCTGCTCCTCTGCAGCGTTTCTCTTTTCTTTTGATTTTCTTTCTTTCTTTCTTTTGTTTTTGTTTTTTTTTTCGTTTTTTTTCTCCAGAATAACGTTTTGCGTGGTTCAGGTGATGGAAGAAGGAAGATTCTTGCGTCCTTACCCCCCACCCCCCCTCCTTGAATCCAAAGTGGGATGTAAAAACAAAAACATGGAAAATCGCGCAAGATCAGGAAGTGGCACGTTTAACTTTATCAATAATATTTATAAGGTATTTATAATATTTATATTGGATGAGAAGGGGCCGGAACGAGGGCGTGGGTCGGTGCAGAAGAAGGGCCCTAGGATTTGGCCCTCAGGTGCAGGTGGGATGGAAACATCACTTTCTGTGCTTCTCGTCTTTGTCTCCGCCTTTAGTGCCGTTATCTGAGTGACTGTTGGGGTTGTTGTTGAGGTACATTTTGTCCATGGCTTTGATAGCCTCGGTCAGATAGTTCTGCAGGGCCGTGATGGCCGCACACAGGGCAGGGGTCCCGAAACCGTGCGAGATTAGACTGAAGTGGGTCAAACAGCTTTGGATTCCCGGTTCGAGGATGGGCTGTGGCCGTGAGTTTCCCAGAGGCGAGCGGTCTTGGGACAGCAGATCTGTAAACTCTTTGCAGACTTGCCTAAAAGCAAAGAGAGTGGGATGTTAATGATCGAGCCAGAAAAATCCCTACATGCATTTCAATGTCCTGATAAAAAAAAATTAAATATATATCACAGCGGACGCGCTGCAAGAATAACCAGTCCTGCGGTTGTAAATTCTGCATTTGCTTGAGGCAAGTGAAAAGTGCCAATTCATTGAGGTGAGATAAAGTCTCCCTGCTTCTATAATTAATTTGTTTTATCCTACAAAGAGATGACTGCGTATTCGTTGGCTGAGCCCGTGTTTCTTTCTCAAAGAATAACGAGAATATCACGGCGCCAAACAGGTTGAAGTAAAATCTCTCAGCTCCGCGTCGCGATGATTAATTCTGCACCGGAAAGAAAACTCATTTCAAGGCGAAAAACACGAACAAAGTGGACGAATGCTTTACACCGTTTCTGCAACTTAGAACCCAAAACAGGAGAAACTGAAAAAAAAAAAAAAAAAAAAGATTTCAGTCATCTGAAATTTTTGCAAAACGTGAAGAAAAAAAAAAAACTCCATCATTAAAATGTGCTTTAACGCAGGTTCAGGCCACTCTCCATTTCATGGTAACAACACTTTAAAAGCCTGTCATAGGCGGTTATGGCTGACAGCTGTTTGATTATAGCAGCCCATCATCAATATTAAATGCTGGCCCCTGCCTCTCTGTGCCTTGTGTGGAATCCCCGTGCTTTAGTTAATGCATAGTAAACAGCAATGGCAGCGCTGGATGGAAACCAGCTATGTGTCAGTGTCTCTGAAATTACACGGTAAACAAAATGCTGCTGTGCGAGCGCACGAGAGAAAGGCCCAGTCGAGATATCAGCACTACTATGGCCTGTTTGAGTGCGCTGTAGTTATAATAATAATAATAATAATAATAATAATAATAATAATAAGTGAAACACCTGTTTAAATAGGAAGAAAATGGGCGTCTGAATCAAATCCGTCTGACGGAACAATGAGAAGGGTGAGGCACAACTTCTTTTTTTTTTAAATCATTATTATTTATTCATTATCAGGCTTGCCAGCAACGTTTACAGTATAACATGATCCTGAAGCAGTGTTATGTGTCTGATACGTTTAGAGGCCAGGAAAAAGAAAACGTCAAACTTAAGAACGCTGGTGGGGGGTGGGTGGGGGTGGGGGGGTGGGGGGGGGTAGTGTGTGGGGCAAAAACATGCGTTTTAATTGAGTGTGTGCACACTGTCAAATAAGCAAGCAGGCCCGTTCTGGCACAGACTTGGTGTGACACGGTGAAATGTGATAATAACACTTACTTCGTGGCCAATAGCATGTTTTTTCTTTGGACTTGTTCGTTTGGGTCGGAATGCTGACGGTTTACATATTCAGCTACTGCCTTGGCTGGAAACTCGGTCTCGCATACATAACCAAAATCCCTGGCAAGATGCACCGCTTCGCCTGGGAGACAGAGGGGAAAAGAGAAAAAGAAAACATGAGCTTGAAAGTGTTTTCTCATTAAATATGGCTACATCAAAAACACGAAAGAGTTCACACCCCCTGATTGGACGAGCACGTGATTAATCTGCTGCGAAAAGAACGTCCACTCTTATTTATGCGTTCAGGCAGCAGGGTCGTGGCACCTGTGCGTTCCCAACCACTCTGATGATGATGGCGATGATGACAACAAGAATGACCCGGGAAATAACAACAACAATAATAATAATAACAATGATGATTATAATAATAATAATAATAATAATGATAATATTTATACTTGGGAACTGTCATTACACGTTAGGTTCTTTTCTTCATACCGTGAGAACGTTTTAACATGGAGGGGGAAACTAAGTGGATATGAAATATAGACGGAGCGTCATGCTTAACACCATGTCATTGATTACCAATGCCTGCACAATATTGAAAGTCCAGCAGATCATAAAGGCATGGGGGAAGCAATTTTAAAGGGCTGTAGCCAAATCTCTTTGCCATTGCAGCTCAGAGAATTGCAGTTCTCATTCCGTCCGTTACTGTCTGAGCTCGCCTCTCTTCTTGGTTCCATTTCCCCCCTCCAAGCCTTTGGTTTTAATTTCCTGAAGCAGTTGAGTTTTTACTGCGGGGCTTCCTGCCCATAAGCCTCTGCTCCGGAAGAACGCATGCGCCAATTAGCATCAAAGCTCGAGTCCAGTAAACTATTTTCCATAAAATGGAGCGGATCATAAACAATGACAGCACAGCGCATGCAGTGTCCCCTCTCCAAACAGCCAGACTGCCTCCGCAGCCCTCCCAACACCCCCCCTGTTACCCACCTCCCACGTGCCACCACCCTCGTATTACTCACAATCAAACATTTCTCCAGGCTCATTACAATACAGGACCAAATTTTCTACCAAACACAATGAATATTGCATTTGGGTCTAGTCTGCGATAATGATTAACGGGGACCAATGAACCGTCGCGTGCTTTCACCTTTGGAAACCAGCTACACACCAAATACCACTGCACTGAATAATCAGACTCAACTCTGCGAGCGAAATGGATTCATCCAGTCGCGTAAAATGCATCTTTTCTGCGCACAATAATTGCCTAATTTATTCTTTAATAGGCCCAAAACATATAGCTCCCAATAGGTCAGCGCTGCGCCATCTGAATGCAGTACAAATCTTCACTGAAAACCAAAGCAAGGGAAGCTATTAACGAAAGAATTAAGTTGCCATTAAAAATCTGCCCCGCACTGCTATATCCAGGCTGTATTAATGTTTGAAACAATGCTGGGTTAATAAATCAATCGACTTCTCATCCATGAGGTGAAACAGCTCAGCGGTGCCCAATAAACAAGCAGCACTCAATAATTAACTGGACTTCAACACAAATTAATCCAGTGTATAAACTAGGCCAGCCGTGGACCTGCAAGTGTGCTCCTGAAAGCGAAGGCCAACGCTCCAAAGCCACTAGAATTACCAGCACCATTCTCTCTCTGTATGTGTGGGTCTCTCTATCTCTCTCTCACTCTCCACACACACTCACATAATCACACACACGCACACACATCCTTCATGCTTTATTACTTGCGAGGCAAAGTCGGTCCACATTACACGGATGAGCGCATATGCTGATTTCCAACACAGAGAAGGGGGGGGGGGGGGCAGTTTTTGCAAGTACCTGGTATCGCGGGAGCAACAAGAGTGGGAACGTGATTTACGGCTAAAGACTTACCTTCGACTAGTGACGTCAGCAAGGTGACGTTGGCTGCCTTGCGTCTGCCTGCAGGTAGATTCAAGCCGATTTTATCCAGCTTCTCCCTTAAGGATCTTCCTCCGTTCTTGGACTTGGCTCTGTGACAGGAAAACAAAGCAGAAATTCATTGCGGTGTTGCTCATGTGGAGGAATTTGTGTCAGGGGGCAGAGATGAACTATGAGGAGGGATATTTTCCTTTGAAATGGACACGAAGATATACTGCGCACCAAATATGGCTACAGTGGTTTGCAAGCACTCAAAAGTAAAGGGGGGGTATAACACTGCTCTTATGTGTTTGTGCACTCTGATATTTAGGCGACGAGACATAAACAGATTTGACCCAATAAAGAGGTTCATCTCCTCTTTGTTGTTTTTAATTTGGGAGTAGCTTTGCCCTTGTCCACATCTCTGATACAAACAATAAATAAATCCAAAAGAGCCCCAGTCTTATCACCAGCAGACGAATACTGTACAAACTGAATAAATAAAGTCCCACTTAATAGGCAGTGATATTACTGGCTGCGTGTCTGCAGCAGCACTTCAGTAGACAGTTCACTGGAGACCAATGTTTTCATGTGTAATGCCTTCACTGGGCCTATAGAGCTGGTGTTGAAACAGACTAGGCCTACATTAATTTGAGAGAGACTGAGAGAGGGAGCTCCAGTGCGCAAAGGGAAGTTAATATGGAATTTAACAGAGCCCTCCTGCTTTAAATGCAGGAGCTAGGTGTCATGGTTGGTCGATTTTAATTATTCTTGGTACAGAGGAGGGAGAGAGAGTGCGAGCGAGCGAGAGATGCGCGCTCGCTGAGAGAAATGATTGGAGAAGAGGGAGAGAGTTCGTGCGCACGCGCACAAACACACAGGTAAAGACGGAGCAAAGTAGAGAGAGAAGATTTTTTCTCGCTTTTTTTTTTTATTTCTCTTTTTCCGCCAGTCAAACTCACCTCCTCAGCACCCCGCCCAGCAGAGAGGCGTTGAGGCACTCGGGCGGCGAGAGGCGTCTCTGCACCTCGGCCACCGTGACCTTGTATTTTGATGTGGAGCTGAGGAGAGACAGGCGGCCCGGAACCGAGCAGAACACCTCGTTGGGGTTAACCACCCCTCCGAAAAGACCGTCCTTATTTACGGGGATGGAGACGCTGTTGTTCTTGGATAAAGACACTGGACCTATAGCCAGGGAGAGAGGAGAGGAGGGGGGGGGGGGGGGGGGGAGTGGAAGAGAGGGATGGAGAGAAGGAGGGAGGGGGGATCAGGGGTGAGACGGAGAGAGAGAGAGACCGTGCTCAGTGAATTTCATGCAATGCAGAGCCTTAACTAAATGAGAAGGGGGGACTTAGGCCTCGTATTTAGAGTTTAGCATCACATGTGTACACGTTCAGAAACAAGCATATGAAGAGAAAACGAACAGAGGCCCATACATACTATTATGATAATGATGATAATATTAATAACGATAATATTTGTATAATACATTTGTGCTTGGTATAATTTCTATCATGACCTTGAGGCGTCAACATCTACGTGCACTTCCTTATTTGCAACAGACAGTGAGAACCAGCTCAGCGCTAAAACAGCGCATTTTTCTCGGATCACCACAGAAAGACACCAACGGAGAGATTCGATAAAGTCTACCCATTTTGACATATCCTTGGTATCCAACAAAACATCGTTGCCCGTGTGTGATTTCACACCGAGGGGGAGGAGGTGTGTGTGTGTGTGTGTGTGTGTGTGAGAGAGAGAGAGGGGGGACGGCTCAGCACTGCCGGGCTTTACACCGTTTTGGTGTGCAGTAACCGGAGACAAAGGGGGACTGTGCGCCTTTGGATAGATCACTTGTGACATTAATGGCTCAAGGGAGCCTAATAGAGACAATAGGAGTTAAACGAACTCTTGAGATTACTAATATAAGAAGCCAATTATCATGTTGATGTGCAGATAGACTCAAAAAAGGGCAAGAATGGGAAAAAAGACAGGACGAAAAAGCAGAAGGAGCAGAGAGAAAAGAAGCAAAATTGCTCCACATCATATCCAGTGAGATTTAATGTGACCTGACAAAACGCTTTTAAACATGGCCGCGAAAAGGCCTCCTTATGTTGGATCATCAGCCATATAAATCACCGATTCTTTTGACAGCAAATAAATAGATACACTGAGGCAGGATAATCCATCGCGAAAATTTCACTTCTATATTTAAAAAAAACAAAAAAAAAAACAGCCGGTAATTTTTATTTTCCATGCCCAGTTTTTATTCCCTCCTTAAACGACATGTTATCACCCTGCACACACTTGGCCTGTGCTCCATCCGGCGGTACCAACTTCCATTTTAGATTTGGCCATGCTGCGTGATTGCAGCTATTGGCTTCTAAGTGCCAGCATCGTCTATAGGCCTGTATCTTTGACCATCAATAGCGCGGGCCTACAAAGCCCACCAGCTCCACTCATCTCCCCGCTGCGCCGAAACGCTGACAGTAAATTCCATCAGCGAGAAAAAGGTGCAGCCAGTTTGATGCACTTGGAAACCATGTAATGAAAAATGGGCTACTGCGTATTAGGATCAGTCAGGCATTACCGCATTGCATCGAGTTCTGTCGAGCAGAATGGTGAACGGAGTGGGCGCGCGTGACCGTGTGCGTGAGTGTGTGTGTGTGTGTGTGTGTGTGTGTGTGTGTGTGTGTGTGTGTGTGTGTGTGTGTGTGTGTGTGTGTGGCGGTGTGAAGCTTGAAGAAACATGCATGATATCTCAGAGGAAATTGCTTACCTTTTTTAATTACAGTCTGGTCGGGAATGTGAATTCCTTGATCCTCAACAGGCTATGACACAAATGAAAAAAAAAAAAAAAAAAGGAACATATTTTAGCACAAAAGGTACAAAAATGTCAGTCTCACTCCTGTGGAAGTAAGGATGCCGTGCACGAACAAAGCCTGACACATTTAGCGGCCACTATGTCGCCCAACATGGAAGCTCTCGTGGCCCATACCTGTTAGGATTGTCCACGGGTGTTTTCAGCGCGTTACACTGGTGGACTCATTACAGGATAACACAAACTCAGACTTAAATAACGAAGCTGTGTTGCCCCATAATCCTGACCTAATTTCGCCCTCAGTTTGGCTCTACGCACAAGGAAACTTCTAATCTAGATTGGATAGTAATTACGGTAGCACAGCCTATTAAAGGCCTATGAACTAATTAGAGAATTATTGGTGTTTGTTTCTGATTAAAAACTGGAAAGAATAGTCTCGATAAGAATGGGGGCTACTGACAATTTTAGAGCTCATTCATCACGCATCTTTAGTAGCTAATCGCAGCTACCAAAGCTCAATATAGCAAAATTAATTCTCTTGCAAGTGTGCATGCGATGTATTATATGATGTTATTGTTCACGAAGAGCCGTGAGCTTGTGCTTTTTACTTTCCCATTTTTTCCCCCCGAGACAAATCCAATAAAAGTCCAAGTACATCAAGGAAACCGCGCGGAAATACAGACGTACGGGTTTGGTTTTTTTTCTATGAATTTAATTCAGTTTACTTTAAGTCAAAAACCAACAATGAATTTTTGAAAAATATATATCAAAATTGGCAAGTAACAGCATTAAAAAGGGACCGTTTTGGAAAATATTTTCCAGGTAAGAAAAAAAAGCCAAATCCTTGCGATTTGTCTGAGGTAATCTTGACAAAGCAGAAAACATTTCCACGCTATTTGTACAAAGCTGGAAGAGGAGGAGGGGGGGGGGGTACTATTTTAAAAGCAACAACAATAAGCAACCGGAGCCTAATTAAACGCGTCATCCAAACTAACTTCAATCAATTAATATTTATTCTAAAAACAGTTTTTCTACTAACAAACCTGAAAAAAACACATCTATGAGAATAAATAAGAACGATAAGCAATACCACACTCCTTTATCCATCAAAAATATTAATAGAGAAATTGTAGTGGTGCTTGAATGCACCAATTTGATGACAACAACGTTGCCCTTTTATTTATCATCATATTATTTGTTTTTTTTTTATATAACGAACAAACCGACAAAAAGAGAAACCCAGGTAAACGCTGCCTCACCTGAACGTCTTCTAAAGAGTGAGGTATTCCATGGATAGGGATAGAGTCCGACAGCCCCGTGTCGATGCCGTGGCCGGACTGTAGGAGCACTTCCCTGCGATACTCCCGGCACAACTGGTGGGGCAGGCTGCGGTGCTGGTGCAGCAGGCCGCTGTCCTGACCCTGCCTCTGGCCCGGCCAACCCGGGTGCTGCGACTGAGGTTGGGCGTGCAGGGAGTTTAGGGAGTACGGGTCGTTGACGTGCGAGTACGGGTCCTGAGACTGCGGGTAGATGGGCTGGTAGGGTGGGGGGAAGTACGGGGGCTGGAAGTCCGAGTTTGGCGTGTGGGAGAGCGGAGGGGCGCTCGTGTAGGGACTCTGGCCCACGCCGCCCAGCTGAGGTAGCCTGGCTGTCCCATTGCTGGTGCCGTCGTGACGGTCCTGGCAGGGGAGGATAGAAAGAAAAGAATATTTAAGCCCCAAAGACACAGTCATAAATTGATCAAATGTCGCTCTTTATTTTTGCTTCTAGATGCTCAGCGGGTGTACTCGGGCAATATAGCCTGAGCGGATGACAGGAACAAGACCAAGAGCCAAATCTGTGTGAAATTGTTAGTTGTTTGACGATCAAATAAATAAAAGGGCATTTTAAAGGAGAAACACACCATTTTCTCACAACAACCACGTGTCCACAAAGTTTATACACACACACACATATATATATATAAATATATATGCATATAAACATGATAAAAATTTGCCAAAAGTAAATAATAAAACGAGACATCCAAATTCCAGAGGGGGAAATGCCCATAAATATGTAACCGTGCCTTTTTGATGGGTTTTTGCAAGATGCACCGCTGGTTTTAGGCAGACAACCTCCGCAAAATACAACTTAACGTGAAAAGAAGAAGAAGAAAAAAAATCTGGAATGCAAACAAGCAGACAAAAAGTATCTGACACGGTGAGGCTCTGCAGCAACTTACCATCGCGGAAAAACTGTGCACTAACATCTGTAAGGATTTTTTTGGTGCAACTCAAGAGAAGAAGAAAAAATTCAGTTCAAAAACACCGTTAGTGTTTGGGGGGGCGAGCAAAGGGAATTAACCGGCAAAAGAAAAAAAATTAGGCCCCCGAAAAGACTCTTCTCTCCTGCAGGATCACGATGGCCCCGGTGATCAGATATGTGCCTCGACAGCGGGACGATAATCCATCAGAAACAAATGGTAAGATCCGAGCTGCCCTTCATCTGGGTCTAAAAATGCAGATACTCGACGGTGCTGGCGGATTCGGGTTGAAAAGTTTCTCTTGGTAACCCCCTCTTTCTCCCTGCTCTCCGGCTTCTATCACAGTGCGACCGTCCCCTCGCTTGAGCTCATATTAGCAAAAGAGCTGCTTCTTCGTCTCCCTCTTAGACTCCTAATAGAACACAGTCATGACTATTAATATTACAGGAATACTTAATAATAAGGAAAGAATAGTCGGAAAGCTGGCGTGAAGCGGAGGACGCAACTCAAGGCAGGAGTCGACGCTTAAATGACGTCCATTGAAAGGAGGAATCAGTATATCTAATCAGAGATGGGGAGTGAGAGAGAAAGAGCGAGTGAGAGAGTGTGGAGGGAGTGGAGAGGGAGACAAAAAAAAGGGGGACATTCACTCCCGTCTGACGAATCAGAGAGAGGGGGAGGAGGTGGGGGGGCTTTTGAAAAGAGTCCCAGGGCCAAAGCGCAAAAGTGAAAGAAAGACATAGGAATGAAGGGAGGTGGACCGCAGACAGGAGAAGCCAGGCAAGGAAATAATGTGCACCTCTGAACTGGGTGAAAATCCAGCAGACGACGCTACGGGCACTCCGATCGGCTCGGTCGTACCGCCTGTCCCTTTGTTTTCCACCTCAGACTCCGACAGCGAGCTGTCCTCCATGGCGCTCATTTCCTCCATTTATCTCCGCCGAATGAATACAACGATTCCTCCTCGACTCCGCGCCCAAAAGCCGCGCGGCTAACGTTAACTTTAAACGGCAAAAGACGAAGAAAAAATAAAAAAAAATGTCCACACACAGGGCCGCGGGATCCGGCGCTCCAACGAACTTTTACGCGCGGCTCTATAAAGCAGCTCCACTCCCCTTCCTGCCAAAAACACGCAGTTTACAATTACGAAACACGGGGCCATAACCGGATTTCAAACGCAAATTGTATATCTATACATATGTGTGTGTATATATTTTTGTATCGATACCGGGAAGGATTTGCCCAAAATACTAAGACGATCAGCACAACAGGAACGAGGAGGTGCCTTTATTTCTTTTTTTTTCTTTCTTTATCATTTGATTTTTTTTTGTCGTTTTGTTTTCCAGCTCCACGTCGGTCCCTAACCTCGCAGGACGCGGGCGAAAACACGTCCGACTGGCTTCTCCACTCCTAAAGCCTCTGATATTACTGTCAAACTTTGTCTGTGTCCAAAACAACTCGCTCTCAGCAGGCACTCCTCACGTACATACACACAGGCTGCCCACACGCAAAAACCCAACCGCTTGAATTGAAGAAATAATGAAAATAAAAAAAATAAATAAAAAATAGAAAATGAAAGGTGCACGTGCAATGCCGTTCAAGCATAAAATAAAGCAGGCCGTGTCAGCGTTTACATAGGTCCAAAATGCTTATGTTAATTCAATGCATGGTAAGTGCATATTATCATTTTAATGTATCCACGTGTCTTTAAATGTTGGGACATATTCTATTGTGGATTTTATTTTTAATGGGGGGAGGGATGGTGTGGGGGGATAAATACCGGTGTCGTTTTGTTCATGCAATAAAAAGTTGGATATTTAACATGTAAAATGCAAACTTAATATTATTGTTAGTATCATTATTATTGTTGCACACCAGTGGAGGTGTCAGTGTGTTTGAAATGAATGAAAGCTACTGGATGAAGCCTGCTCTGCTGCAGCTAATGTGTTCACTAACAGCTGTCAGAAGAATGTCATACGTGGTCAAAACAGCACAAAGCACCCTTTGAATAATTGTCCTATGCATTAAAAAAAAAAAAAGAAAACAAAAGGAAAGGAAAGAAAAAGAAAAAGTGCAATAGAAAATTCAAATAAATTGAAAAAGGTGCCTTACCTCGCAGTCTTCATATTTAATGTTATCAGTTAATTTCCAGAGCATTTTCATGGGTTGTTGAGGTGGCTATTGAGTATAGGTATCGCCTTAGTCTTGTTTTCACTCAGTGAATTGTGCTCTCCGCTCAGAAAAAAAACTACTTTTATTGAAGCTGTGGGCTGCTGTCTGTCTTGCGCTCTGAGGTCTCCCTCTAATGGTGGAAGTGAAGGGCTGGAGCAGCTCTGTAATAACACTGGCACAGGGCCTCATTAGCATATCAACAGCCGTTTTGATTCCCCCCCATCTGCTCGCACAACACCAATGGACAGCGCACAGGTAAAAACTAAAGCAGCAAGACGCTACACATGTTTGTTATTGCTACTGTTCAGCGAGGTGTGTTTGTTTTCGTCGAGGGGAGGGGAGGGTGTATAGTCATGCATGGGGACCTGCATGCACCTGGGACGGTTTTTAGTAGGCTCCACTGTTTCCCCGTGTTTCTTTGGGCTGGAGTAAGAGTTACGCGATCATCTCTGATTTCAGATATTTTTTTTAAACTAAGATTTCAAACAATCAGACAATAATTATCTTACTGTTTACTTTCCGGTTAGCCAGTGTATAATTTTTTTTTTGTTTTTGTTTCTCGCAATCGTTTTGTTTTTCGGTGTAAAAACAGCATGCCTATGCAAATACCACACGGCCACGCACTATGTTGCCAATCTTGACTTCTTTTTTTCTTTAACTCCAAAAGAGTTATTTTAATCCCATTGAGAGCGGGGACCTTCAGAGGCTATTCTCTTAATGTTATGTTAAGAAGGTGAGCTATTCGAAGCGGCTCTACAGGTCCATTGACTACCTGTAAGGTAGCAGGGTTTGCGGGAATGTAAATAATTAACACAACAACATGGCCTTGTTTCATTTCAATGAGCTGCCGGGAGCCTGGCTCTGCCCTGTCGCCGGCCGAGCCTTCACCTCAGCAGGTCGTGGGTCAGCAGACAGGTCGCCAGCTCTTTTCAGGCGTCGGCCCCCTTTGCTCAAAACCCGGATTACCATTTTTGGTGGAGCACTTTACATTTTTTAAACAGTTGTTATTAATGAATCTGGAGCGATGGAAGTGGCTGACAGCCATTCATGCCAGTTTTTTTTTTTTTTTCTGGAGATGTGGTCTGGTTGTCTGTCATAGTGATTTTTTTCTTCTTTTCTTTTCTTTTTGTTTTTCCTCAGCAAGATTCAAGTGTTTGTTTCGTGTCTTAAATCTTAAATCCCCCCACCACACACACACACACACACACACACACACACACACACACACACACACCTCCCAAAACGAGGCCAGATTCCCAGTGAAGCTCGCGCAATCTGCAGAATAAGACTACAGAAAGTACATGGGTTCCTTTTTCAGGAACAACTGCTGTGGCTGAAAAGAAAAGTACTCATATGAAAAGTTACATTTTCACCTCAAAGACGCAGCGAACGCAATTTGGGGCAAAAGGGTGTTTTTTTTTGTTGTCATTTCTCCTCTGTGACAAAACCCAAACACTGTAAAGTCTGCTTTACGAACATTTCTGTCTTAAGATACAACAAATCTCAAACGCAGTGGATCCTAAATGCGCACAGCTCAGATTTTCAGAGAAACAAAAAAAAACACACACAAAAGAAAATAAAAACAGATGAACAGTGTGACATGTACGGCTACCTCAACGAGAGAAAAAAAAAGCCTCCAAAATATATCTCAAACGCTTACATATGATCGCCTGTCTGTTGAAAACCAACAGCCTTCTAGCGCGAGATAACTCCTCCACCGTGCACCGTTCACCAAACAAATTAACAGTGCAGCCTCATGCTACAACAAGTCAACACTTTGACAATTTTCATGGATTTTCGCAGCAGCCTCTTTGTCTCAAAGTAATCAACACATACCTGCCATTCCCCCATTTTGCCCATAATTGACATTCTCTGTCTTCTGCTTCCTTTTGCGGGTTTGTTTTGAGCTGCTCCTTGTCTATCACATTGAGCCTTCGCTCCCAAAGTAAACCTTCACTTTTTCACCTAGACCGGATCGCCTCACCTGGCCATAAAACAAAAAAAATTTTAAAAAAACGGTGCGGGGGCCCACCTGGCGACGCATGCGCACTTGTCCGGGTGTGGACAAGAAAGTACCTGGGGAGAAAAAGAAAAAGTGAAAAGGGCTTACTGACGGAGCCGTGGATGAGTGGGAGCTGTCGTACTTTGAAAAGAAAAGAAGCAATATTGTCTGGAAATGTAGACGTTTGAAATACTGCACTGCTCTGAGATGCAATAAGCCTCTGTTACAGACTAGAATGCTCATCAGCAATTATTGCTGTCAAGTAACACACGATTTACTTTTATTTATCGGTAGAAATTATTAATAACGATTGCTCATCGAGGATATCCTCCTCCAGCATGTGTTAAAGAGCAAGGGAACGCACGCGTAGTGACGTTGCTCACACTTGTGTCTTCAGTTGAGATGAAACAAAAAAAAAAAAAAAAAAGGCCAAATCTATTAAATTGTGGGAGTCAATTAAACCTTTGCTTGTTTGTTCTGTTTTCTTCTTCTTCTAATTCATCTTCCTCTCTGATCTGTCTTGGTGTAAAACACGAACCCTCATGGAAGTGTGTCGAGATCAAATCCTGAAGGTTAACTGCCACCGTCGTTACTTTAGCACAGAGAGCTACCCCTGCTATTGTGAGGGGTCATTATTTATTTATCCACTGTTTATTTCTAATACATACTTATGTAGACCCCCCCTCCCCTCTCCTCCCCTCCATCCCCGGGGGGCCAAGAGCGAATGAGCTCTGATTCTCTCGGTAGTTCACACGCGCGCGCACGCACAAAAAACACACACGCCGTGGAGCAACACGTGCGCTCACATGGGCGATAACAGTCGAGGCTTTTCAGACTAAAGCTCGACTTTTCTCCTCTTCAAACCACCTTTTCTTTCTTTGAGGTTCTCGAGGAAGCGCCACGCACATAAACGCGCTCCTATCGCCGGACGCACTGAAATCTTAGTGTGTAAATATTGGACAAACTTTTTTTTTTTTAAGAAAAAAATAGTCCCTAATAAGTGTTTTGATTTTTTTTTAAAAAACACACTTTTTTTTTTTACCCCAAATAATAGATCCATACTTTAACTTTTTGACTTTTCTCTTGCAGTTGCATAATTCCGCACGGAGACTATAGATTTTCTTGGCGTTAATATTTAAAATGAGCCTTCATGTTTGACTTCAAAGGCGAACGCGTTTTAACCGCGCACACAATACCTGCAGCTATACAGACCTGGACAAAGGAGTAGGCACTGTGGAGGGGGCAGGGGGGCAGGGGGGCAGGGGGGTGGAGCGGTGGGGTGAGAGAGCTGGGGGTGGGGGGGCAGAAATATTGTTTGGGGCTCCGCGCAAGGGAGGAGTAGCCTAAGTTTTGAAGCGGAGCTGTCTGAGAGTTGGAGCTGATTCCCTTTTGAATATTACAACCACTTCCACCGTAGCGCCGGGCCTCCGGCAGCGGTCTTAAACCGCGAGCTGTGTCTAATAAAGGCTGCGCCTCAGGCAAGCTGGGGACCAAACAACGACACAAAATGATAATAATGGCAATTCATATTATTATTACTATATGTCTGATTAACATTTGTTTTTGTCTGAAGCATTTTGTTGTTGCATGCTGATCCGTGTGGAGGTCAGTTTGTGTCTTTTGCCAAAGTAAGGAGAAGCAAACCCATTTGAATCCGTTCTCTCCGTTGCCAGAACTGAGAGCCTTTTGCCCAGTGATTTGGAGTAAAAAAAATGAAAATAGCCTTGGCGTGCCATGTTTTCTTCGGCTCCGTCTTGCCGGCTGCTGCTGCTGAAGCGTTCTGTCCGGCGAAGACACAAAACTGTTCCGTCACCGGCTCCAGAGATGAAAGCCTCATGTGGTGATGGTTAAGTGGAAGGACTTTCGGCCCCACAGTGTAAAACGCAGCTCTCCGAGGAATATAAATTATGTTCCAGCGCCATCTTGCGTCAGAAGACAAGCGAGGACGCGCGGCCCTCTGATTTAAGGAGCCTTTGAAGGCCCTGTCACACTGTTGCGTATGAGAGAAGCGTATGAGTTGCGTATGAAAATTAATCATACGCACGAAAAGTCCTTGAAAATAAAGAATGACTAGCGTATGAGTAGCATATGAACTGCGCATGCCCAGTGTACGTTTCAACGCGCCTATTGAGAATGAGGAGTCACGTGACTCCGGTCGGCAGGTCGGCCATGTTGGCAGAAGACGCTTTGGTTGCCAGGGGCAACGCCATTAACTCAGCAGCCTTTCCACATTGCTCCATTATTGCAGTAGACGACGCGCTATCAACATCTCTCGAGACATTCATCTCGATCATGCCTCCCAAGAAGCAATCGTAGTTTGCCCGGGCCCTGGGCCGAGGAAAAGGCAAAAAAACACAAGAATCATTCTCACCCAAACCTGCTGAAATGCCTGATGCACCTGCGGCTGATGAGTTACATGCTTCTGAGCGATCAAGATCCCCAACTCCTCCTCCTGACCGCTCCGTGAATCGTCGGTTGCGCAACAGTGTGACAAGGCCAGGAGCCTTATCATTAAAACCCAACGAGAACACGCGCACAGGGAGACTTGCAAGATTGCCATACCAATGATGCCTAACAATTTATTAATAAATATATAATTGTACAAGCTTTAAAAATAGAAAAGCAAATAAATGAAAAAAAAGAAAAAACACACACAACCCAAGAGCTGCAAGATCCAAATTCAGGCACATAATGAAGCAAATGTTGATTTTGTTTCGGTTTACTTTGCTTTTATTCACTTTTATCCAACTGGCCTTACTTTCTAGGCAGTTCTGATACCGACAACTCACTGAAAGGTGAACATGCACATTGTTCTTCAAACAGTTTTATTCTACTGATTGCAATCAAAAAATATATTGACAATTTGAGAAAGCACTGAGAGAATTTACATCCTGAAGTCTTTAGTCGGCGCGTCGATGAAAGGTTGTGCTGTAACGCAGCGTAATTTAATCCTATGGCGCCATCTTGTGGTCGAGACAAAGAGTTTTTCGACCGGCGTCAGAGGAGTCATCAGGGAGTCTTTAAAGGTGTTCCGTCAGCCCGGATCTGAATTGATTGAGTTCATCTGCTGTCTGTGAACATAACGCTTGAGACGGAAAGGATAGGCAGTTTATTCATTTATAAACGCATTAATTTATTGAGCCATTTATCCGGACAAACTATTTGGGTTTTATTCGGAAAAAAATCAGATATTTTAAATGAAAAATTATGCGAATTTGTACTCATGCACACCAGGAAGGAAAATTAACATTACACTGTTTTGTTTGTTTGTTTGTTTTGCTCTCTTTTGACAAACGCAACCAGAACTTCCTGTTTTAGGCCTTACCACGACACAAATCGTGAAAAGTCCTAACTTTTTGGCATAAAATTAACCAGTCAGCCAGATAAACAGTTAAGCTTTTTTCTTTTCTTTTCTAAATGAGCCTTTTTATGACTGTACCCTCCAGACTAGATCTGGAACGGTGCACCTCTCTCTCTCTATCTCTATCTCTCGCTCTCTCTCTCTCTGTCGGAGTATCGGAGCCTACATTTCCCATCATCCAGCTCGTTGCATTGAATGTGTACCATTCATTTGTGCTCGGCGGAGAACAAGCTGCGAGCGGCGGTGACAGAGGACGAACAGAAAGAACAAGGTTGTATTTGGCTTTATTAGCTCTCTCCGGTGCCACGCGCTCGTCATTTCGAGGCTCCAATCCAGACTGAAACACTGCTGTAGCCTCATAGTTTATTGGACGTTTGATCGGTGGGCCTAAACAAATTGTGTAAGTTTTCTGCGTGTGTGTGTGTTGTAACTGCGATGCTAGTCAAAGCTCCTGGTGTCTTATCTCCCCCACCCAGACGCACACATGTCCCCCTCTGTGTAACGATCTCTGATCAAAATGCACCCAAGCGCCACTTTTGGGACAATGTTACGTGTGTTACAATGTTTTCGCACGTTCTGTTCGTTCAGTTAGTGTTTTGTAACAGCTCCATGTCACAGGAGTCAGACAGCCTGAGTAGTTTTGCACATGTAATTGAGATTAGAGCTCAAATCAGACTTGTCTTAATTGAAATAAGTCCCATGTTCGATGCCTTAAGGGTGTTTTGTTGTTTCACTCACTGAACACAATGTGTTTCCCGGCAGGTGTGCAACATGTCTGTGGATTGGATAGGATATGGATACGCCACCCTCATTGCGTCCGGAGGAGTCATTGGTTATGCGAAAGCAGGTAATTTCAGTGGTTCAGTAGGGTTACATCCTGTCAGTTGGACAGCACATGCCTTTGAATACTTCCTCACTTTTCTTATTCATCTGTTTACTTGGTGTCGGATTTATTTTTTAAGTCACAGACACTTGCAGAGGTCCAGTCAGGTTGACGCCTACATTATTCAGCTAGAGTAGGGTCTCGAAACACTATTTGGAAGTTCATGGGTTCAATGAGTATTTCCTCATTTTCATATGCTTGAACAAAAACAATAACTTTGTTTTTCAAAGTAGTCGTGAATTACTTAGAGGAGTCAAAAGATGAACACAGCTCTCAGATATTGTTGTCTCTTATCAAGTTTTATGCATTTAAAAGAGTTTTTTATTTTTTTTTAGGTGGACAGGGACGATTTTAAAGGAATTTCTATGGAGGTGCTTTAGGAAACGGCTTGCTTTATCCAACAAAAAACACATTTGGCAACATATTTGTTAACGGTGTGTTATTGTTCCTTATTGGGTGGCTATATATTAGACAAAACTTAATAAATGTAAGTACAGAACTGAGCAGTCGTGTTAACAAAGTACACACCCATTTCCAGGAGAAGGATTGTCAATACAGGGGGCTGCACAGGGCTGTGGTGGTTGGCCCCCCAGGACCTGGCCTTCCTGTGGTTTCGTGTCACATTGGAAGTTTGCTCTGCTGTACAAGTCCCATTCATTCGTGCAAAGTGATGTATTTTTGTGGTATCTAATGCCAGCTGGAACTGGCTCAGGCCCTTCTGCGACCCTGAGTTGGATCGAGCGGGTATAGAGAAGGGATGGATGGGCAGAGTTTCTCGGTTGCAGGTTTGGACCCCTACATTTGCAAAATAATTTAGGGGGAAATAGCAGACCTGCTCCTTTCTATCTCTAAAAGAGAACAAAGGCTGTGCCCTGAAAAACAACTCCACCTATACGTCTGATATAAGGCATTTCTCCATCGGATTCATCTTCCACAAAAAATAAACCTCCACAAAACAATTATATTTATCTCCCTCTAAAAACCTTCAGCAAGTAGAATTGTTATGATATTCTCAGTCTGCTGATGACACTGATGAGTGCGAGACTCATAACTCCTCAGAATCCACTTGTCAGCCTCGTACTGTTCACGGTCTTCAGATTCAGTCCTGGGAATGTCAGGCGCATGTGTTCACCTCTTGCATCTTTTCTTTGTTCTCTCTCTCTCTCAGGCAGTGTCCCCTCCCTGGCTGCTGGTCTCCTTTTTGGGGGCCTTGCAGGTTTCGGTGCCTACCAGATCTCCAATGACCCAAAAAATATTTGGGTGTCCCTAGGTTGGTATACGTGAAATGTTTTGGCTTCCACGGTAACAAATCAAAGTAACTGAGTGTCCTTAACCAGCCAGAAATTCATACTTGTCAGAAACATCCTGACCTTTAGCCTTTAAATTGTCTAACTGAACTGCGTAATTCAAGTTTGGGTCTTTTTTTGTTTTTTTTTAAACATTTAATACATGCATGCAGTGACGGTGCGTGGGGGTAAGGTATGGATTATAATTGCGACTGCCTTCACACTAACGTTGGCCACCATGTTCTGTGTGCCAGCTACATCCGGAGCCCTGACCGGCGTTATGGGAAAGAGGTTCTACGGATCAAGGAAGCTCATGCCAGCTGGTTTGATGGCGGGGGCAAGGTGCGGTATTCATCACATCCATGTTATTGGATGAATTATGGACGTTTTTATTCGTGTCACTCGTGTAAGATTACTAAAAGTAAGGCTATGTTGTGCTGTTGGGACGGCCTTAATTCAGCTTTTTTCTCATAACTTATTCGTTCATGTTGTAAGGAGACATTTTACTTTTTGTATTTAACTATACAGTGCTGCTAGCCGTGTTATGATTCAATAATGCACTTAAAAAGAGCCTAATGTAGTCCTCTCATTCCAGCCTTCTGATGTTGGGGAAGCTTAGCTTGGCATTGCTCCAGAAACCTGCAGAGACCTCATGAGGTGAAGATGCTGAAAGATGAAAATGTTCTATTCCCATTCGCTGATGTGGATCTTATGTTTCAAGAGCAGCCCCCTCAACATTTTGTCATTAACTGTTGTTATATTAAAAAAAAAAACATGTATCATTGATGATGAAATATATTGTTTATATACAGTAGGAGTGGTTGTCTTGTTATTTCTGAAGGAGCACACCTTGAACGTCTATGCATTTATTTGTAAAAAAATTATTACAAAATCTTTATTCAGTGCACATACAAAGAGCCGTGCAGTCGCCGTACAGCATGAAGAGTCGTCATTCTCGGATGCACTGATGACTGGATTTTGTGTCACCTACGATATGAAATATAAAGCTGAGTGAATTTAGCTTTGCCGAGTCCGTTGCTAAAACGCTATTTACATTTCTCACCGGGAAGTGAAATAACACTTTACAACAAAGTAAAATTAGAAACAATGAAATTAAAAAAAGAAAAACGGGAGAGTTCAAACACTTTGCTACATTCAAACTCTACCCAGAAGATCCAAGAACTAACAGTAGAATTGGCTCGCACTGGATCCCTCAGGAATACAGTGGACTTGTCTCGCAGACTGTTCCAGTCTTGGCAACTATCACCTCCCAACACACACGTACAAACATGGAGATGTTTCTTCACTAAGAACGTGGGCTGTGTTGAGCACATTTTCCAAAAACGTATTAATCCTGTAGTTCCTGAACGAATTCACATCGAGTACTCGAAGCCCAACATAGCCGGTAGAAAAGTTGCTGCACCTGATTCCCTCAACTACCGATTTCCACCATACTTGGATGTCCAGTCCACCCTGCCGTGGACGGGCTGCACGGCGGGAGCTCGGCTCAGGAGACTTCCAGAGGTCTTCCCGAATGCTGAATAGCTGCTTCCCTTCACCTGAGTCCTGTCTGCCCTCCTCTTCCAGCCCTCATAATCTAGAAGAAGAAGACAGGCAGTTAATTTTTCTGCTTCCGCGTTGTAGCTATAAAACAAGCCATACGTCCGGTAAATAGAAACCCCTGTAAAGTCCAGCCTTTTCACATCTGAACATGAATGTTTTATGAAAATAAAAAAAGCATTGGAAGCAGAGTGGTTATGTACTACAGTAAAAATGGAAAGCAAGACCAATAAATAGAAATGATGAGCTATAATAAAACGGCAATACCTTCACCAGTTTCACTCAATGATGAGTTGGATATTGGCTCGAGTTTTGTCGATTTTGTCCTGTCTTTTTTATTATCAAGAGAAGGAGAAAGATTGACTGAAATAGTGAAGAAAAAGGGAGAAAAAGAGTTGGAATAAGAGAGTTTTAATAGAAATATGAATGAAACAAAAGAGAGGAAATAGCTTAGGAAATACACAGTGTTTATTCGTGATTAAGATTTGAGGAGTAGAGAATTAAGCAGCAGAGGATTTCTTATTTTCTCTCTCACAGAGCAGTGTCAAAAATAATTTGTTGGCTTTATACAGTTGAAATAAGTACTTACTTGCATGCTGGCCAGCCAAAGGGGCAAGCTGGATTCTCTGTCCCACTGAACCGACCTCTTTCTTTTGGAAAGAAGGAATATAACCACTGGAGAGGTTGTATTTGGTGCTAATAAAGTTCCCTTAAAGAGAAGAAAGACAGGTATCAAGGCTTTGCATTTTGTTTCATTCATACATATTTTAATAAGAAGTGTGAAACACCCGACACAAAGCATTCAGATGAGAACTACAGTTAACATATGTTTCACTTGTGTGAACGTGTGTGAGGTAGCTACTGTATATAAGCTACAAAGGAGCCAAACAATCCAAGTTTTTGTCATTCAACTTTTCAAACCAACACCACAAAGGTGCCTGAGCAGCACTTAGATGGTTATTAGCACAGTTAGTGAAAAGCCTAATTGCTCCTTTACGAAGATGTTTTCATTGTAATGTAATTTTCTTTCTATTTTACACCCAGGTTAAACTGTGCATTTACATCTTCATCTCCTGCAGAGCTTTTAGCAGCTGTATTGTTCATATGCTAAGTTGCTGTTAAATCAGCCGTCATGCTGGCTGCTCGTCCCACTTATCCTCAAATTATTCAGCGTACTCCAACTCTACTGTTTGAACTCCAAGCCTCCTCAGTGCACCGAATAACATATATGGGAGCAAAAGATGTTTTCATTGTCGTCATTTCTTCTACCTGTGAAACAAGCTGAAGCTGTCTGACTGAAATACCTTTGGACAGATCAATTTTCTCCAGTATTCTTTCTTTGACAACACTTTTCTCTGGTGTGCTAGCCACGGATTTAGTGGCGTTCTCTTCTAATTTCACAGCCAAAAAGTAGAGTTGGAGGAGAGGCGTGCATGCAGTGAGAGAAAAGGAAGAGAACAAAAGTGACGAAAAGATCAAATAGCAGAACACACCTAAAGGTGACATGGGGCAACACGTGTTTTTATAACTTTGTGAAATGCTATATTAATGACTAAAAGATGAACAGTATTAAAGCAAACACTGCTTAAGAAATGCTGGGAGCGGGGAGGGGGGGAGTGGAGTTAGGGGTCATTAAAGGAACATTTGATCTTCAACAGACAGACTTAATCTCATGAATAGATAATGAAATGGAGAGTCAAGGAGAAGGAAAGAGTCGGGCAAAGAAGTGAGCACATAACGTGTGTCTGCCCACACAAGAAATGATTCTTAGGCTGCGGACATATGGGCTCACTCCCAACACTTATTTGTCTATAGATCCATACCTGAGCAGGGCTCAATTGCATTTATTGGCTTTGTGCCGCAAAGAGGACAGTATCATTTCGTAACTATAGGCAACGCTGAGAGTCGACAGGCTAACTACGCTAAGCAAAAGGGGCAAGTCAGGATTCAGAACTAATGTTTAGATTTAGCAAGCCTTTGTGTCTTTTTTTCTTTATCAATTTTTACAGTTTGGACTTACACTGTTAGATATCTCGTTCAATATTTTTTCTTCAGTTCCGTTCGTAGAATCTGGAACCCTGAATCCCCTTTATTGCACACGATGCCAAACACCTCTTAACACTTCTGCATCAGACATCAGCAGTCGTTACCTGCGTTGGCCCTGGTGACAGTTAATCCTCCTCCAATAGCACCCAGTGGTTTGTTTACAGTGTTTGAGGAGTTCTCCCAGAGGTCCCGCAGTGTCATACCACTCATCTCCTTATCTCCAGAGGTCTGATTCCTGCCAATCAAGCCTTAAAGCAACAGATACTACGTGAATAAAATTGTAGCAAGTTCACCAGTAAAAATGTAGATTAGTTTACCAATAATCTTATCAACAATAGCGTCTACCAAAATAACAAAAAACTCAACGAGTGAAACAACATTGCTCTTACTACCTAAATTAACGCTACTTGCTGTATTAAGGAAGTGGCTGCTTAGTTGTCTTACCTGGCAAGTAACGTGATTGGCTGAGATAGTGCTGCCTTGCTGCAGATCCAGGAAGACTGGAATCCAATTGGCCAACCTTAACATTGTTAGGTAGTTTCGTAACAGTGCTGAAGGAATACAGAGGTTTTTGCTCCTTGGGCCTGATAACAGAATGCAAACACTTTAAGTAGACAGAGTCTTGATGATGGTGTTTAACATTTTTATATCGATCAAATATTATTTTGCTAAAATAGCATTGCGCGTACATGTGACGGTAATGAAATGCCTCACATATTTGATGCTCCTGTAAAGACATTACAGCACTTACTGAGGGCCGCGCTCCGCAGAGCTCTCCTCCTCCTCTCCATTCCCCAGGCTGGGCTTCTTGGAGTTGGAGGCTGCAGTTTCTGACTGGTCGGATTCATCCCAGCTGTCTGAGGTCTTGGCCACTGTCTGTCCCCAGCGACGACGTCCATTTTTCAGCACCCCGATCCCACTGGCCCCAACACTGTTCTCACCAACCAGCGGTGCCGCCTTCTGCAGAAGACAATGCTGCCATTGTCTGAACTGTATTTGACGTATTTGAAAAACTTAACTTCCGCTCTCTGCTACAGTCACGGTTCTACAACTGCCTTAATAAGGCCACTGTCAATCTGGAAGGACGGCTTTATTCTGCCAAGTTATATCCCTAAATATACAATCTTTGGTTTTTTCATTCTGTCATCAAACTGATCTTTTTAATATATATAAATGAAGTCACTCACTGCATGGCTGGGGCCTCCTGGTTTACTGCCACCCTGAGGCAGTGGGATCTGCTGCAGAGGCTGATGTTGCTGGTGGTTTCTGGAGGAGGTTGTGGAAGCTTTGGAGTCAGAGGAAAACTGCTGTGGATCAGCCTTAGACTCAGACACCTGTTTCTGAACCATGGGCCTGGTCTGCATTTTCTTGACCTCCTGGCTCTGAGGACGAGGCCCCAGGACCTGGCCTACCTGGAAGTAAGGGTAACGCAGGGCCTAGCCAGGGAGAAGAGTGAGCGATATCATGCACTGCAAAACAGAAGACATCTATGTAATGTGTACATAAAAACAAGATACTGTATGTAAAACAGTTGTTTAGACCTGCTGGGGGAAAATGAAATGTCATGGATGTCTTGATAAATGTATCAGATTAGGATGGCAGGTATGTTGAGCTGACCTTTTTCTGTTATGTAATCATAAATGTTTGCTGTCTGACTGAAAACTTGATTTTTAAAGTAGGACACCGTTGCTGTACATCCAACAACATCAACAACAAAAAAAAACAATATAACTGGGAGCTTTGTAGGCAGAAAATGGAAAAGCACTGTCACTCCCTCTGGTAAAGGTTTTTCCTCCTGAAGGTCCACAGAGTAATTCAGCTGTTTCACTTGTGCATAAATTATCAAAGGCCATGGTCTGTTAGTACAAGACCATGCTTTGGGTACAGCATGTTGAAGCACAAAGCCAAAGCTTAAACATTTTGTTTCAGAGGGAGAGAATTGTGGTTTAAGTGCTCCATAAAATGACAATGATTAGGGTGCTTACATGATCTCTGCATCTTAACAACAGATGTTCTGCACTTAGTAGGGAGTGATGCACAGGAACGGAAATTTCTACTCTGAGGACTGGTACGTCCGCTTGGGTTTAAACTAAACATATGTCCAAATAGGTCTTCTGGAGGCTACACTCTGGCCTAAAAAAGCCAAAGGATCCAAGTTAAAAACCTGGAGCAGGGTTCAGGCTTAATTACCTGTGGATAGATAGAGTTTAGTTTGATATTCAGTCATGCTGATACACTTAAAATCAGTTTTAACTCAACCATAAGAATTTATTATGAGAGATTAGTCTTGTATACCTGTACAGCCGTTGGCCGTTTTTTGGGGTCCCACTGGAGCATGTCCTTCATCAGTGTAATAGCCTCATTGCTGGCATTTGGGATGAGGGTCTTGAGGTGGGTCGGCACGCATTGTGGAAAGCGAAAGTTCATAGCAGACGCGAGTTGGTAACCCTCGGCCCAATCGGTCTGATTGCAGAAACAATGAATTGATTACGTATACGTCCACTCCCTTCTTTAAATGTGTGAAATTAATTCATGATTCACACCTCTTCCACCTTGCTCCACTCAATGTCTGCTCACCTTTTTGACAGTGCCCAGAACTTGGCAGATCTTAAAGATTTCATCCACTTCACTGTTTCCAGGGAAAAGAGGTCTGAGTGTATAGAGTTCAGCCATGATGCAGCCCACAGCCCATAGGTCAATAGGAGAGCTGTAGGTAGATGACCTAAGCAGAACTTCGGGAGCTCGGTACCTTGATACAGAACAGTATGTAATACGTAAACAACTCAATGTAAAAAAGGAATGGGTGTATATACATAAAAGTATACATTTTACAGTGAATACTCTATTTCTTGGTTTAGCTAACTGTAATTTGTGCCCAAGCTTTGTGTCCTATCTTAGAAGAGTGCAAAGTGTAGAAAACTCCTCTTACCATCGAGTGGATACATAGTCTGTGTAAGGAGGTTTGGAGCGGATCTCTCTGGCCAGTCCAAAATCTGCTATTTTGACCAGTTCTGGACCCATGCACAAGAGATTCTCTGGCTTCATGTCTCGGTGGAAGAAACCTATACAGATGATCATATTAATCTTTTTACCACCTTCCACTGGACTTTACTCAAATTATAACATTGCAAAGCTGCTCTGCACTGGTATTTTACAAGTAATACAAACGTGTTTAAGTCAGAGAGAACTTCTACTGGATGAGTTTATATTCACTCTGACTGTAGGATTTCACATTAACATTTTCATTAATACCATCAACAAAGGCCAAGGGCACTGGATGGGCTCCATTTGTCATACTTTGTAATTTGGAGCACGATTTTAGTGGAAATTATTCACAACACGTTAAAGAACCGTACTGCCAGTGTTGTATAAAAATGCAATTTGCTCATGCATTTAGTAGAACATAGGCAAAATGTGTAAATGTAGCTGCAACAGTGCCACATAATACAAATTATAAGCCTCTGGGAAAAACACGAGTTCAAGAGCTTGAATCATGGAGAAAAAAATAAGAACATTTCATCAATCGCTCTTATAGGCGAAACAAAATAATACGTATATCGATTATTCAAATGCAGTGACGGCCTTTGATGTCATGAACATATTTATTTTGGGTCCGGCCTCTTTAAAAGAAATCTTTAAAAGCAAAAACAACGTACCTTGTGGTTATATAGGAAAATACCAACATATTTGCATATGCAGCACATCGCTATATGACAAGCTAAAGGTTATACTACTTATTGAGAGAGCACGACATGACAAAGTAAAGCCTCTTACCATGCTTATGTACAAAAACCAGCCCAGACAGCACTTGAAACATGATGTTCCTAATTTCATTCTCTGAGAACATCTTATTCTCTCTGACAGCACACCAAACAGGCAGAGAAGGAAGAAGGAAGGATGAAAGAGAAATAAAAGTGAAGTGTTAAGAAAAAGAAAAAGTGTGCATTTTGGATATGTGGAAGCATGCACACTTATATGCCGAGCATGTGTGTTTGGTCATTTTTATGGACCAGCTGTTTTTCTTCTGATAAAGACAGAATCATTATTATAATTTGGCCTTTTTTTTTTAAAAGGCCAATATTTGTAGATACAGGGCATCCACACACCCTTTTAATTACACAGAAATAACACAGACCAGAGAGTTAGACAAGTGTTTACAACAAAGCAACTATGGAGGGTTCGCATACTACAAGAATTTGATGAATGTTCAACCAATCTGACACATCTGATCTCTGTCTGCATCACTTAATGTGACACGGCTTTACAGAGTAGTTTGCTTGTGGAATTTTGATCTTAAACAGGGTCATTACTTTCCCATTATTGATGTTCAATGAATCTTGCAGAATGAAACCACCCTGGTAGCCTTGCGAGCATAAATGAAACGCTATACACCTACCATGTTTGTGAATAAATGACAGGCCTTGTAAAATCTGAAAGCTTATGTTTCTTATCACTGATTCAGGAAACATTTTTTTCCTGTAAGCATAAAATCAATAGAAGTCTCATGAGCAAGCTAATGAAAGCATCATGACATAAACAGCATTCTTGTAACAATAACACGAACAGTAATCTGACGAGTCGTAAAACACTTTCACTTGTCTGATTTTTGCCCATAACAACTAAGCCCAGGTGTGCTTTGCACATATACACGCCTGGGGCTTTCCAAACAAAGAAAAACATCAAGGCTTCCTCCAGAGATGCCGTTAAGCCCGGTGACAGCTGTTTGCAAAATGCAGTGATAGGCAGAAACTACTGAATGCATGACGTGGTGACAGAAATATCAAATATTCCACTGGAAACCACTGGATTCAGGCACATCATTAAAACTATACTAAGTATAAATACATGTCTACCTTTTAATTAGCTACAATAGGTGTGTGATACAGTTGGTAGTGAACGTGGTGTTCCTCTTCTTACCTGTCCTTCATAAGCTGGTACAGGTTCTCCTTCATGTACTCAAAGACAAAATAGAGGTGATCGTTCTCTCTGATAACCTCTTTTAGTTTCACCACATTGGCATGGTTCAGCTTCTTCAGTGACTGTAAAGAGAAATCATTTGCAAAGCAGGAAAATGTTATCGAAAAGTGTGTAATAAAACACTTATGTGCATTTAACACCAGGTTTATTAAGTGGTATGTCAACAGAGGTAGTGTAGTCATTTATAAAGTTCAGCTGTTTGAAGGAGCCATTTTAAGTTTTCATTTGACTGTGTTGCATTTGAAAGCAGCTCCAACAGATCCAACAGATTAAATCCTAAATCACAAGGCCACAAATATTCATTTGAAAGTGCTGTGTACTGGAAGTACTGCCTCTGTGTGCACCAATAAATATCAACCATCCCTACCTTCACTTCTCTTAGGTTCATGCATTCTTCCCATGAGTAGAACTTTCTCTTCATCCTAGGAGAAGATGTAAAAAAAAAAAAAAGACTTAAAAGGATAATCTACATTCAATATACAACACATAAGAGAAGATGTCATCGCAGGCTGCATAGGTTACATCCATAATACAACATAGTACCACAATGGTCTTTACAAAATCAATAATTCAATTCTTTTGAGGTGTGTCCAATTTCATGTTCTGTCACTGTTATTCTAATCCATGTAGATTCTAACCACTCATTTTTCTGAGCTTAAATTTCACATGTCTAAACACACGCGGATTTGTTCAACCTCGCTCGGTTTTGTCGGCGTACATGTGGCCACGTGGATGAACGCAGCGCACAAGCTGCCGTTTGCTTATCCTCACCCTCCCTCTGGAATTACATAAGAGTTACAGAACGAGCAGATATCCTTTACTCCTTGTCTCCTCCACAATGTCAGCAACCTGACACACCTCCACTACTTTCACTGCCTTTTACCATCACCGCACGTATTATCTTGCATGGTAACCAAATGATCAACAAGTGGGCTCGTCTATTATTGAGCACAGCGGCGGTGTTGCCGAAACAAAGCAACGTAAGCTGCTTTGTTTGCCCTGCTGACAGCAGAAAACTTGAGGTGGACAGGTCAGCCAGGACACAAGCTTCTTGTTATATAGTGCATTGGCTGGGACATCGGTTTAGACTAGTGGAAAACATTAGAGAAAAGTCTGACTTATCAATAATTACACATTGATAAATCCTATTTGAGGTGAGGTGCATGGGAAAAAGTCCTATTTATATAAAGGGTCTAGCAGCGATTGTTTGGCATCATATCAGTGAACTGAGGGATATTCTCACATCAGTATGTCAATATATTGTACAGGTCTAACAGGGAGAGGAAACATAAATATATTGAAAAAAAATCCTCACCTTTTGATTGCTACAAGTTCTCCAGACTCGTTGCTTCTCCCCATCAGAACGCTCCCATAGGTGCCATCACCCAGCTGCTTCAGGGTGGTGTAGCGATTCATCATCTCTCAAAATGGTTTCATCAGCTTTTGAACGTTCTTGTAAGCGTGTGATGAGCTCAATAAACACTGCAAATGTATTGATCAAAGTGTCTTTTCTGTTCTCTTTGAGTGATTCAAAGCTCAGTCTTGTTTCCCGAAGCCTGGTCTCCGGAAGAGCTCAGTTGTTCTTTCCCAAGACGAGGAATCTTCAGCTGGCCAAATATGTGCCAAATCCACAGACTCTGGAGCTCAAAACTTATCTTTCAGTAACTGATCCATTGTTCATCTTGATCTTGGTGATGGAGGTGGGCCCAAATTCACAAGATAGCTAAAAAAAAAAAAGGAAGGAAAATCATCAGCTAAAGACACATACGTGTCAACTACCAATACACAAGATTACAAAAAGGCAACCAATCATCTTACTTGCTCCCACAAATCTGCACAACAGAGAGTTTTAGGAGACCTGGTCACAAGGTGATGCTACGGTAAAATAGCTTCCTGTTTTTCCTTTAGCGAGTACGTTTAGGTGCGTGCCACATCAGTGCTGTAGGAGGCTCCAGCATGAACACCAAAGGGAGATGACATAGCCTGCCTTAGGCAGATTAGGAAAACAGCGATGTAAATAGGATGTTACATCACCAACATGCTTACCGGCATCCACAGCCATCCCCAAGCACCCTGCTCGGCAAGAGGATTTGATTGACGCCATAGGCCATAGTGATCAAGGTATGTTCAGTTGAATAAATCTCCTTGAGGACTTGTTCAAAACTGCAGGGTCAACAACTTGTACTCACAAAACATTACACTGCCGCACTGTATTTTCTTCTTGGATTAAACACACAGCTACCTGCTGTTCTGTTTTAGTTTGCAACAAAATGCTATAAATATATTCCTTATTTTGATGCATCCAGGCAATACAGAGATACACTGAGTAGCCTTCCTGATACACTTTTAGCAGAGAATGTCCTGGTGTTCTCCAAACTAAACAAAAAGGGATAAACGTATGTGCAAAATATAAAAGGTAAACATAGATACAGAACAATGACATCAGAAGTAAAACAAAAGAGAATCCACAGACCGTGACACAAAAATCCAGGCCATGAAAATGAACTCTTAAATGAAGTTAGCTGGTGAGCAAAATGACCTGTTCCCAGCTATAATGTTAATTGATGGAAAGTATTTTATTTCCCTTCGCTTTTCCTCTCAGAAGAACAAGACTTCTTCATTTAACATAAGTCATTTGGGAATTTCTATACTCTCGTTTTCACAACGAAAATCTATGTTTCACATGTTTATATTCCTAAAAATTCAACGGTTCGGAGCTACATGTTACAGTGAGCGGAGCAAAGAGAAGGAAACCAACTGACGCCGTCTGTATCTTTTGTAACATCCTCACTTGTTGAAAAAATTTCACAAGATTGTGACGAAGTGGTGACTCTGGAAAGTCAGTGAAAGTTTTTTGCATCCTGTGTAATATAATAAAAAAATTAATCAATTCCAGTTTAATCTTAACTACTGGAAAACTGTTCTCTTGATATTTGTTCATACTTATTATCTCTCCCTTTGTGGAAACAACACCATAGCTATAGCTGACGAAGAGAAAACGGCTCTGATTAGTGTGCAGACAAGAGGGATGTGTCATATTATTTCATTAGGAGCTTGTCAACTGATTTTGTAACATAGAGCTCCCGCCACACACGCACACCTACACAGTCACACACACACACCTATAACCAATCAATTTAACCTTTGATTATCACTGTGGGAAGTTTGGTGTGGTCGACTAAGTACCGTGAGCATGCAATAAGATGCACTAAAGGTGAATGTGGCAACACGCTCATTCAACATCAGTAGGACTAAAAAAAACTGCCATATAAATCCAGTTAATATTTTTTTGATAAATAATTGCATTGGCCTTTTGTCTTACCCTTAAAGGATGTGCAGTCATTACATGCATCAGTTGCAAGTTGGTGAAAAGAATGTAAACTAAACATGCACGACAGGCCAAGGTGTAGTTCGAAGACGCATAAGGGTAAAAAAGTCCAATTTGGTGTGTGGATGTGCCTGTAACAGTGTATGGGTTGAGATGTGCTGCATGAGTGTGTGTGTGTGTGTGTGTGTGTGAATGAGGCTTCTTATGGTAAAGCATTCTGAGTAGTCAACTAGACTAGAAAAGCCCTGTGTAAGTACAATCCATTTACCGTTTACAACTTGTCTCCTTGAGCGATGACCAGATCTGTTAAGTTTCAAGGGGAAGCAATTGCAGGCAATCCAATGCGAGATTGAACTTTATTTCGACTAAGGGGTAAAAAATAAATAAATAAATGACTACAACTTTTTTTTTTTAAATGCCTGAATCATAAAAGACAAAAATCATAAATAAAATGATTCATATACGCGAATTAGACATGCTTTCTCTGAATGAAGGTCAGGTTGGCATCCTGGTCTCACGAAGACAATAAGCAATGAGAGAAGAATTGGCCTGCAATCCGTTCGGGAGGGATTGAAAAGGAATTAAGACGTAGCATGGCCACGTGACATGAGGAAGCTAATCAAGGTCAGTTCCGCTGAAACCACAAACCGACACTAATCTTCCATAAAGAAAAAAAAAAGATAATAAAGTGAAATTTATCAAAACTGATCAAAGTATAATAATCCAAACACGTATTTCTAACTTCGCTTTCCCAAACGTATTCAACTACAGCAGACTCCACGTGAAACAAATAAACTGACCATAACCCACTTAGACAGTGTTGTTGGACTATAACGGCCCATGTTATCATGCGTCGTTTATCGGGGGGGGGGGGGGGGAGAAAAAAGGCTTAGCTCAGGTTGACATGTCAGATTTGACTACTCAATTTCTCTGCCATTTGTTTACTCGTTATCTATCTCTCTCGCCCTAACTTCTTCCCTCTCTCAGTTTTAAACTCACCATTTAGCGATGTTCCTTTTCTCGACCGTTGTCTGGCTCTACTGATAGCTCCAGATAAAATTCACGTAGTGTCTAAACCCAGCACTTGTGATAACGCGCGCATGAGTGCTCTCCATGGAAACAGGCACACAAACGCGACGCCTTGTTTCTGCACCAGGTGACGTGTAGCGCAGGCTGCCGCAATGCTTTGTGGGGCTTGTTGTCTTGGAGACGTTTGACTGTTGACGCTCAACTATCATGTAAGCCTCACTGAAATATTTCGCACAGACTAAGCTACATCAATATTACAGCCCCATCAAATGTAACACTTTACCCGGTAAAAAGGAAAATTTGTTTATTTATCTATCTGTTTTTTTATGCAGCTAATTTCAGACGTAGCTAACACACCTGCTGGACTGACCCGGGTATTTGGCCTCAGAGCATTCGCAGCATGAATGTTCAGGAAACACAAAACAAATGACTGGAAAAGTTAGTGGAAACCCGTTCACGTGACGCACGTGTGGACACATCAGCAGTTCAGGTTCCACGCCAACAGATAGCGCTACATGATTGTATTTGTGATTACAGGCGTTACATAAAAACTGCTGTGTTATCCTTTGGATAATCTGACACAAAAAAAAATGTTGGCTTTGTTGTATTGTAATGCTGTGAATGTGTCATCATTTACCATTGATAATGCCTTTCTATTATACAAACCACAAATTTAAGCAGTCTGCCACAGGGTGTGCCCACTTAGGTGAAGTTAGTTTTAAGTTGGATATTCGACAGACATTCGCAAGCAAGCCACTCCAACATTTCAAGTGCACCCATATTGCAGACTTTACAGTAAACACACGGAGAGGACGACTGCAGCGTGTTCCAACTTCCTGTTTTCAAAATAAAATAAAAAGGAAAAAATATATATATTTAAAGCAGAGATGAGCGACTGTGTATAAAGTTATTGAAAATTATGGACAGAACTGAATTGTAAAAATAAAAGGTGTATCTCATGTAGCAAGTGTAGTTACATGACCCCACACTGATTTGGAGTCAATTGATCACATGACCTGGAAGCTATTGAGAAAAAATGCTAATATTTACATATAAAAATTAATAAAAAATCATGAACAGATCTAAATTGTAAAAATAAAAGGTGTATCTCATGCAGCAAGTGTAGTTACATGACCCCACACTGATTTGGAGTCAATTGATCAAATGACCTGGAAGCTATTGAGCAAAAATGCTAATATTTACATATAAAAATTAATAAAAAAATATGAACAGATCTAAAATGTAAAAATAAAAGGCGTATCTCATGCAGCCAGTGTAGTTACATGATCCCAAGCTGATTTGGAGTCAATTGATCACATTACCTGAAAGCTATTGAGCAAAAAGACTGTTTTCATATAAAAATTCATTAAAATTATGAACAGATCTAAAATGTAAAAATAAAAGGTGTATCTCATGCAGCAAGTGTAGTTACATGACCTCACACTGATTTGGAGTCAATTGATCACATGACCTGGAAGCTATTGAGCAAAAATGGCCGTTTTCATTTGGAAACTAAAACCGGGAGCTCCGTCGACAAAACTGTGATGCCAGATAAAGGCCACAAAAATGCAATAATTGACTGTTGTAGATGAGGAAGAAGCCTCGTGTGTTTTCATTAATGCAGTTTTTTTTAGATAATTCCTTTTTACCAGTTCACTTTCCTAACATGGGCTGTGTTTCCCTCTTGACAAACATCCACAATTCATAGTAGTCTTTGCCGAAACCCTGGATTGAACGAGTGACCTTCAGATCTTCAGTCTGACGCTCTCTCAACTGAGCTATTTCGGCTACACAGGGCTAAACTGGCCGTTTTCATTTGGAAACTAAAACCGGAGCGCGCTCCTTGGAGCTTAGGCGACAAAGCTGTGGAGCCAGATAAAGGCCACAAAAATGCAATAATTGACGGTTGTAGATGAGGAAGAAGCCTCGTGTGTTTTCATTAATGCAATTTTTTTTAGATAATTCCTTTTTACCAGTTCACTTTCCTACCAGCCTCGTTTGTTTTCATTGATCTAGGTTTTTTGAGATAATTTCTTTTTACCAGTTCACTTTCCAAACATGGGCTGTGTTTCCCTCTTGACAAACATCCACAATTCATAGTAGTCTTTGCCGAAACCCGGGATTGAACCAGGGACCTTCAGATCTTCAGTCTGACGCTCTCCCAACTGAGCTATATCGGCTACACAGGGCTATTCTGACCGTTTTCATTTGGAAACTAAAACTGGGAGCTCGCTCCGTGGAGCTTTGGCGACAAAGCTGTGGAGCCAGATAAAGGCCACAAAAATGCAATAATTGACTGTTGTAGATGAGGAAAAAGCCTCGTGTTTTCATTAATGCAGTTTTTTTTAGATAATTCCTTTTTACCAGTTCACTTTCCTACCAGGCTCATGTGTTTTCAATGAGATAATTCCTTTTTATCAGTTTACTTTCCAAACATGGGCTGTGTTTCCCTCTTGACAAACATCCACAATTCATAGTAGTCTTTGCCGAAACCCTGGATTGAACGAGTGACCTTCAGATCTTCAGTCTGACGCTCTCTCAACTGAGCTATTTCGGCTACACAGGGCTAAACTGGCCGTTTTCATTTGGAAACTAAAACCGGAGCGCGCTCCTTGGAGCTTAGGCGACAAAGCTGTGATGCCAGATAAAGGCCACAAAAATGCAATAATTGACTTTTGTAGATGAGGAAGAAGCCTCGTGTGTTTTCATTAATGCAGGTTTTTTGAGATAATTCCTTTTTACCAGTGCACTTTCCTAACATGGGCTGTTGTTCCGTCTTGACAAACATCCACAATTCATAGTAGTCTTTGCTGAAACCCGGGATTGAACCAGGGACCTTAAGATCTTCAGTCTGAGCTATTTCGGCTACACAGGGCCAAAATGGCCGTTTTCATTTGGAAACTAAAACCGGGAGCTCGCTCCATGGAGCTTAGGTGACAAAGCTTTGGAGCCAGATAAAGGCCACAAAAATGCAATAATTGACGGTTGTAGATGAGGAAGAAGCCTCGTGTGTTTTCATTAATGCAGTTTTTTTTAGATAATTCCTTTTTACCAGTTCTCTTTCCTACCAGCCTCGTTTGTTTTCATTGATCTAGGTTTTTTGAGATAATTTCTTTTTACCAGTTCACTTTCCAAACATGGGCTGTGTTTCCCTCTTGACAAACATCCACAATTCATAGTAGTCTTTGCCAAAACCCAGGATTGAACCGGGGACCTTCAGATCTTCAGTCTGATGCTCTCCCAACTGAGCTATTTCGGCTACACAGGGCTATTCTGACCGTTTTCATGTGGAAACTAAAACCGGGAGCTCGCTCCATGGAGCTTAGGTGACAAAGCTTTGGAGCCAGATAAAGGCCACAAAAATGCAATAATTGACTGTTGTAGATGAGGAAAAAGCCTCGTGTGTTTTCATTAATGCAGCTTTTTTTAGATAATTCCTTTTTACCAGTTCACTTTCCTACCAGGTTCATGTGTTTTCAATGAGATAATTCCTTTTTACCAGTGCACTTTCCTAACATGGGCTGTGTTTCCCTCTTGACAAACATCCACAATTCATAGTAGTCTTTGCCGAAACCCGGGATTGAACGAGTGACCTTCAGATCTTCAGTCTGAGGCTCTCCCAACTGAGCTATTTCGGCTACACAGGGCAAAACTGGCCGTTTTCATTTGGAAACTAAAACCGGGAGCTCGCTCCGTGGAGCTTAGGCGACAAAGCTTTGGAGCCAGATAAAGGCCACAAAAATGCAACAGTTGACGGTTGTAGATGAGGAAGAAGCCTCGTGTGTTTTCATTAATGCAATTTTTTTTAGATAATTCCTTTTTACCAGTTCACTTTCCTACCAGGCTCATGTGTTTTCATTGAGATCATTCCTTTTTACCAGTTCACTTTCCTACCAGCCTCGTTTGTTTTCATTGATCTAGGTTTTTTGAGATAATTCCTTTTTACCAGTTCACTTTCCAAACATGGGCTGTGTTTCCCTCTTGACAAACATCCACAATTCATAGTAGTCTTTGCCGAAACCCGGGATTGAACCAGGGACCTTCAGATCTTCAGTCTGACGCTCTCCCAACTGAGCTATTTCGGCTACACAGGGCTATTCTGACCGTTTTCATTTGGAAACTAAAACCGGGAGTTCTCTCCGTGGAGCTTTGGCGACAAAGCTGTGGAGCCAGATAAAGGCCACAAAAATGCAATAATTGACTGTTGTAGATGAGGAAGAAGGAAGAAGACTCGTGTGTTTTCATTAATGCAGTTTTTTTTAGATAATTCCTTTTTACCAGTTCACTTTCCTACCAGGCTCATGTGTTTTCAATGAGATAATTCCTTTTTACCAGTTCACTTTCCTAACATGGGCTGTGTTTCCCTCTTGACAAACATCCACAATTCATAGTAGTCTTTGCTGAAACCCGGGATTGAACCAGGGACCTTAAGATCTTCAGTCTGAGCTATTTCAGCTACACAGGGCCAAAATGGCCGTTTTCATTTGGAAACTAAAACCGGGAGCTCGCTCCGTGGAGCTTTGGCGACAAAGCTGTGGAGCCAGATAAAGGCCACAAAAATGCAATAATTGACGGTTGTAGATGAGGAAGAAGCCTCGTGTATTTTCATTAATGCAGTTTTTTTTAGATAATTCCTTTTCACCAGTTCACTTTCCTACCAGGCTCGTGTGTTTTCAGTGAGATAATTCCTTTTTACCAGTTCACTTTCCTACCAGCCTCGTTTGTTTTCATTGATCTAGGTTTTTTGAGATAATTTCTTTTTACCAGTTCACTTTCCAAACATGGGCTGTGTTTCCCTCTTGACAAACATCCACAATTCATAGTAGCCTTTGCTGAAAGCCTGGATTGAACGAGTGACCTTCAGATCTTCAGTCTGACGCTCTCTCAACTGAGCTATTTCGGCTACACAGGGCTAAACTGGCCGTTTTCATTTGGAAACTAAAACCGGAGCGCGCTCCTTGGAGCTTAGGCGACAAAGCTGTGATGCCAGATAAAGGCCACAAAAATGCAATAATTGACTTTTGTAGATGAGGAAGAAGCCTCGTGTGTTTTCATTAATGCAGGTTTTTTGAGATAATTCCTTTTTACCAGTGCACTTTCCTAACATGGGCTGTTGTTCCGTCTTGACAAACATCCACAATTCATAGTAGTCTTTGCTGAAACCCGGGATTGAACCAGGGACCTTAAGATCTTCAGTCTGAGCTATTTCGGCTACACAGGGCCAAAATGGCCGTTTTCATTTGGAAACTAAAACCGGGAGCTCGCTCCATGGAGCTTAGGTGACAAAGCTTTGGAGCCAGATAAAGGCCACAAAAATGCAATAATTGACGGTTGTAGATGAGGAAGAAGCCTCGTGTGTTTTCATTAATGCAGTTTTTTTTAGATAATTCCTTTTTACCAGTTCTCTTTCCTACCAGCCTCGTTTGTTTTCATTGATCTAGGTTTTTTGAGATAATTTCTTTTTACCAGTTCACTTTCCAAACATGGGCTGTGTTTCCCTCTTGACAAACATCCACAATTCATAGTAGTCTTTGCCAAAACCCAGGATTGAACCGGGGACCTTCAGATCTTCAGTCTGATGCTCTCCCAACTGAGCTATTTCGGCTACACAGGGCTATTCTGACCGTTTTCATGTGGAAACTAAAACCGGGAGCTCGCTCCATGGAGCTTAGGTGACAAAGCTTTGGAGCCAGATAAAGGCCACAAAAATGCAATAATTGACTGTTGTAGATGAGGAAAAAGCCTCGTGTGTTTTCATTAATGCAGCTTTTTTTAGATAATTCCTTTTTACCAGTTCACTTTCCTACCAGGTTCATGTGTTTTCAATGAGATAATTCCTTTTTACCAGTGCACTTTCCTAACATGGGCTGTGTTTCCCTCTTGACAAACATCCACAATTCATAGTAGTCTTTGCCGAAACCCGGGATTGAACGAGTGACCTTCAGATCTTCAGTCTGAGGCTCTCCCAACTGAGCTATTTCGGCTACACAGGGCAAAACTGGCCGTTTTCATTTGGAAACTAAAACCGGGAGCTCGCTCCGTGGAGCTTAGGCGACAAAGCTTTGGAGCCAGATAAAGGCCACAAAAATGCAACAGTTGACGGTTGTAGATGAGGAAGAAGCCTCGTGTGTTTTCATTAATGCAATTTTTTTTAGATAATTCCTTTTTACCAGTTCACTTTCCTACCAGGCTCATGTGTTTTCATTGAGATCATTCCTTTTTACCAGTTCACTTTCCAAACATGGGCTGTGTTTCCCTCTTGACAAACATCCACAATTCATAGTAGTCTTTGCCGAAACCCGGGATTGAACCAGGGACCTTCAGATCTTCAGTCTGACGCTCTCCCAACTGAGCTATTTCGGCTACACAGGGCTATTCTGACCGTTTTCATTTGGAAACTAAAACCGGGAGTTCTCTCCGTGGAGCTTTGGCGACAAAGCTGTGGAGCCAGATAAAGGCCACAAAAATGCAATAATTGACTGTTGTAGATGAGGAAGAAGGAAGAAGACTCGTGTGTTTTCATTAATGCAGTTTTTTTTAGATAATTCCTTTTTACCAGTTCACTTTCCTACCAGGCTCATGTGTTTTCAATGAGATAATTCCTTTTTACCAGTTCACTTTCCTAACATGGGCTGTGTTTCCCTCTTGACAAACATCCACAATTCATAGTAGTCTTTGCTGAAACCCGGGATTGAACCAGGGACCTTAAGATCTTCAGTCTGAGCTATTTCAGCTACACAGGGCCAAAATGGCCGTTTTCATTTGGAAACTAAAACCGGGAGCTCGCTCCGTGGAGCTTTGGCGACAAAGCTGTGGAGCCAGATAAAGGCCACAAAAATGCAATAATTGACGGTTGTAGATGAGGAAGAAGCCTCGTGTATTTTCATTAATGCAGTTTTTTTTAGATAATTCCTTTTCACCAGTTCACTTTCCTACCAGGCTCGTGTGTTTTCAGTGAGATAATTCCTTTTTACCAGTTCACTTTCCTACCAGCCTCGTTTGTTTTCATTGATCTAGGTTTTTTGAGATAATTTCTTTTTACCAGTTCACTTTCCAAACATGGGCTGTGTTTCCCTCTTGACAAACATCCACAATTCATAGTAGCCTTTGCTGAAAGCCTGGATTGAACGAGTGACCTTCAGATCTTCAGTCTGACGCTCTCTCAACTGAGCTATTTCGGCTACACAGGGCTAAACTGGCCGTTTTCATTTGGAAACTAAAACCGGGAGCTCGCTCCGTGGAGCTTAGGCGACAAAGCTTTGGAGCCAGATAAAGGCCACAAAAATACAATAATTGACTGTTGTAGATGAGGAAGAAGCCTCGTGTGTTTTCATTAATGCAGCTTTTTTGAGATAATTTCTTTTTACCAGTTCACTTCCCTAAAATGGGCTGTTTTTCCCTCTCGACAAACATTCATAGTAGTCTTTGCCGAAACCCGGGATTGAACCAGGGACCTTCAGATCTTCAGTCTGAGCTATTTCAGCTACACAGGGCCAAAATGGCCATTTTCATTTGAAAACTAAAATCGGGAGCTCGCTCCGTGGAGCTTTGGCGACAAAGCTGTGGAGCCAGATAAAGGCCACAAAAATAAAATAATTGACTGTTGTAGATGAGGAAGAAGCCTCGTTTGTTTTCATTAATGCAGTTTTTTTTAGATAATTCCTTTTCACCAGTTCACTTTCCAAACATGGGCTGTGTTTCCTTCTTGACAAACATCCAAAATTCATAGTAGTCTTTGCCGAAACCCGGGATTGAACCAGGGACCTTCAGATCTTCAGTCTGACGCTCTCCCAACTGAGCTAAAGCTGGGGAACAATAGTCTGTTTGGGGGGGGGAAGAAGAAGGAAAGAGGGGGAAGAAGGGGGAAGAAGGGAGAAGGAAAAAAATGAAGGAAAAGAGAGGAAATTTTGAGAAAATGAGAAAAAATGAAAGGAACTTGTAGTTATTTGTGTCTCTGCTGTCCATCACAAGTAAAAGAACACATATTCTGGTCTATTCATTTGAGAAAACTAACCAAACATGACACTTTACTGTACAATAGCATAGGAGGCTCTTGATCCAAAGGTCGCTGGTTCGATTCCACCATTGGAACATGACGCCTGTAACACAAACTACTACCAAGTGTGATCAAATGTAACTAAATGTACTTTTAAAGTGATTTCTGAATTAAGTACTGCAACAATCGTCTTCTATGAATGAGTTTGCATGTTTGCAGAAAAAACTGAAGACACTCACTGAAATGTAACAAATTTATTACTAATTTCACACACACAAACACTCACAAACAAGTGTGTGAAATTAAACCAGAAAACCTGAAGCAATAAAAACAGGAATAAATTAAACAATTAAAAGTAGAAAAAAAAGATAAATAACCTAAATAAAATAAAAGCAATATATAAAATGTTTAAATTTAGGAAATATTAGAACAATAGTAACAACTTGAAATAGAATAAATAAATGATAAATACCAAAATAAAATAAATACAATAAATAAACAAAAATGGAAAATATTTAAACTTAGAAAATTTAGAACAAGAAACAATTTAAAATAGAATAAAAAAAGATAAATAACCAAAACAAAATAAGTAAAATAAATACAATAAATTAACAGAAGAAGAAAATAAATTTTAAAAAAATTAGAACAGATTTTTTAGATACACCGATCAGCCTGGCCACTGACAGGTGAAGTAATTAACAGATTGCCTCATAAAAGGTGCATATATTAGGCCGCCAGTGAACCTCAAAGTTGACGTGTTTGACGCAGAAAAAATATAGGCAAGCACCAGGATGCACCCCCAGCAGAGGCAGTGGGATGCAGCAGGATAATACGCCCTGCCATGAATGATTCAAGAACAGTTTGAGGAACACAACAAGTTAAAGGTGTTGACATGGCCTCCAAATTACATCCAACCAGCCATTTTGGAGCTGGAGCCTGTCCCAGCTGACTTAAGGCGAGTGGCTGGTTACACTCTGGACAAGACAGCTCATCACAGGGTACACTGAGACAAACAACTATTCACATGAACATTTTAGTCATCTATTAAGTGCATGTCTTTAGACTGTGGGAGGAAGCCCCTGCAGACATGCAAAGAATAAACAGCCCCCACATAGAAAGGCCCCAAATTTCCTAGATCTCAATCCAATCGTGGGATGTGTTGGACAAACAAGTCCGATCCAAAGAGTAAGTATAAGTAAAATAAATACAATATATTAACAAAAGAAGAAAATAAAAGAAGTTAGAAAAATTAGAACAGGAGTAAATGAAGACATTTCTTTTCTTTTGAAACTATTTACATTATATTATATACATATTGACAAAGAATGTCACACCATTTTTTTTTCTTCCCTCTTTCTCCTCATCTCCTCCATCCATTCTTCCAGTGGCATTCTGTTATTTTTGGGACAGTATATACTCCCATAATACTGCCCATGACCATTTTCCTTTATGCGCGGCAGGTGGCACTGACGGCATTTGTTTTTTTCAACCGTTCGGGTGTAAGCTCTCCGGGTCGGCGGTGGTGAGGGCAGGGGGCCAGACGGCACAATCTGTTTGTTTCCAGCAACAAACGCAACTGGCACAAAGAATGGGCTGGCGTTTGAAAGAACAGGAGCTGGAGGTGGTGGCTGAATGAATAACTGCCTTTGAGCTGCTGACCTCCGCTTATCCACTGCCTGTCCAACTGTACTGCGGGGCAAGTGGTACTGATGGTGGGGACCAGGCCGTGGAGGTACAGCAGGAGGGCGCACTTGCGCAAGTGGCAGAGGCCTCGCAGCAATGGGGACAGAGTCAGGCAGGTTGACCCCTTGCAGCAGAATGCCACTGTCCTGCCTCTTCAGTCTCTTATTGTGCCACTGAGTCAGTGTTGTTTGATTAATATCAAACAACTGCAGAGTAGTGCTCTGCATCACTGTGGCATTCCCCAGAACCAGCTGCCTGATCTTGCTGTAGTCAGTCAAAATCAAAGTCCATCTTGTCAGGCTGGAAGTGCCCTGTTTTTTGGGGCTCTTGTGAATGTTACACAGCTTGACACATATGGACTCTACAAGGCGACTACAGTCTGGCCACTGGGCAGGAGATCCTGAGGATGCTAAAACGCAGCGTGTTGTGCTCTCCACACCAGGTGTAAATTCAGGTCTCTTTTTAGAGCACCTGAAACGTCCTGTGGTAAGGCGCACCTGATGACGTGCAGCATATGCCACCCGTTGCTGGTCGTACGGCAGAAGGTTCTGCCACAGTGCTACTATTGTACTGGCCTGCTGATTGCTCATTGTTTGACCAGTTTCTGTCCTCAGACCCACCAAATATTCTGCCAGGCTATCCACTCTGTCCATCCCTGGGATGCCACGCTCATCAACAGCCTGGAAAAGAGGTAGGAGTATACATCAAAATTAAAACACAATAACACAACTAGAAAAGTACAGCTGTCACAGTCCAACAGTCACAAAACACTTACCAACTACTGTAGGATGTTCTTCTAATCAGACATATGGATATGGATCAGTGTTTTTGTGTTACCTTGACATGTTTTGACTGCATCTGATGTCTTCCTCAGAAGAGTCACCTGATGTTGCTGTGATGTGTCTTCTCAGCTGATTTTCTGTGTAACATCAGCTGGTGTGACACATCACAGCAACATCAGGTGACTCTTCTGAGGAAGACATCAGATGCAGTCAAAACATGTCAAGGTAACACAAAAACACTGATCCATATCCATATGTCTGATTAGAAGAACATTGGTGATTATTAAATTAAGTCTTAATGAACTTCACTGAACTAAGACTTACCGCCTGTTCCACAGGTGCTGCTGGAGCCAAGGTATGTGCCCCAGAGGGACCAACAGTTGCTGTGGGGAGAGTGGCTGGTTGGATGTTAAGGGGGGGGGCAGAGGCTGTTCTGGAGGTGACAGCTGTTGGTCCAGAGGACAGGATGTGCTCAATCTGTTAAATGTAATAAGACAATTATTAATATCAGTGATATATAATACATTGACAAGCAGGACATTAAGACCACTGACACCTTTTTGATGCAAAAAGACTAACCAGTTGTTTCTCAGGGGCTGCTGGGGTGGCGGTGGCCATTTTTGACCCAGCTGTAGCTGCAGCTGCAGCAGCAGAGGTAGTCATTCTGAAGGCGGTGGAGAGAGGAAGGGCAGAGGCTGCACTGGTGATAGTGGCTGACTGGCCAGAGGACAGCTGAAAAAAAAAATAGAAATAAAAAATAAGAAAAAACATATTACATCATATTACAAGTGCAACAAATGATATGTCACATAATAAGAACACTTACCAGCTGTGACAGTTCGGCAGGCGTACTTGCTGGGAGGCTGGTGGAAGTGTGGAGAGCAGGAGCAGAGCAGGTAGCTGATGGATCAGAGAGTGTGGACTCATGCACAGGCTGTAAAATGTAATACAAAAAGGTGATTATAAAAATGCATTCAATTGGACTTCATCTTTTTGCATAATTACTTTATTAGTATGTATTTATTTACTATAATTATAATTCTATAATTATTACCAGTTGTTGCTCAGGTGCTGTCAAGGTGGAAACAGCCGGACTAGGGGAGGGCTGGAGAGAGGTGGGAGTTGGAGTCGAGCTGGTGGTGACAGGGGCTGGATCAGACAGGTCCAGCAGCTCTACGGTGGGGTCTAACCCACTTTCTTCAAACCCCTCATCTTCCAGCTCCTCCTCAGTGCCTACATCTTCCAGCAGGGCCTCAGTTTCCTCTGAGTCAGGATGTACATCCTGCAAGGCCTTTCCGGTCTGGCTGTACAGGTAGTCCATGCCAAGAAGCTCACCTGGGACAGGTGAGAGAACAATAGAGGGTGGAAAATTCACTTTCAGAAAATGCATTAAAAAGATGAATATATAGTAAATATAGCAAATAGCTTCATCAGGATGAAAAGCTTAAACTTACCAGTGTAAACAGCAGGTGGCTGAAAGGACGGGACAAGGTGCCTTCCAAAGACCTTGACACTGAGGGTGTTGACGCAGTGAACAAGGTCTCCAGAATAACTCAGCAGGGGGGCAGGCTTGACTGCTAGAGATGCAGCTTCTCGGTCCTGGTTCCACCTGTTCAGTCCTTCCAGGAGGTACAGCTGGAAATTTAAACTGTTGGCACTCGTTCCTTAAGATAGTAGAAAGGTAAACACGATGATACATTTATTTGTTGTGTTTGGTCATCTGAAAATTATTAATTGTGCCACTGTTTCCAGGGTAATGGTAATGACAAACAACAGAATTGCGATGTTAAAGAATCTTACTGATGAATAATGATTCATACTGACCTGGAATGAACCTGTTCACATGGAGGTGAAAGGATTCCAACGATGTGGACCCTCTGGCACACCTGTAGTTTGGCAGGACAATGCCTGCCTTGGTGGTGGTACCAGTCTTGGTGTAAAGCAGCACACCTGGTTCGTCCTGTATGCACTTCACGTGCCTCTGTTGGACTTGCCAGATGTGCTGCATCCTTTCGTGGTCCAAAAGAGGGACACCAAGAAAATCCCTGCCCTTTGCCCCCATCAGTTCATTGAGGAGCTGCTCAATCATCCCCAATGTCTGCCGCTCTCCTCTTGTCTGCCTCCTGCAGTGCAGTGCCAGCTCGTCTTTGCTGATGCGCTGATCGACGAGAGTGTCAGTGATGCCAGGGATGCCTTCCTGTCTCAGCTGCTCCCGCTTGGCCTGACGCAGCAAGGCAACATCTCCTCTGTCCCACTCGAAGATGCAGCTCGACAGCTTCGCCATGAAGACAGGGTACAAAGGATGAGCATCCTTTGTACACCCTGATGCCAGTCGGCGCATAAAATGGTAAATGTCCAGCTTGATTATGAGGTCTGGCCACCCACCAAATCTCTCCTTCAGTTTGGTCTGTCCTCTGCCCTCCCGACAACAGTCACAATCGACGTACAGCAGCTGAGGTGGAGCCACTCCGGCATTACTGTACCTGGAGATGAGGCCAGTTGCCATTCTGTCCAGGGCAGGACCCTCCTGAGCAGACAGGACACTGATCAGGATTTGCCCTCTCTCATTGCTTACAGAAGTAAGCCACAAGGCTGTCCCCTTAGCAGTGCCTGAGAGCTTCTTGGTGATCTGCAATAGCACAGAAAACACAGTGAATGCCTAAATAAATTGTTGAATTTGTATCTGAACATCAGGGTTATAATTATGTATTTATTTTACATGTATTTACTGAATTTCACAGCATTAGCAGTTAAAATACTTACCTTCTTTGTGGAGTCCATTTTTAGGATACTGCCAAAGGTGGACGTTATGCTGGCTTTGATGTGGTCCAGCCTGCACAAAATGTCCCGCCCATACACAGCCAGCATCCATCGGTGCGATGGAACATCCACAGGCTCAGGGGGATCCTGGAATGTTACGGGAAAAAGGCTTGGCCTGGCAGCAAAGTCAGAGCAAGCTCCAAGGTAACGGCAGAGGCGCTTAAGCCATTCCTCGCTGTGGTTCTCCCTCAGCTGTCTGACCAAGCGGGTGGGACTGTTTCCAAGGGCCCTCTCCCTCAGGAAACGGATCACCCGCACATCACAAGCGAATCTGTATAAAACAAAGGAAACGAGAGACCGAATGAGACAAACATCAAAACCTTCTAATTTCTTGATAACAAACTAAGGCAAAATTATCTACGTATACTTACTTTCGAGTCAGAATCAATCTGAACTCCAGCCTGTGAGCCAAGTCCAGCTGGTCCAAGACTGTCTTGCTGGAGGAAAGATATGTTGTCTTGCAACCAGCTGAACTGCACCAGAGAGTCTCGGTGATCATCAGGTAATACCTGTCCACATCCAGAATGTGTCGGGCTCTCTTGTGAGCTCCATAGCTTGTGAGCTGTGTGCCACAAGCAGGACAGGACAGCCTGACCTTCCACAGATGGTATGGCATCCACAAGAGAAGCCGGTGATGGAAAAAGCGCTCTGGAGTGGGGACTTGATGATAAATAAGGGACGGCTCTGGTGGATCATACCACAGTTTTAGGTCTGTGCGCAGACGCTGGTTCTTCCACAGGGCTGCTGAAATCCACTTCTGGTCTTGCGGTGGTATTGTCTTCAGCAGCTTTGTGGGCAGCCAGGCAGCATCTGAAACGTGTGGAATCTCCATATTTTCAGGAAATGGCGAGGTGAGAGGAGCAGAGGGGGTTCCAGAGGATACACAGGAGGAGGTGGCAGATGACACTTCCTATTTTATGAAAAATAAAATAAAATAAAATAAGGTAAATACATAGATATGATAACAATCTACTTAAGAGCAGTTCCTGTTTCAAGTGTAGTAGAATATCTTCTTACAACTGTAGCAGTGGAGGGCAGAATGGAAGGAGCTGGTGATACAGGAACAGGAGAGGGAGGAAGAGACAGAGGAGAGACAGTTTGCAGGAACAACTTGGAACTGCGGCCAGGCGGTGACAATGTTCTTTTGGGTGGGCTGATGATGAGGCTGGATATGTCAGAGGTCTGAGGGAATAAAGGCACAGTTCACAATATAGGATAACCTTAGATGATAACGAATGAATGAATGAATCTATCCATTATTGGTATAGCAGTCAATAAAACCAGATCATTTCAACATGAAACGGATGCATGAAAGTCCCACTATAGTTACTGCTACATGAAAACAATAACAGTGTATGTTTTTTAAAATCAAAGTCAGTCTATGTATCATTCTCTTTACATTACCTTAGATGAACGCTTCCCAGCCGAACTTAGGTTTGGCTTCAACATGGCACCATGAGAGCCACCAAACCGTGGCTTTGTAAACTGACAAAAAGAAAAAAATGACCTTCACTGGGGCTTTGTACATTTTTTATAGTTGAGTATATTAATAACATCAAGATAAATATCAGCATAAGTAAATCCTCATTACTTACTGATGCCAAAGTCAAAAGGGGCCTTCTAGGTTCACCAGCAGGTGAGGGTCCTGACTGTACGGTCCCAGCAGATGACAGCCCTGGCTGCTGTGCCACCGTACATGAAGGTCCAGCAGATGAAGGCCCTGGCTGCTGTGCCACCGTACATGAAGGTCCAGCAGATGAAGGCCCTGGCTGCTGTGCCACCGTGCATGAAGGTCCAGCAGATGAAGGCCCTGGCTGCTGTGCCACTGTACATGAGGGTCCTGAGTCAGGGAGCGAACTGGAAGGCTACAGGTTCACAGAGAAGATGAAAAAATTGTAATACTACAGAATTCAACACCAGCACGTCATAATTATATGAGAAACTTCTGATACCTTCTTTGCATGGAAACCACAGTTACAGCTCTGTGCACCTCCAAACAGTGACATTTGTCCCCTCGTCTGCATTGGGCATTTCTCAATCTGTATTAATGTTTGACAGCGAATAAGAAGGTGTTCCGTTTAAATATGTCATAGCTTTACATTTAATATGATACACATATCACTCTGTCCAGGTTTACCTTCAGATACAGATCATGCCACTTTTTCTGCCGAGGTGCTGGTCTGTTTCCTGCCTCAGAGGGCCAAACGCCTGAGGCAGCAAATCTACGAAGGCGGCGTATCCACTCCTCCTCTCCCATGGCCCTGTGCTTTTTTTGTTTGCAAGCCATCTGCCATTAACAGGGAAAGAATATTTATACCAAAACGGCTAATATTTATTCATAAATATGAACAATGTGCAATATTTTTAACTTACTAATATACATATATTTATGCACACACACAAGTTCTTACAGTCACACAAGCACACAGCTAATTATTAACAAAGAGCAGTAGTCTACATATTATATATTTATTACAACAGAAGTGAATACTACACAGATTTCATTCATCATACCGTAGCTTATTATCAACTAGTACTAATAGAAGCAGTGCATATTGAAGACTTTGGTGAAGTGAATACTACCAGTAGACAGATTTAATTCGTACTGTAGCTTATTATGAACTGGTAGCAGTGCATAGTCAAGACTTTTGTGACAATAGAAATGAATACTATACAGGTTTAACATACTGCTATACGTTACGAATACGTTCGTTATACGTTATACCGATGCCGGTAACCGGGGAGGGGGCCAGCATTACCGTTAGTCGTTGCTCTTGGAGGAAACTCGCACATAGAAAAAGTCCAAAAGTGGTCAAAATAAGTTTCACAACGGTGACTGCAACAGTATGTGACGATGATGGAGACGATACTGAAAAGCCAAAACAAAATGGCTCTAAAAGTCACGTTTGGACACGTCGACGGCGATGCGACGTCAACGTCGTTTCTTTTTAACCGTAATTTCTCTTTTTAATATATCATTAATATTTGCCTAGCTACCTAGCTAACTTAATACAATATTATAACGAGTGTCTGAGTATTATAACGAGTGTGTTTCCTTTTGGCGGCGAATGAAAAATCAATTTAATGTTAACGTCTGGGGAGGCAACGGCAGTCGTTTCTGTTATCGTATTTTTTTATTTATTTTTTTCTCTCTATAATACATATTTCACACCGACCAAGTTAGATAGTTGACAGAATACAATGATATTAGCGATATATTTACCTTTTTCCACAGCTTTCGGTAAAGACATTTGAAGTTCGGCGGGATGAATTTTTGGAGAAGCGGCATCGTGATTGGCTGTCAGAAAGATGGAACTTCTGGGCTGCGATTGGTCCGTCCCAGCAATGTTGGAGAAGGACTACTGTGATTGGCTGACAGCAAAGATGGAGAAAGATGGAAATGGGCCAACGTGATTGGAGGAGATTATACAGACGCTCGGTCCCCCGCTACCGCTATTTCGGCTACACAGGGCTATTCTGACCGTTTTCATTTGGAAACTAAAACCGGGAGCTCGCTCCGTGGAGCTTTGGCGACAAAGCTTTGGAGCCAGATAAAGGCCACAAAAATACAATAATTGACTGTTGTAGATGAGGAAGAAGCCTCGTGTGTTTTCATTAATGCAGCTTTTTTTAGATAATTCCTTTTTACCAGTTCACTTTCCTACCAGCCTCGTGTGTTTTCATTGAGATAGTTCCTTTTTACCAGTTCACTTCCCTAAAATGGGCTGTTTTTCCCTCTCGACAAACATTCATAGTAGTCTTTGCCGAAACCCGGGATTGAACCAGGGACCTTCAGATCTTCAGTCTGAGCTATTTCAGCTACACAGGGCCAAAATGGCCGTTTTCATTTGAAAACTAAAATCGGGAGCTCGCTCCGTGGAGCTTTGGCGACAAAGCTGTGGAGCCAGATAAAGGCCACAAAAATGCAATAATTGACTGTTGTAGATGAGGAAGAAGACTCGTGTGTTTTCATTAATGCAGCTTTTTTGAGATAATTCCTTTTTACCAGTTCACTTTCCTAACATGGGCTGTTGTTCCGTCTTGACAAACATCCACAATTCATAGTAGTCTTTGCTGAAACCCGGGATTGAACCAGGGACCTTAAGATCTTCAGTCTGAGCTATTTCAGCTACACAGGGCCAAAATGGCCGTTTTCATTTGGAAACTAAAACCGGGAGCTCGCTCCGTGGAGCTTAGGTGACAAAGCTTTGGAGCCAGATAAAGGCCACAAAAATGCAATAATTGACGGTTGTAGATGAGGAAGAAGCCTCGTGTGTTTTCATTAATGCAGTTTTTTTTAGATAATTCCTTTTTACCAGTTCACTTTCCTACCAGCCTCGTGTGTTTTCATTGAGATAGTTCCTTTTTACCAGTTCACTTCCCTAAAATGGGCTGTTTTTCCCTCTCGACAAACATTCATAGTAGTCTTTGCCGAAACCCGGGATTGAACCAGGGACCTTAAGATCTTCAGTCTGAGCTATTTCAGCTACACAGGGCCAAAATGGCCGTTTTCATTTGGAAACTAAAACCGGGAGCTCGCTCCGTGGAGCTTAGGTGACAAAGCTTTTGAGCCAGATAAAGGCCACAAAAATGCAATAATTGACGGTTGTAGATGAGGAAAAAGCCTCGTGTGTTTTCATTAATGCAGCTTTTTTGAGATAATTCCTTTTTACCAGTTCACTTTCCTACCAGCCTCGTGTGTTTTCATTGAGATAATTCCTTTTTACCAGTTCACTTCCCTAAAATGGGCTGTTTTTCCCTCTCGACAAACATCCAAAATTCATAGTAGTCTTTGCCGAAACCCGGGATTGAACCAGGGACCTTCAGATCTTCAGTCTGAGCTATTTTGGCTACACAGGGCCAAAATGGCCGTTTTCATTTGAAAACTAAAATCGGGAGCTCGCTCCGTGGAGCTTTGGCGACAAAGCTGTGGAGCCAGATAAAGGCCACAAAAATAAAATAATTGACTGTTGTAGATGAGGAAGAAGCCTCGTTTGTTTTCATTAATGCAGGTTTTTTTGAGATAATTCCTTTTTACCAGTTCACTTTCCAAACATGGGCCGTGTTTCCCTCTTGACAAACATCCACAATTCATAGTAGTCTTTGCCAAAACCTGGGATTGAACCAGGGACCTTCAGATCTTCAGTCTGACGCTCTCCCAACTGAGCTATTTCGGCTACACAGGGCCTATTTCGGAGCTCGCTCCTTGGAGCTTTGACGACAAAATTGGGGAGCCAGATAAAAATGCAATAATTGACTGTTGTGGATGAGGAAGAAGCCTCGTGTGTGTTTTCATTTATGCAGCTTTTTTGAGATAATTCCTTTTTACCAGTTCACTTTCCTAACATGGGGTGTGTTTCCCTCTTGACAAACATCCACAATTCATAGTAGCCTTTGCTGAAAGCCTGGATTGAACGAGTGACCTTCAGATCTTCAGTCTGACGCTCTCTCAACTGAGCTATTTCAGCTACACAGGGCAAAACTGGCCGTTTTCATTTGGAAACTAAAACCGGGAGCTCGCTCCGTGGAGCTTAGGCGACAAAGCTTTGGAGCCAGATATAGGCCACAAAAATACAATAATTGACTGTTGTAGATGAGGAAGAAGCCTCGTGTGTTTTCATTAATGCAGCTTTTTTGAGATAATTTCTTTTTACCAGTTCACTTCCCTAAAATGGGCTGTTTTTCCCTCTCGACAAACATTCATAGTAGTCTTTGCCGAAACCCGGGATTGAACCAGGGACCTTCAGATCTTCAGTCTGAGCTATTTCAGCTACACAGGGCCAAAATGGCCGTTTTCATTTGAAAACTAAAATCGGGAGCTCGCTCCGTGGAGCTTTGGCGACAAAGCTGTGGAGCCAGATAAAGGCCACAAAAATAAAATAATTGACTGTTGTAGATGAGGAAGAAGCCTCGTTTGTTTTCATTAATGCAGTTTTTTTTAGATAATTCCTTTTCACCAGTTCACTTTCGAAACATGGGCTGTGTTTCCTTCTTGACAAACATCCAAAATTCATAGTAGTCTTTGCCGAAACCCGGGATTGAACCAGGGACCTTCAGATCTTCAGTCTGAGCTATTTCAGCTACACAGGGCCAAAATGGCCGTTTTCATTTGAAAACTAAAATCGGGAGCTCGCTCCGTGGAGCTTTGGCGACAAAGCTGTGGAGCCAGATAAAGGCCACAAAAATAAAATGATTGACTGTTGTAGATGAGGAAGAAGCCTCGTGTGTTTTCAATAATGCAGTTTTTTTTAGATAATTTCTTTTTACCAGTTCACTTTCCAAACATGGGCTGTGTTTCCCTCTTGACAAACATCCACAATTCATAGTAGTCTTTGCCAAAACCCGGGATTGAACAAGGGACCTTCAGATCTTCAGTCTGACGCTCTCTCAACTGAGCTATTTCGGCTACACAGGGCTAAACTGGCCGTTTTCATTTGGAAACTAAAACCGGAGCGCGCTCCTTGGAGCTTAGGCGACAAAGCTGTGATGCCAGATAAAGGCCACAAAAATGCAATAATTGACTTTTGTAGATGAGGAAGAAGCCTCGTGTGTTTTCATTAATGCAGGTTTTTTGAGATAATTCCTTTTTACCAGTGCACTTTCCTAACATGGGCTGTTGTTCCGTCTTGACAAACATCCACAATTCATAGTAGTCTTTGCTGAAACCCGGGATTGAACCAGGGACCTTAAGATCTTCAGTCTGAGCTATTTCGGCTACACAGGGCCAAAATGGCCGTTTTCATTTGGAAACTAAAACCGGGAGCTCGCTCCATGGAGCTTAGGTGACAAAGCTTTGGAGCCAGATAAAGGCCACAAAAATGCAATAATTGACGGTTGTAGATGAGGAAGAAGCCTCGTGTGTTTTCATTAATGCAGTTTTTTTTAGATAATTCCTTTTTACCAGTTCTCTTTCCTACCAGCCTCGTTTGTTTTCATTGATCTAGGTTTTTTGAGATAATTTCTTTTTACCAGTTCACTTTCCAAACATGGGCTGTGTTTCCCTCTTGACAAACATCCACAATTCATAGTAGTCTTTGCCAAAACCCAGGATTGAACCGGGGACCTTCAGATCTTCAGTCTGATGCTCTCCCAACTGAGCTATTTCGGCTACACAGGGCTATTCTGACCGTTTTCATTTGGAAACTAAAACTGGGAGCTCGCTCCGTGGAGCTTTGGCGACAAAGCTGTGGAGCCAGATAAAGGCCACAAAAATGCAATAATTGACTGTTGTAGATGAGGAAAAAGCCTCGTGTGTTTTCATTAATGCAGCTTTTTTTAGATAATTCCTTTTTACCAGTTCACTTTCCTACCAGGTTCATGTGTTTTCAATGAGATAATTCCTTTTTACCAGTGCACTTTCCTAACATGGGCTGTGTTTCCCTCTTGACAAACATCCACAATTCATAGTAGTCTTTGCCGAAACCCGGGATTGAACGAGTGACCTTCAGATCTTCAGTCTGAGGCTCTCCCAACTGAGCTATTTCGGCTACACAGGGCAAAACTGGCCGTTTTCATTTGGAAACTAAAACCGGGAGCTCGCTCCGTGGAGCTTAGGCGACAAAGCTTTGGAGCCAGATAAAGGCCACAAAAATGCAACAGTTGACGGTTGTAGATGAGGAAGAAGCCTCGTGTGTTTTCATTAATGCAATTTTTTTTAGATAATTCCTTTTTACCAGTTCACTTTCCTACCAGGCTCATGTGTTTTCATTGAGATAATTCCTTTTTACCAGTTCAATTTCCTACCAGCCTCGTTTGTTTTCATTGATCTAGGTTTTTTGAGATAATTCCTTTTTACCAGTTCACTTTCCAAACATGGGCTGTGTTTCCCTCTTGACAAACATCCACAATTCATAGTAGTCTTTGCCGAAACCCGGGATTGAACCAGGGACCTTCAGATCTTCAGTCTGACGCTCTCCCAACTGAGCTATTTCGGCTACACAGGGCTATTCTGACCGTTTTCATTTGGAAACTAAAACCGGGAGTTCTCTCCGTGGAGCTTTGGCGACAAAGCTGTGGAGCCAGATAAAGGCCACAAAAATGCAATAATTGACTGTTGTAGATGAGGAAGAAGGAAGAAGACTCGTGTGTTTTCATTAATGCAGTTTTTTTTAGATAATTCCTTTTTACCAGTTCACTTTCCTACCAGGCTCATGTGTTTTCAATGAGATAATTCCTTTTTACCAGTTCACTTTCCTAACATGGGCTGTGTTTCCCTCTTGACAAACATCCACAATTCATAGTAGTCTTTGCTGAAACCCGGGATTGAACCAGGGACCTTAAGATCTTCAGTCTGAGCTATTTCAGCTACACAGGGCCAAAATGGCCGTTTTCATTTGGAAACTAAAACCGGGAGCTCGCTCCGTGGAGCTTTGGCGACAAAGCTGTGGAGCCAGATAAAGGCCACAAAAATGCAATAATTGACGGTTGTAGATGAGGAAGAAGCCTCGTGTATTTTCATTAATGCAGTTTTTTTTAGATAATTCCTTTTCACCAGTTCACTTTCCTACCAGGCTCGTGTGTTTTCAGTGAGATAATTCCTTTTTACCAGTTCACTTTCCTACCAGCCTCGTTTGTTTTCATTGATCTAGGTTTTTTGAGATAATTTCTTTTTACCAGTTCACTTTCCAAACATGGGCTGTGTTTCCCTCTTGACAAACATCCACAATTCATAGTAGCCTTTGCTGAAAGCCTGGATTGAACGAGTGACCTTCAGATCTTCAGTCTGACGCTCTCTCAACTGAGCTATTTCGGCTACACAGGGCTAAACTGGCCGTTTTCATTTGGAAACTAAAACCGGGAGCTCGCTCCGTGGAGCTTAGGCGACAAAGCTTTGGAGCCAGATAAAGGCCACAAAAATACAATAATTGACTGTTGTAGATGAGGAAGAAGCCTCGTGTGTTTTCATTAATGCAGCTTTTTTGAGATAATTTCTTTTTACCAGTTCACTTCCCTAAAATGGGCTGTTTTTCCCTCTCGACAAACATTCATAGTAGTCTTTGCCGAAACCCGGGATTGAACCAGAGACCTTCAGATCTTCAGTCTGAGCTATTTCAGCTACACAGGGCCAAAATGGCCGTTTTCATTTGAAAACTAAAATCGGGAGCTCGCTCCGTGGAGCTTTGGCGACAAAGCTGTGGAGCCAGATAAAGGCCACAAAAATAAAATAATTGACTGTTGTAGATGAGGAAGAAGCCTCGTGTGTTTTCATTAATGCAGTTTTTTTTAGATAATTCCTTTTCACCAGTTCACTTTCCAAACATGGGCTGTGTTTCCTTCTTGACAAACATCCAAAATTCATAGTAGTCTTTGCCGAAACCCGGGATTGAACCAGGGACCTTCAGATCTTCAGTCTGACGCTCTCCCAACTGAGCTATTTCGGCTACACAGGGCTATTCTGACCGTTTTCATTTGGAAACTAAAACCGGGAGCTCGCTCCGTGGAGCTTTGGCGACAAAGCTTTGGAGCCAGATAAAGGCCACAAAAATACAATAATTGACTGTTGTAGATGAGGAAGAAGCCTCGTGTGTTTTCATTAATGCAGCTTTTTTTAGATAATTCCTTTTTACCAGTTCACTTTCCTACCAGCCTCGTGTGTTTTCATTGAGATAGTTCCTTTTTACCAGTTCACTTCCCTAAAATGGGCTGTTTTTCCCTCTCGACAAACATTCATAGTAGTCTTTGCCGAAACCCGGGATTGAACCAGGGACCTTCAGATCTTCAGTCTGAGCTATTTCAGCTACACAGGGCCAAAATGGCCGTTTTCATTTGAAAACTAAAATCGGGAGCTCGCTCCGTGGAGCTTTGGCGACAAAGCTGTGGAGCCAGATAAAGGCCACAAAAATGCAATAATTGACTGTTGTAGATGAGGAAGAAGACTCGTGTGTTTTCATTAATGCAGCTTTTTTGAGATAATTCCTTTTTACCAGTTCACTTTCCTAACATGGGCTGTTGTTCCGTCTTGACAAACATCCACAATTCATAGTAGTCTTTGCTGAAACCCGGGATTGAACCAGGGACCTTAAGATCTTCAGTCTGAGCTATTTCAGCTACACAGGGCCAAAATGGCCGTTTTCATTTGGAAACTAAAACCGGGAGCTCGCTCCGTGGAGCTTAGGTGACAAAGCTGTGGAGCCAGATAAAGGCCACAAAAATGCAATAATTGACGGTTGTAGATGAGGAAGAAGCCTCGTGTGTTTTCATTAATGCAGTTTTTTTTAGATAATTCCTTTTTACCAGTTCACTTTCCTACCAGCCTCGTGTGTTTTCATTGAGATAGTTCCTTTTTACCAGTTCACTTCCCTAAAATGGGCTGTTTTTCCCTCTCGACAAACATTCATAGTAGTCTTTGCCGAAACCCGGGATTGAACCAGGGACCTTAAGATCTTCAGTCTGAGCTATTTCAGCTACACAGGGCCAAAATGGCCGTTTTCATTTGGAAACTAAAACCGGGAGCTCGCTCCGTGGAGCTTAGGTGACAAAGCTTTTGAGCCAGATAAAGGCCACAAAAATGCAATAATTGACGGTTGTAGATGAGGAAAAAGCCTCGTGTGTTTTCATTAATGCAGCTTTTTTGAGATAATTCCTTTTTACCAGTTCACTTTCCTACCAGCCTCGTGTGTTTTCATTGAGATAATTCCTTTTTACCAGTTCACTTCCCTAAAATGGGCTGTTTTTCCCTCTCGACAAACATCCAAAATTCATAGTAGTCTTTGCCGAAACCCGGGATTGAACCAGGGACCTTCAGATCTTCAGTCTGAGCTATTTCGGCTACACAGGGCCAAAATGGCCGTTTTCATTTGAAAACTAAAATCGGGAGCTCGCTCCGTGGAGCTTTGGCGACAAAGCTGTGGAGCCAGATAAAGGCCACAAAAATAAAATAATTGACTGTTGTAGATGAGGAAGAAGCCTCGTTTGTTTTCATTAATGCAGGTTTTTTTGAGATAATTCCTTTTTACCAGTTCACTTTCCAAACATGGGCCGTGTTTCCCTCTTGACAAACATCCACAATTCATAGTAGTCTTTGCCAAAACCTGGGATTGAACCAGGGACCTTCAGATCTTCAGTCTGACGCTCTCCCAACTGAGCTATTTCGGCTACACAGGGCCTATTTCGGAGCTCGCTCCTTGGAGCTTTGACGACAAAATTGGGGAGCCAGATAAAAATGCAATAATTGACTGTTGTGGATGAGGAAGAAGCCTCGTGTGTGTTTTCATTTATGCAGCTTTTTTGAGATAATTCCTTTTTACCAGTTCACTTTCCTAACATGGGCTGTGTTTCCCTCTTGACAAACATCCACAATTCATAGTAGCCTTTGCTGAAAGCCTGGATTGAACGAGTGACCTTCAGATCTTCAGTCTGACGCTCTCTCAACTGAGCTATTTCAGCTACACAGGGCAAAACTGGCCGTTTTCATTTGGAAACTAAAACCGGGAGCTCGCTCCGTGGAGCTTAGGCGACAAAGCTTTGGAGCCAGATAAAGGCCACAAAAATACAATAATTGACTGTTGTAGATGAGGAAGAAGCCTCGTGTGTTTTCATTAATGCAGCTTTTTTGAGATAATTTCTTTTTACCAGTTCACTTCCCTAAAATGGGCTGTTTTTCCCTCTCGACAAACATTCATAGTAGTCTTTGCCGAAACCCGGGATTGAACCAGGGACCTTCAGATCTTCAGTCTGAGCTATTTCAGCTACACAGGGCCAAAATGGCCGTTTTCATTTGAAAACTAAAATCGGGAGCTCGCTCCGTGGAGCTTTGGCGACAAAGCTGTGGAGCCAGATAAAGGCAGCAAAAATAAAATAATTGACTGTTGTAGATGAGGAAGAAGCCTCGTTTGTTTTCATTAATGCAGTTTTTTTTAGATAATTCCTTTTCACCAGTTCACTTTCCAAACATGGGCTGTGTTTCCTTCTTGACAAACATCCAAAATTCATAGTAGTCTTTGCCGAAACCCGGGATTGAACCAGGGACCTTCAGATCTTCAGTCTGAGCTATTTCAGCTACACAGGGCCAAAATGGCCGTTTTCATTTGAAAACTAAAATCGGGAGCTCGCTCCGTGGAGCTTTGGCGACAAAGCTGTGGAGCCAGATAAAGGCCACAAAAATAAAATGATTGACTGTTGTAGATGAGGAAGAAGCCTCGTGTGTTTTCAATAATGCAGTTTTTTTTAGATAATTTCTTTTTACCAGTTCACTTTCCAAACATGGGCTGTGTTTCCCTCTTGACAAACATCCACAATTCATAGTAGTCTTTGCCAAAACCCGGGATTGAACAAGGGACCTTCAGATCTTCAGTCTGATGCTCTCCCAACTGAGCTATTTCGGCTACACAGGGCTATTCTGACCGTTTTCATTTGGAAACTAAAACCGGGAGCTCGCTCCGTGGAGCTTTGGCGACAAAGCTTTGGAGCCAGATAAAGGCCACAAAAATGCAATAATTGACTGTTGTAGATGAGGAAGAAGCCTCGTTTGTTTTCATTAATGCAGGTTTTTTTGAGATAATTCCTTTTTACCAGTTCACTTTCCAAACATGGGCCGTGTTTCCCTCTTGACAAACATCCACAATTCATAGTAGTCTTTGCCAAAACCTGGGATTGAACCAGGGACCTTCAGATCTTCAGTCTGACGCTCTCCCAACTGAGCTATTTCGGCTACACAGGGCCTATTTCGGAGCTCGCTCCTTGGAGCTTTGACGACAAAATTGGGGAGCCAGATAAAAATGCAATAATTGACTGTTGTGGATGAGGAAGAAGCCTCGTGTGTGTTTTCATTTATGCAGCTTTTTTGAGATAATTCCTTTTTACCAGTTCACTTTCCTAACATGGGCTGTGTTTCCCTCTTGACAAACATCCACAATTCATAGTAGCCTTTGCTGAAAGCCTGGATTGAACGAGTGACCTTCAGATCTTCAGTCTGACGCTCTCTCAACTGAGCTATTTCAGCTACACAGGGCAAAACTGGCCGTTTTCATTTGGAAACTAAAACCGGGAGCTCGCTCCGTGGAGCTTAGGCGACAAAGCTTTGGAGCCAGATAAAGGCCACAAAAATACAATAATTGACTGTTGTAGATGAGGAAGAAGCCTCGTGTGTTTTCATTAATGCAGCTTTTTTGAGATAATTTCTTTTTACCAGTTCACTTCCCTAAAATGGGCTGTTTTTCCCTCTCGACAAACATTCATAGTAGTCTTTGCCGAAACCCGGGATTGAACCAGGGACCTTCAGATCTTCAGTCTGAGCTATTTCAGCTACACAGGGCCAAAATGGCCGTTTTCATTTGAAAACTAAAATCGGGAGCTCGCTCCGTGGAGCTTTGGCGACAAAGCTGTGGAGCCAGATAAAGGCAGCAAAAATAAAATAATTGACTGTTGTAGATGAGGAAGAAGCCTCGTTTGTTTTCATTAATGCAGTTTTTTTTAGATAATTCCTTTTCACCAGTTCACTTTCCAAACATGGGCTGTGTTTCCTTCTTGACAAACATCCAAAATTCATAGTAGTCTTTGCCGAAACCCGGGATTGAACCAGGGACCTTCAGATCTTCAGTCTGAGCTATTTCAGCTACACAGGGCCAAAATGGCCGTTTTCATTTGGAAACTAAAACCGGGAGCTCGCTCCGTGGAGCTTTGGCGACAAAGCTGTGGAGCCAGATAAAGGCCACAAAAATAAAATGATTGACTGTTGTAGATGAGGAAGAAGCCTCGTGTGTTTTCAATAATGCAGTTTTTTTTAGATAATTTCTTTTTACCAGTTCACTTTCCAAACATGGGCTGTGTTTCCCTCTTGACAAACATCCACAATTCATAGTAGTCTTTGCCAAAACCCGGGATTGAACAAGGGACCTTCAGATCTTCAGTCTGATGCTCTCCCAACTGAGCTATTTCGGCTACACAGGGCTATTATGACCGTTTTCATTTGGAAACTAAAACCGGGAGCTCGCTCCGTGGAGCTTTGGCGACAAAGCTTTGGAGCCAGATAAAGGCCACAAAAATGCAATAATTGACTGTTGTAGATGAGGAAGAAGCCTCGTGTGTTTTCATTAATGCAGCTTTTTTTAGATAATTCCTTTTTACCAGTTCACTTTCCTACCAGCCTCGTGTGTTTTCATTGAGATAGTTCCTTTTTACCAGTTCACTTCCCTAAAATGGGCTGTTTTTCCCTCTCGACAAACATTCATAGTAGTCTTTGCCGAAACCCGGGATTGAACCAGGGACCTTCAGATCTTCAGTCTGAGCTATTTCAGCTACACAGGGCCAAAATGGCCGTTTTCATTTGAAAACTAAAATCGGGAGCTCGCTCCGTGGAGCTTTGGCGACAAAGCTGTGGAGCCAGATAAAGGCCACAAAAATAAAATGATTGACTGTTGTAGATGAGGAAGAAGCCTTGTGTGTTTTCAATAATGCAGTTTTTTTTAGATAATTCCTTTTTACCAGTTCACTTTCCAAACATGGGCTGTGTTTCCCTCTTGACAAACATCCACAATTCATAGTAGTCTTTGCCGAAACCCGGGATTGAACCAGGGACCTTAAAATCTTCAGTCTGAGCTATTTCAGCTACACAGGGCCAAAATGGCCGTTTTCATTTGGAAACTAAAACCGGGAGCTCGCTCCGTGGAGCTTAGGTGACAAAGCTTTGGAGCCAGATAAAGGCCACAAAAATACAATAATTGACTGTTGTAGATGAGGAAGAAGCCTCGTGTGTTTTCATTAATGCAGCTTTTTTTAGATAATTCCTTTTTACCAGTTCACTTTCCTACCAGCCTCGTGTGTTTTCATTGAGATAGTTCCTTTTTACCAGTTCACTTCCCTAAAATGGGCTGTTTTTCCCTCTCGACAAACATTCATAGTAGTCTTTGCCGAAACCCGGGATTGAACCAGGGACCTTCAGATCTTCAGTCTGAGCTATTTCAGCTACACAGGGCCAAAATGGCCGTTTTCATTTGAAAACTAAAATCGGGAGCTCGCTCCGTGGAGCTTTGGCGACAAAGCTGTGGAGCCAGATAAAGGCCACAAAAATGCAATAATTGACTGTTGTAGATGAGGAAGAAGACTCGTGTGTTTTCATTAATGCAGCTTTTTTGAGATAATTCCTTTTTACCAGTTCACTTTCCTAACATGGGCTGTTGTTCCGTCTTGACAAACATCCACAATTCATAGTAGTCTTTGCTGAAACCCGGGATTGAACCAGGGACCTTAAGATCTTCAGTCTGAGCTATTTCAGCTACACAGGGCCAAAATGGCCGTTTTCATTTGGAAACTAAAACCGGGAGCTCGCTCCGTGGAGCTTAGGTGACAAAGCTTTGGAGCCAGATAAAGGCCACAAAAATGCAATAATTGACGGTTGTAGATGAGGAAGAAGCCTCGTGTGTTTTCATTAATGCAGTTTTTTTTAGATAATTCCTTTTTACCAGTTCACTTTCCTACCAGCCTCGTGTGTTTTCATTGAGATAGTTCCTTTTTACCAGTTCACTTCCCTAAAATGGGCTGTTTTTCCCTCTCGACAAACATTCATAGTAGTCTTTGCCGAAACCCGGGATTGAACCAGGGACCTTAAGATCTTCAGTCTGAGCTATTTCAGCTACACAGGGCCAAAATGGCCGTTTTCATTTGGAAACTAAAACCGGGAGCTCGCTCCGTGGAGCTTAGGTGACAAAGCTTTTGAGCCAGATAAAGGCCACAAAAATGCAATAATTGACGGTTGTAGATGAGGAAAAAGCCTCGTGTGTTTTCATTAATGCAGCTTTTTTGAGATAATTCCTTTTTACCAGTTCACTTTCCTACCAGCCTCGTGTGTTTTCATTGAGATAATTCCTTTTTACCAGTTCACTTCCCTAAAATGGGCTGTTTTTCCCTCTCGACAAACATCCAAAATTCACAGTAGTCTTTGCCGAAACCCGGGATTGAACCAGGGACCTTCAGATCTTCAGTCTGAGCTATTTCGGCTACACAGGGCCAAAATGGCCGTTTTCATTTGAAAACTAAAATCGGGAGCTCGCTCCGTGGAGCTTTGGCGACAAAGCTGTGGAGCCAGATAAAGGCCACAAAAATAAAATGATTGACTGTTGTAGATGAGGAAGAAGCCTCGTGTGTTTTCATTAATGCAGTTTTTTTTAGATAATTCCTTTTTACCAGTTCACTTTCCAAACATGGGCTGTGTTTCCCTCTTGACAAACATCCACAATTCATAGTAGTCTTTGCCGAAACCCGGGATTGAACCAGGGACCTTCAGATCTTCAGTCTGACGCTCTCCCAACTGAGCTATTTCGGCTACACAGGGCTATTCTGACCGTTTTCATTTGGAAACTAAAACCGGGAGCTCGCTCCGTGGAGCTTTGGCGACAAAGCTTTGGAGCCAGATAAAGGCCACAAAAATACAATAATTGACTGTTGTAGATGAGGAAGAAGCCTCGTGTGTTTTCATTAATGCAGCTTTTTTGAGATAATTCCTTTTTACCAGTTCACTTCCCTAAAATGGGCTGTTTTTCCCTCTCGACAAACATTCATAGTAGTCTTTGCCGAAACCCGGGATTGAACCAGGGACCTTCAGATCTTCAGTCTGAGCTATTTCAGCTACACAGGGCCAAAATGGCCGTTTTCATTTGAAAACTAAAATCGGGAGCTCGCTCCGTGGAGCTTTGGCGACAAAGCTGTGGAGCCAGATAAAGGCCACAAAAATGCAATAATTGACTGTTGTAGATGAGGAAGAAGACTCGTGTGTTTTCATTAATGCAGCTTTTTTGAGATAATTCCTTTTTACCAGTTCACTTTCCTAACATGGGCTGTTGTTCCGTCTTGACAAACATCCACAATTCATAGTAGTCTTTGCTGAAACCCGGGATTGAACCAGGGACCTTAAGATCTTCAGTCTGAGCTATTTCAGCTACACAGGGCCAAAATGGCCGTTTTCATTTGGAAACTAAAACCGGGAGCTCGCTCCGTGGAGCTTAGGTGACAAAGCTTTGGAGCCAGATAAAGGCCACAAAAATGCAATAATTGACGGTTGTAGATGAGGAAGAAGCCTCGTGTGTTTTCATTAATGCAGTTTTTTTTAGATAATTCCTTTTTACCAGTTCACTTTCCTACCAGGCTCATCTGTTTTCAATGAGATAATTCCTTTTTATCAGTTCACTTTCCAAACATGGGCTGTGTTTCCCTCTTGACAAACATCCACAATTCATAGTAGTCTTTGCCGAAACCCTGGATTGAACCAGGGACCTTCAGATCTTCAGTCTGACGCTCTCCCAACTGAGCTATTTCGGCTACACAGGGCTATTCTGACCGTTTTCATTTGGAAACTAAAACTGGGAGCTCGCTCCGTGGAGCTTTAGCGACAAAGCTGTGGAGCCAGATAAAGGCCACAAAAATGCAATAATTGACTGTTGTAGATGAGGAAAAAGCCTCGTGTGTTTTCATTAATGCAGTTTTTTTTAGATAATTCCTTTTTACCAGTTCACTTTGCAAACATGGGCTGTGTTTCCCTCTTGACAAACATCCACAATTCATAGTAGTCTTTGCCGAAACCCTGGATTGAACCAGGGACCTTCAGATCTTCAGTCTGAGCTATTTCGGCTACACAGGGCCAAAATGGCCGTTTTCATTTGAAAACTAAAATCGGGAGCTCGCTCCGTGGAGCTTTGGCGACAAAGCTGTGGAGCCAGATAAAGGCCACAAAAATAAAATAATTGACTGTTGTAGATGAGGAAGAAGCCTCGTGTGTTTTCATAAATGCAGTTTTTTTGAGATAATTCCTTTTTATCAGTTCACTTTGCAAACATGGGCTGTGTTTCCCTCTTGACAAACATCCACAATTCATAGTAGTCTTTGCCGAAACCCGGGATTGAACCAGGGACCTTCAGATCTTCAGTCTTCAGTCTGACGCTCTCCCAACTGAGCTATTTCGGCTACACAGGGCTATTCTGACCGTTTTCATTTGGAAACTAAAACTGGGAGCTCGCTCCGTGGAGCTTTGGCGACAAAGCTGGGGAGCCAGATAAAGGCCACAAAAATGCAATAATTGACTGTTGTAGATGAGGAAGAAGCCTCGTGTGTGTTTTCATTCATGCAGCTTTTTTGAGATAATTCCTTTTTACCAGTTCACTTTCCTAACATTGGCTGTGTTTCCCTCTTGACAAACATCCACAATTCATAGTAGCCTTTGATGAAAGCCTGGATTGAACCAGGGACCTTCAGATCTTCAGTCTGACGCTCTCCCAACTGAGCTATTTCAGCTACACAGGGCTATTCTGACCGTTTTCATTTGGAAACTAAAACCGGGAGCTCGCTCCGTGGAGCTTTGGCGACAAAGCTTTGGAGCCAGATAAAGGCCACAAAAATACAATAATTGACTGTTGTAGATGAGGAAGAAGGAAGAAGACTCGTGTGTTTTCATTAATGCAGTTTTTTTTAGATAATTCCTTTTTACCAGTGCACTTTCCAAACATGGGCTGTGTTTCCCTCTTGACAAACATCCACAATTCATAGTAGTCTTTGCTGAAACCCGGGATTGAACCAGGGACCTTCAGATCTTCAGTCTGAGCTATTTCAGCTACACAGGGCCAAAATGGCCGTTTTCATTTGGAAACTAAAACCGGGAGCTCGCTCCGTGGAGCTTAGGTGACAAAGCTTTTGAGCCAGATAAAGGCCACAAAAATGCAATAATTGACGGTTGTAGATGAGGAAGAAGCCTCGTGTGTTTTCATTAATGCAGTTTTTTTTAGATAATTCCTTTTTACCAGTTCTCTTTCCTACCAGGCTCATGTGTTTTCATTGAGAAAATTCCTTTTTACCAGTTCATTTTCCTACCAGCCTCGTTTGTTTTCATTGATCTAGGTTTTTTGAGATAATTTCTTTTTACCAGTTCACTTTCCAAACATGGGCTGTGTTTCCCTCTTGACAAACATCCACAATTCATAGTAGTCTTTGCCGAAACCCGGGATTGAACCAGGGACCTTCAGATCTTCAGTCTGATGCTCTCCCAACTGAGCTATTTCGGCTACACAGGGCTATTCTGACCGTTTTCATTTGGAAACTAAAACTGGGAGCTCGCTCCGTGGAGCTTTGGCGACAAAGCTGTGGAGCCAGATAAAGGCCACAAAAATGCAATAATTGACTGTTGTAGATGAGGAAAAAGCCTCGTGTGTTTTCATTAATGCAGCTTTTTTGAGATAATTCCTTTTTACCAGTTCACTTTCCTACCAGCCTCGTGTGTTTTCATTGAGATAATTCCTTTTTACCAGTTCACTTCCCTAAAATGGGCTGTTTTTCCCTCTCGACAAACATTCATAGTAGTCTTTGCCGAAACCCGGGATTGAACCAGGGACCTTCAGATCTTCAGTCTGAGCTATTTCAGCTACACAGGGCCAAAATGGCCGTTTTCATTTGAAAACTAAAATCGGGAGCTCGCTCCGTGGAGCTTTGGCGACAAAGCTGTGGAGCCAGATAAAGGCCACAAAAATGCAATAATTGACTGTTGTAGATGAGGAAGAAGACTCGTGTGTTTTCATTAATGCAGCTTTTTTGAGATAATTCCTTTTTACCAGTTCACTTTCCTAACATGGGCTGTTGTTCCGTCTTGACAAACATCCACAATTCATAGTAGTCTTTGCTGAAACCCGGGATTGAACCAGGGACCTTAAGATCTTCAGTCTGAGCTATTTCAGCTACACAGGGCCAAAATGGCCGTTTTCATTTGGAAACTAAAACCGGGAGCTCGCTCCGTGGAGCTTAGGTGACAAAGCTTTGGAGCCAGATAAAGGCCACAAAAATGCAATAATTGACGGTTGTAGATGAGGAAGAAGCCTCGTGTGTTTTCATTAATGCAGTTTTTTTTAGATAATTCCTTTTTACCAGTTCACTTTCCTACCAGGCTCATGTGTTTTCAATGAGATAATTCCTTTTTATCAGTTCACTTTCCAAACATGGGCTGTGTTTCCCTCTTGACAAACATCCACAATTCATAGTAGTCTTTGCCGAAACCCTGGATTGAACCAGGGACCTTCAGATCTTCAGTCTGACGCTCTCCCAACTGAGCTATTTCGGCTACACAGGGCTATTCTGACCGTTTTCATTTGGAAACTAAAACTGGGAGCTCGCTCCGTGGAGCTTTAGCGACAAAGCTGTGGAGCCAGATAAAGGCCACAAAAATGCAATAATTGACTGTTGTAGATGAGGAAAAAGCCTCGTGTGTTTTCATTAATGCAGCTTTTTTTAGATAATTCCTTTTTACCAGTTCACTTTGCAAACATGGGCTGTGTTTCCCTCTTGACAAACATCCACAATTCATAGTAGTCTTTGCCGAAACCCTGGATTGAACCAGGGACCTTCAGATCTTCAGTCTGAGCTATTTCGGCTACACAGGGCCAAAATGGCCGTTTTCATTTGAAAACTAAAATCGGGAGCTCGCTCCGTGGAGCTTTGGCGACAAAGCTGTGGAGCCAGATAAAGGCCACAAAAATAAAATAATTGACTGTTGTAGATGAGGAAGAAGCCTCGTGTGTTTTCATTAATGCAGTTTTTTTTAGATAATTCCTTTTTACCAGTTCACTTTGCAAACATGGGCTGTGTTTCCCTCTTGACAAACATCCACAATTCATAGTAGTCTTTGCCGAAACCCGGGATTGAACCAGGGACCTTCAGATCTTCAGTCTTCAGTCTGACGCTCTCCCAACTGAGCTATTTCGGCTACACAGGGCTATTCTGACCGTTTTCATTTGGAAACTAAAACTGGGAGCTCGCTCCGTGGAGCTTTGGCGACAAAGCTGTTGAGCCAGATAAAGGCCACAAAAATGCAATAATTGACTGTTGTAGATGAGGAAGAAGCCTCGTGTGTGTTTTCATTCATGCAGCTTTTTTGAGATAATTCCTTTTTACCAGTTCACTTTCCTAACATTGGCTGTGTTTCCCTCTTGACAAACATCCACAATTCATAGTAGCCTTTGATGAAAGCCTGGATTGAACCAGGGACCTTCAGATCTTCAGTCTGACGCTCTCCCAACTGACCTATTTCAGCTACACAGGGCTATTCTGACCGTTTTCATTTGGAAACTAAAACCGGGAGCTCGCTCCGTGGAGCTTTGGCGACAAAGCTTTGGAGCCAGATAAAGGCCACAAAAATACAATAATTGACTGTTGTAGATGAGGAAGAAGGAAGAAGACTCGTGTGTTTTCATTAATGCAGTTTTTTTTAGATAATTCCTTTTTACCAGTGCACTTTCCAAACATGGGCTGTGTTTCCCTCTTGACAAACATCCACAATTCATAGTAGTCTTTGCTGAAACCCGGGATTGAACCAGGGACCTTCAGATCTTCAGTCTGAGCTATTTCAGCTACACAGGGCCAAAATGGCCGTTTTCATTTGGAAACTAAAACCGGGAGCTCGCTCCGTGGAGCTTAGGTGACAAAGCTTTTGAGCCAGATAAAGGCCACAAAAATGCAATAATTGACGGTTGTAGATGAGGAAGAAGCCTCGTGTGTTTTCATTAATGCAGTTTTTTTTAGATAATTCCTTTTTACCAGTTCTCTTTCCTACCAGGCTCATGTGTTTTCATTGAGAAAATTCCTTTTTACCAGTTCATTTTCCTACCAGCCTCGTTTGTTTTCATTGATCTAGGTTTTTTGAGATAATTTCTTTTTACCAGTTCACTTTCCAAACATGGGCTGTGTTTCCCTCTTGACAAACATCCACAATTCATAGTAGTCTTTGCCGAAACCCGGGATTGAACCAGGGACCTTCAGATCTTCAGTCTGATGCTCTCCCAACTGAGCTATTTCGGCTACACAGGGCTATTCTGACCGTTTTCATTTGGAAACTAAAACTGGGAGCTCGCTCCGTAGAGCTTTGGCGACAAAGCTGTGGAGCCAGATAAAGGCCACAAAAATGCAATAATTGACTGTTGTAGATGAGGAAAAAGCCTCGTGTGTTTTCATTAATGCAGCTTTTTTGAGATAATTCCTTTTTACCAGTTCACTTTCCTACCAGCCTCGTGTGTTTTCATTGAGATAATTCCTTTTTACCAGTTCACTTCCCTAAAATGGGCTGTTTTTCCCTCTCGACAAACATCCAAAATTCATAGTAGTCTTTGCCGAAACCCGGGATTGAACCAGGGACCTTCAGATCTTCAGTCTGAGCTATTTCGGCTACACAGGGCCAAAATGGCCGTTTTCATTTGAAAACTAAAATCGGGAGCTCGCTCCGTGGAGCTTTGGCGACAAAGCAGTGGAGCCAGATAAAGGCCACAAAAATAAAATGATTGACTGTTGTAGATGAGGAAGAAGCCTCGTGTGTTTTCAATAATGCAGTTTTTTTTAGATAATTCCTTTTTACCAGTTCACTTTCCAAACATGGGCTGTGTTTCCCTCTTGACAAACATCCACAATTCATAGTAGTCTTTGCCGAAACCCGGGATTGAACCAGGGACCTTCAGATCTTCAGTCTGACGCTCTCCCAACTGAGCTATTTCGGCTACACAGGGCTATTCTGACCGTTTTCATTTGGAAACTAAAACCGGGAGCTCGCTCCGTGGAGCTTTGGCGACAAAGCTTTGGAGCCAGATAAAGGCCACAAAAATACAATAATTGACTGTTGTAGATGAGGAAGAAGCCTCGTTTGTTTTCATTAATGCAGGTTTTTTTGAGATAATTCCTTTTTACCAGTTCACTTTCCAAACATGGGCCGTGTTTCCCTCTTGACAAACATCCACAATTCATAGTAGTCTTTGCCAAAACCTGGGATTGAACCAGGGACCTTCAGATCTTCAGTCTGACGCTCTCCCAACTGAGCTATTTCGGCTACACAGGGCCTATTTCGGAGCTCGCTCCTTGGAGCTTTGACGACAAAATTGGGGAGCCAGATAAAAATGCAATAATTGACTGTTGTGGATGAGGAAGAAGCCTTGTGTGTGTTTTCATTTATGCAGCTTTTTTGAGATAATTCCTTTTTACCAGTTCACTTTCCTAACATGGGCTGTGTTTCCCTCTTGACAAACATCCACAATTCATAGTAGCCTTTGCTGAAAGCCTGGATTGAACGAGTGACCTTCAGATCTTCAGTCTGACGCTCTCTCAACTGAGCTATTTCGGCTACACAGGGCAAAACTGGCCGTTTTCATTTGGAAACTAAAACCGGGAGCTCGCTCCGTGGAGCTTAGGCGACAAAGCTTTGGAGCCAGATATAGGCCACAAAAATACAATAATTGACTGTTGTAGATGAGGAAGAAGCCTCGTGTGTTTTCATTAATGCAGCTTTTTTGAGATAATTTCTTTTTACCAGTTCACTTCCCTAAAATGGGCTGTTTTTCCCTCTCGACAAACATTCATAGTAGTCTTTGCCGAAACCCGGGATTGAACCAGGGACCTTCAGATCTTCAGTCTGAGCTATTTCAGCTACACAGGGCCAAAATGGCCGTTTTCATTTGAAAACTAAAATCGGGAGCTCGCTCCGTGGAGCTTTGGCGACAAAGCTGTGGAGCCAGATAAAGGCCACAAAAATAAAATGATTGACTGTTGTAGATGAGGAAGAAGCCTCGTGTGTTTTCAATAATGCAGTTTTTTTTAGATAATTTCTTTTTACCAGTTCACTTTCCAAACATGGGCTGTGTTTCCCTCTTGACAAACATCCACAATTCATAGTAGTCTTTGCCAAAACCCGGGATTGAACAAGGGACCTTCAGATCTTCAGTCTGATGCTCTCCCAACTGAGCTATTTCGGCTACACAGGGCTATTCTGACCGTTTTCATTTGGAAACTAAAACCGGGAGCTCGCTCCGTGGAGCTTTGGCGACAAAGCTTTGGAGCCAGATAAAGGCCACAAAAATGCAATAATTGACTGTTGTAGATGAGGAAGAAGCCTCGTGTGTTTTCATTAATGCAGCTTTTTTTAGATAATTCCTTTTTACCAGTTCACTTTCCTACCAGCCTCGTGTGTTTTCATTGAGATAGTTCCTTTTTACCAGTTCACTTCCCTAAAATGGGCTGTTTTTCCCTCTCGACAAACATTCATAGTAGTCTTTGCCGAAACCCGGGATTGAACCAGGGACCTTCAGATCTTCAGTCTGAGCTATTTCAGCTACACAGGGCCAAAATGGCCGTTTTCATTTGAAAACTAAAATCGGGAGCTCGCTCCGTGGAGCTTTGGCGACAAAGCTGTGGAGCCAGATAAAGGCCACAAAAATAAAATGATTGACTGTTGTAGATGAGGAAGAAGCCTTGTGTGTTTTCAATAATGCAGTTTTTTTTAGATAATTCCTTTTTACCAGTTCACTTTCCAAACATGGGCTGTGTTTCCCTCTTGACAAACATCCACAATTCATAGTAGTCTTTGCCGAAACCCGGGATTGAACCAGGGACCTTAAGATCTTCAGTCTGAGCTATTTCAGCTACACAGGGCCAAAATGGCCGTTTTCATTTGGAAACTAAAACCGGGAGCTCGCTCCGTGGAGCTTAGGTGACAAAGCTTTGGAGCCAGATAAAGGCCACAAAAATACAATAATTGACTGTTGTAGATGAGGAAGAAGCCTCGTGTGTTTTCATTAATGCAGCTTTTTTTAGATAATTCCTTTTTACCAGTTCACTTTCCTACCAGCCTCGTGTGTTTTCATTGAGATAGTTCCTTTTTACCAGTTCACTTCCCTAAAATGGGCTGTTTTTCCCTCTCGACAAACATTCATAGTAGTCTTTGCCGAAACCCGGGATTGAACCAGGGACCTTCAGATCTTCAGTCTGAGCTATTTCAGCTACACAGGGCCAAAATGGCCGTTTTCATTTGAAAACTAAAATCGGGAGCTCGCTCCGTGGAGCTTTGGCGACAAAGCTGTGGAGCCAGATAAAGGCCACAAAAATGCAATAATTGACTGTTGTAGATGAGGAAGAAGACTCGTGTGTTTTCATTAATGCAGCTTTTTTGAGATAATTCCTTTTTACCAGTTCACTTTCCTAACATGGGCTGTTGTTCCGTCTTGACAAACATCCACAATTCATAGTAGTCTTTGCTGAAACCCGGGATTGAACCAGGGACCTTAAGATCTTCAGTCTGAGCTATTTCAGCTACACAGGGCCAAAATGGCCGTTTTCATTTGGAAACTAAAACCGGGAGCTCGCTCCGTGGAGCTTAGGTGACAAAGCTTTGGAGCCAGATAAAGGCCACAAAAATGCAATAATTGACGGTTGTAGATGAGGAAGAAGCCTCGTGTGTTTTCATTAATGCAGTTTTTTTTAGATAATTCCTTTTTACCAGTTCACTTTCCTACCAGCCTCGTGTGTTTTCATTGAGATAGTTCCTTTTTACCAGTTCACTTCCCTAAAATGGGCTGTTTTTCCCTCTCGACAAACATTCATAGTAGTCTTTGCCGAAACCCGGGATTGAACCAGGGACCTTAAGATCTTCAGTCTGAGCTATTTCAGCTACACAGGGCCAAAATGGCCGTTTTCATTTGGAAACTAAAACCGGGAGCTCGCTCCGTGGAGCTTAGGTGACAAAGCTTTGGAGCCAGATAAAGGCCACAAAAATGCAATAATTGACGGTTGTAGATGAGGAAGAAGCCTCGTGTGTTTTCATTAATGCAGTTTTTTTTAGATAATTCCTTTTTACCAGTTCACTTTCCTACCAGCCTCGTGTGTTTTCATTGAGATAGTTCCTTTTTACCAGTTCACTTCCCTAAAATGGGCTGTTTTTCCCTCTCGACAAACATTCATAGTAGTCTTTGCCGAAACCCGGGATTGAACCAGGGACCTTAAGATCTTCAGTCTGAGCTATTTCAGCTACACAGGGCCAAAATGGCCGTTTTCATTTGGAAACTAAAACCGGGAGCTCGCTCCGTGGAGCTTAGGTGACAAAGCTTTTGAGCCAGATAAAGGCCACAAAAATGCAATAATTGACGGTTGTAGATGAGGAAAAAGCCTCGTGTGTTTTCATTAATGCAGCTTTTTTGAGATAATTCCTTTTTACCAGTTCACTTTCCTACCAGCCTCGTGTGTTTTCATTGAGATAATTCCTTTTTACCAGTTCACTTCCCTAAAATGGGCTGTTTTTCCCTCTCGACAAACATCCAAAATTCACAGTAGTCTTTGCCGAAACCCGGGATTGAACCAGGGACCTTCAGATCTTCAGTCTGAGCTATTTCGGCTACACAGGGCCAAAATGGCCGTTTTCATTTGAAAACTAAAATCGGGAGCTCGCTCCGTGGAGCTTTGGCGACAAAGCTGTGGAGCCAGATAAAGGCCACAAAAATAAAATGATTGACTGTTGTAGATGAGGAAGAAGCCTCGTGTGTTTTCATTAATGCAGTTTTTTTTAGATAATTCCTTTTTACCAGTTCACTTTCCAAACATGGGCTGTGTTTCCCTCTTGACAAACATCCACAATTCATAGTAGTCTTTGCCGAAACCCGGGATTGAACCAGGGACCTTCAGATCTTCAGTCTGACGCTCTCCCAACTGAGCTATTTCGGCTACACAGGGCTATTCTGACCGTTTTCATTTGGAAACTAAAACCGGGAGCTCGCTCCGTGGAGCTTTGGCGACAAAGCTTTGGAGCCAGATAAAGGCCACAAAAATACAATAATTGACTGTTGTAGATGAGGAAGAAGCCTCGTGTGTTTTCATTAATGCAGCTTTTTTGAGATAATTCCTTTTTACCAGTTCACTTCCCTAAAATGGGCTGTTTTTCCCTCTCGACAAACATTCATAGTAGTCTTTGCCGAAACCCGGGATTGAACCAGGGACCTTCAGATCTTCAGTCTGAGCTATTTCAGCTACACAGGGCCAAAATGGCCGTTTTCATTTGAAAACTAAAATCGGGAGCTCGCTCCGTGGAGCTTTGGCGACAAAGCTGTGGAGCCAGATAAAGGCCACAAAAATGCAATAATTGACTGTTGTAGATGAGGAAGAAGACTCGTGTGTTTTCATTAATGCAGCTTTTTTGAGATAATTCCTTTTTACCAGTTCACTTTCCTAACATGGGCTGTTGTTCCGTCTTGACAAACATCCACAATTCATAGTAGTCTTTGCTGAAACCCGGGATTGAACCAGGGACCTTAAGATCTTCAGTCTGAGCTATTTCAGCTACACAGGGCCAAAATGGCCGTTTTCATTTGGAAACTAAAACCGGGAGCTCGCTCCGTGGAGCTTAGGTGACAAAGCTTTGGAGCCAGATAAAGGCCACAAAAATGCAATAATTGACGGTTGTAGATGAGGAAGAAGCCTCGTGTGTTTTCATTAATGCAGTTTTTTTTAGATAATTCCTTTTTACCAGTTCACTTTCCTACCAGGCTCATCTGTTTTCAATGAGATAATTCCTTTTTATCAGTTCACTTTCCAAACATGGGCTGTGTTTCCCTCTTGACAAACATCCACAATTCATAGTAGTCTTTGCCGAAACCCTGGATTGAACCAGGGACCTTCAGATCTTCAGTCTGACGCTCTCCCAACTGAGCTATTTCGGCTACACAGGGCTATTCTGACCGTTTTCATTTGGAAACTAAAACTGGGAGCTCGCTCCGTGGAGCTTTAGCGACAAAGCTGTGGAGCCAGATAAAGGCCACAAAAATGCAATAATTGACTGTTGTAGATGAGGAAAAAGCCTCGTGTGTTTTCATTAATGCAGTTTTTTTTAGATAATTCCTTTTTACCAGTTCACTTTGCAAACATGGGCTGTGTTTCCCTCTTGACAAACATCCACAATTCATAGTAGTCTTTGCCGAAACCCTGGATTGAACCAGGGACCTTCAGATCTTCAGTCTGAGCTATTTCGGCTACACAGGGCCAAAATGGCCGTTTTCATTTGAAAACTAAAATCGGGAGCTCGCTCCGTGGAGCTTTGGCGACAAAGCTGTGGAGCCAGATAAAGGCCACAAAAATAAAATAATTGACTGTTGTAGATGAGGAAGAAGCCTCGTGTGTTTTCATAAATGCAGTTTTTTTGAGATAATTCCTTTTTACCAGTTCACTTTGCAAACATGGGCTGTGTTTCCCTCTTGACAAACATCCACAATTCATAGTAGTCTTTGCCGAAACCCGGGATTGAACCAGGGACCTTCAGATCTTCAGTCTTCAGTCTGACGCTCTCCCAACTGAGCTATTTCGGCTACACAGGGCTATTCTGACCGTTTTCATTTGGAAACTAAAACTGGGAGCTCGCTCCGTGGAGCTTTGGCGACAAAGCTGGGGAGCCAGATAAAGGCCACAAAAATGCAATAATTGACTGTTGTAGATGAGGAAGAAGCCTCGTGTGTGTTTTCATTCATGCAGCTTTTTTGAGATAATTCCTTTTTACCAGTTCACTTTCCTAACATTGGCTGTGTTTCCCTCTTGACAAACATCCACAATTCATAGTAGCCTTTGATGAAAGCCTGGATTGAACCAGGGACCTTCAGATCTTCAGTCTGACGCTCTCCCAACTGAGCTATTTCAGCTACACAGGGCTATTCTGACCGTTTTCATTTGGAAACTAAAACCGGGAGCTCGCTCCGTGGAGCTTTGGCGACAAAGCTTTGGAGCCAGATAAAGGCCACAAAAATACAATAATTGACTGTTGTAGATGAGGAAGAAGGAAGAAGACTCGTGTGTTTTCATTAATGCAGTTTTTTTTAGATAATTCCTTTTTACCAGTGCACTTTCCAAACATGGGCTGTGTTTCCCTCTTGACAAACATCCACAATTCATAGTAGTCTTTGCTGAAACCCGGGATTGAACCAGGGACCTTCAGATCTTCAGTCTGAGCTATTTCAGCTAACAGGGCCAAAATGGCCGTTTTCATTTGGAAACTAAAACCGGGAGCTCGCTCCGTGGAGCTTAGGTGACAAAGCTTTTGAGCCAGATAAAGGCCACAAAAATGCAATAATTGACGGTTGTAGATGAGGAAGAAGCCTCGTGTGTTTTCATTAATGCAGTTTTTTTTAGATAATTCCTTTTTACCAGTTCTCTTTCCTACCAGGCTCATGTGTTTTCATTGAGAAAATTCCTTTTTACCAGTTCATTTTCCTACCAGCCTCGTTTGTTTTCATTGATCTAGGTTTTTTGAGATAATTTCTTTTTACCAGTTCACTTTCCAAACATGGGCTGTGTTTCCCTCTTGACAAACATCCACAATTCATAGTAGTCTTTGCCGAAACCCGGGATTGAACCAGGGACCTTCAGATCTTCAGTCTGATGCTCTCCCAACTGAGCTATTTCGGCTACACAGGGCTATTCTGACCGTTTTCATTTGGAAACTAAAACTGGGAGCTCGCTCCGTGGAGCTTTGGCGACAAAGCTGTGGAGCCAGATAAAGGCCACAAAAATGCAATAATTGACTGTTGTAGATGAGGAAAAAGCCTCGTGTGTTTTCATTAATGCAGCTTTTTTGAGATAATTCCTTTTTACCAGTTCACTTTCCTACCAGCCTCGTGTGTTTTCATTGAGATAATTCCTTTTTACCAGTTCACTTCCCTAAAATGGGCTGTTTTTCCCTCTCGACAAACATCCAAAATTCATAGTAGTCTTTGCCGAAACCCGGGATTGAACCAGGGACCTTCAGATCTTCAGTCTGAGCTATTTCGGCTACACAGGGCCAAAATGGCCGTTTTCATTTGAAAACTAAAATCGGGAGCTCGCTCCGTGGAGCTTTGGCGACAAAGCTGTGGAGCCAGATAAAGGCCACAAAAATAAAATGATTGACTGTTGTAGATGAGGAAGAAGCCTCGTGTGTTTTCAATAATGCAGTTTTTTTGAGATAATTCCTTTTTACCAGTTCACTTTCCAAACATGGGCTGTGTTTCCCTCTTGACAAACATCCACAATTCATAGTAGTCTTTGCCGAAACCCGGGATTGAACCAGGGACCTTCAGATCTTCAGTCTGACGCTCTCCCAACTGAGCTATTTCGGCTACACAGGGCTATTCTGACCGTTTTCATTTGGAAACTAAAACCGGGAGCTCGCTCCGTGGAGCTTTGGCGACAAAGCTTTGGAGCCAGATAAAGGCCACAAAAATACAATAATTGACTGTTGTAGATGAGGAAGAAGCCTCGTGTGTTTTCATTAATGCAGCTTTTTTTAGATAATTCCTTTTTACCAGTTCACTTCCCTAAAATGGGCTGTTTTTCCCTCTCGACAAACATTCATAGTAGTCTTTGCCGAAACCCGGGATTGAACCAGGGACCTTCAGATCTTCAGTCTGAGCTATTTCAGCTACACAGGGCCAAAATGGCCGTTTTCATTTGAAAACTAAAATCGGGAGCTCGCTCCGTGGAGCTTTGGCGACAAAGCTTTGGAGCCAGATAAAGGCCACAAAAATGCAATAATTGACTGTTGTAGATGAGGAAGAAGACTCGTGTGTTTTCATTAATGCAGCTTTTTTGAGATAATTCCTTTTTACCAGTTCACTTTCCTAACATGGGCTGTTGTTCCGTCTTGACAAACATCCACAATTCATAGTAGTCTTTGCTGAAACCCGGGATTGAACCAGGGACCTTAAGATCTTCAGTCTGAGCTATTTCAGCTACACAGGGCCAAAATGGCCGTTTTCATTTGGAAACTAAAACCGGGAGCTCGCTCCGTGGAGCTTAGGTGACAAAGCTTTGGAGCCAGATAAAGGCCACAAAAATGCAATAATTGACTGTTGTAGATGAGGAAGAAGCCTCGTGTGTGTTTTCATTTATGCAGCTTTTTTGAGATAATTCCTTTTTACCAGTTCTCTTTCCTACCAGGCTCATGTGTTTTCATTGAGAAAATTCCTTTTTACCAGTTCATTTTCCTACCAGCCTCGTTTGTTTTCATTGATCTAGGTTTTTTGAGATAATTTCTTTTTACCAGTTCACTTTCCAAACATGGGCTGTGTTTCCCTCTTGACAAACATCCACAATTCATAGTAGTCTTTGCCGAAACCCGGGATTGAACCAGGGACCTTCAGATCTTCAGTCTGAGCTATTTCAGCTACACAGGGCCAAAATGGCCGTTTTCATTTGAAAACTAAAATCGGGAGCTCGCTCCGTGGAGCTTTGGCGACAAAGCTGTGGAGCCAGATAAAGGCCACAAAAATGCAATAATTGACTGTTGTAGATGAGGAAGAAGACTCGTGTGTTTTCATTAATGCAGCTTTTTTGAGATAATTCCTTTTTACCAGTTCACTTTCCTAACATGGGCTGTTGTTCCGTCTTGACAAACGTCCACAATTCATAGTAGTCTTTGCTGAAACCCGGGATTGAACCAGGGACCTTAAGATCTTCAGTCTGAGCTATTTCAGCTACACAGGGCCAAAATGGCCGTTTTCATTTGGAAACTAAAACCGGGAGCTCGCTCCGTGGAGCTTAGGTGACAAAGCTTTGGAGCCAGATAAAGGCCACAAAAATGCAATAATTGACTGTTGTAGATGAGGAAGAAGCCTCGTGTGTGTTTTCATTTATGCAGCTTTTTTGAGATAATTCCTTTTTACCAGTTCACTTTCCTAACATTGGCTGTGTTTCCCTCTTGACAAACATCCACAATTCATAGTAGCCTTTGATGAAAGCCTGGATTGAACCAGGGACCTTCAGATCTTCAGTCTGACGCTCTCCCAACTGAGCTATTTCAGCTACACAGGGCTATTCTGACCGTTTTCATTTGGAAACTAAAACCGGGAGCTCGCTCCGTGGAGCTTTGGCGACAAAGCTTTGGAGCCAGATAAAGGCCACAAAAATACAATAATTGACTGTTGTAGATGAGGAAGAAGGAAGAAGACTCGTGTGTTTTCATTAATGCAGTTTTTTTTAGATAATTCCTTTTTACCAGTGCACTTTCCAAACATGGGCTGTGTTTCCCTCTTGACAAACATCCACAATTCATAGTAGTCTTTGCTGAAACCCGGGATTGAACCAGGGACCTTCAGATCTTCAGTCTGAGCTATTTCAGCTACACAGGGCCAAAATGGCCGTTTTCATTTGGAAACTAAAACCGGGAGCTCGCTCCGTGGAGCTTAGGTGACAAAGCTTTTGAGCCAGATAAAGGCCACAAAAATGCAATAATTGACGGTTGTAGATGAGGAAGAAGCCTCGTGTGTTTTCATTAATGCAGTTTTTTTTAGATAATTCCTTTTTACCAGTTCTCTTTCCTACCAGGCTCATGTGTTTTCATTGAGAAAATTCCTTTTTACCAGTTCATTTTCCTACCAGCCTCGTTTGTTTTCATTGATCTAGGTTTTTTGAGATAATTTCTTTTTACCAGTTCACTTTCCAAACATGGGCTGTGTTTCCCTCTTGACAAACATCCACAATTCATAGTAGTCTTTGCCGAAACCCGGGATTGAACCAGGGACCTTCAGATCTTCAGTCTGAGCTATTTCAGCTACACAGGGCCAAAATGGCCGTTTTCATTTGAAAACTAAAATCGGGAGCTCGCTCCGTGGAGCTTTGGCGACAAAGCTGTGGAGCCAGATAAAGGCCACAAAAATGCAATAATTGACTGTTGTAGATGAGGAAGAAGACTCGTGTGTTTTCATTAATGCAGCTTTTTTGAGATAATTCCTTTTTACCAGTTCACTTTCCTAACATGGGCTGTTGTTCCGTCTTGACAAACATCCACAATTCATAGTAGTCTTTGCTGAAACCCGGGATTGAACCAGGGACCTTAAGATCTTCAGTCTGAGCTATTTCAGCTACACAGGGCCAAAATGGCCGTTTTCATTTGGAAACTAAAACCGGGAGCTCGCTCCGTGGAGCTTAGGTGACAAAGCTTTGGAGCCAGATAAAGGCCACAAAAATGCAATAATTGACTGTTGTAGATGAGGAAGAAGCCTCGTGTGTGTTTTCATTTATGCAGCTTTTTTGAGATAATTCCTTTTTACCAGTTCACTTTCCTAACATTGGCTGTGTTTCCCTCTTGACAAACATCCACAATTCATAGTAGCCTTTGATGAAAGCCTGGATTGAACCAGGGACCTTCAGATCTTCAGTCTGACGCTCTCCCAACTGAGCTATTTCAGCTACACAGGGCTATTCTGACCGTTTTCATTTGGAAACTAAAACCGGGAGCTCGCTCCGTGGAGCTTTGGCGACAAAGCTTTGGAGCCAGATAAAGGCCACAAAAATGCAGTAATTGACTGTTGTAGATGAGGAAGAAGCCTCGTGTGTTTTCATTAATGCAGCTTTTTTGAGATAATTCCTTTTTACCAGTTCACTTCCCTAAAATGGGCTGTTTTTCCCTCTCGACAAACATCCAAAATTCATAGTAGTCTTTGCCGAAACCCGGGATTGAACCAGGGACCTTCAGATCTTCAGTCTGAGCTATTTCGGCTACACAGGGCCAAAATGGCCGTTTTCATTTGAAAACTAAAATCGGGAGCTCGCTCCGTGGAGCTTTGGCGACAAAGCTGTGGAGCCAGATAAAGGCCACAAAAATAAAATAATTGACTGTTGTAGATGAGGAAGAAGCCTCGTTTGTTTTCATTAATGCAGTTTTTTTTAGATAATTCCTTTTCACCAGTTCACTTTCCAAACATGGGCTGTGTTTCCTTCTTGACAAACATCCACAATTCATAGTAGTCTTTGCCGAAACCCTGGATTGAACCAGGGGCCTTCAGATCTTCAGTCTGACGCCCTCCCAACTGAGCTATTTCGGCTACACAGGGCTATTCTGACCGTTTTCATTTGGAAACTAAAACCGGGAGCTCGCTCCGTGGAGCTTTGGCGACAAAGCTGTGGAGCCAGATAAAGGCCACAAAAATGCAATAATTGACTGTTGTAGATGAGGAAAAAGCCTCTTGTGTTTTCATTAATGCAGTTTTTTTTAGATAATTCCTTTTTACCAGTTCACTTTCCTACCAGGCTCATGTGTTTTCAATGAGATAATTCCTTTTTATCAGTTCACTTTCCAAACATGGGCTGTGTTTCCCTCTTGACAAACATCCACAATTCATAGTAGTCTTTGCCGAAACCCTGGATTGAACGAGTGACCTTCAGATCTTCAGTCTGACGCTCTCTCAACTGAGCTATTTCGGCTACACAGGGCTAAACTGGCCGTTTTCATTTGGAAACTAAAACCGGAGCGCGCTCCTTGGAGCTTAGGCGACAAAGCTGTGATGCCAGATAAAGGCCACAAAAATGCAATAATTGACTGTTGTAGATGAGGAAGAAGCCTCGTGTGTTTTCATTAATGCAGGTTTTTTGAGATAATTCCTTTTTACCAGTGCACTTTCCTAACATGGGCTGTTGTTCCGTCTTGACAAACATCCACAATTCATAGTAGTCTTTGCTGAAACCCGGGATTGAACCAGGGACCTTAAGATCTTCAGTCTGAGCTATTTCAGCTACACAGGGCCAAAATGGCCGTTTTCATTTGGAAACTAAAACCGGGAGCTCGCTCCGTGGAGCTTAGGTGACAAAGCTTTGGAGCCAGATAAAGGCCACAAAAATGCAATAATTGACGGTTGTAGATGAGGAAGAAGCCTCGTGTGTTTTCATTGAGATAGTTCCTTTTTACCAGTTCACTTCCCTAAAATGGGCTGTTTTTCCCTCTCGACAAACATTCATAGTAGTCTTTGCCGAAACCCGGGATTGAACCAGGGACCTTCAGATCTTCAGTCTGAGCTATTTCAGCTACACAGGGCCAAAATGGCCGTTTTCATTTGAAAACTAAAATCGGGAGCTCGCTCCGTGGAGCTTTGGCGACAAAGCTGTGGAGCCAGATAAAGGCCACAAAAATAAAATGATTGACTGTTGTAGATGAGGAAGAAGCCTTGTGTGTTTTCAATAATGCAGTTTTTTTTAGATAATTCCTTTTTACCAGTTCACTTTCCAAACATGGGCTGTGTTTCCCTCTTGACAAACATCCACAATTCATAGTAGTCTTTGCCGAAACCCGGGATTGAACCAGGGACCTTAAGATCTTCAGTCTGAGCTATTTCAGCTACACAGGGCCAAAATGGCCGTTTTCATTTGGAAACTAAAACCGGGAGCTCGCTCCGTGGAGCTTAGGTGACAAAGCTTTGGAGCCAGATAAAGGCCACAAAAATACAATAATTGACTGTTGTAGATGAGGAAGAAGCCTCGTGTGTTTTCATTAATGCAGCTTTTTTTAGATAATTCCTTTTTACCAGTTCACTTTCCTACCAGCCTCGTGTGTTTTCATTGAGATAGTTCCTTTTTACCAGTTCACTTCCCTAAAATGGGCTGTTTTTCCCTCTCGACAAACATTCATAGTAGTCTTTGCCGAAACCCGGGATTGAACCAGGGACCTTCAGATCTTCAGTCTGAGCTATTTCAGCTACACAGGGCCAAAATGGCCGTTTTCATTTGAAAACTAAAATCGGGAGCTCGCTCCGTGGAGCTTTGGCGACAAAGCTGTGGAGCCAGATAAAGGCCACAAAAATGCAATAATTGACTGTTGTAGATGAGGAAGAAGACTCGTGTGTTTTCATTAATGCAGCTTTTTTGAGATAATTCCTTTTTACCAGTTCACTTTCCTAACATGGGCTGTTGTTCCGTCTTGACAAACATCCACAATTCATAGTAGTCTTTGCTGAAACCCGGGATTGAACCAGGGACCTTAAGATCTTCAGTCTGAGCTATTTCAGCTACACAGGGCCAAAATGGCCGTTTTCATTTGGAAACTAAAACCGGGAGCTCGCTCCGTGGAGCTTAGGTGACAAAGCTTTGGAGCCAGATAAAGGCCACAAAAATGCAATAATTGACGGTTGTAGATGAGGAAGAAGCCTCGTGTGTTTTCATTAATGCAGTTTTTTTTAGATAATTCCTTTTTACCAGTTCACTTTCCTACCAGCCTCGTGTGTTTTCATTGAGATAGTTCCTTTTTACCAGTTCACTTCCCTAAAATGGGCTGTTTTTCCCTCTCGACAAACATTCATAGTAGTCTTTGCCGAAACCCGGGATTGAACCAGGGACCTTAAGATCTTCAGTCTGAGCTATTTCAGCTACACAGGGCCAAAATGGCCGTTTTCATTTGGAAACTAAAACCGGGAGCTCGCTCCGTGGAGCTTAGGTGACAAAGCTTTTGAGCCAGATAAAGGCCACAAAAATGCAATAATTGACGGTTGTAGATGAGGAAAAAGCCTCGTGTGTTTTCATTAATGCAGCTTTTTTGAGATAATTCCTTTTTACCAGTTCACTTTCCTACCAGCCTCGTGTGTTTTCATTGAGATAATTCCTTTTTACCAGTTCACTTCCCTAAAATGGGCTGTTTTTCCCTCTCGACAAACATCCAAAATTCATAGTAGTCTTTGCCGAAACCCGGGATTGAACCAGGGACCTTCAGATCTTCAGTCTGAGCTATTTCGGCTACACAGGGCCAAAATGGCCGTTTTCATTTGAAAACTAAAATCGGGAGCTCGCTCCGTGGAGCTTTGGCGACAAAGCTGTGGAGCCAGATAAAGGCCACAAAAATAAAATGATTGACTGTTGTAGATGAGGAAGAAGCCTTGTGTGTTTTCAATAATGCAGTTTTTTTTAGATAATTCCTTTTTACCAGTTCACTTTCCAAACATGGGCTGTGTTTCCCTCTTGACAAACATCCACAATTCATAGTAGTCTTTGCCGAAACCCGGGATTGAACCAGGGACCTTCAGATCTTCAGTCTGACGCTCTCCCAACTGAGCTATTTCGGCTACACAGGGCTATTCTGACCGTTTTCATTTGGAAACTAAAACCGGGAGCTCGCTCTGTGGAGCTTTGGCGACAAAGCTTTGGAGCCAGATAAAGGCCACAAAAATACAATAATTGACTGTTGTAGATGAGGAAGAAGCCTCGTGTGTTTTCATTAATGCAGCTTTTTTTAGATAATTCCTTTTTACCAGTTCACTTCCCTAAAATGGGCTGTTTTTCCCTCTCGACAAACATTCATAGTAGTCTTTGCCGAAACCCGGGATTGAACCAGGGACCTTCAGATCTTCAGTCTGAGCTATTTCAGCTACACAGGGCCAAAATGGCCGTTTTCATTTGAAAACTAAAATCGGGAGCTCGCTTCGTGGAGCTTTGGCGACAAAGCTGTGGAGCCAGATAAAGGCCACAAAAATGCAATAATTGACTGTTGTAGATGAGGAAGAAGACTCGTGTGTTTTCATTAATGCAGCTTTTTTGAGATAATTCCTTTTTACCAGTTCACTTTCCTAACATGGGCTGTTGTTCCGTCTTGACAAACATCCACAATTCATAGTAGTCTTTGCTGAAACCCGGGATTGAACCAGGGACCTTAAGATCTTCAGTCTGAGCTATTTCAGCTACACAGGGCCAAAATGGCCGTTTTCATTTGGAAACTAAAACCGGGAGCTCGCTCCGTGGAGCTTAGGTGACAAAGCTTTGGAGCCAGATAAAGGCCACAAAAATGCAATAATTGACGGTTGTAGATGAGGAAGAAGCCTCGTGTGTTTTCATTAATGCAGTTTTTTTTAGATAATTCCTTTTTACCAGTTCACTTTCCTACCAGGCTCATCTGTTTTCAATGAGATAATTCCTTTTTATCAGTTCACTTTCCAAACATGGGCTGTGTTTCCCTCTTGACAAACATCCACAATTCATAGTAGTCTTTGCCGAAACCCGGGATTGAACCAGGGACCTTCAGATCTTCAGTCTGACGCCCTCCCAACTGAGCTATTTCGGCTACACAGGGCTATTCTGACCGTTTTCATTTGGAAACTAAAACTGGGAGCTCGCTCCGTGGAGCTTTGGCGACAAAGCTGTGGAGCCAGATAAAGGCCACAAAAATGCAATAATTGACTGTTGTAGATGAGGAAAAAGCCTCGTGTGTTTTCATTAATGCAGTTTTTTTCAGATAATTCCTTTTTACCAGTTCACTTTCCTACCAGGCTCATGTGTTTTCAATGAGATAATTCCTTTTTACCAGTTCACTTTCCTAACATGGGCTGTGTTTCCCTCTTGACAAACATCCACAATTCATAGTAGTCTTTGCCGAAACCCGGGATTGAACAAGGGACCTTAAGATCTTCAGTCTGACGCTCTCCCAACTGAGCTATTTCGGCTATACAGGGCTAAACTGGCCGTTTTCATTTGGAAACTAAAACCGGAGCACGCTCCTTGGAGCTTAGGCGACAAAGCTGTGGAGCCAGATAAAGGCCACAAAAATGCAATAATTGACTGTTGTAGATGAGGAAGAAGCCTCGTGTGTTTTCATTAATGCAGGTTTTTTGAGATAATTCCTTTTTACCAGTGCACTTTCCTAACATGGGCTGTTGTTCCCTCTTGACAAACATCCACAATGTTAAGACTACTATGAATTGTGGATGTTTGTCAAGAGGGAAAAACAGCCCATTTTAGGGAAGTGAACTGGTAAAAAGGAATTATCTCAATGAAAACACACGAGGCTGGTAGGAAAGTGAACTGGTAAAAAGGAATTATCTAAAAAAAGCTGCATTAATGAAAACACACGAGGCTTCTTCCTCATCTACAACAGTCAATTATTTTATTTTTGTGGCCTTTATCTGGCTCCACAGCTTTGTCGCCTAAGCTCTACGGAGCGAGCTCCCAGTTTTAGTTTCCAAATGAAAACGGTCAGAATAGCCCTGTGTAGCCGAAATAGCTCAGTTAGGAGAGCGTCAGACTGAAGATCTGAAGGTCACTCGTTCAATCCAGGGTTTCGGCAAAGACTACTATGAATTGTGGATGTTTGTCACGAGGGAACAACAGCCCATGTTAGGAAAGTGCACTGGTAAAAAGGAATTATCTCAAAAAACCTGCATTAATGAAAACACAGTTTGGGATCATGTAACTACACTTGCTACATGAGATATGCCTTTTATTTTTACATTTTAGATCTGTTCATATCTTTTATTAATTTTTATATGTAAATATTGGCATTTTTGCTCAATAGCTTCCAGGTCATGTGATCAATTGACTCCAAATCAGTGTGAGGTCATGTAACTACACTTGCTACATGAGATACACCTTTTATTTTTATATTTTAGATCTGTTCATATTTTTTTATTTTAATATATATTTTTTGGGGCTTTTTATGCCTTTAATGATAGGACAATTGGAGAGAGACAGGAAGCAGAGAGAGGGGGAAGACACGCAGCAAAGGGCCACTCGGTGCGGGACTCGAACCAGGGCCAGCTGCAGCGAGGACTGTAGCCTCTGTACATGGGGCGGCTGCTTAACCCACTACGCCACTGACCGCCCCGAGATCTGTTCATATTTTTAATGAATTTTTATATGTAAATATTAGCAGTTTTGCTCAATAGCTTCCAGGTCATGTGATCAATTGACTCCAAATCAGTGTGGGGTCATGTAACTACACTTGCTGCATGAGATACACCTTTTATTTTTACAATTTAGATCTGTTCATGATTTTTTATTAATTTTTATATGTAAATATTAGCATTTTTGCTCAATAGCTTCCAGGTCATGTGATCAATTGACTCCAAATCAGTGTGGGGTCATGTAACTACACTTGCTACATGAGATACACCTTTTATTTTTACAATTCAGTTCTGTCCATAATTTTCAATAACTTTATACACAGTCGCTCATCTCTGCTTTAAATATATATATTTTTTCCTTTTTATTTTATTTTGAAAACAGGAAGTTGGAACACGCTGCAGTCGTCCTCTCCGTGTGTTTACTGTAAAGTCTGCAATACGGGTGCACTTGAAATGTTGGAGTGGCTTGCTTGCGAATGTCTGTCGAATATCCAACTTAAAACTAACTTCACCTAAGTGGTGTGCCCTTTGGGGCCGTCAAAAAATATTTACCAGCTGTATGTCTAATATCAAAGAATTTAGTATGTTTATAGCTAATTGCAATAGCAAATTGCACCAATTCAACCTCACCTGAGGTTGTGTTACTTGTGTCATCCGACTTCATCTCTATGGTCATAAATGAGCTGATCCGAATGAGCCGATTACTGCTTTGTGCACAGTCATCCCACCAACCTATACGTGTGAGGATTTGCTGACTCTGGACAGGCAAATGTCCCCATCTTTCACTTTTCTATGTGTCTGATTGTATTGTTGTGTCCAGCGGATGGTTCTAGCGCATATACCGAGCAGGTTAAGCTAAGAAGCAGGAGGAATGGGCGGGTGAGCGGGGTGTAATAAGTGGAATTTCGCTAAGAGGATTAGTGCAGCCGTCAGCTCCCAGTCTGGCTCATCAAGGATGCCCGGTTTGCCGTGACAAGCAATGCAATAACTGACCGGAAAACCGGGCGAGGAAAGGGGTCACACCTGGACTGCAATGGCATTCTCGGTGCGTTTTAAAGATGCAAGAAATGTGTTCAGATAGCTGCAACCTTCCAGGATGACCTGTGGTAATTATCACCTGTTGGGAGCGCGCGGGAATCCGTTACTGGGTGTGCATTTAGTACCAGAAAGCGGTTTACTGGCGGGCAGTTCTTGACATGAAGACGAGACCTGCTGGGATCGGCAGCGTCAATGCCGACTGGATGGGCTCTCTCCCCTCCAAGCTCAGTGCCATGCCCCTCAAACACCTCGCCGTGCCAGGTGAGCCAAGCGCCCTGAAAAATGTTTGGTTGCACTGCAGAACTTTGGAGGGATGGACAACAAAGTTAGGCTATTAGTCTGAAAGGAAAAGGATTATAACGTTGTCTTGTTGTGAATGATAAGATATGACCGCAGTGAAGAGTCAAGATGGGTGCATTGGATACGCTTTCTAGGTGCATGAAGGTTCACTACAGATACAGGGAGTATTTACACAGCTATATGAAAAGACTTATACTGTCTTTCCTGTGTCTCACCTTCATCCAATTTGTCTTGTTTATTCGTTAGTCAATTAAGATTGTCCATCAGCATCAGCACAAGAAGCTCTATCTCTGTCCTCTAGGCTCTCATGACTCTTTCACTTTCTGGGTGGATGTGCGTGCTCCTGTGGGCCCTGACCAGAAGGTTTATGTGAAGTACCTGGCCACCATGTTCAGTGTCTTGGCCAAGAAAGTCATGGTGAAGTGGTCCATGACACAGGTACTGCTCTCAAATGACAGAAACGATACATTTGGAGAGTCTTTCAGTGTGCGGATTGTACAGGGTAGATTGTGATGGGCTTTTTTGAATGTTTGTTTTTGCAACAGTCATATTTATTTGTATGGTTTTGCGCTCACTTGTGACATTATGTAATACGATGTGTACTCGTAGAACCTGACTTTTAAGGAGCAACTAGATGCAGGGATTCGTTACTTTGATCTCAGGGTGTCCTCTAAACCAGGTGAACCTGGAAATGAGATCTACTTCATCCACGGCCTCTTTGGACACAAGGTGAGTGGAGAAATATTCACTTACTTTTAGCACCTAATTAAATATCATTGCTACTATAATGCCTGTTTCCCACTTCCAGTGTTTTGCAACTAACTCAGGTATTCTGATAATCCTGAAATATTTATGCTCAGTTTAGATTTCTTCCCGATGTTTTTTCCCAGTGTGTGTTCTTTTTCTTAGTTGTAAGTGCAACAACAGAAGTGACCCAGAGCAGGGATCAAAGGATGTGCGCTTAGTTGTAAATATCCCTCCTCTAAAATGGGTCATTCTAAAGTCCCTGTTCTCTGTTTGGATGTGTGCCAGAGGATGGGCATGTGGTTGTAAAATTTAACACAAGAAAATATACGGGTTTGGCTGGTGGTAGGGACAGTAACATACACGCTCTTAAGAGTCTGTGCACTTGAAATTTTTCTCCATTTATATTTGTTTCACGCGACAAGGTGGTGGAATTTTGTATTCCAGCCCTCACCACTCAGTTTAAGGTTAACTTTAGGTGCTGAAACCGTGACCAAACAAGTTGTTGCATTTCCAACCTCTCTCCTATTTCCCTCCAAAGGTGCAGGACGGCCTTTTAGAAATCAATTCCTTTCTAGACAGACACAAGAAAGAGGTGAGAAGCACATTTAATATATGTTTTTAAAGGTGGATAGATGTAGTCAGACTACTAACTGATTTGATTCTTCATTCAGATCGTGTTTTTGGACTTCAATCATTACTATGCAATGGAGACACAGCACCACGTGTACCTCATCACCATGCTCCAGGAAGTGTTTGGCAGTAAGCTGTGCAACAACTGCACCGTAGAGAACATCACTCTGGATTACCTCTGGGAGAAGAAATACCAGGTGACTTTTCCGATGCAGCAGTGGAGCATTTTGAAGCGAATATATGTTCCCACAACCCAAATCTCACAAGAATGAATATCTGCGTGCACCTGTATATAAATGCATGAAAACCTCTGTGGCATAAGTGTGCATACAACACATGTACAAAGTAAAATAGGTACGTAGGTATGCATGTGGTAAAAGCTCAATAAATTCCAGGTAATCCCTGCCACTTGTGACTTTCCTGGGCAGGAATTAGTGGTGAGTATCATCCCATTAGCACTTGTTCCACCGTCCAGCTCGACTTTCCCTTTTCTTTGAGTTCAGCTTTTGTCTTTCTATCTTTCATTGTCATTTCTTATAATTCCATAATTCTTCAGTCTCTCACACACATTAATGATTCATGTCTTTCTTAGAAATACCTTTTTAAGGTAGCTCAGCAACTGTTTGTGTGCCCGAACACGCACGTCTGTGCCCGCTTTGCATATTTACACCAAAATAAAAGAGTTATAGAGTTAATTCAACCAAAATATCCAAAACCATGCACATGCACTTTTAAAGTGCATGTGAACATGTTAGTCCGACTGAAATCATATGAATTCAGGGCTCACACACCCAAAAACTTTGACTGTGGATTGAATCACCCAAGAATTTATGTTTTTGTTATACCTAAAGCATTATGTTTAAATGTTCTTTTTTGTTGTTGTTGTTTAAATACAGGTGCTTGCTAATACAAGCCGATTAGATCCTTTCCCGTTGCCAGTAGTAACACGTTCATCCTCAGTGATTTGTGGGCTACAGTACTATATGTATTCAGAATAGGCCCAGAAACTTCCACTTCACAAAGGATAAGCCTGTATCTGCAAAGTAAAGGGATGGCTGTTTTCTACAGGCCGTGTTGGAACAACAATTTCTGATAAACACATCTTTCATTGAAAATTCCACTAATTCATTATTTTTGACTGGACTGTGGACGTCAGCCCCGCACAGCTGGACTCAGAAAGAGAGCGTAGCACGCTGGAAAGGAAGAGCATAGACAGGGTAAAGGAAGAAGCAGCTGCAGGGGGCAGCAGTTCTCTTTAAGTTGAATTTGTATCTACTCCACTTCATGGACTTATTAGGATTTATAAAGTTGAATGATGTGGTACCAAGCCAAAGAGTTGGTGATAAAAATATCACGTTCTCATCAAGTTGGTATTGAAGGAACTCCGGTAAAGAAAGTTGTATCCTGACAGCCTGCCCTGGATCAGTGCAGTTTCCCAGCATAAGCTGCCAAAATTAACTGAGGTTTAACTATGTTGAACTTGCAAAGCGAACCAACAGAAAATAAGAAAGACTTTTGAAAGTAAGCTTGGCTTATTAGGCAAACTTGCTCTTCAAGAAAGGTCCTACGGGTTACACCATGTGCTGCTTCCTGTTTGTATGCTAGATGTGTGGGTATTTTGTATTTTCATTGTAAACTAAGCTCAAGCTCAACTTGCCTGTAGCTCTCAAACTCCTGGCTTCAGCACATCATATGAAATGTTGTTCTCTTTGCAGGTCATTGTGTTCTACCATCATCCTTCATCCCAAGGTATCAATGCTATGTGGCCTGGCAATAAGATCCCTGCTCCCTGGGCAAACACCACTGAGCCCAACAAGCTTATACAGGTAAAAAAGACAACACTCTAACCTTTTCTGGGCTCAAGCGCTTCCTAGAACGGTATTCCCGTTCCTACAGTTCCAGGAAAAACATCTCAAGCGAAAGCAGATCACGCAGGAAGCCAAGGACCCAGAGCATATAAATTATTCTAACAAATCATGACTAAAGAAGAAGAAATGTAATGTTTTGCCATGAAAAGTCAAAGTCATGACATAATCCGGTAAAAAAAAAAGTTGTGGAGAGACCAGAAGTAGGCAGGAAGGAAACTTCACTTTAACTTTCCCAGAGTTGAAGTTGTTCTATACAGAGGAATGGGCTCCAGTTCCTCCAGTCTAGTGATAAGGACTGACAACAGTTACCCGAAAATGTTTGTCTTCAGTGTTCTCTGCTCAAAGGAATCACACCAGATAATGTAAGCAAGGATTAGCATACGTTTCCACCCTTAGAGACGTGTTAGATTGAATTTTTCCCAATAAACTGTTGGCAAAGTATAATATTTTTTTTCTTACTGTTTTATTGGGTTCTTGGTCTCTTTTTTGATCTTGCTTCAGGGAAATTTAACATCTTAGAATTCTCTAGTTTAGCATTACGTTATAGGTTCAAACAAAGGAAAAAAATAGAAGTTCATTCCCTTTTTCCATTTTCTTCTCCAGGCTTTCTTCATCCTCAGCTACCCTGTCCTCCTTCAATTCTTCCTCCCTTTTATGTGCCCCCTTATCCCTTATAGCTCCATTCTCTGTTGACCCCCTCCCAAAGAAAAAGGTGCCCTCCCCTCACATTCGCACAAGATTCTTTCATAACAGTCTCAACCAAATGTCTGAGGTTTAAGTGCTCTTTCAACAAGACTTCTTTGTTTCAACTCTCTCTCTCGTCTAGTTCCTTGAAACTACATTGAAAGAAAGAGCCAAGCAAGGATCCTTCCATGTTACACAGGCCATCCTCACACCCACCGTCAACACTGTGGCCAAGGGGCTGGTCTGGGGGCTACGCAACTACCTGGTAGAGAGGTCAGGAGTTGTTAGGACTTGATTTGTGTGGGGTGGGGCTAGAGTGGTTTGTGAAATTTAGTGCGATAAAAATAGCAGTTAATTTTGAGACTCGATTTAAAAATCTCATGGGTTTTCTTTGTTTGAAGGGATTCTATTCATTGTAGTGTGTGTCCAGTAGAGGGCAGTACAGTAAAATGTGCTAATGGCTTTCACACTTCAAAGTGGCTCTGCACATGCCCTTAAAAGACTGGGTGATGAGGAAATTACAACAACACTGAAGACCACAGTGTAAGAAATATTGTAATTGTTCCACCACTTGAACGTTTTTGTTAAATCATATAATCACTCAACACTCGCATTGTAATTATTATATTACATGTAGTTATTATATGTAGCACAGTATTAAGTAGCAGTAGCGGTGAGGAGTTGGGATAATCTTTCTTCTTTTAAACTGTTTCATGCCTGCATTTATTATCTTGTATCACATCGCTGGTTTATTTGACTATGGATCAGGTATAATCCAAACATTAAAAATGAGTGCATGTCAAGCTCTTTTTTTCCCCTAAACAAGCACTGAATTACTTGCGCAAACTTTTGCAGTGATTTGGGTTGTTGACCTTAGATAGAAGTTGACATGATGGTGGAAATCTTTACCCAGAGAACATATTCGCCATGCCCTTCCATCTGAGAAAACCAGTCACCAATGAGGTATGAAATTCCTAAAAACGGATGCCTCGGCGAGACAGGAGGTGGCCCAATTTGGCACTTCCAAGGAAACAGAATTGTTTATCACGAGTGTATAAACAGTCTCACTTCCAGGTTTTGTTCTGCTGGTGGCTGACACATAGTGGAGAATTCAGAAGTGATACAGCCACAGTGTCCCCGTGTGTGCCAGCTAAGAACCAAAAATAAAAAAAATCACGAAAGCCCTTATCGCCATTTGTATCATATTTGATACATGGGTTTTTGAGACCTCTACATCCTCACTGTGATTTTTTTCCACCTGAAAAACCGAATGTATTCAATCAGATACATGCAATGATCAGATCATCCACCAGGGTCCAGTTATACATGCACCTGAGGTTCTTCACTTGGGACATCCAAAATGGCAGCTGTCAGTCAGTCACCCACATCAATTTTCACATGAACATTTTGGAAATTTTTAAAAAGTTAAGGTAAGAAAAACCTAAATTTTTTTACTGAAACTTCAATAGAAACAGTTACAGCATTGATGCAATCTAAAACTACCTCATATTTCATAACTTATTTTATAGTAAAACCGTGTTGAAAATGTGTGTATCAAAATAGATACAGCAGGTATATAAAGTAATTTATTTGAAAATCTGTCAATCGTCATTTTATTGCATTTCATACATTATGCATTCCATAAAGAAACATACAGTCTATTTATTATTTAAGAACATTATTTAAAGTTTTAAATGACATAATTAGGTTTATTTAGAGTAGAAATTCATAATTTATATTGTATTTTTGTGAGAAAGGATCGCATTGATCATTTCCCAACATGGGAAACCTGGCAGAGATGCAAGCACTGCACAGGCAATCACTTCTCCCATGTCTACTGTGACAAATGCAAGGTCCATCTGTGCCTGAACAAGGAAAGAAATTGTTTTCATGCCTACCATTACACTAAATAGAGGCTGTGAACTAAAAAAAATTAACCAAAGAACTGAAACGTCGGCTTAATTGTTGGGTTTTTCGTTGCTGCGTGATGAAAAAGTTATTTTCTATGTTTACTTTTTTATGTAATGAAGTTTAATGGGGTACAACATGTTTGTTGTATACGCTTTTGATTGTTTAAAAAAGAAAAAACTGAGCATTAAATTTCACAAAAAGACCTTATGTATCAAAAGTGATACAAAGTAAAAATCATATATGCAAATGTTTTTATTTTTTTATTTTTTGTCAGAAGGTCTAATAAAGAGTCAATTTTCAAAGAATCAGAATTTTCAGGCAATTATTTCATGGTTCAGGCTTTACAGGGTTAAGAATCAAATGGCCAAACTTTACTTTATCAAAAATTGCCGTAACCATTTGCTCTGTGATCCAAACTTTTGTCTGTCATGTTTTCAGAAATCTGCCAACCATCATGTCTTGGGTGCAGACTCAAAAGCCAGGCGTGGACGGAGTCAACATCATCACCTCTGACTTTGTGGAACTCACTGACTTTGCCAACATTGTCATCAAACTCAATAACCTGCTGCTGTCTGAGCAGGACCACAAAACGAGATGACACATGCCCCACATGCCAGTGGTGTATGAAGGCAGATTTGTTTTCTCCCATGTTGGTCAAATTGAATGTTAATAATAATGTATCATAGTAGACGACTTAATCAGATTTATCAGAGGATTTCTTTTTTTAATATTGTTCACAAGCAGCTTTTCAGCCTCTGATAGAACTTCATAGTCTCACTCAAGGACAATCAAATTAAGAGTCGGGGACCTCTGACATTGTAAAGCCTTTATATCTTAATGGAACAGGTCATCAGGTTTGGTTGTGGAAAGTCCTCACATTCCCAATGTTATCAATAAAGTCGGAGAGAATTAAAGAAGCCAGAGCTCAGATTAGAGAGAAGCAGGAATGCCCAACATCTTTTTTTAAATCTTCTAATCTTTTTTTCTATCCACAGAAAGTAGAACAGATCTTGTCTCACCCCAGCTCTGGCTGGCTTGTAGGGAACTATGAGAACTGACTGCTACACAGATCATCCAATTCAAAACCATTGTACATGTTACCTGGATTTTTATATTCCTGGGAAACGGGAGCACATCTTAAAATGGGGTATTGAGGTGTTTAAGGAGTCCAGATGGAAAGTTCAGTGTATTGATATCAAGAAATTGGAAGAAGTTCTTTAACACGCATTTTTATTCCAAAATCAGGAAGTCCATGACATAAAAAATGCTCAACAAGATGGCTCGAGCACATGAAAAACAAGGGACTATTATTACTTGGCTCGTGGGCTAAAGTTAGTTGTTTAAATGTGCCCTCTTTCTGGAGTAATGAAATGAAGATGGGGGAAATGCGCATGCTGCAGTTTTTCTGGTTAGTTTTGTATCTTCAGTATGTTAAACAAAGTCATGTGTAGGGAGAGAGGAGCCCTCTGTGCCAGCAGTGTCTCAACTCTTAAGGCATCTGACAAGAGCTGCGGACAGCGGCACCGTCGGGGAGGGGGGATTTCCGAGGAAAAGCCAAATATGTGTGGAACTTGTGCCACATTTCCCATGAAACATGCACTGATTCAAATAAACAGCGAAGATTTTTATTTTTTTTTATTATATAGTTTGTTTGTTTGCTTGGATGCAGAAATAGAAACAATGCCATTTCAGAGGAAAGTTGTGAAATGATGTATAGAAGTGCCAGAATATGTGTCTATGTACAGTGTATTACAAGCCCACATCGGGCTCCATAAGGCGGAACATGCATACGTAATGAGGAAATTGTGTTTTGTATGTGTTTTTTAGTATTTATGTGCATCAGGATGTGTGAGTGTTTGTGCCTTGCAGGCTCGGTGATTACTATGTATGACATAGACAGTAGTGCCGTGGCAGTTGCCGTACATTCCTACGGTCAGGGTAAGGGGAAGAGTAGGGTAGCAAAGTAAAAGAATTTTTAAAAAGCAGGGGAAAGTGATTCAAAAAACACAGAGGGAGAAGGCAATGAAAGACAAAAACTGAAAAAAAGAACTACAGCTTTCTTTTTAGTGTTGAACAATCGTAAGACCAAAAGGGAAAAAGTCGGTCTGAATTAAGCTTAATATCAGCCAGATGAGGCATTTTCCTGAGGCAGCAGCAGAACCTTAAAGCAAAATAAAATGTTTCCTTTTCATATAGCTTTGCCTTTCTTTGTCGCTCCTTGACTCACTTGTGTGAAAATGCCTGCCGTATCCAGGCCACATTGTTGACAAGGTTGAGTGTGGTCACCAAGCACTATATGGCCCGCACAGACACAAGCAAAGGCACTTTAATTGTGGAGTAATTACACATACCATGGCAGGCAAGTGGGAGAGCAGAGAGCAGCAGATTGGACTGAGAGCATTCCTCTGTTGTTTGGATTGGTCCTCTCTTTCTGTCCCTGTGTCACACTTCACTGTATCCCAGTGGGCTTCCCAGGTTTCAGAGGAGAAGTTGACATCTCAAGCAAGATGTTTCAGAATGACTCAGTATAGACCTAAAGTAATAAAGCTGCTTTAACGTTAAGTTAATTTGCAAATGTTTTCCAGCCCACACTGGCATCACAGTGTTGCCCCTGTTGGATACCGCAGTCAAAGATTTGTTACTATCTCCCACTGAGGTGGTTTGGTTCAACATTTAAATGCCCTCTTCATCTCCACAACGAGTTACTAACACTCCAGTGGGAGCATTTTGCCACATAAATCATTAGCAGACGATCATAGCCAAATGTGGTGAAGTTTGTTGGCATTTTAGTCACTGAAATATGGTAAAATTCTTTGCTAGTGTCTTAGTTCACTTGAATATATTCAACTTTTCTAAGAGAACCGTTTATCTCAACCAGAGATCGTGGTTTAACGTTAAACAGATGAGTGTACTGGGTTTCAGTTTGGTTAATCTTTGCTATTTCCATTACGTGACGTCACCTACAAAAACCAACTGGGTTACTAACATGTAACACAAATAGATGTGCTGTTGTTTCCCTTCAGATTGTGATGGCTATTGTATTTACACAACTATAAGAACAAATGATTGCTCTTATTCTGCGTGAATAATGTGTAAGTAAATAAAGAGGCAGACTGGACAAACAGGGACTGCAGCAGGCCACTGCAAACTGGTGGAAATTCACTTCATGCTTTATCTGTAAGCAGCAATCGAAGAGTCACTTTCATTCAATTATGTGCCTTTAAGGTGTTATTGAAAGCATGTGGACTGCATAGACAACCCAATCCTTAAAGATGATACTCAATTCAACTCAGATTGAATGAGCCATCAAATTACTATTGGTAATATGCCGTTTAGTAGACATCACAGACTGGAACAATTCTGAGTTTGAAAGAAAAGGAATATTCCAAACTCATAATAGCTATTAAAAAAGCTAAGATGGAGGATTTGTTAAAATGAAACTGAGCTCTATGGAGGCAGGTTCCTCTAAAACAGAGAGGAATACCTTTCCCAAAAATCTCTAGAGCTCCTGCTCAGCCTTCAGGGGTCTCGTGAGAATTGTGGAATTCTTTTGGGAATGCCGTCAGACATTCTGCGGCCCTCTCAAGCCCACACGCTCCAGGATGACGTCATGGAGAAAGCTTGGCAGCTCTCTCTGCTTGCAAGCACCCATGGAGACATAATCGTGTAATAGCTTCTGGAAACACTTGACAAGAAAGAAAGTTAAAAGTAGCTGCTAGACAATTTTCAAGCAGTATTATCCTGGTAGCATTTAGCTTAGTATCTTTCTCTTTACAAGACTTTCCAAGCGTGGTTAAGTAAATAAAACATCAAGACTGTAAATGAGCATGAAGCCCCTGTGACATGTGGCTGCTAATACTGAGAACACACGCTGCCAGGTTTATGAACCCCATGTAATTAGAGGATTCACACATCGAGGGATAAGAGTAAACTCAACAAATTTGATTGTGGGTTCAAAAGCTTTATAGATTTTTTTTTTTTAATACAAAAAATACACCTACACATACCAGGTATCACTGATTTCTTAGAAGCAGTGGAGAAAGTTGAGCAGGGCTTGGTGCTCGCTCTCTTCCTGTTTACCCCTAAAGGGATCCGCTCGGTGCCTGAGAGATAAGATAGCCCTGCTCCAATGGAAAATCATGTCTGCATGTGTGTGTGTCTGCAGGCAGACTTTTCTTGACCTCCTTATTCAGAACCAGAGGACCATTTTCTAGGCCTACATTAACGTTTTATTGACCATAAGAACACCTCGTGTGTTACATCGTAGTTGGTGTGTGCCAACCTGAACAAAAATCAGCTTGACTCGGGTTTTGTTGTGGTTCTGCGTAAATCTTGTTGTTTGCTTTACCTAACAGCTGTTTATAGCTGCGAAGAACCCAGAGAACTCTGCCAAATAAAAGTGCCCGCATCTGATACAGGGTTGATGGCATTTACTCGTGCCTCGTGGTGTCTTCAGAATGATGCATGACTGGACATGTAGCAGAGATTTTTCATAAGGTGCACACAAATCACGCAAAGAGCCGCTTACCGCTGCTGACAGACGAATAGAGTATATGTAAATATGTTGATGATACCTGGCCCTTCTTGTCATGAGGGAGATTCATTTTTGGATCTGTGTTACACCTGCATTCCTGAGGTATGCCACGGGTTTGGTTGGACAAAACTGACTGAATTGAAAGGTGCATAAGTGTTGCTTGGTTGAAGAATGCATACCCCATCAAATTTATCGTCAAGTTTAAATCATTGCAAAATAAAGCCTCGTATTGATAGATTTTCTCAACTTTTGGGCTACATATATGGTGTTTTATGTATGATCTGCTGAGGAATCAGACGTGTGCCTATCCAAAGAAATGAGGGTCACGTTGAGGATTACACTTCAATGTCCTTCACAGACATTTGCATCACGTTCAAAATCTCACTTCAAAAAGTATGAGGAAAGGGCCTACTTTTTCATAAAACACTCCGCACAGTGGCTTTTTGTTTCCGCTACTTTAATTAATTACAGCACCCAATCACACTTTTATACATAAGGAGGTTAAAAGATACAAATGAAAAAGATAAAGACTTTTTTCTCAACATAAATCAATTTAGATTTGTTGGTGTAGTGGTTAAAGCAAAGTGTAAGGGACAAAATGAAGGTATAGAGTATTTAAAGTCGCTAAAGAAAGTTACTGGTCTGGCAAAATGATAATCAAGATTAAGATGAAAAATCAGATTAATTGTCATGTACACACTGTATGAAATACACCAAATTTCTCCTCCGCTTTTAACCCATCCAGGTTGGCACCTGTTGAACACACACATGCACAGGTTCACACACTCATAGAGACAGATGCCATACACTGGAGCGGTGGGCAGCCATTCACAGCGCCCGGGGAGCATGGGGGTACGGTGCTTTGCTGAAGGGCACCTCGGCCGTGGCAAGGAGGTGGATTTAGTAATCTGAGAGGCTGGCAGTGGGAAATGAGCAGCTGCCTATTCACTCAGATGAGGTTCAGATAACTTGTACATCCAACCTACCCCGTCGGGGGGGGGGGGGGGGGGGGGGGGGGGGGGGTCAGGTACAGACTAATACTACATTGGAGTACTTGTACAGTAAGACACCTCACACGGCCTCTGATGGCTTCTCAAGCCTCAGCCACAACCCGGTTGTTGTCTAGGTTTAACTGCATAGATTAAATAGATAGTTGGCTTCTCTCATCCCACCTCTGGACACGTTTTCAAAAAATCCAAAGGGTCCCACTCCTGGTCAGAATACACTGCCCTGATTGGCTCCTGGAATAGGAGCTGCAAGGAATGACCACACTGTGCTGGTATTTAAGGATTCGTAACTTGTGAGCATGAGTACATTTGGGTAATGATCTAAGATTTATGGAACGCCTTGAAAAGGCCTTCTAATCGGTTGTCTTATCATTTTTATGGTGATACGGGACTTTATGTACTAAGACAGACCTTTCCATTTCTAAAAAAAAGAAAGAAAAAATGACAGTTTTGTCTCAGGAGAAATTACGCTTCCATGCTTTGGTTTTATTAATTCCATTTTCACATTCCTACTGCCTGCTGCACGATCTGCGATCTTATCAGTCTGAATCACACACGCGCTCTGTACATACATCATGAGGGCTGGATTATGTCCTGTGAAGGAGGACTTGACGGCATGCTTGTTGTAATATCATTAGCTAAACATTCTTCTTGAGGTTTCTTATCTTCAGCTGCCCTGTAAGTAAAGAATGGTCTCTCTCTCTCCCTCTCTTTGTCAGTCTAAAAGCTTTTCTCTTTGAACCTTTTAGGATGAGGGTTCAAGTGTAGGTCTGTTAACACCTGCACATTACGCTCTGTGTGGGTGAGAGAGCGTAAGGAGGAGATGGAGAGACTCCCTCCCCTTGTTCCCAGTCCAACTCTGCTTCCAGCTGTTGCTGCATTCCTCTACACGTCGCAATTGGCTGAGGCCGCCGGCTTTTTTTCCCTTTAAACTTCTGTGTATGTTTGGAGCGTGTGGTGTGTGTGTGTGAATGTGACACGGGATTAAAAGTCTTTCCTGGACAGTTGTTCTTGGGCGACCGATGTGTACGCAGGAATTGTAATCTGGACAAGAAGGAGTCGTGGCGCAATATTTGGGGGCGACATTCTCGATCCTGGACTGATTGGGTCCTCTCTCCTGCGCGATGACAGAAGTGGCCAGTCCCGTTTCACTGATGGTAAGCACGTTTGTTCATGGAAAAAACAAACAAACAAACTTAATTTTTATTATGCAAAGGTTGGATGGGAGGAAGTTTGCCCATTGCAGTTCACTGTAGTCAAGCCCACTGTAGCGTGTAGCGCTTGTTTGAGCTGCAACTTTATCCGGCTTTTGTTAAAAGCTTTTGTTCTTAGCACACCAAACAGAGAAAGTTTTGTTCGTTTTTCTGGGCTTCAGAATGAGGCTCAGAATGTAGGTCTGTCGCGCGCAGATACAGCCAATAGTCAGATATATGATGTCCTCCAAGGTGACATTTTTCTCTTTTTCTCCTGATGTATGGGTTACTAATGCCACAGAAAAAAGAGCCGAGGTAGAAAAGGAAATCAGTTTGATTTTTTTCTGAAACTGAATGGTATGACTGTGTTTGGGGAAAAAAAAATAGCATCTTATCTGCCTGTCAGTTCACAGTACGAAAGCATGCTTACTGGACCTAACTTGGAAGTCTAAATATTTTGAAAAATTTACAAATTTTTTTTAAAGATTTTTTTTTTGTATGGACAACAGCATATTGTGTGAGTGTGTACAAGGGCATCCAATAAGCCTGTGTATATCCAAACAGACCTGCTACCTGATAATGTGAAGGTGGTGCTGTCCTTTTATGTGGAAAGAAGTTTGATATTCTGCAGCTTATCGCTGTGGATTTTTATGTGACAGATTTGTTATTTGGTTACACCCAAATGGATCTTTGTCTTTAGTATCCTTAGATGTAGTGGCACCTTTAAAGAAAAGCAAAAAGTTACCATACAGGAGAAACTTTGGGTCAAAACTGTTTAGAAGCAATAACAAGAAAGTAAGCTAAGCCAAAGCATTTGATCAACTTGGCGCTGGTGGTAATGTGGAAACCAGGAGGATAGTTCTCTGTCGTGGGGAAAACTGTTATTGGTTATTTAAACATCACTCTGAATACATCTTGTACATGATTTACTTTCAGCTGTGCAGACTTCGTATTGTTTACTTTATGTGTTTAGAGTATACAGTCAGTTAGTTTGAAGAGATAACAGGTGGGAGCTTAGTGCATAGATGTGCTGTTTATGTGACGTTCAAAAGTGGCCTGCTAAAAACACACATTTTTGGGGATTGATTCATGTAAATGTGAGATGTCAATAACTCCTTTGATTGTCATTAGACTAATGTTATCTTTAGAGGCCAGTTTTCCGACTGGAAATATTTCCTGTCTCCTGTGAGTCTTTTGATTCTTAACCAGGTGTCATTTCTCTGTCTTCTGCCTCACCGACATAGTCGTTTTTAAAAAATATATATATTTCAAAGTTGAGGTCATAGTACACTACGCCTCATGAGCTGCATTACAAATACAGTCTGTCCTTCCTTGTCTCTTGGTCATATCCGGTCCCTCGGAAACCAAACATCACTTGATCCCATCCATATGGCAGTCAAAGTAATCTGGGCTTTTCCGCAGGCACACACACCCTTAATAGAAATTCAAGTCAGATTTCCTCCACCTTTGAGTCAGCTGCAATAACAATGGAGTATTTTCTTTTCATTTGATCTTTTTTAAATTCTTTTTTTCTCCCCTTTCTGGTTCTCGCACCTTGCTAAATTACATTAGAAAAAAAAAAAGAGTGAGAGAGTGCATGCTGTGGATTTGTTGTTTTGGGGATCAAGGTCAGGTTGCAGTAATCAGCTCTCAGAGTTTTACCAAAACAGACACACGCACGCACACGCACACACAAACACAAACACACGTGAAATGCACAGTCAAAGACAAGCATGCACTCAGTGACATTTAGGATTTTCTTGCATGGACAAATTAAAGTCACGTACCGTATTATGCACCTAAAAGGTTGCAATTATATACGTAGGGGACATATCAATATAATAGACAAATCTTGTTGAAGACATTATTGCACACAAAAAGGCAATTGTGAAGAAAAGGGAAGAAGGATAACCCTATTTAGCCATGAGTTGCAACATATGAGGGACACTGAGAGAGGGACTCCATATTAAACAGCATCTGTGATACAAAGCTGGCTTTGTCAGGTGGGAGGAGGAGAGGGTAACACTGGAATGTAAGGGGAGGGAATGTTGAGAGACAGAGCGATGGAGGAGGAGAGAGATAAGGACAGAGGGCAGAAAGCATTAGAGGAGGCATTTACGATCAAATAAGATGCAAGTTATATCAAATTTAAATTGATGGAGAAAGGACTGATCATCTAATCATAAGTATACTGGCATCTTCGCCACTTGGTCAAATTGTAGCCCATTGTATGTTGTAAGTTGTATGTTCAGCTCAAGAGCTAGCCCCAGTTCATCATTTCAAGATGCTTACAACACATACTAAAATGCAGACGGATTTGACCTAATTCAATCCTAAAAACTGCTATTTAAGAAAAGAACTAACCATAGAGCTAACAGTGATGTACAAGTGTGTCGTCTTTTTTAATAAAAGCAGACACGCAAAAAAGGTAAAGAAAAGAACAAATGAAATAACCAAACCGGGACCATTGACAACTGGATTTTTGGTTTTGAAAATCCAGACTGATGCATATAGTAAATTAAACTGATAGAAAGACAAAACAGATGTAAAAACTTGAAATTGAAAGAGGGATGAAAGAAGAAGATGAAGAAATTGAACCAGTCTGAGAATGCTGTCCTCCTTTTATGAGTTCCCTCTCTCTCGCTCTGTTTTCCTCTTTTGTCTTTCACTTTCTCTTTTTCCGTCCCTTTTCATTCCCCTCGCTTTCTGTCTTCAATTCTGTCTGCAGATGCAGAGCGAACAAAGTATTCCAGAGAGACTCAGCTGTTCTGCAGATGACATCAAAGAGAGCTTGTGTGTGTGTAGACTTTCGTTTATTCTTGAATCCTCGTGATTTAATGAGCGTTATGCATTTTTTAAGTCGTTTTCCACTGGTCATAAAATATTTACAGCTCTAGTTTCTCTACGTAGATTTGGGTCTAAAGTTGCTGTGTTTGCAAATTTTCTAAATCAACATTTTATTTACATTGGAACAACGAAATTGTGTCAAAATGAGATATTTTACTATTTCAGACAAGAATGAGCTCATCTTGAGTGTGATGGTGGCAAAAAAAGGTCGAACAGGGGCATGTATACCACTGTGTAGCTGCTCCTCTAATGTTAACAACAGGCTGTAAACATCTGGGAACTAAGGAGACCAGTTGTTGGACCTTTGGGAGAAGAATCCTGTCCCATTCTTTTCTGATTTAAGATTCAAACTGCTCAACAGTCCTGGGTCTTCTATGTCCTATTTTGTCTCATGATCCACTAAATTTTTTCAATGAATGAAAGGTGTGGACTAGAGCCTGGCTCGGGCCGGATTTTTCTGTCCGAGCCCGGCCCTCAACCGACAGAAAAGTTCTCAAATCCGACCCGAGCCCGAGATTAATTAAAATATTTGTGTCCGAGCCCGCCGGAAGCCCGAGACCAGTGACCAACGCAAGACGGCGCACCCTAATCAGTAAATACACATTGGTGACAGCGCACCATTATCCACCATAATCCATTATAAAACATACACATTAATGGCGGTGCACCATAACAAATGCACAAGCACTCTTCGACCAGAATAAACACCCATTAAACTCAATTTAAAATTGCAAACTCGTTTGCAATGAACTGAAACCTGTCCTCTGGCTGTTTATAATTTTCACGATGTCTGCTTGCTTTCGAGCCCGACCCGAGTCCGACAAGACATTCTAATTTTTTGTCCGAGTCCGGCCCGGCCCGTCGGGTTCCGACCGGGCCAGTCGGGCTTCGGTCGGGTTGCCATACTCTAGTGTGGACTACAGGCAGGCCAGTCCAGCATGTGGACTCTTCAACTATGAAGCCATACGCAGTATGCGGTTTAGCACGGTCTTGCTGAAATTTAAACACAGCAGTGATATGCTGTTTTATCACCTTCCTATTGTGAATGTGTAAGCTACAGCCATACGTTGGCTGTGTCATACACAAACAACAAAAGCCTTTGTTTATACAGTCCTTTCTTTGGCTTCCTGATGAATGCGGTTCTGTTTTGGTCTACACCCACGTGTAAACGAAAGATTTGCTTTTTTTTAGCAACTAAATGCACGATATTGATAGAATATTTCCTAATTGGATCCGTCCCCTCTTTCGTGGTGGGCAGGTAGCTACAGGTTGGATTACTTCTAATGCTGGATTTGAAGATGAGGTTAATGAGAGTGGTGAGACTAGATGTTTCCACATTCACAAGCATAGCATGTTTTTTCAGTGTTTGCAAGTTTTTTTTTTAACTTCTGTACCATCCAATCTGATACTGTAGCTTATCTTTCCAGGTCAAGTTTGTTTTTTAAATTTGACATTGCGAAAAACCCGAAGATTAATAGGTTGGCATCTGGATATCTCGAGGTGGGCGTAACACAGCTCACTGCTCTGCTTTAACCAAAACAAACCAGGTCACAGACTTGTCTTGACCTGCCTAGCTCACCTGGAGAAAAGGACGTGAAGGAACAATGGAATAAAGAGAAGCTTTTGTTGGAGAAAGAGAGTGTGTGTGTGTGTGTGTGTGCGTGTGTGTGTGTTTTTTTTTTTTTGGGGGGGGGGGAATAAACCTGCCATTCTACACAAAATCAGGCTTCCCTAAACTGTAAAAATGATTGACCTCCATTGTTTTCTTTTTTTCCCCTTTTTTTAGCAGGACTCTTGTCCAGATGATGTCGCCATCATACACGGTGCGTTTGTTTTGTCTGCAGCAGTGATGGAAAAAATCAGTGGAATGTGGAGCCCATATCTTCTTGCGGGAGAAGAAAGAGCTGATGTGTGACTTTATTTGTGGATGTTTGCGTATGGATACTGGTTATGAGGGTGGCTGAGTCGCAAGTATGTGTGTGCCTGTGTGTGGATTAGGGGGTGTTAAAGGCAGCGGAGGTGTCAAAGCAGCAAAGGAAACCGCTGCTGAATTAGAGGAAGTGGTGCAGGGCTGAGTTTGATTTGCGTTTCCTTTTGCTCGAGATTGGAGGAAAGAAGGGAAATGACAGGAGAGTGAGATTAAAAAGGCAAGAGGACAGGACATTGGAAGGAGAAGTTGGGAAAAGACAAGAGGAAGAAAGCAAGGCAAGAAGGCTGTGGCGTGTGGACCTAATGAAGCAAAAGGAAGGAAAAACTTTAAACACCTAATGGTTATGAATTGTGACAGCTGTTTGAGATGACTTAGATGAATAAAAGATTATTACAGGATGAGGACAATGGAATATTAGAGAAAAGGAACAGAGAAAGGAAATGGCAGGAGGTGAAAAACACTATGTGGTTGTGGTGGTTTCCCATATGCTGTAATCATCTCTGCTCTGGTGAGAAGCAATACACTTACCCATCTGGATAAGTGTGCACACTGTGTGTGTGTGTGCTCGTCTTTGATTATGTGTTGCAACACAAATAGAAGCTAGCCTCATTTTTGCTTTGTTGAATTGCAGGGTACTGCAGGGGTTGTCCCTGGCACAGGATCTGAGCGTGTTTACAGAACTGCACGTTCGTATTTCATATATCGTCTCCTTTGGTCTTCTTCTGCTTTCACTCCTCTGCGTAGTTTGTCATTCTCTTCTTTTTATGTCAAACTTATTCTAGTTTTTTCAAATTTCTTCCTACATAGTTCCATCCATCATCAAACATTTGGGCTTGATTTTATCTTTATTTTGGCCTTTACTGTTATTTTGAAAAGCGCAAAAGCCTCGTCCAAATTAAGCAAGGCTTGTGTGGACATGCTCAGAAATGGATTCTTAAGGAAATAGGCCTAAAGCCAATGTAAATCTTCCTGAGGGCAAAATGTGCTTAACATAGCCTACAAAGTCCTTTAGATCTTTTGGATAAGGACATGTCTTGATCAGGACATACCTTGAGATTTGACCTGTGGCATTAAGAAAAAGCTAAAGGGATGTAAGTATTTTTGTGTGCCTGATCGTTGTCATGGATGTTATATTTTCATGGAACAAATTCTGATATTCATAGATGACAATTTTGGTTGAAAGTGGCTCTATAACTCTCAGTATGAAGAGAAATATGCACATAAACTCTCCTCCCCGGACTGTGAGTATATTTTTATGGTAATATGAAGAGTCAGGATTACCCTCTATTAACCTTACTGCTTTAGATCTATTTAAAACTCCCTATACTATGCAATCCTGTGTAAAAGCTTGATTACAATTATCTCTTGCATAACTCCTGGATGAAAAATCCTATTTAAGTGTAAGTGCGCTAAAATTAGGAGCAAAATGATTTAATATTATGAATGTTACAGTCTAAGATTAAAGTTCTGGTTTAGTCCACCTGACATTTGTAAGACATCAGAGGTTAAAAAGACTAAAAAAAAAACACAGATTTTTTTTTTTTATTCAATTCAGTTCATTCGTATCGCGCCAACAAATGTCATCTCAAGGCACTTCAAATTTGAAACAATATTGTTTTGTATTATAAAAGCTTTTTAAATGTTCATCTTCATCGTAACAGCCGCTGTCAAATAAATGGAAATATTTGGGTGAAGCACTTACTTTCCACCACTCGCCACGATATCTCACTCGTGACCGATGCATTGAACAGTCTTGTGGTCCCTCGACAAGCAGGAAAAAGAACAAAAAACAAATATCTAGAATTGATGTTACACATCAAGGGCAGCGGTCATCATCTCACACTGAGAAGGTTCCACATTTTAACCTGCAGGTCAGCTTGGGCCTTTCAGTGCTGAGGCCTCATGTTTTCCCTGTGTCTGCATGGAATCCATCAGTTTTCAGTCTTATGTTAAATAAGCTATTTATTCTAAACTGGGCATAGGTGTGAGTATAAGCGTGCCTGTGTTTCCATGTTAGTTCTGTGATGGTCCAGGATGTAACCATCTACTCTCCCAGCTTATACTAGGAGAGGTTCCAGCACTCCACCACCTTCTACAGATGGATGTAGCTTGTGTAACTTGTTTTATTGTTGCACATACGCAACAATGTGGTTTAAACAAATACACTTGCCTCATACACGTCACGTGTTGCTCTCAGTCTCCCTCTTTAACAAACATACACATTCAATGCACCAAGCCGTAGCAACCAGCAATTCGTGGGAAGCCTGTTGTCATGGATCATTTCTACCAGTTCTCCCCACCTCAATAAAGCCAGAATGCATGTCTTTTTACTCTCAAGTGGTGTTCTCTGCTTGGAACACTTTCAGAGGGAGAGTTGCTCTCATGTGGCAGATGTGTATGCCAGAAAAAGTTAGTCCGTTTGTATCATATTTCAATTTATCTATGTGCAGTCATCTGCATCTAGTCTTTCGTTATTTGTGCAGGCCTACACTTCTTCATCAGGGGGTATAGCTCAGTGGTAGAGCATTTGACTGCAGATCAAGAGGTCCCTGGTTCAAATCCGGGTGCCCCCTTTTTAAGGGTGGCCGTGGGTCAGTGGTTAGAGTGGGTCGTGCAATAACTGGAAGTAGTTGAGATGGCAGTGTGATTCCCACTCTCGCCACTCAAACAGATTGAAACTGACAGCTGGAGAGGTGTCAGTCCACCTCCTTGTCACAGCCGAGGTGACCCTTTGCTTGTATGTGTCAACAGGTGCCAACCTGGATGGGTTAAAAGACACTAAAATCTGATCTTGGTTGCATTTTCAGATTATTTTTGTTTGCTTGCAGGAATCTGAAATGATGTTCCAACCAGAGTCCGATCAGATGTCTCAAGCTGAACCTAAGGTGAAAGAGTCACACATTTAATGCAGTTTATCAACAAATTACGACACTGTAATTACTTTTAGGGACATATTACAACTCATGAAACATTCTAAATGTGTGGAAAACTGACCTTTCCTCTTATATTGATGCTTGTAGTCTCCACCCTTGGACTTAATTGACACAGGGAAAGGATTGAAGGTCCAAACTGCTCAACCTCATCTGGTTAGCCTGGGCAGTGGGAGGCTGAGTGTGGCAATCACCCTGTTGCCACTTAAAGAAGGTAACACACATATACACTCTCACAGACACACACACAGAGTTTTAAAACTCCAAAAGTTGTAATTACCAGATCATGCGGTAGCTACTTTCTGCCATGATGTAATGTACAGTATGCAGGCCATTAGTTCTCGGAATGTAATTTCTCAGCAGTCGTGCAAAGTTCTGACACAGAGTCTGGAGTAAAACCAGATCTTTGCAGTCCCCTCATAGTCTGACCTTTCTTCTTTGCTTTGCTTACCTGCTGCAAACCTCACTTTTATTTTTGTTTTTTTTCCTTTTTTCTTACACACTAATTGTTTAATTTGTGGTTACCAGAAAAAATCTTAAAAATGGAGCCAATACATGGAGACAAATTTCTAATGCACTTCTGGATGAGGATTACTTCAAGCCACAACTCAAACTGAGTTTTATGACCATTTTATATACAGTAGAATAACAAAGACTTGCTTAATTATACCAAAAGAGTGAATTAATTGAATTGGCACAAATGATTTACTGTTTGTATGTGCCAAGTGGAGTATTTGTAGTAATCTAAAGTTTCTCTATCATCAGCCATCCACTGTTGTCTTCTACTCCCTTTTCCTTAGTCATTTTCCTACACAAACTCATCAGCACAGCAAGCCACAGGTGCCTCATTACTATTCTAGTTCGCTGCCAAACACAAGATGGCAAAGCTATCCAAGCAAAGTCTACAACGTGATATAACAAGAGGGATGCTTGTATAGCTGATTATCCATTAGCCTGAAGATAGCACATCTTATACTCACTGAAACTGACTGACACATGATTCAAAGTTTTAAAAGGTGTTGAAAAAACTGATATCAGACAGATAACAGTGGTTACTTTCAGCCACAATTTTCATTCATGAAAAATAGGGGCTGTATCATACACAGCATGTCTTGCATGGTTCACAAAACTGTCATTGTATTGCTCTTTCAAAGAGACAGTTACTTATCATTTACATACATTAACATAGTGCCATTGTACTAATAGAAAATCTCAGGTCAAGATGATAATACATGAACTGTGCTGTGCAGTCACATAAAATCATGGATCACAAGTCGTCTTTATGAAACAGGCATTGGTACCAATTTCAGTTTGAAAAGATGCTTGCCCAGATAATTCAGAAACAAAATGATTTACAACTCGACAGCATAAATTGTCATCCCCTTGTATTTGTATTCCACTGATCATCAAAGCTTATGTCTCGATATTCCAGGGGTTACACGTATAGGCAGAGAAGATGCTCCTATTCCTCAAGATATCACGATCGAAGGGGCCGGCATTGAGGCAGAGCATTGTCTTATCTTTAATGAAGGTGGGTGTCAGTTGAGCTTCTTTACAATGACTCGACAATAATGACAAACTCTGGCATTAGCACAGTTACCCATCTATTCTTCAAAACAGCCTTTTATCAAACTTTTGAAGAGATAATGAGGAACAGTGTTACAGTAGGAAAATAAACTGGAGTTACACATTAGAATAAGAACTGTGTATACTATGAATGGGACGAAGGAAAAACCTTGACCCTTACCTTGTAACCACACAAACAGGAGGAGTGGTGACCCTGGACCCCTGTGGCCACCTCTGCAGTCTGGATGGAGTCCAGGTCGCTGTGCCTACACCGCTAACACAGGGTAAGTTGTACACATGGATGCATAGAATGTCTGCTTTCAGAAACATCCCATATTAGGCATGCCACACAATCATTTTGCTTGCGCAGTCTCACACATACATACAGACACATATGCTGTACACTCTGAAACAGTGCCACCTACTGGTTAAGCAAGAGCACAACGTTTGTATTGATGTTGACTGTATTGCTTTCAGTATGCATACTTTTAGTATTTCATAATTTCTGTCTGTGTGTGTGTGTGTGTGTTTGTGTAAGAGAGAGACTGGGTAATTTGTGGTTTGGTTAGCTTGCATTCCTCTCTGCATGCATGAGTCACATGGGCAAGTTAACGTTCTGCTGATGTTCAGCATGGAAACAACGGGGTGTGCAGTACGTTTGTATGTGTAAATGTATGTGAGTTCCCTATAGTTGTGTGTGTTTAAAAGGATTTGTGCGTAAAAACAAGGCTGTGTGTGTTTGTGTTTGTGTGTGTGTGTGTGTATACCTCTGGTTTGATTTCATTCATTGTGGTTTGGAACAGCTAGCTGCTATAATGAGTCACAGCTCCCAGCAACTTCAGAGCATACATAACCCTTTAGACTCTGTCATTAACAGACTGTAGAAAATTTGTCAAAACAAACTAAAACAGTCCCCTCGTTTTCTATTGGGGACCAATTATCCCCAGTCTGTTTTTTGGTTTGCTTGTATCTTGATCGGTTTTCTGTTGCCTGTCTGCCTTATCTCTTCCTTCCCCTTCTCCTGGTTTTCCCTGATTTTCTCAACCGCAGAGCTCTCTCCGTTTCTAGGTTTTCACCTTCTGTAACATTTTCCGCTCTGTGTTCCTTCCTTTCTCATTTTCCGCTTTCATTTCACAGAATACGCAGCTCTCTGACTTGCCTGTCCTTTCAGTTTACTTTACTTACTTTGCTTTTTTTGGGGAGGGGGGGGGGGGGTCTGTGTCACCGTGTCCCGTGAGGCCTGGCCATTTTCAGTTAAATATTGACAGGCCTATTTGTCTTTGCGCTGTGCCTGGCTGATTCAAATATTGACATCATCTTGGTGTGTCCACACACACGACGACAGGGCATTGTGAAGTCGCAGGGGCGGAGAAAACAAGGGGAAAAAAAAAGAAAAGGTTAGCAAAGTCAAAAGGGCATGGCCAGGAAAATTATGTAGGGAGAGCGAGAGGGAGAGCATCTTTCAGGAACATCCACTGGCCTCACATACTCGGGGCTCAGTTCACTGTAACCACACACACATAATGTAGACACACACAAGCACTTCTAGGGCAGTCTGGAGACGATTAACTGTGTTTAGAAAATGATCTGTTCTGTATTTGGGAACTTGCAGTTTGACCTGGACTCACATCAGCTTCACTGCTAACTCACTGGAGCAGCTTGAAGGCACTTGTAGAACATACATCCTAAAAAAACATGATGTGGGCACAAAGACATTGACAAACAAGCAAAATAACTGTTCACTTTGTTAAGTGTTCTAACAAATGTACTTTGCAAATCATATTAACAAGAAAATGACGATTTCTATATTTTGGATGTGCTGTATCTTGTTTAGGCCTATTTTCTTTGCTCTTAAGCTAGAACATTGGGCAACAAAACTCAGTTTCCCAGCATGCACATCAGCTTGAAGTACATGCAAATCTGGGGTTCTCTACAGCTCAACTACTCCTTCCCATTCCCTTTGTATCTCACCTATGCACTATATAAACACAAACATAATACAAATGTAGCTATCTGTGATTTAATGTTAAGTTGGAGATGGGAAGCAACTTAGCAATGCAGATGAAGAAACTAAATTTATTTATTAATTTACTGCATTTTGTGTTACCTTTATCACCTGAAATCCTATGATTATGTCTTATGTCAGCAAGCCAGTGAGGTTGCATTCTCGAATCTATTCTTTGTCCCAGCGGCACCATGTGGACCCAAGGGGGAAAAAAACATTTCAGTACACTGTATACTAGCATGTGGCAGTACTGACCAATAAATTCTCTTAAGTCTTGAGTGCCTTCTTTTATCTCAAGTCAAATGGAAATATTCCTTCAGTTTGTTAGTTTGTCATTATAATAAAACTAAGCCCTCAGACTGAGAAGCTGGTCCCTGCGGACCAGCTGGTTTAGGGTTACACTTGTCCAATGGATCGTAAAGAGAAAAAATGGGAAAAAAAGAAGGAAAATAGGTAGACAGACAAAGAAAGCTGAGGGGGCGTCCTCTACATACCTCACTGTCGAACTGTCTTTGAACCTACCATATATAAACAGAGGGGGGATGGCTTACCAGCTTCCCTCTGTTACTTTACATATGGTTTATAATTAGTTAAAGACCAATGTTTTATCGTTTCAGTGGCGTCATAAGTGCGTAAGCCTTTGATTTGAGCTGCGTTCACGCCATTTTTAATGTTAATCCGGGAGCTCAACCCCCCTTTTTCTTTACCAAAACTTGGTACGGTCCCGACTCAGACTAGGCGACGGTAAATCACTGAACTTTCTCCGACACGGACTCAAGGCGGCAGGGGAACCGTATCGTCACCGGAGAAGGAGGCAAACAGCAACATCAAGATTTATGAATAGTTTTTCATTTTATTTCTCCTCTTGAGTTCTTTTGAGGCCCTGTCATGACAAACTGTCAGACGTATAAAGAAAGAAAATAGATACTTTTTTTTGCTCGCGCTGTGTGCTCACTGAATGGGACTCATCAGGTTAGTAACGGATTAATGAGCTGTTACAAAATGACGTTGTATTCACTCTGGCGTTGTGTTAAATGCCTTCCAGTTCACACAACTGTAACAGTTTTCGATACTGTATTGTAGAACTCTACTTTCGGTATGAAATGTGCTTCTTTTTTCTTCTTAAGACGTTACTCATCATCACTGTTTGATATGGTTTCTCGTGGAAAAACAGACTATCTGTTTTTATTGACGAAAAATCACTATCATGTAGCTACTCCACGAGGTGTAGTTGCAGCTGTACTGTAGTACAACTATAGTCATAGGTCATCTGCTCTTTGAGCTCAGGGTTATCTGCATGTAATGTTGGAGTTTGATTATTCGATTCTCTCTTGTCCTTTGATGATCTAATGAACTTTTCTTCGGTGATCCATATCAGCACATCTTTATAGCTACCTATATCAGTCTGGAGCCTGTGTGCAAACTGCTTTGAAATTGGCCCAAAATGTTGTGCTGGTCAATGTTTTAGTCTTGAATTTGCATTTTTGCAGCAAAGTCAATCTGTTCACAGCCTTTAATCAGCCAGGATAAACTGCAGTTGGTCAACAGTTTGGGATCAAAGTCAAACGCTCTTTGAAATATCAATTCTGTCCACCTGGTGCACAAATCCAGGAAAGATTAGCTCACTAAGCCAAAGTTGCTGAACTGATCTGTGTCTGTTCTGCTTCTCTTGCCCCTTTTGTTCCAGCAGAATTGGAAGAGGGAATCACTGCTACAGCACAGTTTGATCCGAACCACGCAGTGTTTAAAGTTACATCTCTTGCTTACAGGTAGCTGGATCCTCGTGGCACTCCATCACAACGTGTCATTCGTGTGCGTGCCCCGGGGTCTTGAATTTGCTTTCAGGTTCACAGACTGTTGCGAGTGCACATAACAAAGAGAACGAGCCTATGGTAATGAAGGCAGGCTCCGCCGCCAGGATACCTGACACCTGAAAACCAAACCTGCGTCATTATCTTGGATGTTATTGTTTTCTGCCCGCCCTTAGCACGTCTGGGCTATTTCTGTACCAGTCCTATGCTGTAAAACCGATTTTCATTTCGCTCTATTTATTTTGGTTTGTTTCTCCTTGACTTTTCATTTCTCATTAGAAATAGATGAGAGACTGTTGATAAAGCCTGGCTTGCTTCCAGAGCTTGAGAGGAGTGATCCACATTGACGCTCTTTGCATACAGTTTGAGGTCCAGCCCAGATGTGTTGGTTCCTGAGCTGGTGAGAAGCCTGACTGACTGAACAAGTCTTCACCGAGTCACCTGAAAAACGCCAGTCCGTGTGTTCATGAAGCCACTGTTGGACCCTTGTGCCTCAGTGAGGGTTAATTTGTGGTTTCGAGGACAATTTGCACTCCCGCTGGGGGCCGTGTATGTATGCATCATTTCATGAATGGATAAATTCTCTTTTAGCTTTAGCTTCGGTGCCATGCAGGTTTTCAGGCTCACAGTCGCATTTCACTCACAAAGTAATTAGTTCATTTAGATATGAAAAGAATTGCACCTCACTTTTCTGTCTTTTCTCTGAAGTGTGTCACTGTCATTACTTTGCATGTGAAACTCGACCAAGAAACAGTCACTTTAGCCTCATTCAAGCACGTGTTTCGCCTAGGATCTTTGCACTTGGTTTATTTTATATTCTAACCCAATGCTCTCAATTTGGCTATTCCTCCGCTTATGCTAACCAAATAGAGGAACAATTTCCCCTCCCATAACATCGTGGTGAGTTCAGATCTACATGGGAACAGAAATTGGCTCCAGACGTGATACAGACCCTACATCTGTGTCCTCAAAGACTCTGAGGTTTGACTTTGGAGATTGCAAACTTTAAATTATCCTATAAATGCAGAGACTAATTTGAAGTTTTGGAGAGGATGTGTGTGTGTGGGCATGCATGCTCTGCTCTGGAAGGCAAACACTATTGCTGGTAAACAAGTGAGCATGTGAATGAGATTAAGTGTGTTTTGTTGTGGCTGATGTGTCGTAGTGGGGTTTTTTTTCAGGTTGATTCGAGCAGCTGACCTGAGTTTAGTTTCTGTGTAAGTGGTTAAGAACTTTTTGAAGGCAGGGATTACAATTTAATGGCAGCGGTTCGGCAAATGCCATTTTAAGGGCGCGTGTTCATCTTTCAAACATTGCTTCTTTATCTTCATTTTTTACATGGTCAGACACTGTCATGAGTTTATGCAAAGGGTAGAAAGGAGGAGAATTAGCAACTAGGCATTTGTTAGCAATAGGGTTGAGAGGAAATTAAAAGAGAGAGGGGGGGCTGTGAACAAATCAGGACATCGTATTTTACTCTCCATTTAAAAGGTGGCACATGGCGAGGTTATTGAGGGTAGGAAATAAGAGCTGACTGCTGGCTAAGTGTGTGTCTGTGTGTGAATGCCTTTGTGCGTGATGCTAAATACTGAGACGTGCTGTGATTCATTAGGCAGACGCCGTTACACGACATGTTTCCCGGAGCACGCGCAACATTTGGAAGACTTTTATTACTTTATTACTCGCGCCCGGCGATGAGAAACACACATGATCAGCTCTTCTTCAGGCCCGCTGACATGAATGAGTCTGCGTGTGTGCCTCTGTAGTTTTCCTCAGACAGACACATCTGTCTGATCCGTCCGGTCGCGCTGCCACTTCCCCGCAGTTTTACGCCTAAACCTGCGAGATTCTGTTTACACAAGTATGGATTTGAAAAGTTCACAGAGCAGCTGTGTAGACTAAACATTTTTTGTAGTGTTTTCATATGTGTGGTGTCTGTTCGCACTGCAATCAGGTCTCCTCCTGAGCAGGGAATTACTGCTTTGAAGGCAAAAAAAGAAGAAGTTTGCTGTTGAGGCACTCTCTGCGGCAAAGCCTAGAGAGATAACACCTCTTTCGATTAGAATATGGGCTTAAGTTAGGCAGTTAATGCAGCTTTCCATGTTGAAAATGGACATGGGTTTGTTCGAGAGAAAGAAAAGGAAAAGCTATGAGGACCAGAGAAAGGGAGAAAAAAAAACATTTGACATTCTTCCATTGAGTCTTTTTCCATTCGCCCTCTTTGCCTCAGTGGTTGTGTCTGACTTCAGGTCCAAAGAATCTGATGTAACCATAACAGAGCTATTAAGTAGGTGCGTTTTCAGCTCTTTACATTGACATTAACATTGTGTAGGAGGGTTTACAGTGAGGATTAACCGAAACCTTCTTTCCTCAGCACAACACAGAGAAAAGATTGCTTTCACATGTGAGTAAACAGACAAATAAAAGTTTATCAGCCTGCCACGTGAGTTTCCCTCCTTGTGCATGTTAAGTTGTCATTTCTTCTTCTGCTGTTTTTCAATTGTTTCCCTGGACAGGACCTCCTGTGTTAGTTTCAGCACTGCTGTTTCCCTCGGAGGTATTTGGACAGCTGTGGATGCCTGTGTGTATTACAGAGGTTGTGACCCTGACATCTTGTTTAATACCTGGCCCTTTCAGCTTAATTGATGGCCAGAGCAAACACTGTGGTCTGAGGATAGCAAGCTGTGCACGGGCATGCCTGAGAGCGAGTCTGGCTGTGAATACATTCTCCAGGCTCATACTCATTTTAAGCTGTGCTTACTGTCTTCCTCCTCATACATTTTTTTATGATAAACAGTATGTTTATGTATGTACACTATTGGCATCACTGTGAGGTCATTTGATTTATGCTCTGTAAGATTTGGTCATTTGAATGTCAAGTGACCAAATCAACTTTATTTATATATTTTTTAAACGGCACAAAATCTACTACTCTGCTCCATCTGAATGCTCTTTCCACTCAAGTGAACCAGAGATTCCTCTTCTTTAGGACTCTCATGATGAGGAAATTATAGTTTGTGCTTTGAGGTCAAACCAAAATGTCCCCACAACTGGGACTGGCAGTATATCAGCGATTTAGTTCATACTGTTGTGTTGTTTTTTTTTTCATCAATATGATCTGATGCTGGATAAGCTCATCTGTTTGCAGTGTTTATTTCTCCTCACGCCCCAGATTTGGCGCTGATAAACCAGAACGGAGGAAGTGGGCATCGGTGTTGACACATATTTTTGGAAATTATATGTCTGTTTTACAGAGGTGGCAAAAATGGTTCTAGGTGCAGTGCAAAATTATCACTGTCAGCTCAAGTAGTTGGAGCCATGTAATAAAATCCACTGGCCTTTTTCCAAAAGTTTTGAGTCGTTTCTCAAATTAAACCTTTTTTTTGCATTTTCATTGTAGGATATTCCCTGTGTCTGGGTAAGTCCTATTTCTTCCGGTTCAACCATCCTGAAGAGGCCAGCAGAATGAAGAGCATGCTTCCACAGAAGAGCCCAGTGTCAGCTTTAGCCTACAACACAGGTGCGTACACAGGACCTTTCCTGACTGAATACTTGGATCGCTATTTCTTTTCTGCTTCTCTCTGCCATTATATATAAATATATATATTTTTTAAAGTATCTTTTAGGCTATTTATGCCTTTATTGGATAGGTCAGTGGAGATAGACAGGAAGCAGGGGGCAGAGAGAGGGGGAACAACATGCAGCAAAGGGCTGTCCGATGCGGGACTCAAACTGGGGCCAGCTGCAGCGAGGACTATAGCCTCTTGTACATGGGGTGCCTGCTCAACCCACTACGCCACGGACCACCCCCTCTCTGCCATTATATTGCAGCATAACTAGTTCCTTGACCTCCACATTTTGGGTTTGATGTGTACAACAGTTCATACCCTCATATGCTTCTGGGTTTCTGATCGAGGATGTTCAGTTGGGTCCAACATTGCGCCTCTTAGGCACGATGATCTTTAACAGCAGACAAATGTTAAGAACCACGATAAGGTGTTTACGTGCCACAGTATGTTGGTTTCTATCAGACTTTTTTAGGTAGCATTTCAAGGTTTTTCTTTTTCAAAACAAGGAGAAGAACTTGTCCAGCTTTGTGAAAGCTGGGTAAGATTTGTAGCTCTGACACACATAAGCAGGTTCCTCCAAAAATTAAAAGCAGCAGACGAGCAGGAGACGACTGTCCCACGCTATGCTAAAACTTCAAATTTAAAACACGTTGGAATGTTTTTGTCATCTGGTACCTGGTACATCTGATACAGCTGGACTCCGGAGCCTCTCTGGTGATTGATCGATCCGCGAGCAAGGTGTGTGTGCGTCAAGTGCGTGAGCTACATTCAGTGGAATTCTTGCTCTTTAATCCCTGGAGACGTGAGGAATGTGCTTCACTCTCCCACTGTTTCACATTCACATCAGCGAAACTGTTAGGGCAGACCGCTATTATCTTCACCTCTATCCTTCGGCTTTTTCTGCAGGGCTCGCTCTCAGACGTGTCCGTCTAAAGGGAGGACTCCCACACAAAGCAAGAATAGCTGAGCACAGTAGAGAATGATCACAATAGAAGAGGGTTGATGCACTCCAGGCCCCACAGTATAAATCTGCCCATGTATGGACACAGACGCTCTGTGTGTGCGTGTCCCTAGATCTTATGATGCCTCTCATTTTCTGCCCCATTTCTCTCCACCATGTAAGGTTTGACATTTTCTCACACAGGCGCACGTTTAGCTGTGTCGAGCACTTTTTCTGTTACGAAATAACCAAGCTGAAGTGCACTCTTGGCATCGGTACTCATTAAAAAGGAACGCATTTGTATTTCCCAAATCTACAGTCCTCTGTTGCACAAACGTCTTTCTGTGTGTGTGTGTGTGTGTGTGTCTGTGTGTATGCACTTGCGTCTGGTTGTGTGTAGCGGTTGAATGCTGGGTGGTCTAAGCTCGAATGTTGTAACAGCGTCTTTTCCACATAAAACCTCAGATGACTTGAGAAATGGGCAGGTTTCTCACATATTCTCTTGACCTTGCGTATTTTTTCACCTGCGTGTCTAATGACAGGACGTTTATGGTCATGGTCTTGAAAAAGAGAAATTGAACTCAAGCTATTATTCAGACATACTTGCGAATATCTTTTGACGTAAATGATCATTTTTGGGTTACATATAGCAGTGAGGAAGTAAAAGTGGATGCAGCTGCGGTCCGGTAAAGAAGACCCCCTAACTGCTGAGACTTCTTTAAATAAAAGCCTCCCTGAAGGGTGGGGGTCCCCTTAAGGGTACTTCAGAATGTTTTGTGGTCTTTTTCATTGACCAAAATCCTATTCTAAGCACCTCAGCTTAAGTTAAACTGCTTGTTTTGGATCTAATGGATGGTTTTGTGTGAGCGTCTCTATGTGTGTGTGTTTGAGTCGACTTTTCTTGGGGGGATTCACTGCCAGTTCACTGGATTATTATTTTGTGCTCGTTTGCGAATAGCTGCAATTTCAGGTGCACGTACAAGCTTAACCTCTCTCTAATTACTAATTTCTGTTGTTATGACCATTGTGCCTCCCTCTTTTCCTTTTCATCTCTTTCCATCTCTCCCTTTCCTGGCTCAGATCTTTTTTCTCAGTTCCCCTCAGACTAAAGAAAAATGTTTATTTCTTTGAATATCTTTCCATGTCTTTATTGCTTAACCCGGCCCTTCAGCTTCTTGTATTTTTGCTTAAGCCCTGTTCTTTCTCTCTCTTAGTTTCTCTACATATTACGTCTCTTTATGTACACGTTGCATTGCATCTCTGTCCCTTTCCAGACTATCTGAAGTTTAGCAGCGACTACAGTAATGCAGTGGTGGGTGGCACCAGTAGTGCGAGGGGCATGCGATCAGCCTCTGAGCTTCGGGACCTGATGGACACCCTGCAACGCAAAAAAACTGCCCTGGAAAACAGCCTGAGAGCTAATGGGAACACTCACCCATCCTACTTCAGTGTGACACAGGTCAGCCATCATTTTGTTCCACTACGGGGTTTATTCTTCACCAACACGTGGTTAATAATGCTTTCCCCATTATCATGGACTCTATTCATGTATATTTAAGAATTTTCAAGTATTCCCAATTTACAATTGTGATATTTCTCAAAATGTGTTTGTCTCTCTCTCTAACTCTCAGAGTCCCCCAACCACACCCGTCTCAAGTCCTGCCACGTCTCCATCAACCTATCAGGAACAGGCAAGGCGTTTCTATGGCTCTGATCGTCCATTTACATCTCTGAAATCTGCGCCCCCTCTCTCCCCCGGACGTCGATCTGATCCTTCTTCTTCTCTGGCCTCGCGCACCTCAGCTGGCCGCAGTCAGGACGGTTTTGGCGATAGCCGACGACTGCACAACCAAGGTTCCTCTCCTTTGCTGTCTGCGTGGAACGGCGGAGGTTCTTCCAATTCTGTTGCCGGAAGCGATAGCTACATCCTCGCTCTGCCTCCCTCCTCCTCCTCATCCCGCGCTCCATCAACAGGGGGCGCAGTCAGCATGCCGTCAAGCCCTCGTCTCGGCCGCCGCACCTACGGGAACCAAGAACCAACACCCAGCAGTCGAACCAGGAAATACTCAGCAGGCTCACTCAACAGTATGGTAACAGGGGGGCATAGCCGTTCGCTGCCCCGCCTTTGCCCCCCCCCATCACCCCGTAATGACAACAATGGCGCTCTGACCTTGTCAATGCTTCCTCCACGTCGTTCTGATATTGCTGGGGGTTACAAATTTAGCAAAGATGCTTACAGCAACAGTCACAATGCGAGCCCTGAACTCAACCACAACTCCAGTAACTCCTGCCAGCAAGGCTATAACAAGAATCAAATCCAGGCCATGGCTCAAAAGGAAGCGGTTGTGTCTATCTCTCTTTCCACCCCGAAGAACTCTAGCTCCAGCACTAACTCCATCGATTCCCAAACTGCCCCGCCAGATGTGACAATCCCATCCAAAGCAGGAGGCTCCTCTTCTCCTCGCGTTGCCAAGAAACTCAGCCTCACCTCAACCAGCTCAGTGGGCTCTGTCGCCTCCTCGAGCTCCAGCCCCCCAGAGGCAGAACGTCTGGCCAGCCAAGGAGTCTCTCCAGGACTAAATCATTCTTTGGGGGAAAGAGAAAGACGAGGTGGGGGACTCGAACTCACCTGTGCTCTGGGGCTGGGAATTGGAGAGAGGAGAGCTTCTTTCGGGAAGGTGGGACTGGAACCTGGGCTCGGTCTGGGGGAGAGGAGGCAGTCATTTGGAAAAGCCGGCGTGGCTCCACCGGGGGGATTTAGGGAAAGAAGGGGGAGTATAAGCTCACTGAGTGGGAAGGAAGAATTGACAGATTACCATCTACGCCAAAAAGAGGAGAGACTTCGTGAGCAGGAGGTTGAGAGACTGGTGAGTTCCATTTTGTTCAGATGTTTCGTTTTTTAGTCATAAAGGTAACATTCTTCACTGTGTTATATAGTATTCGCCTTGGCGTTACTTGATTTTGGGTGAATTGTTTGTCTAAATCAGCTAAACTTACAGATGGTCTCAGGACTCTAGACAGGTGAGCATGTGGTTGGGAATGAAAAATGCAAAAGCACTGTTGCGTGTTATTATTTTAAATGGAAGATGGTGATGCAGAAAGAAATGGAGTGAGCGTAGGAATGCCTCCCTTCAGAATAACTTTCTCTTTGGCCTCTCAAACATACTCTCACAGGGATCTGAACACACACGCACACACAGAGTGAGGTTTACCACTCAACAGATGCTTATGGCACTTAGCCCATACTAACAGGACTATTCTTAACCGTGTGCTTGGATCGTGGGTGTGTGTGTGTGCGCTTTTCTGGGGTGCATGTTTAAGTCAGTCATCTGGAGGTCCGCCCGGTGTGGTTTGTACCACCGAGGAGCCACAGAACACATCAGTCAGCTGCGGGTCAGAGAAACCAAGATTACAGAGTTATAGTGTAGCAGGTGGATAAACACACAAATACGCAAAATGTAATAACAAGTGGAATCCGGATCCAGCTGTTCTGTCTCTGTAGTTGTCTTTTTTGTGCACTGCTACGCATCTTTTTATCTGTGAGGAATTGTTCTAGATCCCGTTCAAACAAAACTGCATCTCACAGGTTTTTCAAGCCTCGAGATTAAAAAAAAAAAAAAAAAAAAGTTATGAGCAAAAGAGGCTCAGAGTTACAGGAACTGAAATGATGATCTGCTTGAACAGTTCTGAACAGATTTGGGCCCGGGCTAATGGAGGCAGGCCACTTGCAACATTTCAGTATGGGTCAAGGACCAGTGCAGGAAACCGTCTCTCCTTGTCTGAACTTTGTCTGCCCTCTAGTGGTCTTTTTTTTTTCACGAGCCTCAGTAGTTATAGTACAAAATAAGATCCATCCATTGTGACATTTGAATGGAACAGGACAGAGTTTGTTGGGGTTCAGTCAAGTTTCAAATGCTATTTTCTAAAAAGTAGTTGGTTTGAAGAGCAGCTTGTTACGAGCAGTATGTACGAATCATTTTGTGACGGTAAAGAATTGGGGGAAAAAAAGAGAAGAACTGGGATTACTGCCACCGACAACAGAAAACCAATCAGTTATCACAAAGAGTGAAAGCTAAGAGAGAGAGAAGTAAGAATTTTCATTTTCACTTACCATAAAATATAAAAAAAATGTTATTGTTTCACCTTAGCCAGAGCTTCTACGTTTTGCCCTCATTTTAACCTACTTCTTTCTTCATTTTCAGTGGGTTGCTTCTCTTCCGGTTTTCCTTTTTCCACTTCTGCTCATATTCTTTCATCATGTACGTCTCCACCCATCTCACCTTCTTAGTTTACAGATAATCTTCTCGGAGCTCCACAGAGGCTTGTGTCTATTAAGAATAGAACAAGGTGACAAACTGGCAGGGGCTTGTTTTTTTTTATCAGCTCCTGGTTCACATTACACGCGATAAACTCGGTGTTATTTTGTTAGTGTATCATTCATACATATGTAAGAATATTGGCCCTTTGCACTGCACTTGAGCGGACTAAATTACTTCTTTTCAATAAATATTTTGTTTCTTGAAATGATCAGTTAGACGTTAAACTCTACAAAATACGCATTGCCATGCTTTTCGCTATGTTGGATGATTCTCTTGAGGTCTTTAGAAAGCGGCAGATGACTGTCTTAAGTTTTTCGGTCCAAACTTCACCCAGTTCGGATTCTTTTTGTAGAGCACAGATCCCTGGAAAGTGTCTTGTTTCCTGACAGACAGACGTTCCTGTGTTTGGAGTCATGGCTCGTTCTCATGCACAGTTCCGACTGTAGTTGACAGCTGTCCACCTTCTCATTAGCTCTCGCTGTCTCTCTCTGTCACTCACATACATTCAAGCCCCCCCCGCCCCCCCCGCCCCCCCCCCCCCCCGTCTGTTTCTAATATTACTGACGCAGGCTTGCTGTGTGGCTCATATACTTCCTGTTACAGTAAGGGGGTCATTTTTACTCTGCAGCTTCCCACATATAGCTGTTCTCAGGCAGCCAGAGCTGTGGAAGGGAACCTTTGCTTTAGGGATTCTCAGTGAGAGGAAATATTCTTCCTGAAAGTTGGAAATTGTGTGGTAAGCTACAGCTGCAGAGTAAACACTTCCGCGCTTGGGACGAAACAGGAGATTTTTTGTTACTGGCGTTACCGACTTCTCCAATGCTTCCCCAGGTGATCTATATTAAGGCGGCAGAGCTATTGTCAGTCTTTGGTTTTGAATTGTTGGAATTGTTTGACTCTAATAAGCATATAACCTTAATGTAGCTACGTACAGAGACGACCGTGTTGTATTTGTGTTGAACCTCGTTGTGCAATGTCTTCGGGGCAGTGACCGCTACTGTTTTTAATGGTTTCACCTTTTAGATAATCTAATCTGGGGCACAACATCAAAGCATTAGGATCATACTTGTAAGAGATGGTTTGAGGGGGCTGTATGCGTACGAACTGTAACTCATACAAATCCATGTCTTATCCCTCATCTCAGGAGAGGCAGCGGCTCGAAACCATCCTGTCTCTTTGCTCTGAGCTCGGACGGACTGAGAGGGATGGAGGCGGAGCAGCTCAGAGTTCCACTTCAGCCGTGGCAGACCTCCAGAAGATCAACCAGGAGCTCGAGAAGCTCCAAGTGAATGACGACGAAGACGACGACGCGCCATCGGTGTTTTCCGACTCCTCGGCTGTCAACGGAACAACATCAGCATCAGAGAACGGTTATTATAATGATGATCTACCGGTACGACAGAGGCGCAGCAGCGGGCAGAGAGACTACAGGGCTGAATCGCCGGCTGTCAGTCTGCGAAGCTTTGCGCCCTCGCCATCTCCACGTTTGCAGCGCACAAACGAGGTATATCACATAAGATGCTTATTTGCATGCGCCACAGGTGCACATTAAGTAGCCCTGTTAACGTTCACAAGCATCCAGATATCTGTTTATTTCGAAAGATTGTAAATAACCCCGACTTAACCGTTTTGGGCATAACACGACCAAAAAAGGAGGCGAGAAATAAACCTGGTAAAATAACACTTTAACTGTCCCTGTGATAAGAAATAGTATCATGCGATGGATTAGCAGTAATTTAACTTGACCTACAGACTGATGTCTCTGTGAAGACTAACCTAAAGAGATAATCAATCACTCATGAGTAAATCAAATGTTAAATGTCATCTCCTTCATCAAAGAGTGGCACCAGAGTGCTAAAGTAGCACCTTTGACTTTGGTCATCTTCCTAAAATATCAATCAGGATTAATTTGGGACGTGTTTATGCCTCCTATTCCCCCTTAAAAACACGAGGATAGCAAGGATCGCTCATCCTAATACTTGGAAAGTATTGATATCCTCGCCTACACAGATGCAAGATATTTACAGCTCGTTTATTAGATTAGAGCAGGCCGAGTGTTACCATTTAGAATTGACAGCTGTTGCCTGCACATTAGGGTTTATGCAGGCTTGTGTCTGTCCAGGTTTGTTCAAGTTTTTTTTTTTAGAAATGACCAACGGTGAGTAATAAAGGCTTAGGTCTCATGAACAATAATTACATGATACAGATGCTGTCGGTACACCTATATTATTTAATTCCATCACATAATTGAATGTGTAATGTAGATGATTCAGATTACAGGTAATTACCATGAATCCCTCGTGCTGCATTATGTAAAGTTACCCTTTAACTGCGTCTTTGAAGTAATGAAATCAGTGACAATATTCGTAATGTTACTAGATGTTAGAGGATGTGGCTCGCTGCCGAGGACAAGACTTGATGTCATCCGAGGAGGAAGTGAGGCGCGTCGAGGAGGAGAGGATTCAGGTGCTGAACAACATGGAGGAGCTGGAGCATAAAATCAAAGAGCTGGACAACCAAATAGAGGAATCTGCTAGAGAGGTAAAACAACGGGTCAGGCTGGACGGTCCGCCCCAATAATTCATTTGGTTTAATGTCAAATGTCGGAGTCCTTTTCAATAAAACAGAAACCCTGTAGTTTAAATGTGAAACCATAAAAAAAACAACTTTAATTTGCTTTAAGGTGGAGGTTGAGCGTGCGCTGGTCGAGGCAGAGCAGGAGTCAGAAGTCGCCGCCCTTCAGCGGGAAAAAGACGCTTTGGAAGCGCTTCACAACAAGATGGAAGACCTAGAGACCAAATCTCAACAGGAAAAAGAAAAGGTATTCAACAGGCTATTTTTAATTTAATGGGATGAGACTGAAGAGACTTTTCACAAGGATAGTGTTCATCCACAGTCTAAGGTGCCTTATGATGCATCAAGGTGCATCTTCTTTGAATTTCTCTGATGAGATGCTGGTATGTCATGATATTACCCATACGAATGTTAGAAAGCACATATAACATAATGTTAAGTGATAGAAAAACATGTTCAAATGAGTTAAAAAAGAGTTAAAACCTATTTTCAAACGGGTTTTTACCAGCACCGTGTGTTCCATGGCGTATGGTATATAGGCAGCTCAAACACTGTCATACATTCATGGGTCATGTGACCAACTGGTAGGTGTTAATCCTTCTCATGCTCTCTCTGGTCCAAATATATATCTGCTAATACTGCCCGGGGTGCGCCAGTCACCAAATGATCCTATCTGATACACACTACTTCAAGCCAGCCCACTGATGTATACAAGCGAAAGTGTGTGTCTCCTGTCCACGTTTATACCACCATATGGTAAAACTGACAGGGTGGGAAGGTGTAAGTGGATAAACAGATGGAATTTGTTATTAGTATGTGTGTGTGTGTGTGTTTGTGCATGATTCAGTATGACACTTGGACATTCCACTTTGTTGGATTTAGTCCCAGCCCTACTCTGAAATTTCCATGCAGCCAACGGAGAGTGTAGCTGATAAAACTCCATCGTGACAATGAGGAAAAGAGGGAAAGAAAGACCGGACAGAACGTTAAGAAGGATAACTTTTGCCCTCGGCGGTCAAAACTGCAGTTGGAAAGTAGATGAAGTTGAGTGCTTGTAGAGATTTTGGATGCCTGCGTGTGTTGTGATGATAGAAAGGACCATTAATATGAGAGTTAATTCTCTGCTGAGCCATTCCATATGTCCCCATCTCCCTTCCCACCCATTTCTTCAATCATTCCCATTCAAACAAACTGGAAACAAAGGCAGGACACAAAACTCTCTGCAGAATTACTCATACCACCTCCATATACTCCTTCCTCAATTCCTATAACCAGCTCTCCATTGCTCTGCCAGATTTTTGTTCTCCAGCTTACCCCTTCCCCTCCCTCTAGGCTAGCCTTACTGACCTGGTTGCTATATGAACTAACTGTGGCTCCCGCAGTCCCCACTAACTCAGCCATCCTCTCTCTGTCCCGTGTGTGTGCGTGCTTGTCTTTGTACTTATCTGTACACATAAAAAAAATGTGTACATGGTACATATGTCCTTTTGTTGGCGAATGTGCGTACATCTATGTGTATGTACATGTGCGTGTGCCAGGCGTGTGAGTTGCTGCAGGCAGAAAGGGGCAGAGTAGAGAGGTTGGCTCAGATTGTGTGTGAGCAGCGCTCCCAGCTGGACAGCTGCCCTGAAGCCACCAAGGAGCCCCTGCAGGAGCAGCTAGCCAGGGTCAGTACACACACACACACACACACACACACACATACATTGCACACAAGGAAATATATGCTCAAGTGTGCGAGCCAATAACGTAACAAGCCTACAAGGAAATATTCAAACTGGGAAATGCGACAGTGTTACGTAAACATAGGAAATATGGAAAGGTGCTCGAGAGGCGCTTTCGTCAGGAAAAAGGTACACGACGCTTGCATATCTGAACTCGCATGTGAACATGCACGCATTTTCTCAGCTAACGTCAACCCCCAATTCCCCACATCCACCTTCAGTCTTCCAACTAACTTTGCTGGTTTCTATGTCGACTCATCTCACCCTTTCATCAGAAAGGTTAGCCTGCACAGGAGTATAAAGGGTCTCATGTTCGGCTATAAGTTTGGTACATTTGGGCATGGCGTCTACGGTTTTGATCGAAAACTTGATGAAAAGACGTCTTTTTACGTCATCGCTGTTATGTGGGAATGCTTCCAGTTTGTGACAAGTTGCATGTTAAATCAGACAGTGTTTGTGCATTGTTTTCTGCATGACTGTTAGTCCTCAGGTAACAACAGCGATGTCTTTTTTCCGTTTTGCATATCTTTATCAGCCCGTTGTGGGATAACAAGATTGTTTTTGCCTTATGTAGCTGACACCACTACAACTGTGCCATCCTCCAGGACAAATTCTCATCACTTGCACCATAAGGTCGGACGTTTTATGTTAGATAAATAGGCATAGAATTTGGAAGTGGTCCAGAAAAAATGAAGAAACCTTTAGAATTCTTTGTATTTCTGCATGATTGTGAACTATCACATCGTATATTTATATCCTAAAAAATGTTAACTGAAAAAGAGTTTGTTTTGGTTTTTTTTTTCCAAGAAAATTATCCAGCTAAATGTATTAGCAAAGAATTTGGACTTCTGGGATTAGCAGCTAATTTATAGGTGAAAGTAGAGTCATGTGGTTCTTGTTTCGACGGAGAAAAACCATCACTAAAGAGTTTTTGACTTCTCCACACTCCAATCCAAAGTCAGACAAACTGTTCGCAAGTGAAGGGCATTCAAGCCTATCGTTAACCTCCCTCCTCACTTCAAGAATAAGATGTGGAATAATCTGTGAGGTCACAGAAGAACCCGGGGTGACTTCTATGTAATCAAAGGCCTCCCTCTCATTGCTTTGTGCTAATGGTCATAATGGTCCCTTCTGCACCAGTGCATGCTGGCTGGTTGTAGAGTACGCACAAAAAGACCTGTGCTTGCCCTACTTTTTCAGTTCAAAATGTCTGACATGAAATAGGTCTGTAGCTTACTGTTTACTGCAGTCTGAGCTATCTTTTGCAATACTGACATTGTGCATGTTGAAAATGCAATGACAGTAAATGCTCGATATGTCGTGCAGCCCTATTCATGACTCAGACCCCACTGAACAACCATGGTGTGCATGTCTGCTCTGTATGAAGAAAAGTTGCTCCCTGTTTGCATGTTATTAAAGATCACACGTAGAGGGGAAAAACGCTAAGCGTTTTTTTTTGAACGGCAATGACCAAGATAGTAATGTTTGTTTTTGAAAAAGGAAGAACGCTGCGTTCCAATAAAAATGCCCCATGTTATTTGTAAAAGACGGCGATGGTAGTGTCATGGTTTGGTGCTGTTTTGCTGCATCTGGGCCACGACCGCTCGCAAAAAATTTGATGTTCTGTTCCTAGTCCAACTCAAATGAAGGAAACTGCCAACTTCCCGGAGCTGAAGTTGAAATATCCGAATGTGTAATAGTTCTGTGATTAATTGGGCTCTCTCTATTTATGTTTGGAACTTGTAATGAAATCTGATGATGTTTCAGGCCAAGTTTATGCAAAAACAGAGAATTCTGAAGGCGGCTTTTATACTCTGCTGTACCCCTAAGGTTGTTTATGAACGCCTGCATGTGCACTTTATTTTCTCATTCATATGGATGTACCGTAAAAGCGTTGTAAAAGTGTTTCCTTTGTGTTTATTTTCTCATGCTGGTTTTTACCCGTGCATTATTTTCCCCTCTGTGTGCATTAGGACTGTGAGGTGCTTGAGGCAGAGACGAAGCGTTTTGAGGACCTGGAGTTTCAGCAGCTTGAAAGGGAGAGCAGGCAAGACGAGGAAAAGGAGACCCATACGCAACAGCTTCTCAGGGAGATCGCAGACTACCAGCGCAGCACTGTCACTCGCAAGGTAACGGCTCTCTTTTTGTGTTTTCACACAGACACACACAGCGGATTCACTCTGTGAACATTTGACCTTAAAAAACCGTGTATACTCTGAATAATTGAACTCGTCCCACAGGAGCGGCTGTTAACTCTGAAGAAGCAGGCAGCGCAGATTACCCAGCAGGCTCAGCGAGAGAAGGAAAGCTTTTTGAAGGAGAGGAGCAACCTCGAATCGATGCTGCAAAGAGTACGAGGACATCCATGTTTGCATGTGTATGACTCTGCATCGGAAAGGCAGCAGCAGGAAAGCAAATGAGAATTTCTCTTTGGTTTTCGCTAAGGATTTTATTCCCATTTTGTCCTCTGATAGGAGAAGGAAAGCCTCGCTTTGCTGGAAAGAAAATATTCTGACCTCACCGGTGGCCGAAGTTTCACTCTAAGAGAGGTAGGACTGATTGACAGCTTGCAAACTGGATGTGAACAATTCTCCTCTTTTAACTCCTTAAGATGCTTTTAAATGGGTAGAATCCTCGAGATGTAATCATTTGGATTTCCTTCTCTGTTTGCTAGGATACAACCTTTTTAGCTGATGTGTGTCAGTCCCTCCTTTCCTCTATTTTTCTCAAGAAGGCTGAGGTACTTTTGTCCTGTTAAAGTCAGGTGGTTTCCTCGTGGTGCTTCATATTTTCTCCCCTCTGACCCTCCATTCATTGTTTTCTGCTTGCCCCTTTTGGTTTGTGGTTGTAATTCGAAGAAACGTTACAATGAGTTGAGTGGACACAGCTTACCCTCACACCCTGTGTGTTAATACGGACTTGATCTCCGGTGTCTGTTATGTCATGTGTATCTTAACAGTACTGTCTGTAAGTAACTTGTTGCCATCAAATTCCCGCAGCATTCTAACAACTAATTTTCATGTTTGACATCTTAATATGGCTGACTCACTTCGTGCTATGCCTCACCCGTTCTCTCTCCCCTATCTCTCCCCCTGATACCCTCCAGGGCTATGTCACAGTCAGTGAAATCAATGAGCTTTACTCACAGCTTGGGCAGAACCCTAAATCTGCCCCCCCTCTGGGCAAAGCCTCTCCCGAGACCCGGGTAAACCTTTCCCCTGACGACGACCCCCCCAAACCAACGGAGGATGAGGTGTGTGTCGAGGGTTTTTTGTTCACGTGTTTGTTTAGAAACACACAGGCAGATGATGAGTATCTTTTTTTTCCCCCGTAACTTCTTTTGCCCTGTTTCCTTTTTTTCTGACCATCTTTCTTTCTTTTTTCCAAGCTCTGTCATTCCTCCTCACAAGCCGACTGTCACTGCTCTTCCTCCTCCTCTTCTTCTTCGTTCCATCTTAATTCTCGCCCCCTCCCTAAAACTCCCTCTGTGCACTGGCCAGAGATCATGGTGACATATCGAGACCCCTCCCCTCTTCCTGACTCTCCCCCACCCCCCCTTCCTGTCAAAAACCATCATCAGCGGCACAGGCAGGTAAAGTGCGTGTGGTTGTGTGTGTTTACCTCAGCAGCTGTGTGTTTTTGTTTTTTTTATAGCGAACTCTATATCAAGAAAGCAGATTCAATAACTCTTCTTCTCCATGACTGTTTATAAAGCACAATTTAAAGTTATAAACCCTCATTAAAAGTTTGTTGTTTCTGTAAGTAATGGCAAAAAGTGTCCACCAGATGGCAGAGAAATAAAAATTTCTAAAGAGTTTATTCTAGACTCTCTTCATAGGAGAGGGATAATGCAACATGATTTTTGATTAGATTGGTTACTTTTTGCATTTTAATTGCTCTCTAATTCACTTGTTAAATAACATTATGAATGAACTGATAAACCTTCACATCTCCTCTGTCTCTCCGTGTGTTTTATTAGCATTTCCGTCTGCTGGAGGAGAGGAAAAGGTCTGAGAGAGAAGGCGGGTCACATCTGAGTGACACTTTGCCCAGGAAGAAAACCACCCCCACGCTGAACCCCCAGTTCACGTCCGCGACACTCGGACGGAGCTTCCCAACCAAGGTACGCGAACGTGTGTTTAGGAAATGGTCTGCGTAGATGGCACAAACGAATGGTTTGATTTCACAATCTTGTACTCTATCACAAAGTGAAATGCTTTTTCCCCCCCATGTGTAGCCCCATCAGCCTCTGGCACAGAGCACAAGTTGTGGCAGCATTCTTCCAAGAATTTTCTCTCTGTCCAACAAGGAAAGTGAATCTCGACGTCTCCATAAAGGTACACTCACACAAACTTACTCAGAAACCATTTATTCAAGGAAATTGCACGTATGTACACAGAGAGAAGAGACAACCATTTTTCCCACTTGCACTGCAGCTCCTCTGGTTCCCTATTATTAGGTGTGTATAATGTCTGAATGGAGCAGGCAATCCTCTGCTGTTCATAACCATTGTTTTTTTTTTCCATGCTTTTTCCACTTGCCAATATATTGTAATGCACTTGTTCATGGATGTTGCAGATACATCGAAATACATGTACTACTCATATCTTCCCAAAAAGAACATTAAACATCTGCAGCTCATCCAGAACGCTGCTGCTAGAGTTTTAACCCGGACTAAGAGATCTGAACACATCACACCAGTTTTAAAATCTTTACACTGGCTTCCAGTCAGTCACAGAGTAGATTTTTTTTTTTGGGGCTTTTTATGCCTTTAATGATAGGATAGTGTGAGAGAGACAGGAAGCAGGGGGCAGAGAGATGGGGAAGACACGCAGCAAAGGGCCGCCTGGTGCGGGGGTCGAACCGGGGCCCGCTGCAACGAGGACTAAGCCTAAGTACATGGGGTGGCTGCCTAACCCACTACGCCACCGACTGCCCCCACAGAGTACATTTTAAAAGCCTGCTGATGGTTTACAAATCCCACAACGGTTTAGGCCCAAAATACATCTGTGATATGTTCAGAGAATATAAACCCAGCAGAGCTCTTAGATCCAAGGACTCAGGTCAGCTGGTCCAGTCCAGAGTCCAGACTAAACATGGAGAAGCAGCATTTAGCTGTTATGCTGCAAACAAGTGGAACAAACTGCCAGTGGAGATTAAACTTTCACCAAATGGAGACATTTTTAAATCCAGGTTAAAGACATTTCTGTTCTCATGTGTCTATGCATGAAATCTGCACGCTATCTTTGAATTTATCTAGACTGTTGCTTGTTTTTAAATTCATTTAAATTATTTTATTTGTTTCTCTTTATATTCCTTTATGTATTTTTAATGCTTCTTCCACTCCCTGCTGCAATGCTTTTATTTCATGTGAAGCACTTTGAATTGTTTTGTACATGAAATGTGCTATACAAATAAATTTGATTTGATTTGATTTGATCCACATAAAAATAATCATATGGGGTAAATTTGGGGCCTCAACTCAAACACACACACACACATCTTTGAGTGATAAATTGAAAGTACACCTTATATGGAAATGGTGTCCATGTTAGAGGTTTGGATTTGTGGGTGTTCACAGTGATGTGTTTTGGAAAATTGCACTGCTGCTCATTTGTTTATCTGTGGGATAAGATAATGCAGGAATGTGATAGGATTTCTTTTTTTTTGCGCATACACCAGTAATTGTTTAAAAAGATAGACAGAGATGTCTTCTATGTTAAAAATCCACTTCAGTTTCTACTGTCCATTTTGGATGATAAAGGAAATCAGTTGTTCAGTCATCTCAGAGTAAAATCCTTTCATGTAACTGTATTCAGACATGCAAGCGCCAACCACGTTTTTTGATCTCTCACAGATAGTTTTCACTTCCCTCCCATATGATGCTCAGATTTTACACTTTTTTTTATTTTTGGGGTGTCATGTATTATATTACACTAAGTCGCAGTCTTTTTTTCCGGGAAATGGTGTGTGTATCTGGTCCCCCGTTTCCTTTGGTTCCTTGATCTGGCTCATCTGATGGGTGGGTCTCCTATATGGGTCTGATGGTATCAGTTTGTTGTGCGTGTGCCTCTTCCTGTACCCAGGGGCTCAGTTAGTCTCTCTTCAAAGTATCTGCTCGGTAATTTTGTCATCAGTCTTCCGCCTGTGCTTTTCCCTCTCCGGACATCTTTGAACTGCTTGGGGATACTTTTAGGACATATATTTTGACATGAGTGCTCGTTTTTTCACTAGCTTTTAGTTTTTGTGTGCTTGCTTGACCGACTCTTTGGGAGCAAATTTGACCTAAAATAACAGAATCTTTTTTCCTGGGACTTGGGTGAAAACACGTGTCAAAGTGGCGGGCCATTGCGCTCCAAATTTAAACCCATCTGGGCAAACTGTCCCAGGAGGAGTGCCAGAGACAGGTACAACACATGGGTGCATGCGCGACTACGATGAAAAAGTGATGTTTGTAACTTCTCTCACTGTCTGTGTAGGCCAGCAAGGCTCCCGGGCAGCTTCCCAGACTAACGTCTACCTCGATGCCTTTGGCTACCGTGACAACCAGGCTTTTGACACATTGAGTGTGGACAGCAGTGACTCCATTGAAACCAGCATATCTGCTTGCTCACCCGACAATGTCTCCAGGTAAGAGTATGTGGCACGCGTTGTTTCTGTTTGTGTGCAGATGGGCTGCTGTGTATAATGACAGAAGTAACAAGGGCAAACGTTTGAAAGCCTTTGTCTTTTTGCCACATACTGTAACTCCTGGGACGCGGTATGTGGAAAAGTTTCCCGCCTTTCATGTTCCCTCCTCGGGGAACTCTGTGTGTTATACGAGTTGAGGTGGACTCTTGATTAGTGCTCTGGGGGATCAGGTTACGGAAGACGGAACGCACAAACGTGCGCACGCGTGTGTCTGGGTATATATGTGTGTGTGTGTGCGTGTTAACAGTCAACCCCCCTCAGGTTCAGATGAACTGAACGAACCAGCATGAGTGTGGAGGTACATCTGGGGGTCCAGCCCCCCATCTGGACTGAAACCATGTGTGCTTGCTCTCCTTCTCTCCTCTTCCCGGCTCTTAAATCGATCTTTTTTTTCTCCCCTGGTCTCATTTTGTTTGAATGGTACGGACTTGGTTTAGCAGATTGGAAACCGTTTGCAGAATGATCTCTCTGAGTTGGGATTTTTTTTTCCATCCTGAGCTGGGTTCTTGTTGGATTGCCTCCTGTTAACCTGTTAACGATGGTCTTATGATAGGGCTGGGTTCTTTTTTCCATGTCGCTAGTGATGTGTTTTGTTTTGGAAAAATTGGGTTGGAGCAAGAGAAATGATCCAAAGAAATGAGAGACTGAATTTAACCCCGGATGGTACATAATGACTATGAGCGCAATTCCCTCTCATCGATTAGGGTAAGAAAACGGCAGGATTGGGACAAACGCCTGAATGTTTTGTTGAGTGTGGAGCTTGAAATGATTGTTCCATAACTGCCTATGACATTCTGTTAATATATGAAATGATTTGTAGTTTAAATCAAGTGCTGAAATACTGATTTTATTCAGTCCTGCCGTTCCATGTGCTTTGGGTGATTTTCACTTTGAAATAAGTACCGTTCATATTTCAAGTCAACAACCATAAACATGCACAGCCGTTGGCGGTGTGGCATTGAGCTGTCCGCAGCAGAGGGATTGTTGAGAACTCTGAAGTTGATTCAACATCAAACTGGATTCAAAACGGTGCATGTGAGAAAAAGAAAAGGAAAAAAGACCAGAGAGCGGGAAAAAGCATTTTTTAATTTCTCTCCAAGCTCCTGTTTTTTCTCATCTTTCATACCCTCCCACCCAGTCGTTTTGTTCTCTTTTCTGTTTCCACTTTTATCCTCCCCATCCCTCTGATTTGTGTATACTTTAGCATAATGTGCACCATTCCTCTTCACAATGTTGTGACATCATCACACATCAGCACAGGGTATCCATTTCCTCTGGCTCCAGATGAGAGAGAACTCTGTGTGTGTGTGTGTGTGTGTGTGTGTGTGTGTGTGTGTGTGTGTTCCTGTATTAGGTATATTATGGGGACATAGATTAGTTTATATAGTTTCTTTTTGAGTTTCTTTTCTTGTCTCCCTTTTTAAAATGATCAGATCAAATCATCAGAACTGATGTAAACACAATTATGTGTGTGTGTGTGTGTGTGTGTCAAATCACAGAGGAAATCCATTTGGACAGGAAGCCAGGAATTTTAGGATTGGACTGTCTCGGTTCTCCTTCTGCCTTTCTGACTCTAGCTTTGTGTGTCCCAGACTACAGATGGTCTGCACACGATATGTGTTCTTGACAAACATCAAAGGGAAGGAATTTGTATACATATTTGTCCGAGTGAGGCTTTAAACTAAATTTACGCTCTGCTCTCTAATTTTCTTCCTCAATTCTGCTCTCCCCTCAAGCCAACACACACACACTCGCACACACACACACACACACACACACACACACAGATACACACATCCATAGGCAGGGGATAATCGGGAGTATTCCCTGGAGACTGTAGCGTTTGGGTTTGAATACTACATTAGAATTCTTTTTTTAGCTTCAGCTCTTTGCGTGTTGCATGTGTGTACGTACAGCACTCTGGTGCAGTTTGACACTGGATTACACTAATCCCAAAAGTGCTGCTCGACGATTTAGTGCACCGACAGAAAAAGTAAAGGAAAAAGAGAGAAAAACGCATAAAAAAGTTTGAATGGGTTCAGCCCATCGTTGCTGCTGCTGATGGAGCAGGTTTAATTGATTAACTTGGCAGATGATCAGCTTTATAACACAATCAACGTATTAGTCGTTCGGCACGATGCACATTGACTTGGCTTTTGTTTACTCGTGACTGTTTACTAAGTGGTTGGTGTGATGATTGTTCTGTGTGTTCCCGCAGTGCCAGTACATCAAATGTGGCCAAGCTAGAGGAGATGGAGCGCCTGCTGAGAGAAGCGCAGGCCGAGAAGAGCCTCCTCATGGAATACAAGGTTTCTAATCACACGAGTCACACCCGTTCGCATTTAACAGTCAGCGTGAAATGACGAGCCTTGATCTGCCTCGATGATATTTTCCCCAAACTCAGCATAACTGCAGGAAATACTAAGTTGACTTTTTTTTTTAAATCCGGCTGCGCGTTCTGACATTTTACAAACGTTCGTATTGTTTCTCAGGAGCAAGAAATGGAAATGCGAAAGCAGGCCCTGGAAGATGAGAGGAGAAGAAGGGAGGATTTGGAGAAGAGGTTACAGGAAGAGACGAATAGACGCCAGAAACTCATCGACCGCGAGGTGAAACTGCGGGAAAAACAAAGAGCACAGGTGAGCGTGAAGAACGAGACAGGACTGATGTGCACCTGTCTGAGCTGTCGTGCTCCTCCCGCATCTTTTTTCCATCTCGGTCATCTCATAAAGAATCCCCATGGGGTGGTCCGTGGCGTAGTGGGTACAGCAGGCGCCCCATGTACAAGAGGCTATAGTCCTCCCGCATCGGACGGCCCTTTGCTGCATGTCGTTCCCCCTCTCTCTGCCCCCTGCTTCCTGTCTCTCTAAACTGTCCTATCCATTAAAGGCGTAAAAGTCCCAAAAAATAACAATTAAAAAAAAAGAATCTCCATCATAGCTTGTAGAATATGTTGGTTTTAAGTCGTACCACAGGACTGGTTGTTACCCTTTGGAAACAAAACATTCAGGGCTCTATTCCCGGCTCAGTTACCCAGTAAGCTGTGGGACAGCTGTGGGCAACGCACGCTGTGGTCATCAAGCAATCTTAAGAAAGCGTGAGGAGAGACGGTTGAGATTGTTAGTATAAAAGCAGTGAATCAGGTAAAGAAAATGTTATTATCAATAGAAATGCAGAAGAAGTGTTTTTAGTCTAAAAAAAAAAGTCCCTGGACAAGAAAACTCGACTAACCAGAAATGTCTCCATCAACTGTCCCTCTAGGCTAGTTTGGCAGCTAAGATATTTCCTTCATACTTTGTATTTTGGCTCCTGAGGTGGAAAAAAGGATTGCTATTGTCAAAAATTGTTTGTAGACAACCCTTCAGGATTTGAACTTTGAGAGAAGTCCCTTCCATCTTGTTTCTGTAGCAAACGTTTGTATGTTTCATGCGAAATTTCCCTCTTTTGGTCTGTTTCTTATCCTGCTGACAGGACTCATTGTGAGCTCCATCTGTCACGTTCAGTCCTTTTCTTTGGACCATCAACTGCTGGCGGCTGAAAAAAGACTGACGCTTTAATGTTTGCTAAATCACATACATCTGTGGGATCTTTAAACGTTTCCACCTCTTGTTAACCGTTTCACTCTGCTCCCTCCAGTCCCGGCCGCTAACCCGGTACCTGCCGGTGAGAAAAGACGATTTTGACCTGCGGGCTCACATCGAGTCAGCGGGCCACAGCACAGACACGTGCTTCCACTTGTCCATCTCTGAAAAAACCTGCCGAGGCTATCTGGTCAAGATGGGAGGCAAGATCAAAACCTGGAAGAAACGCTGGTTTGTCTTTGACCGCAACCGACGCACGCTTTCCTACTACGCAGGTAGGACAGAAGACGCACGCACGCACGCTTTCAGCCACAGAAAGACACAACCGAGTCATCTCTTTCACGCGTTTGTCTAATTTTATATCTCCTGCAGACAAGCACGAAGCCAAGCTAAAAGGAGTGATTTATTTCCAAGCCATAGAAGAAGTATATTACGATCATTTGAAGAATGCACACAAGGTACGTGTTGATGCACACGTTTCATTCAGAGTTAATGCATGCTTAACTCCTGTGCCTCGATTTATTTCTCCAATTTCCTATCCTCACTTGTGAGGACGGCCCATCATCATTCCTCCTCTCCCTCCATTTTTGTTACATCATCTCCTTCTCCTTTTCTTCGTTCTCCTCCTCAGAGTCCAAACCCCTCCCTAACCTTCAGCGTGAAGACTCACGACAGAGTCTACTACATGGTCGCTCCGTCCCCTGAGGCAATGAGGATCTGGATGGATGTGATAGTCACAGGTGCTGAAGGATACACCCAGTTCATGGTGTAGTGACGAGGTGGCGGCGACACATTAGAGTGTGTCCATGTAGCGTTTATCTCTGGCAGGGTGCTCTGTCCCGGCAATGCATCAAAACAGCGCTCAGACTCATATCAGGGTAAACTACACAGCTTATGACAAGCTTACCCACATCCTCTGAACTTTTAGTGTCCGGCCAATCTGCTCCCACAAATACCCTTTTCTGCCTTTGTTGCGGTGACGGCAACCGCTTCTCCTCCATTTTACTGGCTCCCAGGCTGAACAGTTCTGCCCGTGTGATTGGTTGACTGAAAATGACACAACTTTCATCACACACGCTCTTTCGTTATGGGGAACAATAGAAAAAGAAACAAACCGCCATGTGGACGCCCAGCCTGGCGCTTCTTAAAGGAACAATTCTCAATGCCTTCAGCGTTAGTTAGGGATACTACTTTTATCTCTCACGTTGAGACACACCGCCAAGGCTGCTTTGTAACATCAAATGCAAGATGGCTGCCGTGATATTCGTGCAGAGCGTGACAGTGTGGGACAGTAATTCTTACATTTATATGCAATCTTGTAGTTTAATCCAACAGCAGTAATTTACTGAAGGAGATCAGAGATGTGCTGCGATGCAGCGCTGCCTTAGAAATAAATTCAAGCGTGCCTTACACTTTTTGCTCAAGCATTAAGGATCCACAATCATGTTAGAGATACGTTAACCCAACCACACTTTTACCTTGAGCTTAGTTTGACTTAAGAGCAGCCCATGTCTCAGCAGCTCCTCTTTAGACTGCTTTTTTACAAACATCATCGTTATGTTGGGATAACGGGGCCTGGTTGAGCTCAATACTGCGTCCTGTTTTGGCCGACACCTTCTGCACCAGCTACAGGTTTTTTTGTGTGTGAAAGAACTCAGTTTCCAGTGTCCAGTGCATTTTTGAGTGCTTTGAATCAACGAAAAACAAAAGTCAATGATAAATTAGGAAAGGCTGTTCGGCAGATGTGTCTCTAATTTCCTTTATATTTTCCAGCACAGTTCGCAGTGGTGTGTTATTACTGTGGCGTTCTCAGGTCAAAGCTGTGTGCATGGATGTGCAGGCATGCATCGAATGATTATGTTATGAAGTGGCCCTTCCGGGTGCGTGACCCAAGCTCACAGCTATGAACTGTGGGTTTTCTAATGTCGCTCCAAGGTGCTAATGATACGTAATATTTAAAGACACACCCTCGTGTTATACTCTTTAAACAGCAGTGTAATTAGACACTGGGATGGTTGGGTGTTTATTTCTTAAGTGACCCTTTTAAATGACTGAACGCGCTGAAGTATTTCCACACACTCTTCAAGCAAAGAATAAACGTCTGGTTGGAATGCTTTTTCTAAAGCTACAAAGGCACGAGAGGCACGAAGTATTTGGTATTTGTACATTTTGGTTTAATATTGTACTTTTTGAGTTTTTTTAAGATCCTAATCTCAGTTAAGATCCATTATCAGCTAAAATATATACATTTGGGCCATTTTTATAGAAAAGAAATTGGCACCATCGCTACATGCAGACTAGATATCTTTTGAGGGCAACATTTATTCGTATAATCGATGCGGTGGATAAAGTTTTCTTTTTAAGATTCGAGCGATCGAGCCTGTGGTACATTTCATTCTTCCGATCACTGAAACATACTGATTGTTGTGCTGCTTTTGTCCACTTATCCTCCGTGGAACGGCATTTGCTTGTATCACCCCCCCAAAACAAATGTTTTGCTTTCAATCACTATTCCACTATGATTACTAAAGCTGCTCTTTGTATGATACTCCAGTCTATGTTTTGTAGTATATAATGTTATGTGTTATGCGATAGCTCACTGCTTAGTGCATGTCTCGTCTTACATCCCTGCGTTCTTTCTTTTTGTCATTTTGTCGACCAAAGTATTTGTCCAAGTCATTTGATATATGTGTTTTATTTTAGTTTTTTTTCTCTTTTAGTACAATAAGATCAAAAGTATATATGTAGTCTCTTCTAGCACGGCATACCAAGCACATGCCCATCCAACTAATGGAGCTGTTACTCTGGAAGAGTTTTTTTCCCCCCTCATTGACTTTTCAAGTTTATCAGACTGTATTTATGCCACTATCGGTGCATGTATCTTAATTTTGTATTTTCATATAAATAATAATAAATGATATATCTGACCTTTTATGCTGTTAGTGTCTTAAGGAGTCTGTTTCTGTGGGGTTGCCTGATAAAATGTACCAGTAATTTCGGTGCCACAACTGCAGAGCAGCTGAGGCTTTTGGGCTAAATGGACAAACCACCTTTTGGAATACTTTATTGTTTTCCTCACAGGATGTCTTCACTTATTGATGAGAAATATGGCTACAAGTATTACTTTTCGTCTTCTAATGTGAGAAAGTTTGTTTGTTTCTTCCTTTTTGAAACAAGTCGTTTGAGAATCTAGCTAATTCACCCCCCTTTGCCCTACCACTCCATTTTCCATTCTTGCAGGATGGGTAGGTCCCCCCCTTTCTTTTGGAGATCAAAGAGAAGTGGTCATCCGGCCAACCAAATGGCACCAAGGGCTGGACGACCACTGCTGCTTGATCTCCAAATGAAAAGAAGCACCATATCCCAGCAAAATTAGGGGCCAAGCGCTCCAGCCAAGGGTGGGAGCCGGGATTAGGCCGACTCTGGTGACTTGAGTGCTTCGCATTTCACTTGGAATATTGAAATTAGAAAAATATGGACTTGCACTGGCCGATTTAATTGCTTGTTATAATTATGTTACGCTGCGTCATGCGGCGTCCAGTTGAGACTTAAAATATTTTGGGATTCGACATTGTATAAGCAACGCTAAATTTCTTTAATAGTAGACAAGGAGAGATCTGTTAAGTTTGATCAAATGATCTAAGTTAGGCCAAAAGAGAGAACAACACAGTAACCATACATTACATTTCTTTCTTCTTTGCTAGAAATGGTACTCAATTTTCTTTTTCATTGTCTACACAGTTTTCCTCGCTGTAGCTATAGCCATTTATGTTTGTTTAATCGCATTTTCTTCTGTTTGACATGTTGCTTCTACTCTGATTTATTGTAACAAGTAATTTTGTGTTTTGTATTTATTTTAAAAAAAAAAGCTAATAAAGGCTATTACATTGAGAAGATGTGTCTAGCTTATTTGGATATACTAAGAATACAGCCATTACATATTGAATCAATGGCTACAGGTAAATTCACCATGCTCATCTCATGGATCCCTTTTAGGGTTATTAACTTGCAGATGGGGCCCTGTGATGGACTGGCGGCCTGTCCAGGGTGTACCCCGCCTCTCGCCCGATGACCGTGTGGGATAGGCTCCAGCCCCCCCGCGACCCGACCGACGGATTAAGCGGGTATAGAAAATGGATGGATGGATGGATGGAACTTGCAGATGGTGCACCTCCGTGTGGTGGCAATGGGTACTGTCAGATGCAGAACTTGAACAGCATGGCAAAGTCCGTCGCTTGAATAGGACAGATACATTTCCAGGCAGCATGTCCTTTCATGCCTTTTTTTTTTTTTTAATAAAAACTGATCTGAAAAAAAAAAGGATTCAGGGATAAAAAAATGGCTTTATTGTACGCATTGTTTTGGCTCGTAAGGAAGACAAATCTCCCTCTAGTGTAGTGTTGGCTGACTTTTGCCTGAATTGCAGTTCAGGCAAAAGTGGTGAGCGAGCGCGACAGCCGCTGAATGGCAAGCTCGGTGTCCCGTCTCCGTTTATTTAACTATTTTAAGCTGGTAAGGCGAACCGAAGCACGGTACAATGACTCACTGTGGGGAAGAAGCTAGTCGTGGTGGTGGTGTGTGTCGGGGTTTTGTGGGGGGGGGGGGTTCAGACAGCGGCGACGTGTCACCATAATATGATCAATTATTGAACCTAACTGTCCTTACTCAGGTCAACAGACCTCTGTCTCATGCACGCAGCACGTTACGTCATATGATCGTTGCGTCACAGCAACGACCTCACGCATGCCCTTCTGATTGGTCAGTAAAATCCCCCATGATTCATTGCGTGAGTGAAATCAGAAAGATAAACCGTATAATTGGCAATATAGTGCTAGTTTGCGCAACACACTCTGTATACATTACAGTTATAAATGAACTGGGTCTGATACTGAAAGAAAGAGGAGGAAGAGATATACACAAACCGACACTCAACTTTATGTGAACGGAGAATGCTATATAAAGCCAATGATTCTTTTAATCCACTGTTTGGTCCGATGGCAGTGGAGTTTCAATCGATTGTTTCAGTCAATAACAGTTTCTCCTCTCCCTCTCACTGTCGGCCTTTGACCAACCTTTTGTTTTATTAGTTTATTTGTTTATGATGCACTTGTGTAGGGCAAATCAGATTCTTGTAAATCAATTCATTGGCAAAATCAAGTCTTCAATTGGACGTTTGACATTACGATTATTACAGAAAACAAGTGACTTTTTGCAACCCAATACCACTGATAATAATCTTGTATCCTTTCAGGGGACTTTGATGAACTTCTCTGTCATTTTGGCAAATGATCCAGAGCGATTTGTGCACCGAATCTGAGCTGTCAACAAAGACCTAACCACAAGTAATGCAGTTTAATTTGGGCGTGATAAACTGTGGCCTATATAGAGAAGGCTGTATACAATTAATCTTAACACTACTACATTACAGTGACATGACTACTCCAGATATTATGTGAAAACAATATTTTTATATCTATGGTGCTTTATGAGCAAATAGGCCTACATCTACTCTGTACTGCCACATAATTTAATTACTAATCAACAGTTTAACAAAGTACACAGTCACAGTTTAATCCCTCATACCTCTGTGTTGTGTTTGTAAAAATGCGCGCAAGCGCTGGTTATCTTATTATAATGTACTGTGATGGATGGGGTCCACTTTGGTCATCTCTAACTGGAGCCTTGATTGCTGTCACGTTTTAGAACAGTTAGTTTCATTATACAGTATGATTTCATGTTTTTATTCCATTTTACACCATTACTGGCAGTGTTTTCAAATGATCTTTATCAACACTATTTGACTTAATTAAGATAAGATTGCGTTTGTAAATCGGATATCTGAGATGTTTCCATGTTACACCGGGGACAAGTTTTTTGCTGATATTTACGTCAGCGGGTCGGCTTGTCATGGTTGCAAGACTTGACAAACCTGCAGAAGCAGCCACTTCAAATGTTTTATTTCTCATCCTAAACCTGTTGCAAGCTTTGTCATAGTTGTCAGAATTAATGTTCCAACAGGAAGGAGGCTGAGGACAAGCTGATAATCTGAACTAATTAAAGTTTTATTTTTACAAGGGGAACAACGCCAGCCATCTTACAATGTTCCTTTTTCTGTGTGATGGAAATCAAATCAGACTCTTGAGGCGGGAACAATTAAGTGAGGCTGGAAGAGCCAACGCTTGTTCTTTGTGAATTTATTCTGACCGAGGCCTGATAAGGAAGTGATTCCAACACTCTCAAGGCTTGTCAGTGAGAAAAAGCTAAATAAAAACAGTAAGTAGATCTTGAGGAAATAATCTAAGTCTCTGACATTCCCCACAGTGCAGAAGCAAAACAAGATACCAGCTGGAGCCAGAAAGCAAGATGGTATGAGCAATATAGGAGGCGTAAAAGTGTCAGTCTCAACTTTTCACTCTTTACCCGCTTCGCGCACATGAATTCAAGGAATTAACTGCCATAAAGTGCTTATTTTAAGCACATACTACCCCCCCCCACCCCGAACATAGACTCGTGTAGAGGGGGGAAAAAAACCTCAGTGAAAATGAAAGAATAATAATTTTTTTAAAAATCAGTCAGATGATTAAAAAGAATATAGAAAAGGAATGGAGGAAATTAAGAAAATCATGGAAAAAAAAGGATTAACACAAAATGTGAAAATGTGTGATGGATAAAAAAGATAATGAGTATCCGAGCACTGTTAAGATGTAAAGCACTCATGCAAGTTTATTGAATAGTTCTTGTACAAGAGAAAGCAAGACTTCAACACAGAGCACCTGTGTCAGAGTGTAGCTCTGACTTACAGTTTCAGTGCGTGTCATATTATTTATACCCGAACACAGGAGAAGGAAAAAATGTCTAAGTATCAGACTATGCAAGCTAACTTCTTCTTATCTTCTGATGAGCCCGACGGCTGTGGCTGTGGAGTGCGCAAAACAGAATGAACAATGAAATACAGAAATGTCTGATTGGAAACATCTTATGCCAGGGGGAAAAAAAGAGACCAAGTTCCACAAGGGAGTTAAACATGATGAGACACAAGCAGAAGGCTAAATAAAATGTTCCATTGCAAATGATTTGAAGATATACAGTATATATTTTCAAATTCAAAACTAGATACATTTTCTTAATATATGTTCACTCCCTTTATTCCAGTTCACTGACTCAGTTGTATGTTCATAATTTACTCCTCTGGAAGCATAATGTGTGTATATGTATGTGTGTGTGGTTACATGCTCTGTTTTCTCAGCAGTTACAGACCCAGCTACCATCAACCAATCAGAGTGGACTATTACAGCCACTAGCTTCTCTGTAGAAACCTGCTGGTCCCGAGGTCTGTTTCTGTGGCAAAGTGTACTATTCATAACAGAAACGAGTGTTTAAACATTGAGCAATCTGATTATGGAAGGTTCTATCATCCAAGAGACAACAGTGCCGCGGGGAATGAGACTTAACAAGATCTCGACTGACAGGAATATTTAAACTTGGCAGATTTCTGCCCTGCTACTGTTACGTATCTCATCAAAACTTCTGGTTTCAGTCCCGTCTCAAACTGACGAACTGAAGTAGCAATGAAGCAGAGTGGGGTGTCAGAAGCTGGAGACTGTTTTATTTGTGGTTGTGGGGCATTGAGCAGAGGAGGCAGGGGTAGCTCTGTGTCAGTCCTACTTCCAGAGAAGATGGTGACGACCAATCAGCCTACGATGAAGAAGCAAAGAAGCCGAGTCGCTGTGTTTGGACAGGATGTCACAGACAGAGAAAGATATAGAAGGCTATGAAGTGTAAAAAAATGAATTGAGTTGAATATACTTTATTTATCCCTTGGGGGAAATTCTTTCACCACAGTGCTCCAGTGCACAAATTGCAAAAGATTAAATATAACAAAGAGTCACAAAATTTTAAATTACCCATATTTGCTTACCCCCCCAAACAATGTACAAAATAAAATACAAGCATAGAATAAAATGAAGCTATAAAACAACGTGTGTGTTCTTTTTGTATGTATTTTTTTTTATAAAGAAACAGAGGAAAGCTGAGGATTAAAAATGCAATATCCAAATGAACACCTCAAAACGGTCCTTCTTACAGAAGAAACAAGACATTTTTTAAGTTCCAGAATAATCCTAACTGGTTAAGTCATACGGTCAGTAAATCAGCACTTTGTTTTCTGTTGTGGATTTCTTTAGTTCCCTTTCATCGTTCAGCTTGAGGAGGCTTGACCCAGCCCCATTCTGGAAAATTCATCTGCCATGCATCTTACATACATTGCATCCATCGCAGCAACTGCAGTGTTACTGAGGGTGACTGTAGTCATAAAAATGCAGTAGAATTGTTTAACCCTTAGATGCACGAGTGGGGTCAAAAATGACCCCGAGGGGTTGTTATTCTTCCAGATCTTTGAAATGAAAAGTTTTTACACTTCCATATTCCAGGTATTCCTCATAAAACATGTTTGTGACTTGAGGCCATTTTTTTTTTTTTAATGTTTTTATACATTTTAAGAAATTGCAGTTTTTGTGTCACTACCCCAGTTTTTCATAAGCGGGGTCAAAAATGACCCCAATCATTTACGTTATTTACAGTATATGATCTTAGGCCCCCCTGTATCAGCTGGGTGTAGGTAGTATACTGTGTTTGATGGGAATGATTCAGAGGCTGTGCCAACTAATCAATCATGTTATAGCAGTTTTAAAAGAAAAAGCCCCGAGGTTCTCTCTTGTAGGCTGTGAATCCGTGCCTTCCTCCTGTCTCTCTCTATATGGATGATCTATCCAAGAAATTAAAAGAATGCAAGACTGGATGTATGGTTGGGGATAAAATTGTCAATCATCTATTGTATGCTGATGACTTAGTTGTCCTGTCTCCCTATAGTGCTGGTTTACAGCGACTGCTTAGAGCCTGCTCAGAGTATGGTGTAGAGTATGACATCAAATACAACTTAAAAAAGAGTGTTGTAATGATTGTCAGGACTAAGGAGGATAAAAAACTACACTTCCCTTCCTTTTATCTTGACAGTGAGCTGACAACTGTAACTAAAGCAAAATACTTGGGTCATATTCTTAGGAATGACTTATGTGATGATGATGATATTCAGCGTCAGTGTTGCAAGCTGTATGCTCAAGCGAATATGCTGGCACGGAAATTTTATATGTGTGCGAAGGAGGTCAAAATATTTCTTTTTAAAACTTACTGTACAGTAAGTTTTATATACAGCTCATCTTTGGTGGAGTTACAGCAGAACTAAGATGAATGAGATCAAGGTGGCTTATAATGATGCACTTAGAATTTTGCTTAAGGCTCCAAGGTGGGAAAGTGCAAGTGCTCTCTTTGTCACTGCAAATGTGCCCACATTTCAGGCTCTAATGAGGAGCCTTGTGTATAAATTTACGTGTAGATTAAATCTATCAAGAAATGGAATCATAAGGTGTTTGTCTAATATAAAGGAAAGTTACACCCAATACAATTCTGACATCTGGAAATACTGGAAAAGCCATGTGGGCCTATCCCCAATCCGATTCTTATGAAATTATTGTCTGTGTGTGCGTGTGTGTGTGTGTGTGTGTGTGTGTGTGTGCGTGTGTGTGCGTGTGTGTGCGTGTGTGTGTGTGTGTGGGGGGGGTTGTGTGTCTTTTTAATGTACTGCATATTCTTATCTGGACCTTGAGTCTGTGAAATAAAGTTTATTATTATTATTCTTTACCAGCCTTTAACAACCTTATCTATTTTTCTCCCGAGGCCCACGTTGAAATCTCTACAGCAGCTGTGACTGACAAATGGTCTCGCGTTAAACTGAGATCCACGTAAAGGCTTTGTTGGTGACAGTTAATTGACGACCGGTATCTTGAATCAGTTCAAGATATAAATGTCAGATGTGGAGCGGCCTCGCGAACGCCAATGCGTTTGCATTTGTGTTTGTATCTTTAAGGACCGAGCTGAAATCTGAGCCCAGAGAGAAACAGAGAAAGAGAGAGTCACCTCATACTCACACACCAACAACTACCCCCCCTCCCTCCGTCCTTCTCCTCCTCCACCACCACCAGCCCCCGCCCCTTCCATCGTTTCTGTAATCGAGCGTCGAGCTGCACGATCCGCACCTCTGCAGCAGTTATGCACGCTTCGTGTTGGTCGGGAGTCTCGGTAAACACTGCCAAACCTGCCACCGGCGCCGAGCTGCAGCCCCTGCGGACCCCCCACGGCCTGATATCAGAGTGTGCGGAGCGCGAGGCGGGCTGTCTCGTTGTTTACGAAAAAATAACTCGGCATGGCTCTGGCTTTCACTCAATATAAGCGGTTTTGCAAACGACCCTGGAAACCATGAGCAGTTGTGAGAGCGAGAGACAAATCATCTGAATGAAAGTCATAAGGTGAGTCCTCTGTTTTTCTGTGCGCGCGTGGCTGGCTGGGAAACTGAGACGCGACGAGGCCACTGTTATTCCTTCTCGACACATAACAGCAGCTGGACAGGCAATGCGGCGTGAGCCGGCCTCGCGTGAGCTGTTAAATATGCCCACATTTATTGTGCTTCAAAGAAGGTAGAAGACCACCGTGACCTGAGCGAGAACACGGTCATTTCGGGCTATCGACGCTGCCCAACGTGTCTAACGCGTACGTACCAGAAGCTATTTTAGTGGGGCTATGGTTCCCTCGGTTAAAAAAAAAAGAAGTCCCCCCCCCGTGTTACGCAAGCGCATTTGCCAGGACGTTTGAGATCAAATGAGCCAGCAAAACAGGCTTCCAGGTAAAACATGACACATACCCTGGAACTACACATCACTTCCATTTCGCTTGAAATGAAAGCCCAGCCCTATCTTTTGAGTCGTTACTTATTCCAACACTACATACTGTGGGGCTCCTGAAGCCAGTTTTGGGGTTAATTAGTCTGAATTCTAGTCGCGTTTTTCAGCTTGACATGTCTGCATGTCTTTGATTGGCTCATTAAGCAATGAGGAATGCGCTTTAGGAAATAACAGGTGTCTTGCTAACTTTTCTGAGCCCCATGTGGGTCGTTGGTAATGGTTGTACCCAGCTCCCCTGTTCCTTCATCTTGAATCAATTCAAAGACGGACCTCTCACAGTGGAACACATCTGAGGAAGTGCAGAAGCAGCTTCCGCTGCACTTCCTTTCCATGATTTAAGCCCTATGTATTATTTGGCTTGTATATGAACCCTATTGGGCTATGTTCATTTGTAGTGATTTAATCCCCAGGGTGTTTCAGCTGTTTCCTCTCTGTATCCTATGTCGACCTTTTGTCACCATTTGCCCTTGGCAACGGGGTCCTGTGTTACACTTGTGGGCCTCAAACATGCATGTGTGTATGTAAAACAATCCTCCGTCTGTCTTGCCAGAGTTGGCGTTTTCTCAAAGATATCCCTGGTGTAAACATTGTGCTTGGTTCGTTTAAAAGTTTATATATACGTTGAAAGTATAGAAGTCAGAGCCCCAGGGACATAGATATGGGATTTTGAATGCCTGTGCTGGGAGATGGCCTTCTCGGTTGCATGGCAGATGTATATACAGTTCCAGTCAGCTGTTTTTGAATGGACGGACATATCCGCTTTTTTTTTTCCTTTATGTAGGTCTTTTAAAGGTAACCGTATGGGCGTCTTAAAAAGGGGGTTACCGAATGTGAATAAGCTTATGCAGCATTCAGAAAACAGTTTTGTGGCCTTTGTGGACTTCTGTCCATGACATACATACATGCTGGCCCCTCGCCAGAATGCAGATGGGGCTGCTAATTCTGGATCGGGTGAAGCACACTTTCTCCTCAGACAAATCTAGATGTGCAGGGTTTTTTCGATGTGTTATCTGCAAGGCCCGGATAGTGGAGCGAATGTTTATGAAAAGATTATGTGGGTTTCCTAGAGCCATCCTGTGGTCATCAAAATGAACTCATGTCCCGATCTCACTTTCCGACACACTAACCTGTCAATATTTGCCCATGCTGAACGCTTGAGGTTTGTACGAGGATCCGTGATGCAACATTTATTTGCCAAATGACACAGTTTCACCCGTCAGTGATGTCAGCAAGTCGTGGGGTCGCTATTCCACAGTTTCTTTGCGGCGGCAGAGCGGACTAAACATGAATCTGCTTCAGAGACCTACATCCAGCTCACCTCCCGTTCTGCCTTCTCTGTGTGCTGAGATGATTGGTTACAATGCGAGTGTCTGACAGTGACTCGGTGCCATTCACCGCCTCTGACAGTGAATGAATCCAGATCCAGATGCAGATTATTCCCCAGCAGCTCCATCTGTGGCTGTCGGAACATTTTCAAGACGTGCACGAGTACATAACAGGCCGCGTCTGTTTCCTCTTCGGTACACACTCACACAGTCGCTTCCCTTTCACACCATCGGGTCGCCTGTAGCCGTTGTTAAAGTTTAGTCTGTTTAGATGTTCTCATTTAATGTAGCTTGGGAGTTTCAAAGCAAGACACATTGACATAGTTCTTGTGATAATAGGCCCCTGCACTGTGTGTGCGAGAGTATTTTTAGGTTCAAGGGTAAACAATGCAAAGTCCAAGGTGAGTCAATAACAATAACTCTTAGAGTGCAACTTGCAGGTTAACCACCCTGGTGACTTGCATTGTAGGAGCGTGTAACAAGATCTACATTTGTAAGCTTTGTGCCCTACACTAACATTTAGAGCTGCCTTAGTGTCAGTTTTGTCCACTTTTAAAGTGACCCTGCATGCCGGAGAAGGGCTATGCAAAGATAAGCTTAACAATTAAAACAACACGATTTCACAAGGGAGCGAAGAGATCAAAGGAAGACTGACCTGTAACATGTCAAGGAGAACAAGAGAGGACGAGGATACAGAGAGAGATAGATTACAGTGCTGTGAGGTGGGCGCCGGCTTTATCAACGTCGGCTAACGCGAGCTAACGGTTGCTCTCAGAGGTTTCACAGTACTGTAAACTTTGCCATCAAATTTCTGAGTGTAATAAAAAGGGAGGCATGTCTGCCAGTAGGGGACATGTTATGGAAAAATGACTTTTTCTCCACTTGAGGGGATATGTTTTTGAAATGAAGTCACAGCCAACTAGAAAAACTCATTTTGGCCCCACTTTAAGAAAGCTTTTCATTCAGTGAGATGTTCAGAGGTGTCACGTTAAACGGTTCTCCAGCCCCTTTACCCATTTGTTACACCTAAAAGCAACTTCAGATGATGCTGCATTCACAGTACGGCGGAAGTGAAAACTGTTTTCCTTTCTTCTTTAAATATCACATCCCATCGTTTGCTGTGTAGTTCAATTAAGTGAGGAAGAAGATTAGATGATAATGCTTTACCAGTGACTTTATTCCTTATGTCTTGGCAAGAAAATCTGACTTGTATTTGGCATTCTTTAAATTCTTGCGGGTCAGAAGTTGGAAATTTCAAATTCCCATTTATCCTTCAATGCACCAGCTGTTACAGTAATACACATTGGTGAAATATTGGTCAAATAATCAACAATTATTAATATTAGCAGTCCAAAAACCTAAAAACAAGTCAAATATGTTTATTATATTTCAATTTGGTGCTGGGTCTGAGCTTTCAGGCTTTTTGCTCTCATACCATTATTTAGCAATAGAAGATTTTTATTTTTATTTTTTTGTAGTACTTTTGTAGTACCCTGAGGTGGAGTGGAGTGGAGTGGCTCATGCTGGAACATGATCCGTTTGACACAGATTAAAGGAGGGAAAAGTAGTCGATTTAGTGTCTCATTGGGTTTTGATCAAAGGATGTCTCGGACATTTCATTAAGACCTCAGGAAACCGTTTCCGCTTGTGAAAAACTATCTCTATTAGGCCAGGGGAACTGTACTCTTTGTTAAGTTTCACTTAAACTTGCAAGTTGGGATAGGACTTTACGAGGTGCCTATCTCTGTTTAGCAATATGCACCCAGTGGATGAGCTATCCTCGGTAAAAGTTCAGTTTTGTTCTGTTGCTTCTGTGAGACGACGTGTGTGTGTGGGTGTGTGCACGTGTGGTTTTAGAAACTCTGTGCTCAGACCACAGTAACCGGTGTTCCCACGTAGAGAGCATGCCCTGATGCTTTTGTCTTCTGCCTGAGGAGCCACATTTTCTGACTGCATTTTTACAACCGGTGAAAATGAGCAGCAGTCGGAGCAGATTTGACGACTGCTTATCCTCCAGCTAGCATTTTTGGGTTTGTCTTCAGATCATTATGATAAAATGCAGTTTTGCTTACTTTCTACGCGCTTAAAAAAAAACAACAAAAAAAACAAAAAAACATTTCTGACCTTGACTTTTTCTACTCTTCGTCCTCTCGCAGTGGGGTTGGGTGGCCATGGACCCATTCAACCAGCTCATCCTCGCCATCGCGGTGACCAGCTTCTTCACCTTCCAGTGGCTCTTCCACAGAGTCAGCCCCTGGGTGTCCATGCGCATCAGCCCAGGCTTCTTTGGCCTCAGCGACAAGCAGAAGGTGGAGTGGAACTCAAGGTGACCTGACATGAACTCGTGTGCACACTGACTCTGACTGGTCACATCCTTTGCACGGCAGAAACTATGACATTGCTCGTAACTCAGACGCTGGCCATGTTTCCTGTGTCACTATTATCTGACTCGCACGTGGGGTGCGTTGCAGTGTTTGCTCTATATGTCACTGTTTTAGAGAGCCGGAAGCGTGGTTGAAACGCACTCGAATCGTGTTGTTGTTTTTTTGTGACTAATCTTAGACGTCTGCTGTGTTTTTGCAGGTTGTGAAAAACCCATAAATATATCTTTTGGTGCTTTGTAAAAGAGAAAAGGAAATTCATTTTCCAATCTTGTTTCGTGCCCGTCATGAGTATACGGGTATGTCAACTTTTCCCTTCATAAATTCATTGCTGTTATTTTCACAGTTAAAGGGATAGTTTTGACATGAAGCTGTATGACATCCCATACTAGCAATATTGTTTATGAACATTGACTTACCCCCTACTGCGTACTGTGAGCCGAGTTCCGGCCTCATTTTGGCGTTGACAAAAGTAGTCCGGCTGGTTGGCTGGGGTTTAAAAAATAAAGCGTTTTGCTTCTCAAAACAAAATGCCTTCAAAAGAGTAATACATTTGCGTCACAGAATTGTTCTCCAGGGGAAAGTCAGACCTCACAATCGCTTGGCGATGGTTCAGACCGAGCAGTAAACACCGTAACAGGCGGGGCTGTCGGCAGGTGGCAGCACGCAGTGATACGAAGGGAGAGAAAATAGACCACTTTCGTCAACGCCAAAACGAGGCCGGAACTCGGCTCGCAGTACGCAGCCGGGGGTAAGCCGATGTTACAGCTTCATGTCAAAAGAGGCGAACTATCCCTTTAATGTGCAACAGTGATGTCAACGTAGTAATCCAAATGACGGTAAATGTCTATTACAGACTCCCCCTGTTACAGTTGGGACTGGGCATGGGCCGGTTACCGACAAACAGGATGGACCAATTCGAATCCAGACTCAGCAAAGAAGTGCGGTACAGGCACCTGTACGACACTGCACTGAAACAACATAGTGATTATATAGTTATTATTGCATCCTGAAAGTAATAACATCATTCCCAAGTGTGTCCACTGAAGCACACTATTTCATAGCTAATGGAAATTTTTTTATTTATTTTTCTTGTTTTTAAATACAGACATTCAAAATACACATTTCAGAGCTGTAATCATGAAACCGTGATATTTTTGCCTACGGTTATTCAAACCGTCTTAATCTCATACCGGCCCATGCCTAGTTGTGACACACAGCTGTTGTAGGTGATAACGTAATAACTTCAAGTGAATAAAAATGTAAAATGAACTGTAATTCCTCTTCAACAATCAGTTTTTGTCTGCTGAGGCTTGACGGCAACATTGCAGCTAATTTTTCAGCAACGTGACAATCAAGAAATCAAGAGCACCTTTCAGCTCAGAAGAAAAGAAATGCACAGAACAATCGAGCTTGGTCTAACGTGCATCGTTTCGCTCTTTTCCTTTTCCTCTCAAGCTCGGTTTATTGCTCATGAGAGCCATTGTGTAACTGGAATGGACGCATGGGTTGTGAGTAAATGAGGATAAGGGGATCCGTATAGACGTTCGTGACTTTCCAGACTCCATTTAAATGCTCTCACAATCAGCGCCGCTGTCTTTCTGTCTCACTGAGTGACTGTTGAGGACTGTCTCTCTGTGTGACTGACAGCGACTTTGTGCTGACCCTTCAGCAGTATTTAATCTCGAAGTCTAATTGGTCTGAATCTGTGTGCAACCATGACAGGCAATTAGTTGATCCACTGTGAGCACTGAAAATTCCTTTCTTCAAACCACTGAGCAGCTCTGAGGCACATTTAATTAATGAAGATAAATATGTGCTGTTTCTCTGTAAAAATATGCCACACATATCAGCATTCGCCATTGTCAGGGAGGACACCATCATGTCAGTGTGTATGGATTACTGTTATTATCTTTTTATTTCAGGACGGTGTCGACGTTCCACGCACTATTGGTGGGAATATTTTGTCTCTACATCTTGTTCTTTGATGATGCCGTCAACGAAGACCCAGTCTGGTAAGAGATTTGCTGCGAGTGTCATATTCTTAACCTTTCCTCAAGAATTTTTTGCCTTAAATCATTTAAAAAACGTCAGCTTTTTTTTTTGATAGATGGCCAAGGTGTGTTGTCATAGATAAGCAATCTTTGACACAGCAGGCTAGCTAGACTTTGAATTTATTGTAGCAGTGATGAAGAGGTGTGGGCGGGTCCAAAGTTAGTGGAGTCTGCTGGTTTGTGCCCTTTTTCTTTTTCTTTTCTCTACTGTTTCCAAAACCAAAACAGAAGAGGATAACTGTAAGGAGTGAGGGAATGTTGTGAAAGTTGCTTGCTTTTCTGGTCAGGTATAAAGCATGGCTTCCGTCAGAAAGGGTTCCATTCAATTCAATTCAGTCACAACAAATGTCATCTCAAGGCCCTTCAGTGATACAGTCCAATGCAAGCCAATTAGAGTCCAATTCATTGTAATCATGATCCAATCAAATCCAATTCATTAAATTCAAAATTAGTCCAATTCATACATACAGAGTCAATTCAAAAACAAACATTTCCCAGCTAAGGAAACCAACAGATGGCACCGAAACGTCTCTGTGGTCCATTCTCCCGTCCTGAGCGTGCATGTGGCGACTGTGGAGGGAAACGACTCCCTTTTAACAGGAAAAAACCTCAGTGGCCATCCGCCTCGACCAGCTGGGGTTTGAGAGGACAGAGAAGAGGGGACAACAAACACCGTAACACCATTCGAAGGATACCTGCTGAGACAGGGAAACACGAGTTAATGACAACAAAAATGCCAAATGAATCTGCAGTTGGAGCGAATGCCCATTTAAATTAACGCAGGTTTAAGCCACAATTGCATTGGCTTCTCTTTATCAGACACAGACAGCATGTCCACCCTTTTATACACATTCTGTAGCATTTCTGGCTAACTAACTGAGTGCCTTGGAAGCAATAAGTACTTTTAGCCTTCTGACAAGCACACATCAATATTTTGTGGGGTTTTATTTGTGTTAGACTTGATGGAAATGTTGTCACCATGTCACACTATCGTGCTCTGTTGTAGTGTTTTGACCCTTTTACCACAGTGGAATATCTGATAAAAGTCACTCGTTACCAAAATGCCTTTCAGATGTGGAGACTGAAATCTAAACACCAAGCCTTTTTTTCTTTTTCCTCTTCTCCAACAGGGGAGATCCTACACTGGTGAAGACTAATGTTGCAATCACAACAGGCTACCTCATATCTGGTAAGAGAAACGTACAGTTTACCCGGGTAATGTCAGCTAGCATTGTGTAAAAGACATAAATGAAGCATTTCATAGACAAACTGTGGTGTTTGATCAGTTTAATGTTCTTTTTAGTGTCTGTATTACACCAATGACATGTTTTCCTTTCCCCTGTGTGTCTGTTTTCCAGATCTGCTGCTTATATTTTACTATTGGAAGGCGATAGGCGACAAGTTTTTTGTAGTTCATCATCTGGCAGCATTGTATGCTTACTACTATGTACTGGTGAGTGCCCTATTGTCCAATAGCAGAACGTGCAGGCAAGATGGGAAGGAGACAACCAAGGGTGAACAGCTGTGTCCTCTTTAGCTGGGTGGGTGTTTTAACTCATTTAGTCGCCATTCATTAAGTTTCTCTGACTGACCCCATGCGGTTAGATGGCAAAAGATAAATGAAAATGCAAGTTAAAGCCAGAATGGTGAGATCCTTCGCAAGTAAGTAAACCCCAAACTTTGGAAACCCATCTGCCAAGGAAGCCTTATCCATTATTCAAATTTACCTCATTGACTTCACTGCTTTTAGTAGAAATGCTACAGAGAGTCAAGCACTCTCACAAGATGGCAAGCATTATCGATCGTCCATCTGAAACGGCGTGCTCTGTCCTGTTTGCCGTGTCCAGCTGGCATAATTGTTGTGTAAAGTAGCTTTTGGTGTGGTTAGCTTGCTGGCATCTGATGATTTTCTTTATTTGTGTCGGGAGGATCGCAGGAAAAACATGCATCTTGACAGGTTTGGTTGGGTGTGGTTGAGCAGCTCGAAACCAGAAACCCTCTTAGCACAGAAAATGATGACGTTCATTGTTAATGCTGACAAAGAGGCACTTTTCCTCCATTCCTTCAATGCACTTGGCTCTCGCGGCCACAGTTGAGCCTATCCAGCATTTATGGGCAGCACTGTTCACTCTTGGTTCAATCTGAAACCCTCTAGGTCGCCAGGAGCTGTCGCATAACTACAGGAAATGAATGACTATGGTAATTTTTGCATGGAATGCTCAGTGATGGTACTGGCTGATGACCCCCTCCCCGTCTCCTCTCCCTCCCCCTCTCACTTTGCCTTTACAATTTCTGTGCTCTCTGTTTTATTTTACTCCCCCCCCCCCCCCTTGGATGTTGTACTACTCTGATGTCAGCTGAACCTTTCTAAGCTTAGCACAGCTGAATGCTTAACTGTAACCACTGTGCGCATGCTGGTAGCAAAGAAGCATTCTAAGCAGGATTCCTTTGTTGTTACTGTGCATGCCAACGAGCAGTATTTAACTTTTTTACGTTCCTTACCTGCTTATCTACAGCACCTCACGCTTTGTTTTTGTTGTGTCAGAGCCTAGTCCTGCTGCCTCCTTTCTCTTCTTCTTGCACTCCCTGATAAAGAAAAGGCTTCTTTCCCAAATACGGGAATACTGGGAATGCATTAGGTCAAGTTCACTTTGAGACAATTCAATATCACTTTAATGGTCCCGGAAGCCAGTCCGCTGGATGTTCATTTAATTTTAGCTGCAGCATATTTACAGTTTTTGTTTTTCCGACACAGTAAATGCTCTGTGTTTTCATTGTAGAGAAGAATGCAGGACATACAGCGTGCATTGCTCTGCTTCTTCAGTATCAATTTTTAAATACGAGCAAATGGGACGGGTTGCTTTGTACTCGACATAGGGAAATAAGGAAATAAATGTTAAATCTTGGTGAACAGCATCGCAGCACATTTAACCCTTTGTTAACCCTACAGTCCAGAGCTACACCCCACCTCCACCTCTTCCCGTTCCTGTCGTTTCCACCTTTACAGATTTGCTTTTCTTACACGTGACGAACACGATGACACCTCATCCTGTTTTATCTTTTCATTACAATGTTTTGTTTGTTTTTTGTTTTCTTTCTTTTATATGGATAAAATTTGATAAAGACGATATACTAGTGTCACATGGTTGGAATAAAGTGATCATTTGCCGAAACAGAGCAAGCACCTGTATCTAAAATGTTTAGGTAAACGAGGTGAAGTAGGCCATACTGTTACTGGACACTCATGACTGTTTCCTCAGACTATAGGTCCGAAGTTTCTCGTGGGATAGCAGGACGATTGTTACCCATCAGTCAACTTTAGAAGAAAAAGCAACATTTCGAGCCACATTATTGTCGCTATGTTACGTTTCCTGTAAAGGTTACAGTAATATCGGCTAATCCTTGATGTCCCTTTCTTTCTTTTTTTTAAATTTAGTTTTGTACCCTGTAAGATTTGTCATATGTTGTCAAGGTCCTATTAGTTGATGTGTATTTAATGTGTTTATGTGGAAGTGTTTATGTCAAATTGTCAGTGAATTTGACCTTCAAATAAGAATATCAAACTCAAAGGCACATGGCCGTGTTAAAGCCTAACGATGAAATTCAGTTAGTTTTGAACATCTGTGCAACCTTGCAAATACCAATCGGCCTAATTTTAGGATCTTGTCGGTATGTTTTTATTATGAATCGGTCGGTCACAAAAGTCTGCTCAAGTCATTTATATTTTATTTAATAGCAGCGCAGTCTGTCTTTGTGTGTGTGTGTTTTAACTGTCAAGGAGAATCTAACCAACAAAATGTGAATATTAGATGCATGCTCTCTTCTCAGTGTTGTAAGTGTCGCTTCTTTTTTGCTTCCAGTTTATTGTGGCTTTTTTTTCTTCTAATATATCCGTCTGTCTCTGTGTCCTTTGCTGACTTTAACACGAACAGCCCCTCTTCAAACCCTACATGCAAAAACTACCAAAAAAAAAAAAAATCCGGTCGGGATGCGTCATCCCTATTCATGCAAAAACTACCAAAAGGGTTATAGTGTCATTTAGAAGCATTCAGAGTAGGTCTTGATCTAGATGGGGACGACTTTATTCCTGTCTTGTCTGCTGTTATTGCTGTTGTGTTGTACTGAGCAGATATGATGCCCAGTCACAGTATGGACTTACCAGTTCCTAGAGGTATTAGCATTCTCATGCTACAAGGAAAGTTGATATGAAGTGGTACATGAACTGCAGTGCAGATTTACTCTGTTTCTAACACATAGTAAGTATGTTTCTATGACCAGCTTCTGTTTCAGCCCCGATGGTAAGTATTCTATCACCTGCTGTAAACGTCAGGCTGCTTGCCAAAAAGACTTGACTTTTGTGCTCTTTGTGGATGTTTTTGATTAAATGGAATTGTGTGACTTTTATCACAGATGAGATCAGACTTATGGAACCCGGGCGTTAGTTTTTGGGATGGGCAGAGGCTAGCTCAAATACGATGTATCGAAACACCTAACGTCACTGCTGCGCTTTTCCAACCAGAACTCAAATTTATGTGGCAAATGGTGAATGTTTTTTACACTATGATTTTAGTCTGGATGCCTCAACGCTTCCAGCTGCTTTTTCTAAGTTCTACCACGTCGGCAGCATTCTAAGAGTGGGTGTTCCGAACACATCTGGGGTTTTCGGGTCACCGTCTTTGTGTTAAGCAGCAGCTCAGAGCAGCACGTGTTTCGGAACATCGGACAAAGCGGAGGACCTGATCTTGTTCCGTAAACGGTGACACTTTTGACAGTTGTTTGACATATTGCTTTTTACTCTGCATGGCTTTTGATTGCTTCCTCAACTAGTGGCTGGCTGAATGTTTGTATGGTTGTACAATACATGTATGATGTACTGTGTTGATTATTTGCTCAATCTCTTTTCAACCATGTTGTTCAGATAAATTGCATTCTGTGTAACAGTGTTTTTATGTAATATATGTATATATCGTGAGCTGTTTGAAAGATTAGTCTTTTTAGCCTTGAGATGCCTCCATTTCTTTGCATGTTGCCTCTAGTGTTTTGGGGTTTTCGAATGCTACACGATCAGGATGATTTTTCTGTTGCGATATTAAGGAACTTTGTTTGAAGAAAGACTTTTCTTGCCTCTCTAGAAGTGGTGCCAGAGTTAGCTTTTGAGTCTTTCTTTCCATTTCTTGACCCTAGGCTTAGATTTCCAAGAATAAAGCTATTTTTCCAGTGTGACCCTCTGGCATCTAAGAGGATTCATGAGTTTCCATTTTAGACATCAGTCCATTTCTTATGTAATAATGATTTTAACATTAAACATTGAATTGGTGGTACGCAAAAATAACTATTGCCATACAAAGTGCTGAGCACATTTGTGCTCCCAAGAGACAAATGTGTTAACAGGCTTTGTTGTTTCTTTTTTTTTTTTGGGGGGGGGGGGGGTCTTTTATTTTCTACATAGGCTCATTGTGCTCCTCTCTTAGTGAGGAGTTTCTGTTCACAGCGGATGATTGATGACAGACTGAGGGATAGTCTCATTTTTGCTTGGAAAACCAGAAAAAATCTTGTGGCCTAAGGGTGAAGACTCTTGTCATCTGCCAGATTGAGCTTTATTTGATTTATTGCTTTTTAGTGTTTAGGCCTGAAATTCCCATACCGTAGCAGTATTGCTTAAATTCTTTAACTGTGTCAATAGAAATTCAAATATCATTTGGTTTTGATTTCTTTGAATTGGTTCTTTCTTAACTGATGCAGTAGCTGTTCTTTTACTCTGCTGAGAACCGGCGCCTGTATGGAGCCACTCATGCATCGGCTTCATGCCTGCAGATCTAAATGACTCGGCATCTTGTTTTTGTCCCTTTCATGTTTTGTTGTCTTCTCTGTGCTTACCTTGTTCTTACAGGGCGTGGGAATGTTGCCTTATTTTGCTAACTTCCGTCTGCTTGCTGAGTTTTCTACACCATGTGTAAACCAGCGGTATGTACTCGCTTACTCATGACCCGGGTTAAATGAGACACAACTTACGACAGAGGTCATCTTAAGGTGCTTTAGAAAAAAAAAAAGTTAAATTCTTGTCCATTTGCTTACAAGCCAACAGTATCCAAATGAGTGCGGTCCAATTCAGTAAAGGGCTCTTTTCCATATTGCATTTCTTTTTTTTTTTATTATTCTTCAGACTTTCTCAATTTGAAATCAAATGTGTGATGCTAGGTTAAAATATCAAACCTGAATAGGTTTAAATCACAATAGATGTATATTACTGTGAAAAAATACATGTTGGAAAATGATAAAATCCTGTTGTCGTCAGAGTTCCGGTGTAAAATTTGTCTCTGTTTTATTACGGGATGAAGCTGCAGTTTCCTTCAGTCTCTTTCCCACTTTTTAAATCCAACTTTAAAGGTGCCTTCAGCTGTTTTTAAACAGCCTAAAGCGCTGAGAATGATAACACAGGCTGAAACTTTTGACACAAATCCGTAAACTTATGTAAGTGATCAATTTAGTTCCTTTTGAACCTTTGCAAACACGGAACAGTTTTTAACGCACTCTGGATTCTGGATTATTTATTTAGCAAAGCTGAATTGAAGTCAAATCTTTTCTTTCTTTGTTTCTTAGTTTTTAAATGATTATTTTAGTTGGGTTGCCCCCACCTGTTTATAATGCACACAGAGCTAAAATAATTGAAATAATGCTTTTTGAACAAATGTAAAGTTACTTGAAGCTGTCTTAAAAGATTTTTATACCAACAGTTTAACCTTCTAAACACTGTCTTTGGTTTCAGTTGGTTCTTTGAGGTACTAGGTTATCCCAAGTCCTGCCGGCCCAACATGGCGAACGGTGTTGCCATGGCAGTAGTCTTTTTCATGGTCCGCATCGCCGTCATGCCGGTCTACTACAGTCGCATGTATTCGGTCTATGGCACAGAGGCCTTCTACCTGGTGCCCTGGGGCGGCCGCGTAGCCTGGATCTGCTCCAGTATCTGCTTGGACGTCATGAACATTATGTGGATGCATAAGATTGCACGCGGCTGCTACAGAGTGCTGCGATCGGCACGCCAGAGCAAAGCTGGAACACCTCAGGAGAATGGGAAGACGGATTAAGGGAACCAGGGTGTGGAAAATGCCACAACAGAGACTTTAGTGGCAATATTCTCAGTACACCGCGAGTGGCAGTTTGGACCCAAACACATGTAGGACTCGACTCTGCAAGATCGAATGTAACGAGGAAGACCTCTTTCTGGGAAAGCAGGCGCAGTCACTGAGATATACTGATGGGCCATTTCAATGGTCCTCCCAAAGCCATGACATGACCTCCAAGCAATACTTTGCGTGCACGGCCAACTGATTTTTCTCTCGAACGATTTACAAATACAACAGAGGTCATCCTGGGACAAATGGACTGTTATCCCAACCACAAATTGTCAAAAAGTTTACTGTTCTTTACACACATGGCGCTCGAGAGAAAAAGAGAAGGGAAAAAAAAAAGCGAGCTGGGTCGCAGAGTGAATATGGTGACATATAAGTTGCTGCGTGTGAAGAGGGAAAGATTTGAGGGAACGCCCCAAAAACATTTATTGACTCCACAACGATGGTCAGTGCCATTATTATCTTAACAGGTACCTGTTGAAGGAGACTTGATTGAGACGCAATCAAATAAGTGAAGAAGTATGAATTGAGTCACTCACCCACTGTCACTCAGCAAAGCCCCGTCTTTTGGGTTATTAGAATTTCAAATGTTTTGCCTTTTTTTATTTAAAGAAAAAAAAGAAAAATGTTGGTTGAACAGGCATCAGGACTGTGTGTGTAGTTTGTTTCTTTTGTCTCGCTGAGCTCGAGGCAAATGGGTTTTAAAATGCACAAGCGGTTACATAATTTGTAACTTTTATTAATGAAAAGAGATTGATGCCAAGAGGTCTTTTAGAAATGCTCAAAGGGAGACTCAAAGTCAGTGGTTTTGTTTATATGCTAACTGGCCGTTCAAGAGTTAAGGATTTTAAATATTGTGGCCACGTTCGTTCTGTCAAGACACATGATTTGTGTGAGCAATGCTTCACAATGTATAAAAAAAAGAATGTTTTTGATGTTTTTTTATTTTTTTGTGCATTGTATTTATTTCACATTTTGCAATGCATCCAGTCGGCTAACACTGACCTGATTAAGATCTGGTGTGGAATCGGTATCGGAGACAAATAAAAGCTAAATAAAATCCCCATTCATATTACACAGCAAATAACGCATAGTTTGACAATTTAAGAGGGTTTGGTTGAATTGAGTTGGCAGGATTTTTGAGCATCTTCTTCTCTTTCCAGCCTGCACCATTGAGCTCACGTTTAGATCATACTCGCACTTCCTATTCATAATAGGTCTTTTTTTTAGAGGTGAACTGTTGATTTTTACCCTGGCAACATTTGCCCCGAAAGCAGAAAGGTCCTTTGTTTTTCCAGGAAGGGATTTGGAATTTTTGCAAGCGAAAATAAATGTCTCGCAGGATGTGATTAGCTGCTGCAGCAGATTTTCATTTTACACAGAAAATAAAATTGGTAATCAGTGTTTCAGATGTGAGAAATTCTTTAATTTCTATTTTTCTTCCCAGGATTGTGGTACGATTAGCTTATATCTCATGGTATGTGTGACTTCCGCTCAGCTGTTCAGCATAATGTGTTCCTGCTTATTTATTCGTTGATTTAAGAAAAAGTCTTTTTCTTTTAAGTGGACAGTATATGGAAAAGCTGTTTTTGTTCATCAGCATACAATAATGACAACACGAGCAATTCGTCTTAGAGGTTTTTAAGAACAAATCTGCCAATTCATTCAAATGAAAGATTGGAGTCCGTTCATGATTTCTGATACATGCTTGAAATCGTAGGTACATCTTTACACGAGATATACGTCACAAGCTTCCGTGCAGTGTTTAGTGATGCAGAAACAGGGATTGTTTGTTTAAAGTATGCCTTCTCACGGTCCTGGTTTGATTTTGCTGCCTTTGTAGAACAACGTATGATTGCACAGTGATTTATCTGCTGCATCCAGCTCCTCACAACACTGAAAAAATGTGTCATTTTCAATGGTCTGTTGTGTCTTTTCCAAGTCTGATAGGCATCAAACGTACAGCTGAGAGGCTTGCTAAGGCTGGTAGCTTCAGCGCTTTTGTTTTGTTATGCTTCTTAATATTTCTTCACTTTAACGCACGCCAGTGCTTCACCACGGTAAAAATGTAGAGATATGCTTTTCCCTTGTTTTATTTTAATTTTTTTCTTATTTCGTGTGAGTGGTGTTTTTTTTTCTTTTTCTTTTTTTTTTTTTAGTCCTAATACATTTTCTCAGTTTAGTTTAGCACGTTTCGACAGTGAGAACGACACTACTGATAACGGGGGAAAAGTGTTGGGATGACGGATTCTAGTGTCACTTTCAGGTAAATATCACTGACTCACGTGTTTGAAAAGGAAACAATGTTCTTTCTGTCAATATTTCACTGGGATTAAACGGAAATCATGCAATGGTTTCTGGGCAGTAGACTCCTGATGGAATCAAGGAAGTCTCTGTGTACAAGCTCATGCATGGTCGATATGGTCTTCTTCATGCACCTTCTATAACTGCATGTGGTATTGCATGAGGATTGCACTGTAAACAAAATAGCATATTTGCAAGACCAATTTTGTTTCATGTCTCTTTTCTTTAGTACATGTACATAATGTTTACTTAAACGTTATTCTTGTACTGTGCCACATAATGTAATGTACAGGTGAAGATAACAATGATGTGATTATCTTGATGAAGCAGATATATAGTATAATATCCAGCACAGAAATATATTCGGTAAGGGAATACTTGAATACTAATCGGCACAGTTTTAACAGTCTGGGCAGTGCAAATAAACATTAATCTTACAAGCATTTTGCATAATATGTATTCCATTGTCTTTGATTTATTAATCCAACAGAAACTTACACAGAGGCAAAGCGGGTGTCAAGATAACAGAGAGCCCAGTGCTGCTAAGAGCTACACGAACTGTTGTTGGTGTTTCTGTTTTAATGCTGTTTGAAGGAACTGTGAGTAGGTGCTAGTGACATTCTATGAATGTACTGAACGTGAGCAAATATTTGGCATTTACATTTTCAATTATTCTTGACAATAAATACCAAATTCACCGTTGTGAAGTGTCTCATTCGGTTACAAAAAAGTGCAATTTTGATTTTTGAATTGATGGACAAACAGTGTCTTTTTGTCCTGGTAAGATCCAGCTGACTCTGTCCACAAGCTGCTTCAGTTCCAACAGATAATTGTTTCATATGAGGCACAAGAGGGCAGTGTTTGCCTGTATTCCATTCCCATTGTTTGATGCAGGATTTTTTTTGAGGCCTTCTCTGATGTATTTTTCAGGTCAGGATGCCCAAAATATATTTTATGGGTGATATGTCAGGCCTGCAGGTGAGTCAGTTTAACATTTGGATTCTTTTATTTTGGAGTAATTATGTTCTAATGCTCATGGTATATAGATTAGCCACTTCACTCTAATACCACCGTTAAATATAGACTTTTCTGTTGAGTCTTAATGCCCTTCTCCTCTCAAGCCTGGAGGGTGCTGTGTCCACAATTTCCTAAATAAATTTCAGGTTTTGATTAGTCAAACCACTGGAAAGTTTTCACGAGTTTAAGTCCATCATAAATTAACTGCTTCATATTTGTTTGTTTTGTTTTGTTTCTTATGTTTTCTTTGCATGGGAGCATTTGAACTTTTCTGGAAGCAGCAACAAGTTATGAAGTCAATAAAGGGTTCACATATCGGGGGTGGAGAACATATCTGCAAAGGTGAGTTGCTGTCTTGTTGACTGAGCCTGGACCTCACATCTGAAAAGAAATCTTAAGACATACTTACAATCTCCCATAGGTTAAGTTGTTCTTGTTTTTGTGACCTCACTAGGACTTTTTCTCTGAAATTACTTAGATTGTTGAGTCCCATAGTCCTTAAAGGGACCAAATAACTGCAATTATTGGGGAAAAACATTATTTCCGTGGTCCTGTTTAGGCTTAGACGCTAAGCCTTAGAGCTTGAAATGAAATGAGGTCAGGAATGGGCATCAACTGGTAATGGTCAAGGTAGTGTTAGCCCGATTATTTCATTGGAAACCCAAGAACAAGCTGGAGAAATCTTAAGTTAAAGTATTTATTCGTGGTCACGTGAAGTTTAGCCGCGCTGCACTCTTAGTGACAGAGCCCCGATATCCGGAAACATTTCATATTTATGTCCACCTTTATCTCACAGAGGTTGTACTTACACTCGACAAAGTAGAATTGGATATTTGCTAGTGATGTGAGCAGGCCATCCACTGTCTTTGTCATGTTCTTTGGATGTGATAAACAATGTGTGTGCGTGAGTGTTGTTTCAGGCGTGTATCTACTGTACCAGACCTATCTGTCCAAGTCCCTTTAAAGGGACACTGTAATTTCTTCCCCCATCTAGTGGTGCAATTTTATTTTGCAAAGTCGAATGAATTTGCTCTCTAGCGCCTCGCGTTTTCAAATGTGCGTTGCAACTTGTTGAACTACGGCAGACGGTATGAATTTCAATTAATATGTCGATTTGAGCTAATAAATGACTTAATATATTACACAGTGTCCCTTTAAGGCAATTAACATTACCAGCAGGCTCGTCCACTGTTCGCAGTGAATAGGAGCGAAAAACCCGATGGCTGAACTGGGAAAAATTCTCCTATGGCCCCATTTCCACTTGGCGACCGACCACCTCATTGCCTTTCAGTGCCTAAGGTCCCGCTCCGAACAGCCGTCACACCAATGGCAGTGGACATAGTCATGATTGGCTATGATTGGTAATTTATACACTTAAAGCAATACTATGTAACATTTCTACCTTAAAATAACAGCCTGAAAAAAATTGTGCAGCTAGAATGAGTTTTAATATTACGATTGGCCTGTCTCCAATGCCCTTCGGGGGTCTGAGTTGGAAAAACTGCGCTATGTAACTTTGCTGGAGCGGCCCGGGAGCGGCCCGGGAGCTGAGCGGAAGTACTTCGACTTGCTTTCTGGCACACCTACCGCAAAAACAAATAGACCCCTCTCACGCTCCCAGGTACATTTGATTACTCTTACCTTCTCGGTCGACATAGCTTGCACCTTGCACGTGAAAGCAAAAGGGTGTTGTATTTACGACAGTGTAACCGTACATTACTTCCAAGCCTGTAGGGGGAGCTCCATAATGGGCTTTTTGAGAAGTTACATTGTATTGCTTTAAAATGATTCTGAAATAAAGCTGCAGTCTGCAACTCTTTTTCAAGCATAATGCCTGGAACTGTCCGGGGATTCTGAAAGTAGTACATTAAATACCCCAATACAAAAAAAAAAAAAAGAGTTCTCTAGGTCCCCTATATGTCCCGCTAGGTCCCTCCAAAGCCAGCAGGTTTGTTTACAAAATTGCAGACCGGACCGGTAAAAGGTAACCAATCAGGTTACGAGCTGGGCTCTGCTGCCTGTCAATCACCGATTGTGCACGCGCGATACAAGGTAGGCTCGTCCCCACGCTTATTTATCTACACTATTGAACTTCATTACGGGCTAGTCTACTTACTGTGTCTTCCATGATCGCAAATGACAGGTGAGTTGATGAATGAGGAGTCGTGTAAGCGCATCTGGCGTGCACGTAGACGTGCACGAGTTCTCATGTGTTTTGATGGGGCGGGACAGGAAGTTGAATAACTTTTTATTTTTCGGTTAAAAAATAAGCATTTCTTGCATTTTGCGACTACGGAGGTCACCGTTTTCAACTTCAAGCTTTCTGATAGATCATGTAAACTCTTAAAATGCCAAAAAGTAGGACTTTACGTATGACAACAACAAATCCTGCAGACTGCAGCTTTAACTAAATGATTAAACGAAAAGCATTATGACACAAAACAATACAGAACATTTAACCATGAGATGTACTGACAATTTCTTTTTAAGTGAAAATTTTTATGATGACCATGCGCCGAGTCGTGTATTGCAGCTCAGTTTCTTCTGGTCCAATCCTGTCACTGCTTAGTGTTTGGTTCTCCTTCTGGCTGAACCTCAGTTCAGCAGTCTGATCCGGAGCTAACTCGGAAGGAGAGGTTACTAGCACTTCACTTCCATGAAGGGGTCTTTACCACCCCTTCTCCCTAACTAATCTGCTTTTAGGATAATTCAGGAGAGAATTCAGATATATTTAGATCAGCTAAATTTTTGAAGTCATGTTAATATGATCTCTAAAACAATAAAGGCAAACCTTTACTGCTTTAGGATGATAACTGGCTGTTTGACATCTGACTGTCTGGCCTTGCTGTTAAATCCTGATAGTTTATCCTATGTCATATGGTCTGACTGTCTGATCTCAGTCCTGCTTCAGGTGGAAATCATAAAGTCTCAATTTGTAGAACATTTTTTGTTCCGACTGTTTTTCAATTAAAGGAGCAAATATTCTGAACGCTCTGCTTGTGTAAATCTTATTTCAGCAACAACTTGTATGAATGTCTTGTTTTAAACATTGTGTTCTTCCTGGATTTATTTTGGACATTTTATTGCTTCTTATCTCTTCACTGTGATTCTTGCATTGAAAAGCTGTTTTCAGTTTATCTAAGTACTTTGGTATCTCTCCCAATCATATGCATGTTAAAATAAATAGATGAGGTAATAATAATTGCTCTAGTACAAAACTAAACATCCATTATCATTGTAAACTCATCAACTAAATAACTATATGTAGTTCTGGTACTCTTAAAGTACAGGCCAATGATCACTCAGAGTCTGTAGATAAACGTATTGTTTGGACTGTCAGGGTTGAATGAGAGAAGAAGAAAGCAAGGTTGAGATGAGACAATCTTAGGGTGATAGTATTTTATGACAAAGAGAACAACCAATAAATTTAAATTGGGAACATTATGGAGCAGCTTGGAGTTTATCAGTCATCTGAAAAAGTGTTTGGAGCTTTTAATCTCTGTGATTCATTATTTACTGTGATGCTGCTCAGCTGATCTTTAGTTAGAAAGTTTGCTCTCAGGCCAAGCTTCCAACTCTGTTGATCTTTTTCTTTTTCTCTTATGTAGGTCTCTTATTAGTGACTTCAAAGTTGATGCTGAATAAAACTAATTAATTCCTGTCAATGAATTTTGGGATCAAATCCACAAAATGTCTTCCAAAGATATTTTCTGTCAAATCTTCTAAGCTTATCTAACCCTTTGTCCTCTCTGTCATGCCCACAATTATCATGGAAAATATGTTTAAACAAAGACATGAACCTTTTTTTAAAAATTATTTCTCTCTTTTTCTAATTTCTACGATTATCTATTCCCCTTAAATTTTTTCATCCTTATGTTTAGGTTAGACTCAAGCTCGTGCTAATGCTATCTTGATATTAGGCAATTTGGATCTTGCCAAATATGCTTATGACTAGGCTAGGCTACTGTTAGTGTTAATATTGATGTTAAACTATGTTAGCTTAAGAGGCTTCTGCTCTTAGGTTGGATTAAAAAAAAAAAAAAAAAAAAAAGCTAATTTGATGCTAGGTTAATTTAGCTTGTTGCTCTTGTGATTGTTAGTTTGGAGTTAGATTGATATTAGTTTTATTACTAATACCATAAATGCTATTTTATTGTTAATTTAGAGCTAGGTTAATGCTCAACCTGTTTTGATGTGACTCAAGCTAAAGGTGTTGCCCTAACTTTTGCCCTAACTAGATGCTTCCAATCGGATCTATTCACAATTACCTTTCACCATCCAAATGAGACAACAATGCACATCACAGCTCTGTAAATTCTAACCAATGAAGTATTAACACACCTCTAAGCACAAGATCTTATTAAGTCCTGGGACGCCCTATTGTGACATTCGATGGGAGCCAGGGGTCTGATGCCAAGAATTCTGGTGTGGGTTTGAGTGTGGAGGGGCTTATTGGGGATCCTGTTTTGGAGGGGGGTAAGTAATCATACTGAGGAATCCCCCCTACTTGGTGTGAGTACTGTTGGGCCCGACCTTGTTTGGCCCAATGGCCATAGCCCCCGCATTGATAGCATCAATCATTAATTCTTCGGGTGAGTTTGACCCTGTTGTGGTGGTTTCCTCTTCCCCTATTTCTGAATGGAGGTCTGCTCTGTCGAGCAGTGGGTTGGTGAGGGTATGGAGGTGGGTATGGGTATGGCCCATGAGAAGCAGGTGGGGGGTGTGATTGCATAGCAGGAGGAGGGGCCCGCTGAGATATTTGTTTAACATAAGCCTTGTTATGATTTACCTTTTCTCTTATTTCTTTCAATTGTGATTTTGCCACTTGTGCTTGCAGGGAAATTAATTCCTTCTTCTCTTGTTCCTGTTCTTCGATTTCATTATCAATGTATTGAGTGACATGGGCTGCCCATAATGCATATGTCAAGTTTGTTAATCCAACCACTTGTTTTAGCGTAGATTGCACAGAGGGAGTGATGCTTCCACAGCTCCTCTAAATAGCATCTCAATGGTTTCACTTACGGCTGGATCTTCACCAGTTCTATCCTGCCATAGCTCTCTTACCCGGAGTAAATAGGCTGCCCCTCTCTCATCTCCATTCGGTGGTAGTCGACACAGTTCAGCTGACCTCATGTGTACTATTCCAGCACATGCTTCTAGAAATGCCTTAATCCATGGTGCGCCCCCTTTATTTATGTCTGGTAACTGGGATTTAATCATTACAGTGTCCTGCGGGGAGAATGGATTATACGTGGTAGTAGTGTGACCATCACCTATAGTTGCCATTATCAATGGCATCTGATGATGACTGCGACAGATGTCTGTGCGAGAGTGAATATTACCATTATCTGGTTTCTGAGCAGGGACATAAACAATGTGTGTGCGTGAGTGTTGTTTCAGGCGTGTATCTACTGTACCAGATCTATCTGACCTAATAGAGACGCTTTATCTGACGAAGTTATTTTATCCCGCTACGTCATCTTAAAGTCTTGGACATACATTGCGTTTGTATGAGCAGAGTGTAAATGTACAAACTAGGTACATAGATTATTTAGTAAACTACAGAATATGAATACATAAAGTCTAAGAATAAAGCCAATTTATAACAGTAGGGTTAGTTTTTTTGTTTAATTTTTTCTGACTATAGGAAAGTTTTCAGCTTCACTAAAATTGTTTTGAGATGCTCTTGGGCCCAAAGGCAGGTTCTGTCATCAGACCATGCATGCTGCTAAAACTAAGCTTGCAATATCTGAACATAGAATATATGATATGATACCTAATTATGGGCATTATAACAAACTTGCTGTTGACTCACAAAAGCAAAATAAATGCAATAAATCAAAGTTGCCAATCATTGTCAGATTATAAATATTTAGTTAGCTTGCCCATGTCAGAAACCTGTCGCCTCAAAAAGAAAACTGCAAAAGACACATTTACGTTCATTTGAAATGCACTGAAATTGAGTTTTTAGATGACCAGTGATAGTAAATGAACACGTGGGAAAACTCATGTGGCATTTCTTATTTCTGTTTTCGTAAGAAGTAGATTAGAAATGCAATTTAAAAGGTCAAAAGATAAAATTATGCAGGAGTGGGTTATTGAGTCAAAGATGTCACCTTTTGACCTTTTTTGTTGATTATAGACATTTAAAGCTCATCCAGAACACTGCTGACTAAACCCTTGGTAACACCACTAAAGCTGAGCACATTATATCCACCCTTTAGTTACTGCACCTTTATTTTTGTTAAATTGCAGATTTTAGGTTGGTCTGGAAGATGGCATTGATGGTGCACAATAACAATAGAGGCCGGTGTCTACCGTACAAGACCGGGCCTTCACATTTATGTTTCACTCGGAATCCCAAGCTTTTTTGGAATTTCGATTGTTATATTTGTCTGGTTTTTTTTTTTTGATTATTTGCAAATAATTACACCCTGTTTTGAGTTTCTCAGACTATTTCTGGTTGCCTTCTCTGAACTAGAACTGTCAGGTAACAGGTAGCCACTCACTCAGATTTCTTATAGAGCAGTCTGACACAATGCGCTTTTCGAGTGGAGGAATTCTCTGAAATCTGTGATATCATTGGCTGGGCTCAGGAGCAGTTAATCCCTCTACACCTCTCTATGGAACTATGCTGTCACCTTCGTACGCAGAGCCATTTTCTCTCTACATATAAGGGATGAAAGGGCGACAAAAATTCTTGTAGAAAGGTCGAATCTTGCCTGGACACAGCCTGTATGGAAACAACAGAAGACAATTTACAGGATATCAGGGTAATGAATGATAAACAAATAGTTTTTAATCATGATACATACCTAAAGATATTAGGGTGACAAATCATCAGATGACTAAGATCAATGACCCACAACAATAATGTTGGGTGTGCCACGCTATCTGACCCTAATCCGTCATCTTGGAATAATTACAGATGCAATTCTATGAAAAAGATTATCACTGATAGTATCCTCCACTTCCATAGTATCAAGGGACTTTGGATTCGGTGACTGCTCAGTTTTGAATAGCTTTCCGAGAGACGGTATGTTTTCCATTGGGAGAAAAACACCCACTGAGCATTACAAAGAGGTTAAAGTGCAAAATCACTCTCAAGGAAGATGTCTGCCTCTGGCAGGGCTTGAGACACTGATATCTGTCTGATGCCATTTTTGTGCACAAGGATCACATATCTTCTGTGACGTCTCCTCTTCAGCTTGTCTGGATTTGAAGTGTTATTGTATGGGATTTGGAAATTAGCTGCATGAGCATAGTGTATAAATAGCTCTCAGGTTTGGCCATCAAACCGATAAAGAAAACACAGAAATCCCCGAGGTTGGTGCTTTTATACTTTCAGAGATATGTCGAAAGTAAAATGTTAACTCGTTATTTTTTTCATTTAGTTTACAAGTTATTCTCATTTCCATAGTCTTAACTGGCTTCTCAGAATGTGGAGGAGATATGTCCCCGCCACTCTAAATCTCGCCATCACAGGAGACATACCGCAGAACTCAGTTCTTTTTGTCTTAGGAAACAATAAAAGTTTTTAAATCGCTGAAGCCAGATGTGGTTTAACATCTATCAATGCTGTGATTGACAATGTTATGAAACAAAATAAACTCAGTCTTTTACAAGAAGGGTACTCTCCCAACACACCCACACACACACACACACATATGCAGTGGTGATTCCATCCCTTCAGAGAGCATTGCAGTTGTTCATTTCACATAGACTCTCCCTAAACATGGATTCTCAACTTGCTCTTATTTTAAGCCAAAACCATCAACTTCAACAGGAGCCTCCAACCTAAAATACGATAGGTGCATAAAAGACGGATAGAGACAGAAATATCTGGTTATTACCTGATCGTTAGATCACCGTTCTTTCTTTGCCTGGAAGTTACTTCACATCATTCCAAGAAGAATCCCTTCACAGAAAAAAAAAGCCCACATTCAAAGCACACAGAGTAAATAAGGTCAGCTTGCAATCCAGTGATTGTAAGGCCATAAAGCAATGGTAGGACCTTTGTCACCAAAGTAGATAAGGGAAGTTACTTAAGATTTGAAATTATATTAAATGCAGGTTAGGATGCTATGCAAGATATTGGTGCAAATTGTTGTTCCATTTTAGCTACAATATATTCATTACAATCAGGGCTTTAAATTAACACCAGCCAACCAGCCAAATGCTGGTGAAATTTAAGTTTGGCTGGTAGAAAAGACCAACTTACTAGCCATTTTGACCCATTAGTGAGTGTGTGTTTGGCTAGTGAGATTAACATCAACTAGCCATTTTGGCTGGTGATGAAAAAAGTTAATTTAGAGCCCTGATTACAATACTGATATCACCACTTGTCTGAACCTGACAATTCAGACTGTTGAGTATTCAGCTGATGATATAAGAAACCAAGGAAATGTTGTGGTTGACAGTAAAAATGGACTGGCACATTTTGCAATCTGGTTACAATGGCCAAAGGTGCAATAGGAAGTAAACGTTGAACTGCAACCACATATTCAAATCAAGGCCAGGAGGGAAATTTGTAGAAATGAGGTACAGAACTTCTTCGAAATCTCTTTGGAGGACAGCGATCGCTGCACTGACAGATAAGATAATGCATCCTTTGCCAATCCCCCGCGCAAGACCGGGGCTTTAAAGGGAGTGCTTTGCACTGCCAGCTTTATTCCCTCCAACACCTCCTGTGGCTTGTCTACTCTCAGTTCAGCCGACATGTCTGTGGACTTCTCTAAGAACGCAAAGGAGAGGCCGGAGCCTTTCAAGGCAGAAGTCAAAGGTTCGTAGAGTTTGTTTTAATTTATTTTCTTTCATGTAACTTCTGCTCATACTATCTGTTGTTAGCAAATGCGTTGCCTTAATGCAGTGTTTCTCAATTCCGGTCCTCGGGACTCACTGCCCTTCACATTTTCAATGTTTCTCTCCTCAAGCACACCTAATTCAAATGATCAACTCGTCATCAAGCTCTGCAGTGGCCTGATCAGGAGCCATTCATTTGAATCAGGTGTACTGGAGGAGCGAACATATGGAGGTAGATTTGTTTCTTTATTATTCAATCAAAAAAAAGGTTGCTTCAATCAAAAAATATATTTTCAATCAAAAAAACCCGTTTCAATCAAAGAAAAAAAGTGTTTGAATGCAAAAATATATTTGAGACTCAAAAAAATGCATTTGAACACTATTTTTTTTTGCTTGAAAATGTTTTTTTTGATAGAAGTGAAGGTTTTTTTGTTTGAAGCAACTTTTTTGATTGAAGTATTGTTGTTTTGTGTTTGGGCCATATTATGGGTAGGACATTTGTGTCTTTATAATTCAATCAAAAAAGAAGTTGCTTCAAACAAACAAAAAATATTTTCAATAAAAAAATCACTTCAATCAAAAAATAAACCTTTTCAATCATAGAAAAAATGTTTTTGAATGCAAAAAAATATTTGAGACTCGAAAAATTGCACTTGAACACTTTTTTTTTGATTGAAAATGTTTTCTTTGATTGAAGTAATCTTTTTTGTGTTTGGACCATGTTATGGGTAGGACATTTGTGTCTTAATTATTCAATCCCAAAAAAGTTGCTTCAATCAAAAAAAAAACATTTTCAATCAAAAAAAAATATTTTCAATCAAAGAAAAAACTGTTTAAATGCAAAAAAAAAAAAAATCATTTGAAGTGTTTTTTTTTTTGATTGAACTTTCTTTTTTTTTGAATGAAGTGAAAAAAGTTTTGAAGTCGTTTTTTTTTTAAATCATTTTGACACAAACGTACCGCAGTGGGCGGGTGCTTCCCCATTGGTCAGACATGTTTGAGTGACAAGTGTCTACACCAACGACGTCTTTCTGACAAGCAAGTCATGGTCGCCACTCGCCAGCGAGCCAGGAAGCAGTGGTCAGGCAGTGGTGGAGTTGTTGTTAAGTAGATAAAACCGTATTAAAATGATTGGTGTCACGTTATTAGCCTACTCTGTTTGATATTTCGATTAAACATACAGCTTGCTAACTTAGCTCACGTTGACTAATTTGTGTGATTGTGTTAGATATCTGACGCCTCATATTGTCAGGCAGGCTAGCAGGGTGCGCTAACGGCTAATTGAATTGTTTATTTCACTTAAGTAACGTTACAGAGGCTTGCTATGTGCTAGTGCTATATTGTGTTATAATACGTAACGTCATTAGTGGTCAAACAACAGTCCACAGGCCAACTGTTGCCCACAGCGCTGCCTGTTTAGCAGCAACAGGTCATGCAGAGCCTGAGTCTATCTTCTCACACAGCCCACAGGATTACACGACGCTGAAGTTGGCATCCGATTCGCCAGCCTCCGATTCGCGCATTAAAGGGGTGGGCATAAAGGGCCATTTCACTGCTTTTTTGCATTTTGATCGACCAAAACAAGGTCCTATATGGAAGCTACAAAAGTTACACTGCTCAAATCTGGATGGAATTATTCTAAAGAGGCTATAGATTCATTAAAATCTTGTTTGGGATTTGTGAAACCTTTTTCTGATTTGTAAAAATACAGAACAGGGCCATTTCACTTCTTTTTTGTTATTCTGATCACCCTGAACTGGGTCCTGTATGGAAACTACATTACTTAGACAGCTCAAATCTTGATATAATTATTCTAAAGAGGCTATAGATTCATTAAAACCTTGTTTGGGATTTGTGAAACCTTTTTCTGATTTGTGAAAATACAGAACAGGGCCATTTCACTGCTTTTTTGTTATTCTGATCACCCTGAACTGGGTCCTGTATGGAAACTACATTACTTAGACTGCTCAAATCTTGATATAATTATTCTAAAGAGGCTATAGATTCATTAAAACCTTGTTTGGGATTTGTGAAACCTTTTTCTGATTTGTGAAAATACAGAACAGGGCCATTTCACTGCTTTTTTTGCATTTTGATCGACCAAAACAAGGTCCTGTATGGAAACTACAAAAGTTACACTGATCAAATCTGGATGGAATTATTCTAAAGAGGTTGTAGATTCATTAAAATCTTGTTTGGGATTTGTGAAACCTTTTTCTGATTTGTGAAAATACAGAACAGGGCCATTTCACTGCTTTTTTGTTATTCTGATCACCCTGAACTGGGTCCTGTATGGAAACTACATTACTTAGACAGCTCAAATCTGGATAGAATTATTCTAAAGAGGGTACAGAGTCTTTAAAACACATTTTATTATTTGTGAAAACTTTATTTGGTCATTGAAAATTCAAAAAGTTCCTCTGAGCTTTCTTTCTTCTTTTCATTTGGACCATCCAAAACCAGAACCTGTATGAAAAATGATTAAATATGGGTTTAATCATTGATCACATGATATAAATGATATCAAACACACTTTAGAATTTGTGAAACCTTTCTTTGTCCCAAAATTCACTGGAGTCCTCGCCTCTCCATGTTCATTTTAATTTCCATGAGGATCTCCTGTCTTTCACTACATAGGAAAAAGAAAAAGTTCATGCATTTTACGTCACTAACTACTTACAAGAGTCTTCTTTACTTGTTGACTTTATTATCATGTTCTTTTATCTAGAAACAATGACTTCTCTCACCTTTCTTCCATCTGCCCGTGGTCAACCTCTGCCACCGATTCAATCCGTTTCATTTTTCTGACTACTTCCAGAGCCTTTATTGTTGCCTGCATCAGACATCCCATAGTCCAACCATTAATATGCCCTATTCTGTATTGGATGCTTTGATGAAATCTGCATCACACATTTATTGCTGTCATCTCATGAATCTTTCCACTAACATGTGCTATCATTTCAGACCCTGCTTGTCTTCTCCTGCTCCCATCATAGTCATCTTACCTCCCATCTGAGTGCAGACAGGACCTTCTTCATCCCATTATTAACACTATCTTAGATGTCTGTAAAACAACTGTTCAACATTGTCTTTGCCTTGCAGCCCTTTAGCCTATTTGTGAATGTGATAACCTGCCATTGTAATAATGAGATTAAAAACTGTCTATTTGGCTAAAGTTTGTTTCCAGTTGCCATTTTACAAGACACGTCAAGAAAATAAAAATTAATTTTATTTGACATATTTAATGTAAAATAATGGGTGGTTAAGACCAACAGTAATCATTAGGTTGTGCTTACATGATTTAGAATACTGTACATGGACATATGTATCTGTTAGGATGGCCATGTAGCAGCTGGATACGCAAGGTAGGAGGCTTGAGGCAGAGGTAGTGATGAACCAACCGGGTGTTTTATTCACCAACATTTACATCAATCATACACTTTAACATGGACACATACTGCGGACCAGGAGCACTGTGGTCCTAGCAGCATTCGTAGTAACAGGACCAACTCTCTCACGTGGTCCAACTGGCAGCCTTATATCCTACTCTGGCTCCACCAACCAAACCCGTAGGGGATTCTGCTCCTCCCATTACACATCCCCATAACAACAACACACAAAAACCTTAAAATACATTTACCCTCTATTATAAAATCAATCAATTCCTAGCATGTCTAAACAAAAGTACCAAATCTACCAAAGACTTCCCCTAACTGATTCTGGTGCACTCCCCCCTACACTAATCAGCACATGGTACGACCCGGAACCTTCAAACGCTGCAGACTGAATGTAGGGACTCTTTTGACTGAGCACCCTGGAGAGGAGACATAGGTGAATGACTTTACACACAAATTTCAGAATTCACAATTCCAAACAGCATAGTCACCTCACAGTTTATCACATCCTTTAGCTACACGTATCCTTATCACAGAGCATTTCAGGCTACTAACTGACTGGATGTTTCCCTTTACAGGCCTGGTCCCCCCTCACTCCCCGCTGAGGGCAACACAGGACCTGCACACCCACCTGTTGTTAATATACACATTCAATAAAACATTTGACAATTTATTTATGCCACATTATTAAAAATACTACTCATGTGACCTCAAAGACCAAAAGTCAGTAATGAAGATTACCTTCATTACAGTAGCCCATTTTCCCATTGTAATTTATTTTACTCTACTCTGGAGCCACAACAACACTACACATTTTTAACTGACCAAACTACACACTGTTCTATCTATATTACAACAACTTAACAAGAAGTTTATTTCTCACTGGCAACCACTTGGAGATATGAAGAAATAGTTTAACCCAAAAGACATCTTCAACATTCCAGAAAGACAAATCTTGATTAAGTAAATGTATTTCAACCTTACATTCACAAATTGTCTGGTATAGGGTGAACTCTAACAGCAAAATGTAATGTTTAATATCCAATTCATCAGTGCACATAACACATAATGGCAAAATACTACAGGTTTGATAGACGATATAATCAGGAAGTTGTGGTACAGTATCTAAGATAGTGTTAATAATGGGATGAAGAAGGTCCTGTCTGCACTCAGATGGGAGGTAAGATGACTATGATGGGAGCAGGAGAAGACAAGCAGGGTCTGAAATGATAGCACATGTTAGTGGAAAGATTCATGAGATGACAGCAATAAATGTGTGATGCAGATTTCATCAAAGCATCCAATACAGAATAGGGCATATTAATGGTTGGACTATGGGATGTCTGATGCAGGCAACAATAAAGGCTCTGGAAGTAGTCAGAAAAATGAAACGGATTGAATCGGTGGCAGAGGTTGACCACGGGCAGATGGAAGAAAGGTGAGAGAAGTCATTGTTTCTAGATAAAAGAACATGATAATAAAGTCAACAAGTAAAGAAGACTCTTGTAAGTAGTTAGTGACGTAAAATGCATGAACTTTTTCTTTTTCCTATGTAGTGAAAGACAGGAGATCCTCATGGAAATTAAAATGAACATGGAGAGGCGAGGACTCCAGTGAATTTTGGGACAAAGAAAGGTTTCACAAATTCTAAAGTGTGTTTGATATCATTTATATCATGTGATCAATGATTAAACCCATATTTAATCATTTTTCATACAGGTTCTGGTTTTGGATGGTCCAAATGAAAAGAAGAAAGAAAGCTCAGAGGAACTTTTTGAATTTTCAATGACCAAATAAAGTTTTCACAAATAATAAAATGTGTTTTAAAGACTCTGTACCCTCTTTAGAATAATTCTATCCAGATTTGAGCTGTCTAAGTAATGTAGTTTCCATACAGGACCCAGTTCAGGGTGATCAGAATAACAAAAAAGCAGTGAAATGGCCCTGTTCTGTATTTTCACAAATCAGAAAAAGGTTTCACAAATCCCAAACAAGATTTTAATGAATCTACAACCTCTTTAGAATAATTCCATCCAGATTTGATCAGTGTAACTTTTGTAGTTTCCATACAGGACCTTGTTTTGGTCGATCAAAATGCAAAAAAAGCAGTGAAATGGCCCTGTTCTGTATTTTCACAAATCAGAAAAAGGTTTCACAAATCCCAAACAAGGTTTTAATGAATCTATAGCCTCTTTAGAATAATTATATCAAGATTTGAGCAGTCTAAGTAATGTAGTTTCCATACAGGACCCAGTTCAGGGTGATCAGAATAACAAAAAAGCAGTGAAATGGCCCTGTTCTGTATTTTCACAAATCAGAAAAAGGTTTCACAAATCCCAAACAAGGTTTTAATGAATCTATAGCCTCTTTAGAATAATTATATCAAGATTTGAGCTGTCTAAGTAATGTAGTTTCCATACAGGACCCAGTTCAGGGTGATCAGAATAACAAAAAAGAAGTGAAATGGCCCTGTTCTGTATTTTTACAAATCAGAAAAAGGTTTCACAAATCCCAAACAAGATTTTAATGAATCTATAGCCTCTTTAGAATAATTCCATCCAGATTTGAGCAGTGTAACTTTTGTAGCTTCCATATAGGACCTTGTTTTGGTCGATCAAAATGCAAAAAAGCAGTGAAATGGCCCTTTATGCCCACCCCTTTAATGCGCGAATCGGAGGCTGGCGAATCGGATGCCAACTTCAGCGTCGTGTAATCCTGTGGGCTGTGTGAGAAGATAGACTCAGGCTCTGCATGACCTGTTGCTGCTAAACAGGCAGCGCTGTGGGCAACAGTTGGCCTGTGGACTGTTGTTTGACCACTAATGACGTTACGTATTATAACACAATATAGCACTAGCACATAGCAAGCCTCTGTAACGTTACTTAAGTGAAATAAACAATTCAATTAGCCGTTAGCGCACCCTGCTAGCCTGCCTGACAATATGAGGCGTCAGATATCTAACACAATCACACAAATTAGTCAACGTGAGCTAAGTTAGCAAGCTGTATGTTTAATCGAAATATCAAACAGAGTAGGCTAATAACGTGACACCAATCATTTTAATACGGTTTTATCTACTTAACAACAACTCCACCACTGCCTGACCACTGCTTCCTGGCTCGCTGGCGAGTGGCGACCATGACTTGCTTGTCAGAAAGACGTCGTTGGTGTAGACACTTGTCACTCAAACATGTCTGACCAATGGGGAAGCACCCGCCCACTGCGGTACGTTTGTGTCAAAATGATTTAAAAAAAAAACGACTTCAAAACTTTTTTCACTTCATTCAAAAAAAAAGAAAGTTCAATCAAAAAAAAAAACACTTCAAATGATTTTTTTTTTTTTTGCATTTAAACAGTTTTTTCTTTGATTGAAAATATTTTTTTTTGATTGAAAATGTTTTTTTTTTGATTGAAGCAACTTTTTTGGGATTGAATAATTAAGACACAAATGTCCTACCCATAACATGGTCCAAACACAAAAAAGATTACTTCAATCAAAGAAAACATTTTCAATCAAAAAAAAAGTGTTCAAGTGCAATTTTTCGAGTCTCAAATATTTTTTTGCATTCAAAAACATTTTTTCTATGATTGAAAAGGTTTATTTTTTGATTGAAGTGATTTTTTTATTGAAAATATTTTTTGTTTGTTTGAAGCAACTTCTTTTTTGATTGAATTATAAAGACACAAATGTCCTACCCATAATATGGCCCAAACACAAAACAACAATACTTCAATCAAAAAAGTTGCTTCAAACAAAAAAACCTTCACTTCTATCAAAAAAAACATTTTCAAGCAAAAAAAAATAGTGTTCAAATGCATTTTTTTGAGTCTCAAATATATTTTTGCATTCAAACACTTTTTTTCTTTGATTGAAACGGGTTTTTTTGATTGAAAATATATTTTTTGATTGAAGCAACCTTTTTTTTGATTGAATAATAAAGAAACAAATCTACCTCCATACGAACACTGCCTTAATGCATAACCTTAATCGCTAAAAGTTGTGTGCTTTCGCTTTGAATAGGGAGCATTCCCAGATGGCTGCAGGGCACGCTGCTGCGCAACGGTCCGGGCATCTTCTCTTTGGGGGAGACAAGCTATGACCACTGGTTTGACGGAATGTCAATCATGAATAGCTTCGCTTTCAAAGATGGTTTGTCGTGCACTTTCTTTGCTAAATGTCTTTTTTAAAATTTTTTTAAACAACAACAATCTGCTTGTTGCGTATTGATCTGTGCTATGTTCATGTAGAAAAATAAGAGCCTCTTCCTTCGTTTTTTTCCTGCAGGTGAGGTGACCCACCGAAGCAGATTCCTCAGAAGTGACTCATACAACTCTAATATGGCTGCAAACAGAATAGTTGTGTCTGAAATGGGGACAATGGCCTATCCAGACCCAAGCAAGAACTTCATTGTCAAGTAAGTATGATCTGTTTTTACCAAAATCCGTACTTATTTCTTTCTTCATTTATTCACGTGTCTTAGAATATCTGGAGTTGTCTTCATTTAGCTTTTTTTTTTTTTTTTAATTTGGATGTTTTGTGTGCATCTGCATTTGTACACATCTGCTTAAAGAAAAGCAGTGTTATAGTTTAGTGTAATGAGAACTTCCTTTTGAATCAGTAATGTAAGTCTTTTCTGTTGGAGCTTCCTCCCTCCATCTGTGTTGTTTTCTGTCCAGCTTCTCGAAGAGAATTCAGTAACCCACAAACGAGACCCTCGCAAAAAGTGCTTTTTAATAAACTGATTTCTTTTTCAAAATCCTCTTACTTTTCAGGGCAATTACTTTTCTGAACCACACTGTACCGGATTTTACTGACAATGGTGCAAGCAATTTCGTGAAATATGGAAACGACTACTATGCCGTCTCTGAGACCAACTACATCCGCAAGATTAACCCCGTTACCCTGGAAACAGAAGACAAAGTAACAACTTGAGCTTTCCTTGGTCACTGTTTACACAAAACCTTTGGAAGCATTTGTTTCAGGGCTCACCCTTTTTTTTTATTTTTCTCTTTCCCCTGCACTGTATCACCCAGGTGGACTACATGAAGTATCTGCCTGTAAACTTAGCTACATCCCATCCACACTACGACAAGGAGGGCAACGCCTACAACATTGGAACTTCAATAGCAGAGAAGGGCAAGACGAAATACATGCTGTTCAAAGTCCCTGCTGTTTCAGAGAAAGGCAAGTTATGTAATTGTCGTGGTCTTCTCAGCTGACATCTCAGTATCCTCATTTCCTCTCTTGTCACCTTTTGTACAAGATAATGAAAGGCATTTCAGGACAACAAACAAACCAACAGCCATGGCAAGAATGCACTTGCAGTTATTGGTGGCTCCTTTGAGTTTGAATGCATTGCAGCCCTCTCTTCTCATTGATGTTTATATTCCCCAGATTCTCAAATCAGATTTAAACAAACTGAAGAAATGCAAATGTATTTAGAAGGCTCGTTCTCGAAACCAAAAAGATGGTGAACATAAAAGCCAAAAGCTGCCTCGCTTTGCTTAGTTTCGGTCCTGGGAACATTGAATAAACCTGCTCGAGATAACCCGCAATTCTGGATGCTGCGTACCTCACAAGGATTTATTCAGACACAACACTGATGTTGCTTAGTAATGAGGTACTAAGATTTTAAAATGCATCACTTGACCCACAGGATGAAAATACAGTTACTGGTGTGATATGCTCCCCTTTTACAGTATCAGTAAGGGCCGTGTCAGCAGAGTTCTGGATGAGCTGCAAGTGTCTATAGTCAACATAAAGCTCAATTGATGACATCTTTAACTCAGTCATGCATTCATGTTTGAACGTATCTTTTCACCTCTGTTAAGTAGCATTTTTAATCTACCTCTGAATTCTGAATGTGGGTGGGTGTGGTCCAAATCTGTCACCCTTTATAAACGTGTAGCTCATTATGATCCAAAAAAAAAATACAATGGAGGCCCCAAACTGTTGAGCTGCTGAAATCCTATATCAAGCAAGGATGGGAACACATTTCACTTTCAAAACTACAGCAGTTTGTCTCCTTGGTTCCCAACAACATTTTACTGTCTCCTCTCAGACAAAGGAAAGAATGTCCCTGCACTGAAGAATGTGGAGGTGATCTGCACGGTTCCCTGCAGATCCCTGCTCACGCCCAGCTACTACCACAGCTTCAGCATGACAGACAACTATATCATCTTCGTCGAGCAGCCTTTCAAACTGGACATCCTTAAGATGGCCACTGCCTACATGAGGGGAGTGAACTGGGCAAGCTGCATGAAGTTCTGCCCTGATGAAAATGTAAGTAGTCACTGCACTTTTGTTTGTTATAAGACGTTTGTTTTTAATCTTACTAAAGTCAATCTGTCCGTGTTAAGGACAGTAGAGAGCCTGGTGGGATTCGGCTGACTCTGTATCTAAATAACTGTGTACTGTCTCTCTGAATGTTCTGTTTTTCATTAGACTCTGATCCACCTGATAGACAGAAAGACTGGCAAAGAGATGGAGATAAAGTACCACACTGGAGCAATGGTCATCTATCATCACGTGAATGCTTTTGAGGACGACGGTCACGTGGTCTTTGACGTCATTGCCTACAATGACAACAGCCTTTATGACATGTTCTACCTGAGCAAGCTGAAGGAAGGTGCTGGCTTCCATGACGAAGGCTACTCCAAACCAAGTTACAGAAGATTTGCGCTTCCCATCCGCTGCGACAAGGTGGGATTTTCAAAAAAGAAAACGACTCGAGCTTCATTTAAAGAAGACACTCTTGTTCACTTTGACTATCGGGTTTTGCAGAGCATTGCAGTTGGGGAGGACCTGGTGAAACTCAAGTACACAACAGCCAGTGCTGTTAAGGAGAAAGAGGGCAAGCTCACGTGCCAGGCAGAGACGCTCCTTGAAGGTAAAACCAATGCCAGTTAAACAGAAGCTATTCTTTTTTTTGTTTCTTTTTGTTTTACTATTATTATAACAAACACTGTGATTTTCTTTCCCTCAGGTATTGAGTTACCCAGAATCAATTATGAGTTCAATGGCAAGAAGCACCAGTTTGTCTATGGAAACATTGTGGAGGAATCTGTGCTGTCAAAAGAGGTGACTTGCCCTATTATTACAGAATAGATTGGAACATCCCTCTTTAGAATTGCTTACAGCAAAATAAGTGCGAGGAGAGTCGCATTTTCTTTAAGAACAAAGCTATTAAATGCAGGGATTTTGGGAAACAGATTTTTTCCTGACTACACTGTTCCACAGATGTAGGAAGCAAATTGCTTTACTGAGAATTGCCGGTTGGTGACAGTGTAGTTAAAACTTGTTGAAGTCTAAATGACCTATTGTCCCAACATTGACTTAGTTGTTTGTGACTGCAGTGGGTTTGCTTGGCTTCGGGAACAATGAAAATTACACATCAAAGTACAGGACTACAAAACTCTGCCAACAACCACAGGCAGAGGAAAGTACAAAATGAGATATCTGGGTTTAGGCAGCTACACACTGTGTTAATCCCCTCTAGATTTAAGATTCTGAGAACAGAGAAATGGCTCTCTAGCTTTCCCTTGGATTTGAATGGTATTCCATTGGGGTTTTTCCAATTCTGTGGAGAAAACGATCAAAACAAAAGAGGAAGAAATTGCTTTGAGTAAATGTTATGATGAATTCAAAATGCGGCTGTAAATGAATTAAAATAATGAGTTCTCAGAAGATAAGTAAGAGTTAAAAGCAACATAACAGATATTTAATGTTGATATAGTGTATATATATATATATATATATATATATATATATATATATATATATATATATATAAATTGCTTGCCTGTTGTATTGGACTGAGATGGATATCTTTGATTTCTTGGCATTTCAACGCCATAAAAAAGATCAGTCAACAAAAGTCTGCCTTGCGCAAAGGGCTTCCATTTCTTTTTCTAAAGTCATGTCCGTTATGTCATGTGATCCGAAATAAACAACAGTCTATTTTGGGGAATTTAGAAGAACGGTGCATGTTGTGTAAAATGAAATGTGGGACTTTAAACCAGGCCAACGTGAACTCAGACACTGCAAGCGGCTTCTTTTTTCGGTCACAGATAAACTCATTTAGATAGGCTGTGCATCTGCGATATACTTATCTGTAAATCTTTGAACTGTTACAGACAGCTGCTTTCTGAGCTGTATCACTGCCCGTCAGATAAAGTTTGCGCAGGGTCAGCAAAAAATACATTTTAATCACTTGTCGCAACCTCTTCATTTACTTTAGGTTGCAAAGTTCGACACGGAGACTAAGAAAATTGTTTGCTGGAGTGAAGACAACTGCTTACCGTCAGAACCAGTTTTTGTCCCCCGACCGAATGGAGAGTCAGAGGATGATGGTGAGACTACTATGTGATTGCAGATATGTGTGTCCATAATCAAGACTTAGTTGTGACATATTGTAATGCAAGTTCCAGCTCAAAAGAGGCAGAATCCAGTTATGGTTGTATAGATTGTGTTTTTTTTGTTTTTTTTAAGTTTCAAGACTGTTTTAAATTTAGAGTTCTGACACGACAACTGCTTTCAATTTGTAGGAGTGGTTTTATCATCAGTCATCAACTCCAACCCGGGCCAGTCTGGTTTCATCCTGATACTTGATGGCAAAACGTTCAAGGAAGTAGCTCGTGCTTATGTGCACACCGACCTCCAAAAGGATATGCACGGACTTTTTGTCCCACAAGTGAATTAATCAGTTTGTATATGTGCTCAACAAATGCCTCTGGACCCAATTAGTATTGCCAAGTGTAAGTGTTCCCATGATCTGCTGTCATGGGTCCCGCCTGACCTGTTTTCCCACTGACTTTATCACTTCCCCTCCAACTCTGCTCACATGTTTACATTGTGCCAATTAGCTTGTTCAGTATTTATACTCCAAATATGGCAGATTGTGTGCGTGCTTTGTTGCATTACTTATGAGCATTTTTTTTTTCTTTTATCAGACTTGCTTGTATGGTTTACTTTTGCGTTGTGAAACTGAACTCGGACATGTTTGCCAACAAAAATGCTCCATTATTGCTCTTTTTAGTACACGTATGTATATAGTACTGTTGTTAGACTTTTGCCTGTAATTTAATTAAAGACAAACCCTGTAAAGTTATGACATGTGTTCTCACTCATTAATTCAGCGGAATCATGAGAGTAAATCCAAGCAATGCTCGGACTGAAGAGGAGACATAGTGAGCCGCTGTGGTGATGGCTTGTATTTTTCTTACAGTGAGGTATGCTTTAATGAGGGAGTTTTAAAAGTCCAAAACGGTAATCCTCTTCTCAGGAAAGTTGGGTACAAAATACAATGCACTTCAATTTTTCGCTAAAGCATTTTATCACTTATCGTCAAAGCCTCCTGACAAGTAGAGCCTGAGTCACCTTGTCACAGGACTGTAGAACCACTAATCAGATGACACATGAGCAAAGTTCATTCAACTGAATTTTATTCAGGTGCAATAAAATAACTCGTGTGACGGAGTGTTGCTTTCAGCTAACACTAGTTGCAGTCAGTGTTTCAATACACACCTCATTCCTTACATGTATAATTACAGCATGCACCAAAAATGGCAGGTTTAATAACAACTACATTGAACTATCTGATAAAATGAAAATTGTCAATCTGTAAGAAAAACAATAACTTAGAGAACATGTAATGTGCACTCATTGACATCCTTTTCTTCAGTGATGTTTTAGTGGAAACATATTCAGTACCCTGAGTATTGCCGTTTTAGCACTGTTTTATTGTATGAAATATGTAATTGTGAAGTGACAGAAGTAGAACTTATTTCTCACCATGACCGCATGGGGCAGGTCAACAATCAGTCTTTAATCTCAACCTCTGAGCTGCGAAGTTATTTTCAAAATCTTTTGCAATATAGAGGACTATTCTTGTAGAGTATCTGTTCCATCACATGGTCTAGCAACTGAGGTACCTACCCCAATATCTAGAAAAACACACGTACATCCAGTAATCCGTTCCATAAACAAACAGCTTTTCTGTTGCTGGATTTCATGTCTTCTGTCGTCCACCAGAGGGAAGCAATTACCACACTTACTCTGCTCTCTCCCCCACTGGAGCCACAAAACGTCTGAACTTGTCTTGGCACTTCATCAAGCAAATTTTTTTTCACCATTGAGTTTTTGCTATCAAAACTAACTGAATTGGCAGAGTAAAACCTGCCAGCAAAGCATCTGACATCACAGAGACATGATCCCAGTATGAATGGAGTGAAATGCTTAAAACAACAATGTTGAAAATAGAACATGAGCATGTTTTTTTTTCATGGGTAAATACACTGTAAAAATGCCTCTAGCTTTTTAGAACAGGTTGAAACAACTGTATCATCACATATTCAAAAGAAAAAGCATAAGAATGCCAATGTCATACAGCAGGGATTAAACAAAGACATTTTGGAGTGGATATTCATGTATCTGACTGATGTAACAAAACAAGGCAGAATACAGTTATAGTACTAAAAGTTTTTTTTTTTTTCCCTTTAACTGTGAAAAGGCTCATTCGGATTCTGGACAATCCCAACCTACATCCTAGCTACAGCAATACAAACAATCAATGTGCACCTCATGAACAACTATAAATTACAATTCACACACAAGTATGCTTGAATGCTATCGGTAGTGCAGCTTTTTAATCTCCAGTAGCAAATAATTGTCCCTTTTTTTATGTCTCAATTTCCACTGTAGTACAAATCAGTTTAAACAAACATACAGATACACACTCGTGTGTATACAAGACATGGCAGTGTTTTGATCTACTGTAGGGTAACCAGAAAACAGTTTAATATTGATATGAGAGGATAAATCCTTCATTGCCGCCATTGCTACAAGACTGGGAAGACCAGTAACATACTGCCACAGGCATGATTAACTGGACTTGGTGAGAAAAAAGATAGTAACTTAGTCCTGGTGTATACATAATTTGTACAGTAGGGGTAAAATCCTATTTTCGAAAAAGTGTTGGCAGTCGTGTGAATCCAATAACTGCAGAAATAAAAGCCATCTCGACAATGAATATTTGAAGTTAATGGCATATGCAAGCAAAAATACTCAATCTTTAAATCCCACTAGGGTATGCTGCATTTTCAAATACTACGTTCAGCATGAGGAAATAACTTTCTTTGCACTTGTAAAGATCTAGATGAAAAACTTTACAGCTTCAGACAGTGACATCAGACGAAATCAACTTAGCAGCAAATTAGATTTACAAATCTGTATTCAGTGATGTTTATGTTTATGTTTATGCATTTAGCAGACGCTGATCATAATCAGAATATTGTTCTTCTTATTTAGATAAAGGTCAGTAGTTGGAATATTACTGTGCACTTACACATAGCTAGTGTTATCGTTATGACTAGCTTTTTGCCTTCACTACATTTAACAGCATCGATAAATGTAGAACCTGATGTGCAGTGGCTTGTATTTGACCATTTGAAGAATTTTTTAAAATGTGCAAGGAGATGCGACATTATTTGCCCCCTTTTCTTTAAAATCCAATCAGTAGTGTCGAAAATAACACACACGCCATGGAAAAACAAACCACCGCAAAATAACAGTCTTTCACTGGCTTCATTCAGTGAGACACTGACAACAACTGAGAGCAGTTGTGAGATCACATCCATCAAAAGTCGAAAAGGAAACTCAACTAGGTCCTTGCTCCAAAGTAAACATATATGCAGAAAATCACTGAGACTGAGACTGAGTCGACAGGGCAAACGTGAGGACATGTGCAGACGCAGACACAAGAAAAGCAGGGAATCAGGAAGTGTCCAGTTACTGCGCTCGCTTTCCCTGAAGTGTGTCAGAGCAGTGCTGATTGAGTCACTGCCACAGGGGCAGGAAGGGGAGACAAGTTTTAATTTAGTGCCAACACTTCCAGTAAGTGCTGCATGGTCTTTTCTTGTCTTTTACTAACTAACTCAGGACCCTTAACAGTCAAACAAGGCTGTTTTTGGTTGTTGACGCCTTGCTGCATTCACCGCACATCACATCCAATCCATTATCAGCAGCAAGAAAAAAACATTTTTAAGGGTATTGGAAAAAAATGCTCAAGTACATGAGGAAGGCTGCACTGTGGTTGCCATAGCGGTTGACTTCTTCATGGTGGGACGATGGCAAAAAAGATTTTGCTGGTTGTGTTAACAGTCACTAGATGTCACTGGCTACTCATGTGGTATTAAGGGATCACATGAGGCCATCTGGGTCTCTACATGATGCTCCTTGACGCTTAGCTGCCCTCAGCTTGAGTCGGCTCTTCTTTAGCTGCAGAGTCCTGTTTTTTTTCACCGTCTTCATCCTCATCACCTGACAAACAGGAAGGGGGACAGAGCAACAGTCAGTTTCCGTGAATAAGTTAGTGCCTGTGAAGTTTGCGAAATGAGGTCGGTGAAATCAGCAGGGATGTCAGCAGGAATCATACGATCATTTTAACACTCAGTCATTCCTCTTTTATTTCACAAGTGTCTTTTCTGTCCATCAGCCTGTTTGACCTAGTGTTGTGTGCAGAGGTAAAATATGGTAACGTGAGAAGATGTCCCGCTCATATGCTGTTTTGGGAGAAAAAAGCCACAGATGCAGCACTGGAAATGTGATATTTGGCTTCATGGTAGACAAAATTGAAAAAAAATCTCATAACATTCAGACAAATCCCAGGCTACTTCTTATTTCTTTACAAAAAAAAGTTTTTGGAATAACAATTTGAGTCTTTTAGTAACACCTGTCACTCTAATATTGAAAAAACTGAATCTGCGACACACGTACTGTTGGTCAAAATGTTGGTAAATGTACAGCACAGCCCCTGGATTCGGACAACAGACAGAATTCAGAATCTGTGAAGATACAGAAATGACTCATTATAAAACTTTTGAATACTCCAGACAAGATATAGCCGACTTCAGGAAAAATCCACCAACAGTGTCTGTATACAGGAAGTTAAGTGTTTGCATATAACACCTGTGGAAGTTCCACAGTGAACCACAGCTGACCTCAAAACAAGCTGTGAGGCCAGATGCATCCAACTGTCAGTGGTTTGCAAAATTAAGTCACCCTCCTTGGTCTTTTTTTCCCTGCTTCTGCATTTTTTTGTGGGGATTTTATGTAAAAAAGATAGACAAAAAAAAATAGTCCAATTTTGTGAAGTGAAATAGATATATAAAATATTCTTCTGCTTCTGATATCAAGCCCCTAAATAGGATCTGATGCAACAAATTGCCATCAGAAGTAACAATTTGTCAAATAAGGGTTACCTGTAAGCAATCTAAGCGCCACATGATCTCAGTATAAATAGATGGATCGTCTGCTGCTTCACTAATCAACAGGTACCACCAAGCAAGTGACACCATGAAGATCAAAGAGCTCCCCAAACAGGCTGAGACTTTAACTTTCAAAATCCCATGGGGCACCTTTAACTCTATCATCGCACAATGCAAAGTGTATGGCACCACAATATACGAGCCAAGAGAGGGTAACCCTGAAAAAACTGGAAATCTAAATAGAGGAGGCTGGTGTATCTCTCGAAAGGACCTCTATAAGCTGTACACTCCACAGAGCTGGGCTTCACAGAGCAGTGGCCAGAGAAAACTATTGCTTCGAGAAAATTATGCCAAAAGGCGTGTGGGAGACTCACGAAACATATGAAAGAAGGTTCTCTGGTCAGATGAGACTAAAATTGAGCTTTTTGGCCATAAAGGAAACTGCTATGCCTTGAGCAAACCCAGCACCTCTCATTACCCCAAGAACACCATCCCCACAGTGAAGCATGATAGTTGCAGAATCATGCTGTGGGGATTTTTTTCCATCAGCAGGGACTGGGAGACAGAACTGAGGGAAGGACGGATGGTGCTAAATATCGGGAAATTCTTGGGGAAATCAGTTTCAGTCTTCCAGAGATTTAAGACTGGTATGTATGCACATCCTCCAGCAGGACAATGGTAATAAGCATACCGCTAAAGCAACACTCTGGTTAGTTTAAGGAGAAACATTTTAATGTGTGGGAATTGCCAAGTCAGAGCCATGCCATGACTTAAAGATTACTGTACACCAGTGGAACTCATCCAACTTGAAGGAGCTGGAGCAGTTGTACTTTAAACAATGAGCCAAAGCTGATAGAAACTTGAGACTTGCAGCAGTAATTGCTGCAGAGGGAGGCTCTACAAAGTACTGACTTGAGACAGTTAATATATGCATGCACCACTTTTTGTTTTTTTAATCCTTTTTTAGAATCTTTGATTCATTTTCCATTTCACTTCACCAATTTTTATTATTTTTTTGTATATATATAAATATCTACATAATGGATGTTATGCAAAAACAAAAAAGGAAAAAAGAACAAGGGGTCACAGTGTTAAGTCACTCATCAGAGAAGTAGACAAAAGGAAATGTGGTTTTTTTGGATGGTCTCAGTTCTGTTCTCGGATTCTGGCAGAGGTAAAAGGGAAATCGTTGGACCACAAACACGTGGAAGATTCTAAAAGAACGCCAGGGCAGCCTTCCTTATGCATGACCACTGCAAACTGCTGTGGCTATTTTTAGAACCGCAATTAGAAATTAAATATATAAATCACAAGAGGCCCTACAAACTCAATGATTTACATCTTAGTTTGTACAGGGTAATTCTATTAGTGTGTGTCTGTGTGAGTGCAAAACAGAAAGAATAATACAAAGAATGACACTAGTTTGAAAAATGAAGAAATTCAATCTTATCTTTATGTTGAATGTGTCTCGTCTTATTTGATATTTCCTTATTTCCTCTTTACTGTATCAGGTTGGGCCTGCTGTAAAGAAATGCATGTGGTAGGCAGACTGTTGCTGCAAATTCTTCCATTTAAAAGTAGTCTTATGTGTAAGGAAAAGACAAATGCATTTTTTTTCTTGCAAGTAAACATCTTACCCTCAGATGTATGCTAAGCATAAAGAAGCTGAGCATTAAGTTGACAAGGGACTGTTTCTTTTTTCACAGTCGAAGAGACCAGAGAGAACATGATGGCACTATCTTTTGCATTCCGCTGGCTGAAGTATCAAAACGGTTACTGCTGCTGATACCAGTCCAAATTCAATTGTTTATCTTGAGTCTCTCACCAGACTTGTTGATGTTGAGCTGTGCCAGACTTTGTGATAAGTCGCTGGGTCCCTGCGCTCCCGGAGCAGCTGAGACTTCATGGATGGCATTCCTGCGGCCGGATCGTCGAGAAACAATAAAGTCCTCATAGGTCGCCTCCACATCTGTCATCGCTGACACGCCTCACCATAGCATTGCCTTTCGCACCCAATGCACACTTTCTAAAAGCTCAGACACACTGGGAACACATATAAAGATGGATAAATGAGCGCTGCATTCATATATTACTGAAATTTAGAGAGCTCATGCCATCTTTCTTTCTTGGCTGTGTTTGTGTTCAGGGGAATAATGTGACTCAGTGGGTTATCCATCCACTTGCTCAGTGTATCCCTCCCTCCTCTTATTTTTTACGACCTAATCCCCGATTAATCTATTTTAATCTCAGCCTGGAGTACGGGCAACTCTGGAGACACAAGGCGGATAAATTATGCGGAGGGAATACTGAGGAGTGAAGGAGAGCGCTCTTGAACAAATGCAGGACAGCAAACGGAAATGCACACTCAAACGGGTAATTATGGTCCAGAGGCGGAGAGCACCATCACCTCACTCAATGGACGCAACGAGTAGATTTGAAGCTGTGTTGCTCTGGGATTTACATTAAACCCCTCTGTTGGCATTACAACGCTCTGTACCAGTCTGCCCGGATGAGGCTGCCCTTCAGCAATGAGCAGGTTCAGGATTTGTTGCCCCATTTCCACTAATTAAAAACGATCAATCTAAGGTTGTTGTTCTTCTTCTTTTTTTCAATATTAATTTTAGATACCCGCATTTAAACACATCTACAACTCAGAACAGCTTTGTAGAAATGTTGCGTAGCCTCAGGCACAAAGGATGGTCGGTATGCCACCAGTCTCAAAAAAAAAGAGAATAGATTGGGATTTTAGCATGTAGATAAAATCCGAAAAAAGGACCTCAGGTCCAGATTTGTTTCCAGAAACACTGTAAGCCTGTGATTGACCACGGCTATTTTCGGACGCATCCACTGTCATCAACTGAGCACAGTCCCTCTCAGCTGTCATTCTCGAAATGGTGTCAAGATGGGCGAGACCCAACAGATGCTGTACATGTTTAAGCGACAGACTGGATAGAGAGAAGCCAGGAACATAATGTAGAGAGTAAAGGCGCTGTGTGAGTACTCAAACACTTGCACTGATGGTTTTGAAAACTACGACTAAAATCTGCACGATAAAGACATCAAATGAGCAGACCTTTGTGTGTGGATTGTAAAGCTCTCTTTTTCTTGTTTGCTGATTTAAGAATAAGTATGTAACTTACTATTCTTAATCAAAAATCTAAATGAAACACAAGGAATATGAGCATTAAAGCGTATAGTGTGAACAGCTATTTAAGTTTAATTGCATCTATTAAACTTTTGAATTTATGGTCTCACTTGTATGAGGATAAAATTCTTGTCCACATCTTTTATGTGGAACATGAAGCTTAAAATCGTATGAATCTTTTACGTATCCAGACTTAGCATGAACAAGATCATGTAAAGAAAACCTCAGTTTGATGAATTATCATTACGAATTCATTTGATGTAGTTGTTTTAAACTGACCGTGTTCTTCTGTAGCTGAAAGCGACCAACATTCTTGCCATGTGTTTGTTTTACTCATAATCGGTGAAATATTAATTGACTGTTTACACACTTTAGTCTCATCAGCTCTGCAGCAGAACCTCATCAGTTCAGCTGAATGTGGATCTCATCGTGCTCTAATGGCTTCACTCCCATGTGGGAGCAGGGCTCAGCTGGCCTGAACATCAATAGGCTACATGATATCTAACAGAGACTCCAAACATATGATCAAATCAGAGTAAAAATATAGCAGGCCAGTTGGCTCTGCAGCCCTCTCTGACATGAACTACATTGGCTGTTCTGTCTTTGAACCCATTTGATTAGTTGTTCGGCAACAGAGAACTATGCTGAGCGCAGCAGAGATTAGCAGTAAACAGGAATACAACCACAGAGGCTGGTACTCATACCCAGTACACTCGTATACTCTTCAAACCTGCTATACAGAAAAGTGAACCTTAACCGTTTTACCTGTATCTTGGTAGCTTATGATCGGGCCCAACTGTGTAATACCGAGTGTTGTCTAGTAGTCGTCCGCTGACAGCCTTACAGCAATTCCCTCATAAATTACTAATATTATACCAAAAGCCTATTTGTTACCCTTGAACGCATTGTTTAGGGATCACAAGTTGTACAATTCTGTCGCTTTATACGCTTAAATAACTACGCGATTAGCGGTGCGGGAGAATAGACGCGCTCAAACTGATCTCGCAGATAAATGAACAGCCATTATGAGTCTCTCTGATTACAAAGACCCCCACGGAGCAGGGTCAGTGCCAGAAAACAAAACAAAGCCTTCGCGACACAAACGTTACGCGTGCGGTTCTGAATTGCGCACGCTCTTCACCTTGCGCGCCTTGTAATCATGGTCAGAGAAGTACCTGTTTGGGCTCAGTGACTGTCCGATATTCGCCGGGGTCAGTCACTTTCAACAGTATCCTGCCACTTCGGTGTAGGGGCTCATCCAAGATGATTAACGACGTCAAGCAAAAACCAAGAGTGAAACTAGTTCCGCGTGCGCGTTTCAAAACAAGTCCACTTGGAGTCCATGTGAGGCATGGACTTTTATGATGTAAGGCAAACAAGGGTATGAAAGTGATAAAAGCACTTTTTTCAATTTTAACTCTCCTTTCTTTTTACTGATTCGTTTATTTATTTATCACGAATGATAATGATACGCAAAACATCCACCTTGTTTCTGAGCACATTGTGAAGTATATTCTGAGTGCCGCCTGAGAGAGAGACGGAGAGTGACCACAGGGAAGAGAGTCAGCGTGAGAACAGAGCTCACATTGTACAGCCACCCAATAGTGTGTTCACTCACAGCAGCCGTCTCTGAGTCGTCCCATTCAGATGAAATGTGTTCTTAGTCTGGCAAATTGTCCGCTTCCGAGTGTTTGCTTCTGGCAAGTGTGAGAGCAAAGTCAGGAAGGGAGCAGGGTGGTCCTGCATCGTTGTTTGGGAGTTACAGTGTAATGAGAGCCATTTATAAACCAGCCACACAAGGCGCGAGTGTTCCCTTTTATTAATTTTTTGGATGGGCTCACTTATACATACACAGCATGGACAGTTTAAATATTTAGCTAAACAGCCACAGGTTACATGCACTTTATCCGAATGAATGGAACTTTACAGTGGACTTTAGTGTGTTCACTCACAGCAGCCGTCTCTGAGTCGTCCCATTCAGATGAAATGTGTTCTTAAGGCTGAGTTATACTTCTTTTAACTGCCCTTGCGCTTTCTTCTTGCGCGTATGTTTGGCTCGAGACGTTTATACTTCATATAGCTTTGCCGGCGCTTGCGTGTGCTGCATGGCGATTCACTGCCAGGAGAGTAGGTGGAGTAGCGGGTTTTTTCAATGACAAGCCTACTATGATGAAAGGAAATTCACCGCCAGGACCTCTTCGAGTGATTCATGCTTCTTCTTCTTGTAAATAGCCGGTATTTTGTCAGATTTTCAACACCTTGGGGGTCTAAACGACTACTTTCTCGCCTGAAAATGTTTCAAATGTTGCTAAAGTTATATATTTACAGAGTTTATAGCTTAAGGGAAATCAGCTTTTCAGGCTGGCTGATTTCGGCTCGGGCAGGAGTGAAGTGCACTGTGTGTAAACGCTCTGCATGCTGTCTGATCGATGAGTATGTCGATCTGTTTCGACCTCACTCTGACCGTCACTACGGTCTTAAAAAGGGAGAGAGGGCTAGCGCATTTTGTGGCCGCGGCCGGTCTTGACTTTCCGAGGCCGCAGCCACGACCAGCCATGACTTTCCGAGGCCGCGGCCACGACCAGCCATGACTCTCCTGGCCGCGGCCACGACCAGCCATGACTTTCCGAGGCCGCGGTCATTACTGAGGGAGCAGCCATTAATGACGCTGAGACAGACGTTGCGAACAGGAGTCAGGGGATTACCTTTCACAGGTAGGATTCAACATTATTATTGGTTGTATTTTGTCAATAGAATATTATTGTACTGTATTTGTGTCTGCCGAAATCGTAGCCAGCAAACGTTAAACTAGGATATGTTTATAGCCGGTGTTATGCCGAGAAGTGCACCCCCTGCTGGTCGTACTTTAAGGAGAGTCTGTGATGGAATGATTTGATATAACTACATCATAATTTGTTTACCTGATTGAATTAACGGATGCGAATCTCAACAAGTCCAAATTTGTATATAAAATTAAAATAACCAAATTTAATAGTTTCAGGTTAATTTTTATATAATTTCATCTGGGCTATAATGAATTGAGATTGTTAATAGAAAATGTATCCAACCGTCTTTCGTGTTGACTACAAAAGTATTAGTCACGGCCCTTACTTTTGAATATATGTCCAATGATATAACAATAGTTAGGAATAGGAATACTCTAAACTGTACAATTGTCGGATTATCATAATTGTACACGTATTATTATTAATTTACATGAAGAGATGTGAAAAAAAGATGCACGAATGAAACACCATTGTCAGCTCAATATTATTTTTTTGGATAAATGTAATAATCCACACCTGAAACAGTTTACGCGCGCTCCCGTGAATGGGAATGCACTTCTCGGCATAACACCTCTGTTCACATGGCTATTAGGCCAACGGAGACTTCATAAATCATATATTCCATAACACAGGCTTAGATTACAACTAACACAAGAATGCTACTTTTGAAATAATGCAAATATTACTGTTATAACATTGACCATCATATTTCAGGTTTATTAATGACGTTTATTATGCCTGTATTATTCACATGTAATTCTTTCATCCTAACAAAAGTATTTACCTCATGTCTCATACCCACCCCACAGATTGTCCGACTGAGAGTTGGTGTTATTCCCTCCATCTTCGGCTTACAGGTTCACCTACAAAGAGTAGGTGTATCATCATAAGGCTATTAGCATTCATAAATTGAAATATTATCAATAACAGGGCAGGGTGAAATGCTTATCCCTGTGTATGTATGTGTGTGTGTGTATTTTTATATATTTTAATATTATGCTTCTTCATTTTAGCCAGAAAAGGGCAGGACAACATGTTCTTCCAGAAAAGCTGAAGAGAGCCTGTCTGTGACCACTCAGGATGACAGCAAGTGCTAGTGTTTCTCAATCCCGGTCCTCAAGTACCACTGCCCTGCATGTTTTCGAGGTATTTTGGCATTTGCCGGTTACATCTCCAGGTGTTCACACAGCTGCCATTGAGTTGCCATGGCAACTGCTACTGTTTTACCTACAGTAAAGGTGTCAAAACCTTTATGTATTTGAATTAATTAATTAATTATTTTTCAGACCCAGATAAGCTAGGAGGTCTAGGGCCAGAACACCACCTACAGGTACCGTACATTAACAGCAGAATGACAGTGTGTGATAGACTGGTCAGTAGGCTATATTTATAAGACACTGATGCTCATTGTCAGCTGCCGCTGTTTTGGCAGCTCCAGCCTTGTCGTAATTTTGTACTTTGGAACGGGTGGAATAATGAGAATCCAGCTTTGTTATATACATATGTATGTGTATATATATATTTCTAGTGTAAGGTAGAGGATGTTTGTGTTGTATGTGTATTTATTTGACGATTGCCTATGGTGCCCTACGAATGAATGAGTATGTATATATACACACTGCTTGAAGATCATTCAAGCTGTTGACCTAACGAATTTTCCAATCATGTACTACAAGCTTTGTATCATTGAAGAGGAATAAAGACACTATACAGCTGTTAATATTTTTATGTAACATCTTTATCAAATCTGTAATAAAATATTTCACAAGGCCAAAACAATGTAAGAAAATATCTTTGATTTTTGCTTTTTTGGCTTCACAGCATAACTTTGTTATGACCATAGCATCAAGGTTCAAGGTGCAATGTTTTTTAAATTGCCAATTGTGCATGAACCGTAGTCAAGACACATGCATTTCTTGTTCAGGGATCTCTCTGAGTTAGTCTAGAAAAATAGAAATACTATAATAAAATATAAAGAATATAAAAAACACTGTACAAGAAGGTAGTTGTATATACACAAGTTTTAATATTTTGAATGGTATCAACCTAAAGCAAAACAAAATAAGCTAAAAGCCCTGAAAGAGGAGTGTTTTGCAGAGCTTCTGTCTCGTGCTCCCTTTTATGCAGGTCAAGAGAGGTCAGTTTGCAAATGTGGTGGAGCCTTATTTTCAGAAACACAGACACAAACAATGACAACAAGTTGGAATAATGGTTGTTGATGCCAAACTTTGTCTCCTCAATGTGTTCCCCAAGCTGAAAAACATCCTCCGTTCCAATCTCCTCCCGGATGATGTACGTGACTGTCGCCATCTTTACAGCTTTGCTGAAGCTTGGCGAATCACCCACTCTGCAGCTCTCAATACCTTCACTGTGCCACATGATGGAATCACTAGTACACTGTTGTTTTTCAGGGCTAGAAAGTGGTAGCTATCATGAAATGATGAAGGTACAGCATCTCTGACCAAGCTTGCATGGCACATACCACAGGACAGCTTTTGCAGAATCTGGCGGACTACAAACCATGCGATGTAGTACAAAGCATTGTCCACAACATCCACCAGTATAAATATTGAGAAGCAGCTATTTAACATATTTAGAATGGTAATTTTTATGATGTTTAAAAAAGAAATACTCACATCATTAGGCTGAGTTAGTGAGTTTGAGGTTGAAGCTTCTGGGTCATCCTGAGTGGTCACAGACAGGCTCTCTTCAGCTTTTCTGGAAGAACATGTAGTCCTGCCCTTTTCTGGCTAAAAGGAAGAAGCATTATATTAAAATATATAAAAATACACACACACACAGGGATAAGTATTTCACCCTGCCCTGTTGTTGAGATTTGCATCCGTTAATTCAATCAGGCAAACAAATTATTATGTAGTTATATCATATTCCATCACAGACTCGCTTTAAAGTACGACCAGCAGGGGGTGCACTTCTCGGCATAACACCGGCTATAAACATATCCTAGTTTAACGTTTGCTGGCTACGATTTCGGCAGACACAAATACAGTACAATAATATTCTATTGACAAAATACAACCAATAATAATGTTGAATCCTACCTGTGAAAGGTAATCTCCTGACTCCTGTTCGCAACGTCTGTCTCAGCGTCATTAATGGCTGCTCCCTTAGTAATGGCCGCGGCCTCGGAAAGTCATGGCTGGTCGTGGCCGCGGCCTCGGAAAGTCATGGCCGGTCGTGGCCGCGGCCAGAGAGTCATGGCTGGTCATGGCCGCGGCCTCGGAAAGTCATGGCCGGTCGTGGCCGCGGCCAGAGAGTCATGGCTGGTCATGGCCGCGGCCTCGGAAAGTCATGGCTGGTCGTGGCCGCGGCCTCGGAAAGTCGTGGCTGGTCGTGGCCGCGGCCGCGGCCATAAAATGCGCTCGGCCTTGCTGTAAAAAGGAATGATCACCTTCGTTCTGCCTATCACCGAAACCATATGTCAAAAACGTCACGCCCGTGACCTCCGGAAGCAGAACGACCTGCGTTAACAAATAGCAGGGATTGCTCCCGGTTCAGTCTCTCACCTTGATCGCCTCAAAACCGGACCAGGTAAGAAGCAGATATTTTTTGCATAGGCTACACAGTCACAGAATTCACTACCCGAGGGTAACAGGTGCCTTGTGTCCCTGTGAATTGGACTGTGCAGTTAAGCTAATATCACGTTGCCGTGAGCCTGCTTTAATTGCGTTCGCGCTCTGTTGCAGATCACCGTAGCGCTTCACTTATTTTGTTATTTATTGTTTGTTATACGTTGCGTGCCCTATACCGCTGTTCGCAGCCGTGGGGTTAGTGTGCGCCTGCTAGGTGTGTTCGCGCACTGGTGCAGGCCGCCAGAGGAAGATTATTAAGTGCTGTTGGTTACCACTAAGTGAGCCTTCTTAACGCGTTTGCATACGTACAGGCCACCCTAGCGCTACACTTGCATATATTTTGTATTGCCGGTAGCATATTGTTTTCTAAGGTAGTGTGTTGTTTAAGTTTCACATTACTCTACCGGTGTTGTAACTGGTTGTGTAAGCCAGTAGGTGAATGCGTGCACTGTTGCGGGTAAGCAAGTGCATTTGGGCATTTTTTGTTGTTTAAAAAAAAACAAAAAACACTCAGTTCTGCACCTGCATATTTGTTTGTTCTGTGTGTTACTTTGGCCACTGGAATTTTTCAGGTAAGTAGCCAGATAAGGTAAGGATTATTGTTATAAATAAATGAGTGTTGTTCAGGTAAGTACAGATTGGTGCTTACTGATTATTGTTTACTGTTTCAGTGGTGACATAAATAAATAAATAAATAAATTAATTAAGTGGTTTATCAAACAGCACCCTATAGCCGCTGTTCGCAGCCGTTGGGTTGAGTGTGTGCCGGTTAGGTGCGTTCGCGCGCTGTTGCCGGCCACCAGCTTTTTTCCTGCAACTCGCCATAATGGCCTCGCACCACTGCAGAGTCTGCATGGTTGCGATGAGCACCGCAGACGGGCACAGGGAGTGCCCTACTTGCCTTGGGGCCGCCCACGTGTTGGAGGACGTGGACAACCCCTGCAGTGCAGCAGTTGACCTGCTTAGGGGGGAACGACTTTGTTGTGCCAACCTGGTGTCTGGTCACATGCATGAAGGCAGGGCGGAAAGGCGACGCTCACCCCATCGGTCGGCCCGAAAACATGGGCATAAGCGTACGCGCAAATGCTCAAGGGACCGGCAGCGTGAGTCCCCCCATAGGTCTGACCAGGAAGGGGCCTCCAGAGCTGCGAAGCGCCCTGTTCCAGCTGAGGCAGCAGAGGGCGGCAGTGCGGGGTTAGCCCAAATCCTCTCAGCTCTTCAGGGGCTATCAAGGAGGATGGACAGGCTAGAAGGCCATCAAGGCCCGCCATCCCTACCGCCATCCCTACCGCCGGGCCAGGAGGGTCCCCCCTTACGCAGGCCTGAGAGCCATGGTGAGGAGGAGGACTGGGCCGATACAGACGTGCTGTCCCTCCACGCGTCACAGACCTCTGACGCCACAGGTGGAGGCAGCCGTGGTGGTGAACTACACACTGGCTCTAGAGGTGAGCCCACAGTCGTGGGGGAGATACCGGTAAGCCATCTGCTGTCAAGGGTATTGTGTGCCTCTAAAATTCTAGGCCTTCAGCCCCCCACACCAGACCCAGCTCCTTATGGGGGTGTTTGGGAGGGTGTATCTCACGCTAGCCCCCCACCTTCTATTCCCGTGGCGGAGGACTACACCAAGATGCTGAGGACCGCTTGGGGTAAGACCTTGCAGCGGCCCCAGTTTAACCCAGGCTGCCGTCAATTGGCAATGGCTGTATACCCTGCTGAAACAGGGCTGGGAGACATGCCACCAGTGGAGGCGTCAGTTGCCTCTTGGACGTCACTTGGGCCTGCGCGGGCATCCCCTAATCCACGTTGCCCGCGTAAGGAGTGTGCAAAGACAGACCGCCTGGTCAGTAGGTCTTTTAACGCTTCGGCACGAGCAGCCCGTATGGGCAATGCCCTTGCTATGACGCTGGCGGCTCTGCGTAAGACGCTAGACCCGGCAGACGGAGATGCCATGGCCCTGGTGGAGGCTGCGCTATCTGCTCACTCCCAGCTCACACGGGATGTAGGAGACTCGATGGCCTCGGCAGTGTTGTGCCGTCGTCAGGTGTGGCTTGCGCAAACCTGTCTGCCAGAGGCTATTAAAGCAGAGCTGATTAACCTCCCTGTGGCACCTGGGTGTGTTTTTCATCCAGGATCCCAGGAGGTGCTGGACCGTGCCGAACGTGCCGCAGCATCAAGGGAGGCTGTCCAACGGGTAGGCGTTAGAGCAGCTCCCGGCGTCTACAGAGCAGCAGTGGGTAGGTTCAGGCAACGGCAGCCCGGCCGGCCTCCTCAGGCTAGTATCGCTCAGGGCCAGCGCTTTCAGGCAGTTACCCAGGGGCCAGCCCCACATCCCCAGTTCAGGGGGAGGCGGGGAGCAAAAACAAACAGGGGCAGAAACGCAGGCCGGGGCGGTGGCCCGGCGTAGCAGTCAGGGGCTGCCCGTCGGATGCCCTTCCCAGCTGTCTCGGATCTCCTGGGAGGGGATTGTGCCAGACCCTTGGGTCGTGACAATGGTTGCCCACGGGTACCGGCTACAATTTCGACGGCGGCCCCCAGTTTTTTCAGGGGTCAGAATAACAGCTGTAAGAGACCCAATTTTAAAGTCCGTACTCGACAACGAGGTTCGAGAACTACTTTTAAAAGGGGCTATCTCGGAGGTACCACCCAGCGCACAGCGAGCTGGGTTTTATTCCAAATATTTTATTGTGCCCAAAAAGGACGGCGGTCATCGGCCTGTCCTCGACCTCAGGCCCCTAAATCAATACCTCAAGGTGCTGCCATTCAAAATGGTTTCACACCGCAGTGGTAATACGATCAATCCAGCAGGGGGAGTGGTTTACGTCTCTGGACCTGAAGGACGCATATTTTCATGTCCCAATCTGCCCAGAACACAGGCCATACCTCCGTTTCGCCTTTCGAGGCAGGGCGTTCCAGTTTCAGGTCCTTCCTTTCGGCCTCTCCCTGGCCCCAAGAGTTTTCAGTCGTGTGGTGTCCGCTGCACTAGCCCCCCTCCAGGCACAGGGTTTGAAGATACTACCGTACTTAGACGATTGGCTCGTTTGCGCCCATTCTCAAGAGCAAGTGGTGCGCGACACGGAGACACTGCTGGCCCACATCCAGTTCCTGGGCTTCGTGGTAAATTGGAAGAAATCCAATTTGCGGCCCCGCCAACAGGCAGAATTCCTGGGTATCCTCCTAGATTCAGCCCACATGAAAGCGTCTCTCACTGGCCGGAGAGTAGACAGCCTAATAGAGGCCCTGAAGTGCTTTCGGCTCGGCGGACTAGTTACCGCCCACAGAGTCCAAAGGTTGCTGGGCTTGATGGCTGCGGCAGCCGTCGTGGTTCCTCTTGGCCTGCTGAGGTCACGTCCCTTCCAATGCTGGTTCAATGCGTTCCGACTCCACCCGAGAGACGACAGGCAGGTCAGGCTGCGTGTTTCTCGGGCTTGCATCCGAGCCCTGCGTCCTTGGAGGAGCAGGGAGTTCCTGCTCAGTGGCGTCCCCCTGGGGGGTCATCCTCACAGGAGACAGGTCATCTCGACGGATGCATCCCTAACGGGCTGGGGGGCTGTCTGGGAAGGACGTTCAGTGTGGGGCATTTGGCAACCTCCATGGACGTCGGAACATATCAATGTTCTCGAACTGAAGGCCATTCACCTTGCGCTACAGCGGTTCCTGCCAACATTGCAGCACAGCCATGTTCTGGTGAGATCGGACAGCACCTCTGCGGTGTATCACGTCAACCACCAGGGGGGGACAAAGTCCCAGAAATGCCTCCAAGTGGCGGAGGAGCTCCTAACATGGGCATGGCCACGACTGGCGTCACTGAGGGCTGTGCACGTCCCGGGCGTGGAGAACGGCGCGGCCGACATGCTCTCCAGGACTGGTCCACTCCCGGGAGAATGGAGACTGCACACAGATGTGGTCAACCAGATCTGGATGCGGTACAGGGTTGCGCAAGTGGACCTGTTTGCGTCAGCAGAAACGACCCACTGCCCGGAGTGGTACTCCCTCAGGGGGCAGGGGGGCAGTTTGGGCCTGGATGCTCTATCGAAAGAGTGGCCAATAGGCTTACTGTACGCTTTTCCTCCACTCCCTCTCATCCCTCAGGTTCTACAGAGGATCAAGGAGGGCCAACACACAGTCCTGCTGGTTGCCCCACGTTGGCCAGCGAGACCCTGGTTCTCGGACCTGCTCCAGTTACTGCAGGGTCAGCCATGGCGGTTGCCAAGCAGAGCAGATCTGCTGTCACAAGCAGACGGGAAGGTCTGGCATCCGAACCCAGCCGCCCTGCGCCTTTGGGTTTGGCCGTTGCAGAGCCGGTCGCTGATCGCTTAGGTGAGTCTGTACAGGAGACACTCAACAACGCCAGGGCCCCATCTACTCGAGCCAGTTATGCGCTCAGATGGGGAATTTTTTCTGACTGGTGCCGTAGTATGGATATTGAGCCAGCAGCAACTTGCCCTGTGCCTCATGTGTTACGCTTCTTGCAGTCCCAACTGGATCAAGGCAAGGCGGTTAGTACGGTGAAAGTCTATGCTTCAGCCATTTCCGCTTTCCACCAGGGGGCGAACAACGGGCCTCTCGGAAGGCATCCTTTGGTTGGCCAGTTCTTGAAAGGGGCGCGCCGGTTACGTCCAGTTCGTACCCTACGGGCACCAGGCTGGGACCTTCCGATGGTTTTAACTTCACTCACGGAGGCTCCGTACGAGCCCATTTCGGATTCCGATCCACGCTCCTTGTCTCTCAAGACTGCTTTCCTTCTGGCTCTCTGCTCAGCAAGACGAGTCGGGGAACTGTGTGCCCTCTCTGTCAGTGACGACTGCCTCAGATGGAGGGAAGGCGGCACTGGTGTGTCACTGTGGCCAAATCCAGCCTTTTTACCAAAGGTTGTTAACAGGCAGTCCATCAACCATGTTCTGGAGGTGGATCAGTTTCAGCCTGCCTCTGCCTCACAGGCAGAGCAGGAGAAGTTACTCACCTTGTGCCCAGTGAGATCCTTGAGGGCTTATCTGGCCCTTACACAGCCACTGAGGAGAGCACACTCCCAACTGTTTGTCTGCTATGGGGCAGCAAAAAGGGGGTTGCCTCTTTCAAAGCAAAGGCTGTCCCATTGGCTAGTAGAGGTTATTTCCCATGCCTATAAGGCACGGGGGATGCAAGCCCCTCCTGGTATAAGAGCTCATTCTACCAGAAGTATGGCAACGTCCTGGGCTGCCCTCAGGGGAGTACCAGCAGACGATATCTGTGCAGCGGCCTCATGGTCTACGCCATGCACTTTTACTAGGTTTTATAGGGTGGATGTAACTCGCCCAGCTTCGGTCGGCTACGCCGCCCTCATGTCCGTGACCGAGCGAGGTTTTAATAATTAGCTTTTATGTTCTTCGCGACCATTTTGGTATTTGTCATCCCTTTTTAAGACCGTAGTGACGGTCAGAGTGAGGTCGAAACAGATCGTAAGTTACGAATGTAACTACGGATCTGTGAGACCGAGGGATGACCGTCACTATCTTTTGTCGCTTAGAACAGCCTGAGGCGCTCAAGGTAGGAGACTGAACCGGGAGCAATCCCTGCTATTTGTTAACGCAGGTCGTTCTGCTTCCGGAGGTCACGGGCGTGACGTTTTTGACATATGGTTTCGGTGATAGGCAGAACGAAGGTGATCATTCCTTTTTAAGACCGTAGTGACGGTCATCCCTCGGTCTCACAGATCCGTAGTTACATTCGTAACTTACGTTTTCAAGTAGTAGGCTTGCGTCTTTTCTTGCGTGAAGTTTAGAAAATTGAGGTGACACACGCAAGCTCGCAATGGGGGGCTTGCAACCGCGCAAGGGCTTGCGTTTCTTCTTGCGTCTTGCTTTGCGTCTTGCGTTACCGACTATAAAGGCTGAGTTATACTTCTTTTAACTGCCCTTGCGCTTTCTTCTTGCGCGTATGTTAATGGCTCGAGACGTTTATACTTCATTTAGCTTTGCCGGCGCTTGCGTGTGCTGCATGGCGATTCACTGCCAGGAGAGTAGGTGGAGTAGCGGGTTTTTTCAATGACAAGCCTAGTATGATGAAAGGAAATTCACCGCCAGGACCTCTTCGAGTGATTCATGCTTCTTCTTCTTGTAAATAGCCGGTATTTTGTCAGATTTTCAACACCTTGGGGGTCTAAACGACTACTTTCTCGCCTGAAAATGTTTCAAATGTTGCTAAAGTTATATATTTACAGAGTTTATAGCTTAAGGGAAATCAGCTTTTCAGGCTGGCTGATTTCGGCTCGGGCAGGAGTGAAGTGCACTGTGTGTAAACGCTCTGCATGCTGTCTGATCGATGAGTATAGCCTGGTTTATAGTCGGTAACGCAAGACGCAACGCAAGACGCAAGACGCAACGCAAGCCCTTGCGCGGTTGCAAGCCCCCCCTTGCGTGCTTGCGTGTGTCACCTCAATTTTTTAAACTTCACGCAAGACGCAAGCGCAAGCCACTGGCTGTGGTCGAAACCGCCTACTACTTGATCGATCTGACAGTATGCAGAGCGTTTACACACAGTGCACTTCACTCCTGTCCGAGCCCAAATCAGCCAGCCTGAAAAGCTGATTTCCCTTAAGCTATAAACTCTGTAAATATATAACTTTAGCAACATTTGAAACATTTTCAGGCGAGAAAGTAGTCGTTTAGACCCCCAAGGTGTTGAAAATCTGACAAAATACCGGCTATTTACAAGAAGAAGAAGCATGAATCCACTCGAAGAGGTCCTGGCGGTGAATTTGCTTTCATCATAGTAGGCTTGTCATTGAAAAAACCCGCTACTCCACCTACTCTCCTGGCGGTGAATCGCCACACAGCACAAGCAAGCGCCGACAAAGCAAAATGAAGTATAAACGTCTCGAGCCATTAACACAAGCGCAAGACGCAAGCGCAAGGGCAGTTAAAAGAAGTATAACTCAGCCTTATGTCGTTTTCAAGTAGTAGGCTTGCGTCTTTTCTTGCGTGAAGTTTAGAAAATTGAGGTGACACACGCAAGCTCGCAATGGGGGGCTTGCAACCGCGCAAGGGCTTGCGTTTCTTCTTGCGTCTTGCTTTGCGTCTTGCGTTACCGACTATAAACCAGGCTTAAACCAGGCTTTAGTCTGGCAAATTGTCCGCTTCCGAGTGTTTGCTTCTGGCAAGTGTGAGAGCAAAGTCAGGAAGGGAGCAGGGTGGTCCTGCATCGTTGTTTGGGAGTTACAGTAGCCCCTTTCACACTGCCGAATAACCCGCGTTTAATTCGCGAATTTAGCGTGTCCGCTGTTGTGTTCACACTGCCGACCCGGGCTGCCGCGTCAACTCGACTCGCCTTTCGACCCGCGTCGGACCCTAGTCTTTTTGCCGAGCCGAGTTTGATGTGAACACAATCGACGCGGGTCGGACGTGGGCGTGGCGTGAGGAGTTTAAAAGACAGAATGGACAGCTGATTCAGAACAACAGCGACAGGTGAGGACAAGTTTTACTCTGTTTTAGCCTACATCAAGTTGGAGACATTTTTTAATATGGCCAACTGGTGAGACAAGGAGGTCCGCGAGCTCCTCAGCCCCCGAGCAGAGGACGTTATTTTCCGCCACATTTCGGGGACGGTGAAAGATGGACCTCTGCTGGAATTCGGGCTGGCGAGAAAGATGGGAGAGCGCGGTTTCCCACGCAGCAAGACGCACCGTAAAGTAACATCTCCATGAACTGCATTGCAAAAATGAGTTCTCAAGGTGTCCCGCCATCGTTTGTTTGAAAAATTTGATGCAGACAGGTATTCACCCTACCTCCGACGCATGGCTTGTGCCTACGTCATTGTACACGCCCAGCATTTTGTGTTTCGTGTGACGCTCTGCCACTAGGCAACTCCCCCTGAACTCGGCTTCAGGCGACACGGGTCACCCTGACACGCCAAGCGTTCACATTGCTCGACGCGGGTCGAAGGTGCAATTTGGACCCGCTAAGATAGCGGGTCGCAGTGTGAAAGGGGCTAGTGTAATGAGAGCCATTTATAAACCAGCCACACAAGGCGCGAGAGTGTTCCCTTTTAATAATTTTTTGGATGGGCTCACTTATACATACACAGCACGGACAGTTTAAATATTTAGCTAAACAGCCACAGGTTACATGCACTTTATCCGAATGAATGGAACTTTACAGAAGTGGACTTTTTCCTATCCCAAAGTAGAGCCTTTTCCTTCTTCTCGCACCGGCACCACACTTATTCATGAATTGACTTCTTCCTACTCGATAACAACTTGATTCATCTAGTCAACTCGTGCGAATACCACTCAATAACCATCTCTGATCACTCTCCCACCTCAATTGACATTAATTTCCCTCTTGGTAGGTCTCCCCTTCCATTATGGAAATTCAGTTCCCCACTGCTGTCAGATAGTGAATTCAAGGATTTTGTTTCCACTCAGATTTCCTCATACATTGAAATTAACGACACTCCTGACGTTAGTAGCGGTGTTCTCTGGGAGGCTCTTAAGGCCACAGTGCGAGGACAGGTCATTTCTTACACTACACGTAGGAGAAGAGATGAAAAGGCTAGGATTTCCGAAATTTGCGAGGAGCTTCGTTTACTCGATGAAACATACTCTTCCTCCCCCTCCCCTTGTCTTTATAAAAAACGCCTTCTGCTACACTCGGAACACGACCTTCTAATGACAGGCATTGTTGAGAGACAACTGAAACAGTGTAGGCAGCGTTATTTTGAGCAGGGTGACAAGGCTGGTAGACTTTTAGCTCAACAAGCTCGCGCCGCCAGTACGTCCAGATCAATCCCCCAAATTAAACTGTCTAATGGTAACCTTTCTTCTAACCCAGCTGATATTAACAGGTCTTTCTTAGAATTTTATACCAACCTCTACACCTCGGAATGCCCCCAGATCCCCGCCACAACCCCAAATCCTCTCAACTTTTTAACATACCCCAAAATCAACGAGAACACTGCTAGTGATATGGGCGGCCCCATCTCCACTCTGGAGATACAAGATGCAATAAAATCTATGCAAAGTGGGAAGTCTCCTGGGCCCGATGGTTATACAGTCGAATTTTATAAAGCATATGTCTTTAAGTTAGCCCCTATTCTGGCAAGAATGTACAACGACTCTCTCCAGACAGGCAGACTGCCGGAAACTTTGTCCACTGCATCCATCTCACTGCTCCTCAAGAAAGATAAAGATCCTACTTCCTGTAGCAGTTACAGACCAATCTCACTGTTAAATGTGGATTGTAAGATATTGTCCAAAATACTGGCTACCCGCCTCCAACGTGTACTGCCAGATATAGTTTCGATCGCCCAAACAGGCTTCATGGCGGGGAGACATTCTTTTTTTAACACGAGGAGGTTGCTCAATATTATTTACTCTCCTTCCTCTAACACCCCCGAAGTCATAGTGTCTCTTGACGCAGAGAAGGCCTTTGACAGGGTTGAGTGGGGTTACTTGTTTTTTATTCTCGACAAATTTGGTTTTGACTCCCACTTTATTTCCTGGATTAAACTCCTGTATGCCTCTCCTTCTGCCTCGGGACATACCAATGGCATTCGATCTCCCCCTTTCTCTCTTCAACGTGGTACACGCCAGGGCTGTCCTCTATCGCCACTGGTGTTCAATATTGCTATTGAACCTCTCGCTATCTGGCTCAGAAGCCAAGATAGGTTTGAAGGCATTACACGTCACGGCATGGTTCATAAATTGTCCCTATACGCTGATGACCTTCTCCTTATGATTTCGAACCCCTTATTCTCTCTTCCCCCCATACTGTCAATTCTAGATCAATTTGGCCGTATATCAGGTTACAAACTAAACATTCAAAAAAGCGAAGTATTTCTGGTTAATAAAATGGCAAAGGCACTCCCCCAATCCATATTTCCTTTTAAAAGGGCTCTGGAGGGATTCAAGTACCTGGGGGTGTTTGTTTCAAGCTCTTTTAAAGACCTGTTCAATAAAAACTTTCAACCACTTATAGACAAATGCAAAGCTGACATGACCAGGTGGGCCTCCCTCCCCCTGTCTCTTGCGGGTCGTGTCAACCTTATAAAGATGGTCATCCTGCCAAAGTTTCTTTACCTTTTCCAACATCTCCCAGTGTGCATCAACAAGTCTTTTTTCTTTGATCTCGACAAGCAGTTGAATGCGTTCATCTGGAACAATAAGCCGGCGCGTATTAGAAGGTCGTGTCTCCAACTCCCTAAGCCAGAAGGAGGCCTGGCGCTCCCCAACTTTCGCCACTATTTCTGGGCTTCTAATATTAACAAACTCCTCTATTGGGCTAACTGTAAACTTTCAGACCCCTGCCCACCCTGGGTTCATATTGAATTGTCAACTTCCTCCTTTCTACACTCTATAATCTGCTCTCAACTCCCGGTAACTACCCATAAAAAATTAAATAACCCAATTGTTACTAGTTCCATAAATATTTGGATCCAATTCAGGAAACAACACGGGTTACATAGAGCTTCAATTCATGCCCCTATTTCAAATAACCACCTATTCTCCCCATCGTCTACTGACCCGGCCTTCCGCATTTGGTCTAACGGTGGTCTTTTGACGATTAACGACCTTTACGTGGATGGTGTTTTTTCTTCCTTTGAACTCTTGTCAGTTAAATTCAACTTGCCCAACAACCATCTCTTCCGGTTTTTTCAAACCAGGCACTTCATTCAAAAGCTTTTCCCCCACTTTCCTAATCGCCCCCCCGAATCACCAATCGATAAAATTGTTACTCTTGACCCAAACCAAAAACGGCTTATTTCAGTTCTTTATGGCCAGATTGGCTCCCTTATTCCAAATCCTACGCTATCTCTTAAGGAGCTATGGGAGAGTGATCTGGGTAATACAATTTCTGATGACCAATGGACTGACGCGCTCAACCTAGCTCATACATCCTCCATCTGCGCTAGACATGGCTTACTCCAATGCAAGGTTCTCCACAGAGCTCACTTTACTAACGCTAAGTTGGCTAGAATATTCCCGGATCGGAGCGATGCTTGTAACAGATGCAACCAGTCCCCGGCTGACCACATGCACATGTTCTGGACCTGCCCGAAGCTTGACAAATTTTGGTCTGACATATTTGGAACCATTGAACAGGCCTATAACATAAAGATAGACCCCAATCCTATGACTGCACTGTTCGGTCTCCCTCCACCTGGAGACGTGCCCACCATTCTACGCCGTGTCGTTGCCTTCTCCACTCTGCTAGCTAGACGCTCTATTCTCCTCAAATGGATTCATGCTTCTCCACCAACACGTGATCAATGGATACAGTCCATCTTACAGAGCCTCCAGCTGGAGAAGCTAAGATTCTCATTAAAAGGTTCTCTGAAATCCTTCCGTTCCACCTGGGACCCACTATTAGCTCTTATTAAAAAACTCCCTATCAATCCTGCCGCTGGGTCGCAGGCTTGAAGCGGAAAAAAATATATAGAGGAGAATGTGACCATCCTGTTACTGCTCTTCCACTGGCCCTTTGTCTTCTGCCGTACAACACTCCACTATATTTCCTTTTCCCCTTTTATTGTAACCTTCTCTTTACCAGGACAACACTGTCTATTATCTTCTTCTTTAATACTGGACTTACTCAGACTGTTTTCTTTAACTTATATTCTTAATATGTTATTAATATTATTTGTGGCCCAAACATACCCGTGGGTGGGGGGTGGGGGGTGGGGAGGGTTTGATAAATATAATTAAAAAATAAAACAAGACTGTGAATAAGGACTTTAGGTAACTTAAAGTGTTAATGGAGCAACTCATATTGCTATCTGTATTTAATCCTTGAGGATGTCCTTTAGAATGTTGCACTTTACTTTCTTTTTTTTTTTCCCTCATTCCACTATTGTCCTCCTGTTATAACAGGTATGTAATGGTATAATTCTGTTTTGATAATACTTACTGTTTATACTATCCATTTTCTGTACCACGACTTGTTTGCAATAAAAAGATTGAAAAAAAAAACAACACATTTTTTTAAACTGCAGCCTTGTGCGGGCCTACATTTGTCTGATTTCCGTGCCTAATTGGAGGACACATATTTTGTGTTCCAACCAGCCAACATCCATCTTAAATAAAAATAGGTGTGATACTTTAAGGCCATATTTAGATAAATCCCCCCCCACCTGCTCTCCAAAGTACACGCTGCATTAACCCAAACCTTACAACCACAGCTATTGATATAAAACACACACACTAAGCGGCATCGGACACGCCAAATATCATCAGTCACGTCGAGCTGCTTCACTGCGTAATCAATCCAGTCTGTCCACGAATCAAACGTCGTGGTTCAACAATAGGTAGAAAGGAGTGAACAAAATTAAAAAGAAAAAGAAGTCTCGGCAACATTCGAGGGTTTTTAGAATGCAAACAGGAGTGCACACGAATTGTAGTTAGTCGTGTATTCGATATTTCATAGTGCTTTCTGGTTGAACTGATTGTAAAGACACAAATTTGAGACGGTTACGTTCGTTCCAGCGAAGCCGGAAGTGTGGCGTGGTGAACGCTCTCGTTTCGTTCGGCCGCGTAACAACAACAGCAGCAGCAGCAGCAGCAGCATAAGACGAGGGATAACCTAATGATGGAAGAATTCGAAGGTAACCGAAATTGCGGCCCACTTGTTTGTTTTCATAGCTATATTGTTGCAAAGTCGAGCTTGTTGCCACTCCATTTTTTTTATCCACCAAACCTCAGGGTTTCGTCACTGCTTTAGCTCACCAGTTTTTGAAAGCGACCTCTTTTTTTCCCCCCTTTTTTTGTTTGGGATTTAGCCCAAGTAATGCTAGGTAACGGAAGGGCCAGAGATGAAGCTAGCTTCCGACTGTCTTGGATGGGTGTGATTCCTAGCCTCAGCGGCTATCCCGTGCTAGCATTAGTGCTAAGCCTTGAACCTTCAAATGAATGAATTAAATCACGTATCTCAGGGGGTTGTCGGTGATAAATTGTCTTTTGCCAACTATCTCTGTACTTCCAACGTCTTGCATTTGTCCAACTACAACGTCTTGTAGTTGTCCATTAGCTTGTGTATGCTCCTGTCTCCATTTGCAACATTCAGGAATGATTGTTAGAATCAGTCAAAGCAGCAATAATTCAGAGTGGTTGCAAGCAACAATCCCAAAACTGCCAATAAATATAGATATTATAGTATAGATATTATGAAAGCAGGCGTCTTTCTTACACATGGTCATTTCATTAGTGATTTAAAGGTCATATTTTGTGCATTTCTGTTCAACTCCACTCCTAACAGAAAATCTGTTATTCATGCAGATGGTGAAGCGCCTCCCGTTGATGACCTGTCACAGTGTAACGCCTGTAAAAGATGGTTCTTCCCCAAAGTCCTGGTAACATAAAAACAAAAAAATCCTCTCCTCTGTCATTTCTAACTGTTAAATAGAAGTCTGATTTTGAACTGCAAGCAAATGTCGGAGACGACAACGAGGGTTTAGTTCAGTCCAGCTTTGTGACTAACCTTTTTTTGGCTTGGGGGGGAGAAAGAAAAAAGATGGTTTCCATCATGTGCTCAGAAGTGCTCAGGTTGCCAGTAGGAACAGCTCAGCTGACAGGGTATCAGCTGCTGTTTGGATCCAAACAGCCAACAGGAGCTGCCTGGTGAAGAGTATAACGGTTCGAAAGAAAGAAAGAAGTAAAGCTGTTTGTTTCAGCAAATATGTCCGATTGTGAAGATTCCCAAGATTTCATATCAAGGCGTAGGAGCTGCTGTAGCTCTACTCTGTGTTGTTTTCAAGTTTAAATGTGATGGCAAATGTTGGTTGCCATGTCAGTAATGCCATTTGTTGTGTAGTGGATTTGTTTGAGGGGGGCCTTTCTACCCCATCCAAGTGACTCACAACACTTCTTTATGCTTTTACTATTACTTAGTTAGGAAACTGATCATATGACTGACAATATGATTATGATTACAATTAATTGAATTCCAATTGGCTTGAATTGGACTTTATTATCTAAGTGCCTTGAGATGACATTTGTTGTATTTGGTGCTATATAAATAAAAATGAATTGAATTGAATATAGCAGCTATGCATATGTGGACTATTGATGCATCAAAACTACAATGACCACAGTGTTTTATCGGAGCATACTCTACTTTGTAATGCAAATCTACGAATAAGCACAAAGCCTCATTAGCGGATAAATGGTGCTTCAGTGCTTGATGTTCCTGTGGCGATATAGGCTTCCATCTCCTGCGCATTTGGAAGACATTTAAAGGCATTAAGCAGTTAGATTCAGCCTCCTAGTGTTGTTCATGTTGCAGAAATGACTTTGTTTTGTTCCACTCTTGTTTTTTTTTTATCGTATTTTCCTCCTCCCATCAGGAGAAGCATGCCAAGATTTGCCAGAAGACGGCAACTAAAAGGAGGAAAGTTTTTGACTCGAGCAGACAGAGAGCTGAAGGAACAGATATCTCCACACTCAAGCCTATCAAACCAAAGGTAAGGCCTCAGCAAGGTGGAAGAGTGGAAATCGAAACACGAAAACGTCCAGGATTGCTCAGGTTAATGAATAACAACAAGAGATTTTAAACTGTGAGAAAGCCTCCTGAGCTTTTTTTTCTTTTCCTCTAACATTTTTGTAATTGTATTCTTTTATACCATTTAAGTGTCTGAGTATTAAATGTTAATGTTGATAGGCTCACGTACCCTGGGTAATGTGAAATTTTATTACAGTTTCTATAAGATCTCTGTAGGAGAATCGGCTGTTAGAACATGCTCAGCTTTCTGATCTTTGCTGTGGCAAAGCGTACACGTACAACCCTTTTCCACCCTACGCGGGACATGCAGTGTAACCTTTTATGACCGTTTATTTTCAAATGTAAACCACTTTCAATTGTATTTCAGTCACAAAGTTCAGCTGCCTCTTTGAAAGTAAGTTGATTTGTCTTTTTCATTCATCTCTGTCTTATTTTTGTACATGATTTGTAGCAGCTCAGATAATCTGTTGAGACCCAGAGGGCATTTGCTCGCTGTTCGTTGCCTTGTTAATACTTTTTTTCCATGCATTGAATAATTTGCTTGAATTGTTGGACATGTGTCGACTCATACTTGTCTTATTCATATAACTGAAAAAAACCCTGCTGTGACTTTTTCTTGTCCTGCTGCTGTTCTTGAACTGTCAAAATTGAGATTGATCTCTTTTATTTTCTTCTTTCTTTCAAACATGCCTGTCTTGACAATACTCCTTTCTGACTGCACTAGTACAACTGCTGGGAATCTGCCCTAGAAAGAGATTACTCTCAGATAACTGGCCTTGAAAGCACCATGCACAGATGAGTTAATGGCTTAACTGTTGTGTCCTGCAGTCTCTAATAAGGTCACAGGGTCACTCCTGAGGGACAGAGACTGTTGCCTGGCAGTTGATCTGATGCCAGCCTAAGAATTCATCGATATGTTCTATCTGCTGTCTTACCCTCAGCCTACAGCAGCAAACTGGAATAGCAGTATTCACCATTTTGTGTTATGAATAGGGCAAACCTCAAGGAAAGCCTTGAGAAATTAATACATTCTAAAACCTGCAGGGACTGTAAATAGGAAAAGGGAAATGTTTTTTTTTTCTCAGAATAAGCTGCCTTTGCCAGACAAACTTATGTAATAAGCTCGTCGACTGTAACTTCAGGAGGAAGTAGGAAGACAGCGGAGCTATCATGTTGCCACAGTTGCAGCTCAGATAGCGCTGGGTGAACTATTTCTTCTGAGCCAGTTATCGTTCGCTTCGGATAAGACTCGGGCGGTCAGGAGGGATTTTTTTTAAAAGTTATTATTATCCTTACCAAGGAAGCATGAGCTCTGTGTCAATAAAATCAATTGTAGGAATTTCTGGGTTGAGATAAGAGAGTCTTATCCTTATTGCGATTCATTTCAAGATAAATCAGGCTTTTGTGTCACTAATGTTTACAGATTGTTGCAGATAGAACTGCAGGAATGTTAACTATGAAAAACAAATGGTCAACAAGTGTCTGTTTGGTGATGTTGTCGTCCTGCCAGGCAGAACCCCCAAAGAAGCCATCCAACTGGCGCAAGAAACATGAGGACTTCATCGCCACCATACGGGCCGCCAAGACTGTCACTCAGGTCATGAAAGATGGGGGACCATTACCCCCACCTCCTCCTCCTACGTATGACCCAGGTATAAAGCCTGTATATCGTTAGTTAACAGAAAAAAGTAGGTGAAAGGGGAAAAAGGATGAATTCCTCAGTTTTGAATGTGGATATGTGCTGAAAATACAGCTGCAGAAGCTGAGTCACTTATTCAGGTAGCAGCACAGCTGTTTTTTTTTTGAGGTCTATGGCTGATTTACTAAAAAAAAAAGTCTGGTACCATTTTCCCGCCATCTGTTTTGTAGATTATATCCAGTGCCCTTATTGTCAGCGGAGGTTCAACGAGAGTGCAGCTGACAGACACATGAAGTTCTGCCAGGAGCAGGCTGCCCGCATGCCCCACAAAAGCAAGCCAGGAGATGCCAAGAAGCCTCCAGTTCGCACACAGGTACACACATGCACACCACTGACGGGCATTTGAACAATTTTTTTCGGGAAAAGCAGCATGCACAAGTATCCCATTTTCAGTATCTTTAAACTTGCAGATGCAAATTTAGTGGTGTGATGTAAGAAGATCTGCCACAGTCGAGGTTTACAAAAAAAAAAGTATTTGGTTTCAAAGAGCCATTGTGATGTTCCAATATGTCCCATAAGCTGTCAATGCAATATGGTTATTGCTGCTGGCAGGAATGACCTCCTGCACCATTCTGTGTTGCAGCACAGCTGCAGAAGCCTCTGGCTGAACACTTTGTTGATTCATCACTGTGTTTTTTTTGGGGGTGAGCACTGTCACTAAGTCCGTCAAGTTTCGTAACATTCTTCTTTGCAGAATCACCACAGACTTGTGCGACTGATGTGGCGGGGGTATGTTAATGAGGCTTTGTTTAAGGGGTAATTCAAGTTTGCTGTGACTTACCTTTTGAATACTTAGTACCAGCTAAGCAGCCACTGTGTATAGGCAGTATGACAAAGGGCAACGAGGATGTTGTTCACTTGCCTACATACTTAAATCTCAGTTCTATGGCATGGCCTATCATTCAGAAATGAAAAGTGTTGTTCATAAGTCATTTACTATTCACCGAGCAACAGCTTCCGTGCATGACTGCAGAGTTGATTTGATTTCCGATTTTAAAAACAACAGGATCTCAACCATTTCGGTCTGCTTTTCCACCGTAATGAGACAACCTCCGCCAATACTCATTATGTAGCGAAGATTTCCCACGGTGCCATGTTTGGAAATTGGTTATGAACCTGAAAGAGGTGTTTTTTTTGGTTTTTTTTCTCTCCCTGAGCACCGTGTAAAACACATGTTGATACCTGTGTGCAGTTTCACAGTTTTAATTGTGTCACACAGATACACTCGAGCACATGTACAACCAGTAATGTAATGCATGTAAGAAACCTGGGCCGTCTGGGGCAAAGCTTTAGTACATTATTAAAAAATTACCCCTTGGATGGTTGCTGCTGGTGATTTTTTTAAATTTTTTTTTAAATTTTTTTTTTTTAAATTTTTTATGGAAATTAATACATGCAGTAAACAGCAAATATTTTCAACCCCCATTGCACTGGATTCTTCAGGCCAAAAGGGTTAATACTTAACAGTGGCAATACAAACCTGAGTGAATAATTTCCTACTATTTCTCATTAAGACTTGAAACTGATCACGTCAACCTGAGTGAGAGCCATCACTGGCTGCCAAGGACACTGTCAGAATAGTCATCATTAGGCGCATTCCCACTGTAGGAACCTTTGGCAGTTCCTATAACCTTTTCAGGAACGGGGCCAACCGTAACCTCTGTCATTTGACAGCTGTGAGTCATTCAGGGAAACTGGCCAATGTGGGGCACTGTTGGAACGGTTTGCAGGAGCATTCCAGCCACACAGTTGTATAGGGTGGAGCAGACTTTGAGCTTTTAGTTTTATGGAATGATGGTAGTGTCACAAAAATGTGTAAATCTTCTAAAAAGTTCTCGTGCTTTTGTAAGTGTAGTGTGTTGTAACTCTGCTGATGCAGCTGCCCTGGCCCGGGGGGGGGGGGGCTCTTGCAAAATAGATTTTTGACCCTAGTCTGACTTAGCAGTGATAATAATGTAGTTGTGTGGTTACAGCTGCTGTCAAATGCTTATGTAGGTCGATGTAGTACAATAAAAAAAGATTACAATGTCACAGTTTATTGGTGTCCCACATTTGTCCCATGGTCCTGAATCTGGACAAGGAAAGAAAGAAAACAGTACAAAGATCGCATGGAACAGCTACAAACAACTTACTTCCAGAAGCAGTGGAGGATTCTTTTTTGTTGGTAGTGTGACAGAAGGCTGATGCAGCCTGATGAATGCTGGCATGTATATAGATATTCTGTGGCAGGACTTTTGGAAGACAGCGAAGTGGATTACTTTGTAGTGGCTATCTCAGTCACCTGATCTCATCGGATCAAGCTATTCACTGGTGGAAGAGAAACAAAGAGGCCTGGCAAACTGTCATTAAAGGGGAACTCCGGGGCATTTGAAGTGCATTTCCATTGCTAGAGGTTGTCAAATACTGATAGTAGGACACAGAGAGGTGCAAATCTGCGCTCCCTGTGTGGAGATCGTGCTGTAAAACAATATTACTGGGCACGTATTGTTGTAATGTTTTAAATACTTGAACGCAGTTTTTCTAGAGAAGATAATTGTTTTGTATATGGGATTATCGTCCATCGACTCTTTTGGGCTTTCACATGCGCGAGCCTACAACCAGCCGGTGAGTGACATGCTGTTTACAAAGTTGTTTTGTAACGTCCCCATGCCAGTAATGTGAGAACCATGCATATGGTTTTGATGGTAAGGCTTGTGACTTTATTGTCGGATGGTTTATAAAGTGGTGTGACGTTTCTGCAGTGTGCAAGTTGTTGTTTTACGTGGAAGGGTTAGCGCTTGCCCCTTAGCCACCACGTATTAGCCTCGCATGACAGGGTGTGCGAACAGTGCGATCTCCACACAGGGAGCGCAGATTTGCACCTCTCTGTGTCCTACTATCAGTATTTGACAACCTCTAGCAATGGAAATGCGCTTCAAATGCCCCGGAGTTCCCCTTTAAGGTTGAAAACCATTCTAGTAGCCGCTTTCGGACAGCGCCGTTCTAAGAACGCAGTTATCAGAACTGTCCTACTCGAATTTCGTTCTGATAACTGTCCTTCCCCAGCGGAACTGTTTCAGTCTGCATTCGCACATGAGTCGGGACCAGGTCGGGACTGATGCGCCGCACGCAGCCGTCTGCGTCAGTGACGTGTTACGTTAGCCGCTTAGCGCCACATTCAACAACAAAACAAAACAAAACCCGGTAAAAGTAAGGAGAGAAGAAAAAACACCACAAAGAAGCTAATATGGAGAGCTAGGAGGCCACCGTGTTCATGGTCTGCATGATGGTGGTATTAATCATGGACGATCACATCAGGCGTCTAATATCGAGGCTGGAAGAGCTCACAGAGAGTCAGGAGATGATACTTTTTCATTTCATGAAGGAAGAAAGGAGAGCAGAGCACTGCAGACAAAGGAGACCAGTGTAAGTTTAACTTATTAAACACGCGCCGGTTGTTTCCGTGTTGTATGAGGAAACATTTCAGCCGTGACAGCATGACATGGGGCGTAGCTACCGACCACCACACACCTCCGTCAGATGCGTTCTATAGAACCATGAAAAGACCCGACCTCGGAGAAGGAGCTGAAATGGTTATAAGAACTAAGGGAGATGGCCCCGAGTTCCTGTATGTCCGAACACGGGAGAAAACGGCCCCGCGGATTAAAAGGTTATTAGAACTGCCAATGGTTCCTACAGTCTGAAAGCGGCTTATGTGTGTGGGTTCCAGACTTCAGAAAGTCATGGCTTGCAACGGATTTTTGAAGTATTCAACATGAATGCTTTGTTTATGGTTATGTTAATTGGTTGAATTATTTTCAATGTTCTTTTTTTATGTTCTTTTCCCCTAAATCGTTTCCCTTTTTTTTTTTTTTTTTAGATGTTAGAGACTACACATCTCTAACATCCATAGCAAATGTTTTGTGCTCTCTTCTCTCTTTTGTCGCCGTCCACAGGTCAAGGCTTCTGCTCCTGTGAAGAAGGCCAGCTCTCCTGCTGTGTCCGCCATCCCCTCCGCCTCCTCTCGTTTACCCCAGAGATCAGGCCCTGCGCAATCCACCGGTGAGGCAGCACGGCTGTATCGATCAGTCATTACAGTGTGTTCACTTTGATCAATTATGTATTTTGTAACAGATGTTTTAAGAGTAAAGACGAGTCTAAGTTTAGTTTACAGTAATTTGCATATTAACCCGCATTACTCATTGTTTTATTTTTCTCACCTGGTCTCTCACTGAAGGTATTCCCTCAAGTAAGGTTTCCTCAGCAGGTTCAATTAGGGGTAATCCCTCCGGGCTAACGAGCCCACCTTCAGGGTGAGTGCACGCACAAATGGGTTTCCACATCAGCGATCTAACAGGGGACTTGTCCTTGGATACTGATACAGCGTTATTGTTACCATTTTGCTTTTTTCTGCGCTTGAAGTCATTTGTGGAATTAGTAATTGCATTTACGTGAACTTGTTGCCTGACCTACTTTAGTTCTGTCTCTCATTTTGATGTTCAGAAGGTGGACGGAATCAAAGATAATTGTTGTGGAGCTTAAAGTGAAGTCAGCTGAAACACTGAGGCCTTTCAGTGTTTTTCAGTGGACGCTGGCTGCTTTTTCCCTAATTTTCAGAGTTTGTTAGGTCACTTAACACTGACCTATGAATCCTTCAAGCTTAAAAAAAGGCACATAACTAAAGGAAAGAACCAGTGTGTTATCAACACATAACAGACAAATAAGTGAAGAATTTTGAATTGTATCCTAATGCACTTTGTCCTTTTCAGCTTGTTAAAAAGACACATAATTTTTTATTTGTTGTTTGCGTCTACAAAAATGCCAAAAACAGCACAGTTTTGGAGGCATCACATAGTTTTTGGGGGATTTTTTGCACCAACATGGTGATTCCTAAAGAGCTATTAGCAGAAATTTTGGCATGGTCTGCAGTCTGTTCTTTAAAAAAAAACTAGAAGAAGCAGAGGAGCAGACCTAAAAACTATAAACAGCAGATTAACTCCATCTGAGAGTCACGTTCTTGAGAGATGCACCTGGTCCTTCAGTTGATCGTCTGTCCCCTGAAGCGTCATCAGTCTCATGGATGGGCGGCTGGCGAGAAGTCATTCTTAATGAAGCGTAACGGGGAGAAAAGTCTGTGCTGTCCAAATTACACAAAAACCGAATGGACTTAATAAGTGGCAGCCAGAAGCGATATAGCCAGAATTACCTCCCCAGAGCCCAGGCCTCAACATTGAGCCCCAGAGAATGGAACAAATGGCAAAGCTGTGACTCCTTCAAGAAGTCTGAAGAACTATTCCTCCACTGTTCCGCGACTTACAGCAAGCTTTCTGAAAGGGTTTAGATTTTTCAGACCTTCCAACCTTATCAGTATTGTATAAACTCTGTTTTTGCCTTATTGTGCTGCATTTCCGTTTGTGTTTGCACATTTCAGTTAATCGCTTCATTTTTTTATTTATTTATTTTCCATTTTCCCAGAAATATCTAAAGAAATAACAAGTGGCTCAAGACTTTTATCCAGCACTGTAGCTTGATATTTGGAGCATACAGATGTAACTAATCTCTTCCTACTTTAAAAATGTACAGTCTATTTAATTAGTAGCCGAAAGCCACTTGTTTAATGCTTTCTGCTGACATCACTGTACTGATGGCCCGATAAGCGTGCTCGGTCAGTATGAATACGATCGCTACAGGTCGGTGTGAGCTCACATGCTTGTTTGGAACTCTTCTCACTTGTTTTTCTCTGATCCCTCTCAGCGTGGGAACTAAGACACGAGCCTCGACTTCTATCTATGGCTCCGTTAGGAGCACTCAGTCTGGAATGGGACTCAACACGAAGAAGGCTGACACCTATATATCTCGGTGAATTAACCCCCAAACACACAAGCATCTCAGAAAGTTCTCCAAGAGCAACTTAACCTCCTCTGTACTGCTTTTTTTCTTCTTCAAAAATTCCCACCTATTTTGACGCACAAATCGACAGTTTTACTTCAATCAGTTTTGATCTTAGTTTTCTGTCTCAGACTTTCTTTTTCCGTCAGACTTCAAGCAAAACATCGATCCTATTGTATTAACCATTAGGATTTAAAGCTACTTATTTTTAGTATAATTTATCAGCGCCAACTGTTTTGTCGACTCATTTCATAACCGTAAATGCTTTGAGTGTGTTGAATTCAACAACACGGTGGACATCATTTCTTAACTTCCTGCTTTGTTGAATTCCCAGGAATGACGTGGACGGCCGAAATGAGGTTGGCAACGGTGGAATGAAGAGCAAGTTCTGTCACGGCTGTGGGACCAAGTACCCCGTAGAATCTGCAAAATTCTGCTGCGAGTGTGGGGTCAGGAGGATGTGCATCTAATGGAAGCCGGAGGATCAAGTGGAGGAAAGTAGGGCTGCACTGTTACTTAGGTTAGCGTCAAAGAGTTTCACCAAAGCTGACGAAGATTATAAAGGGGGGCGGGGGGGTCAATTTCCGTCTTTATTTTCATTCATGGATCTAGTTTCCTGGCAGTGAGTAATTTGCACATGATCCTTTAATATTGTGTGCAACAAACTCAGTCTCTTCATAACACAGACCTAATAGCCATAACCTCCAGTAAAGGATCGAGATTTCCAGGCTTATGAAGCTCAGTGGTGAGCCGAGCAGGTTTTATGTTAAACAGTTTGTTTTGTTTGGGACGTAGTGGCTGATACAGGAGCAACCCATGCAAATCATTACTTTGTTCCTCAGCGCTGGATGTGTTCACAACATTGATGCTCCTAACATTAGTGGCCTATACAAACAAAGATTACTGCCATGAAACCGGAGGCCATGGAGGAATTAAGAGTTCGTAAGAAAAGAAAACAAAGTGCATTTTAAACGGGGGGCATGGACGGTGATGAAGTGTCAATAATAAGTTCGGCTTCTAGAAAAGACTCACCATCAGCATTTAAAAGCCACTGGTGCAACTTTAAAAGAGGGTAGAGGACAGACAAGTATGTATGGATACGTACTAAGAAGCGTGCTGTACGATTGGAAGAAAGGAGATGGAGTGTTACTCGTTAGAGATGGATGTGATTGCCCACGTATTTCCATCCCTGTCAACCTTTTATAGGAAAAGCATCCTCTCATCCTATTTGCAACCATTTGCTACAGAGCCATCGAAGTGCAATATAATTGACTACTGAAGAAAGCAATGTGCTTTCCTAAGGAAAATAGATGCGTTTGGAATTTTCATGTGACCACCTTGTCTTGAAAGGGACTGATCCCTCAATGAATTGGCTGTTCAAGGTTTGTGCTCCTTTGCAGGCAACATTTCTCATAATAATACCATTATAGACCAATGTAGCATTTGCTCAATCCCTTTCTTTCACTCTTGTTTTATTTAGTTAAATTAGCTATTTATTTTCTAATTCCATTTCGTTTTTACTGAATAAACAAGGACTGCACCTTTTCTTTCATGCTCTGCTGTGTTTTTTATTGTGATTGTTACGACACCAAACCACATACGGATGTGCTACAATTGGCTTTTCTTGCCAGTATTTCTACGGAGTCAGTATTCAATGCATTAACGTTTGTGGGATCAAAAGCAACACTACCCATCTGTATAGCCATGCTCGATCTCTGCCTGATGTGGGATACCAAGATGGACTGTCCTCCCCTGAGGTACATGGTAGTCATTTTATCATGATTTGATTTGAGTTATTTTAAGAATGAAATAAACTGTTATGTGACATGTCAATAAATATTTAAATAGACTGAAAAGTTGAGTTGTTAATCAGCATATAGTCGTGCACTTAATGATACATATATATATATATATATATATATGCACCATCAATAAACTTCTCTGGGGACAACCTATCCATTTGTGTGTTTGTTGAAGACGTACAGGCAGTGTAGTTCTCTTAAATTGTAGGTCATTTAGAGTAAGAAGTACAAAGGAACCCAAAAGACTTTGATTTGTTTTAGATATAAATATATAGCTATACATGTCTTATACAATGCTACTTGCTTAATCTGGTCGAGAACATATAGATTTTTATAGACACAAATTAACTAGATAACATGTCACCTGACAGGAAGAGAGAATAAGTGCAGCACTAAAAGTAGCAACTGGTATGAGGAGCAAAGGCTGCATGTGCACAGTTTTTGTGTTTCTTGTGCACAAACAATGCGTGGCAGTTGTGAGTTCTTACTTCTATGCATTAGTACGTTCTTGCTGCTGTTTCATTAAATGAAGTACCACTAATCGCAGCACTGACTGAACGTGTTGGGAAAAGCTTCTTAAATGTTTCCCAGACATGCAATGTAGCCTTTGAGCTGAACTCAGCCATCGATGGCAGAATGTGTTTTCAATATATCAGTCACACTCGATGATTAATCAACGCAATGTCACAGAAGAGAACACCGACGACTTGACACGCAGCCTGAAATAACTGACTTCAGATTAACTGAGATAACAAAAATAAATCAGTGGCTTGTCAAGTCAATCTTACACGAAGTGAAAGCAAAACTGTATTTTAGCACCTTAATATTTCCTGCTTTAGCAGTCATTGCTTAGTGCAAGTAAATGTCATAGCATAATCTTTACCATCTAATTTTTCAGAAATAGAATTTTTAGCTGTACATATTCTGAAATAGTGTCTTTTTTTTCTTTAAAAAAAAAAAAACACATTATCATGAACCCTACATATTGTCCAAAAGGGGGTTTGTGCTGCACAGAGTTCAAAAGTCCAGTACATTGGACAGACTTGGAAGTTTTACATGTCTTTAGGCTTCATAGCTTGTTTCAGTATAGCTTGGAAACTTATCTGAAGAGGCAGTAGTCACACGACACCCAAAACAGCTGCAGTAGAGATATACAGGTACTTTACAGGAAAGCGTAAGAGGAGTGGAAGCTTCTTGCATATTCCATGGAAGGTCTGTTTTTTTTTTTTTTCATGCGTTGCTTGAGTTCAGCTTCTCGTAGCACCCGGTCATGGGAGACAGGATTGCCTTAGCTTTGCAAAGTTTTTTAATCTCCCTCCTGCTCTTTCTCTGCTCAGTCCTCCTTCGTCTTGTTGCTGTCCACGTGTTCTGCCGCCTCCCGCTGGATTCTTTAGTCTAGTGAATAGACATCGATGTGAGCAAATTAGTGTTGAGTCAAACTGGTAACATGCATTAAAAGGAATCAGTAAAAGGATCAATTATGCAGGGCCTCTTAGCAACTTGCACGTCATTGACGCTTTCTCGTCTTCTACCATTGTCACAGTCTGTCAAGAGTGAATCAACGGCGGGTTTCTCAAAACCTCGACTCTAGTCAAAGAGGACCATATTTAATATTTAATGCTGATTGACCAAACCACATTACCTTTCTTTGATCAAGGTCTGAAATCAGCTATGTGACAGTGTGAGTCACTATCGTAAAGCTGCATTTGTTTGAAAAAGAATTTGCTTTTGTTCTTCAGTGTGACTCAGACTTTTACAATGTGAGCACTAATCATCCCATTTCAATCTTAACCCAGGCTGCTAGACAAGTGTACATGTAGGTGAAGTCATCTAGGGATAACAAGGGTGCGGCGTTGTGTGACATTTCTAAAAAAGAACTATTATTCGCGTATCTTTATTTAAGGTGCTCATTGCGACAGAAACACAGGTGTCCCATCAAGGTAAACAAATAACTAAACTCATGGCCAGTCGCTGCCTCTCTCTGTGCCAAAACTTGTGCTCATTTTCTGCTTTTGTACAGTGTTTGATTGTAGCGCTGCCTGACACCAAGTGAGCAGGTCTCAGAAACAAATAGGTTCATGTTTGGACACACTGACACAGCGGCAATGTAACCTATCAAGAAAGAAACCCTACAGTCCAACAACATTCCTCTGGCTTTGCCAGTGATACATGTCACATCTAATGCAGAGGAACTGAAATAATAACTCTTAAGTTGCTCAGTGTTGATCTGTAAAGTACAGTTCCCCTGCCTTTAAGATAAATCTACTGTACATCTGCGTGTGCTAAAACTTACCGATTTCTCAGGACAAGGACAATCGATTGACTGCTGGACAGTTGTGGTCAGTCCTTCCGTGTGGGATAGTCCTAAATTCTGCATTCTGCAGGTTAGTATCAGCAAGGTGTTCACAATATCCTGCAGAGTAAAGGTACGTGAGGATTTCTCAATATTTCAGTAATAATGTGTATGGCCTCAGTGACCACAAAAACTGAGAAACCATGTTCAGTTATACTGGAACATCCCGATGATGATGATGGAACAACCGACTGGATGGAAAAGCAGTGCTTCGGAAAGTTGGACCAAGGCTGATTGGCTGATTCCAATAATCCCATAAGAAAAGTGTTTGCCTCTTAGTGTTTGCTCTGAAGCTTTGGTTTCAGAGCTGCCGTTGCACTTAGCTGTGTATCACAGTATATACGCATGAACAGGATCTTGATCCCTGATTTTGTGGTCACAGGGCATATTTCTGATCACATTCAAGCACTACAGCAATACTTAATTATGCACAGAGCAAATGATCAATTACAACAATAAAAGACATAAATGTATCACTATCCCTAGAGAATAATTGCCACTCACTGCTCTATCAGCCGTGCAGTTAGGTTGCTTGTGCCTCAGTTCAGGGCAGGATGAGGTTTCCAGCAAGGTTGTGACAATTTCTCTCTTAAATGAATGAATGAGAACATGGCAGGGGTCAATATTACCAATACAATTTATTTTTATTTTTATAGAAAGACATTTCAAGGGCTCATGGGACAAATAATCATAAATCAAGCTTTCTTTAATTAAAGGTTCAAGGATAAAGTTAAAAACATGTAATGTCCTCCAAGGTATGTATTTTCAGGCTATTTTATTGGTGGCCTTTTAGGTTATATCAAAAAGCTTGTGAGCAGGTGTCCAGACTGTATGATTGATGATGTACAATAATGGGGTATCAAAATGCTAAGACAATAGAGAAAGAGTAGAACCTGAAAAATGCCCTCTATTGGGTTACAGCTGCTCTGGAAGGACTGTGTCAGAACATTTGCTCAAACTTGTCCACTTTCATTTACAGTATTTCTATCTTCTTCTTGGTGGTCAGATTTCATGAGACAAGCCATTCGGTAACTACAGATTTCACTAGAATTCAGCCAAGCAGTATCATACCTGAGAAAGTGCATTTAAAAAAAACAACCATGAGATACTGTATAAGATGTCGAGAAAATTGTTTCCAAAATCCTTTAGACCTTGTTTTAATTTGAAAAAAAAGAGAGCATATCATATGTTGAAACTGAGAAATGTTGTTTCTTGAAAAGTACAGATTAAGGAAATACTTCTTAAAAAATGTTTTTACTGTCGGTGTTGCAGAGGGCTGGAGCCTGTCCCGGGCGTCATTAACATAACAGAGGGCAGCTGTGTATGCTCACACCTGAACCTACAACTAATCTTGAGCCCCCAGTTAGAGTAACTTCCACATGCTGATCTATCTCTGCTGCCATGCCAGAAAATGAACTGTATTTTCAAGAAAGGTCTTGCCTATTTTAGGAAGTAATAGCTGAACCACAGTCTGCTCTGCTGCAGAGTCCATGTGACAAACTGCTTTCTGTTTGTTCCTTATGTAAAGCGTCTTTGAGCATTTGGAAAAGCGCTATATAAAACTTATGTATTATTATTATTATTATTATGAACAGTCCTGTGTGCAGTGAAACCCTATCACCAAGTGAAAGCATCTGGAGCACTATGAGATTAAAAATGTGCCAAATTGGGCCCGAACTGTCTGGAAACTAAAATCCTGCATCAGTTTAGAATGGGAAAACAAATTTGCCTTTAAAATTAAAGCAACTGATCTCCCCAGTTGCCAAACTGTTTCAGAATGACAGTAAAGGAAGAAGTGAGGCAACACAGCCTCTCTTCCAGAGTGGGGAAAAAAAAAAAAAAATCTCAGTTTCAAAATGCGATAGCTTGTTTTCAGTTAAGTGCATGATTCAGATTCAGATTGACTGGATTGAATGACACCATACCAGTTCCAAAAGGCACATTATATTTTCGCACTATAAATGAACAAATATTGGCCGTTGGCTGTGAATAATTAGAAACAGTCATTTCAAAGGGCTATGGCTACAGGCAGGCAGACATGACCTCCTTCTTTGTTGCAGTAGAACCAAAAAGCCTCTGACTGAACACACTGCTGTTTTATCAAATAATTTACAAATCATTGCCAGTTGTCTACATTTTACAGTGCCATGCATACTTCTCTCCCTTGTGTGTGATGTGATAAAAAAAAAAAGTATAGAGGAGTGCAACTGATGTCTTACTGTGTTATCCAGGTGCGTTTGCACAACCGCCCAATGGTCTCTAACTTCTCTCTGGGACCTTTTGGTGTCACAGGACAGAGACAGAGGTAGGACCAGAAAAGCAAGGAGACTGATGCAGAGAAGAAGCTGAGAGTTTACAGTCACGGTGTCAGGGACATGAGGAGAGAATGAGAAAGAAAGATAAGCCACCTAAGACAATTCAAAATTGAAACGTAAGTTAAGGACACACTCTATTTTCCTCTCCTATGAAATGCACTGTTTTTTAAGTTCAGAACCCATTTACAATGCAAACTGGAAAGTCTGCACATAATCGATTTTTAGCACACACAGTGACAACAATGGAAACAATACTCTTAAACTTCAGCATAAATTCGAGGTACAGTGCACATCTTTTCCTCCACTACATGAATACAATGGGTGAGTTAAGCTACTTTAAAACTCACATATGACCTACTGAGCTTATTAGTGTTATATGATAGCTACAATATCTGATCATAGGTTAAACCAGTGTTTCTGATCAGGCCACTGCAGAGCTTGATGACGAGTTGATCATTTGAATCAGGTGTGCTGGAGGAGGGAAACATCGAAAACATGCAGGGCAGTGGGTCCCGAGGCTTGTAGTGTATGAAGCAATTAAACAATTACATGCATTTAGCAGCCACACTATCAGCCCATAAATTGGTGCTTATCTAATAGCGACTGAAATCCACATACTAAAATGGGTTTCTCTTTCGTACACAGCTTTGTTCTAATTAGTTTGGAATACAAGAATAACAAGTGTTCTTATTTTGAAAACATTACTTTAATATTGTTATCTTATACGAATCTGAATATCCATGGACGTAAACCCAAACTGGAAAGCACTTGGGAATTTTTTTTCTAATTCCTGTAAACCAGATATCAATTCCTGTAAATCACTGGCCTACTTCAGTTTCTTTTTGACTGGTAGATAGGGAGTTATTCATACGGAATTCCCCTGTTTGGAAAACCTTATAAGTCTCCAACCTATGGCACTTGTGCTTGTCGGTCGGCGGAGAAGGCAGGGAGACGGATGCGCACTTACAGACTCCCGGTAAGTTTCGAATCTGCCACACTGCGCTGTTTTACATGGTTATGACTTTGAGCGAGTGCCTTTTTATCTTCACACTAACACTAAGCTTACTTTGAGACTACTTCCGCACCGATTTCTAGAACATTTTATTCTGTGCGTCACTACTAAAGTGCTTTAGACCTCTTGAGTTAAACCACGCAACGCGCTTTACTTACCATTGGTCATTCTTCATTCATAGTCACTGCGTGCTGAAGCTGGAAATGGACACTGCTAAGTGCATCGTCATTGCAGCTCATCTGCAAATTTGTATAGCCTTACAACTGGAAACCCATCTCAGTCCTGTAAATATTTCCATACACAATTCAGGAATTATAGTCGTTTCCCACGATCTCCATTACGCAGCTCTCCAGCCTCAGTGCGCATGTGACTCGACTTCCGTCCTCGCCAATAGCTGACTACTGCCACAAGAACAAGGTTCATCCTCCGCGTATCTTTTCAGAGATCGAGGTTGGTTGTGACTGATGGAGACAAACTGTCTTTGAACGCTTACGTGTGTTTTAGCTTGTCACATGATGGGTAGATTTTCCTACTTTCATGCAACTGCAGCAGCTGTGCTGATGCAATAAATGTTTGATAGATCACACGTAGATGATTTCTGTTTTCTTTAAAGGCTGCTGTAAACAGGTAATGTTCCTTCTTCATCCAGAGTTCTCACCTGGATCTTGGAGATTGTGGTGACTCATTCATTCATTCATTCATTCATTCATTGTGTAATTGTAGGCATAGTTTGTCCAAGGACGTAGTGACCTCAGTGTTTTGTAGACTGACTGAGGTCTGCAGGGTCAAGATTGTTTTCACAGAAAGTTGCTGACCGGTTTGTAAAATGCATCACTTAAAAGTTGATCATTATTGTTCCAAACCCTTTTTTGTTTACTGTTGGAAGTCTTTAAATAAAAGCAGGTTTAATGACCTCAGTTTGTTTAATGACTATTTAATTAATTAGGACATTAGGACTAAAGTCAGCGACCAGTGGACCAGCAACTAAATCTTGAAATAATTTGAGGAACTTGTAATAACAGCCTCCAGTTGATTGATTTGTTCAAAAAACTTACCGTAAACTTACAAAGAAAATAAGTAAAGCGTTTCCCGTAACCCATCTTGTTTGTAATGAGATACATGAGAATTCTTCAAATGATAACATTTTCATTTTCACAGATGCAGACAGATCCCTGTAATCTGCCTCTTTTGAAATCAGGAATTGCAGTCTATCCCCACTGCTTTTGTTGGCTATGTTCGAAATTTGTTTATTGTACATGATAGCAGGAAGCCAAGGCCTTTTTGGTTGTTTGCATTTAGGTTGGTGGATGCATGCAGAAAAGTCCTAAAAAGGCTAAAAATCTTGTGAAGTATTGCTCTGTGTCTGTTCTTTCCAACTGTTGCAGAATTTTGTTGAAGGAGTTGCCTCTTACCAGATCTCCTTTCAGCATCTTTTAATCATATTCAGTTGGATTTTACTAATGTGTCTGGTTGTGTATGTGTGTGAGCGTTTGTGTGTTACAGTATTGGAGTCTGCATTAATTAAAGACATCCATCAGATTATGACAGTGTTGCAAGGAAGTTGTGCCTCATGGGAATCGGAACGTGACCGGCGTAACCAAGACAGCAGCAATCAAACTCACAAACCCAGCAAGATTTGTCTTGTTTCCTGGAGCGTTGTGATTCACTCATGAGATATGTGTGGGAAGTATTTTGTCATAGGTTTTAAAGTTGTTTAAAATTGTCACATGTCTTTCACTTTGTTGGTTAAGTCCTGATTCAAACCCCTGTTGCACTTGTTACTCGAATTGTTCTGCATTGTTCTGGTTTCATAAAAATGTATTGTGCAAAGCAATGAATTAATCTTACTAAATTATCACTGATGTTTGTTGTGGTTACTGTGGTGTTTCAGATGTGTGCAGGTTTTCCAGGTTCTGAGAGGAATGTTGTCAATAAACGGCAAAGGATTAAATACACTTAGAGTTTGTTTTCAAAGCTGCACACTCTTTAGTGATACAACATTAGGAATAATTTAACCTTCATTTTAATTCTAGGTCGCACTCACTTGCTAACGTCCATCCATTTTCTATACCCGCTTAATCCATCTGTCGGGCCGTGGGGAGGGGCGCTGGAACCTATCCCAGCGGTCATCAGGCAAGAGGCGGGGTACATCCTGGACAGGTTGCCAGTCCATCACAGGGCCACAAAGAGACAAACAACCACACACACTCTCACCCCTAAGGACAATTTTAGAGACACTAATTAACCTAACATGCATGTTTTAGGACAGTGAGAGGAAGCCAGAGTACCCGGAGAGAACCCACGCATACACGGGGAGAACATGCAAATCAGCACATCCACACAGAAAGGCCCCAGCCGGGAGTTGGAACCCTCTCGCTGTGAGGCGACGGTGCCAACCACCACACCACCGTGCCACTTGAAAACGTAACGGATTTAATTTTATCTTACTGTTTTGAATAATGCCTCTTCTTTTCCTTTCCATCTTTTTAGAGCTTTAACATTATTTGAAATGTAACAAGGCTCCATTCTAACTGGACTTCATGCTGTTGCATATTTGATCACTACAGGAAATTGAAACAGCCACAATATTAGGTGTGATGATTATTTGACTTAATGACATTTCTTTCTGTACTACATATGTGCCATTTGTCTATTCCAGCTGTCATATTCTGAATGTTGCAGTTATGAATATAGATTATAAAAAAAAATAGATAAGGTTGTTTCTTATCAGCAGTGCATACTATGGCCTGACTATGTGGGACCACTACAAGTAGAAAGCATCATATTAAGTCTGCTCTTGTGGTCAGAAATTAATTTGTTAATACACAAATTGTTATAGTTTACCAAACAAAGCTCAACCTAGGGAGGAAAGTTAATTTAACTGAAAGGAAATAAAAACTATTGTGTACTTTGTGCACAGAACAAGCTGGAGTAAATTGAAAATGAACTCTAAACATTTCTAAGAATTTGAATTCAAACTGAAGGACAGAAAGCCACTCTGATAACCAACCAGTATTGAATGGTAGGGAGAAAAGAAAATCCCAATACAAATATTAAAAAGCAATGAGGAAAATTACTGTGACATTTCAGGTGTACACACACATAAACTGTATGCAGCTATTATATAATCGAAGCCTGACACTTTATTTGGATGGTTTGATTTGTGTGGGTGCCCAGGTTGCAAGTTTTGACACACACATGTCACAGAGAGCCTTAAGGGTGGGACTTTTCCTGGAATGGATTATTGCCTAATATTCTAAAGTGAAAACTAAATGGCTGTTACCAATTCCCACAAGCTGTGTTGAAATTCATTTTATGAATCACAATGCTTTGACAAACTTTTGGGGAAGTTATTGCAAAATAACTCTAAAGTGAATCTTTTCTTTTGTTTTGGAGATGTATCCTGGAACAGAGTCTAGTTCTTTGAAGCATGCACAAAAACAACCCAAAAAATTCTTATGTAAATGCAGTGACCAATATGAGCTCTTTCATGTAGCCCTTGTAAACATGGGGTATGTACACGTGTACATACCCCATGTTTACATGGCAGGGCTACATGAAAGGTATATTTTCTCCAAAACTAGTCACCCAGGGCAGAAATTTTCACGAATGATAACAAGATTTAAATAGTTAGTGGTTTTGAATATCTTGGTTTGAAATCTCATCTTTTAAATCGCACGTTGAGAAAAGACAATTAAAACTTTCAAGTGAAATTTGACAGATTTGACAAATTTTAAAGAGAGGGTGTCCCTCCATGGATGCCACTAAGCCTTTATAGTTTTCTATGATTCCCCTCCCAGATGTCATGTTGTATAACATCCTGGGGACAGGATGGGGAAACATTCATCAAACCTATGGAGTCTTTTTATAGGCAATCTGAACAACAAATTCTAGACAAAAAAATCTATGCAATATCACCACTGTTAAGATTCTGGAGAAGCATCATCTCCACAGTTTTTTCGATTTTAAACTATTTTCAAATATGTTGCTTATGTTTAAAATCCTAAATGGCTTAGCCCCTCCTCTGCTGTGTCACTTTATTAACTTTTGCCCAGAGGAATCTGTAAAAATTCCCAAGAATATGTACTAGAGTCTGCTCCATCCGCTTCCCTCGCACTGCTTTTGGGCAGACAGCTTTCTCTGTGAAAGCGTCAACTCCATGCAAAGCCCTGCCAGATAAAATGAGGAGCTGTAACTCTATTAGCAGCTTTAAGAACAAACATAAAGATTAATGGAAGACTCTCAGAACTGTTTGTCTGTTTTTAATTTGAATTACATGGGTCTGTATATGTGTAGGTGTCTGCAAATATGTGTGCAGACAAGTGTGTTGTTGTGATATTTTATGGCTGCGATTTTTTTTAACTGAAACCTGCCAAGGGACTACACTTGTGAATGAGCTTAAAGGTTATTATGGTACAGTGCATCAAATGGCAACATGTATGTTTAATATTGTACACGATCCCTTTTCATGTACAATTCAATAAAACAAAATGTTGCAAGAGCATTTCCTTGCTCTAAATGATGTCCATAAAGTTATGTAGTCAGTACATATCTGCATGGACAATTGGATATGTGCTGGGAATAAAAAAACACAACATTTTAGAAAATATGTCTGCATATTGTCACCAAAATACAAAACTGGTTTGTGAAAAGACTAATTACACTCATACTGCTTTTATAGAAATTAAGAAGGTAAGAAGCACCTGTGTAAAAACAGACGTTTTGCCAGTTTGCTGGTCAGGAGTACGAGCACAGCAGAAACTACAACAGAATGGCTGGAAAAAGAAAAGAATCAAGGTGTTGCAGTGGTCCAGTCAAAGTGCAGAACTCAACAGAGGCCTGTGTGCACTCTAGGCCTAGTGGTTAGAGTGGTTAGAGTCAGTCGTCCAATAACCAGAAGCTTGGCAGGTTCAATTCCCACTCTCGCCACTCAAAAAAGTTTGGTGGAACTGACAGCTGGAGGGGTGTCAGTCCACCTCCTTGTCACGGCTGAGGTGCCCTTGAGCAAGGCACCGTACCCCCATGCTCCCCGGGCGCTTCATGGCTGCCCACCGCTCCAGGTTGGCATCTGTCTCTGAGTGTGTGACCTTTTGCATGTGCATGTGTGTGTCAACAGGTGCCAACCTGGATGGGTTAAAAGCAGAGGACAAATTTCGTGTGTATGCATGACCAATAAATCGGAATCTTAATCTTAAAGTGTGAAATGTCTTAAGCAGCCTCACCTTTTCCCCAGCGCAAACATGTTTGTTGTGAGTTACACAAATACATGGGTATTTACCTTGGGGGTAATCAGAGTCACCCACATGTGCTCCCACCACCCCTGAGAGAGCACTGTCACCCATAGTTGCGCTGACTGTTGCACCTCCCACAGGGTGGGTCCCTCTTCTCCTCAAAGCAATGACTGTGGAATGGCTGAGGCACTAGATTTGTAACTCTGTATCATCATTTTTGGCAGAAGCCTGCATATTTCCCACTTGAGGAATCTCTATGCACTTACAAGTCTAAATTTTTCATCTGCAGGTCAGTCTACTAATGCTGCTTATGCCTCTGTACTATTTTGGCATTACTGACACTTTTTCACTCCCTCTATGTCACCAGCATCTACATTAAATGAGTTATTTACACACATCTTGCTAGACACACCAGACCTGCACATTAATCCAATAACAAAGCCCAGACTATCAATGTTTTTAATTTTCTTTCAAGGGTAGCTGCAAGAGGGCACACTGTTCCATTTGAGTGGCATACAACTACATCTTGTTATCTATAGCAGTGCACTTGTTGATCGTGTATTGTGAGATTGTGAACTGTTGATGCATAAATAAAACCAGGTGCATCTGGTGCATGACTTTGTTTTGGGTTTTGTTCTCACCAGATGTTGGTCTGGTGGAAAACATCAGTCCTTTAACTGGAAAGTTTCTTCTTTTATTAGTGATTGTGTTTAAATTACAGTGTGGAATAAATCTTTTTCCAAACTTTGTGGGTGAAATATATTCCATAAATACAGGAAAACAACCACACTTTAACCAATGGCTTCCTATAACAAACTTTAGGAAAATCATCACTGGCATGCAAAACTCATGGCTGTGCAACGTGAAAAAAAAAAGAATGTAATACTGTAAATACAACACCTCATGGGAGACAGCTTTCATATGTTATTGCATTGAATAAATATTTGTTAAGCTCACATGGCATGACTTTCAGACTGTAAGTGCACAGACACTTGCGACTGTGCATGCACTACACTGACATTCAACACTTTGGAGTTAAGTAAAGCTTATAGAGTATCATGTAAGCAGGTTGTATTGTGGTGACATTTTTCAACTTCCATGATGACACACTGGGGGAAAATATGGATTGTAGTGGAATATCCTGGCACCATCTAGTGGCAAATCTTTCAACATGTACAACGCTCCATTCACATCACTGTAAACGGTCAAAGTAAAATGTAGTTAGGGTTCTGTTATGATAGGAAAAAGTAATTTACAGAAAACAAATCAAAGTTAAATTGACCACATGCACTGTCTTGTATTTATCTGTTTATTTGTTTCAGCTTTATTCACACTTGCACAAAATTAGCTCCCAACCAGCAGGGTTCCAAACAGCATGTAGAGACGTGCAAAAGAATGCATTTAAATCACTGCCTATGTATGAGAAATATGAAATTTAACCTTTTCAATTTTCTTACAGAATTGGATGACGGACTCTCAAGTGAAAATACATCTGTTTTGTTCAAATGTGCAAACCACGAACAACTCAACATGACCTACGGGGGAAAAAAAGGGAAATATTGCTAACATGCAGACTATCTATCTCAGTAATTAAACAGAAGTAAGATGATTTTAGATCATTGATGATAATTCGTTTTAACAACTTAATCTTGCTTGATTTCTGGACATTCTTCTGTGGCCATAGAGTCACCAGCGTGATGGCAGTAGAGATTAGACAGTACAGCCCAGAAGCTATGAAGTCACGAGACTTCCTAATCATTTTCTAAATCTTTATCTATCTAGATGTAAAAGAAACACTAATACTTTGCTCATTTATACTTGTATGCAACACAAACACAGCAATTTATTCCAGGTTTAATAGAATAATAAACCAAGACAAGAGAATTTCTCAAACTGAGGGCAACCACTTGGTATTTTCTTAATTCTATTTCTTTTAACCTTTTTTGAGCCACCACAAGTGTAAAAATGTGTGTGTATATATATATATTTTATTTATAATAATAATAATAATTATTTTTATTTCATATATATAAAATAATAATAATAAATATATATAATTATTTATATAAATATTTTGTACTGTCTATTTATTAATAATTCTCTTTAATATTTGTACATAGGAATTTTTTTTTTTTTTTTTTTTGCTCACTTTACACTGAATGGGACTGCATACAATTTTGCTGTACTTTTTGTACAATTACAATAAAGATTCTGATATGATCTGATCTGATTGTGTCTTTTAATAGTTGGTATTGTAAAAACTGTTCCCTGTCAACTCCGAACCCCCGAATGAGCGTGTTGAACGTAATCAACTGGTGATTTTGAAACGGGTAACGAAGGTGGGTGATTCCTTTATGCTGCCATGATGGAAAGTGGGTGGGTTTGTTGTATTTTTGAAAATCAAGGTTATTAGGATATGTGTGCATTTACATCGAGTTAGATATTATTTAGTAATTGTGTTCACTTTCCACCAGGCTGTCGGATCTGACAATCTTACAATCAACCTCCAGTAGTTCAATTTATCCACATGAATCGCAGTACAGCTGTTTGAAAATAATCAAAAATCGCTTCGAAAGTTGCGCCAGCAATGAATTGAATGGAATTATCCACTTTCTCTCTTAAAGGATGGTCCAGTGTTTTCTATGCTAAAAGAGATAAAGCACTACATTTCCTTGGAATGAAGAGAATTAGAACCTCTTATTATGGCCTCACTTAGATTCTTCTGGGTCATTTCACCCAGTTAGGAAGGTTCCTCAGCATAAAAGACTATTTGGGTAGACCCTAACCACACGACCATCACAGCAAAATTGAAAATAACTTTGGTCTTGATTTAGAAAGGCTTTGAAGAGATGCACAAAATACCAGCATTCGCTGACAATTGACCAGTTTAATAAGGGGCAAGAGTTGCCACTTATTGGTTACAGCAATAAGCCATCATCGGTGTACAGCAAGGCAGCAGGTTCAAATATATAACAGACACAAGTATGTTAAAACACCAGTCAGCACAAAGCATATCTACATTTCTAAGTAGACACATATCTAAAGGCTGTGGAAATTTCAGCCCATAAAAGCCAAGGCTGGGAATGGCTGTTTGATGCGTGTGACCTTCAATTCTCCAGGTGGCAACGCATGAGAAACTCTCATGCCATCATGATCAAAACAGTCACACTGACTCGGGAGGACCTTGAAAAGCCATTGTCTCTCAACACACTGAGGAAGCCTCTAACTGCAAAAAAACAGTTTTCTGCCAGTATGTTATATAGACAGTATAGAGTGTTGCATTTTCAGTCCAGTCCAGCACCTCGGCTATTATTTGTCATTATTTGTCACTCACAGTTTGTATTTTTGGAATAGCTGTATATATTGAGTGATTTTGGCAACGTGAAGCTGGAATATTCCTCTTCTGCCAACCCTCTAGAGTCTGAGAGTCATCTTGTCAGGCCGTATTTAATTCATGGTATTCATGGTTAATAAACATAATCACCCAAACACCTTTTGTTGCACTCCATTTGTCACTCCATTTGAGTGCTTTGTCTCCTACCTCTGTGCTTTCCTGGCAGGACTATACACTTTGTTTGTGCTAGTCAGGTTGGTTTCAGAGGCGTTGGACATCGTGTCAGATAAACAAATTCATGTTGGTGTCATCTGACTAAACAGCAGCCTGTCAGCATTAAGCAAGCTTATTTTGATGTCGTGCAGAAAAACTTGAAGTTCCAGATTACTGCCAAGGAACAAGTGGGGAATTTTTACACATTATGCAGTGTCCTTCACGCTTGCTGAGCTGTCACAGAAACTGTCCCAAATTTCCAATGATAACCCCTGTGCCAAGTCTGAGGCATTTGCCTGTCTGTTCTTCTGAGCTAGACTTTGCAAGAGGTTAACTTTTCATAGCATCATGTCAATAATGATGTCCAAGAGTTTGTTTGGCAATCAGACTGATGTGTCAACTCAGTGCAGTGATGACATAAACAAAAGAAGGGGAGCGGATAGGACCCCACAGAGTCAAGGTGTTGATGGTGGATGATCAGAGATGGTCTGCCTCAGAAAGAGGGGAGACACATTGAGAGTAAAATTAGTTGGACAATGTGGGAAAATGGAAGTGAAAAAGCGTAACAGTATGAAAAATCGAAACACTCGAGATTAACGGTAGGCAAGAGGGAGCAAATCTTTCTTACTGAATTAACACATAAGCTTAACATCAGGAGATGTTCACAATGGCTGTGATTAGTGGGTGGAGTGGCTGGTTCTCTCCTTCCTGATCAGTGCTGCAACTGTATTTTCCTCTGTGTTTAGTGGGTTCATGCTCAAAGAAAGAAGGACAGACTTCGTCCTCAACTTATCTGAGTCAGCAGCAGCAGTGACATGATATAGCCACACACATCTGAAACACTCTGCAATTCTGGGCCTTGAGAAGCCAGGTGTATGTGACGTACAGAGAAATAAAGTAATACAGAAATAGATGGGGCCATGAGAGATGATGCAGTGCAGGTCAGGTGATATTATTATCATAACCTCTATAGGGATCTGGTTGCCATGGAGTGAGTTGGGGGATGGGGTTGTACAATAACACATGTGGGGGTGGAAGTAGTGATGAAACTGATTCCTCTTAAGTCAAATTTGTTTTTTTTGGGGGGGTTGGGTCCGTCTCCCTTTATTACCTGCAGGATCAAGAGTAGATTTTGGCTGACGGTTGGTTTAAAGTAAGAGTTGGGACCAGGTAAGTAGTTGGAGAGGGTCTCATGGAAATAACTGATGTCTAAGATGACTCACCATAAGGTGCTTAAATGATATGCACACATATTCGGCACACTGCAGTGAAACACAGCTTGCTAGACTATGGAATCAGCAACATTTCCCTGTGTTTCTCTTTGTATTGTCTCCTATGGTGCAACACAGCAATACAATCACAATGCACTGATAGGATACATAAAGGGTATTTTATTATATATTTGAGGCGCCTCCCAACCTGGTCCAAGGACTTCTCACCTGAAGATGTCGCTCCATGTCCTTGTATGAAATAAATGCTTCGCGTACGCGCGCATGTGCGTGAGCGAGGGCGAGACGGAGAGCTGCTGTCTGCCTCCTCTCCGGTGCCTCCGTGTCGCTGCGGTGCTTTGCTGCTATCCTCTGTCTTTCTTTCTTAATTTCTTGCTCTCGCTGCACGCGCCTCACCTCTTCCTCTTTCTCACTTGTGTCCTCCACATTCTTTTCCTCCTTCCTTGCGGATGCCTCAGCCTTGTACCCCTGCCCCCCAGCCAAAGCATCCCGGCAAATGATCGTTCCATCCACGGCAACTCAGGACGCAGCAAGAAAGCGCACCGCTTCGTTTTGATCTGATTTGAGTACACTGCGGATTGACTTGAGAGAGAAGCGGACTAGGGACAGTAGGGAAACGGGGAGAAACCCGACAGTGGCCAGGATCTCATTTCGGTAAGCCATCGCGTTGTTCTCCCAGTTGTAGAGTTAATGTTATCGGACAAGGGGAGAAAAGGTGTCAGCTCTACAAATACCGGTTTTCAGCTTCTTGTTTAGTCTGCTTGCATTTTGGAGATGTGCAGCAAATGTGATCAAGACTCCTGGAACAGTCACGAGGGATGGTTTTGGGAAGCTGCTGGTTCGAATCTGATTCACTCTTTTTGGCAACACGCTTGTTTTAAAGCTTTTGTCAGAGACATGTGGTTGAGTGTCTCCAGATCCATCAATATACAAGATACTTGGTTGCACATGACTGACCTAAATATGTTATTGGATGTGCGTAAAAGTGCTCCAAAGGTGCAAAATGCACTTTGTAAATAAAAGGAGTAGTCTATTGTGCTTCCTTGCTGGACAACTAAATTTGTTTGACAACCTTATTCCCTATTATAAGTTGCTGATGCATTCTTTTTTTAATATATCCTGTCATGGGATAAGACAGGATTTATCAGAACAAAATTCTCTTCCTGGGGTGTTACAGTGCCATAATCAGATGTAATTGTCATACCTATAAAGTTTCACTGGAATGTAATTTTTTTGTGTGTTTTTGTATCACATGGTGGATGAAAGTATAGTTACTTTCTACCTTTCCCACAGCCTTACTTGTGATTTGATCAATAGACACCTCCAGGAGGGGGGTTGAGCGCTGGCAATTTGTCAAGGGCGCACAATATATCCAGAAGATGATGTGGAGTTGAGGAGGAGGGCTTGGCTGTTGTTAGGCATGCTGTGGGTACATGTTCAGCCGGCTGCATGTCAGCACTTGGGCAGGTGCATGATGGACAGCTGAGGGCATAGAAGTACAAGGTGTAAAACTGTGTTGCTGGAGTACGTGCTCTACTGTATATCACACCAGAAACCTTTGTCCTTTGGCCTGTGCTGCTTTGAAAGTACAAAACTTTGAGCTGATATGCAGATAAGGCAGCTTCCTCTGTGCCAGGTAAGCAGCTGTGCAATCACATGTAATTCCCCTCAAACTGACCTCTGGTGGAGGAAAATGAGGACGTCGATTTTTTTTCTTCCATATACAACAGCTGCTCAATCAGCCTCAACTAGCATATTATCCACTTTTCCAGTACTTCAAGAGATGACAGTGTAGCACTCTTCTTACCCCTGAGCCACACATCTTCAAGAACCTCAGTAGGTTTTTTTCTATTCGTATGGTTGAAGGATAAAGAGCATTACAAAGGACCTATCCCTGTGGGAACTGTTTCAACAATTCTTCTGCAATTTCCCTACTTTACTCACACACACACATGCACACACACACACGCTCCATCCTCTCTCTGAATTTCCTAAAGATTAATTTCTTTTATGTCCAGTGAATGTCTCCAGTGGGCATGAAAAGCCTCGTCCTTCATCACGGACACCGATTAAGCTAATTCACACAGCAGCGCCGGCCTAATGCCTAATCACTATGCTGCGCTGGCAGAACAGAACAGTCTTTATACTGTGGTAGCCAAGAGAGGGAGAAAGGAAAGCGGGAAAGCTAGCCGCCAGTGCCTATTGATCGGACAGAGGGGATACTGGCAGCCGTCCACAGGATGGAGTGCTGACGACAGTCCAACAAGCTACCGCGATGAGCTGGCCCTGCCTTATACACACAGTAATGCTGATGTGGGGGTTGAGCTTGAATTATTCTTGTCCTCCTTGTGGCAGAGCAGGGTCAGAGAGGATTTGAAAATACTGTTACTGTCATATTTTTAATCATCAGAAAACAAAAGTTGGGTTTGGTACAGTGCATTGATGGTGTAACAGATTAAATATTGTATTCTGACTCTCACACTTGGTCAGTCCAATACGAGTTCCAGCACACGGGCCACATCAGGTACTTAAGGGCAATTTTTAACACATGAAATAAGTTGAGACTGAGTTAGAGAGAGGTAATAGTGAATGTTTCTAGAATGTTTGAGTAGTTGCCCCTGACTTTGCCTTTCTTAAATTTTGAGCAATCTTACAATTTAATCTTATCTCACACCTGATCTTCGATTGGAATGAGGATTTCCATCTTTTCATTTTTTAGAACGTTTCATAATTCATGTGACATTATGGGCAGTGAGATTACACAGAGAGCTCCAAGACTGTCTTGTGCCAACATTACTCAGAGGCTTTCCAGCAAGCAAGACAGTGATTCTCTGCTCAAAAGTTCTGTTCCTCACATAAGCCTGACCTACATATTAAAACTGACAAGGGAAAAACCCTGTGGGGCTGCCTGGTGGTTAGCACCGTTGCCTCACAGCAAGAAGACTCCTGGTTCGAGTCCCTGCAGAGGAGTGGGGAGTTTGCATGTTGAAACATGCATGTTGAGTTAATTGGGGATTCTAAATTGACCCTAAGAGTGAGTACACATGGTTGTTTGTCTCGTTGTCTCTGTGTGGAGACCTGTGGTGGACGGGCAACCTGTCCAGGGTGTACCCAGTCCTTGATTTTACAAATGTTCCTGAAAGTTTTAAGTAACGATTGACATGAAATAAGAAGCATAAAGCCAGAAAGTAAATATGGTTTCTTATACAGGTATGACCCAAACCACCTGTAATTACAAAAACAAGTAATGAAAATGGGAGGAAAGATTGAAGCTACCAGACAAGATAAAAGCTTAAAAAACAGACAAAAGAATGAATGCTTATTGTTTTGATACACACACAATCTCTTATCTGTTATATGTTCCACTTGTTTTTCTCCAATTGTTCATTTTGTGTAATGTCTTTGGCCCTCAGGCAGCTGGCTGACAGTTGAGCGACACTTGCAGACTTCATTGATTGCATATTCATGGGAGTAGGCTAGGTGCTAATTGGCAGCCACAATGTGCTCATCAATCTGATAACTTGATGCTCATGCTGGTGACGAAATGCTTATGAGCTCTGCTAATGGACAGTTTTATAGCGTTGTCATTGCAGTGGAATCGTTACAAGATCATGGACATGTTCCGCACTATTAAATATGTAATTTCGTTCGTAGTGCACTTAACATGTTCCACAGATTACTCTTTGTGTTTAAGTTAGTCCCTGTGGGTCAGTTATGAAGTGACCTCATTATCTTTTCTTTACTATTATTACTCAGAGTTATGCAACACATTGGTGCCCTACTCAATCAGGACTTTGCTGACTTCTGCTTGTGATTCTGCAGAATTGAGTTGGTCATTTAGTCCAATCCAGCTTTTTCGAGAGAAAATAGTTAACAAGTACATTTATTTTAGTGATTCAGTTAAGTAACACCAGAGAATCTGGCAATTTCTTTGCTTTTCGGCGACCCTTATTGATGTAGGATTTAACATTACTGATATAAAGAAAAATCTCGCTCTGGGTCCTGCTCATGCACAGCCATACATGTTAAAGTGTTGTTATGCTGAAGAGGCTGGCAAAGACATTTCCAGAAGCCATCAAAAACATCAAGCGACAATGTTGGGTTATGTTGCAGGACCTAACAAGAATAAGTCTGCATGTTTTCCTTTTACACTTTATCTGTTATATAATTTGCTTTTTATCATTTACATTTCAAAACCATTTGAACGTGGAAAACATGTGAAACCAGTGCAAGTGCAATGTAATTTGCATTGTATGTTACAGAGCAATATATAATATAATATATAAGTAAGTTAGCAGTGAACTTGTAGAAAGGCTGCAAAGTCCCGAGACTTTGGTGTGAAATTTGCAAAAACTGACCGAGCATTTTTATTAGAGAAAAATGTATTTGTGAGTCTGAAATTGGACTGAAGTGGCTGTCTGATAAGGTTATAACTGATGTTGAAACCTCTTAGAAATAACACATCAGTGTAGAACACACTGCTGTTGTAATATTGTGTATTCTGTTTGCCATGATAGAGAGCACTAAAGTAAATGTCAGGAGTCTATGAGCATCTTTCCTCATTAGTTTTACTTTAGGAATCAATCACAGGCTCAGTCACCTTTTATTTACAGCCTGCCAGAGCAGAGGGAGTGATGATCAAGGTCATATATCTTTCATGATTTCAACTTGCATTTTAGCAGCTTTACCAACAGAGAACAGAACAAGAGGGCTAAACAAATATTACAAACCAATAGCAAAAACAAAGCTTAGTCTGCATCAGTCTTGCATTCATTTATTTTCTCTGAACTCTATCCAACAGTAAAATAGAACGTCATGATTCCTCGCTTCCGGTCTCTTTCACATACACTTTATCTCTTTTTCCCCACCTACCCCGATGGGGTTGTCTTGAGTCCCTTCGGTGCGTCTGCAATTGTGTTGTGTTTTACCGCCACTTTATTTGTTGTGGTGGAAGGGTCTTTTTTAAAACTTTGCCAAAGACTATTGTTATCTAGTTGTTGATACACAACATGATACTGTAAAGGATAACGGTGTAGAAACCAAAGTGGTAACTCATCCCTCAGGCACTCCGGGGCTGTATCAAGTGATAGAATGTACATAATCAAGGTCGGTGTCCTTCAAAACTTGTCAGAAGCACATAGTTTTAAGGTTCACTCACTTTTCCAGTGCTGCTTTAAATGCTTACTTTTTTTAGTTTGTTGTATAACAACTTTACATATTCCTGAAATTACATTTACTCTACTGTACTGAAGAAGAAGAAAAAAAGGCTGCACTCCTTGGAAGTGTCTTTTATTTTTGCTCAAAAGATGGGTTCAATTGTTTTATAATGAACAATAATTGAATTTCATATGAGACTTTAAGAACACTGGATTAGTGTGGTCTTGGTAACCAGCTTTATTTATAATCAATTCACAAAATCTTTTAATAAAATTATTGAAATAATTGTTGTTTTAATGATTGGTCACCCATAATTCTTCTCAATAAGATTTGTCAGTCTGTATAAGTGAGCAATAAATGATGTATAAAGCTTTATGGTTGAGGACCACCTTAGATTTACACGGGATTGCCACCAACTTTGAAATGAGCGGTTGAATATAATCTATATCTTGTTTCCACATCAACTTTTCATCAACTAAAAACTTTTGTTCAATAAACTCTTCACTTTATCATCACAACGGTATATTTTAGGAACCTCACCGCTTATTTTTGACTTTTAAAGCAATGAATTTAATATTTTAGTTGACATTTAGACTTTATCTATATCAAACCATATTTAAAAAATTCTAAAACTTTTAATTAAACACGTCTCTAGAGCAGCCTTCATCCTGTCCCAAAGCAATGCGGAAAAGCTGGCCCATATTACCTTTAGGTTGGATCACTGTAATGTCGCCTTACCTCCATGAAAATCTTTCAATTGATCCAGAACGCTGCACCCAGAATACCTACTGGCACTGCCAACATAGAACTCATTTCTCTTTTTGTTTTGCCTTCCTACACTGACTCTCTGTTAAATTTAGAAGGAAATTTAAGATTCTTCTCATCGTACACAAAGCACTCAATGGCCAAGCTCCATACTCCATACTGCTAAAATTGTATCATTCCACACTAACCCAAAAGAACTCTTCGCTCTCAGAATGCTGTTCCGCATGTTTTTCCCAGAATTTCTAAGATCAGAATGGGTTGAGCCTTTAGCGGTCAGGCTCTCCTGTGGAACCAGCTCTCAGTTTGGGTCTGAGTTTCAAACTTTCTTTCTGCTTGAAAGACTAAGCTAAAAACCTATCTCCTTCATAGAGCTTTTACTTGATTTGTTTATAATTTTATCCTTACATTGATATTCTGATTTTGCTCTTGTTACTTTTTATATTGATATTTCAGTGCTATTGCAAATCGTTGTTTTTTTTTTTTAGCTTTGTTAATCATGTACTCTGCTTCATTTCTCCACAAAAGCATTTTGATGAGATGAGATGAATTGAGTTGTGCACCTTGTGGTATAGTTTTGCCCATTTTCCTTCCGTGCTCTCACAACTTGTGAAGCAAGTTAAAACAAAATGCTCCTTCAGTAATGTGTTAGTTATATTCACAAAAGCTGAGTGAGCTGAGCTCAGGCTTGAAGCCCACCCAGCTTTTGTTTTGCCTTTAATCTTTCCACTGCAATGTTTCATACTTTTTCACTGTAGAAGAAAGTGAAGATGAGTGTTCCAGTGTTAACAATGCTTTGGATTTATGTCTCGATTTTCACTGATGCTACATGTTTTAAGAAAATATAGCCTTATAGTACTGGTAGGTGGTAAAAGGTAAAACCATTCAGTTACTCTGTATTGCATTTCGAGGTGATTAACGAGAGTGGGACTTTGAGGAGCGCAGCAGGAAGAAGACAGGGAGAGATGGAGGAGGTAGTGATGTGTCGGAATGAGTCCAGCAAAGCAGAAATATGTGGCTGTGAGAAAGAGACAGACACAGAGAGGGGGTTGTGTGGATGCCTATTAGTCTGTGTCTGCCTCTGACTCTCCTCCCATCATCTAATGAGCTCGCTGCAGATGGGACTCCCTCTGTCAGCACACTTCCCTCCGCCTTCTCCCTCCACGCCATTATCCACCCTCCATCCTTCTGTTTTTTAGTATGATAAAACAAAAAGACAAGCAAAGAGATGAACTAAAGAAATAAAAGAGAAAAAAGGGAGATAAAAAGGAATAGGTGAACAAAGGGAGGGGGGGGCTTGTGGGTAGAAGATGAACGTAAGTGAGGGGAGGAAGTGGTAAACTGTTAAAAAGATGGAGGAGGTGGAGTGTAAAGATGAAGTAGGGCTTAGGAGTGAAAGCTGCCTATAAGCAGTTAGAATCGAAAGTAGCAGAGTGGCTGAGTGAGCGACCGGGAATCAAATAGTGACAGAAAAGTGTGAAGAGAAACAAACTCAATAGCATTTTTCAAGGAAAACTACAGAACAGCTACATGCTGTTTTTACCAGCATCTGGAAAGTACAGCGTGATTAACGCTAAGGATATGGTGCTGACTTTACAGTCAGAGCTTTATGTCAGTGGTTGCTTAGCCATACCTTCCGCACTGTACTTGTAAAAGCAAATAAATAAGTGGTTTAGCTAGTCTCATCTGCCAGAGTTAATTGACCATCAAAGGAAGAAGGAAGCTGGAGCACAGATCACTTTGATGTCCCTGTGCAAATATGTCGCCTGTAGTTGCCTTGTGCATGTATGACTGGTGTGGAGGTGTGTTTATTACTGTTGGTGTGTATATGCATGATGGCAACCTTTTTAACATAAGTAGAGGTTGGCAGTCAGTCATTTCAAATATGGCCCATGGTTTGAGAATGTGTGCAAAAATGTTGCTGTACGTGTAGATGTGCATGCGAGGGGCTGCAATGTGTACAGTGTTGTTTTTCGCATCTAGCTCCTTGACATTCTCCAAATGGTGTTGGCTCATGACTTCCATGCAACCTGTTTGTTAATTTCTGCTGGATGATCAGAGAAAGATGTCAAAGATTGACATTGCGCTCCATCCTGGTTGAACTTGCATTCTGACCCTTTCGGTGGAATCTTTTTGTCAGAATGTAATTACAGGACAACTACCTCAGTATGGCTGGTTGGTCTAATTTTCGCAAATGATATCAAATTATTTAGCAGCAGGTGCTGCAGCTGTAAGGCCCATGTGTGTTACTTAAATGTCGAAAATGGAAGAGCTGAAGCAAAAGTGTGCAAGAGGAAAAAAAAGAAAGAACTGGCATAATGACATGTTACATGGTAGGAAGCGCGGTGGTATATTGTTGTTGGCTTCATCAATAGTCTCAGCAAACACAACATAGTATTATCTCTCTAACTGGTCAAGTGGATAATAATATGTCTGTCGAGATATGAGCACCTGTGTCTCAATGTATGCAGGTGTGTGGGCGAGGATGTGTGTGTTTGTTTCTTGCCTGTTCCGTAAAAGTCCATTTCATTGCTTTCTTTGTCGAAATAAGAAGTTTTATTGAAATTAAGCCAAAATCATCCAATTTTTGAGAGACGTCCAGCACTCAGACCTGTGGTCTGAAACACAACACCACTAAACAATGATATGACACCGCTGGCTGATAACACTAAGCTGGAGCATTGCCCAGAGAAGGTTCATTCATTTTTTCAAATGATGATTTCTCCTTGGAGTCACGTGGCAGCAAAAGGCAATTGAATTACACAGATTTAAACTTCATCTCTCAGTAACCACAGCAACTGTTAGTTACAGATGTACCTTATGAAATACCTGCAATATATTCCAATTCCTGGTGCATGAATACAAAAAAAAGTGGTAACAAATTGACTCCAAGTTCCTGTAGAAACTACAGTAAATTCATATTTTTCCTTTTCTGTTGTTCTGATATCCATCTCTGTGCTGACATAAAACTGCTGAACAACAGTTGGTGAGTTGGTGAGTGTAATCATGTAACAGTATGTGTGAGATATATATAACTATACATATTATATATATGTGTGTGTGTATATAATTATATACATATGCACATAATTATATATAGTCATACAAAGTTGTCTTGTAAGTCTTTCTGCTGCCTGAAGCAGCATGATGAATAACCAATTGTCTTTGCAAACAGTGACAAAGTAACATCATTTTATTTCATATTATCAACCTGTCCAGGGTGTACCCTGCCTCTCACCCAATTGTAGCTGGGATAAGTTCTTGCCCCCACAGGACCCTGAATCGGAAATGGATGAATGGATGCATGGATGCATGGATGGATGGATGGATGGATGGATGGATGGGTGTGGATGAATGGATGCATAGATGGATGGATAGATGGATGTGGATGCATGGATGAATGGATGCATGGATGGATGGATGGATGTGGATGCATGGATGCATGGATGCATGGATGGATGGATGGATGGATGGATGTGGATGCATGGATGAATGGATGCATGGATGGATGGATGGATGTGGATGCATGGATGCATGGATGCAAGGATGCATGGATGGATGGATGCATGGATGGATGGATGCATGGATGAATGGATGCATGGATGGATGGATGTGGATGCATGGATGGATGGATGCATGGATGAATGGATGCATGGATGCATGGGTGTGGATGCATGGATGGATGGATGCATGGATGAATGGATGCATGGATCGATGGGTGTGGATGAATGGATGCATGGATGGATGGATGCATGGGTGGATGGATGGGTGTGGATGAATGGATGGATGGATGGATGTGGATGGGTGTGGATGAATGGATGCATGGATGAATGGATGTGGATGCATGGATGGGTATGGATGAATGGATGAATGATAAATGGATGCATGGATGGGTATGGATGAATGGATGAATGATAAATGGATGCATGGATGGATGGGTGTGGATGAATGGATGTATGGATGCATGGATAGATGGATGGATGGATGGATGGCTGTGGATGAATGGATGAATGGATGCATGGATGGATGGATGTGGATGCATGGATGGATGGATGCATGGATGGATGGGTGTGGATGAATGGATGGATGGATGGATGGATGAATGGATGCATGGATGGATGGATGTGGATGCATAGATGGATGGATGCATGGATGGATGGGTGTGGATGAATGGATGCATGGATGGATGGATGGATGGATGTGGATGGGTGTGGATGAATGGATGCATGGATGGATGGATGTGGATGCAAGGATGGATGGATGCATGGATGAATGGATGCATGGATGCATGGATGGATGGATGCATGGATGCATGGATGGATGGGTGTGGATGAATGGATGGATGGATGTGGATGAATGGATGCATGGATGGATGGATGTGGATGCATGGATGGATGGGTATGGATGAATGGATGTATGGATGCATGGAAGGATGGATGGATGGATGGATGGATGGATGGATGGATGAATGCATGGATGGATGGATGTGGATGGGTGTGGATGAATGGATGCATGAATGGATGGATGTGGATGGATGAATGGATGGATGTGGATGGATGGATGGGTGTGGATGAATGGATGCATGGATGCATGGATGGATGGATGAATGGGTGGATGGATGGATGGATGGATGTGGATGAATGGATGCATGGATGGGGATGAATGGATGCATGGGTGTGGATGAATGGATGCATGAATGGATGGATGTGGATGGATGGATGCATGGATGAATGGGTGTGGATGAATGGATGCATGAATGGATGTGGATGGATGGATGCATGGATCGATGGGTGTGGATGGATGGATGCATGGATGGATGGATGGGTGTGGATGAATGGATGCATGGATGCATGGATGGATGGATGGATGGATGAATGGGGATGAATGGATGCATGGGTGTGGATGAATGGATGCATGAATGGATGGATGTGGATGGATGGATGCATGGATGAATGGGTGTGGATGAATGGATGCATGAATGGATGTGGATGGATGGATGCATGGATCGATGGGTGTGGATGAATGGATGCATGGATGGATGGATGCATGGGTGGATGGATGGAGATGAATGGATGGATGGATGGATGTGGATGGGTGTGGATGAATGGATGCATGGATGAATGGATGTGGATGCATGGATGGTATGGATGAATGGATGAATGGATGAATGGATGAATGATAAATGGATGCATGGATGGATGGGTGTGGATGAATGGATGCATGGATGGATGGGTGTGGATGAATGGATGAATGGATGCATGGATAGATGGATGGATGGATGGATGGATGTGGATGAATGGATGAATGGATGCATGGATGGATGGATGTGGATGCATGGATGGATGGATGCATGGATGCATGGATGGATGGGTGTGGATGAATGGATGGATGGATGGATGGATGAATGGATGCATGGATGCATGGATGGATGGATGTGGATGCATGGATGGATGGATGCATGGATGCATGGATGGATGGGTGTGGATGAATGGATGGATGGATGGATGGATGAATGGATGCATGGATGCAAGGATGCATAGATGGATGGATGCATGGATGGATGGGTGTGGATGGGTGTGGATGAATGGATGAATGGATGAATGATAAATGGATGCATGGATGGATGGATGTGGATGCATGGATGGATGGGTATGGATGAATGGATGTATGGATGCATGGATGGATGGATGAATGGATGCATGGATGGATGCATGGATGTGGATGAATGGATGCATCGATGAATGGATGCATGAATGGATGGATGTGGATGGATGGATGCATGGATGAATGGGTGTGGATGAATGGATGCATGAATGGATGTGGATGGATGTGGATGAATGGATGCATGAATGGATGGATGTGGATGGATGGATGCATGAATGGATGGATGTGGATGGATGATGCATGGATGGATGGATGGGTGTGGATGAATGGGTGCATGGATGCATGGATGCATGGATGGATGGATGGATGAATGAATGGATGGATGGATGGATGGGTGGATGGATGGATGGATGCATGGATGGGGATGAATGGATGCATGGGTGTGGATGAATGGATGCATGAATGGATGGATGTGGATGGATGGATGCATGGATGAATGGGTGTGGATGAATGGATGCATGAATGGATGTGGATGGATGGATGCATGGATGGATGGGTGTGGATGAATGGATGCATGGATGGATGGATGTGGATGCATGGATGGATGGGTATGGATGAATGGATGTATGGATGCATGTGGATGAATGGATGCATGGATGGATGCATGGATGTGGATGAATGGATGCATCGATGAATGGATGCATGAATGGATGGATGTGGATGGATGGATGCATGGGTGTGGATGAATGGATGCATAACTGTTTTTCATGTGAATGGGCAATTGTATCAAATAAAAGTTATGTTTTTCCTAATTTTGCCATTCTCAAATTGTTGGTCATCCCTGATCTCCTGCCATCTTTTTCTCTTACTCTCTGATTCTCACACACACACACACACACACACACACACACACACACGCTTAAAGTGGTACAAATGCCCTACTAGATGCCTGTGCTCGAATCAGCCAACAGCCCATCAGCAGCACACACTGATTATTATCAGCTGGGCAATGCTGTGGCTACTTCCATCTGTCAATCAAACTCTTTCTCACATCTCCAGATTTGATGGAAATGATGGGAATTACAGAGAGGGAAAGAGATAGGTATCAGACCAATACGGCCTGTTTATGGATTGAGCCAACTTAGTTTATCGCCCTGGAGTGATGGGTTTATGTGGGTGTGGACTTGCTTGGATCAATGTAGAAAAAGAATAAAGAAAAAAGAGGGGCATCAGAGATCAAAGGCAACAAAAGGAAGTGGTCAACATGAGAGAAAGCTAAAAAATAGGGTGAAGGAAGCTCTTTCTTGGAAAAAAGAATTGCGGGTGACATCTGCCACAACAACCACCTGTGGAACCCAGAGCATACGAGGAGAATGAATGAAGATTTAGCTATGTTAGAGTCTCAGCATGTCTAAAAGAAGAAAATTAATTTTGATAATGTTTTTGACCATGGGGTGTTTTATTAGGGTGTTTATTGATGTGTGTTGAGAGTGGAGAGCTACACTTGTAGTAAAGCCTCAGCTCTTGCTGTCCACATTATTTGATTTCATTCCACAGTCCCTGAGCTGACAAAGGCAGGTTTTCTGTTTAGCTACACAAGGTGCTTGCACCAAGTAAAGCTCACGTCAGTGTAAGCTGAATAGTATATCCAGGTATTCAGCATTTTTATTTATTTCCAGCTCCTCCAGGGACATCCTTTGTTATATACAGTCGCTCACCTGTCAACAAAATGCTGTCTTTCACCTAAACAGTATGAGAACAGGTTTTATTCTTTTGGATGATATTCAGATTAAAATGCATGTGAGGCTCCCGTGGAATGCAGAGCCATATAAATATGGAGCTATTCAAGAATAATAAGTCATGGCATTGAAATGGGCATGTTTTGTTGTGCCACTGGTGGTGGTCCATGAATTATAAATACTGGATCTCTGAAAAAGGAACGCTTCTCATTGAGCTTCCTAAGTAAACACGCGGATACTTGAGGTGCTTGGCAATTTGATAAGAATCCAAAAGCTGAATTCCCTATTTTTACTCTCATAATTTTCTACAAAACCTATGAGGTGTCATTGCGGAAAACATGTTACAAATTGCAATCCTTCAAATTACTTATGAGCTGTATGATTATTCTGCCGTCCCAGTTAAGATATTTTACATTTTTGGGATAATATAATATTATGTTCTAATTTGCCCCTTTTGTCTTGCAGAAAATTAGCATTAGACTTTATCTATGATGTACCAAAAGCAACACAAGTTTGTGGCATAAAACACTGTAGAGCAGATCTATCTGACTCAATTTATGATTAGAATAAAACTTGGGATCTCAAGAACTAATTAGCAGCATTGTTAAGAAGCTAGAATTAAGTAAATTAAGGGTACGTATCACTAAATTAAGTGAAATTAGCTGTATTGTGACACCCTCAATTTTATTCATGAGCTGACCATCTCAGTGTTCTACATTCTCCTAACTAGACTGCTCACAAATTCAATATGAAACCTTGTTCACCAATTTTTCTTCAAAATGTATAGTATTTAGAAGAAATGTGAAGAACTCTCCTACCAATTGCCATAGCAAAAGGACTGTCTAAGTGAATCATTTGGCATCAAACTGCCTTATAAAAACACTTGATGGTACTTCTTTATTCTCTGTGTTATCTCTTGCATGGGGACGCCGTGCGGATTTCAACTATGGCCAGACTTTAGATCTGCAAGTGCACCTTAATTTCACCCATCTGTCTTCCGTGGGTTGCATCTGCGATGTATAATTCATCATGAAACTCTCTGTTGATATCATCTGCATATAAATTAACTTAGATATTGTGTGGCTCATGAATTTCTAATGACGTATGCCCACAGTTCTACAGCCCTGCATCAGCTCCCCCGTTTCTTGCTTGTGGGAAATGACGTGAAAAGTATCTTGTGCTTTGGAATGTTTTCAGTCTCCAAATGGGTTTAAAAAAAAAAAAATAAAAAAAAGTGGCCCATTGGGCTTTTTGTGAAATTTTTGGAAGGCAGGAGCTAACAAGCACAGTTGAGCATACCAATTATGGCTTGATGTGTGTGATCTGTTGATGTGTTTTGAGATTTGTTGGGTATCTTTGTAGCAGACTCCAAGAATAGAAAAGGACTGCAAGGGTGTGTCTATGTCTTTGCTGTTTGACAGAAACTTCTCTAATTTGGAGAAACACAGAAATGTGAAGACGGTTTGATCATTTTAACCAACTCAGTGCTCAGAAAGGGAGACCAACCGAAAATACTTGTAATGGTGAAAGTAATTTGTAATCACATTGCATTTTATGTCTGCATGTGTAAGTTTGCTAGTTTTTTGAGTCATCTTTTAGTTTTTGAATGTTTTACCAAACCAAAAAAATTCCATCATTCCCTCTAAAAAAAACTACAGTGATTTGCAGGGATAAGATGCCCCTCGCTGTTGTTTAGGCCAATTAAGCTCCAAATCTGCTGGGTTTGGGTTTGTGCCAGCAATTTGGAATAAAAGTCTCTATGTGTCAAAGAGAGGCTTTTGAAAGGGATTGAGAAAAAAGGGTTTGCCGTTTCCTTAAAAGATGCAGAGAAACTGCAAAACTCACACAGACACAGGCACGCACCGTTTTTGTCACTCTCGTGTCTCTTTTTCTCCCCCGGCCTTCCCTCTGCGGACTGCAGACAAATGAGCTGATACACTTTCCAAAACCAAGAGACAAACAATTGATCATAATAGAAACAAAAAGCCACTTTGCAGCCAAGGCACTGTGTACACACACTCACACAGATGCATTCACAGACATACAGACTGCGTAAGGAGCCAGAAAAGTGTGGAGGTGGGAGAGCTAAGTTAGTTATTCACTCCTGCTGGTTTGCTTGTGTGATATTAATTTTAATTATTTGACCTGCACTGTAGACTTTGGATGATGGAGGATGTTTCCTCAGTGGGAGGTAAGGTTCAGAGAGTTTTATTTAATTCTGAGTGGACTATTTTTTCCTCTCCATTAGTCGAAAAAATGATATTGATCTCACAGACACAGCAACCAAAGCTGGGGATTACATTTATTGCCGATAGGCTACCTAATCTATACTGTTACTCTCTCTGGAAGAACAGTATTAGTGTTTCCAGAAAAGATCCCATTTAAGTGAAAGTCATTTTTATTGTGTATAAACGTGTATGTTTGGTTGCTGGGTCAATGTGAGCTCTCAATGATATGTTTCTTTCTCACCAGCATTCTACAGTACTGGCAGACATTGCCAAAGAATAGTGTACTTTGAAATGGGAGAAAGGTGTTGTCTTAACTACACCAATTTTTTTTTCCAGTCACATATTTTCTCCTCTTTTATCTACAGGTCTTTTGCTTTTACAGTCAACCAAAAATATAGAGACAAACTGTAGTATTTCCAAGCAATAAATATTAGATATGCTAAACTACATTCTTTTATGGATGGATAATAATGATAAATATGAAACACTAATCTCAACCTCTTCTTCACAGATGTTTGACAGCTGTTTTGAAATGTTGCAACAAAGATCACAAGGTCTAATGAAACCAATATCCCAGTCAGGCATCTAACTTTGATCTTTTGGAGGTTCCGAGCCTGCCAGCACGCAAAACCTTAAACTGTTATGACGTGGTAAAGGGAGGGGTTGAGCCAGGAGTGGAGGTTTTTAGATCTTGTCAAGTGTTTCAAAGGGTTACATCACTACCTTGCCTACCGCCAGGAGAGTACTGCAACAAACCCAGTTTTAAGAGGAATCAATCAATTTTCCTTCACATAGTGTGGTTTTGATGGGTCAGTGTAGTAAAGGTTGTGAAGGAGACACAGGCACGTACCTACAGTATTCTCGCACATGCATCACGACTGCACGGATATAGCCCAAACAAGCAAAAGCCCACGCTTTTTTTTCCCAGTGTGGGATGTTCTGCCATCATACTGTGCACCAAATTGAATTTCCATTTTCTCATGGGAAGTCAGACAGTGTGACTCTTTCTCCCATTAAGGCACATTCTCCTTGGCAGCAGGAGTCCAGAGTCAGCACAGAGGTTTCCACCAGCTTCTCCAGCAGAGGACCCCCTGCTCTCTGAATGGTGTGGGCCAAGCAGAGATGGCTCCATGCTGTATCTGCCTCACACACACGTTGTTAGTATACATATGATACACACTGAGAAATACACATGTATCAAAAGGTTGACTGTATTCCAGTGCAACAAGCTGAGAAATACACCCACAGCCATTGTCACATACACCACAGGGTAAACTGAGGGTCAGGAGGCTACCAGCAAGAGTTTATGAAGCCATCAACTTACTATGGTAACTATTTGATCAGTAGCTTTGGTTACTATGTATCACAATGAAATAATGTACTGTAGTGGGCCAGTAGGTGGACAGGATTAGACCTTGCAAGGTGTACATCATAAATACATAAGTACTGCTTCTGTTTGATCAATAACAGACTAATAGAAGCTTCTAATCAGCTCAGAAGCTACATGCTGTGGCAACACAGATGTGGTGAACAGGCTTCAGAGTAGATCCAACAGAACATGCTGTTGAATGAGAGCAGCCTGAGCACATTACTGAGTAACCTGCGATTGCTTTAAATCTCCAAGGCAAGTCTGTGGTTAAGGTAAAATCAATAATGTCATTAAATGGCAGGCTACCAGTGTAAAGAGAGTTAATCAGATGAATTTATCTCCGAGGCGCATTGATATTTGTGGGCTGCTTGTCTGCTGTATTGGATGACTAGCAAATGCTTTCATTCAGTTTCCAGTTGAACTTGATGTTAAACAAATTTAATGAGCCCCCTGCAGCCAATCATTGTCAACTCAAGGCCAAGATAAGTCAATCAAAACATCAATTAAACATCAAGTTTATGTAGTGGAGGTTGTGATGTAAGAATTAGATTAACATGTGTTTCACATTGATCATGCTATTGATTTTTGGAAATGATTGTTGCAATCTTTATCAGATGTTTTTTTCTTCTGTGACTGGAAGTGTTTTGGTAAAGTGTACTGTTCTGAATGCAACCATTGAGGAGAAATGAGTTTGAACTTCTGAAGATTTACAGACTGCATTTTTACACACACCCGTTCCTTGTTTTTCCTCTTATAAATGTTGACTAGAGAGAAAGGGCTGAAAAGCAGATGGCTGGCAAAATGGATCTGTTCATTTTAAGTCTCTCATTAACCACAGAGCATCTCAAGTGTTGTTCACCAACTTCTCTTTAGTTCATGTAACAGACTCAGTCACTGCTGGCTATACATGGCTAAAAAAAGTGTTTGGCATCATCCATCTGTAAGGTGAACAAATCCGGACAAATATGCAGTACGAAAAGCTACAGATTATATTCTTCATCAACAGCATTTCATGTTGGGTTTAGTTAACACTTTGTGTGTCACACCATCAAAATGTATTCATCCATTTTGGCACGAGTGTAACCCCTTTACCCAGCAAGACAGCAGTTATAAAAAGGCAGCAATAGCTAAAATTAACACTAACATATTTTCCTATTTCATATATTGATTGGCTAATTATCACTTAGAATGACTTTTTCTTATTTTTTTTTCTGTCAGCCATCTTATTTAATTAACTATTTCTCAGTAAAACTCATTAATTCCTGTTTACTTCTAACTTATTGTCTGTGCCTTTGTGTCCAACTTCTGACTAGTTTCTGAATAAATTTTATTGGTGACACCCTGTCATGGTTGGTTCAGCCAAGGAAATAGGAAGTAACATTAGAACTGGGTGAAACTGGTTAAGGAAAAATCATTTTTTTATTTAGTGACAAAAATTACTAAAAAACTAAGTACTAAGTAACTAAGTAATAACTAAAACTAAGTACAATAACTAAGTACAATAACTAAAACTAAGTACAATAACTAAAGCAAAATTGCGACTCAAATCAGGGCCAGTGGGTATTAATAAATCAATAAAATTATAAAAACAATAAAATAGATAAAATAAAATAGAAAACAACACAGTCAACTGTTCTAATCTAAGAAAAAAGATGTAAATAAAGAGTTGTGCTACCAACCAAAATGTAACTAACAAAGTAACATCCCTGGCCCTAGTAATTATAACAAAAGGAAACCAAGTGTGGCTGTCAGTGGGCATCAGTTATTAACTTAGCCTTGCCCAGGTCCAGGCAGCACAAAACTATGCCTCAGCACAGATAATGCACATTAAAAAAAACACACCTGATTGAAACCAATAAGGAGTGCTGCCACAGCTAAAACCAAATTTAGACAAACATTATGACTGCACCAAAAGCGAGTACTTATGTGAGTTAAAGTCTTTAAAAAGTAAGCCATATGGTTTCAACAAATAAAACTAAACACGCACTACAAAACAAGAGGCATTATGGCAAGCTGTTGACATTAAATTACAGCTATTATGGAGCTATTGGTGAGGAACATTTTGGGCAACATTTTAGTATTGGTGGAGAAGCTGGGGGATGCAGCAGTCGGGTACTTGAAGGTGGAGACAGGAAGGAGCCAATCTGTCTGAGACTGACACTTCATTCTCAAAATCCATAAGAGCTGTCAAGGTAAAGAGGGTGATGCAGGCCGTAACACTCCCAAAATAAAGCAATTCATCGCTTTGTCTGTATCTGTCCAGATATCACCTATACACCCGTCTATACACTATTAGGATTTCTTGTTCTAAATGTTGATAAAAAGAGAGAGAAAGAGAAAGAAGGAATGTAGTGACAACCAAAAATCGCAGGCTGGATTGGAACGTCACACAACTCAGCAATATAGTTGAAGTCCACTATGATACATTTGATTTATGAATGTTCTATACCAACTGTGTTTGTGTGTCTTTGTGGAAAGTTGTTGACAAAGCATGAATCAGGAGAATTCTATCTTAACCTCACTTTATTCGAATCAGACAGTGCACTTCATGACTGGCTTTCTTTCAGGATAACACATACACTCATTCATTTCTGTTCTCACACGGTTAGACAGACTAACCAGCAGCCCCAAGGCCTTTTGGCTTGTGAAAAGGGGCAGAGAGCTCTATTGTTTTCTCTGTGACTCAGTTATTACACAGAGATTAGCACAGTGAAACTCTTCTGTGCCACCCAGTGGCTTTGGATCCAGAGAGAGCTTGCACTGAATGCCTTTATCTTTCTCCCTTTTTCCTTTCTCTCCTGTCGTATCTCCCTCTATTTTACTGTCTTTCTGACACACACAAATTCATATTGCACAAGATGTTGTGCATTTATTCAGGCATTGCCAGACAAACAGTCACAATTATGACTGAACATTGCATACACACACACACTCTGCTCCTGCATAGGTTTGGAGGAATGTGTTTTGTGGCTGATAAGGTGTGTAATAGGACAACAACATTTCTACAGAAATGCCAGCACAGCAGCATTTTTTTCATTCACACACAGCTGCTTCACATATTGTAACAATGCAGACACATGCTGTATGTATCAACACATTTGTGTCACTCATCTGTCTGTCAGTCATTGTTTTTTTTTCTGATTATGCCTGTCACAATAGTTAGAGCTGACCATGACCATTAATAAAACCATCAGAAATGTAATGTTCTTGTTACTATTCCTTAAGTTTTTTTCCCCCAACTTTCTTCCTTTATGTTGCTTAAATGGCACTGTTTATCTCAAGGGGCCTAATATTCGACAGACTGCATTCCCACAAGCATGTATTGACATTAACATAGCGGATTTAGTTGCAAAACTAAGCTCTGCATCACTGTGGGCACATTATGGTCGAAGCCAAATGAAAAAATATAGCCTAATAACTTGGAGGAGGCGATTTGTGGTCAAAGGCATGAAAACCACAAATCTAAACCTAAAAGGGGTTATATAATGGACAAAGAAAGACAGTTGAATTGTTAATTGTAAATACATTTTTGACATTTTAATCAACTCCTGAAATGTCACGAACATGACTATCTGCCATGGGACAGACTTTGCATAAGGGGTTTGTCACAGACACACAAAACAAATTATAATATTGATTTGACATTATTGATGACAAAAAGAAGCAGAACTTTATGTATTGATGTCGATGAGTTCGTCGAGGAAAATATGCAACAGTGCTTGGAGGATACCATGAAAGACAGAAAAGGGGGAATGCAAAAAAGAAATGCAAGCTGGTAAATAGAGGGAAATATTGTGGGAGTAACTGAGAAAAAGGGAAGTAGAGTGTGAGGTGAGTGAGCAGTAGGATGACATCATTCTGATAGGACTGAAGCAGTGGGGTCCCAGTGGGATCTCCCTGCCTCTGACAGATGTACGGCATCTCAGTGGGATCAAACACAACCAGCAGGCAGACTTTCAGTCCTTAGCAGCTGGGAGAGCATGAAAATAACATCCAAGCCCTTGTGTCACCTTTTCACATGCACGCATCGTACATCAGACGGTACCAGTTTTGTGTTTATTTGAATTCCCTTTACAACATGCCTAACTATGATGTTTACTTTTATTTTAATTTTGTCCAAGATATAGGCCGTTTTATAAATCCCATTTGACTTAATGAGTCTAATGAAATAAATTAACACAGCTTGAAGGAGAAACATTTGATAAACCTGCTTCTTGGTGACTTTTATAAGCAATATTGCAGTGTGTTAATTGTTGTATAAGGCCAACGAGGGCACGTGTTTAAACGATTAAACACTCTGCAATAAGAGTTGTAATGATTTATAGTTGTTATGTGCACAGGGAAATGACTGATACAAACTTTTATCATCAGCAATCAAAATTAGGGTGCTTTTGGAAGCAAAGACTTATTTATGCACTTTAGTTAGGGTTAGGGCATTATTTTGTCGTGGTCATGGTTAAGGTAAAGTGAGAGGAAAAGGAATGGTTTACATCAAGTAGAGAGTACCAAATTGTATGTGTCTATGGTTGGATAAAATTAACATTATATGGGAAGACTGAGAGATAGGATGAGCTGATGTCAGTGCTCCCAGTCTTGCTTATCGAACTCTCAGGGGGATACTCCTCCTGTCATGCCAAAGCACAGTCCCTAGTAGCTTTATACAGTAGGTCTCACAGTGTGGTAGGCCTACAGCCCAACAGAGGCTTCTGCTAGAGATAGGAATGGTAGCATTTTCTAAATGGAAAAGTGCTACAGTGGATGAAGTCCAGCACGATAATGCCCAGTTTCCGAGTCACATATATTGTTTGTATATAAGCCTGAGAGTGTTATTTATTTTATTTTTTTTCAGAATGAATCAGTCTTTACTGAAATACCGCTCATTATGTACTGTGACAAAAGGTATTGATCAATTATGCATTCATGTGTCTCTTTGTGTAACAAGAAACATCCTAGGCACATGTACGGGTCATTTGCTCCGATCAAGTGGAAATAAAAGTGGTGTTAACTTTCCCACCCAGATTTTCCGAGCTGTTTGATGGATACAAACCATCAAGGTTTTTTTTTCTTAATTCATATTTTGTGTCAAATGTGGTTTGGAAAACACCTTGTTATGTAACCAATTTAAATATATCAAGTTTTTTTTTTTATGAGTAAGGGAAAATAAATTATGTTTAAAACACACAGATAATCATACTATTATCATATCTAGCATGGTCTCCTTTGCTTATTGTTTCTTTCTCAACTATGTTTTACTCTCATTTCCCTTTGTATGTCTGACTTTTACTGTGTTGCTCCTTATTATCTATGTATTCATTTTTCATTTGAATCTAATCACCATATTTTCTACATAATTTGATTATGTAACCTTTAATTTCCCAATCTTCATGTTGTTTGTCAAAAATAGAGTAGGGTATCTAAAGGATACAAAATTCAGTGGAGACAACAGGCGCACTGCGGCCCCTTGTTTGTGGGCCACATTTCCTGCGTTCATCCACAACATTCTCATCTTGTTGATAACAGTAAAAATGATATTAATAGAAAGAAAAAAAAAGACAGCCAGATATGAAATGGCCACCCAAATCTCAGTGTTTCTTTTGGTCGTGTCACAGAGGAATCATTAGATCACAGGCTGACTCAAGTCTGCTGTCTCAGAGATAACGCCCAGGTAAATGTTGTTTTTTATCCTCGTTGAATGCCAATCATATCTGCACATACAGGACAGCAAATGATGACAGCCATGGTCAAGGTTATCGAATTAACCCATCATACCTTCCTTGGTCTCTATCTGTGTAATGACATTCCATCTTTCACACGCTTTTTCCTTCTTTCCCTTTGTGTCTTCACCTGTTTAAAGGGATAGTTAGCCTCTTTTGACATGAAGCTGTATGACATCCCATATTAGCAATATCATGTATGAACATTGACTTACCCGGTGCTGCGTCCTGTGAGCCGCGTTCCAGCTGAGTTTTGGGGTCCACGAAGCTAGTCCGGCTAGTTGGCTGGGGCTTGAAAAATAAAGCGTTTTGCTTCTCAAAAAAATATGCATTTAAAAGAGTGATACATTTGCATCACAAAATCGTTTTGCATGAAAAGTCAGACCTCACTTCGCTTGGCGCTATTTTTGCCTCCCTTGATATCAATGCGTCCAATGTAAAACTGTGCAGACCGAAGAGCAGACCGAGCACTCCCTAGCCACCTAGCGATAGCTGCACCTGTTACGGTGTTTGCTGCTCGGAAGCAGGGGACTGCTCGGTCTGCTCTTCGGTCTGCACAGTTTTACATTGGACGCATTGATATCAAGGGAGGCAAAAATAGCGCCAAGCGAAGTGAGGTCTGACTTTTTCATGCAAAACTATTTTGTGATGCAAATGTATTACTCTTTTGAACGCATATTTTTTTGAGAAGCAAAACGCTTTATTTTGCAAGACCCAGCCAACTAGCCGGACTAGCTTCGTGGACCCCAAAACTCAGCTGGAACTCGGCTCACAGGACGCAGCGGGGGGTAAGTCAATGTTCATACATGATATGGCTAATATGGGATGTCATACAGCTTCATGTCAAAAGAGGCGAACTATCCCTTTAAGACAGAAAGTGGTTGTGTCGGATTTAGAATAATTTCTCTTAGTTTTGTCACACCATCCATCCACCTGTCAGAGTTACTTTGAACGCATGCCATCTTTGTGAGCGGATTAGTTCTCGAAAAGCCGCCAGCTCAAATGATAATTGTGCAGACATGAGTTAGTAATGACTGAAGAGTCATGCATGCTGACATTTTTTCCTGAATCCCTAGCACTTTAATGGGTAAATGGCTCACAAAATGTATAACTAGAAGTTTATATAATATAAATGGAATGTAGTTTTAAATTAAATTAAAAAAATGGAAATAGGAAATTTTGTTTATATACATGCTGACCATACTATACTATGTACTATATGAAAGGCTGAAGCTCCATTTGATTGCTACACACAATGATTATTACGATCTTGGAGCACAAAGAGAGAAACACTGGGGGAAGTCTGATATTCAGCACCATGGACAGCTCCAGGATGCATTGAAGCAGCAAATAGATTGCGACTGCAGTTACGTTTGGAGCTTTTATGTCCAACTTAATATCCTTGTCTTCATGTCCTTGTTACAAAGAACAAAATTATTCAAGTGAGTTTTTAAAGCTAGTTTCCCTTAGCAATAAAGTCACTCTATCAATTACATTAATTAATGTTTTTGAACTCTTCGAGGTGTCCTCTGCCAGATGTAAAAAAAATAAATAAAAACATTTAGCTCTGTTTTGGGCAGAAGGGGAATGGTGCTTAATTCCTTCAAGAGCACAAATATATAATTTACAGTACAAGTTGTTATCTATTTATCTTTTTTATTTATCTGACACAAGGAGTATTGTATAGATTATATAGAATAGATATTTTATTGGAAAGGGATGGTCAAAGCTAAGTTTTTGAAAAGCTGTTCAACTTCAACAGGGTTGGGATGCATAGCATCAGAGCTTGTTAGATTGTACTCTCACCATTGTGGTACAGGAACACATCAGTTTTGATAGAATTAATTGTAGAAAACCCAAAGCTGTTCCACCGCAGGGAAAAGATGAAAGCAACACAATATTCTCTTTTCTTACAAATTTCTCAAAATGAATGCATTAAATGCAGCTCCAGCACTCTCAAATTTTTTTAAAGGTTTGTAAACATTATAAAGAAAATGTGGTAGCCATGAGTAGCCTCTCCTCAGGCAGCTGTTATCTGTTAAAAAGTATCCCTGTCTTTCTAACAAGACAGGCTACAGTATATCTTTATTTCTACATGTGAGTTTTAGGGTATCATACATCATTGGATGCCTGTGGGGAATACATAAGCTATTCATATAAAATAGCTTCTTGCTTATGCTATGCCATTGAAAATGCTGTATTTCATACACTCTCTTTAGGTTTATATAACAAAAGAGATTGGCAAGAATCTACTACATTAATGTATATACTATAGAACTTGCATCTTACATATGCTTAAGACAAAGAATGAGTGGACTGGGAATCCAGCATATCATAATAGGTAGTTTCTTTTCACAGTTATGAGGGTAATGAAACAGTGTGTTTTTGGGTGTGAATACAGAAGTGACTATGTCTATATTTGTGTCTATATTTAAGTGTGTATGTGGATGCATTTTTCAGAGAGGGAAAATAAAAAGAAGGATGGGATAGGTTATTACCAGGCTGGCTGAGTGACTTACTGATATTTAGAAAAACGTTGAGACACAATAATTCACAAGCACTGCAAACAATCACTGAGTCAAGTCTTATGAACCACTTAAAGGTGGGGTATGAGATCTTGGAAAAACGGTTCCTGCAAGCTATATTTTTGAAAATACACAACCTTGCTTCTCCCTTCAGCCCACCCCTCGAAACCACGCCTTCAAAACACATGAACGAGTCACGAGTCTGTGAACGCGCAGGGGGGAGGGGGGCTGACGGTTGATTGGCGTGTCAGAATCCAATAGAAGTAACTCTCATCATTACTTCTATTGGTCAGACATTTCCTCTTGCTACACCCTCTACAATGGACTAAAATATTAATTTTTTTCCCAAACATTCTATTTTAGTGGGTGCAATGGGGTCGTGAGGAGGTTTTCAGACAATATGATAAAAAATGCTCCAGAAAACATCTCATACCCCACCTTTAAGTGCGAATGGTTGAAAAAGTACGCTTGCGCTGTATTTGCAGCATGTTTACATATCAAGTCACACAAATGAAAAGCCTGTTGCTAATTATTAAATGCAACATTGCCACAGCCTTTGACACAATATTCCACTTTGTTGAGAAAATCAGTCAATGTGGTGTCAGTGTTCTTGGTTGTATCCTGTGTGTGTTGTTGGCAGTGAGTCGATTATAAGGAGATTATCAGGTGCACATTGTTTTGATATGTGTGAAGGAGAAAAGAGGGAGGTGCAACACAAAAGAGGCAATGGATATTCAGGGATTATTATGTCTGATTTCATCCGACCTACTCTTTTAGTTTCTTCGTTGTGTTCCTGCCACCCTCTCATCTCCTGTTCTCTTGTCTAAATGCTGCTTAACTATAGTTCTTATCCTCTTGAGCATTTGGCCTCTCCTTCCCATTCATCCATTCAGCCATTAACTACACCCACGTTACCTTGGGGAGCTAGAGACTTTCTCAGCTGACATTGGTTTGAGAGACAGGATTCACCCTGAATAGGTTGCGCTTACATTATATGATATATATCATTTATGCATATTGAGTAGTCTTCTTCATCTTTTTTTTTGCTGTGAGGCTTGAATTTGCACGACTCCCTGTTGGTGTCACATCCTGGGTTTCAGAGGTGATGGCTACCTTCCTACTGACAGCTCCAGCTTTGGGGGTTGACAGTATTATTTCAGATGTGTTAATGATCCACTGAATATAACAGTCTACCAGTGAAGGTAATGAAACCTACTTTTGAGCCCTCGTTATTTCCAGGCACAATTGCATTAGCTTAGACCAACATTTGTATTACCATTTCTGTTGCTTACTGGTATGTTTTTGTTTCTGTGTCTTTTCATTTTTACTGATATGCATACCAGTCATCATTGGATGTAAATCATTTTAAAATCAAAGGAAACACTGCCAACAGACTAATATAACTGCCCTAATTTTTGATTGACATGTAGAAGGCTAATTTAATGTCTTGGTTTGTGCTTGTTCAAGTGTGATGATCCTTGAGGGAGATAATGCATTTAAATATTGGCCCATAAGATCTGGCTACAATCGTTAATGAACAGCATGCTTTATAGCGATCGGTTCTAAGTACTTTAGAACACATTCACCTTGCAAGTTGAGCTTTTTACTGCACTGGTCTGCACGTCCATTAAGTAACTCAGTCATATAATGTACTCCTGTCTGTAAAGACAATGGAGTATTTTCTTCTATGGTGTCAAATAACACCACAAGGTATGCTATTCTGCCACTGCTTGGATTTCTGTATCCAGTTTTCCTGTCCTGGTCTCACTCCTTTGTAATAGTAAAACAACTAACTATATAGAACATATTCAGTATGAGGAAAAAAGGAATTATTTCTATTTTTTTTTTCCCTGTTTCACCCTCTGTTGGCTCAGAGATCTCTGACTTTGTATGCAGATGGTTTCTCCTGCCTTCAAACCTAGCATCCAATCTAGGTCAGCCATCTCATGGCTTCCCAGCTGCCTGACTGAACTGTGTGCACATGTGTGTACATGTTCACCACTCCAGGCTAAAACAACAACAGAAGTTTAAATGATATGCATATATTTCCTCTCCTTTAAGATAAATTCAGTTCATATGTATTTGTTTGTATATAAGACTTCTAAATAATTGGTGTGCTTTTGGAAATTCTGTAGTGTATATCATAGAAATGCAAAAGTAGCAATAGCTTGGGGTATTGATTGAAATAATCAATGTTGCTGTCTCTGTTCGCTGTTTGCTTTGGGGCTTTTCAAAGGAGGCACAATATGGCTTCAGGCTTCAGATCCCAGTTGTCTGTGACCAGCCTCCTCAATCACTGAGGCTGCTGGAGTCACGAGCCACACCCATCTCTGTCTCACTCTGCGGTCTGATATTGCCTCTTTTATGGTTCTCTGAGCTTCTTCGATATTCTTTTTTGAGAATAAAACTTTTACAAGCCGCCATTACACATTTAAGAAATATGCAAATTGAAGTTCACTCTTTAATTCTTTCCAGCACATTTATAAGGACTGGATTTCCTTGGCAAAGGAGTGAATACCAAACCAAATATCTACATCAGTTTTGAAGCATTTTGTAAATTAGCCAATTTACATCAGTTAATGTATTAGTTGGAATTATTTCGGGCTGCACTGTGCTGTGGTGGTTCGCACCTCACAGCAAGAGGGTTACAGATTTGTTTTCATTTCAACAAGATCCTTGTCATGACACACAAATAAGTCAAATCTAAGCGATTTTTGCAACATTTCAGAATTATTACGATTAAAGTCAGAAAAAAGAGCTTTAAAAATATGCGTCGTGTGTCGTACTGTAAAAACCTTGTCACAAGCATTTGAAACATCTGCCATTGGTTGAGATTTTATAGAGGAAAATGTCAGAAAGGAGAATTTCTGCTATTTGAGATGTAAAAAATTAAGCAGAATCCAAACACGTTGCAATTAACTTTTGTGACCTGTTTTATTAAACCTTGATATTTCATGATTCTTGAGGCTCTCTGTATAGTCAAAAGGATGTCCCATTAGGATTCTTAACCCCACCCTCCATACTTTATTTGGTGAATTATTCATTATAATCCACCAAATAGGCAGCCTAAATAAAATGTCTTTATATTCTTGATGAAATGATAAAGAAAGTAGCATACTTCTAGAACGCTTTTAGCTCGTCTCTTTTACATAACTGCTGACATGCTGTGAATAGCAAAGCAACAAAGCAAACCTGGAGGCAGTAATATTTGTGCACTGAGAACGCCAAGGTCGAAAACGACATGATTTTGTGTCCTTACTTATCTGTTCTCAGGTACATCAAATGCAGCACATTTTCTCCATTTCTGCTTTCCTTCTGCTTGTGACTTGTAAAAGGAAAGAATCACGACTGTGTCCCAAGTTGAGCAGTGTTGACTTCTCAAATGAGACACTTTGATCCCAACAGAAAAATGTGTGGTCCAGGTATGTAAAAGCACAACAAACAGTTCTACAGGTGACCAAACCACTATTTGCATAGTGCATAGTTCTGTTAATGACTCAATTGTGAATTTGATGTATCGCAGAAGCGGAAAGTCAGAACTCTTAAGACCTCTTTTTTTACTTTGTGGCTTTTATATTAACAACAAACATTGGATCAAGAGAGATTTAAGGTTTTCTGTGTAAGCTGTACACAGAAATGACTTAAATACAAAGGTTAGCAATACATTCAAGGTAGTCACTGGGAAAATCTGACCTTTTGTGACATTTTCTTCGTTGGAGATCAGAAATTGATATGCTGACAAATGCCAATAATATCACAATTGAGCTTCTTTAGCAATGGTAAACATGCTATTTTGACTGTAATAGATTGTACCTGTCCACCCCAGCCTCATGTGACCACCAATCGTCAATTTAAAAAAACTCGACTTATCCAGCTGCAAAGCCCGTTTTAGCAGAATCCCAAACTTCTGCATCTGACTGCAACCGTAGTAATTCTACTAATTTGCAAATGATGGATGTAGCTTACGTGATTAAGTAAGATAAAGGTGGTATTGTCCACATATTCTACCTGTTTAGGTTGTTGTGATGTGCATAGGGTTAGTTTGTAAAATCATCATCTTTTAGGAGTACTGTGCTGTGTTTGTATGTGCATTTTTCACTTGCACGCACCTTTTTCATGTCTCAGCTCTACTAACTGAATTATGCATCATTCAGAGTTTAATATAGAAGTTATGTGGAGGTAAATTAGAGCTATCAATCATCCAAGACATTCATATTTGCAAGACTTTCTGAATAATTCTTGTACAGCACAGCGGCCCTTCAGGTCCCTCAAGTCAGGAGTGATTGGCTGGGGAAATTGGGTGTGGAAATTCTAATTATCATTTCTTCATTTTCCAAGCTTTCCTTCGTTCTGATGACATTAGCATTATTAACCATATGTTAGGGATGATTATTATTTAAGCTCTTGAGGATGATGAAAAGGTGCACACAGCTGATAAGTTACAACGTATTAAAACCTCCCAAAGTCTAGCACTTCTGTCAGTTTTAAATGACGTGTTCCTCATTTTGAATTTTGAAAAGCAGAAGATATGAGTTACCATGTGACATGACACCACTGTCTGATATAGCTATCAAGTTGTATGAACAGTTCTAATTAAATCATCAAAGTGGCAAAAGGCAGTTTTAAAATGCATGCATAGTTCATAACAGCAGACAGCACGTAGACCCATTCAAAGCCGTCATTAACAGTTGTTGGCCTGTGTATGTGCACCTCAAATACTTAAGGAGTCAAGAGACCCCCCTTAAGATACTATTATTTTCAAAGCGTGGCTTTAGGTCATCAGAAATGTTGCCTAAAATGTACAAATAGCCATGTTGAAGTGAGCCATTTCAGAAGAATTTTCCTTAGAAATGTGTCACATTAGCTCCTTTTAGGGCAGTAGACTGATTGTATTTTTTTATTATATATTTTTTCCAGATTGTACCTTAATAAAGCCATTACCAGCAAGGGATGGGCACAAGAGCCAGTTTTAAATTGGAAAGTGTTTTATTGTGGTTCACTTATTGATGTCTGAGTCATAAATTCAAACTGCTGCATTCAGCTGCTTTGCACATTCAGAATAGGCTATATAATACTTATATGACAGTTAAGGCTACTACTTAAAGCACACTGAAATCAATGTTCAAGACATGAACCAACCAGCTATGGAGTGGCGGAAAATGTCCTGAAGACTTTGTCACAAAATGACACATTTCATACATCTGGGAGAGCAAAACTGTTTAGCAGTCACTCCAGAGGAGGCATGTCAGTTGAGCTGGTTATGCCCCAAACTTACTCCTCTTTAAGTCTTGGTATCAGCATTATAGAATTTTTTTCACACATTGAACCAGGGAAAATTGAGTCAATTAGAAAATTCATTGAAATGGTAAGGGATGGTCATGGACCGCTTTGGTGACGTCACGGCCACGCCCACTGGTTGTCAGCAGAAGTCACTATCACACTTGGTGGATCAATTCGAAAGCACAGCTGCTCAATAAATGATCTCATTTGACTCTAGACACCAACAGCTGGACGTGGTCATCACTCCACGGGTAGTTTAAAATTTGTGAGCCCCGTAGTTTTGAAAAAGGAAAAAGGAATGAGAATGGTCTTTGGCTGCTGTGTGTCATTGTGGCACGGTTAATAGTTACTTGCTTTAGCTAACCTGTTGCATATCAAAAACACTTCCATGGTTTTGTTTTTCTATGAAAAAAAAACCAATGCTGTTATCACTGCTGATTAATGGCAGAGTTTTTAAGCGGCTATTTCTCAATGGCATTACGTATATGCTCTTGTTATGCTAGCAAAGGTTTTTATAGGTTTCCTGCTTTTATTAACTGCTTGCGAATTGCTGCTGTAATTAGCAGTAAGTGCCTTCAGGTGGAGGTGACTGTTTAGATGGTAAAAAACATATGTTAACTCCCAACATTGCCCAATAGACGTTTGTGCTTTTTGGTTAGGACACTGGCTTCCTTATCAGGCAATACTTGAGACATAACCGAGGGATGGAAGAAGGTGACTGAACTGAAGGTAAAAAAAATGGACAGAAAGATACATTTTGTTTTTAATTGATGATTATTGCTGCTATGTAGCTGCAGGTTGTCAAAATAAGGTCATTGTATTTTCCGAACAGCGACGGTTTATTTCCAAAATCATTAACCTGTTTTGTCAACCACACTAATTGCATTTTAGAGGAGGAAAGTTTAAAGAGAGAAGAGCTTGAAAATTTGAATTAATGGAGACGAAAAGGTCAGAGGGTTCAGCAGTGCAGCCAAAACCAAACAAGTCATGAAATTAATGAATCGGACAGCTGACGGGTCATAGGTGAAAGGGAAAGGACACCATACAGAACCTAAGGGGAAGGTTTGTGCATGTAATGAATGTGAAATGTGGGGGTTTGTGCACATGTTCATGTAAAGTGTGTTCTTCTGGAAGGGAGCAGCTGTGAGCATGTGTCAGAGGTGACCATCCTACAAAATCTCCTGACTCAGGGTGTGAGTGACCTCTGTGTCCCATTGTATTTCATGCATATATTTATAGTATGAGACAGAGGTTTTTCCTCTATTATATCAAACGTCCATATACAATGTAAATGAGCGGCCTTTCTCAAAACTTTATACTGTGTTTGTGATCTCCCTCCTGGTGTTTCATTTGATATTTGAGTCGAAAAAAACTAAAAAAGTACATGCTATGCTGTGTGGTCTTGAAAAATGGTTGCACAAGTTTACTTGCAGTCTGAAGCACTTACAACAACTGTTCTATGCTGAAGGCAGCACCCAGGTCAGTAGTGTGAACTCAGAAATGTGTTCATTGGCTCGTGGGGGAACAGGCTGTCGGCCTCTATCTGCAGCAGTGCTGTGTGAAGTTGTCTGTCAATTGTGAGCGATAAAGACACTGCTGATGGTATTGATTCTGTTGCAAATGAGTATGTCATAAGATACACATTTTTAGTATTGATTAGTTTCCAGTATTCATTTCGTTTACCACCCTATTGTCAACAAAAGGTTCTATTATTGATAGATTAATCTATTTAGAGTTCAGATGAGGGGTAGCTCCTTCACATGCTATTATATATCCATCAGGAATTATGTTATGCACTATACTGAGTATTACTGCTACAAGTACCATGTAGATCAGATTATTCATGGTGAGAATTTATGTTGCAGTTGCATGCCTCAAAAAAAAAAAAAAAGTACACCGCAGTTTGCAAATAACCTTTGAGTTATGTATGGGGATTTCCTTTTGTTTGTTTATTTCCACTTTGTTCTTCCAGCAACTAAAGATTGGGTTTTCCACCATGTGGGCAGAGATGGCAGGCATGTTTTATCAATTACTGAGCCAAATGAATTGTTAGACCATCATTCCCCCTCAGTTCGATGGGAAGCTGCAAACGACTCGAATCAGCTAGAATGCGCTGCAATAAATATGTCCCAAGAGCTACCAAATCCCTATGTAAGCCGAGGTTCCTGTTTCATCATACCCTGCAGGATGTAACACATCTATTCAACAGCAGCCCAACTGTGCCTGCTGTCAATAGCCTTGGAAGAATATTGGGGTGGAGTATTGTGACATTTGATGGCAAATGTGTTGGCACCGGAATTATCTCTGCAGCAGCCCGTAAAACAGTGAGCCAACCTTGCAATTTACTGAGTACAGCACCTGCTGGATGCTTATGACAAAGATGGTCTGCCTGCTCTACACATGATTACTAACTTCCTCAGCCAATAAATGTGTTTTGTGACATGCAGTCTCTCCTAAATAGTATTTTGGGTGCTTTTACTTTTTTCTCCCTTCAGTGGTTCAGGTTAATTTGTCTTCAAATATAGTTATTTTCAGAGCCATACAGACCCGTTTCTGCTTGCTTTACGAAATGATATTTGCCTGAATCTTTTTGAATTATCTTTGGAATAAGGGGGGGTTCCCTATGAACTGATGCCTTAAGGCACTCTCAGTCTGTCAGTAAATGCAAAAACAATGAATTGATTCTAGTTCCACATTTATTCAGACTGCACTGCAGATTTGTAAATTTGAATAAAAGTACAATTTATCACACATCCAAAGTGAAAATACATTATTACTTGTCAAAACAATTTCACCTAATAACGGCTGTAAATTTTCTTTGTTTAGTGCCAGAGCTCTGATGTTATAAAGGATGGTGCATTGGCATGACTCACTGGCACAGCTAAATGGAAAGAAGGCATAATTATTATTATTTACACCTGTGATTTTCCTGCCATTAGAGAAGGACTATTAGCTTATATTAAAATATAATTGCTGTTAGATTTTACTGGAATGGTTTTGAAACAAAAACCAAAGCGCAACAGCAGAGAAGACCTAGCCAAAATGCCACGTATGAAATTACTGATAGAGTAAATGTTCACGTCAGCTTATTCTGTTGTGGCACCACAGGGCTCAGGTTAGTTTCCAGAGGTGTTTACTGTAGAGGAAAAAAACTACATCAATTCGCAAAAATGGTCAATTGAATCTTTCCTCTACCCACTGACTTGCACATTTGGCAGTCTCATTCAAAAGAAATGCACCAGTCAGCCAGCATGTCTAATATGGTCTTTGTTAGGGTTTCTGGTTACTTAGGAGCCAAACTCTGGTGACTCATCTTCACTCAGGAGGGGAGATGCCAGACACAGAAGTGGTGTTTGTCAGTAAGAGTGAAAATTACCATCTGCAGGCCATCTCACTAGCATCTTTTATTTACCCACACCACCCTGTCTAGCCTGCTGTCTGCCAGCTAGCTCACTTGCTGATAGACTTAACAGGATGTTTAATTTTCAGACTTCTCTAGATGCTCCATGACTTACAGTTTGAGATGTGACTTGAATTGCTCACTCTCAGTGTCTGGATGATTTTTACATCTTGTACATACCTATGTCTTGCATTTGTTTATTTATCTTGTATATATTCCTTCGTCACAGAGCTCTGTATCATGCAATTTTCTCACTCGTGGGATAATACAGGTTATTTTATTCTATTCTAGTCCATGATTAGATCTCTGATATTTGCTCAGAAAAACAGTTAAAAAAGATCAAACATTATTTAAATATTTTACATAGTCTTCATCAGAGAGGTATACATGCACAAGCAGAATGTAAACCAAGCTATATGCATAGATTTATATCTCTGCAAATTTAAAAAGTAAAGAATTGAGACTAACAGCAAATTATAAAGCAGGAGACTCGATGATCAAATGCCACACTGAGGCAGTTCATTATTTAGTCTACCACTGAAGTCAGGCTTCTGCATCGACAAAATCTTGTCCCTGTAGGCTGTTTACTCTAAAACTTGCAAGTCAATTTTATTGAGACCCTTTTATCTTCCTTTGTCTTTCCATCTCATTCTGCTGAGACAGGAAAGAGCTACATATGTTTAAACGGTGATTAAAACTAATTTGAGATAATTAGAAATGGAATTGTTTTTATGACCAGACTTGTATTATTTGTCTTCAGGTATTGCTGAATCTGTCTTATCTGATTTAAATATTTTTGCAGTTTTTAAATGTGACTGAAGGCTGGCAGACGTGTCCACTGACCTGCAGTATGGTGTATTTTTTGTCAGGATATCTTTTTTCCTGTTATTTTTATTTTTCATCTTGGACCAGACCTAATGCCGTCAGTTATGGTACAAGAAAAAGTCAGTTTGTGATATTAATTTCACAGAATGACTAAATCAGTTGATTAAACAGTAGTAGAAAGAAGCAGATATTTTTGTATAACAACAAAGTCTGTGGTTTGTTATTCCTCTAAATTGGGGAAATAAAAGGAATGATTATCTGGGCTTGGAGTACAAATTGTGACTCTAGTAGCATCACATTGACATTGTTTTTAGCCCGACAACATTTCTTCATGCAGTAAACTATATTTTGGTATAAGTGTAAAATTATGCATCTACTATCATTCTCAGTGTGTCCAGAGCTTCTGATAAAGTTCTTTAAAAGGAAAATACAGATGACTTCATGCAGTGCTGATGTTATTTTATTAAGTTGGTGTGAGACAAAGACCAACTTATTATCATTTCTTTTTGTTACTTCAAGTCAGTAACCATGACAGAGAGAGCTATCTCTTTGAAATGAACTGTCAATTAGAGAAATGTATCTCTTGACTATACTTTGAAAAAAGTAATTAAAATTGTGATTTGTGGAGCATTTCATTTTAACGAGTCTACAAGGACTTCACAAGTCTCGCTGTTTGTGTGTTTGTAATTCTAATGTATCTAATTCATGTTTGAAAAAAAGTAAATTTTCTTGGTGCTTATTCACATGGCACAACTACTCACTGTAACCATGGTATTGTAGCCTCAGGGCTGTGGAACACAATAACTGAGTTATTGACAGGTTTCACATATTAACCACTAGCATTTACAATTCACTCTCTTTTCAGTCAAACTCAACTTTGTTTAAGATCCTGGCATTTTGCTGTCTTTTTCTTTGTGTAGTTTCGGTCTGACTTGGGGAAAGAAAAAGGAACACAACTTTATTGCAGTTGGCAGGGCCGTAACCAGGATTTTTCAAATACTGAGGTCAAATATTGCGATAAATCTTTTTTGACAAAAAAAACATCCTAATATGTTGACTTTTTAAAATACAGTTTGTAAATGTGAATAAACAGAGGTAAATCACAAGCCCATCAAGGAGGTGAATATGTAGGTGAACAAGTTTATTATAACAATGTGATCACAAAAGTAGAGTATTTGAGTGAGTGAGTGAGACTCAGTTCTTCCCCTTTCTTCCTCTACTGACTCTCTCTCTTCAACTCCCTCATTCTCATCCTCTCCTGTGTCATCTGTTTTAAAATATCATCATCAGCATCACCATTAATATTATTGTTATTATTAATATCCATCCATCCATCCATCCATTATCTTCCGCTGGTCCGGGGATCGGGTCGCGGGGGCAGCAGCTTGAGCAAAGAGACCCAGACGTCCCTGTCCCCGGCCACTTCCTCCAGCTCTTCTGGGGGGACCCCGAGGCGTTCCCAGGCCAGCCGAGAGACATAGTCTCTCCAACGTGTCCTGGGTCTTCCCCGGGGCCTCCTCCCAGTGGGACGGGCCCGGAACACCTCACCGGGGAGGCGTCCAGGAGGCATTCTCACCAGATGCCCGAGCCACCTCATCTGACTCCTCTCGATGCGGAGGAGCAGCGGTTCTACTCCGAGCCCCTCCCGGATGACCGAGCTTCTCACCCTATCTCTAAGGGAGAGCCCAGACACCCTGCGGAGGAAACTCATTTCGGCCGCTTGTATTCGCGATCTCGTTCTTTCGGTCACTACCCACAGCTCGTGACCATAGGTGAGGGTAGGAACATAGATTGACCGGTAAATCGAGAGCTTCGCCTTCTGGCTCAGCTCCTTCTTCACCACGACGGGCCGGTGCAGAGCCCGCATCACTGCAGACGCCGCACCAATCCGTCTGTCAATCTCCTGTTCCATTCGTCCCTCACTCGTGAACAAGACCCCGAGATACTTGAACTCCTCCACTTGGGGAAGGATCTCATTCCCGACCCGAAGAGAGCATTCCACCCTTTTCCGGCTGAAGACCATGGTCTCAGATTTGGAGGTGCTGATGGTCATCCCAGCCGCTTCACACTCGGCTGCGAACCGCTCCAGTGAGAGCTGAAGGTCACGGCCTGACGACGCCAACAGAACCAAATCATCCGCAAAAAGCAGAGACCCGATTCTGAGGTCGCCAAACCGGACCCCCTCAACGCCCTGGCTGCGCCTAGAAATTCTGTCCATAAAAATTATGAACAGAATCGGTGACAAAGGGCAGCCCTGACGGAGTCCAACCCTCACAGGAAACATGTCCGACTTACTGCCGGCAATGCGGACCAAACTCTGACACCGGTCATACAGAGACCGAACAGCCCATATCAAGGAGTCCGGCACTCCATACTCCCGGAGCACCCCCCACAAGAGTCCCCGAGGGACACGGTCGAACGCCTTCTCCAAGTCCACAAAACACATGTAGACCGGTTGGGCGAACTCCCATGCACCCTCCAGGATCCTGCGGAGGGTATAGAGCTGGTCCACTGTTCCACGGCCAGGACGAAAACCACACTGCACCTCCTGAATCCGAGATTCGACTATCCGGCGGATCCTCCTCTCCAGTACCCCCGAAAAGACCTTACCAGGGAGGCTGAGGAGTGTGATCCCCCTATAGTTGGAACACACCCTCCGGTCCCCCTTTTTAAAGAGGGGGACCACCACCCCGATCTGCCAGTCCAGAGGCACTGCCCCCGATGTCCACGCGATGCTGCAGAGGCGTGTCAACCAAGACAGCCCCACAACATCCAGAGCCTTGAGGAACTCAGGACGGACCTCATCCACCCCCGGGGCCTTGCCACCGAGGAGTTTTTTGACCACCTCGGCAACCTCAGCCCCAGAATAATATTACATTATTATTATATATACTGTCACCATCATCACCATGCATGTGCATGACCCACTAAAAGGTCAAATGAATGAGTTGGGTTATTGGTCTAACCGATGTGCAAAATTTTAGACACCATTTGCAATAAAATCCAAATGGTTCATTAGGAAAAATGCAATCATTTTACCTAAGTAACTGGTTGAATCCACCCACTAAATTAACATCGTAGAATGTGCCAAACAGACCACAAGATGTTGGCTGTATTTTAGATGTATAGTCTCAATTCAATCCATTCACTCAACACAGAGAAGACAGAGGTATCATGCTGGGCCTGACAACTAGCTAAATGCTGGTAAAACTTGGCTTCATAATGCACCATGAGCAGCACAACTAACCTCAAGATTGTGTCATATGAGAGAGTACACGGGGTATTTCATTCTGTTATTTTGCCCCGTGTGCATCATCAATTGTTTTAAGTAAAATGAAAAATATAAGTTTCTGACCCAGTTTCTATTAGTCTGCTTTATTTACATGTAGGAAGCCATATAGCACTGAACAAAACTGTAGCTAGTGAGGCTGAATGACCACTAGCTACAGTTGGCACAAAACTGTCAAGTCCTGATTAAAAAAAAAAAAGTTAGCTTAACAGCCCAAGCCGTGTCACGATTCCCAACAATTCCAAGGTCGCTACTTTTTTTTTGGAAAATCGAATTGAGAGAGAGATTTGTGTGCAGTGTGTTTGTGCCGACTGGAAAACGAAATCCTAACCAAGGGGCTTTGTGACTGTTGCTTGAAATGCTGAGGACAACGATAGCATCCTCCTATTCCTAGCTGCGCTTTGAACGCATATGAACATTATGAACTGTCACTCATTCTCACTGGCGATTGGCGAAATGAACTCACCTTCTCTCTTTCTTTTCCCCTGGCCAGTTGGCTTTCCAAAGCTGAGTTTAGTTTGTTTAGTAGATTTCTTCATCTTGCTTCCATTTCCTAGCTGACTTTCGCGTCGCTGTGTAATATGATAAACATGTTTCCAATGGCGGGTGGCGTAAAAAAAGTAAAAAAAGTCGGGTGGCGTTTTTCCGCTCAGTTTTAAAATATAACGTGATGATAAAGGGATTATGTGGACTTTATTTTCAGAAAAACAAATGAGAATGCATGCTGATCTTTCCACCAATCAAAGTCAGAACGATTTTCATCTTATATTAATTTGACATTTCTCTGAATAAAAAAAAATTTAAAATTAAAAAAAACACCGGGGAAAATACCGAGGTCATGACCTGTGTGTCCTCAATGCTGGTTACGGCACTGGCAGTTGGTGTCAGAAATAAATATAAAATGTTATGAATTGATGTAAACTGCTCATCAGATCAGGTAATTTTCTGGGACTGTGCAATCATTAAACTGCATATGACTTGCATTCAACCTGAAGTGATTCCAAATTCTAATTCGGTAATACTTTGCAAAGAGGCAATCACTGTTACTGAGGTAGTCACAAGTTCTACATCTCTGCTGCAGTACACATTCTCTGTTTCTTCAAATCAAAGTGGAATTGATTGGATAATCAGTGACAGCTCTCTCCCTAACTAAGTTCAACACTTGTGTTTTTTTTCTTTGTGTGTGTGTGTGTGTTTTTAATATTAGCAATGCCGGTGCCAGATCAGCCAGCAGAGCAGGAGAAAGGGGCCATGGTTCCCCCTGTAATGCCGTCCTCCAATGGAGACAGACCTGAGACAGAGACGACATCCTCCATCCTTGCCTCTGTTAAAGAACAGGTAAAGAACTCTATTTACTGGTTGGGTATGTGGTTAAAAAAGAGCCAAACGTGTTACATGTTTAACTTGGAGAAGCAACTATTTTTGCTTGTGATTTTAACTGCACTTGCTCTTCTACTCTTGCCTCAAAGCCAATGAGCAGCTTTCTATGCAGCAGGCCGGGAGCTTGTCACTGTTGTACAGAGAAATAGCAATCTTTAAAGTGATAAAGGGAAACCTGAGATTGATTGGTGCCAAGGGAATGTGAGTATAATTGAAGAACATCATGTAGATTATGGGGCAAGAACTGTATTCAGTGTAGACATGATTGAAAAAGGTATTTAAATCAAAGCATTTACTTTGTTAAAAGGGAGAGCTAAAAGGTTACTTTAGTTACAGAAGAGGTGAGGCCATGTTGGCTGGTTTCTGGATTATGGGAATAATAGGAGAGGTTAATGAATTGGAGGTAGTAAGAAGCAAATGTGCAGATGTAGGTCACATGGAGTTAATTTGGTCTGAGGGAGAATTGAGATGGGTGCAAAACAGTAGTGGTAATCTCTCTATTCTACGATGTGTCGGGATGCAGATGTGGGTGAATCAACATCGGTGCACAGATCGCAATGGAATTGGCAGTCCTCGTAAAATTAAAGTCCATCATTATGTGGTAATTTTCTGACCCTCAGTGGAGGACTAATATTGGAAAGTTAACTTGTTACATTACATTCAACTACTATTAATCTCCCATGAAGAATAAATTACATTGCGTAGCTCCAGTTTTATGCTAATGATACCATTATATGTTTGGTGATGTGGCAGAGGAAAAACTTGGCAAAGTGATTTGAAAAATGCACATTAATAAGGTTTGAAGGTGAAAGGCATCTTTGCAGACTTTGGTTTTACTTATTTACCTGAAAATGCACCCTAATGAAGATGCACACATGTGTAAAATCTGCCGCACAGCAACCAGGGTGGTTATTTTCTCCCTGACTTTACCCTCATAACCTTAAAGTACACAAGTACCTTAAATGATCAGCCAACAATTAATGAGTCTATGTCAACCTTGCATATGGTGCTGAGAGAGGGAATAAAATCACCAGATCTGTGGCAAATTTCATACCTTTATCTAGATGGATTTGGATTTAGAACCCAAAGTTTACAGACCATGTAACTGTGATATAAGCTCCCATAACCTTAATTTACAGGAAGTCTATTCTTGCTCTCCATAGCCAAGACCAAGTACAGAACTCACAAGTCAAGAAAGCCGAATAAATATAATTGGGATTTCTGGACTTCTGTGGCAACATGTACAATATGCATGGTAATGAGGTTTGTCACTCAAAAACTGGTAGTGGCACTCCTATGCATCAAATCAGTAATTGTATTGTAACAGAAACCTATTGGGAAAAAAAAAGAAAGAAAGATTTACACCTCTGCAGGAGAATAATGTCTTACTTACTCTGACTAAATAGAATGTTTTATGCAGACTTCACACCAGCTGCAAGGTGGGAACATTGCATGAACATTTCTGAACTGCTATGTTGTGACTGTGTGTGTGTGGGACAGTGGCTTTACATTTAGTTTCAAATAGAGTTTGTGTATATATGTTGTGTAATTGTGTACAACTGAATCAATAGATCCATCAGTTTGTATATTTGGCTCATGACTGAGGTATGAAACAACCTCGCATGGATATATCTATTCATAATTTTGCATCTGCAGTGAAAAAAAAAGTACTTTTTGAAGAAGCAAAAACAAAGCGATTTGTGTTTTGTAATGGAATGCTTTTTATTTAGCTCATCAACAAGTGCAATACGCTGTGAATCTATCGTTTTACCTATCCACACTTACTCTAAAGTTTTTCCTTAACTAAATATCACAAATTAGTTTATTTACCCTAACTAAGTCAAGGGCAAGTCATCAAAGTAATTCGATTTTTTTCCTCTTTGCAATGCTATTCATTTCTGTTTTTTTTTTGTTTTTTTTTTTCCCCAAACAGAGAAGTCACCCAGTGGTTATACATTACTGAAGTCACTGAAGCATGCCATATTTATCCTTGCAAAAAACAGATTTGAATGTACATCTCGTCTCTCCCTTTGGGAGAGCAAATGTAGCACAAGTTACCAACATAGGAATACATCAAAGAAATGCAACCATTGTTAAAGTCTTATTTTCCTCTGCTTTTTCACATATCTAAAAATTCATTCTCATGAGGGATTTATTTTTCTTCAACATTCTAAGTTATTTCAGTTATAAAATGGCAATAAAAACATAAATAAAAAAACTTTGATCAGCTCTACTTTAGCAGCACATGGGATGGAATGTCTGCTGTTACTGCTTGAATGCACAACATTTTCCTCCATTTGGAAATATCATCGATCAGTCATGGTGCCGAGTTATCAAAGCATACCGTATCTAGTAAAAAACAGATAAGTATCTGTATTGATAGATTAAAGCTTCCCCATATCAATGAACAGGACAAAGCAAACATGGAAAGTATATCAATTAATTGAATTGAAAAGAAAATATCATCAGTTGATAACTATTTATTGGCAGCACAAACATGCATCCTATTCCTCTCGCTCTCATTGAAACACAAAGTAAACCAAAGCAGTGTACGCTTGATTGTTGAAAACAGCCTAGAGCACGACTAGAACAGATTTCTTATTGAATAAAAAATATGAATGACAAAAAAAACGTTTAATTGCACAGACAATAAACAATTCACAGGCAACAAAAATCCAAAAGTGTTGTCTATTATCAGCACTGCTTGATGTCTAGACTGGTGCTTGTGACTATGTTTGTGCTGATCAGATCAATTCCTTATTTGTATGGTTTACTTACAACACAAGTGTATAAATGGACCTCGACATTAAGCGTCTGTAATGCAAAATATGACATTTCTAAAGGGGTTGAGACTAAGTACTCCCTTCTGTTGCTCTCTCCTCTCCTCCTACTCTTGCGTATTAAGAAATATGATTGGATCTTCCGACTGACCTTCATCCATTTCACTGTAATCTCATGTATGATGAAAAGGGGAAGTAAAATGTTATATCTTAGAGGTCAAAGATAACATTTTTTTTTACACCTGCAGCAAAAAATACTATTTTGTCCATTATTTAACGTAATTTAGGAGTTTGTGACTATATTTCATATTTTGTGCACGCCCCCCTTTGAAAATGTCAAGACTGGATAGCTCTTGTGCACATTTGTTGAAGATTTGTGTGAAATATTCATGTTAACTTTTAGTTGCATCTGTGTTTAGAGCATTGTCTCGTCTTGACTAAAACTTTGACTCTGTCAGAATCAGCTTGATTAGTTAGACATGACCATTTCTTTTAAAGTTTTCACTTTGCACGGTAAGTATAAGCAGTTGGACATAACCTATGATATGCACAGTAAAGTGAATTGTCAGTGACAGTTGGACATGGTGCACATTTGGTACCAAATTTAGTTCCCGAATTACTCACCTTGATGTTTGAACATTTTAGCACTCTCTTAGTATTAACCTTTAGCTGTCATTTAGACTGCAAATCCAATGCTGCTTTGTTCACACTTTATCTCTGTGCTGTACTGGTCTGGTTGTAATGGAATTGTTTATTGGTATGGTAATGTGCATGGATAATATCCTTGCTTTCAGATAGTCCTTTTGCACAACAACATGATATTTCATAGCTAAAACAATACCACACAGTGCACATTAATATATTAATATCTTATATTGTTTTAATATTTCTTCATGTAAAGACATTCTAAACGTATGCAGTTATCTACCCAGTCCAAGAGTTATTGCCTCTTTGAACATTATGTGTATATGTTTGCATTTTCAAGGGTATAGCTGATGCATGATGTAAATAATAGTTGCTCAAATGTTAACTCTAATTATAGTGTACATATTCTATGCATTCTCTGTCCAGGTATGTATGCCTGCTTGCTCCAGTAACCCAGCAATCCAGCTCCCACGGCGGCACATAATCATGCCTCACACACCTCTCAATGTGGTGTCCTCTGAGGATGCACATGTGTGGGCAACACATGCATGACTTGGAATTAATTTAGTAGAAACCATCTGTCTGCCTGTGTGTTTTGTGTGTGCATTTGTGTTGCTGGCGGTAAAGGAAAAAATAAAGTATACTGGATCCATGTTGGTGAGCAAACCACTGTTGGCCCTGGTGGCTGTTGTATGATCTCAGTAATGAGACAGGATAAGAAAGAGGGATGCAATTCTGACAAAAGATAAGAGTGATATCTTGAACCATAATGCTGTTATTGTCAGTTCCTCCTGCTATATTTGACAATCCATGTCAATCTGTGAAACACTTGAGATTGGAAATATGGCACCAGCTGGTAAAATGATATTACTGCTCTTGAATATTACATGGACTCTGCCACTTCTACTCTGTGAACTTATGCTTGACCCCAAAAAGAATTGAATTGAAAACAAAACAAGGTATTACCACAAAATGTAGTGCCATTTCGTAGTATGTTGTGGGCTGTGACAATGGCGGCTTAAGGGAAGCTGAAAGTGCTTATAGCTTCAGGGGACTCATGTGAGTGGTATAAACCAGAAATGACTCTTGCGACAGACGTGGGTTTTCTCCAATCACATCAAAGCTATTGTCCCTACCTTTTCCTTTGAAATGTAATGTTGCTTTTAATGCCATGTTATTTTGTTGTGTTTTATGAGGTGTTGCCTTTTTTCTTAAGTTATGGTTTGCTCTTCAGGGCCAAGTTTTCATACCACATTTGCAGCATCTGAATCTAGCACTATACTTTGCACACAATCCAACTAACGGGCTTGCTTCCTGTTGTAAAGGTTAAGATCAGGTTAAGATGAACATCTGGTAAAGACTGACCTTTTTGAATGTGGATGGAGGATTTCCTCTTCAGCTTGTTTAGCAGCAGTGAGCATTAGCCAAGTTCTACTGAAGGCTTTTGACTTACACTGTCCATCTGAAGCCACGTGATTCATTTTCATAAAAACGTCACTTGAGTCATTTTTCCTCCCTTTCCTTAGGTTGGAGATCATTTGCACTGGTAGTTAATTAGGGGGTTGGTCGTGGTGAAAAAGTTATCAGGCAGAACCTTTCCTGTGTCACTCTCGAAAAAATACCCCCTATTTTGAAAGTATGTAAAGGAAGACGGGTTTCTTTAAATGGTGTGTTCGGGAAGCATTTTTATAGGTTAAAGAATTTACTTTTTGTTTTGGGAGCAAAGTATTGGTGCAGTAAATAAAAGGTCATACATATACAAAAAAAAAATATTTGTAGAGTTGTATGTGGCGATGATAATGTACAGTTGTCACAAAATCTCTTGGCACACATGGATTTTCTACTTGGCACACCAATGTGGTGCAGCAGGTCTTGGAACCACATCTCTACTCTACATATGTTAGTTTTGTCTTTGTTTTTGTGTGTGTGCAAAAAGACTTAGAGATTAGTTAGCCAGCAACATATGAACACGAGCCAGATTGATGCCTTTCATCCTCCTCTCATTCTGGTCACAGAGCCCAAAGCATATGAAGTAGATGAAGATGTCCACAGGAATACATTATTCCTGTGGACATGTTTTATTGTAGTTTGAAATGTGTAGTCAAAACATGAAATTGAATGTGTTCCTTAAGCTGAAAAATTAATTATCCACATTCACTGATGTGTACTTTTATTATTGTCATGTTTCTCAGAATGAATCGTCATAACAGAGTATACACACGTCAGGAAACTTATCAGTTTCTCCACAAAAAGTCTCCACATTCACTGATGAATTTCAATTGGTTATCGTCTCTTTCAAATTCAACAGCTCCCATAGTGCTACAAGTTGAGCCTTTTGAGTTTCACCAGAAGTTTTGCACTGTGTTGCATCATGTCTCAACTTGCCTTAGGGGAGCTCCACAGAGACCAATTTAACCAGTGCTGTTTTGCTCTCCAATCTATCAGTTTTATGCATATTTTAATTTAGCTGGAGTTAATGTCCTGCTTTGCTCCGGGAATAAGCCCTGGAAATTTAACCTTGTTTCTTGCTAAATGATGATCTGAATGTTTTCTCATGTTTTGCTTCATCCCCGATTGATTCTCAGTTTATCATCGTCCAAATAATTAGTTTGATGGTATTTGTTGTTCTAAACTCCCAGCAGGCAGTTTCCAGAGAAAAAGTACTCTGGCTTTTCGATAGGACAATCATGCTTTATATTCCTAACCCCTACACTTTAGAGTCTAGCAAAGTTATTGATTGCAATTTACATTTTTTTTAATCATTGATTATGTTTTTAATTTTTTTTTAACTTATCAACTGTTTTTAGAATAGAAAAATACTTTATTCATCCCCCAATGGGGGAAATTAAAAAAGAACAAAAGAAGACAGAGCGGATTCTCCGTCTTTGTACTTTCATTGTTTTGAAATGATAGACTCTGAGCAGTTGATGGATGGATTGATGGATGGATGGATAATTCAGTGTAAATATTTGTTAATACATTAGTTTTAATCATAAGCACAAGAATAATTTTTATGGTATGTTGTAAATGTGGTCGTCATTGTCATCATTGTTTTAATTGTCATTTACTTATTTAATCTTGAGAGAAAAAAATACAACAACAAAAAAAGTTTGTTTTTCCTTCATGTTATTGAACTGTAGTGTATTCACTTCGCACTGGGTCAGTTAAATCTGTGCTCAAAATATCTGTAAAGCATTCTGATTATCATGGGTGACATACGATAGAGGTAGTTTGCAAGCAAGGCCTTTTTGGGAACTGATGGATAATGTATTCAGTGTATTGAGAATAACTGGTAGTCGATGGTTATTTTTGAAGTGCACTTCTTTGGTCTTAACTGTACGCCTGAAACTTTCATCTTACCGATGTGTTCTCACCAAGCTTGACTTTTGCACTGCTTGTTAAAAGTGCTTTTTTTTCTGACCGTCTCCAAGTTGTGTAAAATTTGCTTTAAAAACCGATTTTGTACAGGTGTCTGTGTGCCGGTTAGAACTTGCTCTTACAGCAGATTTGTACTGTATATTGGGGCCACTTGCCTGTTGTATTTTGGAACTTTTCATTTAATTCACTCGGTCACAGGGTCAAAGTGAAGGGGAAAAAAAAAAAGAAAAGAGACTCCCCTCTCAAATACATCGGTTGATGTGGGGGAAAAAACAAACTTGTGTTCCCAATATTATTACATTGTCACCAAATGGAAAAAAAAAATGGTACTTTACTTGGAATATGGATGCAGAATAATGTGAATATGCAGATTCACATTCTCTGTCCACTTTATGCTTTTAAATAGTCCACCAGTCGTACTGCCATCTCTTTTCAGTCCAAAGACTGGTTTTGGTGCCTCTGCCATTTACTGTGTCCTTCAGCATTTGTCATGTTCACTGTGCCAGTGTGGGAAAGAATCATTTAATCAGTGGGCTTGCATTCAGTGGTTGTATGCCGAGTGTGTGACTGAGTAACTGCAGCTTTTTATCGTATGTATCATTCAGGCTCATTTTTCTATTCAGTATGTCTGCCTATGGCACTATTTGACTGCCTTTGTCTGTTTATATGTAAAGTTGCTGTTTCACCAGGAAACACACTCAGCAGGGAAGAATAGGATATACACACATGCATACACAGTAACAGAAATCTTGTTACTTTCTGAAGACAAAACTATCTGGCCTACAGTAAAGTTGTTATCCAGCAGTTACCTACTCAGTCATTCATGCAGTACTGTGTGTAATATTCAGCCTTTTTCAGTGTGTTTCTGTATCCTGCAGCACACACATCAACCACAAATGCCATGCCATGTTGGAGACCTTTTCTTGATTATGACTTGTGGCTTACAGATAAAGGTAAATGCTGCCATGGCGACTTGGTAATGATTTTTATATAAGTTTGAAGTTGGAGGTGAATCACTATAGCAGTATTCCCTGCTATTTACTCACTGATAGCTGCAATATGTGGGAGACTGAGGTAGAAATAAAAAGGGTTGTATTTGGTTATTGCACTCTGGTTCTGAAGCGCCGCAGCTGGAGAAGAATTATTAGTCGGACGAAAGGCTGTTTTGCTATTTGGCACTGTTGGGATGTGTGTGTGTGTGTGTGTGTGTGTGTGTGTAAAGCCCTTAAGAAATCCAGTAGTGTTTTGTTCCCTGGGCTCTGCTCCTTTTTAGGTGCATCAACACAAAATTTAGGATCACCACATCAATTAATTGACTGTTTAAACAGGATTGAGGGAAGAGAGGTTGACTGGAAAGGCTCTCGTACACCAAGCGGACAATCAGCCATCGGGAATGTCTGGAGCGTCTGTTATCTGAAACCATCTTTTTTCTCTTGTGAAAACACCGTCGGCTCCGTCTGGCCCCTTTTGGGGCTTTTTTTTGGCTGATACGTCTTGTTAAATTGCTGTTTGAGTCGAGCAGTGAGTAAGAACACTCTGAAAAGCTGTTCAGCGTAATGGATTTACTCTATAGTGAGTTTATGCGACTTTAACTGCTGTTTTTCTGTGCATAAATCATAACTGCGTAATAAAAAACATACATTTACAAAACAATTAATATTAAGTGTTAGTTTGAATTGAGGCACAGGCAACCTATATCTGTGCTAGAACCATGCTGGATAATAAATAGATCCAATAATAACCTGACTTTATGCAGACGGTCTGTTTGTTTTTTGTTCGTTTATTTACTTTCCACATTAGTTTATAGATTCCTGCTGTCCTCTTGCACAAGCATACATTTTGTGTAGGAGGTTTTCTTTGCGGTTTGTTCAAGAGCAATTGTTTTTCCTGACACTTCCAATGTGAGAAGACACAGCATGGGGTTCCATCATTGCTGCTTGTTCATGGCATCATGAGCCACAGTCGGACAGAGTAGTTCTAAGAACGCAGTTCTAAGAACTGTTCACCTCGAATTCCGTTCTATGAACTGCCCTTCCCCAGGGGAACTGTTTCATTTTGCAAGTCGGGGACCTTGATAGGGACTGATGCGACGCAACCGTCTGTGACACTGACGTGTTACTTTAGTGCCACACTCAACAACAAAACAAAACCCGCGAAAAGTAAGGAGAGAAGAAAACTTCGTAGCTGTCTTCGTGGCTGCAACAGGGCCACAAGAAGCGGAAATGAAGAAGCGGAAATCTGACAAGGGGCGAAGCTACCAAACACCAAATGTGTTCCTGTGGAACCCAGAAAAGACCCAGCTTCGGAGAAGGAGCTAAAACGGTTATAGGAACTGAGGGCCGTGGTCCCTAGTTCCTGTATGTCTGAATGTGCGAAAAAAAAAGTCACTATTCCTGAAAAGGTTATAGGAACTGCAAAAGGTTCCTACAGTGGGAATGCGCCTATTGTGGTGTAAAAGAGCCGTAGGTTCCTCACTGACCGGATGCAATTTAGGTGTGTGTGTGTGTGTGTGTGTGTGTGTAACTGATTCCGTGTATAATTGTGCTTGTGACTTGTCACCCACGTTATGGTTATGACATGGATGTGTTAACTCTGCAGACTCTTTGACATAAGACAGGCACACACACCTGGTATTTCATAATGATCTTAAGTGAAATGACCCAAAACGTTTGCAAATAGTAACTGGTTGCAGTCTGGAGCCCTGGCTCTATTATTTTTTTATTCATTTATTTTTTTTTTTTTTTTTTAGAACCAATTTCTCCTTTCTTCTGTTCTTTACCCAGTTCACCATGCACATCCAGATGCTGCTGTCACTCAGCAAAGTTTGGTTCATGAAGTTAAAAAAAACAAACACATTAATGTATTCAAGAATCTTTAACTATGATGAAATGATTGCTCAGAACTGGTTCTCAGTCATACAGTTACCACAACCCTGAAACAACAAAACCCAAATGGACTTGTCTGTTTGACCCTCAATCAGTCAACTTTGGTGAGGAGCGCTCTTTGAGAATTTTATGTACACTTATATGATCTGATTCAGCCTAACTTTTTTACTGGTATCTGCATCATTTTCATTGAGGCTGTTGTAGTAAAGTACAACCAATTTACCATTAAACTAAATTTTAACGGTCAACTGTCTCAAACTGAAGCAGGCCATTACCTGTTCAGCTCTGCGTGACTGCACGGTATGCAAGTAAAGTGATACTTGGCATCTGCCTAATCACTAAACGGCACAGACACGCACACAGGCAGCCTCTGTATGTGCATGGCAAAATAAATGTGGAATAGGGAAAAACTGTGAAAAGAAATATTTGACTGCAAAAAGAAACATAATAGACTTAAGAAGTGCTCAATTAATTTATTATTTGACATTGGAGTTTATATCATAAAATCAGACTTTTCTTTGAGACAAAGAGGTAATGACAGCCTGTCTGATTCCTCACAGTACATTTTGGCAGCTCTATCTTTCCTACCCCGGCTGCAGACAGAGCGTCTGCCTGGTAGGACCCAGAGTCTCTCCCTGTACCAGTCTCCTTGCTCTTTTAGCGATAGGATCTCTACCCAAAATGGGAGTATCTCTACGGGCTTCTACCTCACGGGCTAAACAGGATGCTGAGAAAGTGCTGATGTTATTGTGCTAAAGTCGGTGTGCCTCTAAAGTGCACTCTAACTGTGCACTTCCCAAAGCCACAAATACACAGTCACAGGCACAGAGGCTTCTTCTCTGATGCTTTGTGCCTTAAAACTATTTAACTGCACTCCTCTACAAAACTGGTCTAGAAATCAGCCAACTGTTCTAGAGCAATTCTGAAAAACTTGTTCATACAATCTTGTGAACATTTTTGTTTGTTTTTTTAATGTTTCATTTTTACATCAAAACAAAATATTAGGATTTGTGCTGCCTTAGAGATAGGGCTGGGCGATATGGGAAAAATGTCAGTAAAGGGGTGGTGAGGTAGGACGCGGATGCAGACTTTGAGGATGAAAGCAAACTGGGATTTTATTCACAAAAAAAAGGTAAACAAAAGGCGCGGCTGAGCCGGATAACAAAGAAACCTAAACTGTGGAATCAAAAAAAACATTAACAAGGCTAGGAGCAAAACAAACAACTTAGTATGGCATGGATAAATACTTAACTCCGAAAAACTAGACGTGGCGTGAAGGTGCATAGTATGGTGCAAGGATCTCACGATAACTGAAAGCAAACAGGGAACCTAAGTACTGTGGGGAACTGATGAGTGCAGCTGATGAAAATGAGTGCAGGTGACGTGAATGACAATACTGAAAAGCAAAACCTGGACATAAACTGAACACCAAAACGTAACATAAAACTTAAGACATAAGTCCCATGGCGTGACAAAAAAGTCATATCACAATATATGTTTTTATTATATCGGTCAATATCGATATATATCACGATATAAAACAAATCACTATTTTGTGAATTTTAAATGTTCCCTGTTACTCTTTATTGAGATTTGATGTTATCAGAAGGTTAATTTTTAATTAAATATTTATTTTCTGTCAAAGTTGAACATGACATGTGACACATGTACACACATACAACTGTTTCAGATAAATACAGAAAAGGTATTTTAAATTAAAATCCTATATCTGACCGGTCAACTGTTTGCTCTCCAGCAGCGGTGGTCTCTCTTGCTGTTCGGGAGCTCTCTCCTGACGTTTCAGCTGATGTAGACATCTCTCACAGGTAGTAAACTTACTCAGTTACTTGTATAAGAAACACACAGGAAACATGTTGCTCTGAACTCGCTCGCTTGCTTCAGTGAGGAGGTGCCGCTCTCTTTATTAAACATTGAGCGGGAACACAACTACAATGCATATGTGCGTGTAAAGATTGTCAATAATGACAGACATCACACTCTTACATCAACTAATCAAAAAAAGTTTGCATTCTCTTTGCTCAAACGGGTGGCGCTGCTTCAGGTGATGAAAAAGATTAGCGGTATTCCCCGTCTTTGTCGGAACATGAGCTCGACGTAACACACTACTCTGTTTCGTGTCGGACTCCCTGCTCATGAGATACTGTTATTATGTTCTGACGCTGATACTGTTGCTGCATTTACCTTTGCCATGTGATAGCCTATCAAATGTAGGTCACGAGCAGATTATTGAGATCGATCAAAATTTTATCGCGATCACGATTCGAGATCGAATTATCGCCCAGCTCTACCTAGAGATTAGTGTTAAAACAAAGATGGTGGAAAAATCTGTCTCCTGTTATTGAGTCAAAGAACTTTCTTAGTACTGACATTATGTTCTGACTTTTCTGTCTTGGTAGCTTTCTGTAGCAGCTTACTAGGTTTACAACCTCCCAGGTTTTTCACAGCGATGCCCCAACAAGTCCAAACTAGATCTTGTGTTCATTTGTAATCCGTCCACCATGCTCTCCCAGAGTTTTACTGCGGCCATTTCTGAACAGTACAGAGTCCTTTAGAACCAGGAAGAACTATGACATTGTTAGACAGGAAGTCTAATGAGGCATGAAATCAATATGTACAATTCTCCCTCACCCAGGGCATGCTGGGTAATGGAGTGTCAGGAGTGCTTTGAAGCTGTTTTAATCACTGGGACCTTGGAATATCCACTCATAAACAGGCTGGTGGCTGCCAAAACCCCCAAGATGTATGTGCCCTGTGTTTGGGCATCTGTGATTACTTTTATCATAATTGAATTAAACTGATCCATGTGCCCACACCTGCATGCAACATAAACAGAGCTGTGTGTTTATGCTGCTGAATGGGATAGTGAAACCCTGACTATAAAGCATGGGATCATGGCTCAGCTGTAAGGATGACAATAACCCAGCCCTCGTGCTCGCTTTATCTCCTCCCTATGCTTTTTCCCTCAGCTGGTCTAAAGGGGCTTTCAGAAATGATGTGATGGGTGCTGTGCTCCACTTTCTAACCCTTTCTGATCTGTGTGTTGAATAACACAATAACAAATCCACGCTGCGCTGAGCTGGGCGTGCCGTCTGCACAGTGTTCTGTGACAGAAATGTCCAGTTGGAGGGCATCTGGTAGATCTCAAAAAATCACCCACCTCAGAGAAATTGCTATACAGTGTTTAAAGTGCTGCTTAAAGTGATAGTTCGCCTCTTTTGACATGAAGCTGTATTACATCCCATACTAGCAATATTATTTATGAATATTTTCTTACCCCCCGCTGCGTACTGTGATTTTGGGATGCAAATGTATTACTCTTTTGAACGCATATTGTTTTGAGAACCAAAACGCTTTATTTTTGTGGCCCCAGCCAACTAGCCGGACTACCTTCGTCAACGCCAAAACAGGGCTGGAACTTGGCTCACAGTACGCAGCGGGGGGGTAAGAAAATGTTCATAAATGATATTGCTAAAATGGGATGTCATACTGCTTCATGTCAAAAGAGGCGAACTATCCCTTTAAAGTTGGTTCTCATTTTCGTTTGTCTCAAAATACTCAATTCAGCATCTCTGGAAACGGTCATTGTATAGGTGCTGCTCTTTAGCCAAAACAAGCCAAACTTCCACAATGCTCTGAGGATACTATAATGCTCCTGGATATTTGGTTGCCCCGTAACTGGAACCCAACTTGGATGCATTTTGCGTGTGCACATCCATCTGCTCTGCCCCCTACCCCCACGATGAGCACAGCACGTACCACAACGTACGCGAAAGTCCCATGAATCAGTACAGTTGTGCAATTCATGGTTGAGCTATCAGTACTCTGAGACTATGGTTGAGACTTAAGAGACTGCACAGTGATTTGTTAGATAAGCATTGATTAATTGAATGTATCTGTCAGGACCATCTAATTAAAGGGGAAGCTTAGCACTGGGGTCAGACGCCAGGGAAAATCCTATGGGATAGAGGTAGAGAAACAGTGTTCTTAAGACTTTCAGTTGCTTCATTGTCCTCTTTGTCAGTTACTCAAAATCCCCACATGTAAAGCAAACGATGTTGATTGTTGATGATTTCTAAAAGATGCCTTTCCACACTGCTTTTATTTAGCTAGCTCCATTGTTTTTAGGAGCCTGCTTCCCCTGTTGTCTCTGTCTCTCTCACTCTGCCTGTAAAGTTGCACTGAGCTACTGTTCCATTGTTATTTATATCCCATAAACAATTATCGCTCTTCGTTTTTTTTTTTTTTTTTTAGCACATTGGAATATTTTTTCCTTTTCATTTCTTACTGTAAAGAGATTTACATGTAGTTTACTCTTAGTGCCACATCATTTGGTCCTGCAGTGTGGCTGAGAATATTAGAAAACATTAGAAAGACCCTGTGTGTTAAAGCTTTATCCCTATTTGAGAGGAAATGGGCCTTTCATTCTCCTTGAGTCCCTATCGATCTGAAAGTGAAAAAATGTGAAAGATTGCCATGTGATGGATAAAGCCATTAAAGAGTGAGGAGGGTAAAAGTATTCACTGGCTTATTTATCTAGGGAGAGTTTGCTTATTGTTGAGGCTTTTTTGAACAGTACTCTGCTATATTGTGCAATTCAGCGATTGAATTATGCAGTTTTACGTCCCAAATATGTCATAACAAACTGACGAGGCCTAAGAGATGCAGCCTTCTTTCCCCTGAATTTGGAAGGCAGCCCTGGTAGATTTGTTGCAGTTGAATATATCCTATAGTCCACTGTACAGCAGTACATTTCCAACTCAGAGAATACTGTGTCATATTAAGAAGGCATTTGAAGGCAAAATGTTATTCGTAACGGGTAAATCTCCACATGGGACTCATTATTCATTTCATACAATGAAAAATAAGTTAAAATAGATACATGCAGCATTGACCTTGGAATGTATATATCCCCCATGATCAGTCTAAATGAAATATTTGTACTCGCATTGTAAACAGTGATATGATTAGGAACACATCTTATCAGCAAAGGCAGCACCAGTCCCATCTGGTTTTCAGGTCCTATGAAAGACTCAGTTAATGGACCATGTCCGAGTTGAATCCATTGTCCGAATGGGGACACATAGTCACACCTGGGACTGCTGTAAACTGACAATTGGAGAAATGGGGCCCAAGTGCCTTGCTTGATAGCACCTGATTATTGTTGAGGAAGAGTGAAATGTCAGACTTTTTTTTATCAACCATTTTCTGACTGCTGTGGTGCTTTTAAACCAACTGCCTTTACTTAAAATTAATACTTGAGGAAATGCATGATCCTTCCAGGGCATCTGTAGTCATATTTTATTAACTAGCACTTTTAACTTAATCCTGCACCCCTACTGTATAATTCACCTCACAACCACATGAGATGGTCCTGCCTCTATTTAGTCCATTCAATCAATGCTGCACACCATGCTAGGAAATGTCAACTGCATAATATTGGATAGGAATCAAAATAAGTATGATCATAATTAGAAAAATGAAAGAACTAGAGTTATCCTTTTTATTTTAATTCTTAATTATGTCACCAGCATAAGACTGAAATGGCAAAATCCAACCATGTATGGGAAAAAAAATGGAATTGATGATATAAGTCATATTTGATTATTAGAAAAAACAAAACACAAAATGTTAAGTCAATAAGCAACTCAGCAAATGAAAATGAATTCCATTCCAACATAAATGTTTTAGTAATAAGCAAACAGTTAAGCTTACAGATATACCAAACTGAAGATTAATTTCAAAGGATGACATCAATGTTAAGGCATTTTTTTTCTTTATTGATTGGCCTCTTTGGTTAAACAGTTTCACTCTTTGATGTTTTTTTCCTGTAAGATAATACTTTATTCTGATGTTTTCCATGTAAATAAACAGAACTTTGGAATATTGGTATATATTTAGTCTTTTTATCACCAAATTTATCCAATTATTAAACAGTAATGCAGTTCGCATGAAATGATATGAACGTTTTGCATTAAAGTTGTATGCTGTTTTTCTCCTTCTTGTGCTGGTTCCTCCTTTATTACTCTTACAACTTTATAAAGGTAGTATGGAGTCCTGTTCATTAAAAAACATCTAATATCTCTTAATTTGTCATTTTTTTTGCCTCTGCATAAAAATGTTAGTGATTTATAGTGACACTATTGAGTATTGCATTGTGACAACCTTAATTACGAGTGCTGTTGAGGAAGAAAATAAAGCACACTGGCATTGACAGGAGTTTTTTGTCGTGTTTTTACAAGGCATGCTTTTGCGGACACTTTTGGCATGTAATATAGCATTATTTCTCGCTACATGGCATACGGCTCTGTGCATACATTATACAATATTGCATATCCATATGCTGTTCTGGGAATTTGAGAATTCAGTTACCCCCTCAGTCACACTCAGTATGACCTGTCACCACACTGCACTGCACAGCCCAGCGGGGAAGCCAACTAACAGCCTTGCAAGCAACGTAGCCTTCTCCTCTCAGCATTCCCAACAGATAAATTATGATCACACTCCTCTGCAGTTGCTTGGCCGCTAGGGTTGACATATATACTGTAAAGACACTGGTTAATGAGGGATGATTCCGTCACTGAAATCATCTCGGAAATAAGTCACATCCTTCCATCTCTCTTAATCTCTCGCATTTTCTCAATCTTGTCATTTTCTAACACTTTCTTCCTTTACTTCCTAACTGCTCCATTGCTCTTCCACCTATCATTCATTACTGTATTGCGTTCTCTCATTGCATTATGTTTGTCAGGAATAGATTAGATTTTGGTGGTGCAAATGCATCATGCCCCTTCACACTGACACAGACACATACCCATAGTGCTTTGCAGCAGTTGGAGATGTGCATCTACCCATCTCTAATGAGCTTGCTTGTGTTTGTAGCTATCATAGTTGTTGATGGTGAAGTACTTTGTGTTTAGAAAGTCTCTCAGCTGAAATGCGCTCATCATTACTATGTGCTTGAATCCAACCTGGCCAGTGGCTCAAAGGTAAGCAGCCAAAGAAAATTTGATGAGTGAGATTTGATATAAACTGGGTGTTGGGTGTCTCTCTTGTTTTTGTGACATACTTGATAAAGAAAAATGTTTTTTTTTCATAAGATTCTCTCACTGCAGTAGATGTACAATGAGGTGGGCATTTTCCATAGGTGGGGTTATTCCCCTTGACCTCTCTTTTATGAATGATCATTTTGTCTTTACAGGCCACGTCATCATGCAGAAATTCCCTTTTCAATTCAGGACTCGATTCTTTTAGAGGCCGAGGGGGTTGAAACACAATTTTGCTGAAATTGCTATATTTTCTATTTATTTCCTACCAATATGGGGTGGAAATGTCATATATGGGATATGCCTATGTAGGGTTGGGACTTTTCAGGAATTTTCATGTTCGAATATTGATAACGTTATCAAACAATTAATCGATTATTCACTTGCCAGTCTTCCTCAATGTAGTGGCATGTCACTGTAATGTAGCTCTCCATAGTCAAAGCAGTCCAGCAGTCAGTGGTCAAAGCGACGTCGGCAGAAGCTAGTTTCTCTTTTAACTCGGCCTTCTTCTCAGCATACTGTTGCTCCAAGCGGTTGGTGAACGTTTTTCTGGATGGATTACGGTATCCTGGCTCAATAAATCCCATAAGTTCCCGAAAACCCTCGCCGTCAGCCACGCGTAAAGGCAACATATCTTTCACAGTCATATTCACTATGCGTTTGTTGATTTCGTTCGCTCGCTTGTCATCACACATCCTCCTAGCTAATGTAGCCTGAATGGTTGGCAGCCCTCCGCTTGAGCTGGCTTCGCCGGAATTAACGTTCGGATGTACATTTTTCAGATGATATATTAGTGGAGACGTTGCACTATGGTAGGTAAACAGGGCGTCACAATAATTACATTGGACTTTATCGTCTTTTATAGAGAAATGGTCCCACAATGCACTTCTCCTAGCCCGCTTCATCACTGCTCGTCTGTTGTCACGCAAGATACCGGAAGTCATAGCTGTTCTCATAATGCGCGCGACTAGAACGATTATTTATTAGGCTTAGAATTTTAGTCGAATAAATTCTTACAAACAAATAATCGATCATCGATTATTCATTACCAACCCTATGCCCATGGTAGCAGCTCTACCCAGTCTGGCCTAAATGTAACTGTCACTAGAGATGTTTTAAAAAAGCCCTTTTTGGTCTCTCTCTCCCTCTATTTCTGTCTTTTTTTATATATATTTCTCCCTTCCTGATTATTTTGCATTTTTCATCTCCCATCTTTTTTCCCCATAGTTTTTTTTCCCCCTAGTCTCTCAATTACCTGAGTCTATCCACCCTCTATCAATCCCTAGATTTTCTGTGCCATTTACTGTTTCTGGTTTCCATCTCTCATTCCTCTTTCTTTATTACCCCCTTTTGTGTCCACTGACCACCAGCTTCTTCTTTAGCTTAAGTACTTTTATCAGTTTTTCATTTCTACCCCCCAGCTGCTCGCCATTATGTCTTAGTACAACTGTGCCTGCAGCGGCTTCCGATAGATGAATTGTCATTGGTCATTTTTTAAATTATTTTTTAAAAAATTTTCTTCACATCTTTTAACATAACCTAATTTCTGTTTCTTCTGCTTTACTTAGTTGGTTTTGCCCATCCTGTGGAATGAGTACATACTTTCTTTTGCTGACATGATCAGATTCTGCTTTTCTAACCAGCCTCCACTGCTTTCTCCTCCTTTCCATTTCCCTCTCCTCTATCTCAGTCTGCCATCACTTTAGTTTCCTTTGGTACCATTTTTTTTCTTTTGGGCTATATCTGCCTACCATAGTGTTCTTCTGTCATTTTACTCTCTCCTGTGGCTTTGCACCTCCTTCGACGGGTGGCATGACTAAGCCCAACTTTGCCCCCTTCACCTCCATTTCAATATGGGGTGTTAAGGCTAACACAACCTTCTTGTGAAAAAAAGATTTATTCCCTTACCTTTTGGGGCTCCTGATAAGTGTCTGTGTGCATCTGTACACCTCACACCAGCCTGCTTTGTTCCTCCCGGGGACGAAATGGGGACTGGGTCTGTCAACGCAGCATTAAACATTTAAAACTGTGTCAGTAACTCAAAGCATAGTGACAGAGCTAGCTGCCTTGGGTAAGGAGACCACACTGGGAAATAGACATGGGAAAGCAAGAAGAAGAATCAGGGATGAAGAGACAAACTGTCAGTGGACACTGATAACTAGAAAATGAGGGAGAAATCTTTTCCTGTCATTTTCTCTGTGACGGTGAAGCATGACACTGTGTAGCAAAGGAAAGTGTATGTAACATAGACAAAACCGCCTCCTGCTCTGGGCCAGACCAACATATTTCAGTCAGCTGTGACCATATATTGTACGTTTTCATCTTTGTTAACAAAAGGAGAAAAAACATCCCAGTGCCAGATGTCGCAGAGGGCGTTCCCTTGATTTTCCTGGATAAGCACCAAAATATGTCCTTAAACAGTGATGAGTTTATAGTTTTTATTAGGACCAGTAGTACTAGGGCTGAGTCAGATCAATGTTTACATCAAAATGTTCTTTCAATGAACGACAGAATGAGTTGGTACCCTTTGTGTTCATAAATTTTACTCTGTCTTTGACTTACTCCATGTAACCCCATCTTTCGTTCTTCCTCTGCATCTGTATTTTGGAAAATACAGAAAAAGGGATTGATTGATTTATCTGTCAACATGGACATATCGACAGTTCTTCAATTATCTATTCAGGGAACTAGATTCCAGTTCAAAGCACTGTAAATTCCTAAAATAGCTGTCCTGAATTTCATAATTAAGTTTATTTATCTACTACTCTCTTATAGTTAATTGCATTTGTTTGTACAACTTACAATTTCTATTCCACTTTAGTTAGTTTTTTGTTAAAGTAATTTACAGTTTACAAGCTTCTTCTAAGCAAGGGAAATTAATTGTACTTTATGTTGTATTAAAAATCAGCTTTGTGGGATTTTTATAGAGCAAATTTAACCTTTGGTGCTCTAAATATATGCCCAATATACAAAAATTGTTTGCTTTATGAAAATAAACACATCAACACACCATATATAGCCTTTGAAATCAACCCAAAGACAGAAGATTTAACATGTCAAGCCCCATCTGAAATGGGGACCAGCCCAAAGCGCTGTTTATACACACAGTTGCTAGAACATAGAAACTGGCTCATAAATGCAGCCTTACACGTGTATGAACTATTCAGTTTCTTACTTTTCATTTTTTACTTCTTTTTGGGATTTACAAAGTAATATTCAGTTCAAGTTAATTGATTAAAAGTTCAAATTCACTGAGAAAAAGAACAAAATATCACATATGAAAGTTCATCATTAAGTCTATTATGCGATAAAGTCTTTATAGTTAAATCCAGAATACCTCACTTCTTTTCAGTAACACATCGTAACCTCCGTCCTCGATGCATCAGTCCTTCAAAGCGTGTGTTATTTCAGAAATGTGAGCAGTTAATAAATAATCTCACTCATTATTTGTTTAAACTCTTAAGTGTCCTGCAGATAAAAGCAAGACCAGAGGGACAGTGTATGTATGACCCGGGTGATCATGCTCTCCGAGACAATTTTTTTTCCTGTTTAGAGTGTTATAGTTGTCTTGTTTTCACTGTGTTGTGACACTGTGCACAGTCCCCACATTTCATTTGGAAGGCACATGACAAAGCTGTAAGGGATGTAAAGGGCCCTCTTGAATTTGAGAGGCAACAGATGCACTTCAGGTGCACAGGGAACATTTTCAAAAGCTTTGAAATAATCCGAATTAAGATTCAGTTAATGCCAGCAGTAAGAGAGGAGCAAATTGATGTAAAGCTTTGACACCATAAAGACGTAATGCAATACTACATGAGTTATTATTATACTATAGTAAAGAATATCTGTACCTAGAGGGCAAATTTTGGCAATGTGTTAATTTCTATTGTTAAGATTTGCTATTGTTGATGCTTAAGATACATATTTCTAGATGTTAAATAAAATTAAAAGAAGTAATTTTCCCTCTAAAGAGTTATCTAGTTAGTAGATTTCAACAAGTGAACTCCCACATCTATGCAAATTTGTTAGCTTATGTTTTTATTACTTCATCTTTTCTTCCTGCTTTTTCTTCGACCCATCAACACTTTATCAATATCCAGAGGATGGTCTTACCTACTGCTTTGCATATTGTGCAGAATTAATGTATATTGAAAGAGGAAATTATGTCACTTTCAAACTTTAGATCAATCAGTGACAATATTCTTAATGCATACACATGCAAAAATGCATTTAGGCAGATTCAGATGTACATAAGAATGCAGAATTGTTACCAACATGACTAACTGGACAGCGATCCTAAAATTTGCTATGGCCTTTTTTTTTTTTAGTGGGGATGTGAAAACAACACTGTAACACCTTAGTTTGGTGTCAACTCTTATATGCCTTTTCCTCACTTGTCCTCAGATCTCATCCCTTTACTTTTCTTCACATGTGTTCTGCTGTTCCTCTGCAGTTTTGATGGTTTCTCTTTGCCTGTCGTGCATGCGACATGAACGACATGCTATATGTTATAGATACAAAATGAGGTCTTAAAGTATAGTCATTAAAGCCAGATCATTGCATAAATGCAAAATGCTTTGTGAATGATAAGAGAGGCAAAATCAAGTCTTTATTAGAATGGAAGAAAAGGAAAACAACTCAAATACAAAAGGAAATGAAAATATGCGTATAGATATGTTGTGAAAGCTCTTGTATATGGAAAGATGCAAAGGGTAGGGTGAAGGGATGAAGAAGATGAACTTAAGGAGCCCAAGATCAGCAAAATGGAATGGAATGACAGAGCTGACTCAGAAGCAGAGACAAAAAGATGGAATTTAGGTGCAGACTTGGTATTTGCCCTGTAGGACTGGCGAGCTGAAGGTTCGCCAGCAGACAGCACACTGTCACTCTGCATTTTGTCAAACAACATATAGCAAGTTATTTTTGGAGAGATGGGAGCTCCAACCCAAGTAGCTTGGGTTTTCCTTTCTGTTGGACGTGCCCTGTGTCTGTAAGACAAGAGTGCAAAGCTCCTGTTTGGTACTCACAATACCTTGTATAAATACATCGATATCTTTTAATCCTTAGAGTTGGACTTGTTGTGTAAGGATGTTGCGTCTCTGTATTAATATTGTATAATCTGTGTGTTTTTTTTCGTCTTTCTTCCTTTCACTCACTGTTAATGTATAATTAAAAAAAACAAAAAAACTTTTTAGCTCATACTCGCTTCTTACAGTCATCTACAGTCCATCTCTCTCACATGCACACAAACTTATGCACTCATTTCTCCGTCCTGCTGTTTACAAATGGATAATCTTCGACACAGGCTGTGGGAGAAAACTCTTCCAAGGACTGTAGCTCATCTACTGCAGGAGAGCAGCATCTGGACTCAGGCATATTTTATCACAGTATAATTGGCCTCAGAACACAACAGCAGCTTATTGTTTGATGAAACAAAGGGGAAATGTCTAAAGGGATTTCCCATTATGCCTGTGGAAAAGCAAAAGCAAAAGGAAACAAGTTAGAGTTGAAAATGTGAGGCTGAAAAGTGAAAAAAATCAAGTCAGTGGATGGGAAGAAATAAGGTTGGTCAAAGGAAAAGCAGCAGGGATCATCATGGGACTTTATATAGAGAGGTTAGAATAGAAATACATAAATATGTTTGTAAAAATACATATATGAATGTAAAACGAAAAAACGGCACTGAAAAGAGTAAACAATAGAACAACGAATGAAATGTGAAGGAGTAAGAGATGAGTAGGGCTAAATTGTAGTTGAGTGCAAATAAAAAAAGATGATCACTGAGGAAACTACAGATCAGTGTAAACTAAATTTTGTCTGACTGTGATTGTATTATCTGCAGAGACATGCATTTACTGTATTTTATGTGTGTACTCACACTCACATACATCTCCAGCGCTTGCTGTCTTCTCTTGCATCCTCTTCCATTGTGAAACAAATTCTGAAAGCTAAAGTGTTTCTTTTCCTCTTTTCTCAATTAGATAAAACACCATAACAGGAACCATAACAGGTTGTTCATTGCACCTGACACCACCTAATGTGAAGATAAGAGCATAGCAGTAAAGAATGGGGGTATAATTGTGGAAAATCCCATCAGTGAATCCTAAATTAGGTTTTGCTCTTCAACAGGTGTCTGTATTTATCTGGAAATTATGACTTACACCAATTAGGGCCTACATGGATGATGTGACATTGGTGACTACAACAGTGCCATGTATAAAGAGAATACTTGAGAGACTTAATAAAAACAATAAAGTGGGCTCGTATGAACATCAAACCTACCAAGTCTAGAAGTATCTCAATAAGTAGAGGGAAATTAAGTGATAGAAAGTTTGTAATAGATTAAGAAAACATTCCAATAATTAGGGAAAAGGCAGTAAAGAGTTTAGGCAGGTGGTACCAGGCAGACATGAATGATAGAGAGCAGGCAGTGCAATTTTGGAAAGATGTTGCTGAGGGACTGGATAGAAAAGATATATCAGGGCTTCCAGGAAAGTTGAAGCTGTGGTGTCTGCAGTTTGGATTGTTTCCTCAGTTGATGTGGCCACTGTCTGTGTATGAGTTTCCATTATCTGTTGCAGAAAAAATGGAAAGATTAGTTCGTTTTTATATTAGGAAGTGGCTAGGTGTTCCTAGATGCTTAAGTACTGTGGCACTGTATGGGAAAGGCGTACTCCAGCTCCCAGTATCTAGTCTAGTAGAGGAGTTTAAATGTACTAAAGTTAGGACAGAGCTCCTGTTAGCTGGGAGAAAAGATGTGGTAGTTAGTAAGGTGGTTACAAACCCAACCAAGGGGAGGAAGTGGAATCTAAGAATGGCAGCTCAGGAGGTAGAAGCAACTCTTAGACATGCAGAGATTGTGGGTAATGTGCAAATAGGCCGGGGAGACTTGGGGCTTGGCCCAGGCAAACCAGTGTGGAGTAGAGCAGGTCCCAAGGAGAAGAGAAAGCTAGTTGTTGAGCAGGTTCGTTGACAGAAGGAAATGTTAAGGGGTGCAAAGGCAGTGGCTCAGGCTAAGCAGGGACGGTGGTTGAATTGGGAAGGTGTAGAGAAGAAAACGCTTAGTTGGAAAGAGCTGTGGAGTATGGAGGAAAGGCGTATTAGATTTTTGATAGGGGCAACATATGATGTATTGCCATCTCCCCAGAACCTAAAACTCTGGGTAAATGGAGACCCGTTATGTTCAGGTACTGCAACTCTAAGGCATATTTTGTCAGGTTGTAAGGTTAGTCTGTCACAAGGCCGGTATACATGGCGCCATTACCAAGTATTAAGAAGCTTAGCTGCAGGTATTGAAGATAAACGAAGGCAGGTAAACTTAGGAGGGTCTAATCTGAAGAGAGTGGCAATTCAGTTTGTTCAAGAGGGGGAGAAAGCTAATAAGACGATAAGGAGGCACGGCAGCTTGGAGGATGCTTGTGATTGGGAGATGCAGGTAGATTTAGGAAATAAGCTTGTTGTTCCCCAGGAGATAGCCTCTACAAATCTAAGGCCTGATATAGTCTTGTGGTCTAGGAGTAGAATTAGAGTCTATTTCATAGAGCTGACTGTTCCTTGGGAGGAATTAGTAGCAGAAGCATGTGAAAGGAAAAAGCTTAGATATGTGGATTTGGGGGCAGAAGCAGAGCAGCGAGGATGGAAAGTTAGGATCTGTTCAGTGGAAGTAGGATGTAGAGGATTTGTTGCAAAGTCTGTTGTCTCATTGTTGAGGGAGCTGGGTGTAAGTGGACAGAGTGTGAGGAAAATAGTGAAGGAAGTGTCAGATGAGGCAGTAAAGTCCAGTCAGTGGATTTGGATAAGAAGAAGCAATAGTAGCTGGGGGCCCAGCAGAGGGAGCACTAAGGGAAAACAGACTCTTTGAAGAAGCAAAGAAGAAATTTCAGGATATTTAAGTGGAGGGTGTGGCCAATGTGAGCCTTTTGAAACCAGGCAGCCATTTTAGGTGAGTTGCCTTGTATGGCATTTTTAGTGATTGTAATGTTTAGGTGAGTTTGTCTGCTGAATCTGCTAGTGTGTTTTGTCCTGCCTCCACCTCTAGCACCCTCTATACTTTCATTACCCCCTACCCGAACCAGGGTTTGAATTCCATTCTTACTTACAGGGCTCTCAAGTTTTCAAGTTTGCTTGGAATGAGATTCGGGCATGGCAGGGGCCGGCGCCGTGTGCGCGGGGGGGTTTCTTTCGTTGTCTTTTTTTTTTGTGGGGGGGGTCCCTTGCAGTATCCCATCGCCATAAACTAGCTAAAGAACAAAGAAATTGTTTTATTTATACCAAAATCACAAATCTTTACTTTTACACTAAATTCTGCTATATTTCAAAATAAATTGTTTTAGGTATGCAAAGTCTTAACAAACAAAAAAACAGACAAATTAAATTAAGAAAAACAAACATAACCCCAAATGGGCCCCTTGAGCAGTGGTGGTTATTCTGTCCCTCTCTGTGTGTGTTTGTTTATGAGTGTTGTAAGTGTTTGTGGCAGATTTTGATGCTTGATGACTGATATTGGGGGCTCCCATTTAAAGCACTGTGGCTCAATGTCAGCCATTTTCACAGTCATGATGGATGACAGAGTTCCATTCAGAGCCAACGTGTTCCTGGTCTTGGTTTTATTGAGCCCCACCATGGAAAAAACCCTCTCTGCATCAGCATTTCAGTGTGGCAGAACTAATACCAGTTTGGCAATTAGCCTTGGGAATCTGCTCATACCAGTCACCTTTGAAAAAAATTAACCACGGAAGCCTAATTACACTCCTACATATTTTTCATTTTTCTTTTAGTTGCTCATATCAAAGGGTATGTGCCGAATATTTAGGCCTATTACTCCAACAAACACTTTAATCGGCAGGTATTGGTCTTTTACAAAGAGTAGGAAAACTATAGTAACTAATAAAAGATTAAAATAAATGAAGATATGACATGCTGATGATCCTGACGGTTCTCTTCCACCTCCAGCTCGTCTACAACTTCTGCACGCATTCAGAACATAATAGGTTATGTCCGCTGTGCATTCATGGAACGCGTGCTTGCAGCTGAAAGCTATTTCAGACCTCACCCAGCAACAAGAAATTCAGTTTTCTGATTGGCTGAGAAATTCTATTTTGTGATTTGCCGATGGGTTGCTAAATCAAGACAGCTGTACCAGAGCTATAGTTCTGAGCTGTACCAGCGCACAGTAACCTGCCATTGACTCGTTTATAATTTAGGCCATTAGAATTTCTGTGCGACGAAGTTGATCATTTCTTAGCGTGAGAAATGGCATGTGTGGCGTGTGAGCGTGTGAACTTGTTGAAATGCGTGTGTTTCACACTCATTGCGTGAGACTTGAGAGCCCTGTACTTATCTTTACCTCTTCTATTTCTACCTCTACCCGCACCAGGGTTTGTATCCTCACCCCGCTGTGACTGGTGTGCAGTTAGTGAGAGGCTTGGGTAGCTTGTGGTTGTAAAAAAAAAAAAAAAAAAAAAGATGGTTGTTGTGGTGTGAGGAGTAGAGATGGCTGGCATGAGGGGAGTGACTCTTGGACACCAGTGATCATTGTCTAGCCTCCTGGAGGTGTCGTGGGCCCACAACTAGACGAAACACTGATGAAAGGAGGTTCCCACCTGATGACCCCAATGACATGTTGGTCAGCACTGCTCACTGATCTATATAGGGATTATAGGGAATTATTCACTGAGTCAGGTCCATTTTTTCTTTAGCACAAGTTTCTTGTGTTTACCTTAAATGTACTGTAGCTGATAGAATATTCAAAGTTGTCATAAATTTACGTTGAGGAGGAGTATTCTGAAAATTCTCTACAATATGTCGACGCAGTTTTCTGCAGATTGCTGGATCTCTGTCTTAATTTACAAGAGACTCAGGCTCTCTAAGGTGCTCTCTTTATACTCAGTCATGTTACTGCGTAATTAGTTGCAACACGTTCCTCCAACAGACTGGTGACCTACCCAGGGTATACTCTGCCTCTTACCTGATAGCAACCGGATGGGCTGTAATATAAAGATTAGGGCTATAGAGATTTCCTTCTTTTGGACAGCCTAAACAATGTTCGAAAACCAGAAACACAAACACAGACCAAGTTATGAGTTCACATTATGCTTTCGATCATGGTCAATTACTGTCAACTTGCATTATAAAACTTTTTATGTATTCTGAGCAAGTTTGGCTTTGTCCATGTCTGACATTTACCCAAAATGGGTATATAGTACTTGCAAGTGCACATTGAAGCTGATTCATCTTACAGGCCTCTTCAGGCTTGAGTGTCCACACAAGTATAACTCACAGTGACATTTCTACAAATCTATCAACGACCTGAATCCAACTATCTCCATCCATTCCATATATCAGCATGGCATTGCAAAGTAATAACCTGGCACAGCACTGAAGTTAACCATCCACTCACAATCAAACAGATTTATTGCAGTGCCTTTTGTCTGTTATTTTCTTGAGCTGCAGTATGCTTGAAGGTCATTTATTGGCCCATGAATGTTGCACTGTTTTTATAGAGCTTTAGGATATGACATTTTAAAAAGAAGGAAGGAAGGAAGGGAAATGGAAAAAAACAACAAACGGTCCTTATATTAGGTTTGTGCTGTACAGTTGACATGCTTTATGTTAAATTGTATCCAACTTTTATATTTTACAAGTGTGTTTTCAAGTGTTTGCAGGTTTGGCTTGTCCAACGTGTGTATTTTATATGCTTTCGCTTTGTATTAATTGGTGTCTACGTAGGTGTTTGTTTTTCCGTGGGATTGTTTACACAGAAGCTCTTAGCCTATTTTGTGGACTGCATCTTAATTCTGTGATATTTTATATAGTTTCCACAGCCAACACCTGTCCCTATTCACAGCAGGATTAACTCGTTTTTGTGAATACCCACTCCTTCAAGTTTTAATTTCGAAAGGATTTATGAAGTAAAATCCTTTCTCCTCTCAGGCTGAACTGTTTGAACAAAGTAGATTGCAAAGAGCTGCTGAAGAACCAGAGCATATGAAGTGGTTTCACAGTTTACCTTCAAGAAGCGTTTAAATTGTAATTTTCCTGTAGGGGCTTGTGTTCGACAGTTTTGATTAACAATGTTAGAACTACTAAAACCCAGTCCATTTAGGAATGTTAAGAAAACAAAGTGAGTAGTTGAAATGTTGTCATACTGTTCATCTCTGCTATCTGGATCTCCAAAAGTAATATTAAAGATGTAAGTGATAAGTCACATTCATGTTCAAGGCCTGAAATTCGAAGAGCAATTGCTGGTGTCACTCATAATTTCACAAAATATTGCAAATGTAGAATTTATCATGCATGAAAAATTCCTGCACACATTGACAATGATATAATTCAATAGAGTTCAATGTAAATTGGCCGATAGAAGCAGTGGTGCATGCTCTCCCTCTCTTTACAAGGCTACGAGCTCTCGATAACATAGCCTATGTACAAACAGATTTGGCTGAAATTAATTTAAAGGCATCGTTAGGCATGAGTAAGTCTATGTTTTATTCTAGTTAGGAAGTGTCAGATGAGGCAGTAAAGTCCAGTCAGTGGATTTGGATTAGAAGAAGCAATAGCAGCTGGGGGCCCAGCAGGGGGATCACTTAGGGTAAACAGACTTTTGGAAAAAGCAAAGAAGAAGTTCAAGATATTTAAGTGGAGGGTGTGGCCCATGTGAGCCTTTTGAAACCAGGCAGCCATTTTGGGTGAGTTGTATGGCTTTGTTTTTGCTGGCATTCTTAGTGACTGTAGGACTGTTTAGGTGAGTTTGTCTGCCAAATCTGCTTGTGTGTTTTGTCCTGCCTCCACCTCTGGCACCCTCTATATTTTCATTACCCCCTACCCGAACCAGGGTTTGAATCCCATTCCTGCTTATCTTTACCTCTTTTATTTCTCCCCCTACCCGAACCAGGGTTTGAATCCCATTCCTACTAATCTTTACCTCTTTTATTTCTACCCCTACCCGCACCAGGGTTTGCATCCCCACCCCGCTGTGACTGGTGTGCAGTTGGTGAGAGGCTGAGGTAGCTTGTGGCTGTAAAAAAAAAAGATGGTTGTTGTGGTGTGAGGAGCAGTGTTGGCTGGCATTAGGGGGGTGACTCTGGGACGCCAGTGGTCATTGGCTGTGTTCGAAACCGCCTACTACATACTACATACTTGAAAACGGCATACTCATCGATCAGACAGCATGCAGAGCGTTTACACACAGTGCACTTCACTCCTGCCCGAGCCGAAATCAGCCGGCCTGAAAAGCTGATTTTGCTTAAGCTATAAACTCTGTAAATATATAACTTTAGCAACATTTGAAACATTTTCAGGCGAGAAAGTAGTCATTTCGACCCCCAATGTGTTGAAAATGTGACAAAATACCGGCTATTTACAAGTTTTTTCCCACGAATTCGGCGCCACTAAAGCTAGCCGCAGTGAGCAACGCACTTCCGGTTATGCCGTTTTGACTGCTCTCGTCCCGTTAACGGAATTTGACTGTTCAAATGGCGATGGGCAACGTCACGTTACGTTGCATCTTGGGTAGTTTGAGTGTGACAAGTAACCTCATGATGAATACTCAACATTTCGGCGAATCTAGTATGCATCTAGTGTACATCCGGGAACTTAAAAAAGTATGAATAGTAGGAGAAGTAGGCGGTTTCGAACACAGCCATTGTCTAGCCTCCTGGAGGTGTCGTGGGCCCAACTAGACGAAACACGGATGAAAGGAGGTTCCCACCTGATGACCCAAATGACATGTTGGTCAGCATTGCTCACTGATCTATATAGGGAGTATAGGGAATTATTCACTGAGTCTGGTCAAATTTTTTTTTTCTCTTTCCTTTAGCACAAGTTTCTTGTGTTTACCTTGACTCTAGAGGGATACTTTTCTTTACCTTGCTCCGTATACTACCTGTCCCTGGCGTGCTCATATTTTTGCCCGACTACATAAGGCTGGTCATTGTAGTTGTTGGCAAGTTGCAGCTCAACTGTGTTGTGGATAAGAATGCAGTGAGTTGCAAAAGAGGAGAGATGATGTGGCAGATGACTCTTACAATCTGTAGCAGCAGATGAGACAACAGAGTGCTGCTGCTTCATGTTCAGTGCAGGTTGATTTAAAAAAAATAAATAGAAAAAAAGCACAGTGATGTAGCTCAACAGTGATTGTGGTATTATGCTACTTATGAAAGTCAGATTAAAAATTGTCTGATTAGGAAATGTTTCTGTTCCAGTAGAAGTACAGAAACGTTAACAAAAATAACTAAATAGTAAAACAGGGTTTAACATAAAATAACTTGCTCAATTTACTAAAGTATAAACAGAGAAGAGGTCATTATAAACAAAACCAATTACAAGACACATCTGTAGGTGTGATCATAACCCAAACTGAGAAAATTGATAAAATGTCGGTTGGCCTGTGACTGCATTCTTTTTACGGACAAGACTGGAGAGAGGAGACCATGAGAACACAGCAGAGGACATGAGGGAAACAGCTGGAGAGGAAGAGGAAGGTATCAGATGAATAACACTCAGTTAAGTCTGTTTGTCATAATTCTGTGTGTTAGAATCACAGTGTAGCACTTTATTTTAACTTAATCTGTGGACTTAATTTTCTAACACACTTTCTTTAGATTTTTTTTATTAATCAGTGCAGGATGTGCAATCTGAAATGTTGTCATAAGAGAATCGCTGACAAAAGTAAAGGATTAGGTGGTTTGTGCAATTAATGTCGGGCTCAGACAATGGACTACAGTGACACACCTGCCTGCCTCTTTGTCATGTTGATAGTGTCTTTGATTCTGGTACATCATTGTGAGACTTTGTGTTTGAGTGGAGATGTTCACCTGCTGTGATTGTGTGTGGATCTCAGATAATGGTAGTTCTGCTATAGAATGCTTTGTTGACCACTGACTACAGAATTTGTTGTGTGGTACATTTGCATGTCTAATTAGCTGTTGTAATGGATGAGATCTATCACCATTAACCATCATTAACCAAGTCAACTAAAACAGCCAAAATAGGATAACAGACAAAACATGACTAAAAGTGCAAAAATGAATTCAGTATAGTGTGCAAAGTTAAACAGGAGAAGCTCTGCCAACAGAGCATGAAACATAAATGATACGACTTACTTCAAGGCACAGTGTTGGTGTAATAAATGTTTAAGTCTACCATGCCATAGAAATGAGAGAAATTGATCAACTGAAAGAAAGACGAGCACGATGCAGTTCAACAAACTGTTTTTATAAACTGACCCTGAATAGGTATTAAGCAATTTTGTATTGCTAGACTTGAAACTTTTGTGGATGACTGCAAAGATGCTTTCTCTGTGTTTGTGTGCCCGTGTTTGCGTGGGTGGTTGTGTATGTGCTTTTCCCGCTCCGCTTGGATGGAAGCACTCAGCATTCTCTGTGTTCTAAATGTGCTGAGTATGAGGGATGGTGTCAGATGACAAATCTAAGGGACAAACTGCATCTAAAGCAGAGATTTTTTTTTTTACAGTCTGTCCTTCACCCCCAGGCCTGCCCTCCATCTTTCTCCATCTTCCCTCCTCTTTGCTTCTCAAATCCTCTCGTCACCATAATTGATTATACGTAGTGAAATGGGCAGGATTTTTAAAAGTACTCTGCTGTTTTTTTTTCTTTCTCTTCTGTCCCAGTGTCCCATCCATTGCTTCTTCACAGAAAAGATATAAAGAAAGTAATGTGAAGCTGTGCATCAAAGAGATGACAGTGAGTCATCAACCCCCCAGTGATCACTGACAGAGCATTGCACTGTTGTTGCCTCCACCATGAACAGCTTTCTCAGTTGGCGACAGAATCACAAACGCATTCTGCACTCACAGATATACACATATGTACACACATGCCTGCACACAAACACAGAGTTTGTGATCAGAATGGTAATCTGAATAACACGGACAAGCTTTAATCAAGACTTATACAGTGAAAAAAACGAACAAAGCATTTACTTTGCTCGTCATTTTATTTCACTTTCTGCTAAAATGTAAAGCTGTCAAATTAAGCAAACTTTTTTGTCGTAATACAGAAAAAACATGACATGTTATTACAATCAAGAGATTTAAATCATGAATGAATGGCATGGAAAAGTCATGTTTCTTTCTTTCCCCCTTGTGCTGCATTTCTTTTCTCCTTCTTTTCTGCCTTTTCTTGGCTCTCGGTCCATATCGTACTTCTTTGTATCTTGCGTTTGTGCACCCCTCTTGTGCACATAAACCTCCTGCTGTCATTCACTACAGTTTTTCCTCCCCTTCATTCTCCTCTTTTTTTAATCATTCTCTCTGTCATCTTCCATCCCTCCTCCTGTCACTCCCCTCTAGCTTTCATTTTTCTCTAAGGGGGCCTGGGAGCCATGTTTCTACCTAATGATGCATTGCCAAGAGGAGGGAAAATTTGACAGTTAACAACCTTCAATACACACCAGACTCACACACACATATGTACACACATCATATGTACTCTATCATCTATGGATGTTACTCACGACCTAATGTACTCTCTGACCCCCATCGTAACCCTTATCGTCATAACTGAATGTGTAACCTTAACCTTAAATGAATTCTTCTTTTATTAACCTTGTGTACATATATTATCACTTTTCTGATTGTGATGCAAAAATCTGCCATACAATGTCAAAAAGGGGGGTGCGCACTGTGGGTGCTTCGCTTTTACATGACAATGTATGCTATTGTAAACTTATGGTACGCTAACTTTACCTGAAAGAGTTTGTCTTCTAGTTTTTTAAGTAGTTTTACACAGATGGTAGTAACACATTCTTACGAGCTGCCAATTAAAACAAAAGAGTTTCATATCAAGACAATAGTCGCACAAACTATTCGAACAGTACTTAAACACACCTATCACTCCTGTTATTATGCTCCTCTGAGTTTGATTGAAAGCCACAAAAAATATCTTGCTATATTTAGTTTAATATAAATTTGCATTAGTGCAGCTGTAGCAAGTTGCAGCTTTATAAGAACCTGCGGATCTTGTGGTGGTAAGTGACAAATCTGTTTAGTGTTGTCCTGTTAGAAAAATTATATGGTAGTGCTGATGTTGGTACTCTACCAGAGATGCATACTGAGCTTTGAATAAAACGCATTTCTCCAATTGATACAGCTCGCGTTTGTAATGCAGTATTGCTGCAAAAATGCAAATTTTTGAAATTCCAATACCTTAAGACATGTCTGTGATAGAGAAGATGCACAGCAGGGCCTAAATAATTGTGTTAATGAATGTATATCAATGGGTAAATGTTGCTTGTAATCTAAAAGCCCTTTAAAGCTGCGGTCGGCAACTTTTTTTTAGTCATATTAGCTTGAACTGTCATGGGATTCTGGAAGTAGAATATTAAATAGACTGTTTAGGAAAAATAACGAAATCTGTAGCTTCCTCTGAAGCCTGTAATCATGCTTGCAAAAACCGAGCGCTCCCGGCTGTTTTTAACCAATCAAGTTAGGGTGGAGGAATCCTACCTGTCAATCACAGCTTGTGCACACGCTGCTCTGCCCCAGCTTGTGTGCGCTCACACTGGTGTGAACTCACGTGCACAACCTCGTCCACAGAGGGGGAGGGGTTTGGGGGGCGATTCGGAGCTTGTTAGAGGTTGGGGGAGGGACCTGAGAGTTGTATCAGTTCGAATTTTCCGACTTTAGACTCGCAATTTTGAAAACCTGCCGACGGCAGCTTTAAGTCGTCAACATTACTCGAAAAGCGCTATATAAATGCAGTTGATTTACCATTCGATATAAACTGAATAATAACGTAACGATTTGATTATACACATATTTTAGACCAGATCTGAATGCAGTTGAACTGAAAGGAGGATGCAGCACGGAGAGAAACAAACTAGGCCAGAGAAAACATGACTGCTCAAAAGGAGCCTCGGGAGGATTAAAGCTCAATATAAGTGATATTTTTATTGACACTGAAACAAATACTCTAAACCTGACAGCTGCCTCTGAATGAAAACACTTCTTGTTTTACCATGATAACGAGCAGCACTTGAGGTCACCTTGTTCTATAGACATGGACCAAGGAGGTAAGGAGGAAGAAGTAAAAACATGTGTACAAAGGGGCATTTTACCAAACCAGGACTGTTTATTGTAAGCGCTTACTGTATTCCTCTCAATCACACCCAAATTCTAGTATACCTTTTTTTGAGCATCCTGCTGGATGTCTCTGTTTGCATGTGACATTGTGTCTCAATTGATTCACTCAGCGTTAACTGGGCTACACACTTCTGTTTTGTTGGAGTTGTGAATGTTTGATTTTAAGAGTGTGAAGGGATTCCAAACAAAGGCGCTGGCTGGGCCGAAGGGTCTGTCTGTGATTGTATCGTTTCCATGCTTGTCGCTTCAGTTTATCCTTAAGACATACATACTGTATCTGTCATTTATACACAGGAACTTAAGCTTAAATGTACCTGACACACATTTACCCTTGAAGCCATATTGACCTTCTGTTTCAGTGTTTTGTCAAATATTTGATCAAATCACCAGATTATTCATTACTCAATTCTTCTACAATTTACATCTATTTTCACTGGTCGTTATTTTTACCTGCCTACTTTTTTTTTATCACCACCATTTTATCTCTGATCTTTTGTTACTTCCTCTCTTCATAAGCCAGCGGATATTTAATTTACCAGTCCGACTGGCCAGGGAATAAAAAAAAGTCAACTTTGGACACGATGTGTCCGCATGTTTTTGTCTGGTCAGGACTGTGTGAGCAAATAAGGGATTGCAAATGTTTTCATTGTGCTTCCACGGGCTAATATATCAAATCAAGTGTTTGTGATTTCCAGTGGATGAATGACCTTTGGGGCAGCTCTGGAGTCTCCTGTCATATCATATAGTAGAGATGGAGGGCACACATGGAAAAAAGCTGACAAAGAAGTTAGAAAGACTCTTGCTGTTTTTTTCTTTTTTAAAATCCAGTGTCCATGGAAGACTTTTGCTGAGCATGCTTACTTTTCTTTAGAATCACATGTATTTATGCACTTGCTTCCAGTCTCACCTGGCAACCATAATACACAGCTATATTTTACATCAATGAGCTGCTCAACTGGGGCTAAAAGAAAGCGAGTGCCCTGCTTGAGGGCACAGTGCCACTAAGTGTTGAGAGGACTGCTTACGCATTCACTTTATTTGCTCAGAAATTCCCAGCTCGTGTGAGAAATTCAAATTTACAGACTTCTGGTCAGAAGCCATTTCTTTAGTCTTTAGACTTCCACCATCACCTCTGGCTGAATGAATAAATTGTGTCTGCTGAATATTCATTTTAACATATTCATTTAAAATTCCTAAACACTTTCAGTCCTTTCTCTGATTTATTTTTCATAATTGTACACTTAAAGTGACTATCCTATTTCTTAAATTAGCTTTCCAAAGAGCATGAGCTACTTCAGGAATTTCAAATCAAAGCCCTCAGAAAGGTGGATGGAAAATGAACACATCTTTCTGATTGTATCTTTAAATAACATACCTAGATATGCAGCACATCGCTCAAAAAGTTTTCAGTCAAAGCCAGACTTGGTTTTTTTCAGCCACTTGAAAAACGCTTCTATTAATTAGTGCATCAAGTTTGTAGATGGTTTGTAGACACCTAGTTACAGGGTATGTATGGGGTATATGTGAACATGCATCAATTCTTACACACACACACACACACACACACACACAGAGGCAAGAGAGCAAAGGGAGCTGCATTGGCATTTAAGCAGTGACATTTTCCAAATGGCATTTTGTCTGTGGCTAACCCCACACTCACATGAACCCAGTCATATTGTCTTCCGCATTTTGAGCCACTAGCTAACACTCTGTGGCATTGCACATATGTGTACATGCAGGTGGTTGACTTTGATAGATTCTCTAACCAGTCTAGGGATTAAAAACTGACAACCTTTAGAGCCGTAATCCTGATTTCCTTGCCTCTAAGCTATAATGATCACTCCTGTCAAACAATCTTTCCCTTCCCTACACCCTATTTGAAATGTCATTGACCATTTATTTGTCTTCCTGCAATTCTTACATGTAAACATTTAAGTGTTTTATGAGAGATCAAAATCAAGGTTTCCCCTACAGTGTTAGTAGTTGGGCAGGCCGCTTAACTACATTGATGATCGCCCAGATACATTTGTCAACTACACATAATTTAAATTTTTTTACAATCCAAAGTAGTGAAATCTCGTGTACTGTAGACGTACTTGCAGTTTGTTCGATTCAGCCTCCCTGTCCCTCTCTCTCTGTCTGTCACACACACACACACACACACACACACACACACACACACACACACACACACACACCCGCTTCGCATTTAAGTAGACAAAGTAGACCTGTCCTCTTTGAATAAGAAATGCATCTTTAACGACAAATTTCACATGCCACTTTGCATTAAATCAATACTGTTGCAGCATTAATGCTATTTGTGCAAAAAAAAAAATTAAATAAAAATCCCCAAATAATACAAAACAAGTCAACTATGAATAAACTTTATTTACTGTATTCTTTGTTAATCATTTCAACAACTGAAATTCTCAAATCAATAAAAAATTGCTTTTGCTACAACTTCATCAGGCTTGTTCTTCTTGAGTATTTTGTTTATATCTAAAATATAGTAATTAACAAAATGCTCAATGTTAAATACTTTATCTAAATATCCCAGATGTGTTGAAAAAAAAAAATAATCTGCAGTGCCATGAAGGCATTTACAGTATTTTTTACATTAAATTGACCGCTGTGCTTGAGTTACATTAGTGCAAAGAGTTGAAAATTAACAAAAGTACTAAATAAACTGTGCTTTATTGTTGCTATTAAAATGCTGCAAATGTCTTAATAGAGCTAACCCAGATAGCAGTGGACTCCGGGGTGTATCCGCCCTCAAGCCGGGCAGGTCTGCCGTCCTGATCAAACGCTCACCCCGCCTCCCCACAGTGTTCAGCGGACCCGTTGCAGACTCTAGGCGGATCCGCACATTGTACGCACTCCCCAGATAGCAGGCAAGGCATCTTTATTTATATAGCGCATTTCATACCACAGGCAACTCAATGTGCTTTACATAAAGACAAGGCATTTAAAAGAACAGCATAAAGCAGCAATTTAAAGAGAAAAAAAAAATCGAATAAAAATTAAAAACACTGTTAAAAGCAATCAAAGAAGAGGGGAAAAAGAAAGATATAAACTCAACCATAAGCACACCGAAAGAGAAATGTTTTTAACCTGGATTTAAAAGTACTTACAGTTGGGGCTGATTTCAGTTCTGCTGGTAGTTTGTTCCAGTTGTGTGCAGCATAACAGCTAAAAGCTGCTTCACCGTGTCTAGTTTGAACTCTGGGCTCCACTATCTGACCTGAGTCAGTAGATCTCAGAGCTCTGCTGGGTTTATACTCTGCTAGCATGTCATTCATGTATTCTGGACCTAAACCGTTCCGTGATTTGTAGACGAGTAGGAGAACTTTAAAATCTATTCTGTATCTGACCGGGAGCCAATGTAAAGACTTGAGAACTGGGGTGATGTGATCTGATCTCTTTCTTCTGGTTAAAACTCGGGCTGCAGCGTTCTGAATGAGCTGCAGCTGTTTGAGACTCTTTTGGGGGAGTCCAGTCAGAAGACCGTTACAGTAGTCAAGTCTGTTGGAGATGAAAGCATGAATCAGCTTCTCCTGATCTGTTTGGGACATGAAACCCTTAATTCTGGATATGTTCTTAAGTTGATGAAAGGCTGATTTGATGACTGATTTGATATGATAGTTGAAGGTCAGGTCTGAGTCTATCAGCACGCCGAGGTTCCGACCTTGGTCTTTAGTTTCTAGAGACAGTGACTCAAGATGTTTACTGACAGCAAACCTCTTCTCTTTGTTGCCAAACACAATGACCTCAGTTTATTCTTTATTTAACGGAAGGAAATTTTGGTTCATCCACTTTTTGACTTGCTCTAAGCATTCGCACAATGACTCTATAGGACTGCAGTCATCTGGAGACAGTGCGAGATATATCTGTGTGTCATCTGCATAGCTGTGGTAGTTGACTTTAGAGTTCTTCAGAATTTGACCCAGAGGCAGCATGTATAGAGTGAACAGAAGGGGTCCAAGTACTGACCCCTGAGGAACTCCACATGTCATAGCCACTCGATCAGATTTATTACTTCCAATGGTCACAAAATAACTCCGCTCCTCCAAGTAGGACCTGAACCAATCTAGGACTGTCCCGCTGAGTGCTGCCCAGGTTTCCAACCTGTTCAGCAGTATACTGTGATCCACAGTGTCAAATGCAGCACTGAGATCCAACAGGACCAGAACTGACACCTTGCCTGAGTCCGTGTTCAAGCTTATGTCATTTAACACTTTAATAAGAGCCGTTTCTGTACTGTGGTGAGGTCAGAAGCCTGACTGAAATTTGTCAAGGAGTCCACTGGAGTTCAAGAAGTTACTGAGTTGATTAAAAACCACTTTCTCAACAATCTTGGCTATAAAAGGAAGATTTTGAGATGGGTCTGTAGTTGGTTAAAATGGAAGCATCCAATGTTCTCTTTTTTAGGAGTGGCTTGATGGCAGCTACCTTTAAGGGTTTAGGAAACGTGCCTGAAGTGAGCAGTTTATTATTTGCTGCAAATCTGTTTGGACAGATTTGCAAACGCTCAAACGCTCACCCCGCCTCCACACACTGTTCGGCGGACCCGTTGCTGACTCTAGGCGGATCCGCACATTGTACACGGTCTTTTCAAACCTCGGCTTCAGCTGCCTTCGGAGTTGGGCAGCGACACGCCCCGCCTCCAAACAATGTACTGTGAAACAGCGGAAGCGCTGCGCACCATTCTTTGTTATACTGTCATTGGAAGTTGGAAGTTGGAAAGCAACAGCGAAACGTCTCCTTCGGCAGACCGTACACTACAAGTAAACTTCCTACACTGTAAGTAAACTGTTAATATGTGCTTGTTTATGCAGATGGAAAGCGGATGAATCTGTCTCTATGATTTAACTTTTAACTTTGTAATATATCATTTCGATATAGCATATATAGTATAACGTAGCGAGCGTGGTTAGCTAGCTCACATAGCATATTGCCGATAGGTAATGTAGATTTGAGTTAACCCTGGTAGTTTTGGTCACTATATCATTCACTCATCACTCATTCATCTAAGTTGACTATACACAGGTTATTTTTGTTAGTCTTAAACTGCATTCCTATATTTAGAAATCCTATGTCTGAAGTATGTGACAGATTGTCTGTTTTGGAGTGCATCACTATGTGTATCCTGTCACGTTACAAATTGTGATTATGATGGCGGATGATGATAACTTAATTGAAAATCTCCTTTTGTGATTACAGATTCTGTCAGAAAAAATCCTGTCGCTCGTGCTTCCACTGAACATGATGTCTGCAGGCATGCCATCCGGTGGTTCAACTTGGCAGCAGATAGGGGAACCTCAAGGAGACGCAGTACACACGAGGTTCACCCTGCTGACGATGTCTAAGCAGAGCACATCACATGTTATGCCAGTTCTTGTTTATTTTATTGTTCATTTTAGGGTGACCAAACGTCCGTATTTCCCGGGACATGTCCGTATTTCACGGGACGCCCGGGACAGGACGTGAAATACGGACATGTCCCGGGAAATACGGACTTTTGGTCACCCTAATTTAAATGAGTGTGTGAGTATTAATAAATACATTTAAGAATTTCCATCACATTTTTTCATGTTTTTTGTGTCCATTATCTTTATTAGCCACTTGTAGTGATGTGTTGGTCAATCTGGTGTTTGTGCCAGCTCTTTTAAGTGAACTCAATTCCACTTAATTGGTTGTATCCAACCAATCATATGATCACAAGGATCATACTCTAATGTCCCATATATCTCCAGCGAGGTTGGTGGAGTTTACTGTCCTGGTATGGAGGATGTGAGAGGTAGGGAGAGCAGTACAGCACAATGGATAGCAGATGAGATGAAGTACCCAGAGAGAACCCATGCATGTACAGGGAGAACATGCAAACCACATACAGAAAGACCCCTGGCTGGATTCTAACACCTGCAACAGTGCTACCAACTGCACCACTGTGCAGCCTCAAAACTTTAAATTTACTCGTAATAATAACCAAATTTTAGGTCTTTTGCAGCTTCACAATAAATCATTTTCAGTTGTATAAGGCTAAACTGGTGGGGTTTTTATGGAGTCATTTCTAGTTGGTAAGCAAGTTTTTATCTGTATCTACTATTGTTAATAATTTCATAATAAATAAAGGTTCTGGACCAAATGAGTCCACCTCCGTTATAGGTATCATAAACGGATCCAAAACGGCTCCGGGCCGGATGATGTGTTCTATGAACGGATCCAAAATGGATCCGGGCCGGATGTGGCACTTAATGTGTGGATCCGGATAGGGTCCGTGATCTGGATGTGTTCTGGATCCGTTCCGGTGTGCAAGTGGACTCCGATCCGGGTCCGTTTTGCGGATCCGTTCCTGAGCCTACCCTAAATCCGGAACGGATCCGGTCCGGAGTCCATTTGTTATCTGGGAATGCTCTATTATGTATGAAAGTGATTCACTTTGACTTAAGGTTGATCTCTTAAACTCAGTATTTTCTATACTGAAGAATTCCAATTTTTACTATTAGTGTGCAGCCATTGTACAAGCAAACACTGACAAGTGGCTGCATACGATGTTAATGTTGACCTGTGCCACTCAAGCAGACAAACAGCTCTCTTAACAGATCTTCATGTCATGGCAAATTCAAGATGTGTAGCTGTCATTAAACATGGCTAAAAAATTGATATGTTCACCCAAGTAAACTTTGGATTTCTATCCGAAGAGAATGAAGAATGCTCTAATCTGTGGGCTCCTATTTGTCTTTTGACCTTGTACATATGAAAAAAATGGATTTGATCTCAATGGTGATCTAAAATGAAGTTGAAATATCCTTAATTGTCGTTTAGATATATAACATACAACATTAAACAATACAGTAAGCTTATACTTCTATCTCAAGACTGTTTTATCTTCTTTTTCTTCTCAATTTTAATGCTGTTGCAGTCTTATGTAACTTTGACAGACCAAAGCAATGCTAATATATGGCCTTAATTAGAACGGAGGGAACTGTGTTGAATTTTTGAGTGGGTCTGCATGTATATGTTAATCAGACTGACATTCGGAATACATTGTTTAGAGTTTAAGATCCAGCTGCCCTGAGTTGATACACTTATGTCCACACTTAAAAATCCACATCTTTGTTCAGACACAGAGTGAAATAAGACAGACACACTTTAACAAGAGGTACAGAAAGAAAATGGGTTCTAAGAGAGTTGATTTTATTTTCCCCTTACGGCCTTTAAATAATTTAACGAGGGAAAGATCTGTCAAAGTATTGCTGTGTTTATGTGCTGAATATTTATAATGCATATAAAACTGTTATGGGCCAGCTGTTTGCAGTCATATGTCTGTGCATCTCTTTTTTTCCTTTTATTTCAAAGACCACACTTGGCTGCTTCTACTGGACATCACTTGTGTACTTGAGCTGTACAAAAGGGTTTAAATGGTCTTATTCTCCAGTGACAAACCGGCCGCCTCGGCTTAGCCTGGTGAATAGTTGTGGCTCTTTGACTGCTCTGTCTATAAAGCTGTTTTCCTATTTCCTCTTTGCCTGTATTTATTAAACAACATTGAGTCATTCAGGACTTGCAATGAAAGTCAGAGTAGGACTAAAAATATAATATTGGAGTTGATGATGTGTCAAAACTGAACCCATTCAAAGAATAAATCTACAAAAACATTTAGACAAATGTAAGATGAAAGAAATATATAAAATACAAAAAAGGATTAAATATTAATGTTAGTCTTATTTATTATGCTGTCAATGCGTTTCAGTGTAGCTTTTAGATTTATATTTATATAGGTACATTTATATAGAAATACAAAAGTAACAAAATCCATTCATATTTTCCCATATATTCTAAGTCACATTCAAGTCTTTTTCAATTTCCTATTTTGTGTGATTATTATTTTTACTAAGCTTGCAGAATTCTTCTATTTTCCTTCATTTTCTTTGTTTTCCTCTTTTTTTCTTCTTCCCCTCCTTCACATAATTGTTTTCTGGATATGTATTTATTGTAAACTGAATTTTGCAGGCAGGCCAAAGAAAAGACCAGTCATCAATGTGATAGGAGTTACGTTCCAAAAATGATGAGTCATATGTTATGGAAAAGAATAGGTGATAATGGCCAAGGTGATTTAGGATGAAGCAACACTGAGCTGTGGATTATTATTTCCCTTTTTTGGCTAGTATTAATATTCCAGCTTGAAGGCTAGAGCACCTTTGTACACACCTACATACAGATGTGTGTATACATGAAAAATGAAGCACATGCACACACAGACGCAGAATTTCCATGTAGATGTATAAAGCTACAAAATATAATCCATGTTCCAGTGAGTAGGGAGTCTTTCTTAGAGCTGAGCAACAAGGTGTAACACAAGAATGTATTATGGCTATGTTGGTTCATAAATTGTAAAATTACTTCCCTATGTGGGCTATAAAATCATTATATGCCTCTGTCTCCCTTTCAAAATCATAACATACTTATGTTTTGTTGTTTCATAAAACTGTTACAAATGTGAAATACTGTGGCTCAATTATAACATTCTCAGATCTGCTTATGAGGAGGTAGGAGGTGGTTGATTGCAGCATGACATTATGGACTGTAACGCAATACAATCAATTTTGAGTTCCATCTGACCCAATGTTGTCTAATAGTTTTGGACCTATCGACTTTGCTTTCAATAAGTCCACAACTATTGGTTGGTTAGGGTTAGCATAAAGCATACATGGTTAGATTTGGATTATAATAATAAAATGATATGGTTCAGGATAAAAAACACTTGGATATGCTTTTAATATGTATAGATACATGGTCACATGTTTGCATCACTTCACCTAAACTCTTCACCTACAACCTAGTGTTTATTGTTACAAAGATAGAAGTACAGGAAGTGTATACTCGTAGCCAACAGCGGGGGATAGTAAACGTCTGTGGAAAGACTTTGACTGTCAGTGGCAGAGCTCTTCTCTTGACTATAGGTGTTTTACACTCATTAAAGTGACAGACAAGACAGACAAAGAAAGGTGCAACAGAGGAAGAAATGAATCTGAGCTATATTTGAAACGTACTATAACTATGTGAACCACAGCTGTAAGGTTTAGAAATGGGGAAGAAATATTAAATTGAGACAGAAATATACTGCTACTCCTACTGTCACAGGGGAAGTTTGATAGCTTAAACAGAATCTAATGAGAATTTACAAATGATTCAGTTTCACCCTTTGACGATACAATGTTAAATTAGAATTTTAAGATTTTGTTCTTTATTTTTACATTTGAATTTTCTTGTTTAGTTTGCAAGTTTTTACTTGTTTGTTCTCTTTAGCTTTTTAGCTTTCCCACTATTAACAGAAACGTTGGAAAGTTTTATCAGCTCAACAATGCATGGTTATTGAAGTTTGATTTTCCTCTTCACACACTCTTTCGTCTCTGAAGCTATGCTGTTGGAAGTCATGCAGAATGCCTGAAAAGATGTCCACTTGATGTTTGCATCTGTCTCTCTACAATTCAGACAAAGGCCTTTGTATCAATGTTACATTCACACTTCATTAAGTCGCTCTTGCGACGGATACTCATCATTAACATAATAGCATAATTGGCTAAGTCATATTTGAATGTCTTAGGCCTAGGCAGTTATGCTATTAGGCTAACGTTAGGCAGCCCCATACCATTGCAGGTGCTGGATTTTGTACCTCTCTCTGTCTCCACTGTCCTTCTGGTCATTTGAGATGAGCTCATGCACAGAGAGCTTGGTGGAGTTCCTGTGCTGAGTTAACATATGGCTTCCTTGTTGTGCAGTTTCAGGTTACATTTCCGGATGCATTCATGGACTGTGTGGAGTCACATTGATCTTTTAAGGTTCTCCTATGTGTCTATTTTGATCACAGTCACACAGATTCAACAGTGGTTTCTGCCTGTTAACTTTACACACCAAGGTGGTTTTTTTTGAGCGTGTCGATGGCATTGAATTCTAGATTTATTTACTTTCTAAATACAGTTAAGTCGGTCAGTGAAGACCCTGACAACAATTTTCTTTGTATGTGTGTTTGCTGAAAGTAAACGGTGCCAGTTGAATCGACAAAATACAGTTACCATTTTTTTGCATTTAAGATTTTTTTTATTTTAACCTTTATATCTATTTCAATGTGGGACTGGCATACTTTAGCTGGCCAACACGTTTTTTCTTTTCTTATTTCCTTCATGTTTCCCATCATTTTCATGTGACACGTGTGCCTTTATGTTGGTAGTTTTGAAAAGAAAACCAGCACACCATTGTTTTTATTGCTATGCAATTACAGAACCAATGAACATCAAATGCCCACAAGAAATTAAAAGAATTAAATTAAACATTAGATTAGATTGATACTGAAATGAATTGCAGTACTAAGAAACCCCAGAACTGATTGCTTCCCTAATGTTTTTCAGTAATATACATAGCGATATATGTTCTACTAACATAGTAATATAACAGTGGTAACATAGCAGTATTAAACATCGTCATATAACATTATATTTCCTCTTTTGGATTTATCTTAGCTCCCAATTGGCAATGCCAAACATTGCCAAATTAAGCTTTTGAAAAAAACTAAGCCCACCGTGTTTCAAACACAGTTTAAAGTAGTTTGACCTTCAAGTACCTTGTGAGAAAAGGTTCAGAGGCCTACTGAGCTGTTAGTGCTGCGGCTGTTTATTGAATATGTTTTAATAAAACCTCATCGAAAAGCATTTTGTACATGTATTTATGTAAGGGGACAAATCTGCTGCTGATTGTATGTTACTCAACAGTCACACTGTTGCTGTCATTCTGTCATAATCATTGATAAAATCCACTTTGAAATTACAATATTCTGGCACAACATAGACGCTCTCATGTCACAAACTTATGACTGGCCCTCAGCTCACTCTGTTGGAGGATAAATCCTTCAACAAACACACCTCTGTGAGAGCAGTTCAGGTATGTGGAAGGGTAGGGGCTGTGTGGGAGGAGTTAGGACACAATTTACAATGCTTGGGGGGAGGACGTGGTTTTACAGTTGCCATAGAGACCTTTGTGGCTCACTGACTGCTGCTTTCCATCTCCTGTTTGTTCCAGAGGCGGTGACACACAGACACACAAAAACAAAACACAAGAGTAACACAGAGAAATTCTACATCTTGTCTGTAGGCTTTGACAGGAATAATCGGATGAAGCAAACTGAACTCTTTTTAATTGAGAGTTTTGGATCTTTCAAAGTGACCTATTCATGTACCATTATTTGTCATTTAGCAGATGCTTTTATCAAATAAGAAACATTCAAGCTTCATTGCAGTAAGAAACCTGCTCTATACACTGAGTGCTAAATCGGTATAAATCTACGGAAATGACAGATGAGTGTCAGGTTAGGTGTGTTGGGGCGTGGGGATGCTAGGAGAAGAGTTGTCGTCTGACGAGATGAGTCTTCGAGAGATTCTTCAAGATAAAGAGGGAAGCTCCTGCTCTGTATCAGTGTAATATATTATCCTTACAAAACAACAAATTAGGTTGACCTGTGCCTTATCTGCAACAGGGTTTTAAACGAACATGAAGAACAACGAAATGGGTTTAATGACTAATATGTTTTCTAAATTTGATGAGACCTTTTTTAATTAGGTTTATCATTTTTATAGCCATCTAATCATCCTGCATCAACATTGTTTCATTATATGCACAGGGACGATAATCAGTCATTTGAAAGTGCCCAAAAGATGATCATTCTTAAAGTTTGTGCCGTTTAGATTTCCATAGTTCTGCTTGATGAGTGAGCAACTTTTACAAAGTTGGCAGTTGTGCTGAAATTATTATTCAATAAAATGATAGACCTGCTGATGTTACGGTGCTGATTATTTTAAAGATTTTTTAAGTGTAATCATTGTAACTGTCATGTGTTGAAGTAAAACAAAGCATTAGCTTGTTTAATTCTACAGCCCACTAATAGGTTATAAGAGAGAGCAGGAAGGAGGGGTCAACGAGCACCATAACCACACCAGGGATACCTGCTCAAAAAGAGAAACGGAAGTTATTGATAAAAATGATGTCATATGTGAAGTAAACAGAGCAGAGTGAGAAAAGGTGATCTGTGCATTGTCTGATGGACCCTAGCAGTCCTTTGGATTAAATTGAAGATTTAAGTTTTGATGTGATCTTTCGGTTTCTAGCATAGCTAAGGAGCTGCTGTTGTGCATATGCCTAAACCCATTCAGCCAATTCACCACAAAGAGTTGCTATTTATGCTGGTTCCGAAAATTGAGCAATCACCCGCCACCTCCTCTACACGGTTGATATCAAGCTTTGTGCCAGGACCGAACGAGACATTGACTCACTGCATCGACTCACCAGGATATACAGCAAGGACATCAGAATGCCAATCCAATTCGATGTCGCCAAATGTTATCAAAGATAGTTGAAAGGGATGCACCACCAGAAGGACCCATAGCTGACAGTCAGGATGGCTACAAATGCTACAAAAGGAGGTGAGCCACAACCAAGTACCTACACAGAGTAAGGCACTAAGTCCGAGTCTTCAACACATGAGCCCTGCCAGTTATCAGATACCCCGCTGCTATAATAACCTAGCCAAAGGAGGAGACTTAAGCCATTTATATCAAGACGAGAAAACAACCCACAATGCATGGGGGGTTGAAGGAGAAGGAGGAAAGAGTGAAGGAGAAAGTCTGGGGGCTTTTGAGTGCCACTATCTAGGACGAAAAAATTAAGATCTAGGGATGCATCAGCAAAATGGTCCCTGGCAATGAACTCCTTGTCAGGATCTGGGATTTAAGTTGTATCGTGTACTTGGTTTTGTGTGTTTATTCAGTATTCAGTTATGTTTTATTTTCTCCTTGTGTATTCCCTTAGTGTGCTCTCTCTCGCCCCCTGTGTTCTGCCATCTCTCTCTCTCTCCTCAGTCTCTCTCCTGTTCTCATTTACTCACCTGCAACCCGTTTCCAATCAACCACCAGTTCCTACTCCAGCAATCACCTCCCCAGTATATATGTCTGTCTAGTCTTACCATTCCTTGCCGGATCCTCTTCAATACCTTCCCTACCTTGGTCTTCGATACTTTTGTCTTGAGTCTTGTTATGTCCCCTGGTCTGGTCTTGTCCCCCGGTCCCTGGTTGTTCCTAGTCTGTCCTTTTGCTAATGTTTTGTTGTTTTCTAGTTTTATGTCCAGTTTAGTTTTTTGATATTCCAGCTTTGCTGCGCTTTTTGTTATATTTATTTGTCAATAAACCCGTTAACTTTATTTTGCCTCCCCGTCGTGTCTGCACCTGGGTCCTCCCTTAAAAACAACATGACACTCCTAAGTGAGTGCCTGAGGCAGCTGAAACCTAGGAAAGGGGAGGAAGAAAAGAAACCATCATGAAAGGATAAACCTCTGCACGGTGCACACCACCGACAAACTGGAGAAGCGACTGATATTGAGAAGTCTGATCAGTGGCGAGAAAAGGCTGGTTTGTTTGACAGTACGGGGGTACTAATCATGGCAGCACAAGGACATGCCTGAGTTGACCCCTTCGAGACCTCATTCTAGTCTGAAAATGCTGATGTTTTAATTTGGCACTTCGATACACTAATAGTTCTAGTTCTTTTGACAGGTGTACATGGTTTAACTTTAGAATTTGTAGCATTTTCCAAAAAGTAAACCAGTGTGTGGTTCATAATAAGACATGTAATTTTTTTTCTCTTTTGAATAGTTATTATGACTCTTTACTAAGGCAAAGATAGTTATTAATGGCACTATTTCTTGGCCAGTTCAGTTGTGAAAAATCTTGGCTAGTAGCAATTTATGCCTGATATTTATAACATATTAGCAGTTCCTTAAAGCTGCCGTTGGCAGGTTTTCAAAATTGCGAGTCTAAAGTCGGAAAATTCGAACTGATACAACTTTCAGGTTCCTCCCCCAACCTCTAACAAGCTCTGAATCGCCACCCAAACCCCTCCCCCTCTGTGGACGAGGTTGTGCACGTGAGTTCACACCAGTGTGAGCGCACACAAGCTGGGGCAGACTCACGCTCAGCAGTGTGTGCACAAGCTGTGATTGACAGGAAGGATTCCTCCACCCTAACTTGATTGGTTAAAAACAGCCGGGAGCGCTCGGTTTTTGCAAGCATGATTACAGGCTTCAGAGGAAGCTACAGATTTCGTTATTTTTCCTAAACAGCCTATTTAATATTCTACTTCCAGAATCCCATGACAGTTCAAGCTAATATGACTAAAAAAAAGTTGCCGACCGCAGCTTTAAGCCAAGGAGTTTTAACAAATAGGACCTGTAACAAAAAGGGTTATGCGTAAATGAACAATTATCCCCCTAATACAGAAAATTCCTCACAGGTTTGCCATCTGCTTTAGCATTCAGGCATAACCATGCTACTTTAGAAGATATTTTGCCATTGAGGCGTGATGAATCATCAATTAGCTTAATGATACTTTAGCTGCTTGGATTTGCATTTTTTACACTTTGAGGATTCAAACCTTTTGCAGCTGTGGCAAACAAGGTGACAGTCTGTTATGTTTGGCACAGCAGAGCTTTGAAGCTAGGAAGCTTGCTGTAATTTTAAATTACAGGTTGAGATGGTTTAATAGATCCTGCTTATATTCTCAATGTTACTTTGCTTTACAAGTCAGAGGGATGGCTGAAACCTACTACTTTGTTGTTCACATGCATGAGATTTACCTTGTTGCAGTTAGATGCAAAGTCTGAAGGAGTGAATGATGGAAAGTAAGCAGTAGTGAGGGAGAAATGGGATTGAAAAGAAGGTGACTGGCTAGTGGACTCATGGCTCAAGATATTATTAATGGGTTCTGCATGAACTTGCAGAATATTAGTAGTGTATTGATGCGATTAACATACCATTCTATTCAGGGTAATTGTTCACCGAGAAAGGAATTGCCATGAGTCACTGAAGTACTTCTACTAGTACTGTCTGAGGCTTACTTTTGGCAATAACATAGCTATGTGCATCGGAGGAAGACAGTGAAAGAGAGAGCACATTTTATGCGTAATCTTTTCCTGGAAGCATGCATGAAACAGGAAGGAAGAGACAGAGGGAGATGAATTGCATTGTGCTGGTTTGTGTTGGGGAGGAGACGGGATTGAGGTTTGAGGCTTGAGAAAGCAACCGGGGATCAACTCATTCATGGCTTCAAATGGCTTTGAGAAAACCAATCAAACCAGCACAGACTCTCTATTCGTCTTGCTCACACACCCTTTTTCTCATTTCTGCACACACTTGCACTCAGTCATCAAACAAAATATCTTTTGTGGGGTGGAGTGCACTGCACTATTGATCAGTTTCCATGTGGCTTCTATTAACTTGAATGCAGTCACATGCAGGTACGCACATATTTGCACATTGTTATCATTACCTTAAAGTCTAATTCATCAGGCTCATAGCTTGATGTCTGATGGAATCAAAGCTGCCAGAAAGACACTTCAACAGTTTGTGTATCAACACATTGATGTGAATACATAATCAAGGCCACAATAAGTGGGAGATCATAACTAAAAGCAGACGATAGTCAGATGGTTAATTTGTCAGTGAATGGTTTCTGTTACCAACTAAAAAAATAAGTTTCACTTTTTAAAAGTTTGTGTTAATTTACATTTTAATAGGCTTTTTTTTTATTTTTTCATTTATTTATTTATTTTTTTAGATGAAGATTCGCAGTACTCCAATCACACGGGAAGAAAAGTTATTAGGTGGTAATAAACTCATTCCACCAAGGAACTGCACAGATATCTTCATGAGAAAGAACTGTGGTTTGCAATTTTAAGAACTCTTAATTACTCTTAAAAAACAGTTTCCATAGCTGTCTTTTAGGTCTGAGCTGTTTCCATGACCTTAAGCTGACAATGTTTCACTCCTCTGGCATTTTGCTGCAGTTCCAACGCACATTATTATTACACTGAAATACTGTGAGAATACTTTTTTGTATTTAACAGTTTACCATTTCGCCACTTGAGGATCAGTAAATTATCAGGATATTGTGCAAATGATTTGACCCAGATATTTTCCACAGAATCCATATTATTCAGATGCTTTGGAAAAATTTTGGAACCTATTTTCAAGTGAAACTGGTTTTCCCATCCCTACTAAATGCTTTAACTAGAAGGCTGCATGGAAAACCTCCATAAGGCATCGGGAGCAAGTGCTGTGGACATTTGCACGAGCACATGCCACTCCAACAGAATCTTTCTAGAATATTTCAGGATTTTAGTGTGAAAACTGCTTATAGTAGGGTATGTTAAAAAAAAAAGATTAATGGTCTAATGTCTTTGATATCAGAGACCAATGTCTTTAAAGACCAGCCACCTTAGTAAGAACTTTTTTTTTCATTTTGAATGAAAGTTAAGCCCTTAATTGTCAGTTCCAAATACATAATGCACGCATTTCCCCAGACATTCAGTTCTCTCTCTAAAGCCCACAACATGAAGAATGACCAAAACAACATCAATAAATAGTTGATGGTAAATATAAATCTAATTCAAGTGGATGGCAGAAACCACATCACAACATGTTTCACATTGTTTTCTTATTAGCATTTATATTCTTTACTGTACCACATGATTTACTGTATCACACACTTCACTAATTTTTGCAAATTGTGGCTTCCTCTTTTATTTGGGGTTTTGATGGTTTAGTAAACATTTCTTCTGAAGTCAATGAGTCTTCATATACCACCACAGAGTTTTATCAACATATTAGGGTAAATATTACATGTAAAAAAGTGCCAGTTTACATGAGACGCAATGACAAGTTGTCTTTGGTGCTGATGTTTTGTTTTTTTTGTTTGTTGATAACTATTGTTGTCTTTGATAGGTAGGATAAGATCTAACTGATATTGACTCATACTTATGTAGTTATTAGAATTTCTCCATAAAAGACAATGGCTCTTTTGATTGACACATTCAGTTTACTCCTCCCACCTTTGTAGATTTGGTGAACCCGCACCCTTCCTCTTCCATCACTCCTGAGTTGCAGGTCCTGAAAATCAGATTTCTCACCTGGGATCACTGTTTACACTACATTATGTCTCAGCAATGTGGATGCTCACATTGTTCCAGTTAAAGTTGTTGTTGTGAGTTTTGTTCATGGCATGGATGTCCCTTTATGCCTTCTTTTGTTCATGCTTTCCTTTTTTTCTCTCCAGGAGCTTCAGTTTGAACGTCTGACGAGAGAACTTGAAGCTGAGCGTCAGATTGTTGCCACACAGCTGGGGAGATGCAAGCTGGGATCAGAGGCAGGCAGCATGAGCAGCATCAGGTAACATGGAAAAGCCCTGTATGTGTGAGTATGATCATTTGAAGTGGTCAGGTGACATACTGTCCTCACTTTTTGTGTGAGATGGTGGGCGTTTGTGTGGCTGGAAAAGATTTGGTTGTATGTGTGTGTGTGTGTGTCGCTAAACACTATCAGGTATGTGTATTTGGTGGTCATTTCTGGTTGTGCAAATATATACACAAGTATACATGTTATGGGAAATCTTTACGACTTTTTTTTTTTTTTTTTTACAACTGCATGTGTAAGCCTTTGTCACGAGGGAAGGGTTTCTTGGTCTTCTATGACAAATAACGATGACTGCAGCATTTTATACCTACTCTTAACTCAAGTATGCACACTGTCTCTTGCACACCAATCCAGTGAGTTTCTCTCTCCTCTCCATGGAGTGATTTGACTATAAAAAGGGTGTTCCTCCCATGACAGTGTGGGATGCATTTATCAGCTGAATGGATTGGCACAAATGTGAGGTGTCAGGGAAAATCCCACGCTCGAATACATGCATGCAGTAGTTCCACACAGATGGCAACACGTGTTCAATTTTGCATACACATGTATGCAAAATGGTTGTGTGCAATCTTGCATAACTACACACACACACGCACACACAGTAACAAACACAGTCTCTCGCTCACACACACTATATGGCTTTCATTGATTTTATATTTGATCCACAATCAGGAATCCAGTCAAGAATCCAATCCAATTCCTATAATGATATGAAAACAGAAAGGATTATTTTCCGTATGTGGGAAAGAATGAATGCATTGATAACAACTGCAGGTAAATCATAGACTTACAGCTTTGTATAACAGTATGTTCAAATTGTTGGTTGTTATCTAGAATTCACATTTCTGATCAGTCCATATCTTACTTTCATGTTGTATTTGCATCCCACACTTCAATATTACTGCTTACATACCTTATCTTACCAGCCTTACATTACAAAGTGTTTTATTTTATTTTTTTATACAGCAAATTGCTTAAATTAAGAGAATGAGAAAATAATAAATAATGCTGTGATGATAGTCGAAGGCTACCTGAGAACAATCAGAAATACTTGTCTTTAAGGAGGGTAGTTGTACATAAAAGAGAGCTGCAGACTAAAACTGAAATATTTCTTAAAATAGCCTCAGTATACTCCTTTGAACTTCTCCACGTTTCAAAGTTTTCTTTCTCTCTGATTCAACATGCCAACTATACTCACTACAAATGCCTTCATTCCAAATAAGTTCCATTTATTTTGAAAGCTTGGTAGGAGCCTATTGTCACATGTTGCTTAGCAACACAAACACACACACACACACACACACACACACGCACACACACGCACACACACACACACACACACACACACACACACACACACACAGAAACATTGGTTTCTTAAAGACCAGAACAGGGCAATTTAGATAACCTTATAGACTAATTAATGTGACTGCTTTGGTTGATGTGATTAGCTGAATTCTTATTGTAGTTGTCAATTTTGTCCATGTTGTGTCATGTCTGTTCATACAAGGATGTCTGATGTCTTTCATCAAGTCTCAAATGAAATAATGAAAAAATGTATCAGTTAACATGACAAAATGCAAACTTGGGCTACATTTCACTGTCAGTTAAATGTTACCCAATTCCGATTTTTTGCTCTCATGTGACACAGATCAGATATGTTTTTTGACCATGTAAATAGGACAAGGATGCATTCGGATATTTTGAGATCGGATACAGGCCTCCTTCATATGTGGAAATTTATCAGATACGAATCGGATATGTGACAATGCGACCGCCGTGTAAACAGGCAGATCGGATATTCTTAAACATTGCGTTCCACACGTCAACCTCGGAGGACGGTCTGTAGCTCATCAGCTCGTGGAAGCTGTATGTACCGATGCCACAACTCGTCTTGCACGACTTGGCAGAAGTTGTTTACAATCACATTGATGCGTTGCTAATGCCAAATATGTGAGCCAATGTGCGATATCCTGCACCTGTTGCGAGCCACCAAAGAGCGACACCGACACGCATTTTCAGTGGAATCGCCCGACGAAATGTGGTGTCTTGGTAGGAGAAGAATGGGGACAAACTCTCGCACAGCATATCAAAAGTTTGTCGGCTCATTCTAAAATTGCTGACCCACTGCTCTTCATCAAAGCCCGCCACAACATTCTCCCACCAGTCCTGGGATCGGTCTCGCACCCAGACACTCCTCTGAACAGCTGAGGAGGCAATAATTGCAGCGTGTGCACAGGATGGAATAATGGCCCTTTTCCTCCTTCTCTGCCTTAAAATCCTGCCAAAGTTGGGCGAACTTCTCTTGTACCGCAACACTAGCATCACACCTATGTCAACGTCGTCCATTTGCCTCAGCAGTAGAGTTTGGTAAACACTTAAGTAGGCATGCGCGATGTTTCAGGTGATAGGCAAGTGTAATCTCGTGAATCAGATATGAGTCACATTATTAAAGTACGTGTAACCACACGTTAAAAAAAATCGGATTTAGGCAAAAAATCAGATCTGGGCATCAAGACTTGCAGTGTAAATGTAGCCTAAGAGTCCTCGTTCAAATCTGATGTGAAAAGATCATGTCCACGCAAGGACAAAACATATGCTATTTGCACGTACTTTCATTTGAACCTGCTGCTTTCCAACCCTTTTATTGCACTCATACAAGCTAAAAGCTAAGAACAATGAGTCCCGTCAAGAATCACTTGAGATTATGACCGTTCTGTGGCATCAATGACTCTGTCCATCTGGGACATTATCTGAATCATTGGGTTACAACCCAAACAAAAATCAATCTGGGAGCATCTAGAAGAGGTGATAAAAGTCACAATGAAAAGTAGTATCATAGCATTCAGTTACAGCTCTCGGGAAAACTTTGTTCTAGATCCAACCTCTGGCCTAAAGGAAATCAAACTGCTAGCTTTATTGTGTTAATCTAAATCCTCTATCAAGTCGTTGTGGGAATATGATGCTTTGTGAGGCACAAGACAATCCTGTTTTTGCAGCACTTTATGCTTCAATGATAGAATTCTATCAATCACTTGTCCTCTGATTTTGTTTGCTGTCAACTTTGCTGGTTTGGAGTCTAAACAGCAGTCTTTAGGGAGTCTTTGTGTCCTCTTAAGTTGATTCAAAGTTTAGTTAAAGTCACTGACTTTTTGTAATTTAGAAGAAGCAGCAAACCACACGTGTGTAAAGAGGCAGCACAACAGCCTGTCCCCGGCATGGATAGTAAATAAGAATATGCACACATCAATTGTGTACATAGTCCCCACTCCTCGAATATAAAATCTACTCCTGAAACTGCTGCAGGGATTTATTTCTTTGGCCTCGGGGTATGGAACCTCAAGAGTGGGAAAAAAAAACTTAACTTTTCTCTTTCTTGCCTTTCTCTCTTGCTTGCCTTCTAGTCTCTTTGTTTTCTTGTCTTTAACATACAGGTACATACAGTACATGCAATATGCAGTACATGCAGTACTGAGGCACTTACTCCTTTAAGGACAAAGCTAAGAACAGAAAAAACACTTAAACCACTTTCTATAACCTGCATGTTTATAGTCATGTGCACAATCGCTTTGACCAATTTCTTTATTACCTTTCTATTGATCTATTTTTCCTAAAGATTCTTGAAACGTATGACAATCTCTCATTCCTTACTCCATTCTCCCTCCCTCCTCACACATACAGTACCATATGTTTGTTTCCAAAGTGCTTATCCCTCACCTCAGATATGTATATTTATTCACTCACGTTTTTCATTCAGTTTCATCTGGCATGTTCATATGTCAGCTCAATTTCCTGTTGCATAAATTCAGAAGACAACCAGTGAGTGTGAACAAGATTTCCTTTTTGTTTAAAGAAATCTTCAGAAAAGGCATCAAAGCCCGAGATCTCTTGCCTTTATTTTGTTAAGTCTTAAAATGAGGTATTACTTTGTTGATCCAAACAGCGGTACAATATTGACGAAACACTGCATACATTAATCTGCAGTATTATGAGTAATCACCTATTTGTCAGTCGAACTTTAAAAAAAAAATTGATACTCGGATACTAATCAGTACTGAAAATTAATATGTAATTAGATGGTAAAAGTGCTGTCTTCATCTTCTGCAGCTGGCAGACAACTTTGACAACAATTTCTTACAGCCCCTCTGCAGACAGGCAAGACTGTGGCCACTTAGTCACATTTTTGGACACAGTGTGACAACGAGGGACTTTCTCTCCTGTATCCAATCAAACACCAGGGGGGAGCAAGAATATGTGAGTGTGTGCGCGCACATGCATATGTCTTGTGTGTATAACAGTCTGTCTCACTGTCATCATAACAACGCAGTTAGAGGAGAGAAAATATGTACGGGTCGCGAGCCTCAGGCTGCTCAATCATGTACCTGTCTGTTCAGTAAGCAGCTGACTCTTGCCCTCGCTTTGTACTTTCTTTCAAAACGAACAAGATCCTTCAGATCTGGGATATGACTGTGCCAAATTAACAATGAAAATTGAGTGTCGAATCTGGAGGCAATGATATCCTTCTTACGATATGAAAAGGTCAGGCAGTTTCTAAGTAAAAATAGGACAAAGAAAATCATGCTGTTTATTCCAATATCGTGGTTTGCTGACTCAATTGATTAATGAAAAAATCAAGTGAACATCTGACTCTAATAAAGGAAAATCTATGTGCACCAATATGAGCGACACTAACACATTATTTCTTCCAAATTAATGTCATAATTGATAAATGTTGGAAATGAACAAACCATTTAGTCTACAGAAATACCAAACTAATGTTTCATTGTAAAGTAATGGACTTTTTCTTTTTTGAGAGTGTGAGATATCCCTTTTCTGTTAATCCCTTGTGTTTTTCTTTCCACAATGTTACCTGCTTGTCTTACTTTCTGTTTGTATGTGCTTGTGTTATGGGTATGTCACTCCTCACATCTCTCCTGCATCATTATTGTTCATCAGCCTATACACCTGTCTCCTGTTTACTTAGTGACACATGATCTTAACCCATCCGTCCCTTCTGCTGCTCACTGGATCATCCAGTTAGCCTTTATGGAAGTTAGAGGTCCTCAGCATTCTTTACAAGACTAAGTGTTTGATCTTTTTCTGTTCTGACTTTAACTCGGGTTCACCACCCTCTGGATTTTGGACCAAGTGCAAGTTTCTCCAGCTCTTCCAGGGGGACCCTGAGGCGTTCCCAGGTCTGCCGGGAGACATAGTCTCTCCAACGTGTCCTGGGTCTTCCCTGGGGTCTCCTCCCAGTGGGATGTACCCAGAACACCTCACCAGGGAGGCGTCTGGGAGGCATCCTAACCAGATGCCCGAGCCACCTCACCTGGCTCCTCTCGATGCGGAGGAGCAGCAGCTCTACCCCGGATAACCGAGCTTCTCACCCTATCTCTAAGGGAGAGCCCAGACACCCTGCGGCCGATCCGCCTGTCAATCTCCCGCTCCATTCGTCCCTCACTTGTGAACAAGACCCCAAGATACTTGAACTCCTCCACTTGGGGAAGGATCTCATTCCCAACCTGGAGAGGGCATTCCACCCTTTTCCGGCTGAGGACGAAAACCACACTGCTCCTCCTGAATCCGAGATTCAACTATCCGACGGATCCTCCTCTCCAGTACCCCTGAATAGACCTTACCAGAGAGGCTGAGGAGTGTGATCCCTCTGTAGTTGGAACACACCTTCTGGCCCCCCTTTTTAAAGAGGGGGACCACCACCCCGATCTGCCAGTCCAGAGGCACTGCCCCCGATGTCCCTACAACATCCAGAGCCTTGAGGAACGCCGGACGGACCTCATCCACCTCATTATTTTGACAATTTAATTATCATTATATTTTTAAGGACTGTAACTGAAAGAAAACACATTTTTTACATCTCATCCCTAGTGGAAATGAATCTATGTTCACAATAAAACATTTAATTTTAACATTAGTCCAAAACTACATCATACAGAAAATCTCAGTTTGAAAAAGTGGTGCTTCTTACTGACCAAAGGTTATTTGTAAAAATAAAAATGAAACCGCAGCATGTCCCTTTTTCACCAAGCTGAAACTGCAAGATGAAAGTTGGAATGGCTTTGTGGTTAGCTGAGTGCTGTTACTAGCTGTAGCTGTTGCTATTAAGTGACCAAATTGCACATGTTTAGCAAGGTAAAGGCATTTCTAAGGGTCCAATTACTGGTTGTTAGATTTTTGTTTTTCTTAAAGATTATCAAATGTTTCCATCGTATCACCTACATTCATCTTACATGCAGCTGCACAGAGATACATGTTTCTTTCTTTAAGTGTGTGGCTGTGATATCCGTGTGTGTGTCCCTTTGCGCATGCCTTGAACCTCCAGCAGTGCATCATTTGTCCAGGCTGATTGAGCTGACAGCGGTGCAACAGCTCCTAAGCCCGCTTTCCTACTTTGCAAACCACCAATTTACCAGCTGCACTGTCATCACCAAAACCTGCTTAATCCACCATAACCGGTCTCATTATCCTCCGGCTTACCCACTGCTCCTTCTGCTCATTCTTCTCAGCCTTCATTCTTCTCAGCTTCTCTGCCTTCACTTGACTTTTTTTTTTTGTTGTTACCAATCACCTCCAGTTCCATCCAACAGCGCAAATTAATCTGTTTTTATTCACTGGTTCTCTATGTCTGCTTCCTGGCTTTGGGTTGTTGATTACAATAGTGCAGAATACATTCACATTCACATTAAAAACACATACAGTTTTCTTGTTGAACTTTGAGCAAAGTTGAGGCTTTATGAGACCACAGCCTACATATAAATGCATGTGAATGCTTTCAGTAACACAAACCATCCCTCAGATGCACACATAGTGAAACGTCTGTGTAATGAGTCCTGGGTAACTCTGGTACAGACTGAAACCCCTTAAGCACTGATCACACAACAGTACTAAGGAATTGGACAAGCGAGAAGACAACCCGGTTCTTTTACCAGCAACAGTAAACACACAAGTGAATGAGAATAATGTGAGATCCTCTGAAGCAAAAAAATTATAAATTCATCATTCATCAAAACCTTGTTTTTGACCTGTAGTTACAGTGCTCCCCTGGACAATCATTCTAATTTTAAAAAAGTAGCAAAAGTAGCAGAGATGGATCACATTTACACCTTATATCACAATGTGATATGAGCAGCCTTGTGAATAAGTGACAAGTGAAAAACACAAAGACAACATAATCACGAGGGACTGTCACAGCTAGTGATGGCAAAAACACATGAAAAAATCATGTTCAAGTAACTCTTAGATTCCTTTGTACAGTATATGATCTCTGGGCAGACATTACCTTCCACATTACTTGTTCATAAGCTAGGTTTATTCTTTCTTGTCCCTCTCATACTGTTCTTTCTCCACAATTCTCCTTTCTACTACGGCTCTGTGTTTTGTCTCAGTGTATTTCTTTTTTTTGCCACAACACACTCTGTTTTTCTTACTGCCTGCCTCTCTGGCAGGGTTTGGTTGGTTCTTATCTATTCTCACCACTATCTGGTTTTGGCGGAAGATAAGCTTGCATTTGCATGTTTAATGAACTAAACATCCCAAATTCCCCTCAGCATGTAGAGACACACATAGGCACGGTGCACACCAAGACAAACTGCTGCTGTTGGCCCTGAAGGCCTCTGTCTCCTTGCTGCTGACATGGAGTCACCAGCTGTCAACACCTTCAGGAACAAATATTAACAACAAATGGAACACCAATGATGAAACCGCATCATTACAAAACAAAAAGGAAAAAGGAAATTATATGCCATGTTGACAAGAAACATTGGATTTTATTTGATTCTTACATACAGTGGTGCTTGAAAGTCTCTGCATTTTGAGAAATTCTCTATAAATAAAGTGATATTATATATTCTGCGAATAAAATCCGAGTATGATTGCTCAGATCACTGTAACCTCTATCTATCTTGATAACTTTGCAGAGATAAAAGTGCCATTTTTTAGTCAGCACCTTCAATAAAACATAAGTTTTCCTATTTCATTAAATCTGTGTTCTCAACTGAATAATGTTGATTCAAACAGTAACCACCCTGGCTACTAGCAACGCAAGATTTTTTGGGAGAACACAAACCCAGAGGTGGGTCTTTTTCCATCGACAGAGAAAAGAAAAATGCCAAGACACAATTTAAGTGTGAAAGACAAATAGATGGCGGAAGAGTTAGAACAACACAGAGAGAGGTAGGAAGAAAGATGGACAGTGAGGGCGACAGGTCTGTGAGAGATGTTACACCTGCCATCATTTTTCTCCGCTCCTCTTGAAAATGCATCATCAGTCATTAGGGGGGTGCGTGACTCGCAGTATCATCATCCCTCACACAGTCACACATGTGCCCTAACACAAGGTATATTTTAAGGTGTAATGCAACGGCCTATAATTTGAGCTCTCAATGCAGCATTTTGCTGAGCTTATAAAACCGCCTGGAGCTAATGGTGTGATGGATCCCTCTATTATCACCCAACACAGGAGAAGAGAGTGAGGTATAGTGAGATAAAGGAGTGTAATTGGATAGTATTTTAGTCGTGGCAAAAACAGGAGAGTGCTCAGCGATAGAGCTGGGGGAAAAAAGTTGTAAAATATTAAGTGCACGATTAAGCGTAAAAGCCTTTCACATATGATGGGGCTTGACCAATAAATGCAATCCAACATGTGTCTCTAAAAAAACAACTTCATAGGTGATATAATGAAGTGCAGAAATGGCTGAACCATAATGAGGTCATATAGTGTAACTTGTGTATGTACATGTCCTTAATTGATAGAGTCATTAAAACAATTTATGGGGTAATGCTTTACCATAGAACAGACACTGTGAAAATCTTTAATTTTTCAATGTCTATAGCAATTTTATGACATACTGTGCACAAGTTAACAGCAAAGAAATCCGCAAATATAATCATTTATTCAGTTTTAATTAAACGTCTCTGATTTCCAAAGGTTTCCTGAATGAAATTAAATCTAATTACTTTGGTGTTAAAATATCAAATGTAATCATCACTTCATTGCATTCCACTCCAGCTTCTTGACTCTACCTTTCATTGTGAGCAAATACAGACAAAGCTCACAGTGCCATAATTCTAAGATATGCTGTCTGTTTAAAGCTATTTCTGAATCTTATACTAGAATGTTAGATATGATTTTTTAAAATGTAATAATTTATTAGTTAGTTGGATGTTAAAATCTTGCATACTCATAAAAACCTCAAATGGTACAGTGGATGCTACAATGTGCTCCAAGCTAAAGAATAAGATATCATGGTTAATTATATTCATGCTAATCCCAGATTGAAAATCCCCTTTTCAATCTGAGATTAGCATGAATATAATTAATTGTTTTTAGAGTCTCTCCTGAAGTGTATCTAAATGTAGCTGCAGGTTACCCCGAATAAGGTTATTGTGGTTATGTCTCTGCCTTCAAGATTTCTTATGGGTCATTTAAATACCCTTTGTTTCCCCCAGTACTCGTTTAAAATTCATCCTGGATCCATTTTAAGGAATGTTCCAGAGGTGGCACAGGATTATAAGGATCATTTTCTTCATGTAATACATCTGAGATTGGGGGGGGGGGGGGACGACGACTTGGACTTCCCGCAATTTCTCACAGAATTAGGAATTTAATTGTAGAATGTAAACTTCCAAAAACAAAGAAGAAAAACAGGGAAAAAAAACAAAAAACTGAACAAACAAAAGTAATTACAGTACATTACAGACAAGTTTATCCCAAAATGTTTCTGGTACTGCCAATGTGCCCATAACCTATTAGGGACTCTGATGAACTCTAAACTATGTGAAGAATAATCCCAAACTGTGTAAATATCTGCTCCTGAGAATACAAAAACCTCACAGTCTGGAATGGTTGCCTGCCCCATAGAAAACTTTTGGCCAGAGAGTAAGGAAATGTGTGCGTATAGTGGAGCCGGTCCCTGTTGGTGTTGAACTAAATGTCACAGCTTGGTTACAATAAATAGTCCTATACGTGCTCTGGGACTGGGCACTAATATGCAGAAGGGCAAGCATGTATGTGTGTTTGTGTGCTGACACAGTGCTTTTGTTCAAATTCACTCTATTCTCCTTTTTGCCAGTCACACACATGTTCAGGCATCCTCTCGGACACTCTGACTTCCCCTTTCTCTGACCTACCCAATGGGTCTTTGGGCAGAAGTGTTCGCTGAACAACACAATTGGAAAGCTGTTACTGCCTTAGGACATAAACTTTACACCTCACCCTCCTCCCTACGCACGCACACACTCACATCTCTCTATCTGTATCTCTTTGTATTACATCAACTGGTAGATGTATATAAAAGCTTGGCAACAATACATCAAAGTTTGCAAAAAGCATAGAACAAGCAACAATAGTACAGTATTAAGTGTACACCTACAGTATGTGATAGCAGTTTATTATGTAGGTATTTAAGCTCAAGGACGGCTCATCTTTTACTTTGTTCCGAGTGAGAGCAACAAGAGAAAGATGAATTTAAAATAAATTAAAACTATGAGAATGAGAAAAACATAGATATAGAGAAAAATGATAAATCAATTAACCCATTTTATTGCCACAACTCTGTAATTAATTATATCTGGTAGCCATTTCTCTTTCTTTTTTAATCTTTCTGCACAACTTTCCCATAAGTACCAACAATGACACCCACATCTCAAACAATTTCAATGAAACTTTGTCAATCATTTGTTTGCAAAACTTCCTTTTTCATCTGCATACCAACTGAGGGGCTGCATGTCTCAGCTGGGACTTTTCTTATATAACCGTCTTTGCTTTTAAATAAATGGCTAATTATTACAGACCTTTGAATGCTGCTCGGTTTTCATGTAGTGATGATGCTTTACAATATCTAAACTTAAATTCTGTCCCGCTGTGCATTATTTGTTCTTAAATATACCAGATAGCTGCCATATCCAGAGTTCATCACGTATCAGTATAGCCTACATGGATACTCCGTAACACTGGCCACAAGGCATCAGGCTGGTACACTGCTTGTAGCCAGTGGAATATGACAGCAAAATAATTCAATGTTGCCAGTAAGTTCATAAGCTTCCATGACATGTTGTGCATGGCCTTTGTAAATTGCAGCTCCAAGTCATGACTAGCTGAATGGCCAGCTCCATTGAGGACAGTGCTTTCATGAATCAATAATGTCTCCCAGAATGCCTTGCATTGTCTCTTCAAAGCAGACAGAGTCTGGGAGACTTTTAATGATCTGAATATGTCAAGAAATACACTGGCCTTTTTGCTTATTGAGGCAGGTGAGAAATACCAATATGAGTTAAAGGTAGGGTAGGAGATCCTGGATTTTGAGTCCAGCGAAGCTGCATTTTGAAAATACACAGATAAAAAGTCCCAACCCTTTTCTTCACTTTTCCCCCGAAGGCACGCCTCTAGAGTACATGAACGCGCACGAAGGTGCACTAGCGCTGTTCTGACAGCAAGCATCGATCGTTGCCGTATTTAGTATTTAGTATTTAGTTTATGCTAACTATACGTTTAATAATGCTAGGTGCTAGCCAAGCTGGCTCTAGTTTAGCTTCCTGCCAAGCTTCTGGACGTTCACGGAGCAGGGTACGCGCACAGGGAGAAGGAGGGGGAGGGAGGAGCAGATTGCAGTTTGATAGACGGCATCAGTATCCAATCATTGTGAACGGTCCGTTCACAATGATTGGATACTGTTTTTCCTAGATTGTACGTTCTAGAGGCCACTAAAACTTTTCATATTTGTGTCAAAACTTTTAATTAATTGGTTGCAATAGGGGTGTGAAGAGTATTTCAAGCAATATGTAAAAAAATGTTCCAGAAAAAGATCCCCTACCCCGCCTTTAATACATGCCAATATAAATTGCTTGGTTTAACAACATTTTTTCACAAGTTTGTAATGGAATAAGATTAAGATCTGATTTATTGGTCATGCATACATGCAAAATTTGTCCTCCGCTTTTAACCCATCCAGGTTGGCACCTGTTGACACACACAGGGCCACAAACTCAGAGACAGATGCCAAGCTGGAGCGGTGGGCAGACATGAAGCGCCCGGGGAGCACGGTGCCTTGCTCAAGGGCACCTCAGCTGTGAGAAGGAGGTGGACTGACACCCCTCCAGCTATCAGTTCCACCAATCTTTTTTGAGTGGCGAGAGTGGGAATTGAACTGCCAACCTTCTGGTTATTGGATGACCGACTCTAACCACTGAGCCACGGCTACCACGGCTACCCAAATAAAGGATAGATGTTGTAGAATCTGATCCATTATGTATGAAACACTGGTTCATTGGCTTAATAAAGATGGAGCCTACCAGTTTAAAATCTCTATTTGACATTGTACAGTTCATTGAGTTTTATTTGGGTTTGTGATCGAAGGCTTTCCAACCAGACTGGAACTTCTGGTACTAAAGTGAATTGCCACTGCAGGCATTAAGGCTTATTGGGAGTTTTATGCATTTTGCATCTCAGCATCGTTTTATGCATCTCAACATTCTGAGATTATCCATTATAATGAACTAAAATCATCTTCATGTACATATATGACTAATCGATTAAATAATCCTTACTGCAGGAAAGATGAATGCCAATATTTCCCATTCTTCACTTTACATGATTTTATGCAGTAGCACTGTTTATCTTCGTATCTCTCCGTTATGGTAAATTAATAAATAAATACATCTATCAACCAGAAATTTGATATTATAGCTTTAAGAGGGCACTGAAGGTCTAAGCTGCACAGTTTTTCAGCCAGAAAAGACGGCATGAGGCAAAACTTCCCCCTGGCTTACCACTAATGTTACAAAAATGACAGATTAGACTGAGCTTGCTGTTTGCTGTGGGTTCGCGCGTGTGTGTATATATCTACCAGTTTGTGCCTTCTCCCTATAAATTGCTATGTCACATGCCAACGGTTCACAGTGTGAACAGATGTTAGTCAGTATTGCCTTGGGTTTCTGCACCACAGTCAGGCGATTTTTAGGGTCCTCAGGTCTGAGGAGGAGTCCATGGAGATGCCTGAATTGCTTTATCGAGCGGAACTCAACGAAGGACATGCAGGCTCGAGCAGCTGCCAAAAATACACACAGACACTCAAAAACAAACACAGCATTTGCAAGCTTGTACAACAAAAACCCACAACAGTAATAGTACCAATATTTGTCCAGTACAAATACCCACACAACTGGAATAATAGTACACACTCAAGTCTATTGGTAGGGTATTAACATAGATGCTGCAGGTTCTGATGAAAATTAAGGAAGCCAAAATTAAAAGTGCAGCGTGGGATAACACCATGTACAAAGCATACAGCCAATCCTTTAAACTTATAGCTGTCGGACAATAACTGATGCACAGCTAATTTTCTCCAAATTTATTGCCCACTTTAGGTGGTCACGTATGCAAGTTTAAAGACAAACTGCTCAGTCTAGACTTACCTGAAAAGAAACAATAGGTAGGTTTATATATACTTATATATATACTTATTTAAGTAGTCGTGTTATAATCCATCTTTATGAATTGCAAGTTGGCAAAATATCCTTCTGCTTTCATTCTGTGTAGGGCAGCATCTATATAACATTATAGGAATCCTGACTCATTACTGTTAAAATATGTGAGCCCTTGTAACATTGTATAACCCCAACTCTGTGTTTTTTTTTAACATCTAAATGTAACCATGTCCTATTTCAACCCCCATCCATAACAATTCTTATTCAGGCAGAACAATGTTTTTTTCCCCTTTTTTGTTGGTTAGAAAACTGGACCCGTTCTTTATTTTTAACATTCTACATGTATTTTATGAACTCAAAATGCTGTACTGCTCTGTCGAGGTGAAAAGAGTTGGGTTGAAAAGTGAGGTCATTTACCAGTAGATCTACATTATAACCTTCACCTATGGTCACTAGCAATGGGCAATGACCAGAGTTATTAGATTGTGGATACAAGTAAACAAAATGAGCATCCTCTAATGGGTGTCACTTACGGACAGGGTGAAGAGTTTAGTAATCCAGAAAATAGAGCTGCTGCTGCCCTCACCCCCTTCCAAAATTAATGTATAGACCCAAAACATTTGCGAGTGAGAGCATCATAAAGATTGCGTAAAAGTGTATAATTTCACGGAGCAAGTTGCCCAAATTGCAATAAATTGCACAAACACAGTGGCCCTCATTTATCAAGCCGTCGTAGAAAGCATCGTAGATATGAGCGGAGAACTCGTCGTACGCAGAGGCTCAAGTGAGATTTACAGAACATGCGTACCACACCAATCCCATCGTAAGACCGAGCGGCTGTTGATAAATCCGGCGGCTGAAATCCATCGTAATTATCCTAACCACGCCTTCTACAAAAGGGGGTTGAGAGGCCGCACCTCTAGAATTTGCGACATGGATAGACGAAAGGCGGCAAAGAAACGCTGTCAACGCTGTTGACAGCTGGGACGGCTGTCAACAGCGTTGGCGATGTAAATCGCAGACCGGACGAGTTATGTATTTTCCCCTACTGTGATGGTCAATAAAATGTGATAAACTCCAGATTAAATGAAATCTAAAATTGAACGATGTTTTACTTTTTCTCCAATAAGATCAGGAAGAAGTGGTCCGATATGAAATTTGCAGCTCTCCGACGCAGCATGTCACAAACCGGGGGAGCTCCGATCCAGGTTTGGATTTGAGTGCCTTGGAGGAGAGGGTGGCTGGCCTGATCGGAGCTACGTCTTTTTTCCTTGAATAACAGAATTCTTACCAAAAGTCAGAATCGCTGAATAAGTTCCTCTCTCCTCCTGAGCGCTCTTGGCTGTGCAGGCTGGTGGTAGGGATCTCTGGGTATGGGGTCCTCTGGATGTACATCTGGAAATGGCACTCCGCATGCAATAATAATATTGCATACCTTATCGGGCGTATATAGAAGGGTTCCCCCCGCAGCCGAGAGACAGATCCACCTGCCCTTTAGGAGCCCTGTACACCTCTCCACAGTGGCAAGCGTACTATGCGCAGTGTTAAAGCGCCTCTCCTGTACGGCTCATAAGCCACTCATCATTTTCCTGAAAGAAATCCTGCCGGTCCCGGAACACTCTCTCGCGCCTGATGCGCGCGTTCAGGTCCTCTAACAAGGCCAGATCTGCCATCGTTTCGCCATTACCGCGCCGCTAGAATCACCTCTTAAATAGGCGGTTGAATAATGAGCCATCACTCTTCCAATTACGGAGTTGTCCTTGTTTAATTTTTTTATTTATTTAATTTGCGTTTATGTTTATATTTATGTTGAAGTCAAATAAAACATGGGCCTTCTTTGAAGTGATAAGTCTGTAATTTTAACCTAGGGATTTGTTGCGACTCATGAGGCACGCACTAGTGACGCTGCTGTTTGCTATTGCAGTCACCGCAAGTCAAAATGGAAAAGTGCGTCCACTGCTTCAGACCTGTCGTGGCGATTTAATCTTTCCTGCGCTCACGATGGATTTGATAAATGCCAACCTTTGCGCAGAAAAGAACGGACCTACGCATTTTTTTCGTCTTACGCAAGTTTGATAAATGAGGGCCAGTATGTCAGTTAACTCGATAAGTGACGTACTTCAAAAGTTAGAAAGCTCAACATCCCTTATCTATGAAGGTTATTTTTAAAGTTCCGTTCAAGTATCTTAAATAATACCTGGAACTTCAACACACCGAAAATACGTTGGACTCAGCTGGGCTAAACAGAGCAAACAGAATGTGTTGGGAAAGTTCAAAAATGTCTTTTTTTTTCAGATTTTTCTTGTTTCCCTGCCCCCTTTAGGTTTGTATACTTATGCAAAAAGCTGCTTTAGGGAGTGAGAGGCATGCTGAATTTATATGAACCAGATCCTTTGACATGACAGCAAAATTCACCAAACACAAAAACATACACACAAACAGGCATACACACATCCACTACCCAAAGGCTGGGAATAATCTGTCACTTAACTTTTACCCAGTAGCTTTATTTAAAGAGAAGCAAAACAAAGCTGAAATAAATCTCTGCTCTGAGTTTGTCACTTTATAGAAAAATGTGTCATTAACCATCCAGCCAAACATAGATTATCAAAATAATCGTCAAGTAAAAGAAAGTAGGTCTCAAAATCACGGGAAAGTGAGCGGTTGTCTTTGTTTTCGGATCAGCTAAAATGTAACACATTGGGCAAACAGAGTGAAGCAAAATGCTTAGATTTGAAATCCCAAATGCACACTGTAGATATTAAATATTTTTGGCCTCCTTCCAGCTGTGGACTAAGTTACCATCATTGTTAAATTGTCCTTCCTGCTGAGGATTCAGCCGACACCCATCGGAACAGTGTGAGCACGTCAGCAGGGGAGTGAGAGACTCAGTCTGGCAGTCACAGCAGTGTATAGTAGTGAAACTCTATCTCCAGTAAAAGTGCCAGGTGAAAAGTGGCAGTTGTTGTCAATAATCTTAAACTCAAGATAGCTGCAGTTCTGCACAAAATTGAGCTGCAGAGCCTCCACTGACCATAGTTATTCCTGTAACTTTGGTTCAATTAGTTGTTGGGCTGCCCTCAATCCTCCGTTATGAGCTGTTGGCACTGCTGGCGTGTTGCCACATCTGCATAAACCTGAAGAAGGCAGAACAGTTTTGATACCCAGCTGCTGTCCTACAAGGAGTGGACTGGGTGAAAGAAATTACCAATTAATTTGGTCTGGATCAGCCAGACTAAGTGTGCAATCCCAAAATCAAGTGTTGTTTGTAAGGTAATCACATTATCTGTGCTCTTGAGTAGAATAAATCAATAACGGGGTCACGGCCATCTCCACGTTTGTGGCAGAAGCAGCACCAAACGAAAGTTGATTTTTTTTTTTTCAAGGCATTTAGATGCACCTGCCTTGTGTGTTTTCTTTTTAATATTATTTAACTTTTTTTGCACCACCTTTGCGTTACGGTGCCTTTTTCTTTTTAAAGTTTTGTCCATGATTTTTAACCGCTCTGTTCTGGAGTATATGAGTGATTGACAGAAGCACAAGAAAGGGGCCGGCACAGACTCTTGTGGACCAAAGTTAATTGGCTCTGAATTAGGAATGCACAAGACTACAGTAAATAATGTTAAGTTTCTCTTTTCCCAACACCCACCCAGCTACTAAACCTGGGCCAGTAATCACACAGTGTCCGCTGCTGTATGAGGCCACAAAGCATTCAATTTTAAACATTAAAATGAGCATTATTTTTTTCTTCCGTATTTCAAAACTGCAGAGTTTACAAATCCAATCCATCAGCCCACCAGGAAAACTCCCCGTAGGCCAGTCGACCACTGCGTCCTACTTGACTATTTAACATTTGAGTGTTAAGGGTGGGGTAGGCTTTTGCTCGCTTTAAAGACTCAATCACACTGCGTCATGGATTTGTGATTTATGACCTGCTTTAAAAATCCAGTGCAGGAAATCATTGAAAAAGAGTTTTCAGTAAAACACAATTCTTTCCCTTTTAACATGTTTTAAACAACAACTGTCATATACAACACACACGGCTTGTTTCCATGCACATCTCAATTTGCTTTACTTTAACATTTGGGCTCCAGGCATAAAATGAATTAGTATGGTAATTACAGTTATACATCTTCTTTACTTTATCCGTCACCCGATTCCTTCACTTTAACATCCTCTATCTGCTTAGAGCTCTCTCTTTATTCTGAAAAATAATTTTATCTTATAATTAGAGAGGTATTGGGCTATGAGGCTGGGCACCTACATTAATATTGTGAGAAAGGGTTTTCAAGATGAGTTTTCAAGACTTTTTGTGACCATGTATGTCCAAGATTAAAGGTGTGTACTGTCACATGCATTCTCTGTAATGTTATTAAAGGCTGTTCCAAAGCCTTTGCAATATCAAGCCTGCAGCAGCTGTCATCGTGTGTGTGTGTGTGTGTGAGTGTGTGTGTGTGTGTGTATATATATATATATATATATATATATATATATATATATATATATATATATATATATATATATATATATATATATATATATATATATATATATATATATATATATATATCTACATCTTAGTCTAAGATGGACACTGTCGAGTCATTTACCAACCAAACGTAGTGATATATTGTGATAGCAAGACCAGCCAGCTCCTCTCCCACTGGTTAATTAAAAGCTCAACCCCAGGGACCCATTGTGTGTCACACTGCATCATTTTCATCAATCAATCACATGCATGCATGCATCCTGTCCCACATAATGAATGTATGGATTCACGTGGGATATGTGAAGGTTCATAGCATCTCGTAGACCGAAGAACACACCTACACCTTGTCCTTTGTGTAATGAAGGGTGGACCCTATTCATTTTCACTTTAAAGAGGCTATGTCATGTCATTCCAGTGTTTCCCACAGAATTTTTGGAAACTATGGGGGGGGGGGGGGCAAATTCACGCGGCGTGAATTTGTGCGGCGTAAATTTGTGCGACTGCAGATTTTATTTTATTTGATTGATTTGCACACATTCATTCAAATATAACAAAAAAATACACAATAAAACACAACAAATTAAAAAAAAGGAATGTGTGCTGGAGATGTCAGAAACCCTTGTGGGCTTATGAGGAAACCTCATCTTGTCATTAAAACCCAATGATAACAATTGTAATAGAAAATATTTACAGGTTAAAACTAAACTTCATGAAAAATATGAATGGATCATATACAGTGAGGACTTGTGCCTTTTTGAGAAACTTGAAAAGGTTTTCCTTGATAACAAAGGGTGTGGGAAGTACACAATGAGTTCAGGAACACATCAGAAGCGGTTTGGTGTTGATATCTTTAAAAACAAGAGAGCTATTACAAAATAAAAATCTAAAATGGAATTAACTATGCACACTGAGTAAATGTTCTACCTAAAATGATTTTTCTGGAAACTAAAAGACTGTGAAAGCTTTATAGTGAGTTCACAAACCCATCCGAATTGGTTTGGTGTTCATTGGTTGAATATCCAGTGAGAACAAAAAAAGGCGTTGTACTTTTGCGACGGTCCCTAAGCGCTCCGGCTGCCGTAGTTCACTTAGAAGTATATTCGGTGCGGTTACTCTGATCTTTCAGGCTTACTTTGGTGAGTTGATAAAGCCTGTGGTATGTTAGTCTTAGTTTTCTGTAAATATTAATACCATCCTGAGGCTAATTGGTGCGGTTTTCGTGACGCTATTACAATTACAAAGCCGGAAAATAGGCGAATGTCGAATATAAAACCAACTTCACCCCGCTCCGCCTGGTCGGGATGGTTGAACCACACATGCGGGACGGATGAAACACCTTATTTTAAACAGAAACTATTGAGCTTACTATTTTTTTAAGCAACATACCGGACAACATACTAGTGTACTCGTCATTGCTCAAATTTCACATTATTTCTCAGAATATAAATAGGTCAAAAAAATATGTTTGTCAATGAAATCACGATGATTACAGCATGATCTTTATGCACGCGCACCCACTAATCTATAACGTGTGTCAATCGCCCCGACAGCGACTAATAACACATAAACCTTTTTTGCCACTAAACTTCAAAACTCTGACATTGCACACTTTAGGACATGTTTAATTACTAGTTCACCTGTTGTATAGTCATATTGGTTGGTTTTCGAGGAAATCGCTGTGTTTCAAAAAAAAAAAAAAAAAAAAAAAAAAAATCGCTGTGTTTCAAACGATTGGGATTCGGAAACTATGGCGGCCAAAAGGAAACTATGGCGGGCCGCCATAGTTTCCTCAATGTATGGGAAACACTGCATTCTCCTGTGGAACATTAGTTGTGTATAGAAAGCAGTCAGTTAAAGAAGAGACATGGCTTTGTATCAAACACATGCACACATTACACAGCTTTTGGAAAGTCTTTCTTGGCTAACATTTCCACTGGCTTTCCACTTTAATATGACATGTTGTACTAAATTCAAAGTGCAACTGAAAATGTTCTCTGTGTGATTTTTGTTTTGTATGAGATACATATCGCATACTTTACTCACATTAAGTCATCATGTTAATCCCAGAGTCAAACAGTGACTAAAATAAGATTAAGATTAATAAGATTAAAGATATGCAGGCATGTGCATGTGTCCCTCTATGCAGTTCTGTGGTGTTGGTCTTGGTAATTGTTCTCAGGGGTCTCAAAGAAAAAGACTCAAGAGTTTTGGGTGTGGCTTGTGGTTTTTGTCCACAGTTTTTTTTTCCGTTTTTTTTTTTTTTACTGAGAACCTGGGTCTTTCCTCACTCTGTCCCAAAGAGTAGAGAGCCTATATGGGGGCTGAGAGGAAAAAAAAGTACATCCAGCATTTTTTCCGAACGGTTCACCTTTTATGTGTAACCTCTCCGAGCATTTGATGTTAAAAAAAATCTCTGAACTTTTCAGGAAGGCACTGGTGTCATCACTGCTGCTACTTTTCAAACGGCAAACAATAAGCGCAGAAATATTCACCCTGGTGAAGTGATTCTGACAATCTATCCTGCATTGAACTTGAATGACCTGTCAGACACAAACATAGCTGTTTGCGGGAGACGGTTGCCTGGACACTGAAGGCTACTGGTGAGGTTGTGCTTTTATCACCATAGGAGTCAACACTGATGTTTTTGCAAGAGGTGCTGAGGTCACTCTTGCTTTTCTGCCAGGGAAAAAAAAAAAAAGATTAATTACTCTTTGTGGACACATGCATTACTATGTCTGCCATTATACCACTTAAACTGCTTGCCATGTACACATTTGAGTTTGTACACTTGTGACCGGCTGATAGCATGTGAAGCAATTCTAAGACGTCAGGCTTCCTCTCAGCTGCCATCTAAGAGGTGATGCTCCAGCGGACCTTTCTTCGCCTCTTCACCTGAACCCACTGTCTTCGCCAGACAGATCCTCCTTCTTCTTCAGAGCCACAGCTGATGGCTGATCCTGGAGGAGAGATAATTACTCTTTTTTTAGTATTTCTGCCAGCAAGTCGACATATTGACCTCAAAACTCGCTCAAGGTCAAAAAAAGACAACGGTGGGTCTAAAACAAGGGAATGTCACGTTGCCAGGTTGTTGGCAAGCAATATTTTCATTCACAAGTCACTGAATTTCCTTCAAATATCATTTGAAAAAATAAATGGTAGAGAAGAAATGAATGAAAAGTGAAAGCACAACCTCAATGTGCACCCAAAGCACCCCTGTATGACCCTGAAATTAGTCATGACTACTCTGACTGCTGAGAGAACAGGTAGGTTACGCTACCAGAATAAACAATGTATGTGCGCATAAGTTGTTGCAGTTCAGTAAAAAAAAAAAAAGAGACATGGTGCTGTAGGAATCTAAAAGCTCAGAGGCCTCAGATATTTACATTATAGACTTAAATGACGGCAGGTTTATCAAGTTAATGGGAATACTATGGGAATAATAATAAAGTTTTTTCTTTTGTTAATTTCAAAATTATGGATTTAATGTGCAGCATTGCAAATTTAAGATTTTAGTTGATAAATAAATGATATAGTAATGCAGTTAGCAAGGAAAAGTTGCTAAATCAACAGTTAAAAGCTAACTCATGTTGTTAGTTAGAGAAGCTCTCATCATATAATCTTTTGAAGAGAAGGTTAAGCAGCTCACTGGCTCAGGAGAACTAGGAAGCCTTCATGCTTATTTTATGCCTCATGTTTGCTGACAATGACATAATGATAAACCAGCGCCACAGTTTTACCAATAAAAACTACAAGATGGTAAAAGGAGGAGGTTGTTCTTGGACATGGCTCCCCTGGGCTTACCTCCAGCCCCGATAATTCGAATAACCTCTCCCCACACACTATCAGGTATACTGTACAAACACATGCATAGACTTATATAGACTAGATAACATAGACTAATACCTCCCTCTGAATTATTGGTTAGATTATCCTTTGGGGGAGACGAGCTATTTAGACAGGCAGCTTTTTCCCAAATCTCTGAGATGTTGCATCCTATCATGACATCACACGACTGGCCTTGAATGTCTGAGTGTGTGTGTCTATGTTATTTCGTGTGTATGATGGCCTGCAAGAGATGACAGTTTATTTAGCAGACAAGATAGAGGTGGACATAGGGATGTTGCTTATCGTCTAAATGAAAAATGGCTCAGGCAATCGCATGTCTGGTTTGGGGCTGAATACACCGCAAGAACAGGCCGTACCTCTTTCCATTCAACTGTAGAAGCACATTTGTGTGGATGTAAATGAGCAAACTAGAGCATTGAGCATGGAGACATATTGTTCATGCCTTTCAGATACTACAACTAGAAACATTTGAAAGTGCAAACAGTGTAAACAGCTTTATCGAATTTTTTTTAAATTTGCTTAACATGTGCTTTGCACATGGATATCATGTACATTTGTCCTTTAGAGCTCTTTTACACTGGTTAAGAAAACATTAACACTTGCTAACATCTGGGTTTTTGAGTGCGATGGAAAAAGTTTAATTGGCAATTAGTCCTTTATTGAATAACTCTGCTGTAGTGGCAGGTATTTATCACATCTGACTTCCATCACTATTGAGCACGCACTAATTTTCAATGAGGGTGCTGCACTTGAGACTACAAGAAAAGGAACAGCTCACTTTTTCTTCACAGAACTAAATGTTAACTGAAAGTAATCTCTCAGACTGACACTGACAGCAACGAGTTGTGGTTTAAAAGAGACTGGATTGATAAGTTTTTTTATTTGTGTGCAAGACCGCTCACTGGTGCAGTTAAAGATATTAAACTAGTCTCATTATCTCCGAAAGTCGCCCGCATCAGAAACTGTAGTCCAACGTTAGTTCGAGTGTAATGCCATCCCTTTGTTGTCGTAGTTACAGTAACTGGGCCGGTTAGGAATATATTGTTGTCTCCAGAGCACTGACGATAAACATTCTACGACTGACAATACAAAGTATTTAATTGGTCTACTTTAGTCGGTGTGCTACCATTTAATAAATATATTTACACACTACATTTGGTGTTAGAATTTCATGAGTCTCCTGGGTCTCTGCATAGCACACAGTGCAAACTGAATTAAAAAGTAGGATGCTTAAACAATCGTCACAATCAGGCTCCTTTATATAGAATAGAATAGAATAGAATAGAATTAGAATAGAAAAATACTTTATTTATCCCCCAATGGGGGAAATTCAAATTTTTCAAGTAGCTCAACATTTTTTTTTAAATATTTACAATGATTGAATTAACAACAATAAAACAACAATAATAATTCTACTACTAACTAAATAATAATAAATGACTAAATGGCAAAATAAACAAATAAATAAAAATCAATCAATCACTTTGAGAAGAACTCAGCAGTCACTGTTATAAAGCCTTATGGCTGTGGGAACAAAGGACCTTCTGAACCTCTCAGTCCTGCAGCACAGAGAGATGAGCCTCTCACTGCAGCTGCTCCTCTGTCCTGCCAGGATGCTGTGGAGAGGATGTTTATTATTCTCCATCACAGAATCTAACTTCCTCCTCATCCGTTTCTCCACCACAGCACTGAGAGGGTCAAGCCTTCTGCCTACAACAGAACCAAAGTTTGTCCAGGCGTCTACAGTTTCTGTCTGTAGTGCAACTCCCCCAGCAGACAGCAGCATAGAACAGTGCACTCTCAGTGATGGTGTGATAAAACATGCACATCATATCACTGCAGACATTGAAGGACCTGAGCCGTCTCAGGAAAAAGAGACGGCTCTGGCCCCTCCTGTACACTGCGTCTATGTTGGCAGACCACTCCAGTTTATTATCGAGCACCACCCCCAGGTATTTGCAGGTCTGAACAGTCTCTATCTCCCCTCCATCAATGCAGACTGACTGGTATGGGGTTTTAGATCTCCTGAAGTCCACCACCAGCTCTTTGGTTTTGGTGGTGTTCAGGAGCAAACAGTTCTTTTTGCTCCAGTCAGTAAAGGCCTCCACAAGGTCCCTGTACTCCTTCTCCTGTCCACCGCGCACACATGCCACAACAGCCGTATCATCAGAATACTTCTGAATGTGGCAGGACTCTGAGTTGTACCTGAAGTCTGATGTGTACAGGGTGAAAAGAAAAGGAGCCAAAACAGTACCCTGCGGAGCCCCAGTACTGCATCCCAGTGTTCCAGAAACACATTTCCCCATCCTGACATACTGTGGTCTGGCAGACAAATAGTCTATAATCCATGATGTCAGGGAGGGGGCCACACCCATACCGAGCAGCTTGTCTTTCAGTATGGGAGGCCGTATTGTGTTGAAGGCACTGGAGAAGTCAAAGAACATGACTCTCACATATGAACCAGGCACATCCAGATAAGCATATGCCCGATGCAACATGTACAGAATCGCGTCTTCCACTCCTATGTGTTTCTGGTAGGCAAACTGGAGGGGGTCAAGATCCTCAGCAACCTGCAATCTCATGCGACGAACAAGAAGTCTCTCCAAGGTCTTCATGATATGAGATGTCAGAGCCACCGGTCTGTAGTCATTCAGCTCCACTGGTTGCCCTAATTTGGGCACCGGTATGAGACAAGAAGTTTTCCACAGTACTGGGACTTTTTCCATCTGAATGCTCATATTGAAGAGCCTCTGAAGAGGGACTGCTAGTTGACCAGCACAGTCCCTCAGAAGCCTTGGACAGACTCCATCTGGGCCTGAAGCCCTCCCTGGCTTAAGTCTCCTGAGCTCAGCTCCAACCTCCTCTATAGTTAGAAAGAATATATGTGTTTCAATGTATGATTAATTGTTGTAAAAATGTTAGAATAGTTTGATAATGCAAATGGATACAACCTCTTTATTTATGATGACTGTTGATACAAATGCAGTTATTATTATTGCCTTTAGCTTGATCATGTGTTAAAATAAAAATAGTCGTTATATTGCTAAAAAATTAAAACTTGAATTTCATGGTATGTGCAGTAGAACTTTCGCTCTCTTGTTGTATATCACTTCATAACAGTTTTGCTTTAGTCAGCCTTGTTAGATGAATATAAATATTAGACAACCCCTGTCTGTGTGGAGCACAATAACCCGGTGCCAGGCCACCCGTTCCTGGTGAATTATGCATGGAGGTTTTCTGTCATTATCTGTGTCTGTGCAAAACGGCGATAGTCCACCTATCATTATAACTATAATAGCTTGATGATTTAGACTCGCACAGCAGATGTTCCTGAGCTGAATTAGTTCAACCCACATTTTGTGTGTGTGCACATGCAAACACACCTGCTGCAGAGGGCGAGACAAATGCGTGTGTGCTGTGCTTTTTCAAATTGCCGTCCAACCTATTGCGAACATTAAACTTAAGATTGTATATTACTTTTCTAATTCTCTGACAGTGGTTATAAATACTGCACGCCTCCATCAATTGTACAGACATGCATTTCCAGTTGTATACAACAGGGGTGTGAATTTGCATCTTTATTGTCTATACTTCCTGTTTATTGGTTTGCAGTTCTTTTTTAATGTGCTTGTACTTGTGTCATTCATGTGCATATGTTTGCATAGAAAGATGACAATAAGCCTGCATAATAACAACATAGATCTTAGATTCTTTTTCCAAACACAAGTCTACATTTAAGGATTGAGGAGGAATAATTTAAATCAGAATCAGAATCAGAATCGCTTTTTATTGCCAGGTATGTGGACACACACGAGGAATTTGACTCCGGTTACACCTCACTCTCTTTAGTGCAACAATTACAAAAAAATAGACAAAAAAAATAGACACAGAACAAGATTAAATCAGAAGTGCAAATTGGTGCATGGTGCAAGGATGAAACACTGAAGTCCGGTTTTAGCTGTTTAACACAGAGACAGCCTGAGGGAAGAAACTGTTCCTGTGTCTTGTTGTTTTGGCGTACAGAGTTCTGTAGCGCCTTGCAGAAGGGAGGAGTTTAAACAGTTTGTGTCCAGGGTGTGATGGGTCTGCAGAGATGTAACCTGCCCGTTAAATACAAAATAACTAGGGCTGGGCAACGATTAAAATTTTGAATCTAATTAATCACATGATTTCCCTGATTAATCATGATTAATCGCACTTGTACGCAAAATCCAAAAATTAATTCAAAAGTAGTGTATAGCTTTTAGCATTTAGTTTTATTTTAAATGTACTGCATTTTGAAAGAAAGTGCCATAACATTTGTTGTGCAAACACACTTTTAACATCAGCATTTTTATGTATTTTTTATGTAGAAGCCTCGCTCCACTATCTGTTTCCTTGAATGACTTGCTGGTATCAGTTGTGTGTTTTGCCTTGAAGTGATATTTTAGACTGTTTTTTTTTATTTATTTATTTTGAAATACGTGCTTTTATGTTGAAACAAGTAAAACAGTAAGTAGCTCCGTGAGCTTACACAGAGACCGAGGAGCACCTGTAACGGTGATGTTACTGCTAGTTTATTTTTATTTTATTACTCCATGCTTCGTGGTGTTTGCTGTAACTGTGTGAATGTGATGCATTCAACAGACTTTTACAAAAATAAAACCTGCGTTAATGATTGATAAAATATTTATCGGCGTTAAATAATTAACAAGTTAACGCGATAATAACGGGTTAACGTGCCCAGGCCTAAAAATAACATATACTAACATATGACCAAGTATTACTGACATTAACACATTTAAAGTACATGGGGATTCAAACTTGCATGCTTTTATGCCAAACATCTGCATATGAGTATGTAGGGCTTAGGGAAGTCTGAGTGGGAGAGGGAAAAAGTTGCGAAGACTTTAAGTATCTTTATGAGTTGGCAGTTCTATGGTGCATTGTTATCTTTACTTTTTGCAGAAATGGGGGGTTTGTTGCAGCTGTCAGTATTTAGGCATAAGAAGTTATTTCAGAGCACTTTGAAAAGACAATTGTCTTCCAGCCCAACTGTAGAACTGTCAATCTGCTGTCATGTCCACAAAAGTTTGTCCTCGGCCGTGTCGTGAGCACAATAGACTGCTTTTCGAACAGAGTATCAGAGAGCTCGAACACACGTTTGCACATATAGTGAAAGACTAAAAAAAACCCAGATTTTTCTCTCAAGCTTCAGTATTTTGTCACATTTTATAAAAGTCTGAGTGAGTGGGATTTTGTTTGTTGTTGCCACTCCAAAGGCAAAGACAATATCCCTACTTTCCTCTCAAATTCGCTCTTTCTCGCAGACACACATGCACACACAAACACATATATGTATGTATGTATGTATATATATATATATATATATATATACATACATATATGTGCACACACTCCTCACCAAAATTGAGGGGAATTTTGCCTAACAGAAGCTAACTGTTTCTCCCTCAAAAGAAATGGCTATATCTAAAAAAAAAAGTTTCATATAATGCTCATTTATAGTTCTTTTTTTAAGCAAGAATTTTATCATGAAAGAACTCTTCATTCTGCAGTATATTTGAAGTAACTCACTTAAACGGTGCAGTCAGTTGGTGGAGGTACATGCTCTTCAAAGAGAACAGAGAGAAACTAAAGTGTTGGCGTTCAAAAGCAATTTTTTTTATTGATTGCGATGAACACTTAGCTGAACCTTGAAGGAAAGAGCCCTCAGATAAAATGCAAATAGCATGAGAATCTGATCAGATAAATTCTCTTAAGATATACAGTCATGTGAGTAGATACACCCTCTTTCAATTCTACAGTTTTACATTTCAGGACATTCTAACATTTGGTCTTCACCTGGTTTTAAAATAAACTATAAATACAACATCAGATGAATAACAACTCATGAAATGCTACACCTTGTCTTTATTTATCTAACAAAAGCCAAGTGTAGAAGCAGTGTGTAGGGAAACATCGATGATTCAATAGTACAACATTCCGTCTGTTCATTGAACTTTGGATTATTTACCGTTTTCATAGTGTTGCACTCAAATTGCTTGCCATTTCTGGTGAATTGTGCGTGTCATTTAAACACGTTTGAAACTTTTCGAGCCATTGAAAATGATATGGGTAAGGGTAAAGAGCATCCAATGATCTCTGTGACACATTATACACACACAAACACACTGTTACAAAAGCTGGAAAATGTGGTGACGTAGTAAACATCTGTCGTGATGTTGACGGTGATTCCCTCCAAACTCTCACCTGTGCTGAAGCACGTTTTTACACTTGATCATTCAGCATGTATCATTCCTCGTCTCACCTCTCTGAGTTCTGAATTATTTTCTTGGAAATTTTAAGCAATTTTCTTTTTGAAAATTTGATCATAGACCATATAAATTCAAATAAATATTACAGTGGGGCAGTTAGATTAGGTCTCTTGAGGTTTTTCAAACTGAAATTTGTGAAACTGAAAGAGGACTCCTGTTTAGCTGGGACCTGTCTTTTATTATTCTCTGCTGCATGTGCTGCTGTGCTTAATTAGACTAGCTATCGCAGGCTCAGTGTAACTTTTTGTGAAAAGGACTGCAGTTTAAACCTAGCTCATTATTTATTTTATTGTATGCATGTAAATGTGGGAAAAAAAAAAAAAAAACTCCAGTTCAAGTCAAGCCATTCTGATTGTGAATTCTGGCTTGACTGTGGAGCAAGAGCTTGTGTGTGTACTCTCATGTGAAAGCAAACTGTGGGTGTGTGTTTACTTACCCAGTATACGTACACATTAACATTATCCACACTGATGGCCTTGTCACGACAGGGAGGTGCTCTTCAGTGCTGCTATCTATGAAGAGAGGCAGCTGGGGTTTTTGAGAAGAACCTTGTTTAGCACTCTTTCCAATTCATGTTGCTGTTGAGTTATGCAAGCTGAGGACTAATGAATCGTGAAGGATGGTGGCTGGTGGGATTCTTGTTTAGATGGTTTCACAGTTTTACCATAAACACATTTGCATGTTTACCAGAGACTTAAACTAATAAAGAAAGATGACTCTGTGCTGGGGGCTGTTCTGGAGCCCCTGGACCGGATTGTAAATAGAAGAATGCTGCACCAGTTAATGAAAATGAAGAACAACATTGACCACCTTCTACATAAGATCGTGTTTAAAAAAAAAAAAAGGACGTGTGGTCAGTATGAGGCTTCTTCTGCGACGCTGTAACATGGAGAGATACAGAAGCTCATTCCTACCAGCAGCAGCAATAGCAATACATATTGCAAGCCTAAAATGGTTGTTAAGAAAAACATTATAATTTCTCTTTGAGATGCAATATTTTTTTCCATTTCATTTTCATTTTGCCTCACATTTTCAGAAAACAACCAGTAGTTTTTCCATGGAGGAATTTGAGGAATTTTGTCGAGTATGTGCATATTATCACTCTTCACTGTATCTTATGCACTGAAAATAATCGAGAATATGTAGATTTACACAGTAAAAGTGTTGCAGCAGCATTGTGACTACTCTGAGCGTTGCGAATTATTCAAAACATTGAAATTAATTATTCATCCTCCAAGTTTTCGACATTAACAGGCACACTATTACCTAAATTGTGTATGCTTTTCATTCACGTTACACGTTTGCTTGTATTCGCACAAGCAAATGTCTCTGGAAACGGTAGATGGCGCTGTCTGATTCAAGCTACATGGCAGTTTAGAATTGTTTTGTGAATTCGAAATGCCTCATGAATATAAACTTGCTGTTCAAAGTGAGGCACTGCTTTGAGGGATGCACTGTTGTGGCAGTTCAGCCATGGGTGTGCAATGTTGTGGAATAATGCTACACTCTACAGTCTCAGCTCTTTGAATGACTCCTGAAAGTTTTTCTTTCACTCTCCTGCCTTTTTCTCTCTCTGTAACCAATTTTACTTGAAAATAGTGTTACACCCCCCCTCCTCCTTTTTTTGTCTTTTTTTTCAGAATTGGGTCATTATCCTTAAGAGGTGTGTTCGTAATATCAATGTCACCCACTGTCAACAAGCCAGATTTTTTTCTATGCATCACTCAGAGTTGTATTCTGCCTACAGAACAGTTGTGCTACCCATAAATAATGTATGGTTGAGTTTCAAGAGCCAGCTTTTTGATTCCCTTTATCAAGACTGGACATCTATCAGTTAGCCCACATTTAGCATGTAAAAATATTATGTTGTAAAAAATGCATTGATTCCTACATTTCCTTTGACTCTTATTGCAATACATACATTATGACCAAGAATATTTCACGTTTTGCCTTGTAAACTTTGTTTCTTTTGTTAATATAGATCAGTTCTGGCATAGCAGCAGGCTAGACGTCACAAAAAATGGTGAGACTGGTTAAATTTTGGACTAGTTATGAGGTAAAATATAAAAGGCAAATGGAAACACTTGAGGAGCAGTTTTTAACAAATATGTGTGAACATAATTGAAATGTTTAGAAACAATGAAGAAGAAAAAAATCAAAAGGGATTTCTATATTTGTACCTCTACAATGGATGACAGAATGATTTCACGAGTCTGGAGCGGTATCAACGCTAAAGGGCAACATGTAAAGTTTGACACCTGTCATTTCTGATGCCTCTGACATCACTGCATCGCTAAAAGGCAAATATCAAAAGCTGGGGTGTTGCTTCCTTGAGTTCACCTTTTCTTTTTAAGCAGAAATGTTCTTAGTTTAATCCTTAGTCACATTCAGACAGTTAATCAAATACTCAAAGAGGAATCTAAGTGCAGCCACACAGAAGCATTCAGGGATAATTCCCATCATTTTCATTTTCTTTGCAGTGCAGGTTCAAGTATTTTAACTAATGATCTTTTGGTTACAAAGCCACGTCTTTCCAGCTGTTTAATCTGTTATGACCAGAGTTTTATTAGCAGCATAGTAAGTGGCATAGGCTACACTTAAGTGTTCTCTTTTTTTTCTTCTGAATAACTAAACTGAAGCTTAAATTTAATCACTGATTTGATCGTTTATAAGAGAAACTGACTGCATTGTGAGATCAGAAATTCAGAAATGTCTCTTGAGCTTTTACAACTTTATGACTTATACCACAAAGCATTTCATTTTTATTTTGTTTAAATAAATTACTGGGATAAAGGGTAATGTACAGTGTTGTTGGAGTAAATGTTGCTGTGTTTAAAGATATTAGCCCTAAAATATTCAAAGTACTTTAGTAGTTACTGAATTGGTGATTACATTCAATACTTTACAAGTAATTCGAGTTTTTATGCATTCATGATCGTCCTTTCTTTAGTTTTGCACCAGGGCATTATGGTGATTAGCTGCTGCATTATAGTCACCCTCCACTGGGAAAAAAATACACTGCAAGCTGGATTGTGAGGGCAAGATTAGCTGGAAGCATGCAGACTGAGTAAAAAATGTCTAATGCACAAAACTATTGGCTAAAAGCTCACTGTCATAACTCCTGTTGGGAAGTCAGAAAATTAGATCCTGAATGATGTAACTGTGTGATGTTGGTTTTCCAGTATTCTGCAGCTGGAAAGAAAAAGGCATTTGGCAGACATCACTAATCACCTCTGTCACAGCTTTGCCATTTCATTGTTATTACTCTGTACTTGTGAAATAAAAATAAAACATGTTTTTACGATATGCTATGTTAGTCTGTAGCTCTTGTAATGCTGTCAGTTTTTATTCATGAAATAATTACATTAACTTTCATACCAAAGGCTTTGGCTTGTTTTGGAAGTGACTAGTGTGTTGCTGGTTCTTGCATTCTAATTGGAAAATTGACACCAGTAGTGAGAGAGCAGTGGCCGTAAGAACTACTGATGGGTCCGATCATTGTTTCCATACCAGGACTGACTTTGGAATGGTCTCCAGACATGAGAATCAGCTGTCCTGTGAACAGGGCCCTAAAATGCTGCACATGTTGAAGCCTGACAAACTGTATTCAGGAGGACAACTGACCCGACAGTCACTGATCATATTTCTTGAGCTGTTTTTTCACACACACACACACACACTGCAGTTCTTAAATGTTCTAGAGAAGTTCACAATATTTGCACTGTACTTCTTCTGGCGATTTTAGTCCAAACCCCTTAGTAAAATATCCAGAACATCAGTTCAGTAAGATAATGTATGAGAGTGTCAGCAACGAAATTCCTGACGAGATTGCACAAATTTCCTAAAAATCACTGGTGTCTGATAACATCTGGGATGGGCTCCAACATATGTTGTTTTGCATTAAACAATATATGCAATGATGATTACAAAAGCACCATTGGCATTCATACAGTAATGTTTAGGGTGACATGAAAAACTGTATTTACAGTTTTTCAAGGTAGATTACCAAGCAGTCTAAATGGGACAAATGTACACAAGCCAACTATCTGAGATGAAGTAATGGTGTAGATGAAGTTAGATGAAATAATCTATATGTATTAGTTAGTCTGTCCATGTCTGCATTGATTACTCAGCAGGCGGCTCGATACTCGTCTCTGGATTCCTCTTTCTGCCTGTCTGTTTCTTTCTGTCTCGCTTTGTGTTTTTCTCTCTTCAACACCCCATCAATCACTGATCAATTGACAGTCACCAAGAGAATTTTTACATTTGTGTGTGTGTGCGTGTAAAATGTGGTGTGTGAGACTATGGTGTACAGCACCACCCAATCGAAGCTAAAAGAAGTGTCATGTGAGTGACATGGGATACAATTCTTCAGAATGTTACAGGGCTGAATCTATGCTTCGGTAACATTTATAATTAAGTTTTACTTCATTTTGGGAGTTTTTTTATGTTATAGAAATAACACATCGTGGCATTTTTTTAATAACCTCTTCTTTACACGACAAATCCTCAATACATCGTTCTGCATTCAGGTTTTTTTAGTTTTTTTTTAGTGAAGTGAAAGTTACCCATCCTACGCGTTTGTGTTGCTGCCATCACATTTGAAATTAGCTTATATTAATGACAACATGGGATTTGATTTGATTTACATTAGAGTGATATGTAATTATTAAAAAATGGTACATTTGTCCATATAAAACATTTTACATGTTTTTAAAAAAGTTTTCAAATTTTGCACATTCTCTTCTTTTAATCTGCATGTAACAAAGTATTATTTTGGAAACATAGTTGTAGAAACATTAAACAGAATGAATGTTCTTTGGAAAGATGCTTGTTATGGTGCAAATGATCAAATTGACTTTTTGTAAATGTGAATATAAACCTAACTTCCATCTTCTTAAATTTCTCTTGATATTTTCTTAAGTTATTTGCGAGCATTTGTATCATAATGTTCACTTTATTTGATAAAATATGTTTATGCCACGTTATTTGTGTGTTTTGTCATAGTTCTTTGTAGTTTATGTTTTAATGATCAAATCCTTCTCTTGCAGTTCCACAGATGAGCAGTTTCGCTGGAATTCTCAAGGTAAAATTCCAAATGAATGTTTGTACTAAACCAGCTCACACACGCACCTGTCGCAGACAGTCCACAATATGAAACACACTCATGCGAGAGCCTTGTCTCACCGTCTTTGTTCATCTGTATGTGTTAAATCACAATCATTGATTCTTGGGATGATTTTGGCACTCATCTGCTTCTCTCATATAGACAAAATGTAGCTGCACTACTTAATTTCCAGTCAGGCTTATCTAAAGGCAGTCTTTTCAGTGGCTTTTCCTGAGGCTGGGCAGTATTCTGACTTTTTGCATTTATACCGACACTTTTTTAACGGAGGTATGAAATCATGTAATACCATTTATGCTGATATAATCTAATATCTATGTTCCCTGTAAAGCTGCCTGTGTGTATTTCTCCAGCCATCGCACCCACGCCCCCACCTTTCCCTCTGTGTTTCCTAGCAACATGCTGAGTGAATTTGTTTGAATCTTATCCTCATTGTTGCAAACTTAACAGATTTATTTTACAAAAAGCAACCTGCTTACATGGAGTTAAATGTGGCTAAACTCCATGGAGAAGTGTCACCAGAACAGCCCTGAGAGCATGAGCATGTCTCTCCTGACAGCAACCCAGCAGAGCTGCAGCTCTCTGTTAACTCGGAACACGACAGACTAAAACTTTGCATGGTTGACCATCAGTCACAATTTAAAGTAAACAGTAGACCCCCCCAGAGTGTTTTTGGGAAACCATTTACATATTCTTATTTTCTACAAGCCAAAATAGTGAAATTGAAGGCTTTCTGTCATTTCTAATATGAAAACAATGAGTGTAAATGTGAGAATAAGCAAATGTTAATGGAAAAGTACCAAGAAAATTTGAGAATAAGCAAATGTTAATGACAAAGTACCAAGAAAATTTAAACACAATTTCAGTTTGATCATTTAAAGTGCTTTTTTGATAATACATGTGACACTGTCTTAAAACTGAACATTTAGCCCAATGCGTATGAAATACTAGTAGGCTATGTACCAAATATTGCCATTCAGCCTAGAGATACCTGGATATGAATTTTGGGTCATATCACCAAGCAATAGCTTTTCCATCCCATTAAATTGCCTTATAGCTCACAACCAAGCTATAACGTATAAAACTTTACAGACTGTTATAAGATAGTTTAGAGTCCAGGGCGATCTGAGTTATTTCTTAGCCTCATTCTCTATTTCCCTTCTCTGTCTGTCTTTAGATTTGACTTAACTTCAGCCTTTGTTCTCATTCACAGCAGATGGACAGAAAGATATTGAAGATGAGTTGACCACAGGTTTGGAGTTAGTCGATTCCTGCATTCGCTCCCTTCAGGAATCAGGAATTCTTGACAGCGGAGAACGTAAGTGCACTTCCAAGCATCGGTGTATGTTTGTGTTTGGAAAAGGCAATGCGGATACATTCTGACATTTGTGTTGAGGTTGTTACACATAAAGTCCTAATGCAGCATGTAAATACCAGCACTCTTCTTTAGAGAGCACCACAGGTTCCGATGGATTTAACTGTGATTGCTTCAGTCCATTTTCTACTATTAAGGGAGTATTTCGTAACTTTGATATTCAAAATGATCACCACAAGGTGGTGGTTTTACCAGACAAGGTATCTGTTTTTATTACTGTTCAAGATGCACTCATTAGTTTACTGATCCACTTTTACCACCCTGCTGGGTGACAGGGAGAAGCAGTACAGCTTGGTTTAATGCTCAGATCGGTCTTTAGCACAAATACTATAGAATGCATGCAAACACTGTAGCCCCTTTCACATAATATGTGAAAGTAAGTCAGAATCCATATTATGGGTTCTGACTTATAAGTTATGAGTAGAAAAAAATGCATAATCCACCGCTTTTTTTTAATTTGGTAATTAATACATACCTAACAGATATGGCTCAGTCCTGCATTAATACATAGAGAAACCAGACACTGTGGAATAAGCTGAGAAAAGTTATTTGTTGTAACATTAGCTACAGCCACAGTGTTAACACCACAAGATTTTTAATCAACAGTCCAGAAAAAGAGCTGCACGTTTTACATTAGATTTCAGTCCTTTATTGTCCAAAAGCTGTTTCCAGTGACCTACTCTTGTCATTTCATATCTATGCTAAATGCAGTTTCATTTTCGGAAGAGGCAGTGTTGAAGTTAATGTTCACTTGCCAGGAGCTTCCGCTTGTAATTACTGTTTTCAGTTATTGACACTCATCTCTATGTTCCGTTAGCAATTTCTTTGTTACTGCCAATATCTACTGGTGCCTTCTCTTCTTCCTGTGTTGTCTGCAGGGCAGAATAGACACTACAGTGACTCACATCCCATCCAGTGGCACAAAGTGGTATTATAGGATTGTCTGGAAAGTTTCACAGTTAAATATGTCAGTTGCATTTTTTAAGGTGTTATTTTTTTAGGGGACGTCTTTGGTATTGCTTTCCCCAATTAAGCTGATAGCTGTAGCTGCACTAGCTGTAATTGAATTTTTAATCTACTTCAAAGTGCACCTTTAATCTGAGAATTATAGCTTTAACAAACTGATCTATGCACAGACTGAATGTCATCTGAGTTGGTTTATTCACATATGGTTTAAAGAATTTGTTGAAATATTGAATGGGTGAACAACTGTCATAGTGCGTGACAGTTGTTGCTTGACAGTTGATCATATTTTCCTAAAGGATAAGGAGAGAATGTACTCTGAGTTCCTCAGCCCAATAGATATGTGGTGTGAGTGCAACAATTCCCTTTGCTGACATTTAGCTCTCCATAAGGTTTCATTTAAGTTTACACAGGCAAGTTTATTCAAGGAAAGACAGATGAGTGTTATGTAAGCATTGATTATAATACAGTCCAAAATATAATTCATTAAATCAACTAAGATACATATTTTACAATTTCTAAAATACATGTTCTATTATTGCAGATAGAGATTAGAAATATGTCACATTTGTTTAAGCAGAACAACTTTCTTGTAAATCAATAAATTTGAGATGTGAGTTTCTTTTTTTCATAGATAGTTACTGCTTTAATGTTACTCTTTAATGTTCACACTGCCAGCACACTCACAGATAAACAAACATTTTTGGAGGTAACTTTTTAATACTTTGGACTTTGACTGATGACCAAATTCAAACAAAGCTTGAGAGGCAGGCTGTGTGCTGTATAAGGTCTGGGTAAATGTGCTTGGCATTTTCTGTTCAGGTCATTGGTTTTGGAACACTGCATTCCTATTTCACTTATTGTCTGCTGACCTTTTTGATGGTTGATATTGCTGTAATGGTTGGCATTTTGAGAGCTTGTGCTGTGCATGATGCTCTGTACGCTTCTATATGAGGACTTACATTTAAATACTAACATGAAAAGCATGTAACTTCTACCACAAGAATGGGTCTGCTTGTACATATTTAATCATTGTGTGTGCACACAAACACACTGTTATGACAGCAAAAAGCCAGACTGGATAAATCTGTGAAAGCTGGTTTTGGAATATTTACTTCATTTGCTGTTGGTGCTTTGCTTTGATGAGAAAGCGATTGCCTGCTCAAATACAGACTGAACATTTGGAAGACATGTAAGATAATTTGATTTTTATCTCATTTGCAGTAAGTGCCTGAGTTTCTGTCAGTCCCGTCCAAATCGAATGCTCTCTGATTGTGAGCCCTTTTATCGTGGGTGCAATCCAAATTCTAAAGAAGTCAACAAATGGAATACTAACATGCTGGTTTATTCAATGAAAAGTTGCTTTTAGCTGAGGCAGTTTCTTAAAAATTCATGGTATGTAATGGCATGTACTTGTCAAACCAAATACTATAGCCTCGTTTCCACTATGCAGTCCGGTACGAGTCGGTTCAGAACGGTACGGTACGGGTCAGGTCGCTTTGGGGTCAGCTTGCGTTCCCACTGTACAAAGGGGACCCTCAGGGGTGGGCGGAGTACGTGCCCAAGCGTAAATAGCAAATAACAGCAAATAACAAATAACATCCAAAATTTTCGAACCACCTCCAAGCTTCTTCAGCTTAATGCGACACTGGCTCGCGGTCCGGTTGAAACCACTCTCTGCCATTTTTGCGGCACTCAGCTGGAAAACTTTTTTGTTTCGCACAGCGCCATCGAGCTCCCGCTGCACAGCCTCCTCACCAACAACGGAGAGCAGAGCCTGGAACTGGTCCTGTGTGCTAGGTACCCCAAGCAGAAGGGTTACAAAAATGGTAATGGGTTCCATGGGACCGGTACGCTTTCGTGGTAGTGGAAACACTGAAATAAGCGAACCGTTCTGAACCGACCCGTACCGGACTGCATAGTGAAAACGAGGCTTATCTCAGCACCAAACTTCTGTCACTCCATGTGCAAAGGTGTGTATGGTCACAAAGAAACCCAGTGAAACATCTTAGAAACTAAAGGATTCACTTATTTAGTCTAATGTTTCAGACTTCAGCATTAGCAAACTGAACAACAGTGGTGTGCATGGCAGATCTGTGAGCTGAAAGCTACTGCTATCTAAAAAGAACATTGCTGCTTGTCTTTTTGGACAATCATTTGGACTGTCGCAAAAGATATTAAATGAAATGTTTTCTGACCAAATAAAACCATTTAGTTTCAATGAGAAGTGTTATGTCTGTAGAAGATAAAACACTCTGTCATTAGTAGATTAGTAGTAGGGTCATGGTTTGGCCCAGTTGTAATGAATCGGAGCCTGAGCCGTGTGTAGTCACTGATACAATGATAAAGTAAGCAAGTTCGAGTCTTTGAGTCTTAGTCTACCTTAATCCAATGCAGATGAAATGTCCTTGGGTGAGGATTCCATGTGAGGAAACCCACCAACATCCCAGAGCTGAAGTTATTCTCCCCAAAACAAACGTGTAGAACTGATCAATTGTTACCAGATTCTGGTCACATCAGATCCTGAAAGCAAAGGTTCATATATTTCTGCCACTCACAGAAATGTAGTATTGGAACATTTTCTTGATAAATGAAGGACCAAATATAGTATAGACTTTTTTGTGTAACTGGGTTCTATTTTTATACTTTTAGGACAGAAAACTTTTAGGATGTTTTTCTTAGAGGATTCTGAAGGATTCACAAACTTCCCAATACTTAATAGATATGTCACATTTTTACATAATTGCCTGATCACAATTATTTGAGCTGATGATTGTCATGTTATCGTTATTCTTAGTACAGTTTCCCTCCACCTGAATAAAAACACTAAAAAACTAATAAAATGATCATATTTCCATGACCAATTCCTTTTTACTTTGGTTTAGTATGGCTGTTTAGTTAACTATCCTTTGACTATCCAGCTCAAACACACTTTCTGATGTATGTTTTAAGACAGAGACAAACACACGTTATGTCACACAACAATCAGTAACAAACACCAGTGATGGGTTCAGGAGCTCCTACTTTGACTGAGTAACAAAAAAAAAATGCTGTTTAATAATTCATAAAAAGCAAGGGATGAATCAAGATGAAAAAAATATGAGTCTTTTATGATGGCAGGAGGCTGACGAGTTGATCCTGGCTCCCAACCCACGGACTCACAAGGAAAAAAAGATTCTGAAGGAAGAGTGGAAGAGCAGATAGATGTAGAAGAAGAATGAGAAATGGCAATTGTTTGATCTCTTTTTCTTTCTTCTTTTTGAGTGAAAAAGGAGGCGAAACAGACGGTGACTCAAGGGAAGGCACTTGTAGATTTTATCGGGACATATTCATTAAATTTTAAATAACTTTAGAAAAAGAATGTGATCCTAGTTTGGCCTCCTAAACCTACGGAGTGTAATGATATGCGTTGTGTACATGAAATTTGTATTCTAGAGCTAGAATCAATTGTTTTTTATTACAACCTTGTACAAGCACTCACATGCACACACAAACACACACCGGTGAGTGGCTCAACACATCACTCCAGACATGGTTTTTAAAGACCGCAAAGTTGCTTTATGATGTCCTCATTCCTGATTGATTTAACGTTATGTGCGGAGCTTAGGAATCAGCGAGTCGGGGAATTATTACATGATGACACAGTAGCAACTGCATCATGTAGGCAGTTCTTAAACTTGAGGCAAAATTATTGGAAGAATCTATGTGTTGTATACTCATAATTGACAACAGCAGATTTGGTTCATTTCTACGTTAGCACTTAAGTGGTGCTCACGCCGTTAATGTGTAGGGAAGAGCCCGTTTACGAGGCTCTATTCCTCCATCCTCCAATGCCCATTAAACAACTGCAGAAATAAATGATTATTTCCCAACTAAATGATCATAATTGTCTTACGCAAGAGGTCAAAAGTTTTGTTTGCGCTAACAGTTACAAGCAAAAATCTAAATTTTTTTAGACGGTGATCCCTAAGTTGTTAGACCTTCTATCCACAACTTTGTTCTTCTCAGTTCTCCTCCTCCCATCCTCTACATCTCCCTGCTCCTCCTCCTCCTCCTATTCTCTGTGTTCCTCTGTTTCTCCCTTCCTCTGCTAATAAATTATGCATGCCATCTCCAACTCACAGAGTGCTGCACTGCTGCACTATCTGCTCTAAATTGCTGCTCTCTCTCTTCCCCATTTCACTCTTCGCCTCTCAATCTCTCCCCTTCACACCCCCTCTCTCTCACTCTTAATCTCTCACTCTCTCTTTCTCACACACAAACTCAACTCAACCTCCCTCCCACCAAACCATACACCACTCCTGTCTCAATTGGTAGGACCAGCTCTTCTTTCCCAGAGTTCCTTGCAACTCAACTCCACCCCGGAGGCTTCGCTCCAGTACTCTGCCAGCTACCATAGCAACCAGACCCTCGCCCTTAGCGACAGCATCTCTGCAGCAACTCCTCAGCGCAGCGGGCAGGTTGGAGGAGCTGTGCACAGCTACAATCAGGTAAGAAATACTGCTGTACAAAAGGATGTGGAAAAGATTAGAGAGAATTTTTAAGAGCGGCCACTTTCCGTAAACTTACCTGTGTGAACAGACAAACTTTCACTTTGTGTATTGGTGCTGTTTGACAAGAAATATTAGTAACTGCCAACAAAAGCTTTTGGCTGTGGAGATAACTTTCCTGAAGTAGGTTGTCCATTGTTTATAAGTGTGTCTGTACTGTGCTCCGTTGCTAATGCAAACTTGTTGGGAATCGTATTGAGTTGATGTATTGTGCATAAGCTGGTATTCAAATTCCTTGGTGCTCCATTTTTCTGTCACAGACTAATCAAAGATTGCCCTTTTATTTCCTGAACTGACTTTTTTTCATATACTCTCTTGCATTCCTCTTGGTACATATATCTCTGACTTCCACTGCTCTCACTGCTTGTGGATTGGTTTGACAGTTGAGTTGCTGTGTCTATTTGATCAAAGTCTAAGTACATATTTATACAGAATCCCATTTTATTAGCCTTGCTGCAGTCGAGTCACGTCAACTGGCTTTTTAAGCAATCCATTGCATATTGTCTATTTTTAATGAAGTGAAAGACAGAGACAGATTAACTTAAGCTGTTCAGAGGAAGCCCATCAACCAAAATGAGGGGAAAAGTAAATACACACAGAGAAATCTGAGCGAGTGTCTTGTTTATAAGGACTAGAGAAATAAAGCTTGATACAGAATCACGTATGAATCACAGCAATGTGTTGCAAGAGAGAAAACCCACCAAATTACTTTAAAGCCTACAGCAGCCAATTATTGCCAATTTGTGTGTCCCTAACATATTAGAAGTCATACCAGTGCTGCAAACGCACTTGCGCACACACACAAGAACCTGCAGACACCCACACATCTGCCTAATCAGTGAGCAGCTGCAGTCCCTTATTAGAAATATTTCCTGCGTCTGGAACAAATGTTCCATTGAGGATCGATAATTATGAATTAAAAGTTAAAGGAAATATTTTAGATAAATGATTCTAAACCAAGGATCCAAAGAATATTTTATTCATTATTGCAAGTCCTGGCACAAGTTTCTTATAAGTTTCTATAATCTGTCTTTGTAAATGCATTCTTCATTCTTTATTCATTTACAGTCACTGAAACTTATTTAGAGCAGGTTTTAGATAAATATTAGGTCACATTTCTTTAGGAATTGGATATACAAGATAAGTTAGAAAGGAAAATCTGACGGGGATGCAGATGGATAGACAGCTCAGGAAAAAAAAAACAGAATGATAATTTTTTTCTTCAGTGTTCCTGTCTATCTTTCCCACCTCTCGTCTTCCTTCATTGTCCACTGTGCTCACCATCTCTGTCCATGGGAGCGTGTGTGTATTCTCCTCTGATGTTTTGGGCTTGTCAGTGTAATGGGACCACCGCTGTCAGCAGGGCTTGTTGCTCATGAATAGCTTTATGCATGCCAGCACTGCATGATAGGCATGTCCAGCTTCCATGCATGCGCCGTACGTGCATTGTTGGTGTGTTTGTGCACATGCCTGCAAACATACCAACACACGCTTTATACACAATCACTGTCAATCAAGTGTGTACAAAGATTCAAGTATTTAAAATTTGTATGATTTAATGTTTCAAGAAGAGGGAGAAAGGGAAAGGTCTGGCATGTTGGTGCTCTTTTGTGGGATATTTATAACCCTGAGAGGGCTTGCTTTAATAATGCATGGTTACATGGCACCTCAAAGATCCCAGTGTTTTACTGAAGGAGGAGGCCCTGCAGGATGAAATACAGTGGGATAGAGAAAGTGCTCTCCCTCAGAGTGTGTCTGGCTTTCTTTCTAGTTGCCTTGGCCAACAATTCATTTTCACTCATCATTTATTTACACACTCATTTACTTATCTATCTATTCATCTATTACTCTAGATACTGTGTCTCTATGCTTCTTGATCATTGTAGCACATCTGAAGTTTTTTCAGTTAACAACACAAACGAATAAATAAAATTAATCATGAACAAGATTCTTAAACTGCATTGAAGCCTTCATTTTATCAACCTTAGAGCTCCCCCTTGGCTTTCTAGCCTATTAAAACAAACTCAGGAGACTTAAAAAGCTGGCCTTACACTCCTCTGGATATGGGTTCACATCCTCATTAAAATCTCCCTCTGGCTGCTTGTTGACACATTTAGCTATCCATTCACTAATGCTGATTTATCCAAACAAACAGATCAAGTACTGTGTTCAAAACTTTCTTTTACATGCACACACCTCAAAACTGTTTCCGTTTATGTTTTCAGTGGATAAGCTATATTTTGGGATATAAAAAGGCTTCTATTTGACACTGCTGAATTAATTTGGCCTTTCTGACATTTAAATCATTGTTTTAGAATTGAAGAAGTTGACATGTAATTAATGACTAATTGATTGAAAAATGACCTCATGTTATTGAGTAAAAAGAGCTATTAAGGTTTTTTACTTGCATCTTAAAGTGCATTGTTAACGAATTTCATTAGAAACTAAAAGAAAATTCACGTGTACACAATAACATAGAGACAGATACAGATAGTGTCAGAATGTTACTGTGTCAAAAACAAGTCAAGAAGTTGTACAGAAGTACCAAAGTTTGTACCAATTTTCGTTATTTTCAGTCTTATCCTCGTCTCTTCTCTGCTTCTCTGCTTGTTTGCTTCAATAAACTGTGAGCCAGACCTTTAGAAAGAGACTGTTGTTTCATGCAGCTCGATATAAATACATTTTTATGACCCCCCTCCAAACAAAGCAGTGCTGGAACCACGGGTTTGTTGTCTTCAACACACATTCTGGCCCATCACAGAGCAGGAAATATAACCAGAGGTGTCCGTTGTAAACAGAATGGAAGTCTGTGCGTGATGCTATATTTATCTCGGGGAGATTTGCTGAGCAGACACGCTTTTTTTGTGTGCGTGTCTGTGTGTGTCTGCACAACTGAATAGCTGCAAATATTCACACCTGGAAACAGTGACAAACATAGTCTTCTAACATTAGTGCAATTTGTGTGTATGTGTAATATAGGTGGTTTATTGTGGGAGCTGCTTGATATTAAATCATCAGAGCGCGTTTGTACAAGTTTATACATATACGTTCTCTTTAGTCTGTCTTCCAGGAAATAAGGTTTTGTTAGGCAGAGGAATGTTCTGTGCAACTGAAAGATACAGATTTTACATTTAGATAGACAATCGAGTTCTCATTTGATTACTGAAGAGTAATGTATATTTTATTACTTTTCCCTGAATTGTCAGTGTATCCATTAGTGAACATCTTTCATTTTAGACAACGGAAGGTGTGATTGTTTCTCTGATTGTCTGAGTTTAACTGTATACTGCATACAGTAATGACCGTGCTCTAAGGTGACTCCATAACTGTGTGCTGGCATAATGTGGTAATAATATATTTGAAACATCATTACAGCTCAAAGATTAACTTTTAATCACACGAGACTCAGTGGACAGCTGGCATATGTTCCACCTCACTGTTTCTGGAGAATAAGGAGCATATTTTTTGACAGACCAGCATGTGATTTGTTGTAGAGGAGCTCCACACTCTCTCGCTGACCCACACGATGTAACATAACTTTTTATTTGTTAGGAATGCATGGCAGTCCAAGCTGTTAGCAAATCAGTGGGTGATTTCAAAGTTGCACATCTTTTCACTGTTTCACTCGTTTTTACTAAGCAGAAAATATTCCAATAACTTAAGAGTGAAGAGCTTGGTTAAGTTGTTTTACTTGTTTGGAAATATCGAGGTTCATTCTATAATAGAAGATGAGTATTAAAACTAGTAAGGAAAACTTGGTTTATTTAACAAAAAACAAAGTACAAGCAAAAGGCGCGGCTAAGCCGGATTCAGAAAACGTGACTGTGGAAAACAAACAAAAACACTTGGCATGGCATAGAATGAATAGATACTTAACTTGGGAAACGCAGGTAGCATGGGTAAATAGAAATTTAAAGATCCAGCGACAAGACAGGGGAAACTGCAGTGATTAAGTGAGTGGACAGCTGGTGGGGAATAAACAGGTGAGGGGAATGAACTAATGACCTGAGTGAAGGAAGTGAGGGGGAAAAACAATGGCAAAACCTAAAATTCAAAACCTGGACATGAACTGAACACAAAAAACATAAAACTTAAGTCCCATGGGCGTGACACAGTCAGAGCTAAGATGATCAAGTGATCTTCTTCTTGATTATGCGCCTTGAATCATCCCTCTGTTTGCTGTGGGGATTTAATTACCAGATCCTTTAGTTTCATTTGAGACATCTTAAAGGCTTGACAGAACGCATTGAGCATCAAAGTTTTTCGAAGGCCACTATTCTTTTGTCAAATTTATCAGAAATCTTGGTTTTTCTCTTATTCTATTCCCAACTTCTGCTACCCTTCCCAAAAACCGCTTCTATCTCTCCATTTTCCCATGTCTTTTACTGCTCTTGTCTCATGTGCTCTGTACTTCCACACATCCCCTCAGGTGACATCTAGTCGTGCAGCCCAGCAGCAACCATCACAATCTGGGGCAGGATCAGGTAAGCACTCACTTCTCCTTCTCTTCTTTTTGTTTGTTTACCTGGAGTTGCCTTGTCTTAATGATATATTTATATGACAGAACATAACATTGAACACTTTTTTTTTTTTTGTAAAGGTATCTACTACTCTAGCTCCACCTTACCTGCCCAGCGTGTCAGTTCCCCTCTTTCTGGAGGAGGAGGCTCAGGATCCGGTTCTCCCACCAAACATCAACGCCTGGGATCAACCTCAGACGCACCAGGGTACTCTACCACTCAACGCCTGCCTTCTTCTGCCTCCTCCTCTCCCAGCAAGTCTTCTGCTAATCGGCTGGCTAAGTCATACAGGTAGAGAACCACAGTTACCATAACATTAAAATTGTATTTCATGTATTGGTGCAGATACTAATATGCAATATGATGGATTCATTTATGGGTTTAACAAATGGCTTGAGAATAATATGTATGTTAAAGGCAGGCTGCATGAGAAAGAAAGCAATAGAACAGAATGGGAAGGTACAGTTTCCAGTTTATTGTCCTTGAATCCATGTCAGCATTCCCTGAACTGAAAATACACAATTAGATCACGCATGACACATGATGCACCCACCTTTTTTTTTTTTTTTTTTTTTATATATATATAAAAGTGCAATTGTCCCCCCCCCCCCTTCAATAAATTCTCTTTTATTCTTTTAATTTTCAGTACTACAGCTGCTGTGACAACAGGTGGAGGGGGTGGGTCCCCCCTAAGGGTGGCCTCTCCACCCAACTCTGCAGCAACCGGAGGAGGGGCCAGTTCGTCATCATCCCCTCTTCACCAGGTACAGGATGTTACTCCTTGATTTCACCATGAATTGGCCTGTGACATATTTGTACAGTCATTCACACAGCGTCTCACTCCGCAGGAAGCTCTTCAGAAATGCAACATTTTTGTTCCCCGGATTTCGTGACATTAATTTAACTTTACTCACATTGGGTTGGCACAGGAATTGGTGTTCCTGTATATTTACTTTTGTGGGAAATTGCTGTGGAAAATATATATTTTTCAGTTTTATCATTTGCTCTACGAATAGAAGTACATTATGTAATCCTATTCCTTTAGAAGAAATCAGAACCTGTTCTTCTTTTAAATTGTTGATAAAGTTTACAAGATAATTCGAATCCTAACCTCAAAATTGAACAGATTATTTTGGCACTTCCTGTGTCTGACTGCTCATATAATTTGCTCTTACCTTGACACAGCCACCTTTACAAATGGTCTATGCACATCTTTATACTGTATGCTTATTTCTCTCAGTGTACCATGAAAGCTTCTTTTTTTGTTGTTGTTGTTTTTGAGAGGGTTTTGTCAGCAAATAAATATAGTTATATTGCTAAGAGGTTTGGACATGGTTCACACATAACCCATTTCCAAAAAATAGTCAGTTGGATATATACTCCAAATAAATTTTTAAAAGTACTTTGAAAGGGATGCAAATAGACACATTTTATATGTAAAACTCTCAAATGAGACCACAGCCCTGTCAGGGTTTATATATTTGGCTGCCAGCACCTAGTCATCAAACAGGAGAGCCAGAGTACTGTATAAGTGTAGTAGTGTTCATTGCTTGAGCTAATTCAGAGCATTAAACATAAGTCAAAATATCTTGTCTTTTCAGATGAGTTCAGGCATTGGGAGCTATGCCACTCTGTCTCCCAAACGGTTGGCAGCTCATCACGCCTCTGATCAATACAAGATCTCCCACGAGCTCTACGCTACAGCTACCCTGCAGAGGCCAGGAAGTCTGGCAGGTTGGTGTTTACACATTTATGCAGTCTCACATGTCGTTTTGTGTGTTTGTAGATAAACATCTAATACTCCAAAGCTTTTTGAATCTGTTTTAACCTTGATTTTATTTTTGTTGGTTTGTTTTGTTTTAACCAACGTACAACGTCACTTGTATAGCAGGTGAAATACATGCTTCATCTGCACTGAGCGCAGAAGGATATAACCAACATTATGCCTCACAATTTTTAAATAGGTACTCTTGTCCAAATGTCTAAAATTTAGCAGAAACAACAGAAAATGTGCAGAACTTTAGAAACGGTAACTTTTATTATTGCCACTTGTTTGCCAAGGGAGTCATTCAGGTGATGTGACACCATCCTGTAACTATGCTTTTGTTAATATTTTAGCCCTTCCAGTCACACCATTTTTGATATCTAACCAACCCAACAGCAAAGTTAAAAGTTGCTTAGACAATATTTGTTTATAGGGTGTTGCAGTCTACATTGTAATGTAAGACCTTGTAGTATCCCATTTGTGACAGTTACATGTGATGCAAAACACAAGTATCTTACAATAGTGAAGGAAAACCTAAGCATGAAACTTTGTTTGAGCATGAAAATGTATCGACTGTATAATTTTTAAGCAGGTGAGAAGATTGAAGAGTTTAGTCAAATGATGCTCATGGAAGAATGTATCAAAGTAAAAATAAGATGATAAACAGACTATTTTAATCAGAACAAGTGAGCATATCTTACATATTTTAACTTAAGAGAAAATCAGGTTCATGCTTTCAGTATATGGCATCTTTGGTTGCTGTGACTGTGTCATTGACAGTCTCCTGCTTGTATGTGACTGTGCTTATTTGGACTGCTCCTGGTAAAACTGCTTTGGTCATTTTTTAAAATGAGCTGTTTGTGCCTGTGTTTGTGAATTATTCCTGTTTGAGGAGGGCACTTGTAGACTTGGACACTCCACTCAGGTCTGTTTAGGCTTTGCAACCATATGAGAATTTGCCTGACTTAGATAATCTTTCCCTAAAACAGATATTGGCATCTTTAAGGCTGCCATCTATTAACTACAACTTCAGAATGCCTGCTGTAGGTGTAACTATTATGTCCAGGTTATCAGAACTCAGGCTGACTTTTTCCTTTGATTTTGCTTGATGAGTTAATAACTTTCTCTTTTTTTTTTACAGTATTGAGCTGGATAAATGTCAACATCCTAAGAATGTTTGTGGACCCAGTGCTCATTAAGATTTTGGTAATGTCAGAGTAGCTGCCTGTCTTATGTTATCATCTACCTGCTTTTGTAGTTTTCATCTTCTTGATTGGGGCATTTTTTTGGATAATTAATTGATAGGAGTGAACTATGGCAAATATCCCCATCTTTTTTACTAATTTGGTCCAATTTGCTGCAGTTAATTGACAATGATAGTAGCTATGGAACAATATCTTTTGCCACGGGTTGACTTTTGCCAGTTTTCATTTTGTTTTTAATTTGTTTGGTACAATAGAAATGAAGGTCTGGAGGAAATTCTGGTGTTTTGTTTGCTTCAATGATCAGTCCTTTTAACCTGGAGCTAAACTGAAGAGGACCATGACCTTCAAGCTTTACCCAGTAGGCATAATTGTGCAGCAGTGCCTTGGTTTTATTTCTCCTGTATATTCGAAATCTAGTAGGAAAAAAATAAGTAAGCAGGAGTCAGTCCCAATTGACAAAAGATTACACAGTGTCGCTATAATTAGCTGACATGGTACATATCATTAAGTTTGCTCATATATGCTTGGAATAAAATGGAGCAGTGGGTCATACAAAGGCAATTAATTCAGCTAACACCATAAATGCAATGTGACAACATTTACTTTAATGTTTTTTTAATCTCAATATTTACAAAATCCTACCAACTAAGAGTTGTTTGTAGATACTGGAAAGGATTGCTTGCTCCTTATGGTTGATGTCCAACTGGAAAAATCATACTGGAGTTCATCTGAGTAGCATTTTTGGAGAGGCACTCAACAGCTGTACTGCACAGACTCTACAGTGGAGTTAAGATGCATAAAAACAGAAGTGGCCTCTTGAAAGGGATTTCCTCGTTGTGCTTTTTTTTTTTACATAGGAGCTTTAGTGATACAGGTTGTAGCATATTGAATATTGCAGTAGTCACACGATAGCAGTATATAAGCTGAAGAAAATAGGTAAGTTATTTGGGTATTCGGAGATAATTACAGGTTATTTAGAAACTGGGCTTCGGTAATACTAACAGCTGGTCAACATTGCAGGTTCAGGCTCAGCAGTGTTTCTTTTGATGTTCGAAATTTACCCATGTTTTTCTTGGAATCTGTCAGCTTTAAAAAATTGTTGTATGTGATAATTTTTTTATGCCTCACAGCAAGAGGGTTCCTGGTTCGACTCCGGGCTGGGGCCTTTCTGTGTGGAGTTTGCATGTTCTCACGCTGTGTGCGTGGGTTCTCTCCAGGTACTTTGACTTCCTTCCGCTGCCCAAAAACATGCGGTTAGGTTAATTGGAGACTCTAAATTGACCCTGGGAGTGAGTTTGAGCGTTGGTGGTTGTTTGCCTTATTTATCTCTAAGTGGCCCTGTGATGGACTGGCGACCTGTCCAGGGTGTACCCCACCTCTCACCCAATGACAGCTGGGATAGGCTCCAGTCCCCCGGCGACAATGAGTTGGATTAAATGGGTATGGAAAATGAATGGATGGATGATAATTTTTTTTTATTTTGATTGACAATTTTACACCATTTTTAGTAGAATTGCAAAGTCAATGAGCAAAGTCACATTTTATAGATGAAATTAGGTAATATCTTTCTTTTGACTTTACTGACTGTGGCTGTAAGTGATGGTTTCTTGTCTCTTTAACCCCACAAATAGGACTGTGAGGCATCATGGGGCCACAGTTGGTTTCTACATGTCATTATCCTTTCTAAAATCTTCTGGGAGGGAAATTTTATTTACATTTTTCCCTTTCCCTGCATGATGCCATCTTCTCTTCTTTACCTTGTCTTCCCTTTTGAAAGAAAGAGGTCAGTGCTTCAACGAGTGGGCCCATTGAGACAAAAATTAAATGAATAACGAAAATAAAAAAGACTCACCAAGACTTCAAAGATGAAAGGCATGGGAGGAAGTGAAAAAGTGAAGAAGCTGGAATGAGTCATCCCATTAATGGGTTTGTCCATGGCTGTAATTAGCACCCTTCGCGCATATTCTGACCATCTCAGTCTTTTTCTTGCTCCTTTTTCCTCTCTGTCTAAATTCACTTCATTTCAGCTGACGCTAGTAAGTAATGTCCAGACTTCCTCATTTCGTTTGCATCTCCTGTAACCGTTTTTTATAACGCTCTGCTCATTCACTCACTTTGTGGTGTTGTCTGTATAGAGGAGTCAATAGTGGGTAGGGCTACTATGCTGATGTATTATGAACACCACTTGAATCCAGTGATACTTCATTATTATGCAGCTTTTACTCACTGTGATATATTGCATAAACAGCAGCTGTAGCTATGTAACAATATTTCGTTATCATTATTATTGTTGTTGTAACCTGCCTCAGCTCTAACTGCATAGTAAAGGTTGGGTGATACAGATATGGTTTCATCAAGGTTAATATTCGTGCAGACCAGTAAATCAGAAGTCTAGTTTCGCTATAGGAGAAGGGGGTATTAGCAATTTGCATTGAGTGTAATAGTAAAGAATTCACACAACTGACAGGTAAGTAGTTATGTGGTATTTTGTATTGGTTTTAGGAAACAAAATGAAAGAAAATAAATAAATGAATGAATAAAGAATACAAAATTGAATGAGTGTCAATAAACACCTCAGATTTCAAACAATTCACAAATGAATTCACTGACAAAGCCACAGTTCTGTTTTTTTCCTTTGTTTTTCTAATTTGGATGGCTTGCCACAACCACTGAGTTCTCATCCACCTTACACAATAGGAAGAGTCTCAGCAGAAGAATTTTCCATGCAGATCTTGAACCCAGGAAATCATACAGCAAAAAGACCCGGCCTATAAGGGCCAAAAAGAGGGTTACTATAACATTCTTGTAACAAAATATACCTCTACATATAAACATATGTATATAAACAAATATATACATATTTATTCATTAATAACCACTTTTACTATCCATCAATGAACTGGCATTTTTCAATATTAACATGAAACAAAATGGCTGAGCCATCACTCTTCTGCTCATTCTTCCTTTTTACCATCACTCACTCTCACAGAAAATACATGAGGCAAGGGCAATGCAATTAATATCATAACATTTGAACAGATATTAATTAATTTAACGCTTTTAAACAAAACATACATGAAATTAACGCCTCTTTACCTCACATTCCCACTAGCATATGCACATTCTTTTCATCCATTTATGAGACTAACATTAACAAAGTTTACTCACCAGAGGCTCAATCATTACACACACAATCTCCAGCACAATGCAGGTCAAACGGCTCTCATCAGTCCAGGTTACACTTTTAAAGAAACAGGGACACGGGAGTTCAGCAATGTGCATTTTCCTAAAACGAATTTAGCAAAGCTAATGTGGCCAATGGCTAAAGCTAACGCCACGGTTGCTAATAAACACCACTCACGCTCTCTCTCGTCCTCTTTGCAGCATACGCTGTCCTCTAATAATCCCACAGCAAAAAAAAAAGGAAGGTCTCGCTCTCCACACCGGTGAAAACAATGACAAAACCGACTAAATAACTCTCTTTTGCTCAAAAAAAGAAGTGCATGTCCAGCGAAATCGTAGCATGCAGCTGCCTTAACATCGGTCTGATCGAGAGAGAGAAAAAAAACACGACGACACATACACCTTGACGGCGCCTGATTCGCTACATTACATCATGTGAACTCCTCATGTCACCTGGATCTTGTACACTTTGAGAAAGGTGCATTTACCACACACACTTATACTATTTTTCCAGATCTGAATAACCATATGTGCATTTATTGATTTTACTATTTATTGACATATTTAAGATTTTAATCCTAAATCATATTTATTTATTTCACCAATGAACTGATGATGGTAACCTGGGTTACATTGTTGTGTTGTATTATTACCTTAATTTGACCATACATAAGTATCATTGAGATCAACTGTAGAAGAAGGCTTACATAAGTAGAAAAGTGAAATGAGAATAAACTAATAATAATAAAACCACCATACAAATGTCACATGTAAGAAAAGATAAAAAAAAAAAAGATACAGCATTACCCTTTGTTACCTTCTGAGGTTAACAGGCCCTTCAGTCAGCCATGCTGTTTAATGGAAGACATTCTTACATTATACACAGAAGCCTTGATGCCGCAACAATAAAAAAGCATAATGAGGACAATTAATGGTTTATCGTTTGCCTCAGAATTGTCCAGAAATTGTGGACAGGCTACGTTTCATATTCCAAGCTGCCTGTACCATTTTACTACATAGACTATATGAAAAATAAGACTGAGGATGCTCCCTGCTGCATTTTTTTTTTATTTGAGTGTTCATAGTGGCTTATCTTTAAAATACGCTCTTTAAACTCCTTGTTTTGTTGGACCGTAAAGTCAAAAAGACGTTGCAGCTGCACCAATAGCTCGGTTAAAAAGCTATTGTATGTACTTTGTCCAGCTGAGAAAGCAACACACCTCCTGAGCATTGATTTCTGACATGATTTGACATGTTGAGTGGTTTTGACTGGGTTAAGTTGATGATGGCCTTACACGGAGGTTTGAATCCTGGAGAACTGCTCCTCGTTCTCTGGAAAATCCTTGACACACAATTTGCACTCCACTGAGACCTAATATGATATGATAAGACATCAGTTGCACTGAATCATCTCTCTTTCTCTCGGTCATTCATAGTCTGCACATATATATTCATGTGTGTGCGTTTTCAGTTTATCTTCTGCCACATCAGATAAGCCCTCCTGACTTGCCTTTTGACTTCCCCGAATGTCCTCCTTTTCTACTCTTTCCTGTTTTTAATTTCTGTGTGTTCACAGGGAGGCCACAGTCTTGCAGTCGTTCTGCTGTGTTATGAACAAACGCCTGCTGTCAATTTTTCCCTTGCCCTATGTCTGTGGGATTCCTGCAAAAGACTGAACAAGCAGAGAGACACTGCATCTCATTATTTTACAGCTGACGAACAAACAATATGTTTCATTGAGATTAAGAAAATTAAATACAGAGGCGTCATTATCTATATTTCTGTCTCTCTCTCTCTCTATATATATATATATATAATAAAAAATATGTATATATATATATATATATATATATATATATATATATTTTTATTATTTTATTTTGATTTAGTGCAGCTGTAACTTACTTCTTTCCCTACCCATCATATAAACCTGTTTATTAACAGATACAGTAACACACAACCACACACATATTCCTTTGCTTTTCACTTTACATCGGTGAAACAAAAGTAGAAATGGACAGGTCTACAAACAGGTTGATTGTTTGGTTTGCTGATGTTGATTCCATACTATTTTCTCAATGTATTTGTTTTTGTTACCATCTCTAATCATCGCTATCTTTTACCCATTAAGATTAAGATCAGATTTTATTGTCGTGCATACATGCATACACACAAAATTTGTCATCCGCTTTTAGCCCATCCAGGTTGGCACCTGTTGACATGCACATGCACAGGGTCACACACTCAGATAGGTGCAAACCTGGAGCGGTGGCTGTGGCAGTGGGCAGCCATTCACAGCGCCCGGGGAGCATGGGGGTATGATGCCTTGCTCAAGGGCACCTCGGCCATGACAAGGAGGTGGACTGTCACCCCTCCAGCTGTCAGTTTCTCCAATCTTTTTTTGAGTGGTAATCGAACCGCCAACCTTCCAGTGATTGGACGACCTTTAATGCACTTTATTTTGTTAACATTATGTGTCTGTCTCGCTTCACCCTCTGCATCCTCTGTGATTTTAATCTTTCCTGCCTCCTCTTCTGTCCTTCTCTTCTTCCTGCCCTACAATCAACTCACTCGGTCCTCTACTTCACCTCTTCTGCCTCAATTCATAGGTGCCTTCTTGTTCTGCCTTTTTTTTATTTATAATATTTTTCACTACACACCTTACATCTTTTTGCTTTCTCTTTACAGGATCTCGTGGCTCCTACAGTAGCCAGCACAGTCAAGAGCCCCTTCGACCTTTGGGGTCTCCAGAGCACCACATAGATCCCATCTATGAAGAGCGCGTCTACCACAACAAAGGTCCCATGAGGAGCCTGAGTCAGAGCCAGGGACCGGACACAGGCCCCTACCGCAACAACACTGGTAAAACACTTCATAAGTGATAAGTTTTACAATCCAAAAGTTTTTGCGCTAACTGTCTGTATTTTGTTAAACCAACAATATATTTTACAGCTTCCCTATTTTGAGATGAATTTAGACATTTCACATTTCACATTAGCCATGGATTAGATCATTTTCCCGTGGTGAAAGAAAGAATGTAGATTAAGGAGCTGCTTTCATGCAAACATAAGAGTGGAGCTGGAATAAATTTGAATCAGAAGACAACGGGTGTGTTTTGAATTTAAATCAGTTCATTTTACTTTACCTGAGGGTGTCAAATATATCAGTTCTGTCAGGAACCCCATTTGGCTTTCCTAAGAGGGAAGCCGAATTATTATTATTATTATTATTGTTATTATTATTTATTTTTATGGTTTATTTTCATTCTGTGTTTTCGCTTCCAGTTTGGTCTTGGATTCACGTGTTCTTTTGGTCTGTTTAGTTGGAAAAATGACTTGGTTAGTTTCAGGAGTGCATGACTTCATACTTCCATCTGGCATGTTGGTGGCACTGACATTTCACAATGTACCTGGCATGGTCCTGATGTTATGAGCCTCCGCCTGCATTGATTTGCGACACCAATGATATAAACCCATGTTTCTGACTCATGTCAGGGTGACAACAGCCTGCTGCATCACTCACCAAGCACACACACACATCTATCTATCTATCTATCTATCTATCTATCTATCTATCTATCTATCTATCTATCTATCTATCTATCTATCTATCTATCTATCTATCTATCTATCTATCTATCTATCTATCTATCTAACTATCTTACAAACCAGCACTCGTCAGGACTGTGTGTTTTTCCTCAAAATTAATATTTCAGTGTTTTTAATGTTTTAGTCAAGTCTTCGTGCGTAGCATTCCCACCTGTGTTACTATAAACTGCAGCCAGTGCTAAGATTGTGAAAAGACATAATGAATGCAGAATAAGAAATATCATAACCAAACATTTGTTATTTAGAAGTACACACCCTGTGTGCATCATTATTTAATTTGCAGTGAAGCACAGTTTGGCACATTTTCTATCAAACTCGCACACTCACGTACACTTATTCTCACCAGCTCCCTCTGCAACTCCATTGTTGCCAGCAGTGTATTTATAATAAAGCCTCAATGAGCTTATCTCAATGTGGGTTTAGGTACGCCATGTTAATCCCATTATGGTATCATACTCGTATAAAAACACCCAAGTTGGTCACGCCACATTCACTGCTTCTTCTATGTCATTAACCAGCCTAGACTTAATTGCTATCATTAGCATTTGGGTCAGAATCATGGAAGTAAATATGCCACCCCAGACCAGTGTTTGAGCTGATAAGTTTGACTCACTTGAAAGGCATGTGAGAATTGCTGTGGAGTGCAGAGCATAGCTTTTGAAGTACATTTCCAAGTTAGATAATTGAGCTTGCTCATAGTCGTCTGGATTTTCGCTTTGTGTGAATTTCAGAACTTTTCACGACGTACAGCAATAGCATTGTCTTTGCAGGGCGAAAATAATGAATAAATGGGCTTCAGAAGTGTACAGGGATTGTGTTATCTATAATTTATTGTGGCTTGTATTTGTAGTTTCAGTAGATGGGAGGGTAGGAAAACTCACAAAGAAATTTTGCACTGCCTCTACAAAAATCAATAGAGTGCAGATTAGACTGCTCGCATTTAATTGCAACGCTTGAGGTTTCAATGCACTTTTACTATGAAAGGGTGTTTCAATAGATGTCTTATGTTGTTGGAAATAATTGTCCATCAATTGTCAATAAGTCCATCACATCATATCAACATGAGCTTTGTTGGTGTCGTGCAATTTTTAGTTCATATAATTACAGTGGAGAAATCTACAGACCAACTCACGGACAGAACCTTGAACTCACTGTGCCATTGAATTAGCACTGAGCCGTAAAACTGTGTGTTTGAAAGGCATGTTAAAAGAGTGTGTATTGGAAAAAATGGGTTGTTTAATAAGGACTCATAAAGCACTGAGTGATGGCACATAATGAACTGATAAGGGTTGTGCTGACATAGTCAGCTGTAAGTCATTAATTATGCCATAGTGCCTTTTCTTGGCAATGGCAAGCTCACATTATTGGTTCATTAAGCTGGCATGGATCAATGTAGTTCATGCTATAAGTCATTCCTTCGCTGGAACGAGAGGGGAGACGTTTGTGTGAGTATTAAACATAAAAAATTCCCAAGTTGTAGTCAGTGGGTCTAAATGAGGTGCACTTTGTTGGTCTAATATATGAGTAGTGTAAACCAGGCATTCAAATCAAGCTCACTGTATTAATTCGGAGCATTGGGCATCACATTACTTAACTGACCTCTTAAAATCTAATTAGGAGCTGAGCAGCAATTTAAGTTACTGTAATTGTACAAGCACGTTTTTCTTTTTTTTTTCCAGTTGTTACTGTTTTCTGACCTAGTTTAGCACTGTGAGACAGGTGAAAAGAAATGGAACAGGCAGTAAACAGGATGCGAGGGCAAGCACGCACTCATAAAAACCTCAAGCTCAGGAAGCTGAAATCTTCGCTGGGAAAGTTTTGCGCTTGCTGATAATCTTCTTTGCACTTATGGTTTTTGACACTGATTAAATGAGTTGCATTTTTTATTTATTTTTTTTTTCTGTGTGGGTTAAACCTAAATTGTGGGAATTGTGCCACAATTTCGTCACAATGATTTATGTTTTCAAATAAGTGATCTTGGTATGATCTGAAGAAGCTTCATTACAACTGTCAGTCTCCTCCATCTCGCAGGAACATAATTAAACAAACAGGCCTGTTGTCACGATTTAGCGTTATGTAGGAAAGGGGACAGCAGCTTGACAACATACTTTGACAGTTGGATCAGTTTGACCTTGTTTTGTTTACCTGTCTGCTCAGCTTCCATTGCTCCCTCGGCTTAGTTCACCTTTTACTTTAGTTGTTTGTACAAGTGTTTTATGAACCATGTTGTCACTACAATCTAAAAGCACCTGACGGAAATCTAAAAGTATGTTGCTACCATTTATTTCTGCCAGAAGTATGTCTACATCTAGTAAAACTTCTCTCTCACATGCACACACATGGAATTCTTGTTGGCTCCTGCCTCCACGTTGTATCAGTGTATGTCAGTATGAATCTGTATCTTGCATGCAATGTTGGCTGCAACACATATATTTCTTTCCAAGATGAAACCAGGCCAGCACCCAAGAGGACTGCAGGTTAATGTGGCCTATTTTAAGCGATTATTCCTGCTTGGCCACAGTGTCTCTAATGCAGACGTACATTCACATTATTAGTTTTTTTTTTTAGTAACACTTTGTGTCTTTCACCATGTTTTCCTTTTGCTTTATTTTTTTTTTAACACATATGTATATCTGTTGTGCATCCCCTCCTTATATCAGTATGTATTTATGACACTGGAAAAAAAGAGCATTTCTGAATGAATGTGGCACTTTTCCTTTCTAATAGCTTAATATTAGGCCTGCATGTAGGTTCGGTACAACAGAGAGAATGCCGCTGATGTTTGTCAGATCCCTCTAGTAACAAGGTTGAGCTATTGGTAACATCATTCCCTCCTGTATATTTAGAGGCTACACATTCTTCAGCAGCCTTCTAATCACCAAGCCACAATTAAACTAAAACTATGTTGTTTTTTTTTTTAAAGCATTAGTAGAACCAGATGACCAAATCTTGACTAAAAGTGTGTAGTATTAATTTTGTGGCATGTTTACAGCACTTATATTTACAACAGACACTTCCTTAGACACTCCTGTTTTATTTATTTTGTCGTGTTGCAACTCGACCTTTATTGAAGGATCTGAGCAAATTTTGAGCCCCATTGCTCATATTAAAAGCTTTTCTTCAGTGTTTATCGGTTATGGTGAATGGTGTCTTTCATTTGAGATATGTATCCAAATACACAGTTCATTTACGTTAATGGAGGATAATATTCGCATAGCTTAGTTTTCAGTTTAATGACTGTAAGTTCTTGATGAATACATAAATGTTAGGGTTAACGTTTTTGCTTCGATGCATTGTAGCCTCTGTGCTTCATTATAGGAGTGTTCTGCCCTGGTGGTGGTGATAGACACTAACTTTTTGTTTTAAATGAAAGAAAATATTAGAACACACATTTCCCACTGCCCCTCATTACGTTTCTAACTAAATAATATGCATTTCCCAGGACAAGGGATCAACTCTCTTACATAAGTTTGTGTGTGTGTGTGTGTGTGTGTGTTATGATGTTTCTCCAAAGCAGGACTATTTTTGCTTGAATTTGCAGCCCTGTGGCACTGGCTGCCTTACCAGTGTGATGAGAAGGAGAGACGGAGATATTGGGAAGGTCTTGCACTAAACCATCAAACCAATCTGCTTTGCCCTTTGAATCATCTGCTTTCCATCTGTAATGAGATCTGACATCCTAATAAGGGGGGGTTGGAAAAGGAGAAAACAAGCCAAAGAGATGAGTGACACAAAAAAGTCGGCAGAGAAGGTGCACACATCCTACCGTACATCTTCTTGCCAGAAGGCAGGAAAAGTTCAGATCTTCTCTTAAATAGAGAAATTGACAGATCCCTGAAATCAAAGAAGATGAAGAGAAAAAGGCTTATTTTAATTTGACGCATGTTCTCCAGTGTGCAAATGTGGTTTTCCATACTAATCATGGCCAATTTAGTTGTAGATTTGTACAGCTACTGTTAAGTTGATGGAGTTTTAAAGATTCATTCTTTAGGCATTTTACATGCATACTGTCCTGCATCCACATATGCACATTTTAACTGAATATAGCTAAATCCTAAACCTCAACAGTGGATAACAACACTGGGTAAAGATAGTCTGCTATTACAATAGTAATTTAGTAATTGAGTCTTTTTTTCACATGGTTCTTTTTGCATTTAATGAGCACAATTAGCAGTTTTGATTTCTTTAAAGGGTCTTAGATTAAATTACATGCACATAAGACATACAAATGAATTTCAAAATGATGATATAAATTAAAAAAAACAAAAAACACCAAAATTAAATTCTTGTAAAGTACATTCTCCTATCAGGGCTCAAAAAATTAAAATAATTCATTACACCACACTGCGTGTGGATTCACTGTTACTACTGCTAATCAGTAGTCATTCCCTGAGCCAATCCTAAAGTTTGGGCCAATCCAGGCGTTGATAGCAATCGGCTAAAATAAAGCTGATCGCCGTCCAATCCTTTAGTCATTTTTTTTTTTTCCCACTACTGTCTACCTTAAGCTTCCAGTAATGCTACGCTGCTATCCAACACTGCAATCCCAGACAGTCAGGCTTTGAGCATGCATGTGACGGTGATTGGTTGCACAGAATATCCAGCGAGTGCTGATCATAACTGTAGCTGATAAAACGCTGGATGAAGGTCAGCATTAGCAGTCAGAGTAACTCGATGACAGGTCAAAGTAAAACTTAACTGCATTTTTGTGCTCTCTGCAGTCTATCAACTGTTGATATAGCAAACTAAGCATCACTTTGTGACACTTCCATTCAACCCTGAGTAGACCCTGAGGTCAGTTGTCCATTTAAATTATTTATATTTGTTCATTACATATACAGTGCAGCGAAGTTCGATCTATTCGGAGGTATCTTCCTAGTCACCTTAACATGTTACTCACCAGGCTCACTCTCCCTCTGTGTCGCCAGGTTAGATATGATTTGTTTTGCTGGGATCAATTTCTGCCTGGCCTCTGATCCCGCTGGTCTTTTAATGGAGTTAAGTTTATTCCCACTTACTTTTAATGTGATGTTTTTGGAACAGTTGTGCTTGTTAAAAGCCCCCACAGACGTACTGAAGCCAGCACTATATTGAACGTCAATGTCTTCCATCAGTTTAATTAAGGCAGGAAATAAAAAGTAACAGAAAGGGAATGAAATTTCTCTTCGGCAGTCTCTTTTCAAACAGATTAACTATCACCTATGGTACTGTTGCACTTAGTCAACAACATTTGGCTTCACATGCAATCCAGATGACTTACACTGTGGCTTAAACCTGTACCGTATTTACAGCGACATTGTGCTGAGGCCTCAGAAAGCTTAATTACCAGCTCAACACATCAGACTTATTTGAAAGATCAGCCCAATTTCTTTTTCCCTAGGGAAAACATATGGCATTTCCCAAATAGATGTTTTTGTCTCTCACACTCTCTCAAAGTTCATAAGTACACGCACGCACCATCTTCCCAATGCTATCTTGGTTGACATAATTAGCATATTCTTTGTGTTATCGTCAGTAATGTATTCCTAACACTTGGAAGAAATATTCATTTATTTTTGTCCTCTGAGATCATGCTGATATTTAGTCAACATAAAATTCATTATTTCTTCAACAAATCAAGCAGTTTTGATACCTGCTGAGTTTTTTTTATTTTTATTATTTTTTTTAATTTTTTTTTTATTATGAATTCACTATTCATTGTTACATACAGTTTCTTGCATTTTATTAATTTTCATTACGTTACATCACATTGCATATTATGTCAGTGTTTCCCGGTTGTTTTTTTCATTGTTGTTGCAAATCCTAAAAGGTTTCAACAGCTGGGCTCACAATTCAGCCTCATGTTTGGATTTTATTTTGTGGTCTTCTACAACAGGTTTACATGCTGCAGTGCTACCAAAAAAAAAAGCTGAAATGTAACATGTACATTTGAGACAAGCCCAAAATCTCAACCTAACAAATTTAAGTGTGATATATTTCTATTTCTTGTTTAGGGTGCATCCAACATGGCAGATTCAAGTCTTTTGTCATCAGTCATACATCTTTCACTGTTATGACATTGAAAACATGAAAAGGCTGAAACATGCAGAATTTTTTTCAAGACGAGTGACAGAATGATAATGTGGATCTATAATATTTAATTAGTTTCGGCACCTTAAATGTAGGATCAGTTTGCTTTGATACGTCTGTTCAGCCATGTGTCAGGCTTCATAGCTCTGACTGGTTTTAGGTCTGTCCAGTTGCATTTACAGTAGCCCTGTTCCTCATTGACTGAACATGAAAGCAAATACCCCAGACTGATTTACGTGTCTTTGTGTGACCATGCCTTGTTAGAAGAACTGCTAAAATTGGAAAAAATAATGATAACAAAATAAACTAATTTCTCTATGACTTTGACTATTATTATTATTATTATTATAACATTTGGCAGAAGTCACTGGCCTGCAGTCCCAGCTATGTCTTAGTGTCATGCCCTGAGAAAGACATAAAACAAGCCTCCTATGGCTAACGCTGTACAAAATTTTGTCTTCCTGAGGGGGGGGGAGCATTTGTCTGTGCATGCACATTTTTGTGCGTGTGCATTTTCAGTGCTTCCAGCTCAGGAACATCAAGAGCTGTATGTTGGCCGGGAGTCCCTCCCTGGGATAAACGGGAGGAGAAACAAATCCTCACTCTTCTGCACATCCAGTGTGTGTATTAGCCTTGGCAAGTGTACTTTATTCATGGCTACTCGAGGCAATGTTACATGTACATGCTGTCAAATGACCTCCAATCATTAGATAACAATGTCATCTGCACATGCATGTTCAGTACATGTCAGTCACTTGCATATTTAGATATCCATGTTTGTGTGCTTCTGGTGTTTATGAGTGTTTGCATGAGAGAGATGTAGACTGTATGAAGAGCTTTGTGTAATCGTGCTGAGCACTGAAGCGTGTCGAGAGAAAGGACATGTCCTCAGCTCTGATCACATAGTCTACTATAACCCCAATAGAGGGAGAGATAGACAGACAGAGGGGTGTTAGGGAAGAAAGAGAGGAAGACATGAAATGGATTGGTGATGGATACAGAATGACAGACAAAAAGGAATAGGAGCAGAGTGATAGTAAGCCACAGTAATCGACGTAGGGCAGTGATTCCAAGAGGAGGTTACCAAGGAAGTGCATGTGAAAAAAAAGATGGATGGCAGTAAAGACAGAGAGAGATAAAGCAGCAAAGAAAGATAAAAGGGTAAGTGAGGGGAGTGATGGTGAAAAAGAGAAGACAAATGTGTCTGAAAGAAATGAATGTAGAGATGATAGAATGAGAAGTTAGGATAGATGAGGAAATCTTAAAGGATTGGCTTCACCCCCTGTATTTATTTTGCCTCTTTCTCCCTCCCTCTATCTCTAAAGCATTCAGCTGGGGCTTCCTATCCTAGCCCACAGAAAAAGTCAGCCCTGTTCTAAGCGAGGCAGCCTCTCGGCTGACTGGCTAATTGCAGAGGTATCACTGTGTCAAATGACTAATAGAGTTTCCCTTCCCATCGCTAATCTGCCAGCAGGAGCACAGCCGCGATTTGTTTACTTTATGCCGAAGCAAGGGAATACAGAGACACTCCTGCCTTTTTATATCCTCTCAAACACAATTTCACGGTGCCAGAGCGTTGGATATTGGAGGTGTTAGTGGAACGTGCATGTGGGCATGTGTCTGTTGGTACACACGTAAGTCACATTTCTTGATAAGTTTGATATTTCATAAAACAGTGGAGTAAATTTGTCTTTTGTTGCTCTTCAGCAAATTTTTAAGGACTGGTCCAAAATATAATTACTCCAAAAGGTTAAACCCCCAATTGAACTTGAATTTAACTTTAAGAGAGGAGTGAAGGAATACTAAGGGGCTCCCTGTGCATCGTTCAGCAGGATACAGTTGTAAAAGGTGCCTCTCTGTTCAAGCGCAGCAAACTTCCAGAGAAGAGGACTGGAAAGAACCAATGTCACACTTAACAATTGTGAGAGCTCTCTGTACTTTAATTTTTGATGAGCATGATTGTCTCTACACGTCTGACTCGGTGTTGAAGGTGTGGCATTTGGACACTTATTATGCTAAGGTCTATCACTGTCCTATAGCTCTGAAATGACAATGACATTTACTTATCTATTATAGGTCAGGTCTGATTTCAGTCTTATTTCTAAATCCACCCTGACTCTGATAAAGGCAAGCCTGTGTTACATAACTGTCTGTTTGCAAAATGAAAAGGTTGTGAATTAAATTGGGCACTCCAGCCATCTCACATTCTCAGAGATTTATAAATTCAGTGATATAGGGTGTATTGGACTCAAAGGTCAAGTCATTAGTCAGAACACACCATTACCAGAGCAAATGGTAAATTCAGCAGCACATCATTCATTGAAAGATTGAGTGAAGAAGGAAATTAAATGCATAGAGAAGCACTGAACAGCTGACTACAAAGTAATGGAATGTGAAAACAAAAGAAAGAGCTAAAGCAGCATACTGGCTAGGAGCATGTCTCTATCTGTGTTTCCTACCATCTTATCATGTAATTCTGCTTTGCTTCCGTTCTTTTTTTCAGCTTGCAACCAAAAATAGTCCCATTCTCTGGTCACAGCACAAACTATAAAGTAATTTGACACTGTTTGTCCTTCTGTCCTCTTTTTGCTGTTCTTCCACCTTCTATGTTGCTCTGAGATTTGTTCGATGCGGGTGTCAAGTCTCTTAGAGAGTGCACACTGACGCTGGCAAAGTTAGCCTCAAGCCCCAGCTACTAATGAGACGTTCAGAACGACAGACTCACCACAGACACCATTTAGAGAGTATAGAGAAGACAGAGATTTGCTTTTTGATGGGAGTAACTCTGCTTCATTACCTTTCTCTACCCTTCTTCCCTTTCCCCACTGTTGGCTGATTTATTTATTCTTTCTTAAACTGCTGCCCTGGCCCTCATTTCTCAGCTGTTTCTCTTTTCCTGCTGAATTCTTAGGATCTTTATCAAATCTGAGGCATCAGGAGAAAGGCTCACACAGCCTCCCATGCTGTCTCGTTGGCAAAGAATTTTTTTAAACCCGATTTTAAAAGTCGGGAAAGGAATATGCTAATGTAGTTAAATCATCCAAAATGGTCCTTTTGCCACTCCTAGAGGGCCAAATTATAAAAATCTCAATAGGCGCTTTGGAAAACAATTATGAGATGGTTCAATCTTCCTCAAGCACCGTACACACTGTAGATGAGGCAGGCCAGATGTCTGTAAGTGTGTGTGTGTGTGAGTGTGTGAGAGAGAGAGAAGGATGAAGAGGAGAGCGGTAAGAGGGTTGTGAAGGTCAAGTAAATGCCAGCACTCAAGACAGCGCTAAAGAGCAAGTTTGTCGGTCACATAATGATGAGACACTCAACCTTAGCTCACACTCACGTTCAAATGACCTATAGTCCCGTGATTTTTTTTTTTTTATTTAATTCATCCACAAACTTATATGATTGATCATGTTTGTATACAAAATGCATGGCAACATCATGCATGTATATGTTACGTGCGTGCGCTCTCTTGTGTGAGGATTGCCCGAAGCAGATATGTTTTAAAGGCTGATTCTCTATGTAAGGAGACTCTTTGGCCTGAGTTAAAGCCTTAGTCAGTCACGTGGATAGATCTTGATTTTATGGCTCTGAATTATCGCTTAGTGTCTGAGTTACAGATTTATAGTGTTTTTGAATGTGTGTGTTTCAGTTTGCACATAACTTGGTTTTAAAGACAGCTGAGATCTCCTCCCTTTACTCAGTCTGTCTTAGTATTTTTTTCAGCAGAGAAAGACATCCCCAGACCCACATTAGTGTGTTGATATATCATCAGTCCATTGCAACAGAGAAGGAAGGTGACAGCTAACCTCCCAGTGCGGGCTGCTCTCATCCCCAGGCAAACTCGCATTCAATATCCAAATCCCTCTGAAGAGAAATACAGAAGCTTGATATTCTATTATATTTCATTTTCTACATTGTGTTTTTTCACAGTAGTCTTTTTTACTCACTAAGCAGAGGTCTTATTGTTTCAGTGATTGTCCCATTGCTGTCAACACACGCTATTCTCGGAAAGTGAATATTTTTCATTGCATCTTGATGACAGGTGGGCGAGTCATTTAAGTGGCATAGCAAACATTATAGTGCGCTTGGCATATGGGGAAAATGTTATTGCACTTCTTAGTCCTGATTCGTCTCCAACAACAATTACCATACGCAATATTCTTCACAGTACAACTCTGAAGAATTGCATTGGACTGTGTATATTTTGGAAATATCAGTGTGTCATTGTGGTAATTGATTGATGTTAAACTTTTTTTTCCATATTTTTAGGAAATATTTTCTTTCTGTCCATTTGGAGTTGTTTTTCCCTAACAACCTGTTCATTGCTATGTTTGCCTCTCTGCATTTCCTTTCCTCTCCTGTACTTTTCTTCACCTCCTTCTTCCTCTCCTTCTCTCCCCACCTTCACTCTCCTTTGTAGACCTAATCGTGCGTGTCCATAACCAGGTCCGTGACCTAAGTTATGTCCTCTGTCCCTACTTTCCCACCATAGCACCCTCCTCCCCTGGTGTCGACTCCGTCCCTTTGCAGCGCTCAGGAAGTCACAGCACGGGGACAGGAAGCTACAGCCGTGGAGGGAACAACTATGCGACAGTGGGGCCAGGATACACCTCAAGCGGAGGTAGTGGAAGCGGAGACGTATATGGCTCAGATCCTTATGTGGCGGACCCCTACCGCACCCTGCAGTACTGCCCCTCAGTGGTGGAATCTCCATACAGCAAATCTGGACCGGCCCTGCCGCCTGAAGGCAGCCTGCAGCGTTCTCCTTCTATCGACTCTATTCAAAAAGACCCGAGGTAAGATGAAAGCAGTGGTGCAGAGTGTGTGTTGCTTGCATCTGTATGTGTGTATACTTATCTTTTCAGAGGTTTATTAGACCACCACCACAGCATTGATGCACAGGATGCTTAAAAGCTGATTGAATTGGACAACAGGGACAATCAACTGATCTATTGATGTGTGAGGCAAACTAAAATAAATAAATTTGCCAGGGCAAATGCATGCATGCAGTTACACTAATTTATTCATTCTGATTCAGTCCCTGAAGACTTTTGTTAACCATAACCACTGACAGCTAAACTTTATAGTAACTCTGACAAAAAACTAACATAAACCCAACCCAAGCCACGGAACTACATTTTCACCAATGGCCTTATTAAAGTGAGCCATGTGAAGTCTCTCAGAACATAAACTTCTCTGACTTTGTGTTGTGATTGCTTTACTAATAATAGAAGTATGACTTATTGCTGACACCTTTGTATCATATTTTGTCAAACGCATCTGAGGCTAAGAGCTCAAATACACGTCAGTAAATCTCCTGATCAGTTTTAGGTAGACATGATTGTCCTAAATTATTACACTATGACAGGTTCACTCTACATGAAGACAATGGCCCTCATGCAACAACCGTTCGTACGCACAGATTTGTTCTTAAGTCGTGCGTACGAATGATTTAAGAGGATTTGCTCATTCACCAATCTTTTCGTATTTTACGTTTTCTTTCAGGTACGAACAGAATTTGTGACCTGATCCAGCAAAATGAGTCACAGTGACCCAAATGTCAAAATTGAGATTTTGGTATCAAAAGAAAGAAATGGAAATAAGCTTTAAAATGATACCATAGTCAAAGTCATACGTTGGATGGTTTTCAAAATATGGCCATTTGATTTATGATCTTCCACCCTTTTTTTACGATTGAAAACCTGAGAAAATCGCGTTTAAAGTTTTTTGCCCGTTTTTTTGTTGATAGCTTTCAAAATCCTGTGAATTTAAGGGGATAAACTCTTTATCTTAAAGCTTAATTTTACCAAAGGCATTTGTACACATATAAAATGGTATTAAACCAGACTGAAGCCCAAATGATTAGAAAATATTTATTTTTGTTCCCACACACACTGCTCCACAGCTCGACATAGCCCTCGTCACCTCATTAATATCAGTCACAGGTTGCTCAATGACTTCATCGTCATCTTCCACATGAGTGGCGAATTCTTGCTCCTTTTCCATATCCGAGTCTTCGACATCGCTGTCATTTTCTTCTTCAGAAGATATCACCTCAGTAAAAAAATCCGTAACTAGCGCTAGCAAGTCATGCTGTCCAGCAGCAGAGCTAAAATTGGACGCCACGAGAGTTTAAAGCTTTCGCGACTCTACTTTCTTTAGCGAATGACATTTTAAAACAAAAACACAGATCAACACGCTACACTATACTACAGTACTACATGATACTAATATTGTAATAAGACGATGACTTTTTTGACAATGACGAATATTGAGAGACTTTCTACGATTAGTTTAGGCTACACCAACACAGATAGCTAGTTTGACAAGAGTGATGGCTGGACCAATCGCGTGCACCAGTCACTCGAAACGTGACTTCCCGCCTATTGTGGGCCTTTGTGTCACTGTGTGTGTACATTTTTAAGCATTTTGATTGGTTTAATGAAGTGAGCAGAGATAGAGACGTTTCAGAGGTAAAGGGAAATCCTCAGAGGTAATAGGAACGGTAGACGTTAACGGGAGAGGAGTCGATGAATTTGTTCAACCTGTTAAATTTTAACGCATTTAATACAACTTGCAAGTCAACTTGAATTGTCATTTACATGCCTTTCCTCAATTATATGGACTATACAACTTTGGGAGATTGTTTTTTAATGTCTATTCTTTGAAATTGGCTAAAAAAAAAATTTTTTTTTAATCCATTGTTTTTTCACATTATCTGCCCGTACCTCAAAATAGAACGTTGCGACTTCCGACTCATTTCGCCAGAGCGGGTCACATTTACGATCCAGACCTGTTGTAGGAGTTTCGTAAAATAGTCCGCTGTTATTCGAATCAAGTTTGCTTGACTAATGGATTGTATATTAAGCTACTTTGAAGCAAACATAAATATATATATATATACATTATACCCCATAATGATGCTGACATTATTCTGTTTAACTTAAATTATGCACAAATTGACCACCCTTGGATTTTTGGCCACTGGAACCTTTCAGAGGGAGATTGGAGACAGATCGGGTGTGTCCCAGTCCTCTGTGAGTCGTGCGCTCCCCTTGGTCATCAAAGCTCTCATCAGTTTATCACCCATGGTACAACAAATTCCCATACACCGCTGTCCAACAAGTACAAATTAAGAGGGACTTTCATGCCTTGGCTGGACTGCCAAACGTAATCGGAGCAATAGACTGCACACATATATGCATCACAGCATCCGTGAGCTGAAGGCCAGGTGGGTGTGTCTCGATACAGCGGGGGGCAAACTGCTCTATAGCCCAGAGAAGGCATGCCAGATTTGCACAATATTGCCATGAACGAGGGTCTCCCACTACCTGAACCAGCCCAGGCAGACCAGAAGGTGTGGTGCCAGAAGACCCCCCTCATGGACCGCCCCATCAAAGAGCCATCATGATGAGGCAACAACGGATTGCACGGCTTTAGTTGCAGTCATTGAGCGCCTGGCCATGGCGAGACGTTATTTTTTTTTTTTTAAGCCATTTTCATATCAAACCATTTCTTCTTTATTTCGGTGACATTACGAACTACAGGTGACACGGAATTAACAGCACTCGTAATAGCTTCCCATTTCTTGGCTTTAGCAGGTCCCGTAATTCCACTGCTGACACTGCTAAAAATGACAGATTTTCCTTTTTGGATCTCTGAAAGCAGAACTTCAGTCTCAGAGCCCGTAAAGTTGTTCTTTTGTCACCTTGATGCCATTCTCATGACTCAGCACTCAACACTTCCTGGCACAGGAGAGAGAAAGTGTTGCCTTATATGGTATTATTTTGGGCGTGGAGTATGCAAATCTACTATCCTCGTGCACGTGCACTTAAATACGCACGGGTGGGATTCATCATTTACGCAGGTCGTTTCCACACTTTTTCCCAAGTTAAGAGCGTTTGTTGAATCTGACGTGGCGTGTTCGTACGAGACCTTCGTATGAAAAAAGTGAGAGAAATTTAGAATAAAAATACCAAAACGTTCTTGCATGAGGCCCAATGTAATTTGTCGCATTAAAACAGTTGTTTCTTATTTGGTTAAAGAATCACAATTTTGAATTAGAAAATTCAGCAGATACAAAAAGCACAGCTTTTTCTTTATTTAAAGAAAACAGCTTTCAGAAGTTCAGGTCAATGACAGTAATTTTATTCATATTCTAGACAACATTAAGTTAAGGATCGAGTACATTTTTTTGTGTGTGTATGTGTGTTCTTTTTAAACCAAATGTTACCCATATGTATTAAAACAGAATAATTAATGAAACGAAGCGTAACTCCAGTCACACACCGGTTACATTCAAAATTCTTTCACCTCAGTTGGTACCACGCTGAGTGTAAAAGAGTCCTACTGGGCTGTGATCACTTCTGTCTTGTCTTTGCAATTAAGCAAAGCTCACTCTCCCCTCTTTATTTATATATTACAGAGGGCTCTTGATCTATAATTCCTTTAATTACAGACTAAGAGAGAATGAGACACGTAGATCAAGTCTCAGCAGCAGCTATCAATCGCAGGAAGTGAGACGGAAAGAAGAGAAATAGACTGAAAGGGTTGAAACAGTAAGAGAGAGGGTGGGCAAGAGTTATTAAAAAGAATAGCAAAGATGGAGAAAGAATGATCACATTACATGTATGCAGCCAAATGAACATAGAATTCCCCACAAGATTCTTGTGAAAATGTATTTTATTCATAATAAGGCCACAATGGTTCGTTATTGATGCATTGTGACGGACTCGCTCAACACATTCTCATGTTTCCACACAGTGAAATTTAGATCAAATTGAGCAAATGAAACAGAATTCCCAAACTGTGGTATTTATTTTGCCACTTTATTGACTTTGTAAAACAAACACAGAAACTTTTAACTTAAGGGAGAAAATCTTGGAGGTTCATTTTCTGTTTTTCGTTTTTTTTTTCTATTCATGTAATGTTTTTTTTTTTTTTTTTAACCATTTCTTGTTTGCTCTCTGCACTTTGTGGATTGCATATCCAGATCATGTTTCCATTGTTGTACCCTAAGGTAAATTGTCATTACCATTAAGGCAAAGTTTGTGCATTTCATTGCCCTGCACTTTGTATTTTTTTTTTTTTTGAGTTCAAAGAATTGTATAGTTTACATATGTATGCATTGTGACATAGACTCATTTAGGGACAGTCATTGCAAATTAGTTTAAGCTAATAACTTGTGTGGTGAGCGACATCTTGTATGGGCTGCACTTAATAGGCAGACTAAAATAGGAATAAGTAAAACTACATTTCTATAAGAAAATCTGGAGAACAAGATGTAAACCGGATGACTAACTGTGTCGCACACAGTTATTAATATTCAATACAAATTTGGAGATACATTTTTGAATATTTCTTTGTTTGCTGCCAGGCATTACAGTACAATGCAGAAATTACTCTGTATGTGTTTGCTCTATTTGTGGTTTAATCTTCCTGAACAACTATGAACCATTTTAAAAGTTATGTGAGATCGTGTGTACATGTTTGCTCATTTAGACTAACTTCTTTGTAAGTTTTATATCTGCTGTTTGATCCAATGTTGGACTCGAAACACACCCGTCTGAGACATTTTTTCATAGTTAATTCAATATGACTTGGAATTTCTTTTTAAAAAGACCTAACACATAGGTGATGCAGGTGTGTGCATTTTACAGGTAAACAGTTTTGCAGCCTGTCTAGTTTAATGTACCAGTCAAGTCAAATATCATGAGGTGGCAACAGTTTTTTTTCTCTGCTGCATTGGCCAGCATCCACGTGAGCTCCAAAACCACATGTTAGGGCTCCCCAAACAACCTGTACTCTGCTGCACTCCCTTTGCTAAGTTTTAAAGCTTGTTGACTTTTTTTGTGGCCACTTACGACTCTGTCACTTCTTGTTTTGGTATATTTGCACATTTTCCCTTTATAGATGTGCACTGCCCTGTGATATTCCACCCGATCCATTCTTACCCTGACCAGTGAAAACATAAGCACTAAGCATGATTGACCCACTTCTGTACTGAACAGTTGAAGAGGCGTTCTGCCATGAAAATATGCACCCTTTATTCTCCAAATGCACATTTGCTTGTTGCAGCTTTGAGGGTGTATTTTATTTTTTTACCTTTATGATCATGATAATACCTTCTCCATGAAGCTCTTTTCTGCAAGTGTGTCTGCACAATGGAACAGTGAATTACAACTTTAAAGTCCACTGACTCAGTCAGTGGGGGTTCAGATTTGCTTTGATAACAGATCATTTGTCTTCCAGGCTTCAGTTTGACCTAAACTGAACCGTTTACTGTTTTTTTTTTTCTTGATTGCATGATGAAATGATAAAAACAGTTACCTCTCATACCTCTCATACCTCTTATAGCTGACTTCTTTTGCTTTCCGCATACTTTTCAGAGTCTATATAGCTGCTTAAAGAAGTCTGAGGCTGCTGATTGTAAAAGCTATGTTTGATGAGTAAGTGTGTTTCTAAAAATTTTAAATTAATCCTAATGTTTAAAAGACTCTTTCATCTTTAATGTTGTGCCTTTTGGAGATCAGTTAATCTTTCACACGCTATTTGCAGAAAGGCTGCCTTTTGTATTCCACTGTGCAGTCATCTTTGTGTTCTTAATATGATTGAATTGGAGCCATGTGCTACATTTCTCTTTGTCAGGAGGTTAAATAGCCTCCTACTCAAACTTCTCTGTCTCTCTTGCTGTAATTGGATCTAGCTGAGCTAACATGAAGTGCTAAATGAGTTAGCGGCTATTAGAGACAAGGAACTCCGAGTTAGGGCAGAGGTTACGTGTGCTTGTATTAGTGTGTTTTTGTGTTTATGACGAGAAGAATGTATATTTTACTATAATTTGTTTGCATATTCTGTGACAATTGTGAAATTTTTTACAGTAATCCGTGCATGGATGTATTGCAGCAGCAACACAGGCCTGTACAGTTGCAGAGGAGGGAGCATGATAGGGCAGAGGTGATGAAAGCGACACAAAGAGAAAACTCAATAACTGCTAATGGATGCGACTGAAGAGAAGAGACGGGGAGAAAGAGGAGTTAAGATGGGTACGAGGAGAGGGAGAAGGAATTAGTGAGAATGAAGCCACAGGGAAGGAAGCACAGGAGAGGAGGGTAGGGGGAGAGATCATGTATAAAGAGGAGAGAGGGAGGAGAATTTGATTTTTGAAACAGAAAAATGGAGGCTGGATGGTAGATAACAGTCAAAATGGAGGACGTCAGCTAAAAAGAAGAATGACAGAGAAAAAGTGCTAATGCAGATAATTATCTGCCTTGATGTTTTGTTTACGTGTTCTCCTTTAAGCCCTCACTGTGAAAAGGGAGTTTAAACCCCACTGTGTCGCCTTGTTAAAACTGAATATTAAAATGTAAGAAGTGTAATGATGAGCAAAGGTGGACAGAATAGATGAAGGCAGAAAAGAAAGTGAAAACTAATGAACAAAAAGAAAAGGGAATAATAAAAGGGAGCGGGAGCAATTTAGATAAGAGATAGTTCAAATAGATATTTGTTTCGGGTGTAACGAATACCCGAGACTGAAAAAGTAGAGGAAAGAGGAGGAGAGAACGATGCAAGAGGGAGATAAACATTGGCTCCAGGAAGATGGGAATAAAGGACCAAGGAGGTTTGGGCTTTGGTTATTGTTTCAACGTTTACAGCTTAGGAGGCATTTAATACCGTGGGTCCAAAAACGTCATAAAGGGTAAGTTACGGTAGCTAAAAGGGACATTCAGTGTGTTTCAGGAATTAGGGCTGACGGCAAGAAAAATTGTAACAACCTGATCAAAAACAAGACTGCAGTTATGTTTCAATGGCTGGGATGTGATTAAAACAAAGACAAGACATTTCAAGATGAGATAATTCATTCATCCCTTATTTTAATCAAACTGCTTATATACATTTTCTCCAGAAATTCAAAATGCATCCATCCAATGATCATGATTGTTGTGTCAGTGATATTTGATGTTAAGAAAAAGCTCGAAGGTTGTACATAAGAAAAATAAATAAAAGTTATAAAAATCTAAATGGTAAAGCTTTTGTGGCAAGAACAGTAAAACACAGAGAAAATCCCCATTTCCCCCCCCACTGTTTGCTGTATACATTTGAAATGGTCACACAAAATTGCTATTTACAGTACCTTGATATGATGTGATCTGGTGTGACGTGTCATTGACACGGCTTGCTATATGTTGTCAGAGTCGGTTGGCGCAGAACCTCAACACATCACTTTATCAAGGCTGCAGTGGTCATCAGTGACTCTGTGCATGTCTGGGAAAGTGTGTGTACATTTGTGTATGTGATATTCACATGTGATAACAAGTGACTAATGCAGTGCAATGTGTCATGTATTCTAAGGGACGATGACATGTAAGTGTGAGTTTGTGTTCTTAAAAAAACAAAGAAGGGAGTTATTATGCATTAACGGTTCTTGTTCTTCACTTGGGTGTCTGTACATGGAGATACATGCGCCTGTATTCTTTAGTGTGTCTGTTGTCTGGTTGTTTGTAAGTGCATTGCCATTTGTGATGCATACGGTTCATACATAACTCTTTCATTGAGATACTTGGTTTGGTAAGACATGTTACAGGACAGCGCTCTATCACAGCAGACGCAGATACAACATTCAACATGGGTTAAATGCTAAATTTTGGATTGAATTTTTTAGCTCTATGGATAGAGACAAACAAGGCAAGGATACTGCATAATAAGAAATGCAACTGCTACAAGTGGAACCATAGAAAGCAGGCTTAATTCCTTGCAATTGTACTGAAAAATCCTTTCTACAGTCTTACAGAATTGTGACTATGTCACAGGATTATTACAAAGACACTGCTGACTGTGTTTCTCTATTGGTCCCATTTAACAACATTGTTTTTACATCCATGTAAAGTTGAATTTCAAATGTTTGAGATATATTCTATAATTGACTGTAACAACTAGTAAACTAACTAGTTTTGGTTATAGACAATTGTTTTGTCTGTTAAAAATGTTCATAGAGGACCAGCAGTTACAGAGGCCATCGATATCTTGTTGTCATTCATCTGTGTGATACATCAAACATGGGGAAGGGATCGAAATGGCACTGTGAGACAGATGAAAGAATAGTTTGGTAGCTGGGTGACTCAGGCAGAGACAGCAAGGACAGGAGGGGTGTAAGGGTGTGACAGTCACAGGGTGAACCAGGGATTTGAAGAAAGAGAAAGGAAGGAAGAGAGGGAGACGGTTAGAGGAAAGAGGACACACTCTGTTGGCTCTCAGCACGGCCCAGGGGTAATTTCCTCTCCACATGAGAAATGCATGCTGGGATATAAAATCACCTCCAAGGGAGGGTAATGATGCATTGCCAGAACCTTGGCCCTGAGGCACAGCTGTGTGTTGGTGTGTGTTTGTGTGTGCGCGCATGCATCTGTGTCCTGGCCATCATCCCTGCCTGTTCTGGGTAAATTGCCCATTGTAGTTATTTTCCTTTTCTGAGGTGGCCTATCTATTTGTGCGTGCGTGTGTGTGTAGGTGTGTGTGTGTGTGACCTTGGGATAATAACTGTGATGTGTGATGCCTACCTCTTTGCAACGGATAGCTTCATCCTAAAACGGAGGCCTGGGAGATAGAAAGATGGCCGCAGAAAGAGTGTTTAACTGTGAAACCGACACACTTGTACACACATTAACATTCAGACGAATGACTTTAGAAACACTGTCACGGAGTGGGGAATTAGATTAGAAAGCATGAATATTTTTGTTGTGTGTACTCTTACAGTGGTTGATGCACCTTTTCTGATTGTGAGTGATGTGTTTGTGTGATGAGTGGATTTGGTTAGGAAGCTCACACATTCTTTAAATTCAGTTCATGCCTTATTATTACTCATGATGATGACTGACACAACAGTTTCTTTGATCTACTGTAAGATCCTTTAAATACAAACACAAGAAAAGACAGACAGTTAAATGTTAATATGTGACTTTTCAGCTGTTTCTTAGCCAACAAATGTATTAGAATTGAAGCTTTTCCTTTTCTCCTCCTCCCACCATCTCTGTGTGGTTCTGTCTCCTAGCACTGATGGTATTTGAGAGGGATTATGGGAAAATGTCACACCAGCAGAATTACTGTATATCTTCTCTCCTCACCACACCACACCTCACTTCACCTCCCCTCTTCTCAGCTCAAACTTGAGCAAATCCAACTGGCTGTAGATGTCCATGTAACAAGACATTAATATAATGATAAATGTTCATTTGATAGAATGCTAGACCTATTGAAAATAATCTCATTATTTCACCCACTGCAATTTTATTAGGAATGGGATTTGTATAACACTAGTTCTTGTATTTTGTTGTGATATTATTAGTTGATATTTAAAAATGGCTTTTATCTTGTGGCTGTAGAATCTAGTTGATGTGTGTGCATGGCTATCTTTTGCAAAAATTATTTTGGGTTTTAGACATAATGTGTTTACAAGAGGCATTCGGTTTCCTATTTACAAAAAACCTGGTACCATAATTATGTTTTCTTAACCTTCAGTACTGTGTGATCAATTTTCTGTTTTAATTTCTCTTGGTTTTAGTTTTTTTTTTTTTATCAACATCTCCACAGAATATTCTCAAGAGTTCTCGCTATCTTTGTACTCATTCTTCCATGAGTCACTGAGTTATGTCTCCTGTGCAGGAGAGAGATTTTGACCTTTTGGCTGAGTTGCTTGCAGGAAATCTGGCTTTGATTCCTTGTTATTGCACCCTTTGTGATTCAGTAATGACCAGAGAACTAAAATTAAGCTGATTTTAGAAAACAGAAGTGCAGGAGCTAGAAATAAAAACACATGTCGCACTTTTAAGTGGAAATCAAGTGTTTTCAGTAAAACTTCACTGAAAAGACAGGCAAAAGGTTTGCTTTGATTATGTTCATTTGAAAACATAACATCAATTTTCTCCTGCTATTGAGTTTCACATTTTGCCATGCAGCTGTGTCTGTATTCAACAGCTGTGGAGGTACAAAAATACCTCATCTCATAATGCATCCCTCTGGATGTGCTCATACTAAAATAAAACACTTAATGCCCACTCACACTCATACACATGGGCCCACAGAAACTGAACCAATATTCTTTTTTATTCCAAATTCCCGTCTAGCATACTGATCAAAGGAGAATCAAAGTAATTTGCTTGATGCTCTCCAAGCATAAATCACAAGAATATAAAAACATTTTAACTGGCAGATTGTCTCCTTAATCGAAGACCAAGCACAATATATTAGATGTTGGATTGAGTTTTGACCTCTAAGTAACTTTGTTTTCAGTTTCTCTCATTCAAAAGAGAAAATCTCAAATAATTTGGCACATTTAACACGTACAATTTCAGTCTCTTCTGCTGCCCTTTTTAAAAATAGAGTTGTTCTCCATGTCGTACTTGGATGCAGAGAAAACACATATTTTAGCAAAGATGATAAATTTGATAAATATTCCCAAACTTGTAAGATCACAGGAACATTCAACTAAGTTCGGTTTCTCAAAATCTGGCAGTCCTGTAGGATGCCAAGACGTGGCTTGTGAAGGAAAGCTTTCGTCCCCAGACTGACTGAATCTGGAAGAGGAGATGAAACGGCATCATTTGAACCTTGTTCCATACCACCCGTCACCTTAGTGCACTTGAGTGAGGCCCTTGAAGCCCTCAGTTCCACCAGACTCTGCCTGCCGCGGTCAGTCTGAAAAGGCTGTCATTATCCCTGAATCTAACCATTAAATAAAGCAAAGCTAATTTGGTGATGATGTGCTTAAGGTAGCCATTTTCTAGGATCTCCACAGCAGTTATTTAGTGTGTGAAGGGACACAGCTGTTTATTGCATAAAAAGTTGCTGTTTGGCTCTGTCATTGTGTGATGATTTATTTTCATTCCAAGAAACTTTTTATCTCCTGTGATCTGGAGAGTCAATCAGTTTTTTTTTTTTCCCTGAGTCATAATAAAATAACACCGAGGCATCCCACTGGTGTCGACTTCATTTATAAACACTCCTCTATCATGCATTCATCCCTCCATCTCTCTTCCTCTCTCCATCACACCTCTGCAGGTAGAGATTGTTCGACAGTGATAACGGGTAGGAAGGTGCAGCCTTTTATCCAGCATCTGAACTGTTCTCCCTTTGCTTTCAATTTAAACACACATTTCTCCTTCACTCCCTCTTGTTGTCCTTTGTCTATTTAGGTGGCCGGTCTACTTTTTTTTTTTTTTTTTTAATTCCCCCTTACCTCTATCCCTCTCTTTGCCTCCATCAATCTTTTCTCCTTCCTTTTCACTGCACAGTGTGAACAGATTCTACTGTGCCAGCAATACTCTGTGTATTTCTGGAGCTTACTGTGTGCTCGGTTTTTGCTTCTGAGGGTGTGAGCTCTTTCACCTCATAAAAATCAACAGAGCTCGTCCTGTCAGCCAGACATATGCTTTTCTGTGTCGCAAGCCAAACGCTAATCTTAATAGAATAATTGTGAGCAAGAGATAAAGAAGACGAAGAAAAGTGACATTTTAGATGAAAAAGAAGGAATGATTAACTGAAAAATAGGTGGAGGGCAGCCTCTCTTCTGAGTCACTGCACAGTGCTGCTGGTGTTGTCTTCCCCTTTATAGAAAATATGTGAGTGTGTATTTACTTGTATATCTGTGGGCATTGATTCATACTGCAATAAGTAAGTGAATTCATGCGTAATGTGTTTGCTTTTCCCCAGTGTGCATTTTGTATCTTTTCTGTATTTGCCTGCATCACTTGGCTTATTTTATAGTGCTGAAGTGCAATTTGTAATGGCCGGGGCCTGAGTTTCACAAAATAGTGTCTTTATATCAGGATTTACATCAGGATAGATCAGTGTAAAAGGAAAATAAACAGTGTGTTGCATTTAATTTATTCTGAAATAACTGTCATTTTGAGTCGAGTAGTCCTGGTGATACTGCTTCAGGTACTGCTTTCCCGATGCAAATACACCATCACAGGAGAGTATGAACTAAAGATACAAACGAAATACGCTAGAAGTCAGAGAAGCTTCCAGGGCTGTCAAACAAGCATCGCTCTTGCTTTGTAATAATTTCACTCCCACTACATCACGGGTTTACAGTTTTCAGCGAGGTTGAGTGAGCATGTAGAAAATAAATGTTTTCTTGTGAAATTATGCAACTTCAGGGGATGCATTCATTTGTGGCATCGAGGTAGTGCACCCTGAATGTGAAGCCTCTCATGAATCCAAAATTCAGATGATATTAATCAAAGAGGAGGCAAATGAAATTTCATGGCTGTTCTCAACATTCACAAAGGGAAGAAGACACTATTGAGTGCATACTGCCGTGAAATAATTTTTCTTTGTATATTCAGTTAACCCAGTGTATAGTGTGCAATATGTAATATATTGTGTGATTCCTGCCATTTTGCATGTTATGTGTCTTTTGCACTGCGCTGTTTCTTTTTTCACACTTGCTTCCCTTTTATTTGAAGCAAATGAGTGCTTTTATCCTCACTTTATCCATTTTGAGAGGTTGTGTTTGTGCGGGCATGTGTTTGAGACTGAATTCTTAGGCCGTTACGAATGTAATTTCATGACACATAGCATCCAATACCATTTGGTTGAGATATTATGAGATATACAGATATAGAGTTATTATTTATCAATCAATATCACAAGTAGAAAGATTTAATTTTCATCAGTCTAATCTGTTCTATTGTCATTGCAGCTTTCCATCTTCTATAATTACTTCTTTTACATCATGCCTTATTTTATTACACCTATGTTCTAAATCTTTATGGTATCTCAATAGTCAGCATTATTTTCAGCATGTTGTCGGACAACCTTTCACCAAACACTGAATTGGTACTACTGTACAAAGTATTGCTGCTACTTTATTAGCTAAAAAATACTGCAACTGTGTAAGCTTATAACTTGTTTTCTTTTTTTGAAGGTTGCATGCACTCACACATACTTACACAAACACACTATACGTAAAGCAGTACTGAATATTAATACACCCACATCCTAACTCTCACAATCCCCAAGGAGAGCTTAGTCACCTCAAGGTGAACTGTAAGCCAAGATCACAATTATCATGTAATGTGTGGTAGGAAGAAAACTAAAAGGAATACTGTTTCCATTTTGATTTAGCTCTTGCAGATCTGCTAAACTGCATATTCTTTAGAGGACTTGTATGGAAGATGAGTGTCAGTTTGACAATGACTAAATGATTAAAGATAGAAAAAAGGTAATATGCTCAGACTGTCAGTTTAACAATCTGAGACAACATTATGCCTACAGATTTAGTCCCTTTTGAATTCCTTTTAGTTATATCATCCTTCTCACTTATCGTATTGTTTGTTTGTACTGTGTTGTTTATGGACATTTAAGGTCTTAATGTTTAGCTGAATTGAATCCATTTTGATGGGCATTTGAATCTGATGGCCATTCATTTTATTTGAGCGAGAGTAAACAGAAGAATTACTTGCATTAGAGGTAAACTAAGGAAATGGATGAGCAGCGATCAGTGGAGAGTAAATGTTAGCGAAAAGAATTACCCTTGCTTTGTCAAAAGCAGGTTATGTCTGCTCTTGATAAAGATGCTACAGTGTAGGACCCCCTCTTTGACTGCGAGTAGTCACCTTTGTCAAAAAAGTAACTTCTAACATAATTGTTTGTAAGAGTTATTTTTAAACCCCCTTGTAGCACAACTAACAAAACTTTTGCATCTCTCAGCCCTCCCCCCAAAGTCTGAGAATGCTTGTGTGGACATGCTGTTGCCTTGCCTAAAATAAACAGAAGCTTCAAGGCTTCTTAGTGCAACCTGAAAGTTTTTTTTTTTCCTCTTGGAATCTGTTACACACAAATGTTGGATGTAACTGCATTGTTCATGTATTGGAGCCGTTTCTGTGTCTGTGCATTAGACACATGGGAATTAGAGCTCTTAAGCTGCTGCTCTGCTTCTGGGATAAACAATAAATGTCAGTCTCCTCCAGATCTCTGTTTCCACTTTATCTGTTATTTGTCTATAGATATTGTTGCTCCAAGGTAGCATATGAAGAACTAATGATCTGTGAACATTGACGTGTTAATATGTGTGTCAGTACGCTTGTTCGATGTTTGTTGTCTTGGCAGTTCACGTGATGCTCAGGCAGACGTGAGTTAATGTGCTAAAGAGAGACAGTTCAGAGAAAAAGTATATTTTGAGCAGTGAAAATAAGTGGCCATTTTTAAATTTGAATGCCTCTGAGTGCCTCCATGTTGTCTTGCAAATAGTCTTTTTTTGTTTGATGGCTCGGTAGATCTGACCTCAATCGTAAATATCTCTGTAATGGGAATCTGGCAGTGTGTTGCATACATGTGCATAAAAAACAACAACACACACTCACACATGAATACACTGTGTTAATATTGTGCTTGACCTTATCATGGTGATATTCATTTGACAGAATAATTCTGGATCATTTGTGCGAGCGTGATGCACAAGGACTCACACACTGACAGTGTGGCACCTTCATTAGGGATGAGACCTGAGGGCACATTTGTTGGTCTCACGTATTTTCACACACACACACACACACACACACAGACTCTCCCACACACGTATTTTTTCATAGGCCAGCATCCTCATTAGCATCATCACAGTAAAAATAGCTCACCTTTTGTGTTTGTTATTCAGAGGCCAGAGGAGACACATTGACATGATTGTACAAGCTTGCAAATCAAGACACAATGGGGTAGTATTTTTTTTTTTACCAAGCTCTTGTTCATCTGTAATCTCAAACTGGGGTCTATAGTTTGATTGACTGACTGTAGATGGTGGGTATTTAATTGCCCAATTTTGTGATAGTTGTTCGCTGATACGTGATTGTTGAAGAAGTTTAAAGTAGGCTCCATTTAGTCACATTGGAATAAGGGACAGATGTGTTAATCTTACACAGAATCTTTAATCAGAATTTGTCATTTGCTGAAACTATCACCATGCTCCGACAGTAGTACAAGAGACAAACTGTGAAAAAAAATCAACTACCTCAGCATCCTCTTTTTTGAAGTGACTTCCATTTCTAATCACCTGTGGTTGCTCACTGTCATGTGCAAGACAGTGTTTCTACAGGGAGCATTTGTGGAACAAAGCTGAGAGACGGTAGAGAGGTTGGGGTAGGAACCTGCAAGATGTGTTTAGTCAAATTTGCAAACTAATTTCACTTTCTTCTCAATTTTGCCAACTTAATGTTTAACGGTAATCTCTTAAAGACATGACACCTACTTTTAAAGGGCAGCAAATCAATATGGTGCCTCTTTAAATGATTGAATTAAAACTGGTAACCCAAATACTAATTTGTGAGTTTTGATGTAATTGCCATTTGTCTTCTCTATGATAAGCACATATCTTAATGTTTGGATGTTTCATAGTTTAAACTGTGTTGTGTTACACTTTACATACCTCGGTTTTAATGAGAGTGATGTGTAATACACCATAATAGTCCAGGTAACTTCAGCTGCTATTGGCCCATCTAATGAATGTTTGAATTGAGAATATGTTTCACTGGCCCATTGTTTGCCTTTGTAAACATCCAGTAATTGCAGTGTGCAGCAGGGGACTAGTGGCACCGAGCTCAAAATTACTGATCAGCAAATGCAAGATAATAACTGTGTGAATGTGTGTATGTTAGTAAATATGAGAACGTATCTTTGTGGGCCTTCAGTGCATAGGCTTTGTGCAACGGTGTGCACTTTTGTGGATATGAGTGTGCGTTACTGAAGGTTTGGGTACATGTGAGTGTACACCTTTGCCTAACTAAATAAGTAAATGAATTCTATAGGCTGTGTATATGCATGGGTGCACAGGCCTCTCTGGGTGTGTATATAAATGAACACCTGTCTGTCAGCTTAATGTTCTATTCGATTAGGCCTCTGATTCTGTGTGTTCAGCTAATTGCAAAGACTTGGGGCCAGCGCTTAAGTTTTCCTTACCTTGGCAAATTGCTCCATGGCTCTGCACACTGTTTCCCATGGCCAGCCCCACCCTTTCTAACCTCACAAACACATCCTCTCTTACAGTAGATTATCCATTCTATGTTATGCAATAAAAACACTTGTCCTGAAGACAATATTGAAATAGCAAAGAGTTGAAAAATGAAGCTTCTATTAACTACTGCGAGACTTATTGACACGAGGAACAATTAACTGGATTGTGATACAAACAGATATGAAAACCTTCCTACAATTTCTAAATACTTGAAAATGACCCTTTTTTCTGTATCAACATTTTCTATTTTCTTTTCTAATTCTGGTCCTGGTAAAAGAAAGTAGATTAAATACAATTTTTCTACTTGGAAAATCAGTAAAAGATTCTGGACTATTTTAATATTCACTGAATTTTATCCAGTGAGTATTAGAATTATAAGTTAGTTTACCTTACAGAGTTAATCAACTGCTCCTTCACACTGAGAATAGCCAGTTGAGGCACCTAATGAGGATGCACCTCCCTCCAGAAAACTATCATGTATGGCCAACTGGGTGGGGACATTTGAGCCTACCCAACCCAGCACTTCTTGTACGGGTTAAATCTCCGAGCTGATCTGAGAAAAGCTGGGAATCCCTTAGGGAGAGCATGTATTACAGCACAGTACACTCATTGCTTGAACCAGGGAAGTCTTGGAGTTTTTGCACTTATCCCAGTTTCCATAGTTTAAAAGCTAGGTCAGGTCAACTGCACGGATGGAGAAAACCATGCACACCGACAGTCTTAGTCACAGTCGGTGTCTTTGGACTGGAAATCAGTGGACACCCATACAAGCACAGGAAGAACATGCTAACTCCATACAGAGTTAGTATTGTTATGTTAACTCCAGCAACCTAAGGAATGAACCAAGGAAACCTGGATACATAGTAAGGCTATGTGAGTCAACAGTGCTAGCCCCTGCATTCAACCCACAACACAATAACTTATTAACATAATAAAGTGAACATACATTTGAATTGCTTAAGTTATGTCAGACACTAGCTCTTCTCCCACCATCGTCCCTTTGTCTTATTCCATCTTAGTCATTGTCAACTTACACCTCTCATTCTTCTCACTAAATCCTTTGTTCACTTTTATTCAACTCATTGAGCCTCAGATTCCCAGCTGGAAGATTCCAAAGAGAACATATATTGATTTTTTTCTCTTTGTCTCTGTGGATGCTGCACGGAACAGTAAATTTAAAAGAAAAAGAAAAAAACGGAATACAAGGCCGAGAGAGAGGGTGACCAACACGGATGACGGTTACTGTGTGCAGGCAAAAGGAAGGAAATAGGAAGGAGAGAGTCTTTCTGAAGTGGTGCGATTACTCTTCCACTGTCCACACCATTCATCTTTTTTTCATTATGTATCTCATATTCATGCCATCATGTTGTTTTCTTATGTTTACTCATGAATTCTTCTCTTGTTTTTTTACGATTTACCTCCAGTGTGCAATTTAAGGTTCACATTGCTGTTTCCATTGAAAGGTGAGCTGTAATCACTAGTTATTTACACTTGCCGATCCGTAACAGAAGAGCAGTAGGTAATAGTGTGTGTAAGGGTGGTGGCAGAAGATGAAGCATTTTCATTGTAGCTGACTCACCACAGATTTTTGTCCGTTGCTTATTTCTGGATGGTATTCATTCATGGCTCCATCCACTCCATCTCTGTCTATCTATTTGCTTGCCCAGCTATTATGGGCATCACCCTCTCTCATTCCCCCACCTTTCATTGATCCCCTCTACTGTGGCTGTGCTGTTTGTTGCTTTCAGATGCACCAGAGCACCACTCAGAATTTTTTAGCAGAAGAGGAATATCGGCAGAACGTGTAATATTTTTAAAGGCCATAAGGCACAGGGCAACGCAGACAATCCAATACTGTTGATGGTGAAGTTATTTATCATGTTTTGTGTCAAACATGCAACTCATCCTGAAGTCAGTGGCTGTCTCTTATGTTTTGTTTGCATGTGTTTTCTGACTGCATTTTCAAGAAATTTTGAAAGCTTTAAACTATATGGATATAATTAATGGATATAATTATTGTCAGTTTAAATTTAATATGATGTGTATTTATGTAATGATAAGGTGTGTGGCTGAAAGTGATTAACACCCCATGATCAAGTGTGCAAAATTATTAGGGAGCAATGTTGAGCAGCTTTTTTATTCAGACCCCAGATTGACATTTTGGATGGTAAATGTTTTCTTTTCTTTTTTTCAATTTATTCCACTATAACTGAAGGAAAATAATGTAGTTATGGTTATCCTCTAGCAAGTGAGAAGAATCTCTAAAGTTTCGATCTATCTTGATCACAGATAGCTATTGAAAAAGGTGACTCTGAGTGGACAATATAAATTAACTTTAGTGCTTTTTACGTCCATTAACCACCTTGATCGGTTTCAGCACCTTCTCATTCAGATATTAGAATTTTTAAAGGCCTTTTTCAGTGAATGCAGTCTTTGGTGCATGATGCTTACATCAAAATGTAATTGACCACTATTATTTAACTGCACTTAAAAATAATTTGTGTAGGCATGGCGCATCATTCCCGCTTTTCTTCTTTTAATAATATTCACCTCTCCCACATTCAGATCAGGATTCTCTGCTTGATCTAGACAAAATGGACTCTTAAATGTCATTCAGTTGGATTCAATTAGATTTGAAAATAAATCAAAAATAACAAACTTAACAGGTCTGTCTACCTTGAATTCTTGCTAAGTAGCTCTTTGTGCACTTGAAATAAATTGTTCCTTTATCTGTGCCAGTGAGAAATTTGGCAATAGGGCACATCGGTCCTGGCTATCTTCTCTGGACAATATCTTAATTAAAAATACCTGACAATACACTTTTAGTGCATCTGCATCCTGTTACTGCTTACTATCTTTTGAATGGCTGGAATTATTCTTATTCTCCTACCGTCACTAATGCACTCCACCCGAGGATGCATAGAGGCACATTTGCACGAGCAAGCAAGTACTGAACAGATGCAAATACAGTCTGATGTGTGAAAACGACAGCACCGTCACAGTACAGTGCAAGATTTACATCCATTCCATTTTTAAACATACAGTAATCTTAGGTGTGTTACTTTTGTTTCCCATTCCCACTCACGAAGGTGATTAACATAAAGATATGGAGAAAGTGAGAATTGAAAGTAAGGTACGTTAGAAGTATTTAGATTTGGTGAAAGAGAAAATTACTTTTATTTCATATTCAGAGAAAGAAAGGGGTGCTCTTCCTCTCTACACTCCTTGCTAACTCTCTCTGTCCTGTCTGTGGAACACTGATGAAGACTGATGTTCAAGTCTTAATTAGCATCTGCTTTGGTATTCACACCGCCAGTCTGTCCATTCCTGACCCTCCAATCAGTTAACAGACATGACAGGCCTTGTCCAATCAGATTAAGGCCAGCGGGACAGGCTTCCTGTGTGGAGCTGTCACTCACGTGCTGTGGGCACATCTGATGGATGTGATTTGGGCCAGAAGACCTAAATCATTGGTTTTAAAAAACACATCGCCTATAATGCATCATAGTTGGTGAAAATAGAAATTAGATACAAGAAACAACACTGTGTCAACAGAAAATTTTAAGCATGAGAAATAGTACTACTTGCGGAACTGTTTTCAAAGCTTAATTTACTGTCACTACAACCACTTTCAATCATTTTCTACCAGAGAGGAAATGGAGTCATTCACAGCATCAATCAATGAATCCCTGCGAAAAAACAGAGTTAAACTGTTGTGTGTATGTCTGTTTATACAACAAATTGTGTGTGTGTGTGTGTGTGTTGTGTCTGCAGATAAAACAGCATCAAATGATATTTACTGATATTTATCTTAGTTAACATAATCAAAGAAATCGATGGATGTTTATATTTTGTTATGTATTATAATGACCAAATAAAAATTACCTTAAAAAAAACTGTATTATTTTGAATGAGTTTGCTAAAAATCTTCAGTAATTACTGATCCTTTTGGGATGGCCACATTTTCCATACATCATCAACTTTTCTGACTGGTCGGGCATTCCAAACATTTTGTTTTAGTGTTTGTTTCAGTTATGTCACATTTGATATCTAGCACAGCTCTTAAAATTTGTTCACTTTAAGTTGTTTTGTGGAACTAGTTGTTGAACAAAAAACTCCAAACAGCTTCAGTCAGCTGGGAAAACGAATGGTGCGTTTACAAGCTGTGATGGTCGGATGGTGTGACAGGAAAGCAATAAAATCAGAGCAATAAGACATTCATAAACATTCATCTTTAACTGTTTCACCCAAAGACCCATAGAAATGTGTAACATGAACCGATTTCAACAACGTTTTAGTTAATAGAGCTGAAGTGCGTTTTCTGCTTTTACTGACTCTGTAAGATAATAAGCACAACGATTAGGACTAATTTAAACAACACCACACAGCGGACTAATTTGACCTAATCAGAGTTCTTAAAGGTCATGGTGCTGCTGGTTAAAAATGCACCTCATGTATTATCCAGATAACGGAGGCTTCTGCCATTAGATTGCTGTCAGATGTCTTTATATGTCAATGGTTTTAATGTTTTGGCTAAGAAACATATTATATTATCTGTGTGCTTCTCTCAGTGATCATTTTGGGGTTTCGATTAAAAGCTCAGCTGTCTCGTGACATAAGAAGAATGGTCAGCGTTTGTATTAGGAGAAAAAAATGATTTATAACTTCATCTACATCGCACGTATGTGTGTGTGTGGTTCAAGTATTATTAATGTTGCAGGGAGTCTAACATGATTACACAGTTATAGGGATGTGTATTCCCTCTTGAGACAAAAGCAACCTCTAATAAGATCAATCATTTAATCAAAAGGAAGACATTTAAGAGTTTCTGGTCAAGCAGAAAGCAGTCACAGCTCGGGCCAGAGTAAGTCTACACAAAATTAATATAAATCAGCTTAATGTCCTCTGAAAGCAGTGTGTGTCTGCATCAAAGCCCTAACATTGTACAACAGTCTTTACCACTGTCCAGTTATATTACACCGTCACTGCCGCCACCCTTATCCTCCCACCAACCCCCTTCCACCCACTTTTTTTTCTCACTGTTTAAGACTGTTCTGCTGCCACACCTAGCGTTTCCACTGAAACAATTTTGCTGCATCATGCCTCCGCACGCCTCGTGAAATTGCAAGCAAGCCTATCTAACCGGGAACATGGAGCTCTACGCTGCAGCAGTGGCATTTAATTTTTTCTTATACACGCTGGTTTATCGTATCCAGAGCATAAATGTCTAGGGCATAAATTTGTTAAAGTTCCATAAAGAATGTGCCCTGTAAGCAGCAGCACATTGTGGTGCAGATTCCTCAGAAGGTGTGTAGGTATTTGGTGTGAATCCCGAAGTTTTGCTGGCATTGCCTCTTTGATCAGTCCTCTCCTTTGCAAGCTGTTTGCATCTTGCTGTTTCACATCAGCAACATGTCGCCTGGTGGTTCGTTTACCGGGGCTATAACTCTCATTAGCACCTGTGCTGACATGACTAGCATTGTTTTCTTCCTTTTCCATTCCTCTTTTATTTTCCTTCTCCTGTCAGGTTCCCTTTGCCTGGTGAACCCCTGAATGCTCTGTTTCTTCCATCAACCCCCCTTCTTTAGTCTCCCTCTGTGTTTCCCTGTCTCCCTCTTTCTTTCCTCTGCTCTTCTCCTCTCACTCTGTCTCTATCCCTACCAGGATTTTTAATTAATGGCGAGCCATGATGCTTATCTTATCAGCAGATCACTCTGCTTTCTATTAACTACACTGACAGAGCTGGAAAGCTGTAAGGGATGGATTACGCACTCGCTCAAACTGGCATACATAGTCATGCACATCAACACATTACAAGATGCATGCATATACTTAAGTACAGAAAAGGAATAATACACTTGCAAATGCAACCACACAAATACACATGAGCATACAGTGGCAGGTCCTAACAGGCACAGAGGCAGTTGTGTCCATATAAACACACATCATGATCCTATCTTACTCTTGCCACACACTCAAAAATAAACTGCCCTGATAGTATCTGGCTGTGCGAAGAAGAAACGTTGTTTGAGGGTCTCTCCTCCTAAATCCCCTAAATGCCTTGGGAATCCCACCCTCTCTCTATCTCTCCTTTACCTCCCTCCTTCAGTCCTTCTTTCTGCCTGAATGAACACTTATCATTCTGCAGATAAAGAGCTGTCCACGCTGGAGCATGCTTTATCTTTGAGAGCCATGTTTATTTCCTGTGAATGTGCCGCTTTCCACAGATGTTTCACACACCGCACTCTCTTTATCCAACAGAGATGGGAGCGCTGTGTTAAGCCTTCATTTTCCGCCGCAAAAAACTTTGGATGCACACACATAAACGCCATCCTCTACCCCATCAATTTTTACTCCCCAGGCTGGTCAATTGTCCCATATTTGCCACATTTTCATTTTTTGGGCTGAAAGAGCTAGGAGGCAAAATAAATCATGATAGCTTGATGGGGATTTCAGTGAGACACACATTTTACCACAGAACGGTAACCATGAAGGCAGAAACAACAAAATCAATCCTCTAACACCGCAATCGATGGGAGCCGCAAATTTTCAACGTGGAGTTGACAGTTTTCTGAAAGCCCAGAGAAAGGAAGAGAAAGGAACAGGGAAATACTGTGCAGAATAGTTACTGGAGAACAAATTACTGTAGTTTGTAGCAACAGTAACGTCCACATGTGTGCACACAGTCTTTCAAGCTTTCTGACACACTTATGATTTCCTAATTTTGGGGACAGAGCAAAACAATTTTCAGCATGGGATAATACAACAGAGGGAACCATTTCCTGGCCATTACTGTATCAAGGGATGAAACATTTATTTCACTTTCTCCACTGTGTTCATAGAAGTGTAAACTTCTAATGGTTGAAAGTGTAAAACATAACTCACATTGTGGACAGCTTACAGGCAGTAGAAATGCTATGACCTCCTTCTAAAGGCTGACAAAAACTAACATGAACATATGTTCTCTTTATTTTTATCGACTTTCATTGTGTTTTACCTACATCATCTACATTTCAGTTGCTGTCCTTTAGCTTGTTCTACTACATAGTAATCCTATCATCTTCATGTTTGCCACACACTTTTTAAAGCTTTCTAAGTATTTCTGTTTAGACACAGATATTGCCATTGTCATACTTGCACTTAGTTGAAATATGGATTGTATCAGTGACACTAGGCATTCTGCTCATGTCATTGTTGTAGAGAAGATCAATTGATCAGATTGTGGCAATGATCAATGATTTGATTCCATCAAATACACTGCAGCTTGTTTGAAAGATTGCTCTTCGCTCATGCCCCTTGTCTATTTTTGATCGGGGTAATAACAAATGCCGAGATCTTCCCAAAACACTGGGCTCCAAAACACCTTACATGGGAGGCGGTCAAGGGATCTAAAACAGATGCCAAGGTCTCCTCAGCTGGCTCATCTTTACTCTGAAACACTCCTGATTAAATTCCTCACCCAAGCTGAGACAACCTTAGGTGGAAGCCTATTTCTGATACTCTGGTACCAGATGCTTCCACATTTCCAGTCATGTGAAAAGGAAAGTACACCGCATAAACAAATGCTCCCAAAACGTCAATGAAATGAGGCATTCTATAGTATTGTAGTATATCAGTATAGTATCAAGTAAAGTATAGTGCCCCAAAATTGTCCACAATGATGTGTGTCAAACTGACAACATAATACAGAAAATTACTTGAAGTTTTTACTACTATAGGTGGTTCTACAAGCAGCTGAATCAAACTTCTTCAACATTTTTGCAGACTAAAGCTTTGAATTGAAATAGGGTGTAGCCTCTATTTCATATGACTGTATAAGTGTTCATAGATGCCACTTGCTTAACTTACCGGCCTTATCTTGATCTGCTGCAATTTCCTGTAATGGTGATCGATTAAAATGAGTATGTTTTGCAAATCTAGCCTTCAGCGAGTTATTTGCTTAATTTATGTTCCACCATGTTTTTTTTTAGCTATTGGAGCCTTCTCTCTTTAGACTTTTTGAGGCTGAAACACTGAATTTTGTTTCTCTTTTCTTTTCTTTTTTTCACCGTGTATACTGTGTAGCCTGTAAAGTGAGTAGTTGAATCTGTTTAGCTTTTGGAATGTCTGTAAGAAAGTCTGTGATTTATTGGACTCCTTTCACAAAATCTCTTGTGAGCCGCATGCTTTGTTAACGTGTTGAAGGAATCAAAGTGCCTTTGTCTGTCTGTTTCTCTGCAGAGAGTTTGGGTGGAGAGATCCAGAGTTGCCAGAGGTGATCCAGATGTTACAGCACCAGTTCCCTTCTGTGCAGTCTAATGCTGCAGCCTACCTACAGCATCTCTGCTTCGGAGATAACAAGATCAAAGCTGAGGTTCGTTAGAGTGCGTGTGCGTGTATATGTGTGTTTTACTTTAGGAAATCAAGTGTTCCAGAGATGGAAATTATGGTAACATGTATGATATAAGCCTTTAAAAGATATTTATATGAGGGACTAAATCCGTGCTGTCTAACAAAGCTATGTGTGGGAAACCTTTTGAGAAATAGTACACAAACTAAAAACTTCTGTACTAATGTTCTGCATAATAAAGCTGTCCCTTTTACTAAAGCATGTTTGCTCCAAAATAGACAATTTGCTTGCAAGCCTCTTTGAAACACTTGAATTAACCCTTTAATAAAGCTGGTGGCACCCTAAAACAATGGCAGTGGCACATGTAGATGCACTCACACTTAAACTTGTTGATCCCCATATCTGTTTTTTTTCTCTTCTTAACACACGTTCATACATTCCTTCCCTCCTCAGAATAGCTGAGATTCAATTTACAAGTACATGCAGTCAAGGGCATTGACATTTTTTTTATGTGAATTTACTTTCAGTACAAACAATCAATAGCAGCTTTAAAACCTAATTTAAAAGTGGTGCCGTATGACTAAAGCATTCATTCAAACTCAATCCCAAGGTAAGCACACGAACACGATATGTGTACATATAATACTCGTACAATATGATCCCAATATCTGTGTGAAAAATGGAAAGGGAAAAAAGAAAAATAGAGACGTTAATATTAACTGTCTGCAAAGTAAAAGGTATTTAAATACAATGTGAACATGAAAACGTATCATTTTCATTGATATTAATCCTCTTACCCTCCCACACAAAGACACAAACATTAAAAAATAAATAACTAAATGCTGTCACACTTATATTAAATAAAGCTCATTTTATTTCACTCCCACTCCCTCATGCCTTTCCCTTTGAAAGAAACACAAGTGTTTGTTTCCTTTTTAGGGTGTAATTACAGCGTGAATGGAGGTGTCTAACAGAGAGAATAACACCTGTCAATAGACAATAGAAGCCTTTGCCTGCCCTCATGGTACTGTTTGATTGTCTTACTCAGAGTCAAAGGTGCTGCCAAACACGTTTTGCACCAAAGGAGACATCAGCCAACCAAAACAACACATGCATGTACCGTCGACCGTGCACACGTTGTAACATGTGAATGACTCACGTGATACCACAGAGTCATACTAGAGACAAGCATTCAGCTGTGTTTTTTCAGCCACATTTAGAAAATGGCTGTTTTTGGAAAAAACAAGCTTGACAAAAATCACCAAGCCAGGTGTAGGATATTAAACTGGTTCAAGACCCGACTCCTGTATTGTGCTGAGAGAAACAAATTACTTTCAGTGGTTGATGAGATTATAGTTTATCCTAAAAGTTTCCTTGCCATGGAACAAAACAGTTAACCCTAAGCTGTTCCATCATAATAGTTCAAGGTTTGCATGTAGTCTCTTAATTGTCAGTGTAACGATTGTGCATCTCTTTTTGAGATGTTTACATTTACACTTGTTCTTGACTGAGAACTTTCCCCCTGTCTCTGTTTTCGGAGCAGTTTTAGTTTGATCACTCCCAGAGCTTGTAAGTCAGATGTGAAAATTCTGAAGAACTGAACACGAGGAACCATCATTTGTTAGATATGTTCTCAGAATTTCTTGATATGTGGCAGCTTTCCTTGAATTTCAATCAAACATTCAAAAATAAACTTAACCATGTCTTGAAAAGAGACTTTAATATATTGTAATTTACAGAGTGTGTTTAAGCCGTACTTCTCAGTGAACCTCCAACATAATTATCTTGGCTCATCGTCAAGATTCTATTCAAGCTTTCTTTGTTCCATTACAAAGACGTCTAAATATCCTGTATTCAGGGATATTGTGGTCTTTCTTTTCTGTCACCAGGCGGAAGCATTTTTTATTATTATTAATAATAATAATAAGAGCCATAGATGAAGACCTGGAAATGTCCAATCATACACAATAGCTTTTCTAAATAATCTGCTGTATGCCCATAATTTACACAGAGAAATTCAACTTTATTTCTTTCAGCGGTAATTTAGTATTTCTCTCCATCTATGAGAAATACACTGACAGAGACAATGGTTGCTGTTGTTGCTGAAGGCTACAATTTAAAATAGACACACATAGCTTTGATCACCAAGATTAGAAAAACTAGGAGCAGTTTGTTTAATTATTATTATTATTATTTTTCTTAATGACCTCATCCCTGTTGACTTTGTTAAGGGTTTTGTCAAAAAGCCATGCTTAACTTTACATAGCACCAGTATCATCCATCTATCATTCTTGACTTGGACCAGTCACAATACAGCTCCCCACGTCTAACCCCCTGGCTTCAAGTGGGTCCCCCTACTGCTCAGGTTACATAGAGACCCCCAGCAGGACATCCCCCCCGGGGTCCCTCCCCCAACAGTTCAGAGATGTGTTGGCCTAGTTAGAGGGACTCGCAGCCCCATTCCTTTTTCTTGTTTTAGTCTTACAACTATGTCTTTAATTGTTTAGGAAATTAATTTGACTTTTTTTCATGAAAAATAAAATGATATGGGCCAATTAGAAATTTTGCAGCTTCTCTTACATAAGATCTTATCAGCCACTGTGATGAGAAGTGAGGTTTGTTTTCTGTAAACTTAATTTATCATACAAGAGAGAGAAGCCTCTGGTGTAGACTGTCAAAGCAGTGAATTTTACCGTTGATAAATCTGTGACTTAGCTGTGACCCTTTAACGAGAACATTATTAGGTAGCCATAGGTTAATACCTTCTTCGATGCAGTTTTGATAACCCAAGAGGGAAATGTTAGCCAAGGGCCAAAACCCTAATTAGCCGACAGTTGGAAGATTTTAAAATGCAGTTGGCTGCAGGCAAAGTGTCGATGCCTCTGTGTGAGTATACTGCCGCTCAGAATTATTAAAACTACTCTTTTTTTTTTTTTTTTTTTTTTTGTAAAATTATTGAGTATCCTCAGAAATAATTGCAAATCAGCCAAATCTGTAAAATCTGAATATTCTTTTGAAATGCCAAAATTATTACACAATGATGAAAAAAAACTATTTTTTCATTCTAGTGAAATAAAGAAAAGAAACACCACCTGTATGCTTGATATAATTGTTGGCGGCCCCTTCTAATATTTTGTGGCAGGCTCTTTGAGAACAGTGATGGCCGCCTGTTTCTTAATTGCTGTGTGTACTCGAGCTCCGTTATGTTTGTGGATTTTCTTTCTTCTCTTTATTTCCCCATTCTACGTGAAGGTTTTGTTATTGAAGTCGACTGTAATTACTTATCCGTTTAGAAAGAGTCTCTCCTTTACTCTTTAGTAAAGGAGCTTCCACCATGTTTTACTATACAAAGAAAGCTATTTTCCTCACGCCAGTCATCAATTAAAAAAAGAGGGGAAAAAAGAAAAGATCAACTGCATTCCCAGCGTGTACAGCTTTGATTTTGTCCTTGCACAGAACATTATTCCAGAAAGAATGTTGTTCATCTAATAGTTTTCACCTTGGCCATTGCCCATAGAGTTCTACTTGGTTCATTATGTAACATCCATATGGTATTGGTATGGCTGACACCAACTCTCTTTACCAACTGCTCCAAATCAGCCTGAAACCTTTTACAAATTGATTTTGGAAGCTAAAGGAAGCTATGATACAGACTGTAAATCACTGAGGCTGATTCCATACAACAAAGGTCAAATCTCTATATTTCTTTATCTTTATGTTTATATTATTTCTACCCCCTCATGTTGGAGTTTTCCCACATACTTTCCCATTTTTGTTGATGAGAAAATTTTAATTGAATTTGTATTAATTTATTTGAAAATCAAGCTGCCAGGGTGGACATCCACCTGCTATTGACATAGAAGTTTGCCTGCGCACAAATTTTTTGAATGAGATATGTATGCCAATGTGTCAAGTCTTAGATGTTAGTTCCACTTTAGATTGAAATAAAACCTCTGGCCTCCTTTAAAATTCAATGGCCACATACATCTTAGGTTTAGTAACATCTCTTGTCTGGCAAGTAACGTATTTTCTTTCTTTCTTTCTTTCTTTTTTCTTTCTTTTGTTTATTTTCTCTTTCTGCTTTTGTCATTACATCCTAAGATTAAGCACTGTGTGCCTTTCATGGGAAAACCTTTCTTACATGTGGACCTCCACAGCTCAAAAAGTTTTCACAGGTTCCCAAACACTTATCAGACCATATACACATCTTACAGGTCTTGCACATTTGCTGACATTTCATACCTAAGAGTGTGAAGGGTGATTTTGCTTGGACATAGAACTCTTCCTTTTAGTGCCATGGGCTTTACTGCTTGGCACTTTTTAAGAATGTCCATAAACATGGGCCTTTTGTTTCCAACACCACATCCTGGAAGTATCTTTACTTCCAGTGTAAAATCACTTGATAACATTGTGAATTGCTGAAACCTGAATTTCAAGATATTTGATGACTGACTTGCAAACTCAGGTTTCATTATGTTTGTTATTAACAGCATTTCTGATTTCTCACTCTTGTAAGAGAGAAAGTCAGCTCCTTTTTAAGCAGTAAAAAAGAGAGGTGACAGTGATGCTGATCAACGCTGTAAAATGCACAAAAAGTTTAAAGGTTTAAAGGTGCGGTATATGTTCCCTCCGTCTCTCCACATGCAAGCAATTTCCAGTCGCCACCGAGCCACTGATTAGTGTAGACGTTTCATATGTGGTGACTAAAACATGCTTGTTAAACTTCACATGTCACAATCCCGGGTGTCACGTGTGTATCTCGCTGCCACATTTTATGCTGGCAGCACCTCTGATTCCCGCAATCCCAGTTGTCACCACTGCTAACTGTTACCAGGCAATACTGTCGCTATGGGTTACCAACAGCCATGGCTGCTGCTGAACAGCAGGAGACAAAGACAAATCAATCTGCACTTCTAATCTGCTTTACACGGAAAAGAGGAATAAGCGCAGAGGTATTGGCAAGCCCTTTAGGTTGCTCTGTGGCAATACAAAGTAATAGCACGATGGCTTTCATGAAATAACAGATTAACTGTGACACAAACATAAGAAGGGAGAGGTGCAGGGATCAGCACAGGAGAATGGATGGGAAGTAAAGAATGGTGATGAGTTGAGGGCAAAAGACTGAGAGTGCATTAGGTTGAGGAAATTGTGTGGCTAATCTTTTAAAATTAGTCTGCCAGTCATTGCATTCCTGAATTCTATTAAATTAGATAGAAAAGCAAAGTCATATTACTCAATAAACTCCTGCTGTGTCATTAAACACCACCGCCCTAAGTGTCCTTGCACTTATGGCTTTCTGGTGCCTTGGTTTTGTTTGTTGACATTCTCTCTATATCTTCCTTATACATCGTTTGAGTTTTTACAGCAAATAATCAAATGTACATTACCTGATCTGTAAAACTGTTATGACCTAGACATGCCAAAAATGTGATGCCACAGATGACCAAATGACAAGTGACATAGATGATAGAAGAAAAAAATAGTTTTAGGGCACATCATTGTTCCAGTCAACTTCTCTGTATATATTTAAATGGAGCATCGCGTTAGTTCTGGCAGACCACGTAGTCAACGCGCCCTTTGCTATTGGCTGACGCCGACCCAACCCTTATGGCCAGCTGCGCTCAATGGGTAATCAGCTGCGCTCGCAATTGGATGCTGGCATTTGGGGCACTTCATTTAAACTTGGTTTGCTGTCACTGCTTTTTTTTGCTTTCTGCTTGCACCCACCACCTCCCCTGCTCCACCGACTTCTCATTGCCAAACAATGTCATACTGTTGTTCATTGTTGCTTGCTCTGTTCTAGGGGGTTTGTTGCCTTTACAGCAAATGGAAGGCACTCCACCTGAGGATGCTGCTGTTCCCTGTCTTGGCTTCCATGGAGCTCATGGAAAAGTCGGGAACTTCCTCCGAACAGAGCCATACCGCCAAACATAATTGTATGCATTCAGAATAAGCTTCTGAAATTCATCTCTGTTTCTCGTCTCGTTTTGACGAGAGTGGTTCTGACAGAACTATGGTAAACTCCATCCTGCCGCTGTTGTGCAATGACACGATCAGTTGTTTTATGTATTTAATGTTTCATATCTGCTCGTGTAGACAATGAAAACCGAATATATATGTTTATATTGTTAACTTTGAAAAATGTAGGTGTTTACTTGCTGTCTTGAAGTCTACCTGTTGCAGTACTCCAGTGAGATTAAATAACAATGGAATCTCTCTTTGTGTCCCACACACTGGCTGTTCTTTGCATGTTACTACTAGTTTCCTGGTGATCACAGCAGCCAGTTTGTAGTGATTAGTAGTACACCCCTGTTGGCTGAACCAAGCACAGGCTGAGATAACCTCCATGGCTCCCCAACGCTGATGAAGATCCCTGCAGTGGAGACCTGATGTTGGAGGGTTTAAAAAGCAGCAGCATAGGGAGAAGGCAATATGTGAAGCACCATGGGGGGAAGACATAATGTGTAAAACCAGATTGCCTTCATTGTGATCCCTACAGAGCTAATAGCCCTGACTGTTTTGTTCTCATACAGAATCAGGGCATAATCATAAATTTACACTGATTTGTTTGTTTATTCTCATTTCTGGCGTGTGTGTGTGTGTGTGTGTCTTTATATATATTTTCTGAGCAAACACAGCAGGGCTTGTGCTAGTAGGCTAGCTGGCCACAGACATTCCGTAGCTACATAGTGATTTGGAAGATAGAAAGTAACCCCTTCTACTATTTACAGCTGGGCGCTAATTATTTCCAGTTCAGCCTACCTGCTTTTACTGGCAGGTATATTAGTTTAAAGGTTCCAAGTAAGTATTTGACTTTGAGAGTTCAGTCTTAGTTTAGCTCAGCTGCCCCCTCCATTTTTGTGTTTCCATACATGCAGGCTGGCCAAGTTGCATTTGTGTTGGTCCTTGATGTTGTTCAGTATCAGTGAATCCTTTGTCTGGCAGACTTACTCAGACTCCACTCTCTGTGGTCATTGTACTGCTCTGCAGCCTAAGTCAGCTTATACACCACAAAAAAACAGTTCTCCACCTGCTGCAAGTTCTGATTGGATTGGCCCTCTCAGTGGATCTCCCAGACAGTAGAACAGAGACTACTGTCTGCGACTGCAGTCCAGGATGTGGAGCAGGAGTCAGTCTCCAGAATGAGAGACTCACTGGAAAGATGCTTGCAAAAATTTAGGGCAACTACAATTATCCGACATGTTCGGAGCCACTCAACTTTTAGAATTAGGCTGTTGCATATCTAACACTTTTAAAACATGTTAAAGTGGAAGACACGTCATGTAGGAAGGTGTGTCCTTTGTCTGCATGGAGATTCAACAGTCACCAGATCAGCTGAATCTGCCATACAGAATAGCACCTTTCAACTTGTTTTTAGATAGCCAAGTCAGCCATCCTTTTATCACTATTTTAGTAAGGTTTTAGTATTTTCTCTTTAATGTATGTAGGGATACAGCCAGACAGTACTACAAAGACTGCAAGCCATCACTTGTAGTTTGAATTCGGCATGGAAAGTGTTTAGTTCAGTAATCAGGCTGTGCAGATGTTCAGTTTCGCTTAACTCCTTTGTATTTAAACTATTGATCAACATACATGAAAAGAAGTAGCGGAAGTCACAAACTGTCTGCTTGGTGATACAATAATTCAAGGGAAAGTTATTTCACCTTGGTTATTTGATAAATCAGTTGTGTTTCCCACCAATTGTCCTTCGATTAGCAGTTAGTTGTCATCGTCAGTTCTAAACTCCTTGTTAATCCAGAATCTTCTGAGGTCTCACACACACACACACAAACAAGCACATGATACACGCTGTCAACACCACTTGCATAGACATAAAAGCAAAACTGTTTGCCAGAATCATTTTCATTGATTGCTCAATTTTTTCTTTTTTTTCTTCTCAATTTTCAGCATTTCAGATTAATTTAGATTTTGTGAGGTGAAAGAATGTATAGCATATTGACTGACTCCTGTTACTTCTTCATAAATTTATTTTTGTTCATTTACTTGCTTGTTGGTTTAATCAGGTTTTTTTCATGAGGAAAGCACAATCTGTTTTTATTGACTCAGCATCTTTGATACTCAGATCCGCAGACAGGGAGGCATCCAGCTTCTGGTTGATCTCTTGGACCACAGGATGAGTGAGGTTCATCGCAGCGCCTGTGGGGCTTTGAGGAATCTGGTTTACGGCAAGGCCAATGATGAGAATAAAGTGACCCTGAAGAACTGCGGGGGGATTCCTGCCTTGGTCCGTCTGCTAAGGAAGACTGGAGATGTGGAGATCAGAGAACTGGTCACAGGTACTCCGTCACAAACTTAACCTTTACCTCCGATTACTTACGGTACTCCTGGTATTTTAAAGCATAACTTTGGCCTCAGGAGAGGATATAATGGCGTGTATGTGTGTGTTTGTTATTATACTTATTTCAGTCCACGTATTTATGTGAATTTGATATGTGGAAATTCAGGTATCAGTCAAACTGGTTGACGTACTACCAAATCTGGTTAGTGTTTCCGCAAGAATGATCTTTCAGTGACCACAAGAAGAAGTAGTTATGCTTCTTTCATTTCTGTTTCTGTTTTGTACTTATTTGTTTCATCTGTTAGTTGTTGTGGTTATTGTGGTTATAATTTATAAACCGCTATGACCGCTGACTCTTTTGACTCATTTAAATCATGCAACGTAGATCAGTCTTTCCCAACCTTTTTATCCTGGAAGACCTGACACTTTTGTCCGTAAGCTGCACATCCCTGCCTATCACCAAGCTCACGTTGGCACACATGCAGGCGTTCATACTGTATGTGTGCACACAGTGAAAGAAAAATCTCCACAACCATTTCGGTGCCCCTCTCCAGAACAGTCAGTCACAATTTATCTTTCATGAAAAACTAATGGTGTCCTTGAGCTTATATAGCTCTGACCAGGTATGAGATGTCAGTTGTGATGTTTGTGACAGCCTGTTACAGGCTTTTGTTACAAGACTGCTGAAGGCTGACAGGTGCATGGTGTCAAATGAGAGAATAACAAGAAACTGCATGTTTGCACAGCCTTGGTGCAACTACATGCCTTTTAATAGGGCAAAACCTTTTGCATATGTTCTCCTAAAACATTTTAGGGTGTACTGATGTCTACAGCCGAGGTAATTACCATCCTCGAGGCCTAATTTCTTTCTAAAGCGTCAAATGCTGACTAAATCTGTGCATAAAGATACATGCACTGTGCCAGCGCACACTTTCATCTGCTGTGGACATCTCCATGTTTAATATAATAGCATATCTCCAACACTGAGCTCCAGTTTGCAATGCATTTTGTTTGATTTATCTGCTTCTACACGTTGGTCTTAATATAGGGAGTGAATGCGCCTGTAAGGTATGCTGTTTTGAATTAGAACACAGGAGTGAGTTGTTTGTACAGGTTCCAAGAATTACTTTATTTTCTGTGATTTGATACAACACACGAGCACTCATCCATGTGACAACCAACTTATCTCTGTGTGTAACAGGAGTGTTAAGTACCCTTCATCCTCACAAAGACTTCTGCTAATCCAGTGAATTGCGATGCTTCTGTATATGTGCGAGTATAGATTTGACAACCTCTGTGCAAACCTTGCTAAATTCTGTGATCTATTGTTTCCTCCTAAAGGTGGAACAGGACACCAGTTTTGGAGCCACTGCTGCGGATTCAAAATATTTAGTTATTTGGTGTTCAGTCTCGACTCTTCTGCACTATTATACAGACACAGGGTCAGACATAGGCACAGTATACTACTGTATTGTCATTCGGCCTTGGCTTCAGTTGCAGCTGTTTGAAATGCGTGGCTTTACTTTTTGTGGAATTTATACGTCAACTTTGACAGAATCAATTTGCTTCTGAAAGGTTTGCTATTCTTTTGACAGAATCCGAGGCCGTTCATCTTGACCTCTAGCTACTGCCAAACAGTTTACCAACTGAAGTTTATTTAATCGTCAGAGACGACAGTAGCGGCTGCATCGTGGTGTCTTGTTATGTGTCCCCTCATTTCATGTCTGTTGGTACATGCATTGTATTCTCCTGATTAGTTTTTGAATGCAGGGTTTTTTGTTGAATCCATTTAAAAAAAAATTATTTAGTCTTCCTCACATGTGCAGTGGAAATACACATATTGCTACAGTGAACGCACCCCAAACACACAAACGTCAAAATTCACACGCATTGATACACTGATGTAAACACACTCAAAACTGTATTTAGGCTAAAGATGCAGAGATTAAATTCAAACACCCAAGGAGGCACACATGCACATGAACATGCGGAAAACAAAAAATTTTGATTCCCATATCTCCCGTTTTGGGGGTTTTCTTTGGCAATACTTCTTCACATTAACAAGAAAATATCACGTAGCTGAAGAAAATACTAACACATAACTGCATCCTTCTCTGCAACATATCAGAGAGGTGCTCACACTCACAGATATAAGAAATGAGTGCCACATTTGTATCAGCGTTGCTTGTGTCTTTGGCCTCTTTGTTACCCTACACCAGGTTAGCCCTGTGATAAGAGAGATGCGCAGCTCAAACAAGAGGTTTGGACATTTTCAGAGATAAAGAACGAGCACTCGCATTCACTCATTTCAAAGAAAAGGATTCAAACACGCAGATCCACACAAAGCAACTGCACACATTGACACTGAGATAAAGCCACCTCTCATGCTCAATTTGACTTTCAACCGCATTGTTTCTCAGCAGTGTGAAGCTCATAAAGCTTTATGTTTAGCAGAAACAGGAAAAGGAATTATTCTTAAAGTAAGCTGTTATTGCTTTCCCAAAGGAAACAAGTAACAAACAGCAGAGGGAGGATTACTACGAAATAGAGCTGTAATTACTTACCACAAGCTATCGATTTGTCAAATATTACTTAGATTAATTTAATGTTGGTCAAATAAAAAGAAAAAAACATTCATCAAAACATTATGAACACAGCTTATTTCTCATTTTGTAAGATCCTCTTCAAAACAGCTCAATACATTTCTTGTTATTTTTGTTAATTAATGCTGATCTAAAAGGCAAGTACATGTAGGGATACTGCAGTATGAAATGAGATTAGATAAATGGACAGTGGGGATGCAACCATTCACCGAGAATTAAACTGACTAGTCTTGGAAAAAATACCGGACTCGTGTAGGACTGACTTTGACTTAGAATGAGAGTAAAATGTCTTATAATATACATTTTGAGCTCATGAACATGAACTTTATTTCCTGTTTTTTTTACAGATTTATGTCAAATTTAGATCAATTCAACAATGGATGGTCTGTTTTTGGCATGTCACTGAGACTGCTTTTGTTTGGGAGACTTATTGCCCAAAAAGTAATTTGTAATTTTAAGACAATGTTATGCTATTGATATGATATTGATATTGATATCATAAAATACAAATGTGAGTTCAGAATGTCAGTGGACATTTAATTCTATAACATATTCAGAGATTTGAATTTGAAACCAAAAAAAAATTATAACCTCAACAAAGAAATCATAAAACAAGAGAACACAACCAAAACAAGAACATAGGATTGAATTTTGTTTTATTCTGAAAAACTGCACTTACAGGAAATAAACCTTAAACATTTTGGACATTCAGTAGGCTTTGCCTTTTGGGAAAATCTGGCGCCTTGCAGAATATTAATGAAATTCTGAGAGACTAGTAGATCAAAAACACAGCATGAGATGGAGTGTCTGTATGCATTCAATGTGGTCTGTTAGCAGATTAACAAGGGAATTAAATGCCCTGCAAGTCAGACTACATCATATTTTGAGCATTGTTGTGTTTTTATTAATATTCTTATGAATATTTTTCTCACACAAACGGACACACACTAAGAAATTTGATCTTCAGCGCTCCCTTTTACTTGGTCTTCCGGTCTTTGCCCTTATTGGTCTGTCTCCCCCCTGCTGCAGGCTGTGTAATTCACTGTCATGCATGACTCTGCCCCGTTGTGTTTATTTTGGTGCTGAGCATTGAACTACACTTTTAAAGTGCTTTCATGCCAGCACAAGAATTTTTTTTTTTTAAAAAGTCTCACTTCATTTGCCTTATGGAACACCCTGCTGGTGTAATTTTCAACTCATAACTGTTGAATAATTAGTCAGTAATTCCATCAGGTTTGTATTTTAGAGTATGGAGAGAATGAATATGATGATTTTGTCATTTCTGCTTAATGCTACTTTTGACGATTGACATTATTTTGCCCTTCTAATGCAGTTTAATTGAATATCTAATTTGCCACATTGGCGCTCCACAATTTTTACATAATTAGTCATTTCAGTGTAAAGTACATGTTCTAAATTCACAAATTTATTAATGAGCAGTAAAAAAATCCCACAACATGGGTAAAATGATTATTAGATCAGAATAATCACATGGTAGCTCTGCAGTACAGACACAAAATAAGTTTAAGAATTAAGACATATCTTCAAATACCTGATATATTTAGAGAAGCTACACATGATTAAAAAAATATATACAGTATATATATGTGTATATTTGAACTCAAGGAGAACGATTGTCGACATTTCTGTATGTCTACAAAGTCGAACTTCATCAGCTGGAGGATATGTTTTGGTGGGCTGAACTTGCATAGGACTGAGGCTTTGAAGGGCAGCTCACAGATTCCTATGAATGTGTACCAATTAATCCCTAAGCCTGTAATGCTACACAAACCATCACAGTATGTTGAAAAGAAGCTAGTGAGAGCCATAAATAGCAGCTTGTTTTTCTGCACTATTGTAGCAGGAAGACATTGTTTCTGTTGCTCTGCCAAATTGTTTTCTAGTCAATCTCTGACCTTCAATACCTAGTTGTTAGCTAAATTATTTAAGAGCTCGCAACTGCATTGACTCTAAGAGGTTCACATTGTGGGCAGTTCCACATGCTCAGATAACTCCAGTAGACATAGTCCTTGGCCTCTTGCTGGACTCTTGTGAGAGGTTGTACTCTAGTCAAACTTATCTGCCGCCTCATTATTGTACTGAGGGTGTCAGATACATCCAACTATTTCCCTCTTCTCCGTGACTCAAGGATCTACCTGAGTCTGAGGAAATAAGACAAGGCACACTCTTTTTCTTTTGGTGACCGGAAAAACCTTCCCTCAGCAATTTAGCCTATCTCCCTGTCGTTCTGAAGTTTAAATTTAGACTAGCTTTATTGGCTTCTCAGCGTGAGATAGATAGCACAAAGCCAAGGCTTCAGGGCCTGTCAGTCAAAGTCTGGTCGATGCAGAGGCTTTGAGCGTCAATAGGAGATGCTATCCAGACTCGTGGGCTCACCTTGATGCAGTGGACCATGGCCTCAGCTGCTGCTGTCGTATGATCTGAAATGGCAGTTGTGCTGAGAAGCAACTGCTGAAGAGACCTATGCTCAAACAAATCCACATTTGTTCAAGCCCTATCAATTTCCCATGGTTAACATTTGTGATTTTAATGTGTTTTTAGCCATTCGCTGTTAAAATTCCCCCTTTTGAAAAAGAACTTTAAATGTTCGGCTTCTCTGAGCAAAAACAGACATATATCCTCCTGTGTACTGAAAATAGCGTTGGATATAACATATGATGGAGGGGGAGGGACATGATGATTGCTGTTTGTCCGTTGGTAAGATTCATCAAAACCTACCAAGCTGAATTCATGAAAGTTGATGGAGAACTGAATTATGGAAAAAGGAATAGCTCACCGAGCAACACTTTGCTGCTTGAAATCATTTTCTGTTTGCAGTCTCTTACTGCAGCACTCAAACAAGAAGTGGCCGACACATTACTGCCGTTTTTAACTAACAAATGTTGGCAACAAACCACAGAGTTCAATCAAACTGCCCGTCCTACATGAACAAATATATATTTGAGTTACTTCAGGGGATGAAACACTTCTCTGCTAAGACGGCCACATCTCCATGCTCCATATGCTGGTGTAAAATAGCGCCCTGCAGATATATTAGGGCTACGTTTTCACTGTGGGAGGCCAGCATTTCACCTTTTACTGATAGAGGATTTTCTCCAACCTGCTGCCTAAAAAAAAACCGCTGTGATCCCGAGGTTATGTCAGCAAATGTTAACCTGCTGTCACCCAGATTTTTCTCCAAAATTAGTTTTCTTTTTTCCTCATTCACAGGTTTTTTGTAGTCACATTGGCTATGTAATTTGTCAATTCCTGGCTTTACTCATCATCAGGTTCTGACCCAGCGGCTCACTGATTCACACTGAGCTGCAAAGATGAGGGCTGTTAAATAAAACATTGTCACTTGAGGCCTAACAGGTCTAACTCTCCCTTTACAAGTCAACCTCTCATTTATTCATGAATTCATGCAATCATCTCCCCTTTTCCCCAAACCACCCAGCACCAAGGAAACTGTCGGCAAGGTTTCTGACGAGAACTATTCCGAGGAGGGGGAGAAAGAGATGAAGACAAAGGGCCAGACAGAAAAAAAAAAAACTCCGACTCGAGGATGATGTCATTGTTTTTCGGTCACCAGATTTTCTACCTTTTCGGACACTGTGTTTAGGAAAGCATTCCAAATCTTTATTTCTATAGCAGGCAAGTGTGTGCGTGAGTGTGGACAGGCATGTGCCAGCCAAGAGTGTGTCAAATATTAAAGAGTGGCAGACACATTGGGCCTCATGCAAGAACCGTTCGTACGCACAGATTTGTTCTTAAATCGTCCATACGAGTGATTTAAGAGAATTTGCGCATTCACCAATCTTTTCGTATTTTACGTTTTCTTTCAGGTACGAACAGAATATACGAGTGATTCAGACCTGTCGTAGGAGTTTCGTAAAATAGTCCGCTGTTATTCAAATCAAGTTTGCTTGACTATGGATTGTATATTAAGCTACTTTGAAGCAAACATAAATATATATATATATACATTATACCCCATAATGATGCTGACATTATTCTGTTTAACTTAAATTATGCACAAATTGACCACCCTTGGATTTTTGGCCACTGGAACCTTTCAGAGGGAGATTGGAGACAGGTCGGGGGTGTCCCAGTCCTCTGTGAGTTGTGCGCTCCCCTTGGTCATCAAAGCTCTCTTCAGTTTATCACCCATGGTACATCAAATTCCCATACACCGCTGTCCAACAAGTGCAAATTAAGAGGGACTTTCATGCTGTGGCTGGGCTGCCAATCATAATTGGAGCACGAGACACATATACGCATCAAAACACCCGTACCGTTGTTGAGCGCACTGAGCTGAAGGCCAGGTGGGTGTGTCTCGATACCTCGTTCATGGCGCAATATTGCCATGAACGAGGGTCTCCACCTGAACCAGCCAAGGCAGACCAGAAGGCGTGGTGCCAGAAGACCCCCCTCATGGACCACCCCATCAAAGAGCCATCATGATGAGGCAACAACTGATTGCACGGCTTTAGTTGCAGTCATCGAGCGCCTGCCCACGGCGAGACGTTTTCCATTTCTTTTTTTATTTCGGTGACATGATATTAACAGCACTCGTAATTGCTTCCCATTTCTTCGCTTTAGCAGGTCCCGTAATTCCACTGCTGACACTGCTAAAAATGACAGATTTTCCTTTTTGGATCTCTCAAAGCAGAACTTCAATCTCAGAGCCCGTAAAGTTGTTCTTTTGTCACCTTGATGCCATTCTCATGACTCAACACTCAACACTTCCTGGCACAGGAGCGAGGAAGCACAGCTCCTAATATGGTATAATTTAGGGCGTGGAGTATGCAAATCTACTATCCTCGTGCACGTGAACTTAGATACAAGTGGGATTCATCATTTACGCAGGTCGTTTATGCACTTTTTCCGAAGTTAAGAGCATTTGTTGAATCTGACGTGGCGTTTTCGTACGAGACCGTCTAACGAAAAAAGTAAGAGAAATTTAGAATAAAAATACGAAAATGTTCTTGCATGAGGCCCATTGTCCTTGCGTCAAAAAAAGACTTAGATGTCTAAAGCTTTATGTTTCTGCTTCCCTCTGTCTCTCTTTCTTCCTTGAACTCAAAAGCCCTCCCTCTTGTATTTGTAGTGCATCTTTTGTGCTCATGTGTGTGAATTTGTGTTTGTTCAGAATTGCTGGCCAGCGGAGGTAAAGAAAGGTGTCTGAGTGCCTCTTTTTTTTTTTTCTTTGCTCGGCAGCAGACAGGTGCTTGTCAGCTCATCAGAGACACCATAGTTTTAACGTGATTGCAATCAAAGACTGACAACAAGCAACACTTGACAAACAGTGCTACGCGGGAAGGAACAGAGCAACAGAGATGGACAGAAAATGATGAAAGCACTGAGGCTCATAAGTGAAGTGTTCTGCTTTGTGCTGTTTGTTTGAAAAGAGCGCATGGTAACAGGGAGACTAAGAGCAAAGAGTGAAATGTTGTGAAACAACAGGCTAATTAGATTAAGTGAAGGCAAATGTTACCACACTCATATCACACAGATACAGCCTCAGTACAAGTATTTGATTGCTGCCAAACAACAGACATAGGTCACAGCATTATCACGCTCCTCTTCTTTTCTTCTCAAGCTATCTCTCTTTCACACACACACACACATTACCATTCCCTTTCAGACTCTCTCACCGCCATTGTTTTCCCTTCCAGTTCTCTCAAACTCACTGCTTCACCTCCCCATCTTTGCTTGGAAAGTTTTAAACTTGATTACATTTTTTTTTCTTCCTTCACTCATGATATTCTCGCATTGATTTTTATGTTTGTCTCAGATTACATTTGGTCTGTTGTTTAATTTCCACATTTGATTTGTCTGCACAAACATATTCAGTTTTTTTTAAAATTCCCTGCAATCTTTTTTTTTTTTTTTTTTAAATCAAATAAAGAAATGTTTTGCCATCAGTCAATCTATAATTCTTGAAATTTACAAAGCAAAAACAAGTTGTTCGGTAGTAATCAGACCCAATTTTATTGCATTTTATCTTATTTCTTTAGTCATTTGCTTACGCATTGGTTTATTCTTACATCACTTCATTCATGAATTCATATTTGCAGCAAAAACTCTGTGTCAGCGCACAACAGTTTTCAAGTTTTAGACCCAGACTCCAGCTTGGCCAGTCTGGCAGTTTTACTGAGTTTACTTTAAGTTTCTCCTCAGTTTGTTTTCTGTTGTTTAGCTTAAATGTAAACCTTCACCCCAGTCTTTTACTCAGGGAAAAGTTTTTCATTCATATTGCTCTACTTTTTTCTGCGTTCACCTCCCGTACATCCTTAGTCTTCTCACAGCTCCTGTCATAGAAAATCTTCTCCACTTATTTGATGGAGCAGCCACGTCACTATTTTAGAATGATTCATGGTTCATATGTAGTTTTTTTGCTCTGACATACGCTATCCGCTGTGAGACATATTAATTGAAATAGGCAGAGATGAACCCCATTCAGGTTGAGAAGAATCTCAAGGACCACTGATAAATGTAGGACACAACAGAGCCCACTGGCGATTGTCATAACAAGGGGTCTGAATACTTTTGTAAATGGGGCATTTTGTCTTTTGTTTTTAGTATATTTACAAATTGTTTAATCATCATGGAAGAATTTGTGTAGACCGATGAAGAGAAAAATGAACTGAACGCGTCTTAAGATTTGTCTGAAACGTAACACGATGCGTAAAATTTCAGAAAGCCTTCCGTGGACACTGTTTAAACAAGCTGTAGTGTTGGAGAAATGTAGTAAGCATGAACCTTTCTGCATATTGACGTTGGTATTTATTTCTCTTTTGGCCCCGCCTGACTTTCATGTTGTCGAAAAACTTTCATTTTACTTTTCTCTGCTATCCATTGTTATTGTTCTGTGTTTCTCATTGCCCTTTCATGTCTTATTCTTGGCCTGATTTTCTTCCTATTCCTTTGTCTCAGAGTTTCATTATGACTGACACTAGTGCAGTCTTAGTGAAAGGCATCACATCTGGCATTGCTTTTGGCCTTGCAAAGCTGGCTGCTAGTCAACACCCCAAGCCTCCGAAGCAATTTTTCAGTGAAGTAAGATTTAATTAATTCATTACTGACAGTCTCTCCTGACCCTTTTTACCATATCCATCGTTTTAGGATAATGGTTTTCAGTTTGGACCTTGTATATTGCTGACGTACATTGGGCAAACTCATTAGAGTGTATGGATCAGGATCTTATTGTTGATTGCTGTGTTGTTTGTCTCTGTTGGCCCCCTAACACAAGGAGGCCAGAGATTTAGCTACAGAAAAGCCTTTCAGTGTTGTTGGAATTTCCGACAACAGTATACGTAATCTTTAACTTTGGATTCAGTCTGACAAAATGTACCCAAAAATTGAATTGGATTGAATTACTGGATGAACAGAACATATTTTCACACCACAGAGAGCCATCATGGGAATGTGCCCTTGTTGTGTATGGAGTACAGCATCTTAGAAGTTGCACTCCTTTGTGTATTTCTTTGCTAATTGCTATTCTTTGAATATCATCAGTCATGTTTGCCCTGCGGCATCCAGAGTTTGACATGGTATACATAAAGATGGTGACCTTAAGCTTCACAGTTTCTTATAGTCTGCTATGTTAGAAAGGTAATGTAGGTCTTTGTCTTCTCAATCTGTTTCTATTCCTCTTTACCTTCACCCAACTCCTCCAGCTCTCCTCCCCTCTTGTCATTATCCTTTGGGTCTTTCATCTCTGCCACTCTCTTATTTCACACGTTTCACTTTATAGCTTGTTGCTATATTTGCACTCTTCCTAATTGGTGTCTCTTGCAGCTCACTCCCTGGACAGGGCTAATCATTGTAGGCAGCAGGGACTAACAAATATATTTAGAGTGCGAAAATGCTGATGAAGCCCGTGCGTGTTTGAGGTTTGCATGTGTATGAGTGCGTCACAGCTCACCAACAAGGTTAGTGCTGTCACCCTTTTGAGAAGAGGCATCTGGTATTCCATCTGACATGGAAAAATGTGTGTGAGTATGTACACGTGTGTACCCATACTGTATGTGATTAAGGGTTACAGAAGCATGCATATGACTGTGTAAATATGTGTTCTCTCGCTCAGTGTGCTTGTGTAACTAGAAACCTACAAGCTTCCTGCCATCTCGCTGACATGCACAAGCAGATTTATACTGTATATTGGCTGAGTCTTTTTTGTAATTTATTTGTTTTTTTTAGGTGTGTTCTCTATAACTGATTGCAGATAATGATGCTGATGGTCATTAGATCTTTGGTTGTATCTTACCAACAGTAAGATTCCAGAATAGAAGAAAATGCCATTGGCAAAAAATGCCAAGAAACGGGAAGGGATATTCATTACGCATTTCCAGAACTGTAGTTCATCTGCACTATAGATGTGATGGTCTAGGGATGTAGAAGGATCTGGTTGACATCAGAATATGTATGTTTTACTTTATTAAACTAAACATAAGGATAAACCTAAACCAGTGACTCAAAAATTGCCACCAAATATATTTAATCTAAGTATAAACAGTTATTTTCACCACTTGCTTTCTGTTTTAAGACGGCTGTAAATCAGTTGTTATTGACATTTATTCATACTTTATGGATTATACTTATCTCATTAAACTGCAGTGGTTTGAATGTGTCTTTTCTAACCCACGAATAGTGTGGTTACGATCACTATTAATTATCAGAAAACGTTTTTTTTCCTTAAAGACTAAAGACAGTAATGCTGCAGCATCCTGGTCTTTATCTACTTCTTTTTAATTTGTAAATAATTTAACACAGGAGTAGTTTTTTTTAGTTTTTTTTTTTTTTTTTTTAGATTAATGCAGACTACGTGTGTTTACCGTCCACCAGGCTTTTGGGTTGAGTTTGATTAACATCTCTGTTTTTTTGTAAGCGACTCACCTAAAACCCAGAAAAATCGTTGATTGCATAGCTCCATTTCTTCAATAACAGGTGCATTTTAAGATGACATTATTTTCTCCGTCAGTATAGATTGTTAAAACTGGAGCAGTGTCATCAGTTGTGAGTCATCATCAATTCTATATTCTGTCCAGCTAAAATATCTGCTGCTATCATATTAAGGGCTTGATTTTACTTTACTATTATTACAAGAATTGAACATTGAACAAAAATACTCCCAATGCGTTTATGAGCCTACTAAGCATATAACTCCTTGGTAAATAAATTGTGCATCTTCATTGATTTATTTGAGCGTGTTGTTGATGATACATTGTTATCATCTGATAAATGATAAAGCAATGATCATATTTCCTGATGTCTGTTTCTTTCTGAATGTGTGCATGTGCAGGTGTGCTTTGGAACCTATCATCATGTGATGCACTGAAGATGCCAATCATCCAGGACGCTCTGGCCGTTCTCACCAATAGTGTCATCATACCCCACTCTGACTGGGACTCTTCTCCCAATCACCATGATGATCACAAGCTCCACCTTCATACCTCACAGGTGCTGCGCAATGCTACAGGCTGTCTCAGGTAACGCAGCGTTAATGCACACATGATTTTACAATAGACAATGCTGTCAAGGCATTGGCACAAAATGCTATTTACGTATTGTACAGCATGTTTTTCCACTTAACTTTTTTTCCTTTTTTATAATAATTAGAAATACGGTTTTTATAGGAGCTTTATAGTTTATCACTTTGTTTGCATTATTATTTGCACTGTGTGTGCAGGCATTTACTTAAACATGGTTCATATAATAACCTCTCATATGAATGTAATCAGGTAGTTTGTCTGTGAGAGGGAATCTTTGTTGAACCTTTTTACTGCTGTGTGATTTATATGTGTGGACGCATTTAAACATAAGTGTAAACAGGAATCTGTGTATAACTTTTTTCTCCCTGACTCCTTCTCACCAACTTGTGCTGTCACCATGGAAACAAGTCCTCCACTTGTACAAGTCCTTTGTGTTTTGACTGTCTTTTGTGCATTGTGCTGGTAAAATGTCTCTTAGCTAGATAGATTGGAATGATAAAGAACAATTGGCAAAGTATATCAGTCACTATGTTTATTTTGATGTCAGTCTGAGCCACTCAGTCATTATTGATCATCTCTTTGGCACACACATATATTCGATTTGTTACCGGGAAAAGCTGTTTGCTAAACCAAGGACAAACGTTTAACCGATTATATTAGAAATGTTCTGTTTAAAATGTACCATTTTTAATGTTTATAGATATCCCTGCATAAGTTTTTAGTCAATTTCAAATTGGGGAAAAGCAGTTGTTATCCTGAATAGGGCTAAGTGAAGTGCCAGCATTGTAACAGTGATTTGTTTGTTTGTTTGGTGCTAACGAAATATTCAGTGTTCATTTCATTTGGGATAAATTGAGCATTGCAGTTTTCACTGTCAGTAAAATGAAGTCTGGTATAATTGACAAGACTTCAACTGACTTGTTTGAACTTATTTCTCTAGTCATTTACTGTATTTTGTTGATTATTTCAAAGCAATGCAGTTTAGTATGGCCTGGATGACCCTTTAGCGACTATGAACTGAATTAAGTGGATAGAGAAAGTGGATGAATGGATGGATGGGCAATACGGTATATGCATACAAATCTGGAAAATTCAAGATGTAACTACAAAAAAAAAGAGGGTGGCAAACTTTTCAAGACACAGTATTTTTATTGTTCACAATGTGTACAATACATAATATCTACAAACATGCATTCATTCAAAGAATTTGGGTAAATGTACAACATGGCTTTTAAACAGACCAGTTTAACTGCCCGCATTTGGTTTACTATGTGCCCTTGAATGTAATTGAATACATTTCAGCCATCCATTTTCTATACCCACTTAATCTAATTTGTGGTCGCAGGGGGCTGGTGCTTTTCCATTGGGCGAGAGGCGGATACACAGGTCGCCAGTCCATCACAGGGCCACACTGAGACAAACAACCATCAATGCTCACAATCACTCGCAGGGACATGCAGTCAGGCAACAGTATACCAACCCCCACATCATCATGCAGCCCTGATTGCTTAGATTAATATTGAGATTTCCTCAGATCTGGAAGTGCATGAATAGCAGTATTTATAACTTATGTATAACTTTTACTATTTAAAATTAAGTAGTTCTGTTTTGTTTGGTTGCTGAATCTAGCAATAACATCTCATAAAAGAAGTTGACTCTTCAGAGTTACAAAATAAATAAAAAATGGATTAAGTGTAATTACATTTAAGTCTGCACCCCCTGTAGACATATTGTCATTTCCATAACATATTAGCACTGGGATAGAGCAAATTCCTCACTTGTACTTTGTTAATGGAAGAAAATTATCACAGAAAATTGCATTGTTTACAAAGCCTCATATAATGGTCTGATCTAGAGGACAATGATGTTAAAATAGAATCTTTGTACTAAGCAAAAACACACTTCTGATGATGAAATATATATGTACAGCTGTGAATTCAATTAGCCGCCAAGGATTAAACTTCAGCCCACTCGTTTTGCATTGTTCTTTGCTAACTGTTTCTAATGGTTGTCCCCAGCTTTTCCTCAGTCTCTCAAAGCCATTCTTACACTTTTCCAAAAAAACGTTTTTTGTATATGTTCACATCGATGTGTGTGCCAGTACTTTGCTTCCTTGTATGTATGTGCAGTTAGCATACCCATAAAAAAGCTGTAGTTGCATCAATCTTTTATCCACTTTTGATAAGAATACATATTAAATTAACAGTTCTACATGTCTTATTATAGATACTTACACACTAGATGTATGCGTAAATCTAGTTCTGAATGTTTTTTTAGATTTACTAAGTTTTTGGGGTTATTTTTACACTTAAAGTCAGATGCACATCTGCTAGTTGGGGAAAGAAACCAATCCCAACATGTTTTTAATTTTGCAATATTTTACATGAAGCGGGTGCACCATATTTGGTACCCTGGTAGCCACATTAGACGTTTGCCCCTAAGCCATTGTGAACTCCCAGCTGCTGCCCAGCTCTCCTTTCTTTTCTTTCTATTCTGGCTGTCAAAGTAAGACAACATACCTGTAAAATGAAAAAGGTAAAAGCACCACAGCTCTACTCAACTCAGATTGTTTATTTTTTTAGTTTTGCCTCAGGGAATCTTCTGAGTTGTGGAAAATAATTCTGTAGATTCCCTACTGAAAACACCCAACACAACAGCTTGTAGTAAAGTAAGAACCTGTCGTGACGGGTGGGTTGGTAGGACGCGGATGCGGACTCAGAGGATGGAAAAAGCAAACTTGGTTTATTTTACAAATGAAAGTTAAACAAAAGGCGTGGCTGAGCCAGATGAGAAAAACTTAAACTGTGGAACAAAAACATGAACATGAACATGACAAAAGAAAAACAAAAGACTTGGCATAACCTGACAAACACTTAGCTTTGACGGGTCGTGGCATGGCATGAAGGGGTGAAACTCAAGTAAGGAAGGTAGGTAAGGATATCACACAATGACAGGAGAGCCTGGAAACTAAATAGGGAACTGGGAGTGATTGGTGACAGTGTGCAGCTGGGGACAATGACTAACAGTTGACATGAGTGAAGCTAATGAACTGAGAGAGGGAAAAACAATGGCAAAACCTAACTAAACATGAACTCAAAAACCAAGACATGAAACAACCTAAAACATGATAAAACACAAAACTAAAAACATGGGGGAAATCCCATGGGCGTGACAGATACAGAGTGGAATCCAGAAACATTGTGAAGTAAAATCTAGATTACACACCCTTTGGTCTCAGCATTCTACTGCAAAGGCTTGCAGGCGCAGATGTTTCGAAATAATAACAAAATAACGCAAACATCTAAACAATTTTAATTCAGTCCACGAATAGCTTTATATTTGCAACAGGTAAAAAGGCAAGGAAGCATATTATTTATCATTTTTTTTCTTATTAGAGTCAGCGCCCAGCAGAGGTGGCCTCTAGATATGTACACAGGTACGCCAATATGTTGCAAGAAAAATTTCAGATGAGTAAAACTATGCATACTTGCAAGGCCTCAGACACTAGGTTTTTGTGATTATGAGGTCATTCTGTGTAACAGCTACAAAATTGCAAGATACAGTGGCTTGTGTAATTTGACTTGTTTTGTAACTTCAACTGTTTTTTTTTTTTTTTTTGTCCTCCGAGCTACAACTTGTAAACATCCTAAATAAGCTTATTACTTGAGATTTCCTTGGATTGTTTTCAAGGCCAAATTGAGCTGAAACAGTTCTTCAGTGCATGTCATGCATGCTGTTTACCTGTCATGTTGTTTGCTTATTTGGCAACTTCTAACAAATTTCTTATGCATTAGAATCTTAACAGATGTCAGGTGACTGACGAGTTAGTTCATTCAAATCACAAGTAAGCTAATTTCGCCAGTCAACCACTCTTTATGTATCAGTCTCCATTAATAAACACAATGATGCAGACTGAAAGGAATTAGCACTTATTTGTGAGGGGTTTAGAACATAATGTTTTTAGATCTTTACAGCCATATTTGGAAAGAACTAAGCAGCCTTTCTTGTTGCTTTCACTGAGAAGGGAAGTTTGAAAAACTGTTGCACAAATTGAGTGGAAATGCCTCAATTTGAAAATTGAGGGAATGCCTCAAAATGACCAAAATTTGACAGGCGTATACCAGTAGTTGACATCCAGTGGGCCAGACTGAATGTTCTATTATGTTTTCTGCTCATAAAAGATTTGTTGCCATAAACCTTTAAAGCCAAGTTATCTGTTGCTTGTGGCACTTTACTTTTTTGTCAAGTTTATTTTCTTTCTTCACTCCCTACACTGCTTATTGGAGAATAGCGCAACTGTGTGTAGGTACCTAAAGATGCGGGGGAAGATAGATGGAGCTGTCACTACACTGCTCAACACTGTGAAGTTACAGATCATAGTGTAAACTCTGGGAAAGCAGAGGGCGGACAGAGAGCAGAGGAAGAGAAGTTGGAAAGATGAAGAGAGAGATTGCAGAAACACTGAAAAGGAGAGACTAACACAGTCATAAAGGTGTCTCGGCTGTTCTCCAGTGTCGGCCTTTTTTTTTTTTCCTATATCACCATTTTTATGTGGGGTTAAAGTGACACAAGACCACAATGCTCAGGTTCCAGTGTGCCTCAGCTCAATTTCAGACCTCTCACCTCTCTCATTATCTGTTTGCTGTGTGCGCTTGTGTGGCTGTGTATTCCATGAGCGTGTCTGTGTCTTTCTCTATACTTTTTTGGTGAAATATTTGAGCTTGTGTGTACTGTACATCTGTCAAAGTGTAAGTCAGTGAGTGCATACATGTCAGAGCACCTATTTGTATCCACAAACATAAATGCATTAAACCAATTCAGCTGGCATGTGGGACTGTAACAGTGGCAATGAAACAGTACCCGGGCTTCAGCTGTCTTCTTGATGGGTGCAAGCTAGTTCAATGATGTGTGTATTTGTGTGTATTTATTTATTTTATTTTTTTGCTTTTGCCTTTGTTTATGAATGATGATAAATGTGGGCCAACCAGCTATGGTGTTGTTCCAGGATCATATGTTGTTGCAGCAAATTGTGGGCGTGTTGCATCAGTTCCTACATGTTACCATGCACACTATTACAGGAACAGCTCTTGGATATATCAATCCCAATTAATTCCTATGAAAGTGATGTACTTTCTACAGTACATACTTTAAGAAATATTCCTCGTGCTTCTGTGTATTTCGGCCCCAACTGCATGTCATACAGGTTCGGCCTTTCGTGGAACTGACTTCTTAGACTTCCGCATCCAAACTGGCCCTTAGTAAAAACAACCACAGAGCTTTGTTCATTCATTGTTTCTCAGCGGCTCATTTTCTGATGATTGTATACAGCTAAAATGTTTTTAATACATTAATGTATTCTGTTGCTTAGTCCATCACTTAATTATGTATAACTGGATGGGAAAGACTTTTGCCCCATTAAGGAGCAATAAGAGCTATCCGAAAGAAGGAAAATACAAGTCTATTAAAATCAGCCACCCACTGTTTTGTTTTTTTGTGATGTATTTTTAGAAAATGCAATGATTGTTCATCTGCACACACCTGTCAATAGAACTAAACGCCTTAGTGTATTTAAGTGTTATATGAACACCTAGATATTCTGAGACAGACTGGTGGTACACAGTACATATTGTTAGTTTTTTTTTTTTAATATATTTTCAATGAATACAACCGACTTCCTAATTAAAATGTTTATTATGTTTTCCGTTTCTCTTGTCAGACAGCACAATGAGTCAGAAATGAGTGAAATTGCACAAGTTAAAATCACACATTAACTAGCAGTCACCAGTTTTTGTAAATGGGATGTTGTCCACTTTTTCCCTGTTGACAGCATGCTCATGAAACAGTAAAGCCAGTGAATGCTTTTTAGTTTTCTTTCATGTCATTCAGCAGGACTTTCAAAGTATTGTATTTCAGTTGGCCACGTGGTTAGCCTGCCCAACCAGTTTTGTGTTCAGCAGGGAGGTCAGATCTTGGCAGCTAGAAATCTGGAAAAGGATATTTTGGTATGATATATTATTAGTGTCTGTGTCTGTGCAAGTCATGGTGTTTTCCTGACCTTGACCACCTCATTCTAAATACCTAACCTTAACCATGCGGCAATGGAACAGTTTGTGAAATGCATGGAAAGATCAAGTGATTGCAAAAAAAAAGACATTTCAAAGTGAACTAGAACTTGGAAACAGTGGCAGACAGGAGTCAAACTTGACTTTTACATTTGGCACTTCTCTGTTTAACGCTATCATTCAACCTCTTCAAATGCAGCCTTTTTTTTGTAAATTAATCCTTTCAACCAGTCACACATTGAACACAGAAGTTATAATTCCCCAGTACATTGTCTATGCCAAAATCTCTTCACAGCCCAGTGCTGCGTAAGGGCTTGGCACTGTGTTATCAGGGCAAACACATGGTCTTCTACTGAGGGGTTTCTATATCCTCCAGTCAGAGGCCGTTTAACTCCCTGTAGGTAGTTGGTTTGCTGCCAAGCAAAAGAGAAATCACTACCTGCCGTCTAAGACTTGTACACACTGTTTGAATTTTGTACTCTGTGTATATGTTTGTGTGTGTGTGTCTGTTTCACATTGTGTCCATTTAGAACTCCACATGCGAGTTAGCAGTCGGATAAGTTTTTTTAAATGAGTCAAGATTGAAAAGTCTGGTGAGGAATGAGTTTGTTTCCTTATTTATTTAACTGATATTAATAGGATGTTAGGCATGTTTGTGCCATCTGGTGATTGCCCTCTGCTGCCTGTGCCCTTATTCACATGCACACGCACGTACACATGGTTAGACACTTGAGAAGGACCGCCACTCACCAGCTGTTAGAGACGAAGTCACTCAGTAATCATTTGTTTCTTTAGCAACAATGTCTGAGAGCCATATGTCTGAGATTCACTGATGATCACAATTTTCACATGAATGTTGCAGAACTCTTGGAACTTGTAAAACCATTAAAAAAAAGAAAACGTCTTATTTGAGCAGTGGCTCTCGGCTCATTTGCTGAGAGATACACTGTTGCACTCTCGAAAGTAAAATCGATACCGAATGTAAAATGCATAACCTGTCCGTTTCTAACAGTTTATTGGTCCAAAACATGCTCAGCTATTCAAAAGTTTGTCAACCTCCCTTCAAACTCTGGATGCTTGTTAGCAAACTTTTTCCCTCACCTTTTTGTGAATACTTATTTTCTGAAAAAATAGGTGCATTGCTAACCATTGACCTGTAAATATCATAAGCCAAACTTTAACTGTGATTATAGACTTTTGGAGCTGAAAGAACACTGATTGGTTTTCCACCTTTTCTGTGAGAAGAAACGCAGGCACTGTCTGTTCAAGTTCAAATCGGAGAGATGCCAACTCATATTGATAGTGTTGACAAATATGTAGCGTGTAGACTAATAGTTTGAATATGAAATTGTTGGACAGGTTTTTAGACTTGATAACTGAAGAGGGAGATGTTTCATTCAAACAATGAAACCTTGTTCTTGTGCTGCTCATAAGTTTATCTTTTCAGTAAAGACGTGGGCAAAAGAGCAAGGCCACAAAACATCGATCGGATTGCCACAACATTGAAGTCACCTGTCTTTTTTGGTCCTCCCTGTGTCTCAGATCTTGGTGTAGCGTGCACCTGTGATATCTGTCACTGCGATGCTGCCAATGGATGCTTTGGGTCCTGAGAATGTGGCCTCATTAGTACTCATTAGCAAATAATTATATTTAAATTTATTTGATGCTTGTATTTTTTTATTTTAATCTGAAGTGGATCATTTAGACCAAAATATATAAAAGTCAGCTTGCATGATGAATATCTTTACTGCATTTCCTGAATATACAGAAATGAACAAATACGGTTACACAAACTTTTGGTTGAAGAATTAAGTTTTCATTGGACATAATACGACTTCATACTAAAAATTTAACCTATTTGACCACACAGGCTCTGTGTAATTAAGGTCAAATAATCAAACAACATTGCAAAACACTACACTCTATCTTTAATGGAAATCATGTTTTACTACAATTAATACCTAATTGATTTTTCTAAATATTTGAGCTACACGTGAGAAATAGCGTGCTCTTTGTCACCAGCACCTATAGCACGTCCTTGCTAACTGTAGCTAAAATAATAACTGTTAAACTCAGAATGGGATGCTTTATCAAGTTTTGTGTCTTTTTAATCAGTAGGCAAGTATTTAACTCTGCAGGCAGAAGAGTTTGGCCACAATAATGAGGCAAGACTTCAGATTGGATGACGGGTTAGCTTGTAATGGACTCAATGAATATTAGCGATTGCCAGATAAACCGAAGGACATTCACAGACACCATCATTCAAACACACACAGAAAAGTAATTGAAAACATCAATGTGCCTTCCATGAGCAGTGCTTTTAGAGTTCATGTGCTCAATTATTAATTTCAGCTGTTCCCTCCATACTCATTCTCCATCTTCTTTTGAGATGTCCATCAAAAGGGCTCTGTCAAGGTCAATTCATGGTTTGTGCATCTTTGTAGATGAACTATTTAGTTTTATATACTATTCATACTACAGTTTGAGTCAAAAGGTTTGCACACCTGTGCATTAACAGATCTACAGTTTCACACCTCAGTGGAGTAGGTGGCGATACTGTGCCAGCAAGCTGGTTTGCCAAAAGCTTATTTAATCTTTTAATGAAAAATTGTAGAGGCAAATCTCCTCGCAGATGCAGAAAATGCGTCATCCAGGCCTTTATTTCTTTAAAGGTCTTTCGGCTTAAAGTTGAACCAAGTGATTGGTTTAATCTGCCTTTATGAATACGAATACCTGAGTATCATCCGCATACTAATGAAAATATATGCCGTGGTGTCTAATAATATTAACAAATGGAAGTATGTATAAAGTGAAAAATATCAGTCCAAGCAAAAAACCCTCTGGTACTCGATGGCTAACTCTGGTGTGTGAGGAAGATTCCTCTTTTACGTTAACAAACCTTAATCTAAAAATCACACAAAGGTGGGAGAGTGCCCGAGGCCACATTACACCTGGAAAATGAATGTTAGCAAGCCTCTTTCTGCTCAAGAAATGCTGGCTTCGTGGTTTTTGTTACTAAATCTGTGGAAATGCTATGTTTCCGTATAGAACCACGAGACTAACAAGTACATATGTATAGATACTCTACAGGCAAATATAAGCACATGCACATGCAAACAGTGGCATCTGCAGTCCACAGGGAAGGCGTGCACAAGAAGAGCCAACACAAATGTTTTTAAACAAGAAAGAGACTGAACACAGAAATGGAAAATAGCAGCTTAACGTAAAATCATAATGATATGTTAATGCTCCTTGTGTTCTGTTTTGCTTATGCTAATTAATTAGCCAAGCAGAGCTAAAAGCATTTTAGTCTGTTGATGTTAAAAGACTATAAAGTGAACTAGAAATCCATCAATATTAGGGTCTTTCTTCTATCTATTTTTTGGGACTGAGTTGTATTACCTGCAGTAAACAGAGTCGTGGTGTTTGAATGCATAAATCACTAAATCATTCAAATGAATGTCTTTTACTTAATGGGATAAAAGCTCCACTTACAAACCACGATTAGTCTACGTTTCAGCTTTAAAAAACAAGGTTTTTATTCTATTTAGTCTCCCCCGGGTAAAAGCACTCTTACTTTAGAGAATCAGAAGCTTTCCTCAAAGGTGAAATAAGGCTTAAAGCTACTCAGAAAAGGGCGACCTGACGAGAATATTTTTCACCATCTATAACAACTCAAAACTTGAATTTCTTTTTTTCCTGTTTGAGCGTGAGCTATATTTTATTTACACCATGTCTCTTCTGCATCAGACAGTTGATTATACTTTCTCGAGTGCGTGACTTCTGTGTAGCAGCTCTGCCGGTGGTGACTTTCAACTGTGCTAAACACTCACTACTCGTACGTACTTCACACAATAACAATAAAGCATGATGATCCAAAGAGATATGCATTCATATTGGGGCTTATGGGTTTCTAACCATATCCAACAGTCTTGCCCTGTTTTCAGGGGTGTTCAGGTTGTGTTTCTTGTAGTTTTTAGTTCTTCTTTGAGATGTCGATGTGCTCCAATTTCAAGAAATGTTACATTGTTTTATTTGAAATTCTGTTTAGGTTGGCAACGTGTCGTTGTTGAATTGAGCCGCAAAGTCCCAACTCTTTCCTCATCTTTCTCTCTGCTGTTACAGGCACCTGATTATATTCTGACATCTGCATTCCACTAGATGTTATAATTTAATTTAACTTATCTTGCTTCCGCCAGGGTTCATGAGTTAAATCATTTTCTTCGAAAGAGAGAAGCTTTTGAAAAGAGGAGTGTTCCAAAATTTTTAAAAGGCTCCTAACCTCAGGGCTCATCGCCGCATCAGATTGTTGTGTTCTTGGAGGGTGTAAAACAGTAAATTATCATATATATATATATATATATATATATATATATATATATATATTGTTGACAAATATCCCAATCTTGTGAATAGTCTCTCAGTTAAACATTTAAGTTGCACAGCTAGATATCAGGTAAACAACTTGAAAGAAATCTCAAGGCTGCACATTTAAGCAGTAAATAATTCACCTTCCCACTTTCTCAGCCTCCCACACCTTGTCTTTGGGTCTTACACATTAGTCGAGGTGAAATGTTTGCACTGTTCTGTTGTTTAATATCAACTCAACAGAGACTCTCGTCCTTCCTAAGTTGCATTTCCATCATATGCTTGTTTTCCCCATTAGCATTCAAAGCGCATGAAAATTACTTGACCTTTTCTTGGACGCATGGATCCGTGAACGTGAAGTTTTAATTGAGTTCTTTCTCCTCTGTCTTCCTCATCATTACAATTTATGAATAACTTAATCTCACAGACTTGTGAAACAGCTGTGATCCCTTTACTATGCCAGTGTGATGGATTTGTCATCTCGTTCACACCACAGTAGTCTTGCTCATCTGTTCCTCACATTTCAAATATAAGTAATGATATTTAAACCTCTTGTTACTAGACTCTGATCATTGGTTTGTCCATTCTTTTCGTTCCTTACTCTGTATTTCCCCAGTTGTCTACGCCCACATACTTTAATCAATGTAGCAGTGTGAATGGAAACGTATTGCAAGGTTGCCCACAGATAAAACTTCAGCTTGTGATAAACAGCTGATGAATAAAGGGAAACCCGATAAAGAAATAGACAGTATATTCACACAGAGGTTTAGATGAAATTTTGACCCGTTTTCTAGCAAAAGTAGCACTGAGATGGATGCTGTGACGCTAAGTAATTAGTGTAAATAAACAATCAGCAGTTCATGATTATGCCCCTGACAGCCTCCCATCCCTCACCCTTACCCTATCCAATATGGTCACAGGAAGATGTACCCGGCCGGTACCCTCAAAATGCTCAATCTGATGAAATAGACTTCCTCCACTGGTGCCATTCAGCTGATTTGACAAATTGATTGTGCAGAATACGACTGTAATGAGGAAGGATATTGAGTGGTTGTGGCCATGCAGTTTGAAGACTGTATGGCTGTAAGTGCTCGCCGCTAGGGTGCTTTTACACATGCAGCCAGACATTTGCTACAATATGCTTCTTATGGCTAATAACCTTTAACGCCATCTACAACATGGTAGATACATGTCTGTGTTATTTTTCTGGTTAATTTCTGGTGTTTTCTTTCGATTTTAAGGTGTGCAGCACATTATGTGTATTATGAGCACGAACAATGTGAGAAATGTGAAATATTAAGCGCCCTTTGAGCCATAATAAATCACTTTTGTATCTAATTTTTGTAGTTGAGACATGAAAAACATCAGTAACTCTGGAGTTTTTGTTATTGTTGTTCATGTATTTCAATGGATCTGTATGCTTTTTGTCATGTTTGGAGCCCATTATGGGCAATCATGATTTAGAAATTGCAGTCTCATAATTATTCTGGCACATGTTTCACAACTCAGATTCACATCTATTTTGAACACATGCAAATGAGTCACTGTCTAGTAATGAGTGTATCTGTTTCACAAGCAGCAATATAAAGAAACCCAAACAAATCTAACCCCAGCGCCACCCATATGTACCTCCAATTCGGACCATATTCATTTAATTCATTTGTGCATAATGAGAAGGTAGCTAGTAATAAATGGACCGATATTATCAAGTTATCCAAGCAACGTTGGTATAAGTATTGACTGTGAAATTCAGGCACTGTCTGCCTAAAGCAGCTTTCCTTCTTCTTTTATTTTTGGTATTTGTGTCAAGTGCATCAAATTGAAGGGAGCCTTTAGGGCATAGATTGAGGTCTATCAGGCATTTTAATACTTTTTCAGTTCTTTAGTTTAGGGAGAGCTGCCAGGTTCCTCTGTGTTTGAGTCTCACTTTTTCTCTCCTTTTTTCACCATATTTCTATACTTTTTATCTATCTATCTAATATAGACACGCACAGAGTCTCAGGCTAGTATTTTTTTTATTGTGTGTTGCAGGAATGTAAGCTCAGCAGGGGAGGAGGCAAGACGCAGGATGAGGGAGTGTGACGGCCTGACAGATGCTCTGCTCTTCGTTATCCAGACCTCTCTGGGTAGCAGTGAGATCGACAGCAAGGTGTGTACCACTGTCACTCTGAATATCTTTGCTTTTGTCTACACATGAAATGGGATTTTAAACCAAAACATAAAGCTGGGACACAAAATAAAGCGTGTCTGGTGTCTCTCTTAACCACAGACGCATGGGTCGAATTGTTTTAGCTCAAAAGAGGAAACAAAACGGGGCTTAAACCTGTTTCACTGCCAACAACATCAAAGATGAGGAATTTTAGTTTTCACAGAGTATTCACTTCATCACCCTTTTTATTTAGTGTAAATTTATCTCTAAAATTATTGTTGCCTTTCTTGTTGCCATTTAAGATCTGCCAGTAGCCAAATATGAGTGGCTTTATGTTCACCCTCCATATTTCTGTGTGAGGATATTTCCATGTTGGTCTGCAGTGTATATGTGTGTTCATGTCACAGTATGTGTGGGCCAGTCAATACGACATAAACAGTGTTTTGGATGGCTGACTTCTCAAGGTCTCTCTGTCTCTCAGCTTTTCTAAATGGCCATCCTTAATCACTGTTTAACTGTCCTCCCCTCTCCGATGTTTGACTGCAGTCACTAGAGGCCTGCAGTCGCCACAGTAACAAAGACTGATTGGCTGATAACCCACCAAATGGTCACTGTTGCAATGGCGATGCACATAAGCTACAGCATGTGCTCATTTTGTAACATCCCTGTCTTCTTCTTCCTTTTGTTTCTTGATTTGAGTCTTCCCTTTACATTAGCTGTATATATGGCTGTTACTTGGTAGTGTCTTTTAGTCTCCACTTTAGAATTATATTAATTTAGGGCGGCCGGGGCTCAGTGGTAAGAGTGGGTTGTCCAATAACCTGGGAGGTTGGTGGTTCAATTCTCACTCTCGCCACTCAAAAAGTTTAGTGAAACTGACAGCTAGAGGGCACCTCTTTGTCACAGCTGAGGTGCCCTGGAGCAAGGCACCATACCCCATGCTCCCTGGACTGTGAATGGCTGCCCACCACTCCAGTATATGGCATATATCTCCATGAGTGTGTGACCCTGTGCATGTGTGTGTAACCTGGATGGGTTAAAAGTGGAGGACAAATTTTGTCATGCATGCATGACCAATAAATGACCAATAAATCTAATCTAATCTTAATTTATATAATAAATTATATATATCTATATATCTATATATAGATATATATAGATATATATGTGTGTTTGTTAATTATCTGAAAGGGAATTAAGACAAATTACATTTTTATTAATAGTTTAATATTTAACATGTATATATAAATACATGTAAAACTTTTAATAAAAATGTAATTTGTCTTTATCTCAGATAAATTATCTGGTGAGTGCAATCTCTGTCACATGAGACATATTATTATTACTATTACCGGTTTATGTTTACGGGAAGTTAATGTGATTTCCCCCGTTGTGGGACTAATAAAGGTTTATCATATTTTATCTTGTCTTTATCAGTCTGGATCTGGAAGTCCCGCATGATTTTAGTTCTGGCATTCTCCACCACCTTTGGCAGTATTAACCATATTGACTTTGGGATTTCCAATCTATTCTCTGTACAGGTGTTCCTGTGCACCAATCCCATCACTTGGTTATTGTGCTCCATCTATGCAATACCTGCCTGCACCTTACACCTGCTACTATGTGTTGGACCGTCTCGGAGGCCTCTTTGTAGAACCTGCACCTGGGGTCTTGTCTGGCGTGGTAGATCCCATCCTCTAATGCGCTTGTGTTTAGGGCCGGTTCTTGAGCTGTCATGATTAGCGCCACTGTGCTGTCTTCCAGACAAGCCACTGATAAGACTTGATAGACTCGATATCAGACACTTCTTCAATTTATCGGTGGCACCCTGTCATGAATGGTTCCTCTACTTCGTCCTCCGCTTCTGCCTTAGGCATTCACTTAGCATTGCCTTCATACCACAGCGTTCTTCAGTAAAAACGTGCAGAAGCTGAACTGGCCTGTCTGCAGTCCAGATATTTAAACTATTGAAAACTGAAACTGAAACAAAGGAGGAACCAAACCAATTTAAATCTAAATTGTATGAATAAGATCTTGGTCACTGATTCAACAACATTATATCTACATTATTTAGAAAAAAAAAAACAAAAAAAAAACATTCAGTTGTCACATTGATTTTATAGAAATAAAATCAGTCAATCAGAAACGTAAGCTGAAGTTGTCTTTAAAAGGAAAACATTAAAACTGGGTATCTACCAGTTCATGCTCCCATACAGTCATGAGCAACATTATTCAAGCAGGATTCGTCATGCAATGGGGACTGAAAGTTTTGCTAGTGACTGAGAAACATTTTAGAATTGAGAATTTTGAACAACCTCTAATGCCTTTAGCCCTCCTAGTAGGCAATGCCTGAAAATATTCACAATTAAATGCTCCTGAGCAAAACAAGGTGTTCCCCAGCTGTCCGTCCTCTCATAGCTTCAATGATCAACCGGGCAAAAAATCTCCATAGATATTTCCAACTGATTGCTTCATGCTTGTCATTGAGTTTTTCAGCAACCTAATAAACCCAGCTGATCTCATCTTAGTCCAAACCAAAAACATAGTAATACATAAAAAAATGTTCCCACATTTACCTCCAATGAGGTTCAACTTGGGTTGTACACCGATAGAAAGCCTGGAAGCAAAAAAAAACCCTCAACAAACACAAAGCATAATCTTTAGATTAATGCTGTTATGCTGTAGGGACATGCACAAGCGCAGGTGGTGAGATTCAAGGAACGTATTGGGACATATTAACACTTTTCTCAGTATGCACTCAGAGTATGCTGCCAAAAATCTAGTAACTTAACAGCAATTGAAATTGATCGTGAAAGACCCAAAAGATTTTGCTCATAATTTGACATACACAACCATCATAATGCTAACATTTCATGTGGTGTATTATTTGAGTTTGATATTTTACAGCTTAGATTAAGAATGGATGTTATTATGGGGTAAGTTTATTATCGGTCCTTGAATGTATGTAGAGTTGTATCTCAGAGGATTCATTGAACAGCAGACTGGGAGAACCTAGACCGGAAACCAACACAAGTTCATACAGGTGAAATAACAGCAGAAATGGTTGTACTAGCTCATTTGCTGATGATAAACCCTTAAATGCCGCTCAGCTGTACCGCTGCTGATCTATAACTCACACTGACTTCTGACCTTGCTTTGCTGACTACAACTCCTGCTAGTAATATATAAACACGAGCAAGTTTCATTTCATTCTCTTTACCATGTAGCTGGAAATAAAAGGGCTCTGAATAAATGTGAAACAACAGATCGAAATACAAAATGTCACGGTAAATTGTGAATCAAACGTAACTCCACCAACATAATAATAGACAGTGAATAGAATTTCAGACATGACTGCAGCTCACTGAGGTGAGACATTGCTTTGTTTGTTGCATCTCTTGAGGCTGTTCAATTACACTCCTTAGTTGTTTCTGTGTAAACCGACGGTCAGACTGAGAGAAGATTGATGATTTGTCTTTGTTAATTTCCACGCAGGCTCCCCTTTCTCTGAGACGCACACACATGCAAGCGCATGCTCCTGGCAAAAGTACACACTAAACAATAGACAATATACATTGTAAAACATGATTTGCTTGTGTACACAGATAAACTCACTCAGATGCTCTGTGGCTACTGGGTTTGCCTCTAAGCTGGATGTTTAATGAGGTGTGAAATAATGTATTAGATTTGTCATTTTTCCTCATTTAGTTGAGTTTCTTTTAATCTTGTTTCAAAGTCAGAGCTAACAAACTGTAGAAGCATATTACCTGTAAGATTATGGTTATTTTGTTTTCCTCTGCCTTGATGTCGCTCAGCTTCTCCATCCGTCTTGCTCTCGGGTGCTGCCGGAAGGCCTTTAGTGTTTAGAAGTGTTAGGGAGGGTTGTTTTTGTGCTCAGTGCTTTGACTTCTTTGAGCTTCTTCTGTGTTTGAAGCGATACTTTTGAGTCGACATCAAACACAGATCTTGCATCTCAACTTTCTCACTTTTCCTATTTATATCTCTTTTTTCCATCTCATCTCATTCCCGCCACCCTCACTTCTTCCTTCTCACTTCATCCTCTCATCTACCTTTATCTTCAGACTGTGGAAAACTGTGTTTGTATCCTGAGGAACCTGTCGTACCGTTTGGCTGCTGAGACATCTCATGGTCAGCAAGGGGGCTTGGATGAGCTTGATGGCCTGCTTTGTGATGCCAATGGGCATGAGGGAGAGAGCTCCGGATGCTGGGGCAAGAAGAAGAAGAAAAAGAAGGGAGCTGAGCAGGTAAAAGCGAAAATATTACAAGATGAATACTGCAAAAGACAATAAAATAGTTCAATTAAGTGGCCATGTGCTGGATAAAGAAATGTGCGTTTACAGTCATTTCATTAAAACATTTTAGGCACTGAGGTTAAAGTACCATTACGCCTTGGCATGGATTCTACAAATCTGCAAAAAGTTCAGGAGTTATTATGAATCATCAGTTAATTTCAGCTCCATTCAATTTTGATAATACAGCCCCAATTCTAAACTGAGGTGATTTCAGGATCTCAAGGTACCTTGGCACAAGGCGCAGGATTTGATTTGATATGTCTGAGAACATATGTAAAGTCTAAAAGAGCCAGATGTTTTTGCTATCCAAGTCCATCTACATGTCAGCAGTGCAAACAGGAAGACATCTTGTAGAAACATGCAAATTAGCTCAACAATCTGGTCCCTCATTAGAAGCTCTGAAAATGTATTAGCTCCTATAAGGAGCTTTAATTTAGATATGTGAGACACTATCTTGTAATCTGGTACTTAGTTCTACTTGATATTTTAAGCAGGATGTGGCTGGGTTTCTGCAAAGGACATATGATTGCAGCATATGACTCACGTCATTTTAATCCACAAAAGATAAGTGGCGTGTGCTACTTTTCTTTTTTCTTTTTTTTTTTTTTTTTTACTAATTTTCTGTATAAAGATATAAACATATTAGTGTAGTAAAGCTAAACAAGTATAAGTAAACTTTTATGAATATAGCAGGAACTCAATGTGACTGCAATTGTCTCGCTCTCAAACAGAATGAGGGGAACAGCAATTTAGTTCACAGTCTTTATCATGTTTCATACAATTGGAGTTTTAACTCAAACTATATTATGAGTGTCATAATTCAAATTTTCTCCTTATATTCTCCTCTGTCTACACATTTGTTTACACCCTCAATCTACTTTGAGATTCAGTTATTTTTTCCAGTTTAAGGGTGTTATGAAGAAGTTTTCTGCATACAAATAACTTACATTGACAGAGAGTCCAAAGCATATCATCCATTCTGAACATTTGGTTGTGAGCGTGTTGGAGTTGTGCACAGGCTTCAAACGTGAAGACAAATCAACCCCTGGTAGTATATATTAATGACTGGGCCAACTGAGCAGAACTGTTATTTGAGACCCAAAGAAAAATAGAGCCAGCTTTTTTTTTTTCTTTGCTTTATTTTTTGCTTACCAATGGCCTTTTTTGTTAAATTACGTGAAATGATGAAAAAAAAAATCTCAATTCAAACTTGAGCTCAAAGCATTAGTGTGAACATGTAAATTCTCTTTAGTTAAGTTTTTTTTTTTTGACGCATTGAGACTTTTACACATATTTAGGAATTGCGCTTAGGCAGAACCCTAGAGGGATACAGATTGCCACACGGGGCTGTAGTGAGTGACAGAGACACAGGGGAGAGATACCGAACACGAGAAAGAGAAGCCAAGAGCCTGGGTCGGATCTGAGGAACAGATGAAGACGGAGTGTAAAGAAGCCAGGCAGGAGAGAGGAAGAGTGGTCTTGAGAGACATGGAGTGTAATCTAGTCTCTTTAATCATTTATTGGAGGTTAAGATGGCAAGACCGCGGAGCAGTGTGAGAGCATGAAATGGACCTAAACATTCTTAATGGACTAATGCAATACTGACTCACACAGACTCATTCTCTTGCTATCTGAGATGCTCCGAGGAATTTGTTTATTTTTTAATTTTTTTTAAGTAGACTTTTTGGAGCAAGTTAGAGTGCTGCAGTACATCTTAAAGCTGTGACATCACGTTGTTGCCCAAGTGTCTGGCACCTGAAGGGTCTAAAGACTCATAAACTAGGGGATAAAATTTGTAGACTAGTAAAGAAGAGAGCGTGGATTTTAGCTTCAAGGAAATAAGGTTTTACTTGAAACCGTCTCCCATACTGAAGCAGATATATTTGAAATCGTTTCATATGCTTGATAGTATACTTTTCAGTGTCCTAGATATCCAAATGAACATTAATAATCGTTGATTTAGAGCATGTCTCTAGGACCATAATCTTCACTTGATATTCCTTGTTTTTGTGCCTCTGCACACTTCAAACTATAAGAGGCCTTTGATTTTTTTTTGATCAGTATCTATGTATAGATAAAAACATGCATACTCTGTCTCACACACTCAGAGCCTGTCTGAAGACATGCAGTAGCCTAGTTTACCTTGAGACACAGGGAGGGGGAAATCAGTAGAGCGAAGCCGAGGGGGTCGATAAAGAGGCTAAAACTGAGAACAAGAGAGAGGATGATGGAAATAGAATAGGAAAGCTGGAAAAAAGAGAGCCAAACACAAAAGAGGGAGTGAGAGAAATCAAGGAGACAGAGGGAGAAAAAGGGACATGACAAGAGGGAAAGGGAAAGGACGTAAAGTAAAATAGAGGAGACTGTAGGAGACATAGTTGTGGGTTTGTGAAAGAGGTGTGATCATGTCATCCAGCAAAGGTCCAGACATCTAGAGTCTATTGTAGTAAAAGAGGTTGTGGGAAATAGGAAAAAGGTTTGCAGCTGAACAATAGGAGAGAAACAGACTCTCATAGTGTCCCTCAGCCCTCTTCCATCAGCATTCTCTCTGACATTAAAGGTTGACAGGACATTATTTACTCACCTTCTCTAAGAATTTTCATTTTCAAACATAAAGTCTGTCCTTCTCACAGAAAACATGCTGTTGCACTAAAGAATATTCAGCAAGCTGTTTATTTCATAAAGGCTGCAGAACCACTTTGACTAGTTTCATCAGAATGATGCCAATTGATAAATGTAACAAAGCTGAAAAAGTTACATCTTACTGGATAAGACTGAATCTCAGAAAACACAGGAAACATGGAACTCACCACCCTTATCTTGCTGCACTGATGTACAGATGTACTCCAAGACCACAGACATTTTTTTTTATTTTTTTCCCCCTGGTTTTGAATTCATGATGTCGCATTTAGGAAGATCTAATTATATGAGTATTTAGATTTTTGACTACCTTGAGTATATTTTCTAAAGAGCTCTTCATATTGACAAATTGGTCCTCTTTAAACCAAGCACCGGCTCTTGAGTGTTCCATTTGGTATCAGATTTTAGCAACCAAGTGTCTCGCCACTCTTGAAGGAAAGGGTATATGTCAATGTGCAAGTGCACTGCCAAATGCAACTAAATCCTACATACTGCACCTTGACGCAAAATAGAAAAATACGGAGATGCTAAACCATGTAGTTGCTGGGAAAAAAAGTATCTGGTGGTACCTGGTAGTAGTATTCTTCATGAAAAGAATATGCATAAAGACATCTGTCCCAATGCGTTTCTCCTTTTATAGTGGGATGGTGTGGGCCCCTTTCCAGACACGGCGGAGCCCCCTAAAGGAGTTCAGATGTTGTGGCACCCCACTATTGTGAAGCCCTACCTCACCTTGCTTTCTGAATGCTCAAATCCTGACACCCTGGAGGGTGCAGCTGGGGCTCTCCAAAACCTTGCTGCAGGCAGCTGGAAGGTAACCACTCGGTTTAAAAATGTCTCCAAAAACCTTTGCCTTCTGATATTTTCATACTTGACACGAGCTATGAGTAACTGAAATAAATTGCACAGTTTTTGTGTTTATATACATATACATATACGTAGTTTTGTGCTGTTAAACTGTTTAGTCATATGTTGGGAAGATGACTTAAATGTGTCCATATGCATTAATGTGTGCAAGAAAGTGTGTGATTATGTGTGCCCATAGCCAGGAACTGTATTAAACCCAAACAATAGAAATATTTGAACAGTCTTCTGCCCCCATACCATTATGGTGTGTGGTCCCAAGCACTCAAGCTATTTAGACCTTAAGGAAGAAAGGGTCCAAAGTGGAGTCGAGTGGGTCACTCCATGCATTAAAATGATCTATTTGATTAGAGTTGTAAATCAGTGATAGAAAATGGAGCTGCTGTACTGCCTCTTTTTCTGATTTTGACCAACACATATCATAAGAATTTCATTAAGGCCTCAGGAAATTGTCACCTTTTGATAAAAGGCTGTAAAATGTCTTTCTTAGAATTGATCTCCATCTCGTGTTTTTATGTGTTATACAGAACATAATATTGCTTTGAAACAATAAAATTACTTCTAATTCAAATGCTCCAAAACTCAATATACCAGGGAGTAGAGACAAGGGTCAGCAGCAGCTAACTGATGGAGGCAGCTGGATGGTGAAAATGTATGACTTATGTGGTCATATTAAAGGTTACTGTGAAGGCAGCTTTTGCCTTGAGGGAGGTTTATATAAGGAAAAAAGGCAACGTGTAAGGATGTAGCCGTAGGATGACCTGAAAAAATAATACATAATAATATACAAGAGTCCTGTAGATATTTGTGGGATGTGTGTAAGACATGTTGATTTGATAGGTTTATCCATTGATCCTGAAGTGAACAGAGTCAGATTGTGTGAGAAAGGGCAGAGGAGTTCTTTAAAAAAAAAAAAAAAAAAAATCAATGAAGGAGGAAATAGTGGGGGGAGGTGGTCTTCAGGATGTCACATTTTTCTATTTTGGTGTCAGACTGCATGTATATTCTGTGTTTGTGTTTACTTTGTCATGTCTTGTCTGAGCAAGCCCCCTCTCACTGCTTTGCGACAGCTGTTAATAATGTTGGCACACTCTACACTCTGCACACTTAAGTCTTGGCTAAGACACATGATTGTTTGTCTCTGAGGATGAATTATTTCCCTAAATGATTCTATGAAACACTGTTTTCCCGTTTTGTCCTGAAAGGTAAACAATAGCGTAAATTTAACTCAGCCTAACACGGCCCGGGGAAAATAAATGTTTTATTTGACAGACACATTCTGCCACATATCTCATTCACTGATATTCATTATTGTGGACTGTTTAGCCCCTCCTTGGTCTTCTTCAACTCACCCATAAGGCAGGCACCATTTGAGCCATTCTGGGTCGAGTGCTCCACTTCAGCTTTACCTTGATGGTTATTGAGGGAGTGCAAAAGCTTAAAGCTCATCACTTATTTTGTGTGGCCAGATCACTGTGATCCCTGAGCTGTTCTCATATAGCTCCTTATTGTACCATCTCATATCAATTTCACCCAGTGAGCTCTGTCAGCCTTTTCTTTTTCCTTTAACTTTTTCCTACTGCAACTGCTTCTCTTACAGAAAATCAAGAGCAATTAACCATGCAGACAATACACTGATATGGCCAAAGTGTTGTCATAAGTTAAAGTGTAAGGGAATTATCACATACAGCTCATATAACCATCTCATTATGAAGACGAAATGCACAAATGCCTTTTACATGTTCATTACATTAATCAACTTATTGTGTTTTATTGGTATATCTCATTCCAGTTTAGTATCCCATGTGTAGGATCTTGACTGTCAATATACCCACACAACTATCCCCATTTGTGTTCACTTAATGATAAAGCTGTTTCCTCCCTGTCAGTGGTCAGTTTATATCCGGGTTGCTGTCCGTAAGGAGAAAGGCCTTCCTATCCTGGTGGAGTTACTGAGGATAGACAACGACAAAGTGGTGTGTGCTGTTGCCACAGCTCTCAGAAACATGGCCCTGGACATCAGGAACAAGGAGCTTATTGGTGAGTGCTCAAAGTATTTTCTGAGCCAATATCCTTTCCTCTTTTCATCACTGAATGGATGGCTGACATTTCTAATTTCTTTCAAGTTACATGTATTTGGACACCTGTTTTCTAATGCTTAGTTTGAATGCCTGTTGTTTGTTCTTGCAGCGAAACCCGAAGCCCTTCATTAGTGTCATCTCTAATTACATTCTCTCGTAGCTGTTCCACTATAGTATCGTCCCTTCAATTAGATATACGTAATTAGAACTTGTGCAAACCTGTAATCACCTCTGACTTATCTCGTTTGGGTCAAGATAGCCAAGCGGAGAACTTTGGATCTGCTTTGATATTTCGACCTGTTGAATAATCTTAGTGAGACAGTTAATTGATAACCGCAGGATGTATAATGGGCTGAAAATTTAACTGAGCTTTATTTGGTCTGTGATTTGTTTGTTTGTTGTTGTTTTCAATTTGCACAATAGAATATAATCAATTTACTTAATTATTTAGCTGAAGCTAAGGTGTGTTTGTTGGTGAGTGAGGGAATTTAGATGAATAAAGACAGAGCAGTGTGGGCTGAGAGTTAAGGAAATAACTAAGCAGATAATATGTAATTAGAGACGGGCTGAGGAGAGCAGGAAAGCGGGAGATAGACATGCACATCAAAGGCTTGCATTGGTCTTTGAAAAATACACTTGATAATGAGTGAGCCGCAGTCAGTCTCGTAGCTTCAACCCATCAAGGGACTAGGGATCATTAGTTAACCAGACACATTAAGACACATATATTCTGTGTGTGTGTGTGTGTGTGTGCTTTTCTACTTTGTGTCCACAAGGGTGCATATGTGTATGAGAGGCATCCTTTTTTTCTGTGGCTATTCTTGTCGTGGTACCACCACCGCATCAAGGGGTCAGTCGTGCCAATTGATACCAGGAACTTCTTTATCTCCCTAAACAGACGACACTCATGCGTGAATGAGAGCATGTTTGGGTGTGTAAGTGCACTTGTTGTCACAGCACCTCTCTCTATCTCCAACATCTCTGATAACCACAGCTTCTTGGTGGGCTCAGTTGTTTCTATAGCAACATTGGCACCCTCAGGCTAGGAGCTTCTTGAGCATAACTTAGTTTGCAGCAAGTTTCTGTTGTTCCTTTTTGTGGAACAACAAGGAATACCACTGCCAAAGCTTCACAACCCCCCCCCCCTACTATGGTTAGGCTGATGCACAGAAGTGGATTAAAGGGTAATTAGAGCTTTTGTGAATAATTTTAGTTTTAGGATTTTGTTGTTGTTATTATCTTGTATTTAAATGGAAAAAAACTGTTAATGAAAAAGAAGGAGCATATACTTATTAGCATAGCACACACACACACACACACATATATATATATAAAATAAGATTGATAATTAATACTAAGGATAAAAATAAGGATTCATTGACCTTTAAAACTGTCTAACTATTACAGAATGCAAACTTGCAGGTGAATAGATATAGAAGCAGAAATGATTGAGGTTCACTGTTCAGCTGTTTTATCAAATTTATATATGTTTACAATAGCCAAGCATAGACTCATGTCAATTCTAGCAGAATTGTCTTCCAGCTTCTAAGCACCATTTAAAAATATGAAATACTATTGTTTTAAAATAATGTTTGTTGGCATTACAAGCTGTTTCCTTCTGTCTGGATGAGGCAATTGCTCATATATCATCAAATAAAATGAGTGAAATAATGAGTGAATAAATTTACTTAAGGAAAATATAAATACACTACACGCAATGATGCAATTAAATCGGCTTTTTGAGAAAACCTCTTGTAATTAGTAGAATTGAATGTTTTCTCTAGAAACTAAAAACAAATCCCCACTTAAAAATGTAACAAGAAAAATAAATTCAATTTCTATTCAAACTTTTGCTTGTTTTAATCGATTGCGACATGAAATGGTCCACACAAGTCATAAGTGGAATTTCGGGGACTGAGAAGACTGTTACTAGTTCAGAGACATGCTGGTGTCATACTGATGCTGCAAGAAAACAAAGCAAGACCTTCCTTAACCTTGTTATCAAAAGTAAACTATCTACTGTCGCTGATAAATTACTGTGGGATTTACAGTTTTTGTATCAATTCGATTCAGTCCTTCAAAACCAGACGTATTAAAGTATCCTCAGGCTATATGACCATTTAGGGGTAGAAAAAGCAACTCCTGAAATGCCCGGTCTTTATAATATTGACATGATTAGCTTAACAGACAATTGTGTATACCCATATTTACTTAAATACTGACTATAGAACTGGCCTTTTTTTTTAAGTGGTTTCTATTCCCTTTGTATCATAAGTCTAATGTGAGTACAGTCTTATTTTGATCTGCTCACATTTGTGCAGTTTAAGCTATTGCATTATGTTGTTAACACAGCAGCAAGCGGTGTTTTATTCCAGATGGAGATTGGTGAGACAGCTGGAGGATCTCCTCACAGCTCCATCTCAGCAACAAGCAGCGCATCGCTCTGAACTTTACTATTTGTGCAAACGTGGAAATTATTGTCAACCCAGCAACCCACTGCAGTGACGAAGTCACAGCTTCTCTAATATAACAAAAAGTTTTATTAGAGAACATTTGTGCTAAAGTCCATTTGTTGCTGCAAACCTGGAATTACCTCGAGGTGGACACCAGAATAGTATAATAATTGTAATCGTAACATTATCTTAAATTGGCTCTTTGAGGGAAATTCTTCCCCTTCATTTGTCTTTAGAAAGTATTAGGAGTATTGCTCAGCCACTGTGTGACACCTGGGGACTAGCACTAAGCTAGTACTTTGGTCAAGACAAGTTTGAAATACAATTTCCACCTTTATGTTGCTGTTAAAACGAAGGGGCTCTGTGGACAGAGCCCCTTATGTTGTAACAGGGCTGTTGCTGGAATACATTTGCAGGCATATCATCCCATCTTCTAATTTGCTCGTAATGGATTATTTTTCTTGCTTCCTCTCTTTCTCGCCTCATTCTCTTCCACCTGCGATATACCAGTGAAGGAGGTAGGAAGAGAGGCATTCAACAAAATGAAACATTGTAGCCTCTGAGCCATCATATTAAATCATGCGTTGAATACGACGTACGGAGCAGCTGCATCATCTCCCCATTATTTTCTTATAGCCTAAAGTTGAATTCTAACTATGAGCACAACAGACACCTTATATATAATAATGTTTGGAAATGTGTAGACAGTGATACAATTTTAGATATGTCAGCTCTTTACCAAAACATATACAAATTTCACGTGGAACCCTCTTTCTCAAATATCATTAAATAAATTGTTAATTTTAACATTAATTAAAGAATATTTCACAGCCAATGACTGCCTGAAGTCTGCAACCCATGGACGTTACCGTTTGTGAATCTTTCCCATGTCCTGACTGCAAATGTATTTTTGCTCTTGGGCTCCCCCTACTGTTGTGGAATATAACATCACTGTACTGAAAACAAATCTCCAGGCTGGTATAAGTCACAATACAACTGCAGGTTTCTATCTGCAACATTATTGATAATAACTAGTGACCCATTGCAACTGGAAGCTATACATGTCTTTCATCTTCTTACTTCCACACGTTTTAAAGGTAATGTTGTAGCCAAATACTGTGTCAGTCTGATGGAGGTTGATCAAAATGTCAACTGTCCAAAGAATGCATCTCCCAAAAAAAAGTTTTGTTTTTTTAATACAATGTATAATACAAATTATAGCCTTTCTATTTTGACCTTGTGGTGGATCCTCTCTTTAAGCTTTTATAAAGTTTATATCTCTATATATTCTTTTTTTATTTAATTTTATTCTACTTTCTTAAATTTTTTTAGTCTACTTTGATAATGAAATAATAATGCTTCAGTGTTACCATCATAAGGATGCTGTAGTCATCCACTACTTATATCTGCATTGTATGTGCAGGCCTTTTTTTAGCTGCTCACTCAGTAGGAGTTGTTTTTGTTCTCTGATTGTACAGCTCCCAGATGCAAATACTACAATCGGCTCTAGATCTATGTGTTCTTAACTGATGAATTGATTATAGATTATAAAACTAACCCGCACCTAATCATGACACACCTTTTGAGCCAACTGTACAAATGAACTGTTCCAAGGTCATTGGGTTCCAGACTTTAAATATTAAGTGCTTGCAAAGGATACTTGACAACGTATTAAAGATGATTATTTTATTCATGGTTATGTTCAATTTCCACCTTTTTAGACTGGCTTTTAATTGACCACTAGTTTTTGCCTAAAAGAAGCATGGAACACACACTAAATGGATCTCATACGCAGAAAACACGTGACCATGTAATAGCAGAAAATGCACAGGCGTATTAATGATGGCTGCAATGATTTGGAGGAAGTCCTACTGTCGTCCACCTTGTCAAAGGGTACTTTTCATGACTCTCCCTTATGACTCCTCACATCCTCTTTCCCAATGACACAAAAAATCATTCCCCCTTACTTTTATGGAGGATGTTCTAATGCCTTTACTACATTTAGGAGACAATGAGCCGGAGAGAGGAGGCTTCTGCAGGCAAGCATATGCTACTATTCTCTCTTACATCCTTGCTGGAAAGGGGTGATGGGTAAGGAAGAGATGAAAGTTGAGGAAGTGAGAGGACACTTTAGCATCATGGATAACACCCACATTTTGATGTGACACTAAGAATTTCTGCATAACCTGTGCATTTTCTGGTGTGATGAGTCAAAATGTCTGCTGATGGGAATTAATCTATGTTTCTTAATCAGACACACTGTTAATTTGATTTTTTTTAAAGAAGTTACATAAGCTCTTAGGAAACCATGGAGTGTGTCTCCAGCAATAACGTAAAAAAAAACAGAGCCAAAATGAAAGTGAAAACAACATGCAACAACTAAATAAGTCAGGTATCTCTCTATCTAAGATAAAACAGACCAATATGGACATTTATCTCATCACACATGTACTTGAGTCCTGAAATGTTCCATAGATGCTCAGGAGCAGTGTCATGTGACAATGCAAATGTCCACGAGGACCACGACAATTCCTTCAGACTTCTTGCAGATATTTTCCACCCAACCCACAAGGCGTGGACAATTTGTCACTTGAAAATCTCCAGTCTTCATGTGTGAAAATGGCTGGAGACACATGAACAGACATACATACTTTGCAGTCACATATTTAAAAAGGAGCTCATAAGAAGGAAATACAAGGCATTGCACCTCTATATCTCAATGAAGCAAATAGTTATTTTCTGTTGCATTATAGTTTGAAATATTACTGAAACTAAGGTTCAATATATGGCAAATGAAAAGGTTGTTTATTTTCAGTGGTTTTGTCTTACAGATCAGATACTTGCCAATTTTAATTTTTCAAAATTAAAATTTCATTGCTGCAACTAGACAATTTATGAAAGGGCTCTTAATATGATGGCTCCATATATTTAAGTAGTCACATACAGTAGAAGGCATTCTAATTTTCTGGTCAGCAACTTTTTGTCAATGTCTTGTTGAGACTGTCAAATAGTGAATGATAATACCACAATTCTTGCCACTGGCACTCGGTTAAATGCAGAAAGAAAGTCTCCAAACTGCGATGAGAAAGTGAAGAGAGGAAGAGAAAGGGTGAGATGGATCAGTCAGGCTAGAGTTTTTGCTCCTGGCAAGGTGTGTGCTGATATGTGTCGACAGAGAAGAGGCAGAGGCCAGACACTCCTAAGAAATGAGCCCCATTTGGCCCATCTTCACAAACTCTATTCAGCACTGTGGCTTTAAACTCTAGACTCAAACGCCGTATGTCTTTGCACTGTGCACTACTGTAAAAAGCCAGTTTAACCCCAAGCGACAAAGCGATTTCACGGAACAGCTGGCATGTCTTTGTAGGATCAAACTTTCCCTTAATCATGGCTAATCTACAGAAAATTACCCCTTTCTAAAAAGTAAAAACTTAACATTTATCCCTTAAAACTCATGCACAAGTGTTTCATAAGCTGTTAGTGCTGGTAAGTTTGGCATCAGTACCATGTGGGGATTGTAGTTTGCATGAGAGCTCAGCAGATTGCGGTGAGAATAATCTTTCACACACAACAACCCTTTGTGTTAAATCTTCTGCAAAGCGCTGTTTGATTGGATCAAAGCAAGACGAGCTTGAGGAAATGAGCAAGGAGAGGCACAAGACTAGACATAGACCAAGTCAGACTAAGACAACTGAATATAAGCGTGATGGAGGATGAGATGAGAGAGCAATGACTGCTAACACCCAACTGTATATGTATGCTTAAATTCCAATCCATCTGAAATTTAATTTGCTGCCCCATTGACGTCCCTGCGAATCATTCTTCTCATCTGTCAACATTTTTGTCTTTCTCCTGATTTCATCTCCTTCATAGTTTATAATTTGCATAATATACTTCATGGCTGTATAGCAATAAATGAGTCCCATTCAGTGCTACACTGTATGTCAACGCAATTCTTCCCCATTTACTTACAGATGGTAATTTTACACACATGAATTGGGAACAGTACTAGAATGCCAAAAAGACTCAGATTTTTTTTTTTTTCTGTTTTGATAGAGCAGCCATTTACTGACACAGTGTGCCAAATCCAAACCAAGGTTAGGTTTAATGAAAAAGTGATTAATGCAGAATTTTGAATTCATTTAAGGCATTTAATGAGGTAATGGTTTTGTATAAAGTGACTTGCTCCAACTGCTAAATCTAATCCCTAATCGAGTCCCTTGATTTTGTATGAGTGTGTGTGTCTGTGTGTGTGTTTGTTTCAGGGTTGATTCTATTTAATTCCAAACATGAATTCCTAGTATGATGTCCCATTATGGTAATTGCAATACAATTTGTGACTTGTAAATTGGTTGTGAAACTTTCTGGATCAAACTTTTGGCATCACAATAAACAGATATGCTTCAGAAGATTCACAAACATCGCTGCAGCTTGAAGCAGAGACAGCACAAAACACCCTCAAGAACATATGACCTGTCAGTCTCTAGATACCAGATTTGTTGGCAAACTTCCTGCACAGGGGCTACAGTAATTAACCTCCAACATCAAACAAAGCTCTCCACTTGAGTGGCTCAGAACCATCTCTTTCATGCGAATCAGGGGGAGCTTGTTTTGCTGCACATCCTGGTTTAATCAAAATTAGCTCTTTTGTAATAGGTTTTGAAGTCCTATTTTATTTATCTATTTTTTTTTCTGATTGCTTCCAGAAAAAGGTTTCAGGGGATATGTTATGCTTAACTGATGGAAATACAAAATAGCGCTTGTCCTCATGTTGTCTGAAATGATGAGTCGATATGACTTTCTTCGACAATTCAAATGTTAAATGCATAAAAACACAATCGAGAACAAAATAAAATGCTAAAACAGACTGTAACAATGACAAAAAAATGTTTGTGATTGTTTCATTTCTTCCTTTGTCTTCCTCTTTTACCACTTTTGCTCCTGATTCTATTGTCACGTTACATTTATTAATGGCTTTAGCCTCTACTTCCAATCTCTTCCATTCATCTTCTCTTTACTATTATTTTGTTCACCTTCCTGTTTTCAGGATGAATATTACACCTTTTTCACTCTGTCTCAGTCTGCTCTTTTCTTCCTCCTCCTTCCCACATCTCCTCCTCTCATTTATCTGTCCCACTCCCACACGTCCCTCCCTCTCTGTCTCCTTCCCGTGTTGTTTCAGACATGAGCTCATCACACCTCACCTTCCCTCCATTGCAGTCTCTCGTTCTTTGTGTCTCGCGTTGATGACATCAGTGCCGGGGAGTGTTACTGTGGAAACCAAAGTAGTGCGCCACAGGGATATCACTAATTTGATGATTAAGTGTGTGTGTGTGTGTGTGTTTCAGAGTGCTATTTTTTTTTAGAGGTCAGCTACTGTAATGTGCAGATAGAAAGGGTGAAGAAATCTCAACTATTTCTCTTTTTTTTTAACAATTCACTCTCATTGCCACACATCTTTGTACATTGCAAGATTGCACTAAGCATGGCAAACATCTGCATTACACACTGAAGTGGACATCTTCCACTTTGTGCATTCCCTACCAAAGCAAATATTTTTAGAACACCACAGTGTCCATTTTGTGCTGCCCTCACCCTTGCCAGTTCCTACATATTTTGCCATCCGTGCTGTCAACAGACTGCACAGTTATAGGCATAAACAGCATTGCAAGACGAGCAGGCTGAAAGACAGTGTGTCCGCAATCCATTGACTCACACAAAGTTGATACACACTTCTCTGCTCCTTTATTCGGCAGTACTTTATGAAATTTCTCTGTCGCCTTTGGGATGATTTTTTTCTTGTGTGTGAGGGTTTGGCATGTCTTTTATCAGCACACTTTGTTCTCTCTGGCATTCCTCATCCTCTGTGCTTACATGCCAGACAGCAAGCACGACAGGCAGAGAGAAATAGGAATAGGGAACAATAAAGAGAAATGGAGAGAGGAACAGAAAGTGCTGCCCAGTCGTTATGCGATTTTTCTTACAGCTGTTTCTCTAGAATCTGACTCGTGTTTACATTGTCTTTTGAAGTGCATGGACACATTATGCTCACTGTTTTTAAAAGACATGTTTCATAGTTGTGCACTCATGATTACCTGAAAAAAAATGTCAGTTTAGAAACATACCCAATAAAAAAGTTTTGTTTTTTTTTCTCTCAGTGTATAGTACGTTTGTTTTCACATCTACACATCTTTTCAAGCGGGGCAACTTCTTCAAGTGTGTCTTTAATGAAGCCACAGGTTCCTTACAAGTGAGAAAACATCTCCGCCTTTCCTCCCTCTGTTCTTTCCCTCTCCTGCAGTTTTCACTGTAAACCCATCACCTGCAGACATCAAAGGCAGACAGTGTGGGATATAACTAGTATGAAATGCACCCAACATAGAAAGGCAGAATATTTTCTCACTGGGAGGCTACAGCATGCCATTTTCCAATTTGCCTCTATATCTGACCTCTTTAATCCTACTGTGTTTTATGTCTGTAGTCTCCCCTCCATTTGATTTATTTATCGGTGCGTTGAAGATAATAGACATCACTTAGAAGTGGAAAATCATTCTTTGGAAGGCAAGTTGTTGACTTAGCCTATCTGGGTGTGTTTGTTACTCTGTAAGCTGACGATGAGCCCGTTACTAAAAAAAAAAAAAAAAAAAAATGTTAGATTGCTGTAAATTTTCTCATGATTTACATTTCAAGGAGAAATTAAGTACATTTGGTGCCTGCCTTCCTCTATTGAATGGCAGTTGTGATATTTGAAAATGTGTTCAGGGTTTGGGAGCGTATGTAATCTTGGTGAATGATCATATTCACTTTGCGATCCTAATGACTAACATCTGAAGATGTCATGCATATCGCTTTCATGTTTTCAGTTCAGGAACAACTGTCTGTTGCTTTGAATGTGGCACCACCTGTCAGTAATGTGATGTACTGCAGATGAAGTAACCCAAGGGAAATTTGATTCATATCATACAGAGGCTCTGAAACATTTGATATGTCACAGAATAAATGATCCCAGCCTTTTAATTCAGCTCAGATGCTTTTAGCTGTCTCGTGTCAAATGGACAAATTTGTGAAACATAAAAAATAGCTTAAAGCCTCCCCTGGTTAGATTAGTATTGGTTGTTTAGGCAAACCTACGTATTAGCTTGATTAGAGGATTTAACACATGAATATTTTATCTTGGTATTGAATGCTATGGTTATGGTTATCTTTTATGTTAAACATGAACACATTTATATTTACTCTGGAAGTCGTCCTTGTTACTTATTTAGGTACTAAAATTGGGCTTTGATTCAGCCTCGAACATGCTCGAACAATTCTCAAAAGTTTTAGAAAGATAACCAGATACATTTTGATGTCTTTTTTTGTTCTGCAGCCCCCCCCCCCCCCCCAACTCCCCTCCTATCCCAGTTACTGATAACTGTGCATTAAACCATTTTTTTTTCTCAAACTACCAGACGCCACAACCAATCCGGCTGTTTCATCTTTCCCCACATCCCTGAGACAATTACCTCCAATTTTACTTCAATAACACTCTCTCTTCTCCATCAGTAAACAATCAAATCACTCCATTGTTGAGGGTAATTGGATCTCTTTAAATCAAATCAGCCATTATGGCCGCGATGAAGAACGGCCCGCTCTGTGGGAGTTTGTGACACATGAGGGAATGCAGCACAGGAATACATTTCTGGTTCTGCCCCTCAGGTAAAGATAGCTATATTGGAGGAGTTGTGTAATACAGGTTTATTAGGCTGTGCAGTGATCAGCACAGGGCTTGTTTCTCTCCTTAAGGACATGTTCCAGGTGTAGCTTACATTTCAGTGATAGAGAAAGTAGACGTAAGAAGGGAAGGGAGATTGCACTCCAGCATATAGAGGGGCTGTCTACATCACAGTTGGACTTTAATGTGGAATGCATCACCACCCACCCACAAAAATCCATCTTAATTTACTCTGCAGCTGTTTTATTTCTTCTCTCTGTGTGTAACTACTTGTGATAACTGTGAGGTTGCAGGAATAATTGCTACATAAAATTCCTGGATTACACACTTAGCCTCTGTCTGCATATACCAAGGCAGTGTTTCCCGGTCCTGTTCCTTGGGGCCCCCCTGCCCTGCAGAATTTGAAATGTTTTCCTGTTCCAACACACCTGATTCAGATAAATGGAGCAGCTAAGTAGCTTTTCATCAAGCTCTGCAGAAGCCTGGTAAAGATCCATTTGTTCAACTCAGATGTGTTAGAAGAGGAAAACATGTAAAAGATGCAGGGCAGGGGGGCCCGAGGATTGGGAACACTGTACTACAGGATGGTGAGTAATTACATTGGTTTGTATCTGTACTCTTTCTAACCCAGTCAGATTTATCATCAATAGCACAAGCATTTCAACAGAAAATGTCTACAGCAGGCAAACAAGATCAAAAGATTAAGCCGTAAAATATGTTTAGTTTTTTATTCGCATTGAGAATGCAGCTACGCCCCCTTTTTTGTGTATACCTGTATCTAATCAGTTAGCTTATTCCAAGCTCCAGATGTCAGACTGTGTGGTTCTAAGACAGCCAAGGAGAGTTCTGCTTTGATTTTCTTCCTTTTGCCTTTGCCATTTATTTCATTTAGAGTTTTAATACTTGTTCTATGAGAAATGTTACGAACATAGAAAGACGTATGCCACTGAAACAAATGCTAATATTCTAAAATTAGATTAAAATCAAATCTAATCTTTCATATAAAAGCTTTTCTTATCAAAGCAAATAAGTTGTGAGAAATATCACAGAAACGGAGCAAACAATCAAGAACTGATGCAAACGAGCACAAAGCCAGATAATGAGCAGTGTCTATGTTGGGGGGGGGTGTAATCTGTGTGTATGCCTAGCTGTATGTGTGTGGACCATTAAGGTGAGGTGTTTGTGAAATATTCCACAAGACAACGTCTTCCTATTAACAAGATTGTTCTTAAAAGGATTGGGGAAAATCTGCTTTTGATTTTGTGGCTTGGAGCACATTTCCCGATGAATTCGTCTCAGCCTATGTGAATATCTGCGTTGGCTAAATGCTCTCTTTCTTTCCAGAGGTTCCTATTCCTCTCCTGGGCTCTCTCATTGGTGACTAATGAGCTGAATCTTCCTTTATCGACATCCATATCACTTTCTCCGTATGATATGCTGACGGCAACTTATAAGCACATTCTGTCGATAAGAAGAACATTTTTATGCCTCTAATAATTTCTCAAGACTTCTCTGTATGTTTGTTATTGCTATTACCTGCAGTCAGTCGGGTGATAAATTAGTCCCTCAATTCATCAGTAAGTCAGTAGTTTTCAAAGAAAATTATCTGTCACTCCGTCAGTAAATAAGCAGGACAATAAATCATTCACACTCTAAATCAGTAAATAATTCAGTCACTCACTCAGAAATTAGTCAGATCTTTAAATAAAACAAGTGAATTATTCAGCCTTCAGCCAGCAAATCAGTTAAGAAATTAGCCACTTGATTCAAGTCAGTCAAATAATGAGTCTTCCACTTAGGATTCAGCTTAACTTCAGTTTCAGAGCCAAAAGACCGAAAGACAATGGCTGATTAACCTCTATTCATCCTGCCACTCTCTGATAACACTTGGCCAATTAACTCACAGCTTCATCCTTTTGGCTGGAGTGTGCGTGTGTGTGCATGCATTTGGTTACATTTACATGACTGTGGGTGCGTGTTTGAAACATCAGCTTATGTCTTCAAGCCTGTTCACATAGGCAGGTTTGAAAGAATATGACAAAAATCCTTGGGCGATAAACATTTAAGAGTTATCAACATGATTTGGGGATTTACTACCAGGCTACAGTGGTGGATTGGTCACATCTGCCCATATTCTTTCCTGCTTATGAAAGAAACAAATCTACATGCTACGAAGATGTTTTATTCCTACTTTTGCTTTCTGTAAGATTTAATGTATTCAATATACCTACACGAGTTGTGGAAGATTGGTCATCTCGTCCAAAGTGGCTGCTTAAAAATCAAGTGGTAGTTTTGTAATGTGCTGATAGAAAGAGTTGTTAAGAGGTGTTATTTGAAGTAAAAAAAAAAAAGACGTTTAAAAGCCTTCCATTATATACTAGTTATTTTTGTCTAAGTGTTTTTTCAGCTTCAAAAGACAATGTAATAGAAGTCTTGAAGATGATACGACTGTGGATTTTGTCACTTACACCTTTTTTCCATCTGAAGTTTCACCTTTGAAGAAGAAATGTTTCCCACTGATGAACTCTTCGGCATTGCATATACACAAAAAGTAGCATGATGCTGTTTTGAATTCTATCCATGCTTCAGCTACACACTTCACATATAGGATGATTCATTCTTGTGGAGGTAACTGATGGAAGTGTAGCCTTTCATGTGGATGGGAGCAAAAGGCTCATTCTAGTCTTTCTACTGGAAAGTCTTTGTTCAAATTAGATTTTCATTTCAGCAATAGTTTATTATTCAACATTCACCTCTGTGTCCAGATTGATTGTTCTGTACCTGAAACATGACCTGTGGGTTCTGTCCCACGATGCTTAAGACAATTTCCAGTGTAATTGACAGATTTTATGATGGTCAAGACATTTCTCACCCTTTGGCTACTGCTCATGTTTGATTCATCTCCCCTTGTCACCTTAGTCAGCACAATCACATCTTTCATCTGTTCTGTTCTTCCGCTGTCTTCTGTTCTCGTTACCTATTTGTGCTGTTCTGTCTGACCCCTCTCCTCAGTGAAACACTCACATGGGAAGCTCCTCAGTCAGTCGCTTGGTAAATGACTCAGACGCCTCAGGAAATAGCAGCCAAGTGTTGCCCGAGTCCATAAGTCCTTGCTAATTTGATCATTTAGAGAGTGTATTTTAAGAGATTTCTTTTTAGTCTAACTACAAACAGGTTGAAATTTTAAACGTATGTCAGCAACTAAAATCTTTGTTCAGAGAGATCAATAGCATTTATTATTCAGAATTTTATTTGGGAATTCTACAATTCACTCACAACCATGGTCAACAATGATAATTAATCATAATCATCTATTTGAATGGATATTTAAACTATCATAACAAGCTCTTCGAGATGTATTCTGCTAAATAGTGTACAGTAAATAAACTTGAGTCAGGATTTTCTAAACCCTTTCCTCTCTTTTCTCCCTCAAAACTCAGGTAAATATGCCATGAGGGATTTGATCCATCGCCTACCAGGCAGTAGTAGCAGCAGCAACAATAATACCACCAGCACTGGGACCTCTGGGACCACAGGTCCTCCCAGCAAGGTCATGTCAGACGATACAGTAACTGCCATCTGCTGTGCACTACATGAAGTAATCACCAAGAATATGGAGAACGCAAAAGCTCTGCGCGATGCTGGTGGGATCGAAAAACTCATCGGCATTGCACGCAGCAAAGGAGACAAGTGAGTAGGCCAAAGTTAAGAAGGAGTTTCATTTTTGTCTGTATTCAAAATTAAAATTTACATCTTCAAGTTCTACAAAAAAAATCTTTTTTGCCAGAGTAAAAGTTCAGCATCTTTACATGAAATTATAAAATCCAGGTTTTATGCGTCACATTTCTTGTGATGCACTTGTGATGTAATAAATATCAACTGTTGAATGAGTTAAATTGGCCTCTTAATGTATATTACAAAGTGCTACTTTATCATTTGAATTCTGGTGCAAAATTCAGAATTTAATCGAACGTAGTCATTTAAGAAGCCAGCTGGTTTTAAACTAGCATACCATTGGACTCTGTAGTGATAAGAGAAGATGTGAATCTGTTTAACCTTTGGTCTTGTGCAATGGTTTTCGATTCAACATCTGCTTTTGTTTAAGCTGACATATTTTTCTCCAAAAACATGACCATTTGAACAGCAAAACTTGGCTACAGTAAAAGCTTGGCTCAGATTTTTTTCAAGCAACATTTTGTTTGATAAAATAAGTCATTCCATTGAGAAACATTTGCACTAGGGTTCACCCGACCACTTATCCTCTTGAAATGCACTTGTATCGGTCCCACATCGGGCACAGCAGAGACCCTCAATGGATGCGATTATAACCTGGGGGTAACGATGTATCAGAACAGAACCGTGAAGAATCGTGCTCTATGCATTTGTGTACACAGAGCGGATTTACCTGCAGTGTTGTATACATGGCTGTTAAATTGTTATGGTGACATGTGCTTTGCATTTTTTCAGATTTAAACAAAGATAATTTCCTGTCTCCCAACGTAAAAATGTTCTCCCAACCCCAACGGGCTTCAAATACAATTAAAAAAAATACATTTGTTCTTACCCTTTTACATTTAAGAAAAGCCTTTGCTTTGCTTAAGTGAGTAATATGTCCTTCAGTGACAGAATGAGAGGTCGTCATTCTCAAAGATACCCCCCCCCCCCCCCCCCCCCCCCGGGCCCCCCGATGGTCAGTAGGGAACCATGCCTTATTATTGCCTCACATCAATAATCCATAAGTTGACAGCTGGACAACAAGGAAGATGCAGCCAAAATGTAACTCCTGTTATCATAGAAGACCAAGCAGGGTGTTCTATATTGCTGCCATGGCAACCAGTAGGTCAGGGGTTGCCATGACACCTGGTTGTTATCAGCCAGAGGTCAAATGTTGATTTATTGTTATGGGGAGAGACTCTGTCTATTTAGGGAAGTGTGCTCAAGGGCACCATTACAGAGAGAGATGAGGTGCAGACAGAAACCTCCATAAATTCAAATTTCACAGTGACTGTTGTTATCTGAGGAGGATAGGCACTGTGGATAAATGCTCATTATCAACAGTAACATGGTATAATCAGACAATTATACACTTTTTGATTGAGAAAATGCCAATTACGTTACGACCATACAATACATGAAAACTGTCTATCAACTGAGGAGTATGAGCTGAAAAATGCACTGAAATAAAAAATGAATAATTTACCTCTGGGGTTCTAACCTATAGCTTTGAAAGAGTAATTGCTAGAGCACATCCCTACCGTACTACACAAACAGCAATATTATTTTGGCAGCACATGAAGCGCTTCATTTCATAGAAATGTGTATCTTACACTCTGACTAAAATCAATTGCTGCAGTCAGAAAACAGTCATTTTGATTTGTTGGAGTGGGAAAAATGCTGGTGAAATTAATAACATTAATGACTCCGTTCCATTCAGTGTCGCAGTCAGCTATGGCAGTGAATAAGCATGCCCAATGGCAAGATCTACTCCGAATAGAATGCAGCCATCGTTAAATCTGCGCTTTTCCTGCTGTGTCATGTCACAGTGTCTGCTCTGAAAAAGGTTTGTCATTAAAATTTGACATGGATCAAAACTATTTGATGATGCTTTTTATGGGGCTGAGGCTACTGCTGTGCACAATGCATCATTGTATAACTTTTAAACATTGTGTTAGGGCAGCTGCAATGATTTACTCTTCATATCATTACTTAATTTTTCAATAGTTACGCTTGTGTTAAGCATGGTTTTTAAGAGGATTAATCCCCTCTTTGCCCCTTGTACACGTGAGAGGGGCAGAGCTGAAGAAGTGACTCCTGCCTTAGTCATTTTTCAGCTGAGTGGCAGGTAGGGGGCCATTAACATGGCAGAGTGGGTCATTGTAAACTCATCTTATACTCTGCTTTTGCTCAACGGAAATCATTCTCGTTTGAAAAGACCAATGACTGCCTCACTCTTTAAGCCATTACAATTTACACTGCACATCTTGTGCAGCTGGAAAGGAACGTGAAACAGAGTAACATGGCAACATCAAAATAAATGGAGTCCAGGGGAAATAACTCTACATCGTTTTCTCAATCTCTCTCCAGACACTCAGCAAAGGTAGTAAAGGCAGCCTCTCAAGTCCTCAGCAGCATGTGGCAGTACAGAGATCTGCGCTCCCTCTACAAGAAGGTAAGTGTAGTACAAACAATGTAGTACTAACTGTGTACTACTACTTTAGCTTGATTGAACTCATTTTTGTCCATTTTACTGATCATATATTGCGTCACTCTTGCCTTCATGCAGCAAAGGAAAGAATTTTTGCTTGCCAGACACCAATCTGTCAAATGACTTTCATCATTAATCTCCAGCTCACAGACACCTGTGTTGTGAAGGAGCAAGAAAAGTAACAAGCTAGTGGCACAGCGTGCCAGATATTTAATTAGGTAGAGGTAGCTCTTGTAATGATATTAGGTTTTGTGAATCCCCCTAATTAGAAAGGCATTGCTATATTTGGCATATTGGCCTTGAACTCGTTAGGATGAGGGGTTTTTGCTTTCACTGGGGCAGATGGAGAAACTGATTCAGTGAAGTAATTGAATACACACTTGCATCCTGTTGGTGCTTTGATCAGCTGAAGATTTTGGTTTATGCTTCTGGAAATAACATGAAACCTCACGTGATGAACTACTACTGCATATGATATTTCTTCTGGTCAGGACTCGTCTTTGTTGTTTTTGCCTAGGTTCACCAAGTTTAGATCTTTCCATCCTGTGTCCAACCACATATACCTGAAAGCTACCGATCAACAATTTTTAGAATTAATAGAGAATTTAAATTTTCAAATGTTTAAAGGTCTGACTTGCCAATTTAATTTTGACGATTCCAGTTCATTTTTTTTAAAGAATTACTGTATAATCAACTGATTTAAAAGTATTTTTGCTTAAATTGAACATCTGTTATAAACAGTAACCACATATAACTGACGATTTCTCCAAAACTCCACCTGGCTATACTACCTTCTCTCTCTGTCACCAAGTTTCTGAGGTATTTTAATCAAAAACTAACAGCAAAAAAATTGCCAGGTTGTTGTTAACCTCCGTTTTTTTTCTATCATCTCATAATCTGAAGGTCCATCACAGAACAGGGCAAAACTTTTTTTAAACAAACCTTGAACATCATACAAGTGCTGTCATGGTACTTTTCGAAATGAAAACCCAACATTTGCTGTCAATTAATATAGACCCAGTGCGCTCACATTAATATTGACTGCTTGCCGGCAAGTGTCTGTGGTGGCCGCTGCGTGAATGGTACATTTTCTGACTGGAATACAGAATTGGGTGTGTATTACTGTCAAAAAAACTGAATTTCTCACTGATGTGTGTATGTGAGTGTTTTTTTTTTTCTTTTCTGGTGGAGTGTTCATGGTGCTTTTGCTGACTGAAACAAAAAAAAGCTGTGAAAAACTATTTGCATGATCAGTCGGTGAAAATTGTCCTGTCAATCTGTTTTCGCATCCCTAAAAATCAGTGTTTTCATTTGATCCCTGTGATACCTAAGTGATTAAAATGCATTTGATGCTATTTGCCGTATAAGTCGAGCTGTGGCTACGTTAAAGGGGTGGTTGTTCAATTCCATGAGCCCTCTGAAGCTTGATGCAGTATGTCCACCAGTGTAGCCTACAAATAAGGAAATATGAAACGAATGGCCTAGGGTTATGTCAGGTTCTTTTCATAATCAAAAAACCAAAGCAGAACGCCTTATGCCTCGTATTCAGATGATATTGGTCTCGAAGACTTTTCATTGGGATTCATAAATATACACCAGTCAACCGCAATATTAGAACTGCTGACAGGTGAGGTGAATTATATTGATTATCTTGTTTCATTGGCACCTGTCAGGGAGTGGGATATATTAAGCAGCAAGTGAACAGCCAGTTATTCAGGTTGATGCATTGTAACCATGTAATATGGGAAAGTGAAAGGCTGTGAAGGACTTGGATGGGAGCATCTGCAATCAGTGATGATGGATGGCTTGGCAACAGCATCTCCAAAACAGCAGGTCTCGTGGAGTGTTTCTTTCTTGTAAGCAGGTGTTGGTATGTAATGAAAGTGGTAAAAGGAAGGGCCTTAATGCTAGCGGTAATAGAAAGGGATCAGGAACCACAACGCATTACAGTTTGCATAATATAAAATTGCCCATCCTGACTCTTATACAGTATCCACAGCCTGGCAGACACAGAAGGCTGCTTGGTCTAATGAATCAGATTAGATCATGTGGACAGCCGGGGAAAAAAAAGAAGCCAGCAGAAGCAGACTGATATGATGTGCGGTGCTCTGTCTGTTCTGTTGTTGTCGTTTTTTTGGCACTTATGTTTGAATTGCATGTGTCTGTATCTGTGCTTTCACCTTTATGTGAGTCATAAGAACATGGGAATAAAAGAATAATGGGACTCTGCTGGGCACCATTACAACAGAGCAACAGTGGTTACAGGGGCAACAGAATCAATAATTCTGTGTTAGTCTCTCTGGACTATTGTGTTAAGTTTTTTTGTTTGTTTGTTTTTTCTCTTTCTTCGGTCTACACACACAAAAACGCATTCTCAGTATTTCACTTACATACAACATCAATGCTAATATTTATTTAGCCCATTATGGGGTCTGAAAGGTAAGAGGAGGCTGCAAGCTCTTGAATACAGTAATTAAAGAGCAGCTCATCAAGGATGGTTCAGAAAAACAAACCATACAAACATACAGGGTCGAGCATAATTGTATTTTTTGTCTGTGTTTCTATCAAGAAGTCACTCACTTGTTTTTGTGACAAGCACACAGAAAAAAATAGTTAAAAAATGCTGGGGGGGGTTTTGAGTGCAAGTTCCTGCAAACACAAAGGAATTTGCAGATCTTGTGTGCAGTTTCCTTGTCAGCGATAGGAGTTGCTGATTAAAGGTTACAGATTCTTAAAGCTTCAGAGCGTAGCAAAAATGTGTCCTTGGCTTTGAATATGTCAAAGATGACTCATGTTTGCATGTAGAATTGAATATACCATGTGAGAACACATCAAAGAGTCCAGTCTGAAACACTTTTTAGCCCCTGTGTTTTTAAGGTCTCACTTCTTAAAAGTCCTGTTGGCTCAGATTGGTCACCTTATTGGTAAAAAATGAAATGACAGAGTTCAAGACAGCTGATGATTCTTTCTTTGGGCTATGCTGAACTACCCACTAGTCGGGCTTTATTTGAACGTACTTCACAGGGTTGTCTACAAGTCAGTGATGCAAGACAGACAAGATATTGTAGGCAGGTCAGAAGCAATATATTCTGTAGGGAAGAATAAGTTCTTTTTTGGTGGGATTTGGAGTTTGTTTGGACAACGAAACTTAATCAGATGGATAGAAGGGGGATCAAAAAATCCTAATATGACCACCTATGCAGTTAAACATTTGCATTCTCGTTTCATACAGTGCAACATTCCTGCATCAGATTTAACCTTTATGTCCCTGTGTAATGTTCAGTTTTAGTAGACTCGTTTTCTTTTAGCTCTGTTGTGGAGCTGTGTCACTCTCCACATTCAGTCATATTGCACACAGTCACATTAGCTTTTCTTTTGAAATTTTTGTTGAAAACATGTAACAAAAATCATCAAAAGAGATTATTCGTGGGAGCAATATAATTGACTTCAACAAGTCCTTTCATCTTTGCTATTTTCCTGTGAAGATAAACTGCACCGGCACTTGAATTCCAAGCACCTGAACATCAGTGTTCAAAGATGTTTTTATCCTTTAAAAATCCTGAAATAAGTGCAATATATTGTTTTTAAAGCCTCTTATATAGTTATGAGGAACTATTTTAGGATGCTGCTTTAAAAACTGTTGTAAATATTTCTTCTCCATTTCTTTCATTAGTAACTTCCCTTTGGGAGTAAAGCAGAGGGTATCTGACTCGGTATAAACACGCCGACTTCTTTGCGCTTGTTATTCGTCACCATTGCCCACTATTGCATAGAGCGGTTTCCTCATGTGGCCCATCTGAGCCTCATCTGCTTCACATTTCTGTAATCATTGTCACTGAATAACATTACATCTGACCGGATGGCAAAACACTGCAGTGATGAACAATGATCAGACATGACGGACACTAACTTTACACAGCAGCTGTGAACAAAGATTTAGACAATTTCATTGTTGGGGGTATTGATCATTTATTTGTCTATTTTTCTCCCAGCCTCAATATAGACATGAATATCAGCTCATTCAGCTCTAACAATTTCATTAAGTTATCTAGCTAATGTTGTGGGATGCTTCTATATGCAGTCACTTTCAAAGGATGATAGACACCTTACTACCTTACAATTCATTTTCTAAATGTCACAGTAGGTGACGAAGCAGTCTAATTTTCTAACTTTGAAAATGGTCGCATTCGCGGATTCACATTTTGTCTTTATCACCAGAGTCCAGGACCCCGAACGAGTGACTTCCCTGCTCATATACCTGCATGACACATTGGATCACTGGTGTTAGCTGCTGCAAAAAGTCCTGTTAGCCTCCTATCCAAACATTAGCATGACTCACAAAACGTGATCAAAAGCAAAGAGTATGAATGAGGTGTCGTGGCACAAAGAAAAAAATGGAAGTTAAGATGAAATACAAAGTGGATTCTTTCAATTTTTGTAGTCAACGACAAGCATGCCTGAGATTGTTTGTAGTTTTAGATAAGAAAAAAGAGCGAGGTCAACAGTAAGTCATTTTCAAATATGTTGCAAATATGGGGGTTTTTTTTTGCTTTGAAGTCTTTAAGGAATGGAAGCATTTTGAGGCACACTTTCCAGCTGTTCATGTGTTTGTTTCTGTGAGTGTGTTATTTGAAACTTTGTAAGTTTGTAGGTCTTGTCTGTATTTTTTGTCAAACTGGAGTAAGAGGAGGTAATCACTTTCCACAGCAGTGCCATGCAGGCAGTCTCAGCTGAGAAAGAGGGAGAAAAGAGAGTTGCTGCACACTGGGAAGCAGTTTTTGAGCAAATTAAAAGGAAAAGTTGCAATCTCATGAATAAACACTAAACGGATGAAACGAGCGTCTGAGGTGACTTGAAAGATCTGCGATGCAGGAGTCACTAATAAATCAAAGCAAATATCTGTTTGTACCAGCACTGACTTTAGGATAAAGCATGTCAAATAATCTCTTGACTGCAATAAAACTCTCCCTTTACCAAAGTTAATTAGGACTATTTGACAGGATGTGTCTTCAGTCAGTGTTATGTGTCTTGTGTGTGCATGTCGGGTTTCGTCTACAGCTCCTTGACTTGTGGCCATGAGTCATCTTTTAAGTAAACAACAAATGGGCATGTTGCTGTTCAACAGGCGATTTCTACTTCGAACAAGGAACTGAAGCATGGTCACTTTGTAAAAAGATCCACTCTTAGTAGGACCAGAAAGGCCAAATTATTTGACTCACTCAACAAAACTCCCTTTCTCTTTCACATACACGAGCAGATCGTGAAATTTCATATTCACACAGTTGCACTTTGTCATGACCCTGTTCGGTGCATAACTTGCATTGGGCTTCTCTGCCTCACTTTTTGATAAATTATCTGTCTTGGGCACTTAATCAGACACATTCTCTCTCTGTTACACACACGCACATCCAGAGGAATGCACACATACATCACAAACGCACACAAATCACAGACATACGTGTGACAAATGGAGTTCAGGGTCAGAGCGATGTTGTGTTTGTCACACATGTGACAGATTTACAATATGTTCCAGGGATTCGTAAGTCCCTGGAACATATTGTGGGTGTGTTTGTGCGGTATGATGTGAGTGAGAAATTTGTGTTTGATGTCTGTGTGTTAGGTCATTGATTACACTGCCAACACTTAGGCAAGATTATTTCTCCCAGAATACTCAGGATGTTCCTGCAAATTGTAAGAATCTATTCTAAAGGAGTCGCACTGTAAAGTTTTGCTGCAGATGTAATTATTTGGCAAAGAGAAAGCTGTTGAAATATGACCGTGTGATTGCTATGACACAAACGCAACTCCAAGGTGTTCCAGTTGACGTTCAGTTATTCATAGATGCTTCTTAATATCTTTCAAGAGCTTTCCCCTTTATTTGACTTTTAATTTTGTATTGAGACATTCATTTTACAAAAGTGTGTCATGACAATTGTTCAAACAATGACTCAAGTACTCACAACTCTCTTAGGATATTATACAGACTGAGTCATTTCTTTAGATAGCTTAAATGGTTTGGTCTGGTATAAATTGTAAACTAGAAAAGAGAGCAAGAAGGAGATGTGCATTTAAAAAAACTCAGCAGACATCGAACAAGTCTCAGGTCTCAAAAGCTGCCTTTCTGTTTCGCCTGCTCTCTCTCTGATGAACCAAACCTGTATCAGAAAGGGAGAGACGGTGGGAGGGGAGATGGAGGTTTGTAGAGATAGCCTCTGTCAGGGTAGAGGCTAAAAACAATGTTTTAGGAAGGCAGTGCGGCAGATCTGCAGCACTCAAGGTATTCAGGGCTGCATGCTAAAAAATGCAGCAGTAGCACACAGGTCAATCTTTAAGTCAGCAAAACCACAAGCAACAAAAATGAAGGATGTAAAGGTCAGGGGCACATGAATCCTGTGAGGACAGATGAATCATGTGTGAGTGAACAACACACAACTGTAAATCTCAAAACCTGGGTGTGAAATAAGTGACAAAAGACATAGACTGAAGGAGTGTACAATGACAATGTTCAGTGGTCAGTGAGACCCAGAGAGGACAGTACTCAACGTGTGCAACCTTTTATAATTTGTGCCATAATTGCTTTCTGGCTTGAGTGCCACTAGACCATCCCACCCCCACCAACCCCATACCCACCCACACACCTCATTTGTCGGGGATGTAGACGCTTTTTATCTCGAAGTCCTGACCTTCAACTAACTATCCAGTAATGGTGAGAGGAACAGCCAGACTGGTTGCCTAGAAACCCAGTTTCTGTATGCCTTCGATTCTTACAGTAGGACATGAAAGAAGGAGAAAGAGGAGGTGGGTGGAAGAAGAAGAAGAAATGGTGAGATGAAAGGAACGGATGAAAATCAGAGGGACCTGAGTTTCCTAGAATGAGCTGGTGTCGCTGATATTTGTACCTGTAGATGTTAGGGTATAGTGGGAATTGGTAAAGTACAAAGTGACATAGAGCAAACATTGGACTTTCGATTTAGTGCAAAAATAACAGGCAGACCATTTAAAATGTTGAGGTGGGTTGAATTTGCTCAGCTCATAAAACCCTGCAGATCTGCATCTGTGCACAGTGTTTACACTAACAGAAATTGATTTGATAGTGTTCTACTTTCCAAAGGTTTGAATTCCTTGGGCTGATCAGAGAAGAAACATGTTTTTCAATATTACACACAACTGATATCCTAAAGTCAATTAAATGCTCTCATTCTGTCACACTGTGTTGAACGTAACGATTTGCCCGTTCCGATAAACCAAATCTTGATTTGTTTTTTATGTTTCTCTGCTCTTTAAACTGTTTTGTGATAGAGAAAATAAAATTTTTAAGATTGTTTTTTTTTTTTTTTTTTTTGATTTATTGAATGCATACAAAATGTGTAACTGCAGGTCTTCTAAATATAACCACCACTTTCGTGTTAATTTTATACATTTCAGAACATTCTAGATGAGCATCTGTAGAACAATTTCACTGTCATGAGACCCTTTTAATGCTACACAATAAAGAGGAAATCCATCCGTCCATTTTCTATACCTGCTAAATCCAACTCAGGGTCACGAGGGGGCTGGAGCCTATCCCAGCTGTCATTGGGCGAGAGGCAGGGTACACCCTGGACAGGTCGCCAGTCCATCACAAGCAAGACAAACAACCATCCACACTCACACTCACTCCTCGGGTCAATTTAGAGTCATCAATTACCTGACATGCATGTTTTTGGATTGTGGGAGGAAGCCGGAGTACCCGGAGAGAACCAATGCATACACAGGGAGAACATGCAAACTCCACACAATAAGGCCCCAGCCGGGAATCGAACACTCTTCCTGTGAGGCAACGGTGCTAACCAGCACACCACTGTGCAGCCAGAGGGAAGTACTTTAAAATTTTAGTTGCAATCCATGCTTTGAAACATTTTTGCACAATTAAATCCTATAAATAAATAAATAACAAGATAAACTGATGAATTGCCGGTTAGTACGTGAACTTCATGATGATGTCTGAGGACTCTTTGTTTGATGGATGTTATCCTCATTTATCAAAATCTCAGCCTCCAGTATGTCATCAGCCGCCCTTTTATCACAAACATCGCCTGTACAATCTAATGATTACAAAACCAGTCCCTGTTGATCTCTGTAATAATTAGTTTGTGTTTTATGTGGGACTATGTTGGTGTTGGTTTTCTAAAGTCTTTAAATATTCTCTCCTATGCACTTTTCTCTGATTATCAGTCAGGCAAATACAGATATGAGAAAGTTCAGCTCTTGTTCATTTTTGCTCAGGGTTAAAGAACCCTGTGGTTCGTTCCCTGGGCCCATTTATGAACTGCATCTAGACACTCCGTGTATCACCCTGCAGAATACATTTGAGATTTAATAATCAGTGATCAGGTTCTATTGAGCCTCATGGTAGTTTGACAATGTCCAATCGTCCAAGAGTCCAGTGTACCATCAGGACATTGCATTGTATTTAATGAGATTTGTCGGGGAAGAAAAAGAGGCACAGAAGGTGAAATGAGGTGAGTGACGAGACTGGAGGACGGCTGAATAAAATTGAAGAGGTGAAAATGAGGGAAGAATAGTGGAGACTACCATTGAACTACTGTGTGTCAAAGGATCCAGTTTTCTTTTGGTTTTCAGTGCTGGGCCAGAGGACCACTTGGACTCCAGCCCACTCCTCACTCTCAGGCTAAACCTGTAACTCTATTCATACTGTACCACTTCCCCTCACCTTTCTTGCCTTCTTTTTTGCTATCTTTGCTCTGCTGTCATTACTTTCTCCACCCATAGTCTTCTTCCTCCTTGCTCTCATAACTTTGTCATCTTTTGTCTCTCTCTCTTTCTGTCTGTCACTGCTTTGCCTTCCCACAGCTCGTTCTTTCTCCCTCGTCTCTTCCATCTCTCCGTCATCTCATCGTCCTCCCATCCACATCCTCCTCTCCAGCCTCATTGTACTGAAGTGATTCACCTCTTCCATGTTCTCACGCTCGCCACTTTCCCACTGCTCAGCTGCAGCCTCTAGACAGTAAAGCTGTGATGGAACATGTCCCTATTATCTTTTATCATCTGCTTGTGCTTTGCTTTCTGAGGTACCCAATTATCTTAGTGCTAAATTGAATTTGGTTCCGGGTCTGTGATTGTTGTTGACTCTCATAATCCATTTTTATAAAAAGGGCTTTGCGCCAATCACAGCTAAACCAATGCAAAGCCAATGGCTTGACAGTAATTATTATTGTGGAGTCATTTGTATTATTTTTTTCCTCAAAGACCATATGGTGTTTACTAAGCTCTTAAAGTGTGTGAATTTGTTGTGATTTGTGTTCATATTTTTCAGTGTCCTCCAGTTCCCAGAATATATATATTTATTTATTTATGCTGACAATCCAATGAAATTCAATATTAGTTTGGTTTTTTAAAATCTTTTTTTTTTTAAAGTTTTTTTTTAAATTAAGTGCAGAACACAACAGCCTTGTTTGATTGCCTCGCTGAGCAAAGAAAGCAACATTTTCTCATTGAACTTTTCAAAGTCAGAGTAATCATTTTTTATCGACCTGAAATGGACTCATTGTCACTAGATTTCAATCATTTATGTAGCATTTACAAAATTGTGCATGTCTTCAAATTGTCTGTCATCCCACACTTTGTTTTGTGGTGCAGACAAGGGTACATGGAGGGCTTTAGCTCCAAACCACAGCACTATGAAAATAGATCTATGATTCATCAATGCTGAATCTGCGTTGAAGTAATTGTTGAAGTGCCCCCTCCTACTGCATGCAAATCAAAGTGGTGTTTGAACCAGTTTATCATAGTTTCCGTCCACTGGAAGTTACAACTCTACTTGACTGACTGTTTCAAAGTTTCAGAGTATCAGATTATCATACATGAGTGAAGTCAAGTCATTTCAATGCACCGTTGCTCTCATGAGTCTTTATTTGAAAGTGTGTTTGTTGAAAATATCTAGTTATGTTAGTTTTTATTGAATATTGGATTTTGTGTTGGCTTACCTCAGTTTTGACCTCTTTATTGCTCTTTTTTTTTTTTTGCAGGATGGTTACGCCCAGTATCACTTTGTGGGCTCTGCCTCAACAATAGAGAGAGACAGGCAGAGGCCCTACTCCTCTTCACGAACTCCGTCCGTCTCTCCTGTCAGGACATCTCCAAATAACCGCTCTGGTGAGCAACACATGGTGCCAGGTCTACATACAGTACATGCCAAAACATAGATATTACACGAGTGTTCGTGTGAAAATTTGTCATTACTAAAACCTAGTCTCAGATTAAGACCTAGAACCAGTGAACTACATTTCTGTCCCATAGAAATGTATTTACGTCTTGTGTTTTGAGTTTGAATTGCTTTTGGGCTGAATTTAAGTGTGCATAACACCACATGGTCAGACCACTAACTGTTTTCTTGAGGTCCTAAATATCCAGATGCAAAAGCTAGTTTTAACAAAGCAGAGAAATAGTGGGCTTTTATATTATCTTTATATTTCCCTCAGTTTACAGTCTTAATGCCAAAGGCTCCTGGCTCCAGCTTGATATTTAACATGCTTATACCATGGTGAAAAAACAATAAGTATATTTTCCAAATTCTCTTTATCTGTTATTATGGAGGAGGATTATTTTCATAACAAGGCAGGATTTGGTTTGCAAGAACAGGCATTCATATTCAGAGTTGTAGTTTTATTTAATTCTGTAATTGTTACTTACAAAAATGATTGTTCTCATCTTACCTTTGATACAAAGGCTCCCCTTGTCCCATTCATGCTTGGGGATGTATTTAATCCAAGAAAAGACTTTCTAAAAACTAACATATGTGCACTGTTTCTAACTTATTTACAAAGCCTTTAAATATATGGATTCCATAGTTTAGCCAGAATCTTCAACATTTACCAGTCTGTCTGTCTTTACGCTAGAGATAAATAGCTCTTAGAATTAGTGATTGCTGCCTGGCTTTCATGCTGTAAAGTATGATTATCATTAGCCTTTAGCCTAAATTCATTGGCCTTCATGCTTTGCAAAGGCCACATTCGCATTGGCTGTTAGCATCAGTAGTTGAAGAGCCTTTAGCTGTTCTTTCTCCACACCAGGCTTAGCAAGCTGATGAGGCAGAAAAGTACTTTTCCTTCCTCTCGGCTTAGAGAGGTCTCTAGGATTCTGCTAAAAGAGAGGCAGGGGAAGTGAGGGAGAGAAAAATGTGTGTTTGTGTGTGCGAGGAAAGAGAGACAGAGGGAGGGATGAGATAAACACGGAGGGAGATAAAAAGAAAAAGCAAGAAGGCACAAAGAATTGGGGATTGAGGGATGGTTAACGCAGGGAAGAGGATATGACAGTGAAGGATTTGACTTTGGCTAGCGACATTGAAAATAAGTAGTTATGAGACCATAATGCACAGACAAATTTGTGCATGTTTGTAGTGGAGTGAAAGGGTGAAGGTAAGATGAGAAATGCCCGGAAATGACTGTCTCCTACTTTATCTCCTCTCAACACACCCTTTCTCCCCTTTGCTTTTGCGCTTTTCTGCCCCTTCCCGCTTATTCGTCTCCACATCCTCTTGTTTGCCGTAATCCTACTTTCTTCTCACCTCTCTCTCTGATTTCTCTCTGTTTACAGACCCACCCCAGTCACATACTTGCTCTAACACACACACACACTTACATGTGTCTGTATCTCCACTTTGCATATGCTCCACACTGCAATCTGTCTCCTCAGAGATGGATCAAAGCACAAGGGGTAATGTTTGCGTGCAAGATCATTGGGAGGAAAGGAGTGAAAGAATTGTGGAGGAGAGATTGATAAAACCGCAAAGGAGAAGCTGAGTTTAGAGGATGAAACAGAGGGGCAGAGCGAAAATCAGAGAAAGAGACTTTTGCATCTATCATGGCCTCCAGGGGTCTTGCAGTGTTTTGTGTCGATAGAATAAGTCTCCCAGGCTGTCATATCCAGCAGCTACAAGACTGGTCCCCCTGGTAACTGTAACCAGTAGTGACAGCCTTGAGTCAGGAGGAACCTGACAAGTTTGATATTCCACCTTAATGGAATCTGCTACGGAGAAGTGAAATGACAAAATTAAATTCAAGAGTAAAAGAAAAAACATCATGAAAGACTGGCTTACCAAAAACAAGCTGATCATGAGTTTGTGCTTTCCCACAGACATTTGTGTTCCATTCATATAGATTACCTGAAAGCCCAATGTTCTATACATCTAAATTGGAAAAATCTTTTTTATTCAGTTAGTTAAATATATAATTGTTTTTGCCAAGAGATGTGGGAAAGGTTTCTGAGTAAAGGCTCTCTACAAATCATAATAATAAGTGCATTGTGTTTTCAAAAATATATTAAGTAGCGTTAAGAATATACACAATTCTTAAAGTTTAGTTCAAATACTTTATTTTTAGAGAGCCCTTCTCTTTGAAAGATACAGAATATGTATTTCCAGTGGTTAGTTAGAAGAATGTTTAGCTTAGGACAGGATTTGGGACCTGATTGTGTGCTGTTATGATGTTGTTCAAGTCAGGTCACCTTTGCTGAAAATATACGACCTGTTTGTGGGATAGCATAATGTCTAGCCTTTAGTGGTATAATTCAAGAGTTGAGCTGACTGTTGCAAAGTCTGTTTTCCTAATTTGTAGTTTATTTGATTCATAACTGGTTATTTAACATGAGCTTTAGATACCTAAATACAAGACAATCTAAGAAAAGAATGGAACACATAGTGTGAACTAAGAAAGCATAAACCAAATACAAAATTTGATATTCAAATAATTTGTCCAAAAACATGGGTGTGTGAATTGACGTGTTTTTTTACATGCTGGAGGTGACCCTTTCTGCTGACAAGCTAAATGATGAATAATGACTGTGCACCTTGAAAGACCAAGACACACAGACACACAAACATGAGCAGGCAGAGTGTGAAAGCTCATGCTGTTCTGAGTTTTATTGCTCATTATTGTGTGTGTGTGCGTGTGTGTTCGTGTGCGTGCATGCACATGTAGCAAGCGCTCCTGCCTCCCCCAGAGAGATGATGAGTCTGAAGGAACGCAAGATGGACTATGATTCCACAGCAACCAACGCTGGTTTCCATAGCAACAAAGGAGAGCACACATCCCGGAAAGACGGCACGGCAGGTGTGTGTGTGCATGCGTGTGTAGATAGACAGACAGTTAAATTATTCTATTTTATCCCCCTTTTTATATTTCTTTCACCCCTTTTCATTTCATTTCTCTTATCAGTCATATTTCTCTTTTTTTGTCCCCATGTTATTTTCTCTTGTTCACGCTTTGTTTTTTCTCTTTCTGTTCCTCTTTTTTTCCAGCATCCTCTTTTACCTTCTTATTAACTCTTCTTATCTATCTATCTATCTATCTATCTATCTATCTATCTATAATAGATATATACGTAGATATCTATTCTCTTGAGGCCATGAGTCATAGACTTATTGCCTGACTTTTTGACTTTTAGAAGATTTTGTCCATAATTAGTTTATCACCGCCTCGTTCAATTCAATTGAGTAGTTTTTGTTTCTTTCTTTTTTTTGTTTCTTTAAAATGATCGTCCTTCTGTTGTATTTCTTCCATTAAGTTCAAGTGTCATGTGGGACATCTACGTTGTTCCGAAACTCGTACCTGACCGCCGCCGATGATATCAAGCAAAACCAGGTAAGTTCATAGTTCTCTTTAAATCGATATTTTGCTTTTTACACACAGCCGCACACCGAGCTTTTTACCAGTGCATGTGTGTGTGTCACCATGGCTCACCATAAATTGGCATATGCGGTTTTAGCAAGGTGGTTATTAGCAAAGATTGCAGCAGGATGGAATTGGCACAACAGATGCAAACAAAGGTGTCTCACTGTGATAAGAGATGCCCTGACAGAGCATGCGAAGAAGGCACACCCTCAGTACTGCATTTGTCAAACCACTGCAACCTGGAGCTACACCAGATAACTAGCAATTAAAGCCATTACCCTGGATGATTGCACTAATTATTTGCCTCTGTTTAATGTCTCTGCTGGTGAAGAGGGAAAAATAACAAAAAGCATTACAGCCTTTGACTGGAACTTGAAAATGTGGTTGGATCTGTTAAACTGCTTTAATATTCTAATTAAAGTTTGAGTTCATTCAGCTTTCTTTACCGGCATTTAAACTGAACTGAGTAAATGGACTGAGTATGTAGGCAAGGGCTTTATACTCAGTGACTCCACCTTGCATCTGCACGATGACACACACACACAAACGTAACTAGCCTGTGTGAGTAATAGTGTTTGATACGAATTGCCCCCTCAATGCCTGCGCGTAATGGAGAATTCACAGCATGGACACCTGCCAAACTGATTCCTATCTGTTCTTTTACCCATGATGCCTGCCTTTCGAACCTTTTTACCCTGTGATGTTCACTCTTTACCTGCCACTTTTCTTTCCATCCATACATTTTCCCCTCCTTCCCTCTTATCCCTTTGCACCAACTACCCACATTTCTATCCTTGCTTGCTGTACCTCACCTTCACTCTGCCACATCCACTACTCCCTGACCAGAGTCCAGCCCAGCCCTGTGTTGTACCCCCTCAGCCACAGCAGGACAGTCCATCAGCAGTCGTGTTAAAAGACTACGACCATTACCCTCCCCCCCCTTCGTTCCCCCAGCCACAGCCGCCACAGCCTCCACCTCACAGCCAGAGCCGGAGCTTCGATGAAGTCTACTACGAGGACCAGGGACCACCACCTCAGCCTCCCCAGCCGCAGGTCCAGCCGCAGGCCCAGCCTCAGGCCCAACCCCAGCAGCCTCCAAGCTCCACTGGACCAGCACGGGACCCACGGGAAGATCTGCGAATGCATCTTGGCCTCAAATCGACCGGCAACTACGTAGACTTCTACTCAGCCTCCCGGCCATACAGCGAACTGAACTACGAGACCAGCCACTACCCAGCCTCACCTGATTCCTGGGTCTAGTTCCACTATAATAATGGTGGGGAGGGTGCAAAGGGGATCTGTGTGTGCTTGTGTGATAGGGATTATTTTTGCAAGAGATAAACAGCAGATTAAATGTGACTGTAAGCAACATTTTGAAAAGAGGTCTTGTTGCCAGCAGCAGGAAATTTGTGTTCTTAAAGATAATTGGGGCAGAGCTAGATAAGGTTAAGAAGTGACGTCAGGTAGAGTGTCAACGAGACTGTGCATGTGCATGCAAACATTCCCCCCCCAAGACTTATTTTTTCTTTAAAGTTAGCTCCATTTCATTTCTAAGTGGAGCTAGTGGAAGTAAATACAGAGAAAATAAGTTTTAACAGAGTGCCCAAGGAGTGGAAAAGAAAATATGAAATGAGTGACGGTGTATGGAGAAGCCTTGAGTGAAGGAGAAGGATAGAAAATACTATTGAGATTTCGTTCTTACTCTGTTGGAGCAGTAAGTGGCCTGACCTTCTGTTGAAGACAGAGAAAAGGTGAGATGAGAGACAAAGATGGTCTTAAGGTTCTTGGAGAAATCCGTAGGAGTAAAAGCACAGAGAAAAATGAAAGCACACCAGGCACAAGGCAAGAAATAGATGTTTATCATTTCACCAAAGTGACAAACGTAGCACTGCTTTTATCCCACTTTTTTGTTGCGATGGCCTTGGTGCCTCTTGAAGCTTCTGAATTTGTTGTTAAGGAATGTCATCTTCAAGAGACTCCTTTTTTTGTCATCATTCTTTTACATTTTTTATTTGTACTTTTCTAAATTTTCACTTTCAGAAAGCATTTTTATTTTCTGTGTACATTTAACAGGTGATATGGTGTGTATATTACACGTTTTTGATGGGCTGCTTATGAGAATGATTTGTTTCCCTTGACTGACTACTGACTGAAGCAACAAAAACATACAAAGTGAAACGTGAACACAAGTATCAGAAAAGGCAGACATCGCCAGGCTGGATGTTAGTGGACACTTTTTTTGCCCCCTTTCCCAGCCAGAGAGGAAGCCCCGCAATTTTGTTTATTGTTTTTTTTTTCCTCTCCCCATCAAGTGAATTTCAGTGTGAGCATAATCAAACATCAGGAGCAGGTTAAGGCTGCGAGAGCAGCAGGTTAGCAGAACAGCATCACTCCTGAATCCCTGTCGAGAAAAGTGCTTTTTCACTGCCTAAAGAAAAAAAACATAAATATATATAGATATAGATATAGATCTATATCTATATATATTTATACGTTTAAAGCACACTCTCTGTCTTTGGGAAAGGGTTGTCCTTAAACTTTGGGGATGTGATATGTTTGACAATGTCAGCATTTAATGGACTGTCATCGTTACTTTTGCATAATAACTCGTCAGTTCAACAAAATTCACCATGAATAGTATATATGTCTCCGTACAGTAGAGAGAAAGACAAACGATATTGTGCCAAACTTTGACACATCAAGGAGCAGCCCTAGAGGACATAAAGGGGACATTTTGTTGAAGTTTACAGACAATGACTTGATGACTCCCTCTGCTGTTTGTAACGTTTATTTTCTTGTGTTTTAATCAGGTGAAGCTGTACTTATTGCTGGGGATCATGGGTAACTCCCCCCCCCCCCCCCCCCCTCAGATGTACAGACCTGCCTCTCTGTGTTGGCCGAGCATGTGTGGGCGTGCGTGTGGACACGAGTGCGTGTGTGTTTGTGTACATGTGCATGGATGTGACAGAATGTGTGGCCTGTGCGTGTGTGTGTGTGGACTCTTAAACCTGGGTGACTGTATCTTTGCATGCATGTGTGTAGTTGCGTGTGTATGCCTCCGTTGTGTGTATGTGCGTGAGCGTTCCTGTGTAACTCAATGTCCAAACAAGGCATTCCTACTAACAGTTTTACCTGTTTTAAAACATGAAAAATCAAGGTAAAAATCACTAGAAAGAATTGTTGATATACAATGACAAATTTATAAATACATGAATATAAATATATGATAATATATATAAATATATAAATATACATATTAATGATTTTTATGTGCTGATGTCAATGTCACTAAATGCAAATGTCCGCAGAAAAAAGATGATTAAGTGATGTTCAACAGGACTCTATTTCACTTGATCCAAACATTAAAACTGCTGATCGGGGACACCCCCCCCCCCACCACAATCAAGACAAAACAGAAGTCCCACTTGAAGATGCTCAGGCTCTGGTGCGAGTTGTGTGTAATTGTGTGTCCATGCTTCTTAGATGACCCTGCTGAGAGAGGACCGTACTTGAACACAAGGTAAAAAAAATAAATAAAAAAAACTCTTTGCAATCAAACACTTTGGTCTCCACTTCTCTTTATCATTACGACAGATTTGATTTCACACAGAAATGTCGAATTCCTTTCTGAATTAGCCACTCACTCATTGTATTTTTCTCACATGTCAAAACTGATTATGCAATGTGTGGTGCTGCTTAATCTTAATCTATCACACTTTGTTGTGTTTTAGATTAATTCACACCTGTGTTTTTTGTGTCGGTCTGTCTTATTGATGAGATGGTTTTCGGGTGCCTTTGAAGATCTAACATAAGTTAACAGAAAATGTAGGCACATTTTTATTCCTAGAGCCATCCGCTAGTTTTTGAGCTAGCCTTTAAAAAGCTGAATTGTGATCGGTAAGTAGTCATCTTGTCTAAATATCCAGTGTACATCCAAAAGAAGCTTTCAAAGTACACAGATATTTTTTTTTCTAAAGAGTCACATTTATGCTCATTATAAGACCATAAACCTATTTTAGGGATGCATTAATATAGGTTTACAAATTTTAAAGTTCTGAAAAAAAAACCTATTTTTTCACTCGACTTTGCAGCAGCACGTCTTGCACCTTCTGTCTGAAACTCTAGGGATTTAGATCCAGTCCCTTGAAGACTGGACTTCAAAAAGGCCCAATCCCCCCTGATTGTTAAGCTGATCAGTAGGACAAAAATTCAGTTTGTGTTGACATTTTGGTTTGTGCCAAACTAAGTAGATACAGTGCAAATGTAGCCCTTTCCACTATATCAGCACAAAAAAGAAGTCCTTTTTAACCTGCAACACTTCCTGCCGGTAATTCACACATACCGATGTATCGTATTCACTATGAAATGAACCCTTAGATGCATAAGTGGGTCAAAAATGACCCAGTGAGGTTGTTTTCTTGCAATATCTTTGTAACAAAAAGTTGTTATCTTTTCATATTCCAGCTATTCCTCAAAAAATATGTTATTGATATCATGCCATTTATAATTTTTACTTACCTCTCATACATTTTACAAAATTTCAATTTTTGTACTACTACCCGCTAGCTTCCATAAGTGGGTCAAAAATAACCCGTATTAATTTCCTATGGAATTTCATTGGAACATTTGATTCTGATCAACTGTGACTGATAGCAACATATATTTTGTGGACCACACAGATCATATCACAAGTCACATCTAAAGATTATTGTGCACAGCAACATCTGATACATGAAGAATGTGATACAAGAACTGGGAAGTATCAGTCCGTGTATCTCACGTATCCCCTATGCAATAGATGAAATAGCTTACACGGGGAGGCAACCAGGGGAAGAAATTCAAAAGAAAACATTATCCAGCAGTTGTGCAGTGCATTCAGAAACACGGGGTGCAACATCACCATGGACAACTTCTTCACCAGTGGGCCTCTTGCATGGCACCTCCTGGAGAAGGATCTCACCATTGTGGGGACTCTATGGCAGAACAAGACAGACATCCCTCCTCTGATAAAGGCTTCCAAATCCTGGGAGGTTCACAGCACAGAATTCAGATTTAATGGCAGCCTCACCACGGTCAACGACGTCAGGAAAAAAGGAATGGCTGTTGTGCTCCTGAGCACAATGCATCACAGCAAAGTGGATGAAAATAACAGAAAGAAAAAAACTGAAGTCGTCATATACTAGAGACCAAAGGAGGTGTAGATACCAGGGACCAGATGGTTGGCACCTACACCTGCAAGCATCAAACACAGAGGTGGCCCATGGTGCTGTGATACAACATCCTTGACATACACTATATTGCCAAAAGTATTCACTTACCCACCCAAATAATTCGATTCAGGTGGTCCAATCACTTCCATGGCCACAGGTGTATAAGTTCATGTTGTGCAATTTTCTTTTACAATTTTCAAAATGTTTCACGTGTTTTAAAAATGTTAAAAATATTAAATATAAAAGGATTTTAAAATATGAAATCATTCTTGTGTGGACCAAATTATGATACAAAATATATTACAAATGATTAGTTTATTAGATTAGATTAGATTATTTTGAATTTCCCCCCATTAGGGGATGAATAAAGTATTTTTCTATTCAATTCTATTCTTCTTAACCAAAATGACAAAAATGGCATAAAAACACATTGATTCCAACACGGGTCATTTTTTACCCACTATTTGAAGAGTGTAGGGTCCTGTCACTCATGCATAAGGGTTAAGGAAACACAAGAGAAAACCTTGATAAGAGGGGCACTACCTTCAAAGAGGGAATACTATCATTATTAATCTGAATCAGTCTCACAGTGCTCTCAGTAGTTCTCGCTTGAATTGTCCTCAGTTTTACAAAAGGAAAACTTCCAACATGACCCATTAAAAAGGATACTAAATATTTATTGAAACATTAAACAAAACATTAACCTTAATTGCACATGGACTATATATTGTGAGGTAGGAAACAACAACTTAACAACTTGTGAATATGTGTAGTGAGATGAGTTAGGATATTAAACCATATGGATATGAATTACAGAGATACCTAAAAAAAAAACAAGGAAAGGGAATGGGAAAAGATCACAGAGCTGAATTAAATTTCGGATCCTAATTCTAGACTCTGAGTTGACAGCTATTAACTTTTAAGTTATTAATGGTTACAATGCTGCATCTCTAAACAAGCTGGGCAACTTGTCTTAACGCCATTGGTCGAGAAGAGCGCAACCAAGGAGATCATTTTCGGATTCCAACGGTCAGTTGACTGTCAACTTCTGCAGGCCTTCAGTGTGTCGGGTAAGTTGTTGGTCCTCTCTCACTCTCTGTGGCTCTCGTCAAACCAAGGAGACGGAGCTTCGGCTGAATTTTCAAGACGTCGCTTCAAGGAAAAAAATTATAGCAGATAGAGAGCTTCTGGTCAGTCTTTGGTCTGAGGCCCTCCTCTGCATTTTAATATCCTCTGTACATTTTCGCAAAAACATCCTTTAAGTTTGTTGGTCTGGTTGGCCTTGTGGTAGATTTGTAGGGTTTGATGAGTAGAGTAGAAATTCCAAAGTCGTCTTGACTGCAAATGGACAGTTTTAGGGATGTGAGTGTATATCTTTTTCCTGGCAAGTGAAGTCTCTGAGGATCTGTGTTAACTTGTGTGCAGCTCTGTGAGTCAATAAAATCCCCCTCATAAATAATAATAGGTCTCCAGAAAATTAAGCATCAGTCATTCCACAACGAATTTGCCACACCAAGCAGACGACTCAGTGCCGCATCAGTGTGTGCTCACACACAGCAAGCCAGTGTTTTTTGTGGTGGAGTATAGCTTCCTTTGTTTATATTAGAATCTCTAACATTTAAAAAAATCATTATATCATATCATATAATTATAGAGCCCCTGTAAAGAAAAGCTAATACAGCAAATTCATAATTGAATAAGGGAATGTCCGTCCATCCATCCATCCATTATCTTCTGCTTGTCCGGGGATCGGGTCGCGGGGGCAGCAGCCTGAGCAGAGAAACCCAGACGTCCCTGTCCCTGGCCACTTCCTCCAGCTCTTCTGGGGGACCCCGAGGTGTTCCCAGGCCAGCCGAGAAACATAGTCTCTCCAACGTGTCCTGGGTCTTCCCCGGGGCCTCCTCCCAGTGGGACGGGCCCGGAACACCTCACCAGGGAGGCGTCCAGGAGGCATCCTAACCAGATGCCCGAGCCACCTCATCTGACTCCTCTCGATGCGGAGGAGCAGCGGTTCTACTCCGAGCCCCTCCCGGATGACCGAGCTTCTCACCCTATCTCTAAGGGAGAGCCCGGACACCCTGCGGAGGAAACTCATTTCGGCCGCTTGTATTCGCGATCTCGTTCTTTCGGTCACTACCCACAGCTCGTGACCATAGGTGAGGGTAGGAACATGGTAAATCGAGAGCTTCGCCTTCTGGCTCAGCTCATTCTTCACCACGACGGGCCGGTGCAGAGCTCGCATCACTGCGGACGCCGCACCGATCCGCCTGTCAATCTCCTGCTCCATTCGTCCCTCACTCGTGAACAAGACCCCGAGATACTTGAACTCCTCCACTTGGGGAAGGATCTCATTCCCGACCCGGAGAGGGCATTCCACCCTTTTCCGGCTGAGGACCATGGTCTCAGATTTGGAGGTGCTGATTCTCATCCCAACCGCTTCACACTCGGCTGCGAACCGCTCCAGTGAGAGCTGAAGGTCACGGCCCGAAGACGCCAACAGAACCACATCGTCCGCAAAAAGCAGAGACCCGATTCTGAGGTCGCCAAAACGGACCCCCTCAACGCCCTGGCTGCGCCTAGAAATTCTGTCCATAAAAATTATGAACAGAATCGGTGACAAAGGGCAGCCCTGACGGAGTCCAACCCCCACAGGAAACATGTCCGACTTACTGCTGGCAATCGACCAAACTCTGACACCGGTCATACAGAGACCGAACAGCCCATATCAAGGAGTCCGGCACTCCATACTCCGGGAGCACCCCCCACAAGAGTCCCCGAGGGACACGGTCGAACGCCTTCTCCAAGTCCACAAAACACATGTTGGGCGAACTCCCATGCACCCTCCAGGATCCTGCCGAGGGTATAGAGCTGGTCCACTGTTCCACGGCCAGGACGAAAACCACACTGCACCTCCTGAATCCGAGATTCGATTATCCGGCGGATGCTCCTCTCCAGTACCCCCGAATAGACCTTACCAGGGAGGCTGAGGAGTGTGATCCCCCTATAGTTGGAACACACCCTCCGGTCCCCCTTTTTTAAAGAGGGGGACCACCTCCCTGATCTGCCAGTCGAGAGGCACTGCCCCCAAAGTTCACGCGATGCTGCAGAGGCGTGTCAACCAAGACAGCTCTACAACATCCAGAGCCTTAAGGAACTCAGGACGAACCTCATCCACCCCCGGGGCCTTGCCACCAAGGAGCTTTTTGACCACCTCGGCAACCTCAGCCCCAGAAATGGGAGGCCCCACGTCCGAGTTCCCCAACCCTGCTTCCTCATCGGAAGGCGTGTCGGTAGGATTGAGGAGGCCCTCGAAGTATTCCCCCCACCGACTCACGACGTCCCTAGTTGAGGTCAGCAGAGCCCCGCCCTCACCATACACGGTGTTGACGGTGCACCGCTTTCCCCCCCTGAGCCGCCGGATGGTGGACCAGAAACTCTTCGAGGCCATCCGGAAATCATTCTCCATGGCCTCCCCGAACTCCTCCCAAGCCCGAGTTTTTGCCTCAGTAACCGCCGAGGCTGCGTTCCGCTTGGCCTGTCGGTACCCATCAGCTGCTTCCAGAGTCCCACTGGCTTGACGGCTTCCCTCACCACTGGTGTCCACCAGCGGGTTCGGGGATTGCCGCCACGACAGGCACCGACCACCTTACGGCCACAGTTCCGGTCGGCCGCCTCAACAATGGAGGCACGGAACATGGCCCATTCGGGCTCAATGTCCCCCACCTCCCCCGGGACATGGTTAAAGCTCTGCCCGGAGGTGGGAGTTGAAACTCCTCCTTACAGGGGATTCCGCCAGCCGTTCCCAACAGACCCTCACAATACGTTTGGGCCTGCCAGGTCTGACCGGCTTCCTCCCCCACCAGCGGTACCAACTCACCACCAGGTGGTGATCAGTTAGTTGACAGCTCCGCCCCTCTCTTCACCCAAGTGTCCAGGACATATGGCCGCAAGTCCGACGATACAACCACAAAGTCGATCATCGAGCTGCGGCCTAGGGTGTCCTGGTGCCAAGTGCACATATGGACATTCCGTTCCTCCCAATCACGCCCCTCCAGGTCTCACTGTCATTGCCCACGTGAGCATCGAAGTCCCCCAGCAGGACGAGGGAGTCTCCCGGAGGATCACTCTCCAGTGCCTCCTCCAGGGACTCCAAAAAGTGTGGGTACTCTGAACTGCTGTTCAGTGCATAACAACAAACAACAGTCAGGACACGTCCCCCCACCCTAAGGCGGAGGGAGGCTACCCTCTCGTCCACCGGGGTAAACCCCAATGTACAGGCGCACAGCCGGGGGGCAATAAGTATGCCCACACCTGCTCTATGCCTCTCACCGTGGGCAACTCCAGAGTGGAAGAACCCCTCTCGAGGAGGGGTTGGACTCTCTTCTCTTCACAAGGGAATGTGTATAGTAGATTTACAACTAACAGTTTGGAAAGCTTCAAATGACAAAATTCACATGTTACTTTTCTACATAGATCCAATGGTAATGATGCATCGCAGGTGTGCCCCCATTAACTGTATGCTTCATTGCATGAGATTAGCTTTAAATGAGTTAAAGTTCATTCCAGATCATTTCAACCTGATTTGTTTCCCAGATATTGTTCTTATGACTCTCATAGGTTGTGCAAACTTTACATTTGTTCCCTCTGTTTTAGATGTATTTGTAAATGTTTCAGGCACAGCAGTGTGCATTTGGAAAGGCATCCCTTTACAGCTTTTACTGTGAAATTGGATTTGTGGGTGAATCAATTATAAGTTTGCGGGGAGTAAAAGTCATAATGTCATCAGTTTATTACAATTCCTAAAGCAAAGCCAGAGCGGATTCAAGAATTATTGTTGCCTAAAAGTGTTTGAGAGTTTATTTTTTCCTCATGAATGTGTTATAGAGGTGCCGTATCATTTCCTAATTAAAAAAACATCAGTAGAGAGATAACTAATCATTTAACTGTCAGAAAATTTTTTGAAAATACAGCGTGCATTTGCATGCATACGCATCTCCAAGTGTTCTAAATGAACATGACAAAGTTGGAGCAAACACACAAAGATATAAGCTTTTTTTGTTGTATCCTTTAGAGACTTAATTAACTTAAACAACGCTGTAGGCCATTGTCTTGACTTTTGGCATTAACACCAACAAAAGTATCCAAAATTTTGCACTGTTTCTTTTTTATCAGACAAAAATGTTGATACATTCATCTCTTCTCCAAATATATTCACTGGAGGCTTGCCTGCAGGCATGTGGGAACATACTGTATAGATAATGTACTTACCCAGTACAGAAGTGATGTACCTGACAGGGGGCTTAGTATTATGAACCCCCATTGACTGCAGTGAAATGTGGTTAGAGTCTTGTTAATTACAGAAATATGTAAAGATGAGGATCCTGTGGCTCCTTTAAACACGAGACTCTAACACCAGACACATCAAAGATGCAGCCATGGAAATTCCTATTTTTTCCAATTGTTTTGCTCCATTTTCCGGCATTGCCCCCACAGCTGTGGTCCCATTCATCCAGATATCCATTTAGATTGAATTAAACTTGAGGCAAATAAAATGAATGAAGCAGGAGGTAGCAGCATTTGTTACGATCCATTGGTATTCATATCTGCCGTTCCTCCCTCCTTCCCTCTTATTCCCTTCTTTGATTCTCTCTAGCTCAGGCCTGTAAAAGGCAGTTTTGGGTAATAAGTCCATTGCGTTGATTATTAGCCTTCACAATAGAGGCCTTGCTCCTCTGTCTGAGCGGAGTCCCATAGTGGAAGGCTGGTGTAACTTAATGTGGCGTGAAAATAGCTCCTCAATTTTCCTACGCACAGGCTTTCTAGAAACTGCCCTTTTCTACCCTGCAGATGCCTCCGGCCTTCACTGTTTCACTCAGCCTTTGCCAGCATCTTCTCTCTGTTCTCTCAGTGCATCCATGCCCATTCAGTTGTGACACAGCTCCAACTCAGAGGTGTTGTGGATGTGCGTCTCCACATAGACATGCACGCAGGTGCATGTGAGCAGAGAGCCAGGGAGGAAAAAAGGGGGGATGAGGTCAGACACAAAGTGAGACGTAAGGGAAAAAGGAGGAGACAGAGACGTAGTGGGGAGCAGGTGGAGGGGCTGTGATTTATACTTTGAGGATTTAAGCGTGAAATCAATTTGTGTTTAAGGAGAAGTGGGGTTACACAGAGCCACTGTGTGCCATAGATAGACCTTGATGAATTAATGTTCTCATGTTAGGGATAAGGAAGGGTGGGGACTCAAGGAGGCAAAAAGTAGTGGGATGGATATTGAACAGGGAGATGAAATGGAGATAAGGAACAAATTATCGAATTACTGGCATTAAATATCAACAGTGTGAGTGATATCAACAGTGAGGGATGCCAGCAGTGGTCTTTAAAACATTTACTCTTAGAAATTAGAAATGTAATGCTAGGTTTTTCTTTTTGATAATAATAAATTGAAAAATCTCATAATTTGCTGAGAGCTGTCTGTCAAACAACTGGCAGCTCATAAAATGCCTTCATTCATAAGTTTAAGTTGAAATTATATCAGTCTTACATTTATCACAACCATGTTTTCAAAAAACATACAGGCTCTGTGTTAAGTATACATTATACATATTTATATGTATATATAAATATGTATTGAAATTGATTTGCTATTTTTTTAACCCAATTTTAGTCTCAATATTAAGACAACGTATGTAATAAAATAAAAAAATGCTTAAATATGTTAAATTTGATGCTGATGGCATGTTTCACCTGGAAACAAAACACTGGAAAAGTTGTGCAATGCTTTAAAAGAAGAAAGATCATCCTGAACACCTCACAGCTAATCTCCCATTTAAGGTTAATTGGCAGCAAGTCATTAACATGATTGGTTGAAAAAAATGAATCAGTCAGAGAGGCTCAGTTTTACACAAATGGAGCACCGCGTTAGTTCTGGCAGACCACGTAGTCAACGCGCCCTTTGCCTATTGGCTGACGCAGACCCAACCCTTATGGCTGTCCACAAACCAACTGCGCTTGTGGGTAATCAGCTGCTGCTAGCATTGGATGCTGGCATTTGAGGCGCTTCATTTAAACTTGGTTTGCTGTCACTGCTCTTTTTGCTTTCTGCTTGCACCCACCACCTCTCCTGCTCCACCGAATTTTCATTGCCAAACAATGTCATACTGTTGTCATTGTTGCTTGCTCTGTTCCAGGGGGTTTGTTGCCTTTACAGCAAATGGAAGGCACTCCACCTGAGGATGCTGCTGTTCCCTGTCTTGGCTTCCATGGAGCTCATGGGAAAGTCGGGAACTTCCTCCGAACAGAGCCATACCGCCAAACACAAATTGTATGCATTCAGAATAAGCTTCTGAAATTTATCTCTGTTTCTCGTCTCGTTTTGACGAGTGTGGTTCTGACAGAAATAAAGATGGGGAGAGATTGTGTCTGTACGTGAACTGCTGGCTGGTAATATTCTGATTCCCACCATGTGTCTTGTATGGTGACAATTTTCAGTCCCAATGCTGTTGATTTAGGACAAGCAGAACACCTCTCAGTTGTGCTTAAAAGGCTGTCGTTAGTCACGTTTTATGACAAGTGTTAAAAGTGTAAAAAGATAATTATATGTCTGCATATTTTGATAAAGCCACATTGGTATTCATTTGGAGTGAGGTCTGTAACTACCAAATGAGTTTAAATCTAACATTCACTCTTTCAGTTGTCATTTTTGTTTCTGCTTACGCTTGAAGAGGCATTTTTTACTTTTTCCTGCTCAATGTCCCACAATATTGTTTAAGATGTTATTTGTGGGGCGGGAGCTTTGAACAAAAAAGATTATCTGTGGTTTTGAAGATCAGAAGGGAACTGCAGAGATTGGGGTTAATTGCTTTGAGTTGCTGTTTTCACTAGATGCATGTATTCAATCAAAAATGTGTTCGTTGTCAAGCCAATATTTTACTTTCTGTGATTTTTTTTTTTTTTTAGAAGCTTTCTTCTGGCCTGACATCACAGACTGCTGTAAAACTGTGTTGGCAGTTTTAATGAGACAGCTATTAATTGACCACTTTGGCTGAGTATTTCGGTCCACTTTCCCGTTGGAAAATCCGATCTTACCCAAGATTGGGGCTTTCCTGCACATTACCTCATGTTTTCCTTCAGAGTCCTATTGTAATCCAACTTTTTAAGAATCATTTAATAATCACCATCAAGACCTGATTATTATCATATGATTATCATTATTATTATTTTTATTATTACTATCACACATATGACCATTATTCTTAGCAGTTCTGATATAAATATCCTGTGGCAAACACTTCAGCAGACACTGCACTGAGGGCTGGCCTCCTTGGAAGCTGACAAAGCATTACTCCACTTCATCAACATAGGCACACAAAAGCTTCTCAAGCCTTTGAAAAGGTTAATCTGGACATTGGATAAAGAAGAAAGCTCATGTTTGTCAATTCAGTGGGCGGATTAGATGAAAATTGACTTGTTTTGACACAGGGATGGGTCCAAACCAAGAACACCACACACACACACACACACACACACACACACACACATATATATATGAAATCTGGCATCAAGATGAGAACGTGATGCGTATGTTGTTGTTTTTTGTGCTTAGGGTTAGGGTTGTTGTTCCAGCCAGAATTTCTGGAGGAAAACAGGAGGAAGTCTAAAAAAAAAAATATCTGGCTCTGGTCCACATTGAACCTTCAAATAAGACAACAAACATGCAGCCAACAAATGTAATGGTAAATTGACTGACTTGCATGTTATGTTACTTTTCTACTCTAGTTGACCACTCAGAGCGCCTTAACTACACGCCACATTCATCCATTCACAAACAGTCATACAACACAATTTGCTCTATACACTCCCACAGTGCTTTTTTCCTCTTTTACACACATTCACACATCTATGGATGCACCAGAGGCGGCGTGATGTTCAATGCGTTGCCCAAAGGCACTTTGACATGTGGTCAGGGGAATTGAATCACTGACCTTCTGATTGGCAGATGACTGCTATTCCTCTCAGTAAAGTTACAGCTTTGCGTTATAGTGATACTTATAGCTGCTACAACCAGACCAGTTTGGACACTTGCTTTCTATGTTGCTATATTTTACTAAAATGTTGTTTATTTTTTTTATTGGAAATGGTGTGTGCTGAGCTCTTTCTCAAAGATATATGACTGAATTGGAGTGTGCAAAACAACAGGTGTGGACAGAAAAACACCTAAATAGTGGTCCTTCCAAATCCACTCTTATTCTATGTATAGCTCTCATTTTTCATTTTCCCTGCTGTCATAAATTCTGCTTTATCTCCCGGCTTAATAACAGAAAGAAAGAAAGAAAGAAAGAAAAAAAAACGTCCAGAAGCCTCTCTACACCAAGATGTTCACCGCCGTTTGACATGGGTGTTATCACAGTTCATTAACACCTATGGGAAGTGGTAACATGTTTCGATTTGTTCCTTGCCAAGAATTCTGTCCCATGGTGCTTTGGATGAAATAGGCTGATTGTCATGTTTGGTTGGGGGCGTGGCGTGGAGAAGGAAGACCCGGATGCAGATATTTCCAAATAAAACTTGATTTATTTGCAAGAAACAACAAAAAGCGCGGCTGAGCTGGAATACAAAACCCTAAACTATGAAAATACTTGGCAAAACCAAAACCTAACTATGACTGTGAAACACACAAATAAACCTGACATGGACGAACCTGACTTGGCAAGAGTAGCTGTGAAAATAGAATCAGTGACGGTGAGGATCTGGCAATATGTATGAGAAAACCTGGAAACTGAATACTGAGGGGGTGATTGATGAGTGAGTGCAGCTGAGGGGAAAAACTCAGGTGGCGTGAGTGAAGCTTGATGGCAGGGCAAGAGAAACTAAGGAAAACATGGCAAAAACTAAAGACTAACCAGGAACTTAAAACCTAACAAAACTAACAGACATGACACTGATTGATACAGCTAAAGTTGGCCGTGATGGAGAACCTTTGGGGTAAGAAATTCTGAACAAAAAGTTCACTAAGCACAAAAGAAAAAAGAAAAAAAAGACCCTGTATATTCATGAGAGATTGATAGCAGTGAGACTGCATTGAGGTGCAGAGACAATTTTGTCCAAGAGTTTTAATGCTTGGTTATCAGTGACAACTTGTCACTTACTTTTAGAATTAATCATCACTTTTGACACTGAACAAAATTGCTTGCCAGCTGTCTCAATGATTGATTATGTATGTAATGACAAATGTAATGATACTATTAATTGAATTTCCAAACAGCCATGTAGAAATATCTATAAACAATGCCTTCCTTTAAGAGTAAGAAAGTGTGGTAAACACTGATAACATGGTTACATGATGTAAATAAATGTTCTACAAAAATACATGCAGCAAGGTCACACAAATGATTTAAGATCAATACATGCAAGAGCAATCTTAGCCTGTGATGTTTAGCATCTTGATATGCTCTAGGAAAGAGAAGTTCTGACTGAATCTTCATGATTTTCCCAAAGGTGAACATTTGGATTCTTCCAATTCTTCTGCTCTGGAAGCGCACTTTTGTTTTAGCCACAACTAAAGCAATGGTTTTACGGTTTACTATCTCGTGACCATTACAGCATCTCAGTTGTGGGATACATAAGGCATCGTAAATTCAATACATTAAAACTTCTTATTTTCATACTAGATGCTACATTATTGGTAAATTAAATGAAATTTGCTAGTAAAGGGAATTGTGAATGCAACTTTGAAGGGCAGCGGCCAGTAATTCAGGGCTTCTGGTTTGTCCCTGGAGTACATCCATAGCTCATTTAGAATTGATATTACACCCCATGCACACACACACACACACACACACACACACACACACACACGCACACACACACACACACACACACACACACACACACACAGGTAATGAAAAACTAAATTGCAATGAGCAGATAAGAGCCTTTGGGTATACTGTCTGTCAACCACACGCTGTTTACCTGCATCCACTTACTTACGTTGGTCAATATTCAGTTTCTGGTAATAGAGATTATAGATGTTAGCATGCAAACAGTAACTAAGGAGATGTTCTCAAGAAATACCTTGGGGATCCATGATTATCTGCAGAGATTTCGCACTAATCCACCCAGTATTGGTTGGGATCTTTCACTCTGAGCGTGTTGGACAGATCAACCTGTAGGCCACTGCTGGTTGAAAATAAAGAACTTAGATTGTGCCTAGAATATACAAAGCCTAGAAAGAGTTTTCATAAAGACTGTAAAGTTTTTGTGGCACATGGTATTCGTAAAGAGATGAGTAAACATTTTGCGCTTAGATTTAAATGAATAATCTCTCCTTAAATAATCTCATGTGAATGAGCTGGTCAGTCTGCATGTTGCCATGGCTTTGCTCTTTCTTTCATCACTTTTCACCAATCTGACAGTTTCAATCTGACAGTGACTTATGTGGATACATCTCATAGATGGCTTTCTGCCATGCGCACATATAAACTAGTACATACACACACCATAAGGCACCCAGTCAGGTACTGAATAATCAATGTGGCAGAGCAGAGCAAAAGCCTTGGTTATTCATGTGTGATAGTGCCTCTGCAGAGGACCCAGCTGGCTCCCACAGAACTACGTCAGTATGCAGGGATGTGTGTGTGTGTGTGTGTGTGTGTGTGTGTCTGAGAAAGAGGTTTGAGAATATGATGTTTTTCAGAGACTTTACTCCAAGTCTGTGTGCGAGAATATGTGTGTGCACACCTGACAGTTTGAACAAATTCACTCACTTGTGACGTCCTCATTCTGTCTCTCTGTAAGCCGTCACTGAGAGTTCTCCTCTCAGAGGCCCAGGCAACACACACACCCTGTGATATCAGCCATGGGCAGGTGTTGAGATCACTGACTTCCGAAGAGGATTTCACCTATGGCTGTTTGAATGTGTGCCATTCATTTTCACAGTATTAAACGCTCCTTGACACTCTCAGTCTTGCATATGTGTAAATATGTACATCACGGTGTGAAAATGCAATAAGCAGGAAGTCGGGCGGAAGCGGTGTGTCACAAAAGTGTGACAGGGAGGCAAAAAAACGAGCTGGATTTGGAGCTCTGTTATTTGTCTTTAGTCTTAGAGGTGTGGAGTTTCTGTCTGTGACTCTTCAATTTTTCCGGACATCACAGTCGGAGCTTTTTTGGAGCAACGGAGGTAACGATGAATCCTGCAGGAAACAAACTCCCACGCACACAACTCTAATTTAGTGAAGTTGCTTTCCATCTAGTGGCCATAAGTGTACCCACACACATGCATTTACAGACATGGCCGATGAAATGGAGATAAATATGCTCAAACACACAAGGGACTGGATTGCTCTTAGAGCTGGAAATAAATTCATAAAGACGTAAACTTTTTGGCATTCGGGAGGTATTTAACTATTTCTACTGCTTTCATTGATCCACAGTAAAAATGGTAAAAATGAGAAACTCCTGGAACTATACTTTTAATAGCTTTTAGCCACAATTTTCAGTTCACAGTTATTTGGACAACATGATTTAGTAAAATGATGACAGTGTGGTCTTGTTATAACAATACAAGCTCAATTAAAACATTTTAGGGAAATACTGAATAAGCACACAGTCTTAACTGTACTTACTACTAAACTTAAACACTTGAAAATATATTGGATCTTCGACTATTCTTTTTTCTGTGTATATTACACGTTACCCAGACGTTATGATACACTAAACCACGTGAATATTTATCACTGCAGTCAAATCCAGAGTTGCCCATTTTCTCCGAACAGTTTTGTCTTGTCAATAGATGTCACTGAAATTCAGAAAAAATAGAGGAACTCTGAAAAGATCATCTCCCCAGCTGCCGATGTCAACAAGAATGTCATCGTAACCAACTTGTTTTGTTAAAGAAGACTTCCTTCCAGACATTTTGATGACATGATGAAATTAATCTTTTCATCAGCACAGAAGGCCTCCTGACCTGCAAGTGAACTGCTGGCCCTTTGATTGGCTGTCAGCACGCTCCTCGGGGAGCTTATGTCCTGACAACAGATTCTTCCACTTTGGGGACAAATGTCACGCTGACCACCTCTCTGCTGCCAAAGCCACTACTAATTAGCAGTGTGTGTGTGTGTGAGTGCAGTAAAGCTTGTGGGCAACGTGTGACATCAGCTACCAACTAAAACACCTTTTATCTTATTCTTTCTGTACACTAAATGTATTTCATGTGAATTTCAATGAATAATTCAAATTCACATACGCGTGGAATATTAGTGCTGTAAATCACTTTTCGGATAATCCGAGTAAAGTGTGCAGCTGCCACTTCACACAGCAATTATGACTCTACAGAGCTAGAATCTGGCCTGCATGCATCACTCTAACTACACACACACTCACAAATAAAGTAATTATGTGACCACACATGTAAATGTATGCACATCTATGAGACTCATTTCTCCTAAGACGTATTGCAGTGTTTAGAATATTTTCAATTTTGCAGATCTTCTTACCTCCAATCATAAATTAACAGCCAGCTCACCACAAACATATCCACAAGCACACATTGCTCCTGACTCTATATTTATAGGCCAAATTGCAGTGTACAGTATGCCTTACAGTGGTGTGTTAATATAAGCAAGAGCAGATAGATAACCTAAAACTACCTTCCTGAGGTAAATTATAGTCTAATTTCACAATTAACCGTAAAACTGGCTTTGCCTGCAAATCTGTCTTGACAGTTAGTTAATGAACGACTGTGGTGTAATGGTGTGAAAACAGAATTGTAGGGGGTCACTGAGGTCAGCAGTCTGTCTCCCTCACATGCACACCCCAGTACGGCTATCTTTTCGTCTTTTATTGCTCCTCCTGCTGCGGTTTCCGTGGTACGGCAGTGGCGTTATTGGTTAGAGATGGAAAGATGCTGCTTCATTAGAGGAGCTCAGCCTTCATTAAATGGCTCCGTTTCAGAGGTGGTGTAGGTGGAAGGCTAATAAAGACGCAGTGTTTGCAGTCTGTGCTTTTTGGAAAGCATTTATGAATTAGAAAGCAGCACTGTTCGTTCCCACTACATTTATTCAGTACTTAAGGTAGACACCGGCTCATGAGCCCATTTAGACAGTTTCTTTCATAAAGCCATAAAATGTCTGATATAGAACAGCACTTTGCTGACGCGGCTCCTGGAGACACAATCACATTTCCAGACCTAAATGATTTCTCTGTTGTGTCTGGCAGGGATGTGCTGCTTGAACAAGCATTTATGTTTTGGTGATTTGTACTTGTATCTCCTATTATTTTTATGACAAGGATCATGTTACAGGCGTAACTGATAACGCCCAAAAAAACAACAAAAAAAAACGTTTTAATGAAAGTCAGAATATTTAAAAAAGGAAGGCAATAACATTACAAATCATTCGCTGTTTACTTCAACACAAACTCTTCCGTTTCTTTTTTTTTTTTTGTATGTGGACATGTGTCTGCTTTGACAACTCCCTCATCGGTTTCTACGTTTCCCAAAGATCCGTACGATTCACGTCACCGCGCTTCTTACGGTTCTGCATGACGTAGTCACGCATCATTTCCAAACAATACTCAGGAAAAAGCCACGTTGACGATTTAGACTGAAGAGTAGTCCACAGTTTGAGGCTGATTAAAGCGGAGATTTGATTGTCGGACGGAGCGGTTCCTCTTCGCAGCAGACATGTCGTCCCCGCCGAAGGAGAAAATCGAAACCAAAGGTGGACATCTCCCAGCAGGTAAAAGCTCCCTTCGGAATGATTCATACAAACCCGTGGGCCTTTGTTTCTGCACTGTCTCACACCAAAATTCACATTATGATTAATAATATTTCTACAATCCCCAAACTGGCAGATGGCAGCCTGTATAACGTGTTTTAGCTATCCAGATTGCGTCTGTCACGATGTGCCATATTTATGTTTCGCACGTTTCCTCACTTCCTGATTGGCCTGATATGTTGCAACCTCAAATAAACTCGTGACATTAGAGCGATTGATAGTCCTTGGAAGACCCGTGTAAACTATTTAGTTGCAGTTAACGGTTTGCAGGGTGTCGTTGACGTGGAGGACATAGGCTGAAATAACACCGCTAAGGTGTACGTGGACAAGAGCAGTGTGGCAGGGCACTGGGCCACAGCAGCTGCAGGACTGATAACACAGGAAGATAACAACTGCCCCTCGCACCCAACCTGTGATCAGTGGGAGGTCAATACGGCATTCAGGCTGCACTGTGTCAGTCTTTAACCAGGCGGGTCTATTAATGCGTGAAGTTTCTTTCTCAATGAAGCAGTGAACTTGGAGGGCTAGTTCAGCCACAGACCAGCAGCCCTGCAGAATGTAGTGTCTACAGTCACTTTAACCTTGGTCTTTATCTTGAGGGCTGACATCCCACTGTGACTGTGTCAAAAATAAACAAAATGGAGGTCCCAATGCTTTTAATTCAAGTCCCCGAATTTGATTTAGTCGGGAAAAGTAAAAAAAAGAGTATTTTACCAACTCCTCAAGGTGATCAGGTAATCGCAGTGTATGTGTGTGTGTCCCTCTGTGTGTTGCAGTAAAAGCAGGAGGTATGAGAATAGTGCAGAAGCACCAGCCAGCTGCTGCCCCAGAACCACCACCGAAAGAGGAGGAGGAGGAGGAGGAGTACGTCAGCAGCAGGTAACGCACTGGGGCTGCCTCGAAAAGCATTTATTCAACAGCTTCTTTTTGGTTTAGTTCCGCTTCTGTCACAATACACATAAGGTAAAGATAACAGCTGCGCTGTGTTTTCCCTTCTGGTAAGTCACCACTCAGAAGTCCCAAATAGACATTATGGTTTCTGTCATGCAACACCGATTGTCCATCTGGACACCGAGACATAAAAACAATACTCTGTAGTTACAAATGGCTCATTCAGGGGTGACGCTGTGTGGTCATCTGTGATTCTGGCTGAACAGAGCAGGAGCAGAGACACGTGACCTGGGCTGGGCCTCATCCTCATGTGGCAGTGACCGCTGTTTGTTCAAGAGGTCCCTTAATGTGTTGGTAGGCACTTCAACAAAGAAATGACTGAATGAGTTACAGACTCTATGATCACGTTGCTAAGTCGACAGCAGTGAAGTGCATAAAAGGGTGTTTGACTGCTTTGAAAAGGAGACACGCCAGGCGTACAAGCTGAGATTGAAAAAGGACACAATAATACCACAGTTCAAATTAAATACAAACCCATTCAACAAATATCTGAAGAGCTGAGTATTCGCCCCAGAGCACAAACATTGACTGTTTCTTTCGATTCACATGTCATGTCCCCTGTCCAGTGGCACACCATGAGGCTGTGAGCCTCTGTGGCTTGTTCCATTGTTGGTGACTGAACTTTTTGCCTTTTCTTTTTGTTATGCATAAGTGATCATAACGGTTTGATTGAGAGCCTTACTGTTCAGAGCAAAACTGCTGATTTGTAAGTCGATAATCAAACACACAACATGCTAATTGCCACCAAGCCATCTAGCGGCTTTCACTTTTCTGTAACGCTGCACTATACGCAGTGTTGCTGTTGAGTTTTTGTGTACCGTTGTAAGTTAATTCAGCAAACAACATAATTACTGCATAATTACCGAATTAACTTGAACAGCCCAGTCAGCCATCGCTATTGTTTCTTATAAGCAGCCTTGCTTTGCGTGTTTTACATCAGGCCGACTCTCATTTTCTCACAACAATTGCTGTTGTTTTTCTACATTAGCATGTTCGGCTTTTGTTGCTTCAGTGAGTTGTTTGTGATGTGGTCACTCCCCTCTGCGGTGGGGGTGTTGTGGAAGTAATTGTATGTCTGTCTGCCTCTGGTCCCTCACATGCCTCCTCAATATTCATGAGTACCCGTCAGCTACGTGCATATTGATACAGGTGCTGTGTTCACATAACATATCAGTTTGTGTGGACGTGTGTGTGTGTGCAAATGAGAGGTGATAAATGGGAAGTGTCAAGCACTACACGGCAGTGAGCAGAGTTCAAGAACATTGCCAACTGTCAGGACACTTTTTCTTTTTTCTTTTGCTTGCTTGTATTTCATAGAGTGAGCCTCGCTGATTAAATATTGCGTGTTTCTCATCCACCTTTCTTGTTGCTTGAGTGTTTTTCCTGTAATTTGGAGCAGGAGTACACAAATCATTTCCCTTTGCTCCATACTCCTTTGTACTGAGATGAGAGGGACTAAATAGACGGGGCATTGAAATAGAACGCAAAGTCAAGTAGATGAGAAGAGTACAAAAACAATATGGGAACTTGGCTTTTGCTATGAAAGGGCCTGCGAGAGTAAAGAGTTGATGTCAAGAGTCGCTGTTCCAGCCCCTTGAATATGTACTTCCTTGCTTTATCATGCGAGTCGTACTGCGTTTCTTTAGAACAAAGCGAAGCTACATATTCAGTATGAGGTCACATTCTAACTCCAAGCGCTGTATTGTTTAATGTCTCGAAATGTTGATTTTAAAAAAAAATGTCCATCGCAAGTTTATAGAAATTAAGGCGATATGTTTAGGATGTGAAGTTTTATCTGCAAACGGTTTGTCAAAATTCATCTCAAACAAATCACGTACAAGGAGGTGGGGAATCATTTCTAAACCAATTTATTTCAGCTGTAAGTTGGATAAAAAACCTGATTATTATTCAACCATTAATTTAAAAAAAGACAAAGATTAATTTAATCCAAAGGTTAGACCTTTGAGGGTTATGCATTCAGAGGAGACATGTAAGAAACCACTCCCCACCATTTGCATTATTTTGGAAGTGCTTTAGCCTTTACAGGCAGAAATGTGTCACTTTTTCCCATCCATGCAAACTGGCTCATCAGGTTGTCCAGGGTTTAATAGCCAACTTTGTTTTTATGTCACTTAGTTTCCTCCAAATCGTTTCCTTTTGAGCTTGCAGTCAAAGAGGAGGAATCATTACATGGGCTGTGTAAATAAATCCGACATATGGTGCGTCTTGTTCACAGAAGAGGCCTGTTTTGAGTCTGCTTTCGGCTTGATAGACTCTCAGCTTTGCTGTGTGAACGCTGGCTTAGTTTCCCTGTGTGAAATCTTTATCTCAAACTGAAAATGACCTGTCAGCGTGTCCAAAAGCACAGGCCGAGTAACTGCTTTCCATCCGTAACTACAGTCAGTGAAACTTAGTCACGCACACACTGTCTTTCCCTCTCTGTGTCACGCTGATGGGCGTCAAGCAGGCGGCGGCTAGATAAATTCTGCATTAGTAGCAGCTAGCAGAGTGTTGTAGTCAGGGGAACGCCCGCCTTAACCAATCTACCCAAGTAGGGCAGATAAGGTAAAGAATGATAGCCTGGGGATTACGATGAGGTGAAGAGGATTATTATGGTATGGGCAGTGATGGTTGTCGTGACAAAGTGCAGATATAAAAATAGACAGGTAAGGGATGGAAAAGAGGGGCGAAGAAAGTAAAGCTCAAGCCAGAGCGAGCAGGAGACCCAGCAGAGGCATGCTGCCCACTGACTTTAAAGCGACTCTGTTTTTCAGATGTGACAGGAGGAGCGTTCGGGGGGGAAAAAAAGGGGGTCTTGATCTGTGCAAAAATGTTAAGTTGGAGCAACACATAAAAGAACAGCGACGTGAATGTCGTTTGGGATTCCCTCGCATGGATGAGACGGTTAGTTAAGTGTGTTAAAACCTCATGGAAGGAGAGCAGAGAGGAGCTCTGTTACACTCTAACCTCTGTTCTGAGGTCGGTGCGTTAATGCTGGGCCGCATTGCTGCACGCGCACGCTGGTTGCAGAAACTGAGCTGAAATGTGCAGCAAGCTGACAGCTTGTGGTGAAAAAGTTGCAGAGGGAGAGAGTGAGACGGAGGGGGACAGGCAACAGGCATCTGTTACCATGGCAACCACCACCTCGCCCACGGCAACAAACTTCCTTTTCTGCTGAGGCAGGGAGAGATGGGTGGGGTAGCAGACGCAGTGGCTTGAAGGCTATCGGTGGAGGAAAATCCAAAGCAAATGGGCTCATTCTCATTTCACCCTTTGTCTCATTAGTTTAGGTTTTCTCTTTTGTGTTTTTTCTCTTTTCTTTTATTCAATTTTCTCCTTTTTCTCTACCCCTCCTGCTGGAACAAAGCCACAACTCTCCTGGATGCTGCACAGCTCTCTGCTGCCCCCTGCAGACCACCCCTACATCACTCCTGAACTCAAAACCACAGCAAAGCTCTTTGTCACCTCGGCTTCCCTTCTCTTTTATTGATATCTTTTTACCTCACCTTGCAGTTAGAATAGATGGAAAATAAGCGACGGAATGCTAATGCTTTTGTACATTTTTAAAATTTTTTATTTATTTATTTATTTTTAATCTAGGGTTTCAAGGCTTGTAGAAGTGCGTTTCTGTTAATGGACAATTTCAAAAGTCTGACTGTAATACTGCAGTATCCGTTTAGCCAATTAGGTGAGAATATTTAAAACCTGTTTTTTTTTTTTTTTTTTTTTTTTTTTTTTTTTTTTACCCTCTCTCTTCTAAGTGAGTCAAGTGGTTCTCTCTCACTCCTGCCTGATCGTGTTGACATTTTCCACGTGCCCCTCATGCCCAGTCACAGTAACAAGGATCAAAGTTTGATGCTGACATGTCTCGAGTGCACGCTCTCACTTTTCACCCCCACCCCCATTTCATCTCTGTTACACGTCCTCTCCTTTCTAAGTCCATTTTCTAGCTGTCAGGACTCAGCCACAGACCACACAGGGCAGACAGACTTTCAGTAGAAAGGAGCTGTGACAGCCCAGCATGAGGGACATGGCAGTCCATGCTGTCTCAGTATGTGAACTGGCGTCCAACTGAGCACCTCCACTCCTCCGCGCTGCCTCAGACGGAGTTGAAAATAAAGCAGCTCCTCCCGTTTGTTCTGTAAAAAATAAGGATGGATAGATATGTAAATTGATGGTGTTTTGTGTCGTCTTTTTTGCTTGCTTGTTTCGAGGCTCTTCAGCCAACATATGGCAGCATCAGCTGAATGTTAACTGCTGTTTTGAAAGGGCTGTTCCACGAAATGAAGCATCTTGTACTGCTTGTATGTTTAATTTCAGTCAGCTGTCATGTGTAATGTGAGCAGAATCTCCTTTTAATGCTGGAATTTCTGACATGTTGCACACAACCACCATGAAATAAATGAACGATTCTGCAACCCTTCTTTCTTTTTCTTTTTTTTTTTTCCCTATCCCCTGGCTCTGGTCGATTTATTCCCATTCGCTGAACACGTTAAAAACCCCACTCACGCCCAGCAGAGCATTCCCTTTTGGTGGTGATATGCTCTGCTTTAGTTAATTGAATTGCTAATAGAGAGGGCCTGTTTTTGTCAAGTGCTCAGCAAGTAAAAAAAACAAAAACAAACAAACGGTGAAATTCAGCATATCCAAGAATTCACCGATTGGTAAAATGTAAATATTCTCATTAAGATGAGCAGCAGGAGCCTGTGTGATGCCAACGTTTTGATTGCAGAGATCGGGGTTTGACAGATGTGCAGAAAAAAACCATAACTCTAAATTGACAGTGATTAAGAAACTGTCCGTGGATGGTAGAATATCTAAAAGTAAGTAGCAGATGCTTGAAATGTTCTGGAAATTCTAAAGTGCTTAGTTTCTCTCCACTGAGGTTGTAGCTCACGGCCTGTAAGAAACTTTCCATCTTTTCGACATATTTACGCAGTTAATGATGTAAGCAGTGAGTTGGACGTGCTTGCTGCTGTGGCTAATGTCTTTGAGGGGACTTTTGAAGGTGGCTAACTACCCTTTTGCCGGGGGTGATGGTGCCGTAAAATCAGAAGGACCTCGTTTTTCATGCCAAGGTCGATACTCACTTCAGGTTCTGAATTCCTCCTCCTCTTTTCTATTTCTCTGCCTCCATCCCTTTTCCTCTGTGAGCGGGCGCTCGCTTTCTTCTCTCCTTCATCTTCTTTCCTCCCTCCTAAGTTATTATATAGGTATTTGGCTGCCCGTTTCCTGTGCCCTCCCCCCTCCACTCCACCGTCTCCCCTGTCTGTCCTGACCTGCATTTACCTCCTGTGTCCCTTCTTTCCTCCTTGTCTGCAGTTCTTTTATTCTTCATCTTAAATATTTTCCCCTCCCCTCTCATGCTCTCCATCCAAAGGCTGTGAGAACCAGTGTTTGGCCAGAATGAATGGGAGCCATTTAAGCTGCTGGCGTGTGTGTGTGTGTGTGTGTGTGTGTGTGTGTGTGTGTGTGTGTGCGCTGCCAGAAAGAGTAAGACTGTGGGAGTTTTGACAACTTGGGATGTCTGTATTTTGGCATTGGCCCGACGGGGGTTTCTTGTTCTAGCCAGGTTGGTAATATTCTGTAGGTCATCTGTAACAGTAACCACATTCTACAGTGCATGAATTAAAAAAAAAAAAAACAGATAAGAAAAAGAAACATTTTCATGATTAAAATTTTCTCTTCCTCTTTTTCTCCATTTCATTTTTAGCCCTCCAAAGGCCCCGGTGATTGTTTCTGGAGTGGTTACAAAGGTAAGAAGGCACAGAGCACCAGCAGAGTTTGAATTGGCATCAGTAGTTTAAACCTGGAACAAGAGCGCTACGGGAAGCGGAACAGGCTCAATGCTCATGAAGAACAAGAGGGTGATGGGAGAAAAAGCAGCAGACCTCAAGAAACTAAATGTATTATCAGTGGCAGATTTGACACAGTCTCAGCATGAATTGAAAATTGGAACCTTCACATGAGACAGTTTAATGTGAAATACAGGATAGTGTTACCTTATCCATGGTGTGTGTGTGTGTGTGTGAGAGAGAGGCTTTAACAGCTTTGACCTCCCGATTTTGAAAAGTCCCGGCCTGCTTTTTGTTTAAATTCAAATAATTTTTTTGTTTGTGTGTTCATGTTTGTTTCCGTGGGTGTGACGTGTCCTTGACAGCTGGGATGGCTTCGTTTCTTGCTTTTTGGGTGCATGTGTCAGATCAGGCAGAGTGTTTGCAGACGATCGTAGTGATATCAGAGGGTGGCAGGCATGCTATTTGTCCTTCGCTCGCCCTCCTGCCTTACGATTCGTCTCGTATCACTGCCATCAAACCCAGAGGCTAACAAAAGCCCTTTTAGGAGCTAAGCGAAACACTTGATTGTACGCGTGTGTGGGATTATACCTGTGGATTCAGTTGTTGGCTTGCTGGGATTCTTTTTAATTAGAAAGATTCAATATTTATCTGTCGTAAATACGTATACTTTACATATTTTCCTCAGAGGCAGCACGTGAGTCTGAAATTTGTTAATATCTTTTCTTTTCTTTAAGGTAAAACCTAGACCTGGGTAGATTAAATGATAAAAGGTCTTGTATTCAGTGCAGTGTTTAAATTAGTTTTATTCCAGCCCACAGCTCCGCATCAGGAAGACCGAGATAGTCGAAAGAGAATCTTTGAGCTTCAGCAGAGAGAATGAGGGCAATTGGGGGTCAATGCTATCCACATCTTTTGCAGTTAGCTGTGGAATTGGTCTTAAATGAAAGGAAGAGATACATACACACAGTAAATGTTCTGTGCTCACCTACACACAGACACATGCTGGAAAACTATCACACAGCTACACATACAGTACAAAACCAACACTCGCATACAGAGAGGATTAGGGTCAAGCAAGGATGGGGTGGGCGAGTGGAGTTCAACGAGAGGCTCAGCGAAACTGTGTGTGCGTTTGTGTAGAGCACTAGATTGTGCTTGTGTAACTTCATCCGTGCAGACGACCCAAAAATTTAAAAGCCACGCGTTAAGTTCATTTTATATTTACTTTCGAGTCGAACACATATGAGACACTATTAGGAAAAACCAAAACGACTGCCATCCAGCATTTTAAATGTAACAATTGAAACGTTCACTAATCCACTCAGTCGTGCATAAAGAAATGCAATGTGTGCTTTTCAGACTGTCTTCAAGCACTTTATTTCCCAGCTTTAATCAGTTAATCCATGCAACAGCACATGCAGAGAGATCCAGCGAGACACAGAATGTTAAGCAGAGAGGGATGGCAAGAAATAACATAAAGGGGAGGGCCGAATGAGTAAAGAGCAGTGGAGTGTGGAGCAAGCGTAGTAAATGAAAGCATTTCAGGGAAAAAAAAAAGTATTGGGGGGGGGTTAAAGATGGAAAAGACAAATGGCTGAAAATCAACAAAAAAGGAGTATGAATTTTAATCTATATCTACTTTATGAATTCCAGCTGCTTCGTTCTGTGAATGAGAAAATGACTTTGTGTTTATGGCCATTTATTCTTGAATTATAGATGTAGGTTGCATAGTGGATGAGAGCTCCATACTGTATTCTGCATACACTTTACGGATTTCCTCAGTGTTGTTATGTTTACAGCATTTTTTCTGCCTTGGGAGCAAGGTGTCGGATGAAAATATGAGTATGTTATTGATTGAGTGTGTTCTGCTCAGGGTGATAAGGACTTCACGCCAGCAGCTGCCCAGGTTGCGCACCACAAGCCCCAGCCTGGAGTCCCCAAGTTGCCCACTACCCAGCACATCAACCAGCACATCCACCAACCCCGCAAGTGAACGTGCCAGCAGGCTTCTATGGCTTTGCAAACTCCACCACCGGCCTTCCCCATGAAACACATAGGATGAAGATGGTTCCTCACCAGGCACAGATCTACGTTAATACATTATAGTAATTTTTGATTGTTGCTTTACATGTTCAAGAAATGTGTCGGCAACAAATTCTAAATGTCAGTACAACCCTTTTGTAAAAGTCCCACTGTTGATACCCTGTCGCATTGCTGCTGAATTATTAGTTCTGCGCTGTCATGGCCTCTCCTGTACGGGGGATTGCTTTGGCAGTTGTGTAGTATTCAATTGAAAGAAACGGGTCGAGAACCTTTTTTTTTTTTTTTCTTTTTAAACGGTTCTCTTTCAAGCATTACATCTTAGCAGAGAAACTGATCACGGATCTGATTCTGTTGGGGGAGCTCTTTCCACATCCAGCCAATCACAGCAACCTATTGTAACCTGCCAACTAAGCCAACCAGTCACCTCACAGTGGTGAGTCCCAGGTCCAACCCTCTTCCTGGGATTTACACAGACCAAAAGAACCAATCGGAAAAAATCGCAAGTCCGGCACTGTTTACCACCTCGAGCCAAAAAGACCACAGAGTGCAGCTTTTGAAAGGTGAGAATGAGTTTGTTTCTCAGAGTCTACCACTGAGCTAAAGGTACATCAGGAACCAGAGAAAGTTCAACAAACAAACTACTGTAAATGACAGCTTTAACCAATCATGAACCCAAGAGAAGAGGTTACCTATAGTGTTTTATTTGACCCCGCCATTTTAACAACAGAAGGAAGTTTTTTGTTTTTTTGGTAAACATGCTTGTCGGACAAGAAATCAAAGATTTTCAATATAATAGAAATTATATATAACTGATATCTCTGAACTAACAGCTTTCATTAGTATGTAGATTGATGTGAAGTGTTCAAACATCAATCAGAAGGTGATATAGCAAAATCTCCTCAGGTTATTCAGTTCACTCAGTTGTTACTGTTCCTTTCTTTATTTAAGAGTCTTACCATATTATGCCTTGGCTTTCATAACTACTCTTTAAAATGCTTTTAATGCAAATGCAAACTCAACCTGTCTCACAGTTCCATTTTTAGCAGTGTCTCCTTGCTGTGATTTGCTCTGTAGTTCAGCCAAATGGACCTAAAGAAAACCACTTTCTTGGAAGTAACTGCAGGATGCTTTGAGTTTGCATTAAAAATAACCCAGAATATCAGAGGAGAGGATTAACTTTCAGTAGCACAACATTCCAGACTAATCAGTGTGCGAGGAGAACACGTTTATTTGCACAGTTGTATATAGGGCTCGTTGCATATCATAAGTCTGTGTACGGGACCCCAAAATCCAGATTTCCCATCTGAAATTCTACAAATCAACCCAAATGAAGACATACGTCCTCAATCAGCCATCTCTGACACTCAAGTTGTTGTAACACTAAAGAGAAAGTAATATCTCATCAAGAAGGAATCGTTTCTTATGTTGATGTAATTAAGTTGAAAAGGATTTCACTTTTGTTCTTTGTTCTTTTTCTTGATGAAATTGTCTTTAGTCATGAAAGAGACATGGGTATTAGGGGTGGTTGTCATAGTAAATAAAGATATTTGTTATCTTGAAATAATCCACCAGCTCGTCTTTATTTCAATTGATGTAACAATAATCTGGTAAGAAAAGAAAAAATAATAATTATTTATCACATTTAAAGTAGATCACAGAAAAGCTGAATGATCAAGTTCAAATATTTTGTGCTCTGGGGGAAAAAAAAAAAAAAATGTTCAACTGGTCTTTCTTGATGGATTGTCTCAGGTTTCTTACCTCGAGCCTCTGAGTGTCCCACAGTGAATTAGCACCCTGCACTAGGGGATTAGGGCTCAGGTGGCACTCTGAAATGAAACTGAAGCATCTCTCCCTGAGCTGTCTGCTGTTCCCTTCTACACACATACACAGTGCGCACTGGGTGTTGGTGTATGTAATACATCTTTACACAAGCATCTGCAGCCAGGTGTTCTGTCAGCTTATGTTAGTCCAATGAAGCAGGTGGCGCAGGCTTAGTTGGTACAAGCCTCAGTCAGCAAGCTGAAACTCCCCATTAAAGGAGACACAATCTCCTCGGTTCTCTCATCTTCTGCCAGGCCTTATTAAACTCTGTAAGAACAAAATGAGACAGTTATTTAAAAGTTCTCTACTACCCAGCTAAGGGATGTGTACATGTAAGGGTTTGAAATGGAGGCAGTAACTTGAATAGGAACAATTATCCATAAATATTGAATCGGAATGAAATGAGACATGACATGTTTGTTAGTCTAACTATTAACATTTCCCAGCTAGAAACTCTGACCACCTTTACTGAAGAAACTGCTGCGCTTTGAAAAGCTGTAGAACTGGATAAAGTCTTTTCAACATTAATTTGAATGAATTTAAGCTACTTTCTCTGTGGATTCCCAACATGGTCTCTTCTCGTGTGTTAGAATTCAAAAGACGTTTACTGTATGTCATTTCAGTTTTCCATCTAACGCCGTAAAACTCTAGACACGCTACAAGGTTGAAATGTAATTCAAATTAGCTTCAGCACCAAGTCATTCCCATTTAGAGGCACTTTATTGTATTAGCTCTGAGTCTACACCACCAGCTGTTGGCCATATGCTCCTCTGGAACATTAAAACTGGCTTCTGCAAGTTGGCACTGGTCATTCTGATAAGGCAGCTGGGCCAAAATGACTGAAAGTTATAGTGACATTTTGACTCGAGTTTTACCTGAAACCTTTCCAACTTCTGTTTTCCCTCAGGCTGGAAACAGTAACTGGAACAGTAAATAGTAAGGATTTTGTGCTGGAAATGTATCATGAAGTCACTACTTCTTGAATCCAAGTCTGCAATTTAGTCTTATGTAATCTGTTTAAGAATATTCCATTTTTCTAAAGATGATATCACATCGATACCACTTCAGTCCAGCATGACGCATGGAGCATTGTACTAAAACTGATCAGCAGAGGGCCTCAGGTAAGGATTCCCCCTCAACTTCACACGTTTGACACAAACATTAAGTCAGTGCTGATCTCCAGTAGAATCAGGCCCCATGATGTAATAGTTGCCAAACTGTCAGTGCATGGTGCCCTGTTTATTTGGCTACTTCAAAAATGTTCTGTGAGAGATTTAGGTAGAGGTGGGAGTGTGGGGAGAGGGGGCTGGTTGGGGAAATGCTGACCAAGCCTGAGGTAGCGTCATAATCACATGTTGCAATCTAATCCAACAGCTGTTTGAGCCTTGATGACCTAAATATTATGGGATGTGTTCAGGGCCTGATACATTTGGTCTTACCCTCTTTTACACAGAGCACAATCGTACAGTTTGCCGAATACTGCTTGAGTGGAAATGAGATGAACAAACCACAGAAAGGTGTCATTAACTACAAATGAATGCAGTTTTTATTCATGCTCAGAGAAACCTGGATACCTTCAGTTAACCTGCACACTGCAGACACTGTTGGCAGTGATACTGTAAAGCCTGTATTTTCAAATGAAACATTTTTCTTACACTGAATATATTAATCCTGCAGCCACTTAGTCTGTAGTGTAGAGCTCAGTAAATATGCAGTCTGCTCATCTTTCGTCACATTCACATGATTTCCTCCAGGCAATGTCTAAGCACATTGCCACTCTGAAGTCAGTGGAGTTTATCTGAAGAAGCCATTTGGCGGTGCAGAGCCCTTGTAACCCCCTTAGCAACTCATCGCCATGTATATTAGACACACACTCTTGGATAGCTCTTAAGCTACAATCGCCATGTGGAGTGCAGACCGTGAAATTGTCCTCTCAAAATTCCAGACGATGTTACATCACTGCTCTCCCCGGTGGTTCTGTGTATTTAAATCCCGGCGATTTTCACCCATCATTTCTACAGTTTTAACTGACCTCTCGCTTTATAACGTGCTGGCAACTTTTAGTCTCCAGATGTCACGGGTTATCATTTTACTTTTTAACTGTAATGTCGTACTGACCTTGGCTCAGTTAAGTCTTTCAAGACTTCAATTAAGAGAGCGCAATGTTTTTTTCGTACTTGATAAAACACAAAGCCGTAATGCTAACGTGTCTCGTGCAAATCGAGAATAGGAGTTTTCTTCTTAAACTTCCAAGCACGACGTGGCTGAAGCACAGTCGCTGATATCTTTATTTTGTTCACATCATCCATACCCTGTATACACCAAACTCACACATCCATATCATTGCATAATAGCTCATAGCTGATAAAAATTTTTGTTTTGTTTTGTTTTTTTTAAATGTATACATTCAGGAAATAATTGAAACTTTCATCCAACCTGGTAAGATTGTTATGATTTTCAGTCTTGGATCCAAACAGAAACTAGAAAAACAACTGTTTACATAATCAGGATGTGAAAAAAAAAAAAAGAAAACCCATAGTGAATTACAAAAAATGTCATCAAAAAGCATTCAAATCTCTACTATAAAACATATTCACATATATGCAAAAATACATTCAGGCTTTTTCAGTTTAAAGCAAAAGAAAAAGTTTTCTAAAAATATACCTGGCAATCGCCATTCTTCTCTAGATTTGTATTAACCTTTGTCAGCCAAAGTGACATGCTCATCAGTGAATACTTTAAAGACGTCTTTGTAAAATATTCTCAATAAATAGCTTTTTTGCGGACAGAGAGCTGAAAAAGCTCCTGCTGTGGTGGCAGTCTGAGAGAGTATGTGGTATTGAGTTCCTCTTCTGCTTCACTACAGCGTAACACACTACAAAAACACTGCTGATGAGAACATCTAGAGCTCAAACTGGAGCCCCCGCTACACCTTAAGAAGCAATAAATATTAAAAAATAAATCATCTAGAAGCATTTCAAGTATTAAATCCCCTGGGTGTTCCGCTGTTTGACCTCACAAAAGAGACTAAGCATTTTGTATTAAAGCTGTCACAGTAGAGGCCGTCATTTCCAGGTGCCAGTCAGCACCCCACTCACAACACTCTGCAGACAACTCTCAATCTTCTGTTCTCATTAGGAACACAGTTGGTAATTCATGGTGCACCCTGAGCACAAACATAACAGCCAAATCCTTCTGTCTTGGCGGCCTGTCAAGCTTTAGTTGTACATAAAGAACAATGAGTTCCCTGAGGTAATTAAATCATTTCCTTTTCCCAGCTGCGATGTGTCTCTTGGTTACAGCCTCCAGCCTCCTCCTCTCGGCTTCTTCTGCTTTCCTTCTTTCTTCTTTTAGTTCCTTGTACCTCCACTTGGGGATTTGCAGTAGGTTCAACCCATCTTTGGTGCTGCTTTTCCTCCGAATCTTCTCTGGGACATAGGTGGGTGTAGGGGCTTTGGAAACCCTCACTTTGGGGATGCTGAAGCCTGGCCGGACACTACTCCTCCTCAGCACCATATGCATAGGAAGCAGGCTGGTTCTCCGCATTTCCATGACTTGGCTGTAAGCCACCATGCTGGGGCTCCTGTGTCGAGGCACCATTCTCTGGACCTGAAGGCTGGCTCGGCGGTCTTCTGAGGTTTTGGCCACCAGAGTGACGCGGGAGTTCTGGAAGAGTTTGAGGTGACTGTCCATCCTCTCGGGGTTGGTGGAGCGGAGCTCTTTGGCGCGATGCTGCCGAATGATCTCTGGGACTGCATAGTGCCGTTTGCCCACACTTGGAGGACTGTCCGGACACACCTGAAACAAAACCAACAGTTTCTGTTTGGTATTGGTGGTTTGAGATGACGATTCTTTAAAATGGTAGTCGCTTAGGTGGATATATGCACGCATAGTTGAAGCTTTGAAAGGAAATTTATTAAAGTGCTCGGGTGCATTTTTAGCATTACATGCATTCATTTAGGATCTATTAAAATGCTCTATAAACTATCACCCTGACTGTTATATAGAATTGTAAATCAATCACATGGTTTTCATATATGGTTACGGTTTGTTTCTTACTGAATAACACTGACTAAACTTCTAAATTGCTTCTCTTCCCTAGTGCAGGCGACCTAATGGCGCTCAAAATAACATGCATTAGTAACAATTTATTGGCCTAGTGCCTGTCATACACGTTCACATGTCGACAGAGTCACTCAGCACCTGATGTAGCTGCTTTCTATAAGTGGTGCACAGGCACTTACATGGACATAGAAAGCTAAATCAACATAATTTCATGACAGAATACCTATAATAAGAGTATAATAGTGGTAATACCAGCAATGATAATTCTGGATGTTTTCCTGATAAGAACCAATGCTCAATTGGTCCTTTTTTTGTGCAGTAACATAAATCCTGCATGAATAACCTGCTTATTGGATAAGGCTGGAATAATCATATCCTTTAATTATTACAAACAGAGAATCTGTTGATAAAAAAAATAAATTCGTGCCTCATTCATTCTTGAAAGTGCCATTACTCCAATGCAAACACTGAAAAAATGTAGAGGACAGCAATGTTACAGACACCTTAAAAAGCCTCCTTATCATCTGCTCATGGCTCCGATCGTTGCTCTGCCTTATCTCAGCTTTATAATGAATCATTCTTGTTGTTTTTGTGAGGCAGTCGGTCCAAGATAAATGGGTTTGGATTGATGGGATAAAATGTTTGATATACCTATTAAAGAATAAATGCATACAAGCAGATTAAGCATACTCAAAAGATGAATTACTCACAGTGTGACACGCAACAGCAATAAAAGGGCTCCTCATGGCAGATGTTATAGACACCATGTGGTCCAAAACGCCTTCATCCTCTGGGTTGGTGACATTGGCAATGTTGAAGACGTTTCGCACGGTGTCCGTCAGGCGCTTCAGACATCCGCGGGGCTCTTGGCTTCTGGCCACCAGGGATGCCAGTGGAGGCCACTCGAGACTAGAAGGAGCCAGTTTGAGTTAAACCTACTGCACAGAGACACTGAAGGATCTCAACTTCAAGATCAGTGAAGTAACCTCACAGCTTCTCTCATGACTATTCTTTTGTGTGTTTTTGGATTGTTTAGTGCATGATTAATAGTTCTGTCTCTTCTCTCTTTTTTTTTTTTTTTTTTTACCTTGTGTGTCATGTCTGCTGAACATGATTTGCAGGAAGTGCAGCCAGAAAAGAAAGTGCGACGAGTCTGTCTGGTGAGATCTGTCTTGAAACCCTGTTTATTTTCTACATAACTTACTGGCAAAGGTTGATGATGTTCCGCAGACTGCTCCAAAAGATGATGTTGTGAAACTTGTGAAATAAGTCACTGTTTCACACAGATTTTTCAGACAATCGTGTCAAATTACAATAATATAATATGTACATATATATACGTGTGTGTGTATAGATAGATAGATAGATAGATAGATAGATAGATAGATAGATAGATAGATAGATAGATAGATAGATAGACTACCACTGAGACGCCTTGCTTGATGAGAGTTTTACCTGTATACATCACAGTACTGGAATGGGTAGGGCCGCTCCATCAGGCGTGTCATCACCCAAGCAGTTTCATAGCGACCTGTAAACACGGCCCACTCCCTGGCAGTAAAGTTACGACCGAAGTCCCTTGCATCCAGGGAGGCTCCTGGTGGACCACACCAAGAAAGAGAATATGTATGCACAATACAGAAACTGGGAGCACAAACATACATTATAGACACATCATGTTCAGATACTCTCATAAGGTCAGTTAATAGTTATGTGCAGGTGCCATGAATAAAGTTTAGGCTAAAAAAAAAATATGCTTAGACAATTCTGAGATACCCTTTTAGAGTTCAGAGAAAGTCAGAATTCAGAGACACTACCTCAGAAGTTTAGCTAGTATTCCAGAATTCTAGGAAAATAATTTAGAATTCAGAGATATTATCGCAAAATTCTGAGACACTAAGTCAGAATTCAAAGATACAAAGTCACAATTCCGAGACTATGTAAGAATCCCAAGGAGTTTTAATGAAAACAATTCTTAGGTTTTAATGAAGAACTTTGATAAAGTATCTCTGTATATTTAACTTTTTCATCAAATGGGCTTCGATATCAATCTGCCCCAAAATGTATTTGCGACAAGTTTGTTTTGAACCCATTCATTATTTTGTGATTGCTATACATTTCTGTAAATTTGTCCTAATTACACATTTTGCTCACCTGCCATCATGAGTGAGCGCACACAGTCCAACCTGCCCTGCATGGCAGCTTTCATCAGAGCACTGAAGCCATGACAGTTTCTTCTCTCAATGTCCAGCCCAGAGAAGTAGTTCAGCAGATAGTTGGTGATTGTTATGTGGCCTTTAACACAGAGGTGCAAAGAAAGCAGTCACTCCATGTTACAATGTGGATATCAAGCGGGATATAAAGTGGAACTAGAATACATAACTACATTTAAAAAAAGGCATCAAAAACATTTGCGTGATACGTGTTCAAATGTGTTTTAATCTGCAATATTTTGGATTGGAAAATATTTATCCATATGGCTTGTCAGGCAACACACTCATCACCTCTGTTATAGAATGAATAGTGATAGTGCAAACTTGTTTGTGCGTTCATCTGTTTCAGCATCAGCGCCAAACTGCCCATGTGTGGTATCTGTGCATGCATTTGTCACACAGTCCGGTGATGCATCCTGTCAGCGCCTCTGTGAGTGTGTGTGTGTGTGTGTGTGTGTGTGTGTGTGTGTATGCAAGCCTACCCCTAATATAAAATTGTCAGTTTGTGCATGTTTGTATGTTACCTGCTTGTGCGGCAGTGATGAGAGCAGTGTTTCCCTCGCTATCCTGCCAGTTGACATCCAGGTATGGACAATGAGACAGCGCTATGACGACATCCACAAAACCTTGGTAACATGCAACCATCAGCCCTGTCTGAGATAGAAGAAGTAGAAGAAGAAGAAAAGCTCGAGGTTAGAACCAGCAAAATAATTATTGGTAAATATTAGGCGAGTAAAACTGTGTGCGAGTGCTGACATATTGGAGGCAGTTTGGAGAAAAATGCAATCAAGGCAGTATGAGTGGGATTCCACAAGACAGGGGGGGATCTGTGTGCGGCTTCCAAAACTAACATCTGTGATTAAACATGACATCTGTTGGGTTTTCATCAGGAGACCTTAAACTCAGAGGACAAAAATAAGCTGTCTCCAAATCTGATCTTGATGCGTGTGGATGTGTTTTTAGAGCCAGCGTGTTCTCCTGCCAGAATAGGTGCCCTTTTACAGTAAATGTGTGTGGACAAATGTGTAAATGTTAGCCTCAAAATGTGTATTTATGAGCGTGGAAAACTGGAACACCCCTGTAAAAGCTGTGCCCTTTCCAATGTGTGCACACACACTGAATCTCTTCATTTCTCACAATTCTGTGCTCTCGTTTTTTTTTGGGGGGGGGGGGCTTTTATGCCTTTAAAGACATGCTATGCAACTTTTTCATGGTCATAAAATTGCTTGGCAATCATCAGTTTGCTTGGCTGACCCGTTCAGATGAAAACGGTGACATTTCCATCTCCATCTGGTGGCCCTAGCCCGAAACAGCGCTTGCAACTTTGCCTGTGGCGCCGCGTGCTTTGTTTAGCTCTGGAAGTCTCGCGACACACGAGAGCCGAGAACTACTGCTTCACGGCAGGTCGTAAAGGGCTCTGAGCTGAGCCAGGTAGCCTGAGAGACACACTACCTCTCCATTAGCTGTCGACGGCTAAATTGAATGCGGTTAGCTTCTAGAGTTGTAATATAGTTTGTAATAGATATCGTGATGGCAGAACCACCGCTACTTGCCCGTCTGACCGCTGAGTCACCCAGAGCCAGCGATTCAGCGGTCAGACGGGCAAGTAGCGAATCCATGCCAACTCAGAGCTTTTTAAGTTTCGATTCTGTCTCGTGACTTGACGAGCGAGCGCCCAGTCGGCAGCTACAGGCAGCTACAGGCTCGGTTAGCGTGGCTTCATGCATCTTGTACAGTCGTTGAAAAATAATCATTTAGTGATATAGGGAGGGCAAGATCATTCCATGTTGTTTACTTGTAGGTCTAAACTCAGCATTGCCTCACCTAATGCTACCACATTTGTCGCTGTGTAAATCCACACACTAGCTGTTGTGTCTGGCTTTCAGATAAAATGGCATTGAATTATTACTTGACAAAAATAAATGAATGAACTTGTAGCCGTAGGCTGCTCTTTGATTTATCAAAATGAATTGATAAATGGGACAAAAAAAGGCAAGGCGCATAGCCACTAAACGGCAGAAAGGGTTTTTTTTGGGTTTTTTTAATAAGTGACTCAAGTGATTCAAGTGGTCCGTATAACTCGAATCCCCTCCTCGAAATGATCCAATCAGCCCGGATTGCCCAAAAGATTCGAGTTAAGCATCTCTACTTCTCCAACTCTCTGCCAGTGTCTTGAAAAATAAACCGTAAATTGCCTCTGGTGGGTTTACGACAGTCTGGCTAGACTGTTGCCTATTTTCTACGGAGCTCCCCCTACAGCTTTGGGTTGTGTATTGCATGGTAAACAAACCCCATATTACTGAGCCCTGCTTTAATGGATAGGACAGTTTAGAGAGACAGGAAGCAGGGGGAACGACATGCAGCTAAGGGCCATCCGATGCGGAACTTGAACCGGGACCAGCTGCAGCGAGGACTATAGTCTCTTCTACATGGGGAGCCTGCTGTACCCACTACTCCACAGACCACCCATTCTGTGCACTTTTTGAGTTAAACTTTGCATTTAATGCTACATTCAAATAGAATTTAAGACTCTGTGTTGAGTGTGAGATGAAAAATAACAATATGCTTCTTAATTAATGACAAGTCAGGCACAGGCTCGAAATCGTAGGTTGTGATGCTGGAGTGATCGAGAAAATAAGAAGCAGTTCCAGGTGGTCTTAATTAGTACTGCATTTGGACTTTAAATGGCTCATTGTGACCAGGTGCACTGTCAGCCAGTCAGATCTACTCCATGTTCATGAAACATAGTCAACAGTCAGTGTGAGACACATATGTACTGTATGTACTCTAATACAGGTGCTTTCTGGCAATGTACAATTTGATCTTGCATTTGATCTCGAGAGGAAAGGAAAAGCTTTAATGAATGCACTGTACAAGATGTATCCAGATAAGCCAGAAAAGATTATGTTGACAACAAACAACAGCACACAGTCATCGGGGTACTGAACAGTATGTTCAAACAGGGACTGGAACACATTCAAAATGGAACCTCCCAGGTTCTTCTTTGCGCAAACGTCTTTGTGAAAACTCAGTTCAAGCCATTAGAATTTCAACTTTTCCAGCAAGTGTTATAGACTTTCAGTAAGATGTCAGAAAGTCTTCGAATTTTTAATGTTCCTTGAGCAGACTAGATTCGTGAGCCTGCTTCGGTAACACCATGTTCTCCTCCTACGAGCACTCATAAAATCTGCATAAAGTCTGCTCGATGCTTCCCACCTCTTGGCACAAAGCGTTTTCAGTTATGACCTGAAGCACAGGGTGCACCACTGCGTTGTTATTTTAAACACTGGGATGGATATGATCAAAATGACTTTCTTGTGGAAATTAATGAATGTAAAGACAACTGAAGTCTGACGTAGATATGGCCTAAAGGTTCCAGTTAAATAACTAGACTTATGAACGTCTGTATCACTGAACATTGCGAGATATTACGAACTTATTAGGACCTTAAAGGAAAATGCTAAATCATGTCTAAATTATTCTTAATATATCACGTGAACATGAAAAATATGTGAGGATGTGATACGTATGGGAGGAGCTGATTAATATTGTAGTATTTTGTTTGGGTTGCTTTAGTTTTCTTTGTGCTAATGTATATATAATAGTTTCTCTGTTAAACTGTGCCTTCCAGGATGGGCAGGACATATACAACAGCTATGATTCACTTGTAATACAAACTGAAGTGTAAAGAAGTTGGACAGCTGGTGTTGTAGTCACACTAATGTTGTCAGCCTGAGGGCAAAGGTGCACAAAGGTTCTGTGGACTGCCAGCAAGACGTTCACTTACACTGGCACGGCTTTAGATAACACTTTCTGCTTGGACGCTCACTCGTAGACTTAGTCTCAGTCTCTTTCACAATATCACACACACACAAAGGCACACACGCACACATTTCTGGCAACCCTCCAGCCCTGCTGTGATGTACTTAAGCAGCATACCCTGCAGCACATTTAGAGCAGTCTCAGTCTGACCACATCCTCTTTTCCCTGTGAATCCTTCTCACAAACACACCGAAACACAAACAAGCATTTACTTTAGTTTTTTTTTTTTTCCATCGTTTTCGCCCAGATGATTTCTACTCGGCACAGTTCCAATGATGAGCTTTACTATGGCTGCTGGCATTACTGGCGACTGTATAATCTGAGAGCTCTAGTAAAAAGCACACACAGTGTACAAAGCAGAGCGACATAAACCAGGCTTAAATGTGCTACAAAATATTGACGAATGCTTAGGCCAAAGAGATCAAACTAACACTACCTGGCAGTTCATTCATTTTCTATATACACGCTTAATCCAGTTAAGGGTCGCGGGGGGACTGGAGCCAGCTGTCGTTGGGCGAGAGGCAGGGTACACCCTGGACAGGTCGCCAGTCCATCACAGGGCCACACAGAGACTAACAACCATGCACACTCACTCCGAGAGTCAATTTAGAGTCACCAATGCATGTTTTTGGACAGTGGGAGGAAGCCGGAGTACCCGGAGAGAACCCACCCATGCATATGGAGAACATGCAAACTCCACACAAAAAGGCCTCAGTCGGGATTTGAGCCTGGAACCCTCTTGCTGTGAGGTGACGTTGCTAACCACCAAAATCTGGCCAATCAGTGATCCTAAAATAATCCCCTCCAGTGATCAGGGAGTGTGTGTTCACTGCACGTGTGTGTGAAAAGACAGAGATGCAGTAAAATTCAAAGACTTGAAGCATGACAATTTCAAAGCCTTGACAAAGGTTTCCAGGAGAATTGTCATGTGTGCATCCCAGTGAAGATGCAGAATACATGAATTTCACACTTTTGTATATTTTGGGATGATATAGATGGACATTTTTTTCTCTCTGACATCCTCATGTTCGAATGGATTGTGCAACCAAACTTCTCTTTTGATGGAAGAGCAGGTTACTGGGCATTTCCTTTGGCAACAGCTTTAGAAATATAAAAGTTTAATACATTAGTTATGGTACATTAATGAAGTGAGGGCTGCCCCTTTATAACTTTTAACATTTTTCAGAACTTGCACCAGCATATCATATCATACTAAAAACCGGAAGCCAACTGGTGCAGCCAGTCAACATTTGCATTGATTCCCAACAGATAATGATTTTGGAAATGTTTTCTCGTAATGATAGCTACTGTCAATGCATAAATTGTGTCGAGGCAGCAAATATTTATGTTGTGAAAATCATGCTAAGAGCTAAGAGTACAGCTCATTGAATACAGTAAAAATTCTTTGTTTCATTCTGTGTTTTAATGCAGAGGATATTGTCCATTCCTCTTGACAATTTAGCTAATAAAGAATTAAAACAAGTATTTTGTGTCCATTTAACTGAAGCTGCTTTATCCTGTTTCAGGCTCTCGGAGGACTGGAGCCTATCTCAGTTTCCATGGGAAGAGAGGCAGTGTACACACTGTAGAGGTCACGTACAGTCACATGCTCAAATAAAGATGGATTATCATGCATACTCACAGTAATATTTGTGCTGTCACAACTATGTTTTAGCACTCCCAATTTAGACATATGAAATATGTGCACAAGACATGACACAAATCTGGAGTATGCACAGCTGTCTTAGCAATTGCTTCTGATCTCAATTTCAGTTTAGATAAAACTTGAATTTGCAGCTAAAGCCAGAGGCTTCTCTTTAACACAAATGCACGCACAAACACAATGGCAGGTCAGAGTAATTACTGGCCCGTACGGACACAAAGACACAGAACAACGGACACAAAGATACACACACTAAGTAATCTGGGGAATATCCAGAGCTAGGAATAGAAAGGCTTAGCCTTATCAGTCAGAATGACACGGAGGAAGGGGGAGGAAGAGACGTAAGAGTGTATCTAAATTTTAATGTGTGCATGCTAAACTGGATGAAACAATACCAGAGACAATATGATACCCCGTGTAACACTAAAATCATGTACTTTACAACAAAAACAAAACACAGGTGACCATGGCAATGTAAAAAACTGCATGTTTGTTCTGATGGGGCTTCTTCTAGGTAATCTGAATCATGGCGGTTGTACACAGATTATGAGCAGACCATGACGAAGTTGGTAGAGTGGGCATCTTACATTCTGAACATCAGTGGTTTGAGCCTCAGCCCCATCATGTGTCGAAGTGTTCCTGAGAAAGACTCTGAACTATGACACTGCCCTCCACATTTGCTCATCAGTACGTGACTTGTTGAGAAGAAAATTGCTGTATAATGTATAATAAGGTAGAATAATAAGGTCATAAAGGCGCTATGTAAGTGTGGTCCATTTACCGTAATAAAGTGAAAGTAGATTATAATCAATGTAAATGGAACCAATTAGACATTGATCCTATTCCAGCTGCCCTATTAATCCAGTAAAATGCCTACCTGCCCTGTGATGAAGCCACATCTGCTAGTGTAGCAACAAGCAGCAGTTGACAATTAATGTGTAGTACACACACAATGAAAGGACAGCATCCCAGAACATTATAAATCTCCTCTTGTACCACAGAGAAGAACCATTCTACTTTCCCCTTGTTTAAAACATCATGACTTCTTTTTTTTCATTCGGCAAAGGTCTCAGCTACATCCTGGCAGACGACTGGCATCTTTTCAGGCTGCATAAATGTGTCAAATGTTGCATTTACTTTCACATTTTACAGAGCACCTTTCTGTTCATGAACATACATGCATGTGCAGGCAAACAAATTCTAGATCACCCTCGATCACACCCATCAGCAGCACCACTGGCACAGATGCACTTGCCCCTGTTTCTGTCAATAACCCCCTTGCTAAATGTCTTTCTGTCTGCAGCTGAGCTTTCACACGGCTGTATCAAATCAGATGTGTATGACTGTCGCTTTGATTTTTCCACTTGTCTGTATTCGCTAGCCGCGATGTGCTTGTTACCATCTGCAGTGGCAGATTTCTGATTCTGTCTCCCTATGCCTCATTTAGTCTCTCTGCCTGTTGGCCAGTTGGTCGATCTGTGTGTTAGTCAGATGATCTTTCGGTTTGTTGGACACACTGTGGTTGACTTTGTTGGCTGCTGCCTCGGCAGGCACGTCTCAAGCATACTGTACAGTATCAGTCCTGGTTTGTCACATAACCCCAAACCTATTTAAAAAAACAAAAGAACATTGTGTTCTAAAGAAGTGTGTGTATGTGTCTGTGGGCAAAACAGAGAAGGTGTTAACAGTCAGACTAATGGCCTAATCTAATTTGATAGCATTCTGTGTGTGAGTCTCCCGAGACAAAATATAAGCATGAAAACGCAATCTACTAACTCCATGCAGAGAACACGCTATCCTACACATTGCCATGGAATGTTACAATTGATGATATGTAGCAATAACACACATGCTCAATAACCTACTCTTTAATGAATAAATAAAAATTAATCTTTGACATTTTGGACCTCAGAATGTCGATATTTTGCTATAATCACGTCAGCTATTGAAGTAATAGCGATAAGAATATAGTGACTCTGACAGTGACACGCACATAAAATCCCTATCATATAATCTATATACCAGTAGAATTAGATGTATATATTTGGCGGTCATCACAAAATGGATTGTCAGTACTTTGCTCACTAAATTCCTTATGCAGGCAGTGTTTACCATATCCACTGCTTCCCCTTTTCTTTTGGAAAATCAGCAACATCAACAGCTGTTCAGTTCACTGTGTTGAAATTATAATCGAACAAATCCGGCTGCAATGTGTACATAACACAACATGGGTTTGCAACAAGATCTGAGCCTATTCAGATATCCTAAACATGCTGATTTTTTTTAATTTTTTTTATCAAAAGTTGTCACTGTTTAACTGAGTTTGAACTGTTCAATGTAGTTTGTATCTATCAAATTTCTGTTGCATTCCTAAAGTTCCATTTTCAAGCTTGTATTTTACTCTTCTGTAGCTAACCGTGAGCTCTCCCTGCTGTCCTGAAGAGGACCTCAGAAAAGTTAGACATCATTACTGTCGTCAACAATAAAACTAAACGGGGTGAATATGCCCTTTTCTGTATCTGTAAGAGTCTGCTCTGTTCTGCATTTCACTTGGCCGAACAGTAATAGAGCATTATTTTTTTGTCTGGTGCATCAGTGGCCCTTTTCACATTTGGATTTAAAATGCGCTGCTCAAGATCCAATGACAAGTGGACAGTTTGAGGTGGATAGGTAAATGCACCCGTGATGGATCGATTATGCACATCGGTCAGAATGTTCAGACCCAATTTGGAGCTGGTCAAGGCTGCATGTGGCCACATTATTCAGGCTGTGCATGTTTGAACTTTGTTTTAGGCTACAATGAAAGATTCATTCAATGGTTATAAAAGTGGTAAAGTAGTGGCTTGAAACCTTCATTAAGAAGTTATAGAGAGTTTTAGTGTTACAAGTGCATCACAATTCTTTGGCAAGTCGGCTCGCCTGGGGCACACCCAGAAAGAGATCAACTCTACATTGTTTTCATTCTTTACTTTTTGGGCACAATTGGCACGGGAAGTGCACTGTTGCCTCCCATCAGTTAAGACAACAGAGCATTTGGTCTTTGCAGACTGAAATGATGGGTGTTTATTTGCATATAGTGTGGAACTGAAATTAGATCTGATCACACAGAGTCAAGATGCATTTGGAGACGCTGTCTTCTGGCAACTGTGAACTGAGGTCCTTGGAGCTGTCCATTTCTGATTGGATGCATGATAGTGCCAAGTGTAAAAATGGAAATGTTTTTCCTGCAAAAATAAACATGTCCCTGAACTAGTTCTTCCCAACCAGATAATGGCTGCTGTACTGTACATCAGTCATACCATAAATTTACCATGTAGCTAATACTTACAAATCCTGAAAATATCATTTGAACCAATCTCTCCTGAAGCTCCTTTGATACCCAAGATGAACAAATCTTTATACTGTGAATTCTCTTAGAACCTGCAGATGAGAGAATAGGAAATAGTGCATGCTGCATGTGTTCATATCCAAACCTGTAACACACTTCCTTGTCTTCCACGTCACTTTGTCAGGCTGACTGCTATATTAGGATGTTGACATCTGCATCAGGATGTTTCCAGTGAATGTGCTGGCTAACCTGCATTGTGTTTCGGAGTATGTGCATGTCCCAGAGGTCACGGGAAATGGCAATGTAAATGGTGAACACACATGCACGTGTCCTACTTATCTAGATAAACACAATTCTCTTTCTCTTCCTTACTCACTGTCCCACGCACACACACTCCCTCACTTTAGCCCAGCCTCAATGCGCATATTACACGTGACCCAATCTACCTAGTTGTCCAAAAGTGAAAATTTGCAGCATTAGTAAAGGCTTTTATCCCAATTGGGACAGCTGGTTCAGACAAGGGGGGAAGTTTATACCAGAAAAGGTTCCAATGAGATGGAAAAAAAGAGCTCACACACACACACGTATCTTGGGTGTGATTTCTAAGATAATTTAAGCCTTTAGGCCCCTTAACCTAAATGTCTTGGCTTGTTTGCACTGTGTTTTTATGTTTGTTCATGTCATTAAATGATATGGAACATAGTTAAAGACATACTGTGTACCCATTCAATTCACTGAGCTGACAAAAAAAAGTGTCACATGAGAGAAATCAACAAATGAGAAGTTTTTCTAGTAAAGACTAAAAAAGAGAGAGAGAGATGGTGATAGACCGATGTGGAGAGGAACTCTCGAGAATAAATACACAATAATAAAATATGTTTCTAAATGACATTGTCAAGTCGAGTGGGGTGATGGGATTTGTCTCTTAACACCACTGCTGATGGCAATCTGATGACTAAAGCGGGAAGCTAACCTGACCCACCAGATGATTTGTTACACAGATTCATCTAGGAAGTCCTTTGTAGAAACAGTATGGAAAAGCACCTTTCAAAAGCAGATACTCAGCAGTTGATTGAACAAAGTATCTTCCTGGCACCATCACAGGGGAACTTCAGCCGATGAGATCAACATAGTTCTATAACTATCATAGTTCTATAAGTTGAACCATTAAGACTAATTTGGCCACAAACAGAATACGCTCAGTTACGGCCGTGCATGGTGATAGACCCGTAGGACCTACCCACACCCGAACTTGTCCAGTTTTGCTCTGGACTACAACTGTTCCACAGGAATAAAGAGCTTGAGTTTTCCCGTTCTCCCTAAACTGAGCTCTGTGAGAATATGCCATTATGTGTGAGAAACGATTGAGGTTAAAGGTGTGAGCTCTTTAAGACTCTGAACTCGGCAGTAATTTAGTAAAAACATAAAAGATTTAAAAGTGGGACTTCTAATGACCATTTGCAACCTTGAGAGGCACCACCAATTCAACCAATAACCTCTCTTATATTATTGAATATTTATCATTGCAAGTGAGTCACAACCTTCATTAATGCGACTCATGCTGACTTACAGATGACATACATTATATTCAGAGGTCAGACCAGATACTTTTCAAAGGCCTGTAAACGGGTAAGTAAGCCAGTGTAGCAGGCTTAGGCTTAATCATTTCAACACCTTCCGAATGTGATGATACTTAACTACACATGCTTTGTACGGCAGGAAGGTCAGGCTGCCTGACTGAAGATGTGCCGTAGCTTAATAGCCTTACTGTTATACAAAGATATGAAGTGCTCCAGGGGCCAATATTCTCTTCATGAGTTGTGTGATAGCTGGGCCACAGGGGCCCCAGCTGAAATCTGATTGGCCCCCTGACATGCCTCTGTCCTGTCACTCATCTGTCTTTTGTCCGCTTCAGTTCCCGTCACAAAAACCGAAGAATAATGCTGTTTTAGAGGAGTGAAATGTACAGTAGTCACCCACATGCAACTTTGTGTATGTTTGTGAGAGAGATGTTTTGAACTGACGGTATTTGTGAAAAAGTAAAAAGGTTTTAAAAAATGAAATAAAATGCTGGATTTTCTCACATGCTGTGTGTGTTTGAGGGCATTTTGTCTATGTACAGTAAAAGTGCATGTAAAATTGGTTAGGAGTTGTTGTTTTTTTTTAAATTACGTGTTTAATTAAGTGTTTGAACATGGTGTGACTGGTGAAATGTATACAGTACCTTACCAAAACAGGGAATTGTGTGCAAGGGTGTGGACAAATACTTGCCCCCTCTATGAACACTGTGACCCCTTAATGGCCCCTTACTCAGAAATATCCTAGATCCGCCACTGGCTGTGTCAGTGTAGTAAACACCTTCACTAAGCCTTTATCACACTTTGCAAAAACTGTTACCAAAGTTACTTTTCGTGAAGTTAAGTGTTGCAGAACTTTAGTTGGTGTGCTATACCCTGTTATTCCTGTCAGTTTCCTTGACCTCCTCCTCCTTCACACCATGCCGTATCATTATCCGGACGACAGCCGCGTTGTTGGTGCAGCATGCCCTGAAGAAGGACAGCGGCTCCGGGCTGTCCGGGGACGGGGTGCGCTCCGAGTCCGCGAACACATCATCCGGTGGATAGAAGGAGTCGTCCGACACGATACTCCGACAGTCATCCAAGTCCTCGAAGTCAACTTCTTCGAAGTCATCGCTGTCTTCCTCGCTCCCTTCGTCCTCCTCGTCGTCCTCCTCGCACGAGCCCAGGTAGTCGTCCTCAGAGTTGGACAGAGGCTCCTCGGTTATTGTAGGGTGTAGTTGGCCGACTTTTTTCTGCTGCTGGAGCTGCTTGACGCGGACCGACGAGGCACCTCCTCCATCCCTGTCGTCCGTGATCAGCACCATCTAACCCCCCGAGCCAAGGGCACCGTCCGCGGGGTAGAGTGCAGCTGGCACGCGGGGTTCGAGCATGTGACTGAGTGACTGTCCGAGACAACGATCAAACTCCTCCAAAAAGTCACTTACATCACAAACCAGAGCCTAATTGCGCAAGCTCCCTAACCCCGAGTATCATATGGGCTGCACTGATGGAACATGTTGCGCGTTGATTCGGTCTGACAGTCATCTTCCGATAGGAGTTGGTGTTAAATCCAGCAGAGCCATAAACGTCCCAAAAAAGTGATATTGCCTGTCGCAAATTCGGAAAATAAAAGCACGTTTAGTCAAGAGTTATCCGTTCCGAGAGCGCATGAATGGCTGGACAGGATCTGGGACTTTTCAAACGGGGGGGTTACAGCAGAAAGTAATAGTACTGCGCACACGACAGTCCCATGCTGGGCGGAGAGAGACCGCCAGCCTGTTAACCCATAGTCACCTAATCCGATTAGACGCAACTGGGACCTTCTGTGCGTGTGTAGGCCCATGTTTTCTAGTAAGACATTAATCCTCCAACCGGACCCAAGCCAAGTCAAGCGTTAATATTTCTATATCTATGTCTTCTTAAGATTTAAGACTTTTGTCGTCTTGCTGTGTTTATTGCTTGTTGTAGTTTGAATTCAGTCCTTTTGAGGAAAAACAGTCAAAGGATTATTTTTTTTCTATCCCGTGTGCTTTTATTGTTGAATTTGATTATGAATATGCCATTCTAGTCCTTTTTTACAATTTCAGTTCTATTTCTTAACATGGTCACGAGTTAAATATGCTAAAAAAAAAAAAAAAAGTAAAAAAAAGTAAAAATCCCCATAATTTACAAATTAGTGTCAGGGTCGGATTCATGAAAGACGATTATAAAGGAGAATACAAGCCCGTGAGTGTTATCCCAAGAAGAATCATGTGATTTGAAGCAATATTGTTGCTGTAAACCAGGGGCATGCCAGCATTTAGGCAAGTGAGATAAATGGGTTCAGATGAGGATATAAAGAGATTGGGGCACGTGGCTTACATTTTCCATGATCATAGAGGGATTTTAGATGAACTATTTAAAAAAAAAAACAGCGCATTCTGTTGAGACACCTCTCTAATTCTCTTATTTTGTTGGCCACCATCCATTCCAGATAATAGATTACAAAGACTGGTCATGGAATCTTCTAGATAGCTTTTAGTTAGCATTTCTGTAACAAACTATAAGGGCTGATCCACAGGGGCTTGATATGTGACCTAATCCAACCCATATTAAGGATCTGCTCTTATGGTAAACCTCAAAACAGGAAACTGATGGGTGGGGTGTCATACATAACACTCCACAGTTATGAAAAAAAATACATCCACTGAGCACACTTTTGGTTTCATTAGTTTCAATGTTATTAGTAGCACGGACAGCATCAGTTTACACTGGATGTGCTGGGCTGGTTGTGTTGTTGCTGTGTTATTTTGAACAGATACATGTGGTAATATCTTTCGCATTGTCTGGCTGTTTTTATCCATCACTGCAAGTTGTATAGAAGTTTTAAGGTAATTTTTTTTTTTTTTACAGGGCACGATTAGATTCACAATGAAGATCCCTTTTATGTCAGTAATTGATAACATCGGTTGCTGACATCACCTGCTGTGGAAAAAAAAAACAAGTGCATAACAGTCCCAGTGTGTATTCCATGATTAGGATACCTTCGCCTACACCCTGCAGCGAGGCGCTCTGCCCTCCCGTGGCTCTTATATCTCTATGGTTTCAGTCTCCTGCTGTGATGGTGACAGTCAGTGTCAACTCTTCCAGAGATGCATACTAAATCTGCTAAGTTTCACCTGCGGCAGTAGACAAGCATAGATCCTTACTTCAGTAAAAAAGCAATGAACGTAAAAGTTCTGCAGGAAAATCCCATTTGATTAAAGTACATCTGCATTCGTTGTGAAATGCATCAAAGTATGAAAGTGAAAGATCTGGTTTAGTCCCCCTGACTGACATTACTATGATGTTATGTTATTTTTAGTGAAGCATCGGCATGTAAGCAGCATCAAGCTGCTGCTGGAGGGAGAGCCAAATGTACCTGGACTACTTCATACAAAGGCTTTTCTGCAGGGAAACAGATACATCTGAAGGCATGTTGGATGATTAATCAAAGAAAAAAAGAAGAAAAAGGCAAATCTCTGTTGCACAAATCTTTCTTCAGTTTTAAGGCTTTTGATAGATTTCGTTTTTTTTTTTTTTCATTTTTTTGCTGGGGCCTTTGTATGGAGTTTGCATGTTCTCCCAAATGCGTGGGTTCTCTCCGGGTACTCCGGCTTCCTCCCACCGTCCAAAAACATGCATTACGGGTTATTTGGTGTCTCTAAATTGTCTCTAGGAGCGAGTGTGAGCGTGGACGGCTGTTTGTCTCATTTGTCTCTGTGTGGCCCTGTTATGGACTGGCGACCTATCTAGGGTGTACCCTGGCTCTGAGCCAATGACAGCTGGGACAGAGAATGAATGGATGGAATTTTTTTTTTTTTTTTCTGGTGAGATAATGAACGGTGAGCCCTAGCCCTAACAAAAGGTGTAAGTATCTCCAAATTACAGACGATAAAAACTGTACTTAACAACTTTCTACCACTGAGTTTTACTTTCTCGACAAGCTTCTGAGGAAACAAGGGAATAGCTAAACTAGAATTTGTGATTTCTCGTTATCATTAGAGCCGTTTAAAATATCTCTGGGGACAATCTATTCAGGCAAAAGATGTAGTGACCTTTTGTTGATGTGAAAACAGCATGGACTGGGCTTTAGCACTCATATTAGGATTTATTTGTTAGTTCTTGTGAACCTTTGTAAAGATTTATATTGAGATGTTAACTCAGCACTGCAGGGATTCAGTGAGAGAAAACTGTAGTGAACATTGCAACATTGTAATTACAAACGCGTCCTGTTCCAGGCAGAAAAATATTTTTACTAAGAAGTACTTCTGATGTTTCGAAGACCGCTAAAGAAATAGAAAAAAGGAATCAGGCCAGGGACTAAAAATACAGTGACAAAGATACAACGATCATTGTGAATATACATTAGGAATAACGGTTAAAAATGAGAATCTGACAGAACAGGAGAAAGAAGATGGTATTCCAATAAATTGTTTCATATGAAATACTTATGAGAAAACTTCTCATTGTACAACTGAATGAAACCCCAGAAAACTATGAAGTTGAAAAAAAACTCTTAGGGTTTGTGGATTTTGTGAACTCTGGTTTGGTTTTGTCTTTTTTTTCTGGGTTTAGTTCTATTCTGTTTTCTGCTTGTTAAGTCATGTTTTTTTTGTCAGGATTTATTCTTCCAAGTCTTGTTTCCACTCATGTTTTATCTTTGTCATTATTTTTGGAGTCTGTAGTCTCGTCTTATTTTTTTTTCCATGCATGTAGGCTGCTTGTTTCACATTTTTCACCCATAGTTGACTCAGTCTCCGTGTTCAGGTCATTAGCTCCACTCAATCACCTGTGTTCAATCTTCTCAGCTGCTTCCATTCAGCAGCTAATCAGTTCTCTTCAGTATTTAAGCCTCTACTACTCAGGTAGTTCATGTTGAAGTTTGTGGTCTTGGCTGCGTCTTTAGTTCCATTTCTCTTCCTGTTGTGCTCTGTGTCGGCATTTGGGTCCCCAATTTACTGCTCACCATGTCAAAAAGCTTTCCAAAATAATTTAATTTGTACATCAAGAACTTCCCTGTGCAACGGTTTATGACAGGGCTGTTCAATCAGCTCAGAGTTCGTTTAGGTAAGCAGACCTGATTTGACGCTTGGGGTAATTTAATACTTCAAGAAACATTTAATTCAACACAAGATGTCAAGAAGTTTTTGCATACATGTTTTAATTTGTGTAGTTTACAATATTTCAATGAAATGAAGACTTACACATTTAAAAAAAATCATTGTCTATAATGTCTAAAATATCCTCCCCAGTATTACAACCAAACTGCTGATCTGTGACCATAATCTACGAATCAAAGTTGCTTTGTGCTCCAGTTTTACAAAAGCAGTTCTAACTATGTTTGGGGATTTTTAGAGATTTTCAACAGGATAAGATAACAAAACACCAATGTATTTCCAGTGAGAAAGAAATAGGCTAATATTGCTAGACAGTAAACTTATTTTTCAGAGGATTTAAGTGAACAAATAGAGTAATTTCATCACAGGGATTAATCAATACTATATGCCTGAATATTGTAAATTGCTAAACAAAATACTGAAAGGGACACTGTGTAATATATTAAGTCATTTATTAGCTCAAATCAACATATTCATTCATAAATTAGTCCTCATTGGTGTAAAATTATCTCTGTCAACAATCTCACTTATCCTCCTGAGTGAAGAACTTGTCTGTATCTACATAGAGCGGGCGAGCTCTATGGAGGCTGCCATGTCCTTCCGGTCTATGAAAAACGACGAAGTGCCGAGAGGGACATAAAGCACTTCGAATCGCGTTTTCCCCAACGCCAGGCCTGCAAGCGGAAATGACGTAATTTTGACGTCACGTTTGCACGCAGGTATAAACAGAGCCAGTCTACGCCATTAGACATTCTCTGGTATAAACCAGCCTGAACGACCTGCACTTTTGTTCGCAATGGAAGACCATAGTTATGCCACGCCACAGGAGAAGCGATCCTCGTCGCCAAAAAAGCGAATCTTGACACATACCGCCTGCCGTAGTTCAACAAGTTGCAACGCACATTTGAAAACGCGAGGCGCTAGAGAGCAAATTCATTCGACTTTGCAAAATAAAATTGCACCACTAGATGGGGGAAGAAATTACACAGTGTCCCTGTAAGGCTGTGCTGTAAGCAAACCTGGACTTGTTTGACCTTTATATCACTCAGTATAACTTTCCTTCTCTTTAACGTTTGTTTTCTATTGTGTTGTAAGATGTTGAGACAGCTGTATCAGAACTGAGTTAAGCTGCTAATCCATAGAGGTTTCTTGAACACTCTGTGGAACCAGTGGGCCCCACTTTGCTCAGGCAAAATGAAAGGTTATGATTAACACTGATTAAGATGGCCGGCAGTTGATTTAAAACAAGAGCCCTTCAGCTCTTAAAGCTTGATTTTAGTAATGAGGCCCATTTTAGCTGCTGGGAACTTTATGTTTCAGTCAAGGAGATTTTTGAATGGCAGAGGTCTGCTTATATGAAGACTGGATCTCAGATCCCCTTCTGAGAAGTGTCAGTGTCTCAAAGAACAATGGTTGTTGCAACTAGAAAATCAGTTGTGTTCACTTTGATGGAAATATATTATTGTTCTGCGACTTGCACATGTTATTGTGTGGCAGCTATATGCTGTAAAGAGCTCATCAGCAACACTGTCACCTGGACATCCATTGTAAGAGCTCCACCTGGGATCAGAAGAAAATTCTAAATCCCACAGCCAGATAATCGCAGCGAGCTGACTGAAGGCTTTCTGTGAATGTGTGTGTTTCATGTGTACTGTGAAGAGATCCATTGCACAGTACGAGTCAACCGTTAAAATGCTCCTCCTAAAAAGCACATATTATTGAAACATGAAGATTGCTTTGGACAGATTGTCTTACAAAAACACCCTGAAAGCAATCATTCAGATGGCCTCCATTCAGATGTCCACATTAAGAAGTAAAATGTTCCTTTTACGAAAAAAGATATTGTAATGTGGACTATTCCGGATTTAAAAAAAGTTATTTGTAAATCAGAAAGAACTTTCCTCCCACCCCACCCTTCTTAGTAGAGGGTCAGCATGTACCTCAGGAGCTTAGCATAACTTTGTTGCTGGATTTCGACAAGCTCCAGTTTGCCTTCTCTCTTTCAGTCGTTCATTCACCCTAAAACCACAAAAAAACGAAACGCCCACACACCATGTTCTCCTCTACGGCAAGTAGCCGGCCTGCAATACAAAGGCCTTCTATGAGTCTCCCCTGGACACAAGTGCTGAACTGTTTGGTTTGTGTGTGCATGTGTGATGAAGAGAAAATGTGACCAAAGATCAGGTGTTTATCCAGGGTTTTTAACAGAGGCGTTTGTGTCAAAGATTTTCCTGGAAATGTTATTCATCTTCTTCACAGCAAATGCAGAATGCACTGATTAATAGCTGTTTGATTCGAAACCCACCTTTTTATTGCTTAATCAGTTAATGAGGTGAGGACAGGCAATTCAGGAGCTAAAGGAAATAAATCCAAGGCAAGAGAAAGCTTTCACGGCCAGTCGTATTCAATACTCCACAAGAATAGCCTCTATTTAAGTTATTTTTGTGCATAAAACCCTTCTTAAATACAGCCTCATTTATTGGCATCATATTCCACAAATACTCTTGGACATAATAAATATAATAACAATAATAACAACAATTGTTATAACCGTTAGGTGTTAAAGCACAGAGAATCACAGAAGAGAAGCGATGCTTGCCCTCAACACCAAATTCCACCGTGCTGTATCATTACTACTCAAAGTAGGGCAGAGTAGAAAAGAACTCTGCAGATGTGTGTTAAATGCTATTGATTGCTGGATAGTGGTTTAAACTAATTCCAGAATGTGTTGAAATAAGTGGGAAACCCCCACAGACTATAAATTACATACAATTTTGATCAAAGTTTAGGTCACAATGATCAATTTTCCATCTGTTCATGTGTCACACTGGGATTTTAAGATCATCGTTCCATTAAGAGAATATTATGCTTAAAAAGACAAATACTTTGAGGGGTGTTTGCTTGATTAACAGGTGCCTGTCAAACACAGCCGTGGTGGGGTTTTTTTGTAGATCATCCCACTTAGGTTTTAAATGGGTTGTTAAAAGTGAGCTTCGATTAGGTGCTTACCACGGTCGCCTACAGCGGCCCCCAAGTTGGAGAAGGAAAGGGATGAGGAGGGATTACTGCCACGGCACAGAACTTAATCAAATCAAATTTATTTGTATAGCACATTTCATGTACAAACAATTCAAAGTGCTTTACATAAAATAAATGCATTGCAGCAGGGAGTGAAAGAAGCATTAAAAATACATAAAAGAATATAAAGAGAAACAAATAAAATCATTTAAATGAATTTAAAAACAAGCAACAGTCTGGATAAGTTAAAAGATACCGTGCAGATTTCATGCATAGACACATGAGAAAAGAAATGTTTCTAACCTGGATTTAAAAATGTCTACATTTGGTGAAAGTTTAATCTCCACTGGCAGTTTGTACTGCAATATACTGCTGTGAATGGGAACATCCATTATTCTAATTCAACTGTGAAAATAGAGGCAAACTTACCAAAAATCCCGAGTTTAATTAGTGAGAAGTTCACTGTCAGGCAGGTTGACAGAATTGTATCTGACCGTCTTCATGTTTTCTACCCATCTCTGGTGTTAATGGACTCTGGAGGGAGGTGTGTCCAATCTTTTGTCCGGCTCTGAATGCATGCTTTTTTTTATACAATACTGTGTACAAGTCTTGAGCCAGCCACTAATTTTCAATTGTATCTTTAGGGCCTTTGCTATTAGCAACTTGTTTGCCAAGACATATCCTTTTTACCCGTTTTGTTGCATCTACAATATATACAAAGATGACACAGTTTAATAGACATAAAATAGTATTTCTGCATCAAAATGGAGATTCTAAATAGTTAGCTGATAAGTTGGCATATCTCAGCACGATGTGCTGTGTGTCCTTAAAAAATTAAAAGAAACTGGACAAGTGGACTTATGGGAAAGGGTCTCCATGGAAGGGTGGCTGTCAGGAAGCCGTTCTTAAAGAAAGAAAACATCTGTAATGAAATGTCTCCATTTTTGCGTGATATGCTGTTTTTTTCATTTATGCTTGCACATTTCATAAATTTCTACACCTACTTCCTGATTACCTGGCAATATATAAAACATGAGGAGTGGCTCAAGAGCTTTGTACAGTATTGTGATTGTAATGTCTTGTCAATGGCAGAAGTTCCTTTAGCATGAAGCAATTAATTTCTTCCCACAAGACAATGAAGCAACCTTACATTGAATGCTGTATTAAGAATATTATTACCTCCTTCCTGTCAGGCAGCCCTCAATGATAGGGCCCTAAAACTGTTGTGGCTCTTTTCTACACTCACAAAAATTGTATTTATACTTCGAAAACATCCCACCATGAGTTTTAATCTTTTAAAGTAATTGGGTCTGAACGAACAAAACTAACTACGAAAGGTAGTGGTACACCAGCATCTGATTTGCCTGGTAAAAATACACTTTTTCTCACAGGAGTCTGGTGGGTTTGAAGAGAGAATACATAACGGCTAAGATACGTTTAACTGCTTACACCATTCACAACAATACATTACTGTGGTGCCACATTAGTAACTCAGCCTGTGTGTGTGTGCCACGTGTCATCTGCGATTTACTGTAGGCAACAAATGCATAGCTATTATAATCCCACTTTTCAAAGAAACTTAACTAAACTTTAGGACGTTGGTGTGTTCTAGACCCACATGTAGGCTTGAGAAAAGCACTGGTGATAAGATGTCAACCATAACCATCATTTTACCATAGCGTTGAAGTCTCATGTTCACCGCAGTGGGCGAGGTGATTCTTTCTTTTAGTCACACTTAAAAACACGCACTGCAGAAACAGAACTCTCTGGATTCGGCTTTGTTTTCGCTGTTTAGCAGAGACGACTGCTCCAGTTTTACATCTCGTCTTATTCAGGCCTTGAGGTTGTTCTGGCAAATTTGGAAGATCCACAGGGAGCTGGGTCCGTATCATCCCTATGGATAAAGTCCAAAGGCTTTACCATCCCACGTTGGAGCTCCCTGGAACATACAGTGTATTTTAAGTACGCTGGACATCAATAACAAGCATCTCAGGCACACACATTCAGTACAACTATGCAATCAGAGGTTCTCAGTCATTGTATTTGTTATCTAGATAATCATTTTACATGCAGTGTAGTGGGAAAATAATTCTAACAGGAAGATCAAATATTACTCTCCAGCAGCTTCAGAATACAGCATGAATCGTGTTTTCCCTTTTTCTTACCCTGAAATCTGTTCCACAACAGATACACAGAGGCAAGCTAAAAGGGAGCCTCTGTGTCCACTTTCTCTTCTCCTGCCTCTTTCACACTGCCCTGCAAGTTTCGTCGAGTCCCCGTAGATCTGATGTTATGAGCTTGGAAAAACATTAAAAGCTGCGCAACACGGTCCACCCTGGAGCTGAGATTCCTAAAGCACTGACATCTTTACAATGACATCATTATGTCTCCATGTTCCAACACCCTAAAAACAATGGGGCTTTCAGCATGGGAGCTGTAAATGTGACTATTGCTCCATCTTAGAAGAAATGTTAGTTGCTTAGAAATTTACGGATAGGCCAACAGAAGTTCAGTGAAAACAGGTCGAGGCTGGAAGGTGTCAGAAAAATAAAGTCAGTAAATACAGCAATACATCTTTAGGTTTTGGGGATAAGTTCATGGGGGATTGTTTGGGTAAAATATCCATAAAGACAGAGTATGATCTACTTTCCTGGGTCTATCCACAAGGACAGGTCTGCCCTCACATGGTGCTCTTTTTCATGCGAGTAATGTCTCCAAACATGCACATTGACAAGTTCAAGTGGTTTTAGATCTAGACAAATAACAGAAACCAAGAATTCTTTGAGCCAACAGACTGTCCGTATTTGCCATACGAGAATGGTATTTTTTTCGATCTTTTGCTTAAAGGCAGACGTGCCTTATACGTGCCCAAAGCCTGATACGTCACTCCAGCAGAGAGGATCACATTTTTTTTCTTTCATTCTTCTGTTTTTAATGTACCCTGCAGCGAAAGTTGAAAAACAAAGAAGAAATAAAAACCACTAACCTCTCACACAACAGTTTCAAGCTGTACAAACGCTCAAAATGTTTGTACCAGCAACAATCAGTGCTTGAACTTAATCTGAGTGAACGTGCGCACAAACTGCACTGTATTCTCCACGCTTTTGTTCAGTGATGCATCGATATTAAGCTGCCTCGACAGTAGTTTTAAGATCTTTGCAAAGAACCAAATCACGGCCTTTCAATGGAAAGGAAGCTATGGCCTTAAAGGGGAACTCCGGGGCATTTGAAGCGTGTTTCCATTGCTAGAGGTTGTCAAATAATGATAGTATGACACAGAGAGGTGCGTATCTGCGCTCCCTGTGTGAAGATCGCTCTGTCCGCACAGCATGTCATGCGAGGCTAATACGTGGTGGCTAAGGGGCAAGCGCTAACCCTTCCACGTAAAACAACAACTTGCACACTGCAGAAACGTCACACCACTTTATAACCCATCCGACAATAAAGTCACAAGCCTTACCATCAAAACCATATGCATGGTTCTCACATTACTGGCATGGGGACGTTACAAAACAACTTTATAAACAGCATGTCACTCACCGGCTGGTTGTAGGCTCGCGCATGTGAAAGCCCAGAAGAGTCGATGGAGAATAATCCCATATACAAAACAATTATCTTCTCTAGAAAAACTGCGTTCAAGTATTTAAAACATTACAACAATACTTGCCCAGTAATATTCTTGTAATGTTTTAAATACTTGAACGCAGTTTTTCTAGAGAAGATAATTGTTTTGTATATGGGATTATTCTCCATCGACTCTTCTGGGCTTTCACATGCGCGAGCCTACAACCAGCCGGTGAGTGACATGCTGTTTATAAAGTTGTTTTGTAACGTCCCCATGCCAGTAATGTGAGAACCATGCATATGGTTTTGATGGTAAGGCTTGTGACTTTATTGTCGGATGGGTTATAAAGTGGTGTGACGTTTCTGCAGTGTGCAAGTTGTTGTTTTACGTGGAAGGGTTAGCGCTTGCCCCTTAGCCACCACGTATTAGCCTCGCATGACATGCTGTGCGGACAGAGCGATCTTCACACAGGGAGCGCAGATACGCACCTCTCTGTGTCATACTATCATTATTTGACAACCTCTAGCAATGGAAACACGCTTCAAATGCCCCGGAGTTCCCCTTTAAAACCGCAAAAGTCCTGATTTCCTCAAAAGATTTCTATGTTTCCGCAAAGACTGCTCCTGCAAAAAAGGACGAGTCAAGTCTAGTTTTTTCTTCTATTTCTGTTTGACAATTTATTGTTCATTCATATCATAACCTTGTGGTTCAGGTTGGTTGGTTGGATATGTTGACATAAGTCAGAATCTTCCAAATAGGGAGGTATTCTGGGTAGATTACAATGAATGCTCAGTTACTTTCAAGGCACGGTTTAAGTGATTTCCCTTTGATCGTCAGAGAGATCATAGTTTTCAGCCTTGACAACATTCCTTCTGTGTTGTGTCACATGGGTGGAGAGACTTCAATTATCAAATTATCAGGGATTCCACCTCCCCTCCAGTCCCCTTTAACTTGAACACAGCTGAAGTCCTTCAAGAGGCAAGCTTCAGGGTGTGTGTGCATGTGTATCTGGATCCTCCACCCCGAAAGCCTACTGCCAACCGTGACTGTAATGTGAATCCTCACTGATCCTGTTTCCTGTCCTGCCTGATGAAATACTTCCAAAGTGACTCGCAATAATCGAGTGTTTGCGCGTGCGTGTGTGTGAGAGAGAGAGAGATGGAAGGAATGGGAGGAAGGAGAAAACGTGTTAATAAGAAAAGGGAGTTTCTGGCACAAGAAACCGTCTCGGTGTGACATTTTTTTACCATAATGTTTTGATTAAGTGCAGAGGTTGGGTGCGCGAAATATAGCCCCACTCCAGCAATTCTTAATTTCCTAAAAACTCACCGGTGCCCTTCAAAATTGTCAACCTCAACATGACAAAAGCCTTCTCGTGGCCTTAATGTGCAACGGCTGCACACCTCTACAGCTGGCTCTGCAGTTCCCAGCTCACCTGGCTGGCTGGCTGGCTGGCTGGCTGAAGCCTTGTGTACGAGTGACTCATCAACTCGAGTGCAAGGACTCTTGACAAAGATAAAACACATCAAACATAAAAGAAATAACAATGGTAATAAAAATAAAAGTATCCAGTTAATGGGCATATCTACTCGCATTTGTCAGTGTCAACCAGATTTTCAGTGGGACCTGCGTGAGACTTCATTAGTTTTGTTTTCAAAGCGAGCTGTTTTGGGGTAATGTTTGGGAAGCAGCTGCCTTTCCAAATCAAGACTGCAGACCTGCATCCTCTCTAATAGTTTTTATTTGATACTGCGATGTCTCCACATAAAATTAATCTACTTCTGTGGTAGTTCGGCATCATTGGGTGAGACATGAACGCTTACAAAATCTGATTTTATGCTGTCACAGCCGTGAATGTAAATTTCAGGCCTGCACAACAAGAACAAAACACACCAAGTAGCTTCTTCACAGGCCGGCGACAACATCTCATTTATCAACTCCTCACAGCACATGCAAATTGGCTGTACAGCCCAACCCCACGGGTAAAGATTGATTCCTCCAATGTTCTACAGAGAACATGTCGGTTGATCTCACCAAGTAGAAAGGGGGGGGGGGGGGGTTCTGTGCTTTTTGAGTAGTGTGATAAACCCATCTAGATGTGCATGTGCTCTTGCCAGTGTATGATATTGCATAGAGTGGTGAAAAAAAAGCCTCTGACACATGCAAAAACTCATGCTCTTGTGCCCTCAGTGCTGATCTCTTTACCTCCCTGCTTTTTCAGCTGCTGGGATGAGTGAATACACCAGCGGTGAGACCAAATGTGGTGAAGCTGCAAGCTGATAGGTTGTGCACATGACAAATGAACTTGGGCTAACCCAGACAAAAGGGAGCAGGAGAATAAAACACAGACGCACATTTCACCTGACAGTTTGTGCGAGGCAGCTTTGTGCTTCTTTGGCTCCTCATTAAAGCATTTTAACCTCAAACTAGCAGACTCAAACTAGCAGCGAGCTCAGCAGGACAATGATTAATAACAGGTCATTGTGTCTAATGCTAACAATTAATAAGACCAGTTCTTGGTAATGAAACAACATTGCTTGAGGGAGAATTAGCTGGGTCATTTATTAATAGGTAACTGCCACGTTCTTTCTTCCATTGCTTCCTTCCTTCTTCCGTTGCTTACTGTCTCTCCTTCCCACATTTCCTGCTCAGGTAGAAGTTGGAAACCTGAATCATGCCGTTCTGCTTGTTGCTGTCAGGCAGAGACACCAGTGCGTCAGGGCAACAGATCTACTCAGCGACATTTACCATTTTTTACAATAGAGAATATCACAGTGTCACATCATCAAGACCAGGAGAACTTGACAGAGCTCATAAGCTGCCTGTGCTTCCAGCCAACTGATACTGAAATGTTGGATCAAGCAAACCAAAAGCATTGTTCTGTGTGTCCAAAGTCAGCTTTGTTAGTGTTCCCTCGGTTTGAAGGTGATGTTAATTTCATTTGAAGCCTTTTTCAGTGAAAATAGAGCTCCCTTCCTCTAATTCTCATAATTCAATCCTGTTACAAAATCCTATACACACTTCTCTACAGTGGCAAAGCAGGTTCATATTCTTTGTGTTTCGTTCATGTATTATAGAAAAATGTCGAAATAGCCAATACACATCTATTTTTAGACCCTTTGGGATGACACAGCTGAGTTCATCCTTCCTAAGTTAGTGTTCCTTGTGGTATTTGGGATACTGAAGTAATTGGACATAATTAGGAAAGGCAGAAACCTGTTTATAATGTAAAAGCCAATGAGGGGTTGATGAGGTTAAAACGGATGCAAAGAAAACTCAGAGGGGGCTATAAGAAAAATCTATGAAAGTCTGGAGGTGACCCAGCCAGGGAAATGAGCTCATCTTTGCAGAAACACCAAAAGGGTTGCACAGCCTTGTCTAATATACAACTTAGTCATTAAAAAGGAGAATGGGAGAAACTTTCAAAAGAAAGATGCAACGAGACTGTAGTCTGTATCATTCCAAAGAAGAAGACCTGAACCTATTATTGCCTCCAATATAACCAAGTGCTAAATGACAGGCCTGAATATGACATGTAGTACATTAGTCTTTAACTTCTAATAAATAAATAATCAATCTAATAATCACCTGTAAAATAAAAGGGGAAAAAAGGGTTTTGATCACCATTGTGGAGAATTGCGTAACTTTCACTATAAGTATGAAACATATTAAAATGTTATACCCATTTTTACCTCGTCTCCCCCTGATTGAAAAGTAAATCCTGTTTTGAAATGCGGTTCTATGTAACTGTTCCACTGTGAATCTATCGTGCATGTACTGCTGGAAGCACAAACACAGACCCTTGGTAACTCGTTAGTTACCTCAAGGACAAATTCAGGAGAATTGAAGAAAATAAAAGCTACTAAAAATGTACAAGATAAAAAGTAACTGCCCTTAAAATCATTTAATCTCAGTGATCGACAAAAGACAAAAAGCTTTTTATGGGATTTGAGTGGAGCTGAATCCAGTGATAAATAAATGAAATGAGAAAAGTGTATTCGGCTCTTTGTAATAAAGACAGAGGGGATTTGTGAACCATATGAAGCTGCTTCTTTTGCCACCACTAAACCCACTCTGCTTCTCGCAAGACTGCTATATAATATATATATATGTTTTATATAGACAGCTATATAACTGAAGAGGTGCCCATTCGCTTCACAAACAAAAGCATCACTTACACTTGTGGCTGTAGACTGCTGAGGAAGTTGTCTACGTGGTCCTGCGAGTCTCCGTCTAGGTGAGCCAAGTAGGTGTAGAGTTTGACAAAAGTGTCAAACGGGATCCTTGCAGGACCACCTTCCTCATCGTGTGTCAGGATCTCGCAGGCAAACTTCAGAGTGCTCATGAGGGTCTAAGAAAGTGCATCCGTAAAAATAATAGACGCAAAATATAAACACAAAAACAGATACGTGCATATAGCAATCAATGTGAATAGATGAGAACACACTGACAGTGAAGAGAAAAAATAAATAAATCTGCTCAATGAACATAGAACAAGACTGCCCTCATGTGGTTAACGGGATCAACGGTCTTGAACACAGCTGCACCCAAACCTAGATTGCTCCCACTGAGCACATTAAGTTGTTAATGCTTAGCTGCATTTTACTTTTGCAGACATTAAGACATGTTCCACGAAGTTCCTCATGCTTAAAGAAGGTCTCTTTGATCTGTCCCATGTGTTCTATGTGATTCTTTGAACCTTAATCACGGGCTTAACTGCACAGAAAAGATCTACATCATCAGAGTGAGATTTATGCAGCACTTTTGCTGGAGCCTGGGGACCACAGTGTGATAAGTCTGGAGCGTGGATGTCTGGATTTCGTCTACACACTAGACTAGACTGCGAGATGAACAAACACGGAGTTGCTTGACGTTCTCCAGCTGTGCCTGGCCTCAGCTTCAGATAAAGTGGTATGAAGTGGTATTAGCATTTATATGTGGCCTTATGTAACATCTCACCCCTCCCAGAGCACTGCAGCCCAGGGCAAAAAACTCCATCCAGTCGATTTCAGAGTCAAAGCTGCCCAAGGACAGCAGGGTCTCCAGCTGATCAATGGGAAGACACAGACCTTTCCATTTTGTTTGCAGTTCCTGCTCGCTGCATGTGTTTTGGAGGGACAGCTATGATTGGGTAGAGAAGAAAGTGTTATGGGGCTTCGGTGTGAAAACACTTTTAGGAGGTAATATAATATTACTAACAACACAACAAAGACAAAGAGACGCATTCTCACAAGGGCAAGTGTTTGTCTGTTGGGAAACGGGAATGATCCAGTTCTTTTAATAGATCCACCACAGAAAAATGGCAGTAAATAAATTAGGTTTACAATGATATGCACTGTTGATGATCCACACTGGCAGACCTACTGCAATAATCAGAAACGCACACACAAATACAAAATAGTATACAAGTAAGCAAATGAGGGGATTAACTGAAATGGAAATAATCATTTCACATGACAATGTACAAGATAATCCATATCACAATGTAGTCTGTATAGAACGTGCTAATTCAATACAGAAAATCTTTTTCCCACCACCTCTTTTGAAGAAAATTCCAATGACTTGTGATCCTGGTGGTGAGAAAATACCTGCTTGTGAAGGGTCTTCAGTAGCTGTGGAGTCAACCCGGTGTCAGTCTTCTGAGTGGCAACGTTCATCTCCAGCCTCTCCTTGACAGGTAAACACTCTCCTTTAGCCAGTGCACTGAAGTATCTGGGATACAACGCATTCACATAGGTAGCACACATGTATCTTATTAAACACTGGGCTTAGTTTTATTCTGCTTTTCACTCATCTGACCTGCTTCCTAAGCCTGCTATTTGAATTAAGTGGTAAAAGTGGAGGGTGTTAAATGAGGCATAAATTGCCAGTTGTTCAACTTAATGACCTCTCGTGAAAATTTTTTAGCTAAATAAATTATCGTGTGCTGTAGTTTTTTTTTTTTTCTATACAAACTCACCGATCCACACTGGTGTTCATCTCACTTTAACAGTATTTCACTAGTTAGAGGCAGGGTGATCTTTCAGCATCCCTCAGAGGCAACATAACCAGGAGTTACTTCAGCATATACATCTTGTTACCAAGGAGGCGTGCAACTTGTTTTTTGATATATACTAATTTGCTGAGAGCACCACCATGCTACACTGGCCAGAACAAGAGCACAGCATAGAAAAAAACCCTTAAGAATTCCTGGACATTACAGAGAGTCAGATAGTTTAACCGCAGCAATAGCATGGAAGCTCATGGGATCTAATTACAGCCAGTCTTTTACAAAGAGAAGACATGCACAGGTGAAAGGGACTTGACTCTTCATACAGTAAAGTTGCCTGGAAACACATCTTGTGGTTTTATACGAAATAAAAGGATTGTAATAAGACGCAATAATGTCATGCATCTCTACGCTTGACCCGGACCACTGTAGAGATTAAGACTTACGCTTCACACCACACCAGCAAATCCTTGGGCTGTGTTCGGATGGCCGCCTTGGTGAAGTTTTTGAGAAGGTCTGGCAGCTCGGGAGGGATGTTAATTTGCTGGGCACAGTAGAATGTGTCCGGAAGAGGCATGACTGCAATATTTGCATAGCAACATAGTCCAGTTAGTAGCTGACACAGGGTACAAAGAAAATCCGAGGGGAAATAAAATGATGGTTCCCTTGTAATAAAAGCTATATACACTGACAGAATTATTAAGAGAAAAATTCCAAACTGGTTTCTTAGTCTTAGTTACCCAATAAAGGGTCTCTCCATGTTTGGGAGTAGGCTAATAAGGTAAACACCATGAAAGCAACATATTTGAAACAAACAAACACAAAAATTTAATAAAATGAATAAAAAATAGCAGATATGTAGGCTACAAGTCTCGTAGCTTGATCTCTCAGGCATCCTGTTGAAACAACATGTCTGTTTACATCACTAAACACAGCAAAATATATTTAGCGCCATTTCAAATTTACCCACGTGTGTGCGTTTATTCCTGTTACATACTTATTTTACGGGATAAAAACTCGCAACTGTTCGTGACAACGTGTGAACTTCCACGACTTACCCATTCAAGACTGTATCGAACCTGACCTAGAGTGTGAAGGGTGTGGAGTGATAAAGTAAAGACCGGTGCGAGCTTAAACGATGTTAATCTTTTCCTTGTAACTGTGTATATCGCAGCTTCCTCGTCGCATGGCAACAGGGTTCTTCTTCGTGTGGCGTGTCGTAACGAATACCGCCCCCTGGTGGAATTTCTCTCTTTACCGTCATCCTCACGAAAAAAAACCACAAATAAATGCAACAGTTCGCTGTAAATGTTGATCAGTTTTAACTTCGACAATACATGAAGGCTTGTTACACCATACCGCAACGGTGAGCTTAAGACTGTAGCCATTTTAAGCTAATTCCTAAGACAGTGATAATGGAGAAAGCTCACTGTAAGCCCATGTATATGTAATTTAGACTATTTTAGAATACTTTTCTGGAGAATGCGGTATTCAATTCAAGGGTACAATTTTAGTTCAGTACAAGGGTATTCCTAGAAGCTGGCTTAGCGGAAAGCCTGGCTTATTTCGCTACTTCTGGCTAAATTTAGCGAGAGTTCCGTTCCATAAAGGTGGCTCATTTGAACGCCCGCTGACTAACCATGGTAGTTTATGCTGCTGAACTAGCATGGTCTCGGGCAGGCTACAGTTGGAGCTTAGCTTAGCTGTAACTCAAAAAATGTCCGACCGGCTGAAACGGACTCCGGAAAGAAATGTTCACCAAGAATTCTGCGCTCCCGCAACTCATGTCTTGTCTAAAAAACGAAACAAAAACTGTGGTTATCATATCACCACTTTCACTGTCTCGAAAAATCAATCAGTCGGTGCCAGTGCAACTAAAGAAACGCAACTATACACACGTATTGAGCATGAAATTAAATGAGAGAGAACATGGTATTCATTAAAACTAATCAATACCTAACAAACATCCATCTACACCCACGAAGGACCAGACTCAGAAAAATGGGGGACAGGTCATAATGTTAATAATACAAATTATTGAAAGCTCCTTTCAAAACAGTCAAGGACTGTACAAACCAGATATTAGATAAAACGCAGGAATTAAAACATCATACCATATTAAAAATACACAGAACGGAGCAATCACTGTAGGTAAGCAAAGTTAAACGGATGGGTTTTGAGTTTAGACTTGAACAGAGGGGGGGGGGGGGGGGCGTACTGTACCCATGTACGCATCCAAGGCAAGGCAATTTATAGAGCACAATTCGTACACAAGGCAATTCAAAGTGCTTTACAGCTACATCAAATCACAAGAAGGCAATAAAATAAAATACTTTCAGGTGTACTTGGGGATAATTGTCCATAGACTCTGAACTGGATTTCTCATTTTGAAAAATACCACATCAACCCCTTTGAGTAATGCTGAGCAATGTTACATTTATGCCCTGTGAAACCTCATCATTGACTCCTATCCTCCGTGCATACAGATGATCTGTGATGGAGGTCATTTCATTTCCAACATTGAGGCTAAATGGCCGGGATCAGTTCATGATTCTAGGATCTTCCGAGCATCCTCACTGGCACAGAGGTTTGCACAAGGCGCAAGAATTTTACTAACCTGAAGGAGCGTACTTTTGAAGTAAGGTGTAGCATAGGCAGAATTTTGGTAATGTAATGAGAGGTCAGGTGTAGAGGTCATCTTAAGGAATTTAAAGTGCTCGTCATACTTTATTATAGATAGCCATATAAGGCACATATTGCATCAAATTTCCAAGTCTTAACACATGTATATCCATCCAACATTTCTCTTATTCTGCAGGAGAGTTCAATGGTGTCCTGCTTGGGGACAGAGACTATGCATGCTGGCCGTACCTCCTCACGCCATATCCTGATCCAGGAACATGCACATGCTACAACAAGGGCACGGGTAGAAATGACCTTTGGCCAAATTAAATACGGGTTCATTGCTTAAAGTTCTCAGGCACCATGGCTGACTTCTGACAGAGCCATCTTAAATTAATAGTATACTTCATATTTTATACATTTTGTCTTGTGAACAACTTTTCAGGCTGAAGTCTTTTCTTCGTTGAGTCCCCCAAAAGGAGCATTAAACATCTGCAGCTCATCCAGAACGCTGCTGCTGGAGTTTTAACCCAGACTAAGAGATCTGAACACATCACAGCAGCTTTAAAATCTTTACTCTGGCTTCCAGTCAGTCACAGAATAGATTTTAAAAGCCTGCTGATGGTTTACAAATCCCAGAACGGTTTAGGCCCAAAATACATCTGTGACATGTTCAGAGAATATAAAGCCAGCAGAGCTGTTAGATCCAAGGACTCAGGCCAGCTGGTCCAGTCCAGAGTCCAGACTAAACACGGAGAAGCAGCATTTAGCTGTTATGCTGCAAACAAGTGGAACAAACTGCCAGTGGAGATTAAACTTTCACCAAATGTAGACATTTTTAAATCCAGGTTAAAAACATTTCTGTTCTCATGTGTCTATGCATGAAATCTGCACGATATCTTTGAACTTATCTTGACTGTTGCTTGTTTTTAAATTCATTTAAATGATTTTATTTGTTTCTCTTTAATGCTCGCTAAATGGACAGAGATGATTTATAACTTTCCACACGTTAGGTCATGGCACCCCACTGTGAATATAAATGTAAAAAACACATTTCTAACACGTTGCATGAACCGTACAATAATGACAAGTTTGAGTTCAAGTTGAGTTGAATTGTTTAATTATTATTACATGTTTCTCAAGCTGTGGAGAGAAAACAGAATTAAATACAGTTCACAACACCAAATTCTTCTTTATCTGAATTTATACTAACATCCCTCTCCAGTTTCATAATCTCTAGCTTGATCTTTTTTATTTTCAGTTTCTTCCATATCTCTCTTTATTGGACAAACACATTTCTTCAAAGGCTACTTACCACTCTGAAATATGTTCCTGTACTTTACCTTCACCTGCTGCCTGGTACGCTTTTGGCTGTTAAGATTGCTCCTGTTGAGATGTAACAGTGAAAAATTAATATGTGGGTCTCACACTCACGATATTATAGTCACAAAGTATGATGATGCGTGTCGATTATTGGGTTATTAATAAAGTGAGCAGGGCCAGTATATTTGTGCTGTACATCACATACAGAGACAATTCAGCATGCGTTATGTAAACAAATTATAACACAAAGAGGAGAGCATAAATACATGAGGACAGTAAAATAAATGTCTAACAATTGACATTGGTATGAAACTTTCATAACTTACGCATTAGTCTGTCTGCAGTTGTTTGCCATGACGTTTCTTCGCTTTATTGATCGCAGCTGTATTACCATTTCTGGTGATGACACTTTTAAAATCCTCATACAGCTCCATAAGCATTATTTGCTCAGCTGCCGAAAAAATAACAGCGCTTCTCGCTCTCATTTTCACACAGATCTCCGTTTTTCCACCATCCACTCGTCAGGGCTTCTTACGTTGCTAGTGCACTCGCATTTAGCTAGGCTATGTAAGCCTCGCTTGGATTAGCCTCACCGAGATGCAGCTAAAATATCTTCGAGGAACGACTTGAGGCTGAAAGCGATACAATGTAACTTCTCAAAAAGCCCACTCTGGAGCTCCCCCTACAGGCTTGGAGGTAATGTACGGTTACACTGTCGTAAATACAACACCCTTTCACTTTCACTTTTCACGTTTGTTGACGAACCGGCGAGGAGTCAGAAGGTGCAAGCTATGTCGACCGAGAAGGTAAGAGTAATCAAATGTACCTGGGAGCGTGAGAGCGGTCTATTTGTTTTTGCGGTAGGTGTGCCAGAAAGCAAGTCGAAGTACTTCCGCTCAGCTCCCGGGCCGCTCCAGCAAAGTTACATAGCGCAGTTTTTCCAACTCAGACCCAATCGTAATATTAAAACTCATTCTAGCCGCACAAATTTTTTCAAGCTGTTATTTTAAGGTAGAAATGTTACATAGTATTACTTTAAGTGGGAGATGGCGCTAGTTCAAGCGACGCTTACCGGCTATAGCCAAGCTTTCTTTAGCTACTTTCTAGGAATACCCCCCTAGTCTGTTCAGCTGCCATAAAGGTGTTAGACATACACACAAAAAAAACAAACAAACAAAAAAAAACTTTGCTTCATCACACATTTATTGAAGTGTTGCCATTAACAGGCAAAACATTTTATTATTAAACAGAATTTTGAAAATACAGGTTTCCACAGATTGTGATTAGAAAACAACAATACAACTAGCAGTTTTTGGTAAACAAAGTGACAAGGACGTTAAAAAAAAAAAGATTATTTCGTCCACCACTCCCAATGCTCAGAAGAAGCATGATAGACAAATTCTTACTTGTGCGACAGGCACACAAACAACCGCGGTCTGGTCACATGCGTTGGCTAGTGCAAATCTGTTCTAGCACACGTAGAAACTGAATACGCAAAATGTACTTGTGAAGTTCTGTCAAATTCAACTAGCATAATATTTACTGTGGCATGGAATAGAAAGAGCACAGTGTTTCCTATCTGAAGTTATTACAATACAGTGCTGCACAGGGTCAAAGAAACTGTGGCCAAAAGAACCGATTAAACAATAAGGATGGACTGCAGCAAAAACAACACAGGTTATGTGGACTTGACCATTGAATGTACCACGATGTTAGTCCCTCCATACCCTTCCCAAATGTCATCCCTTGATACAAAAATAAAACTGTCTCCCCAAATTCCCACCCTGGACACTCCTGCACCTATAAAACTATGTAGGATCACATAATACCCCACACTGGTACTTTCAGACAGGGACGACACTGTTCCCAGCCAGCTATTATCTTATAAACCTTCTTTCCCATTGCCCAGTCTTACCCCTCTCCGGACGAGACTTGGGTCAAGTCATAATCTGAGAAGCGTTCAAGCGCAGTTCTGTGATCCACAATTTGAGAAAAACGAAACGGGGCCCGGCTATACAGTCCATGTCAAGGCGCAAAAAAACATTTTTAATCTTACACAATATACAGAAGAAACAAATTCCTCGGAAAATATCGGACCAAATTTAAACGACCCAGCTCTGTTTTTATCTGGCAATCCCAAAAGCACTGTTACACCACAGTGAGCAGAGATGAGGCAATGATAACAGGCTGAATCATGCTCGATATTACATCGACGAACACGCTTTTATCCCGTCTCGGCGTGCCACTGTGTGACCCGGTGTTACTTTCTTAACTAAGGGTAACACTAAACACAGCTAACAAAGTGAGTCATTGACTTGAAGGATAATTCCAATGTCTGGCAATGTAACAGAGTGTCAAGAAATATTCTAATTTCACTTTTGGGGAAAAAAATAAAAACAATGAAGAAAACGTGAACGTTGCAATCAAGTATATGTTGACCAAAGTATGAGAGACAGATAGTTATGAATGGTTAATATGATTTCCATTTTCCTCTTGGAAACTGATCATATACTTCAAAAGGATTCAATAGGCAAATCCAGTAACAGGTTAACCTGTTTGATAACTCGTCAAGTCACATCTCTGTTGTTTTACCTCAATTTGCAATCCCGCCATTCTATGACTGGATAATGGTCATTGTAGCACTACTTGTATGCTTTTGGGAGGCCAGGGCTACTTTGCTACAGCCCCAAATTAGTCAGCTGCTGAGTGACAGCCTTCTGTCTTCTATCTCTTGCCCCTTTTGTTACCAGCAGGGGGCTTCTTTAGCTGGAGAAGGGGTGTTCCTGTCACAAAGCCCGCAGCGGGTTGGTTAGACACGCCAAAGGTCAGGCCAGCGGACGGGTTGATACCAGGGTTGCTGAAGTTAAAGCCTGAGGTGCTGCTGCCACCAAATCCTAAAAAAAGAGAGGCAAGACACACACAAGGTCAGGCAAGAGAAGTTACAAGAGATTTTAAGAGATTGGTAATAAAATATATGCAGGATGACTATAAGGAAACAGATTCATTTGTAATTCGTTTCTACTTTGAGAAACCTCAGATCCTTAAATGTCACGGTGTCAGCACGGTAATCAAACTACTATATATGTGCACAAACTAAAAGATTGCTCTAGGAGGGTGTCAAAACCTGCTTATCAGAGGAGCCAATTCATCTACACACAGATATGGAAGCTCACAGCAACGGATCCTGCTGCTTCCATCAGCACTGCCATTTTCAGTGTATACCCATCCATCTGGTGACATTTTAACATCTCAAAGAATCATCAATTTTGTTGTTGTTTCTGGAATTTCAGGGGCCCAAGTGTGAGGGTGGTATACACAGCTTGTATGTACCTGCACTCAGACTGCCTCCTGTAGGCTTACTGGTGGAGGAGAAGCCAAAAGAAGACCCCCCAGTCCCCACCCCACCAAATCCAGGCCCACCACCAAAACCTGCGGGAGAGAGTGACATGGAAGTCAGTCTGGACTAAAGCAAACATCCTACACAAGGAACAAACACAGAGAGCAATGACATATATGCACTGTGGAGCTTCTAACGGAAAACTACAGAGCGAGGACTCAAAGAGTACTGCATAGCAAAGCAAAGGCCAAAGGGTAAAATACGGCAAACCAATCACACCAACAACAAGGGAACACACCAACATTGTGCGTTCAGACCACATGTTCCCACAATCTCAAGTGGATTTGCATTGTGAAACAGTGTTTCAGCAAAATAATTCTGAATGACAAACTGGTGAAAGTCTTCAGGCCAAATTCTTCCTCTCCGAATAAAAAGGTTATCCAGCTTGTGACAGGTCAAGGTAGGAGCCTGCAGCAAGGGTTTGCTCAGTGTTCCTGTGATGTGAACGCACTTTACCACGAGAAACAAAAGGCAAAAAGGAAAATAGGAAAAGGACAAAAAAAAAAAAAAACACTACCAGGCTGACTGCACTGTTTTTCGTCTCGCATACCAGCAACTTCTCGCTTTATTATGGTTTTATAAAAGAAAAACAAAGAACCTCACACTAAAGGCTGTTTGGTATTGAGGAAATGGTAAACTGTGCAAGGGAGAGGTGGTACCTCCAAGCGTAGAAGAGCCCAAGCTAGTGCCCACCGCTGAGGCAAAGGGGTTTCCAAACCCTGCCCCCAAGGGTGCCTGGGTTCCTAAGGCACAGAGAGAGCATGTGCTTTATCACTTTACTACTCTGGATGCATGGAAAGTGTGTGGGTTTAAGGAGGAAAAGGAAGGATAAAGAAAAAAGGCCCTGCACATTTTGTAACTTGTACAACTATCATACTGACAACAAAAAACAAAAGGCTTTTCACATACTTATTTTGTTCTCAGAATTTCTGTCTGTAAATGGCTGAATAATAATGTCAGGAGCCAATGAAGAGAAACTATTCTTTCTAATCCCACATGCTGCTTTTGAAATAAATACAGCGAATAGTCAGGCAATGCGACGTGCTTCTGCTCCTGCTGTGTGTGGGTGTATAAAATACTGAAAAAACAAACAAAAAAAAAATAATGCCAGTTCTTTCACTCAGAAACTTGTCTTTTTCCATTAATGCAATAGCTTTCTTTGTTTTTTTGGAACTTTAACAAATTTTGGGATGTGTCCAATTAGTCTGCATCGTTAGAACAACTTCAGTCAAAAGGAAGCAAGGACAAATGTTTCTTTGTTTAAAAACTGATTTATTGTCAATTTATATGCAATTTCACTTACATAAAACACAAACCAACAGTTAGGAACAGAATTGTTTGTTAATGGCTAAACTGCTACTGCATTTGACAAGTTTCCAAAATTTTCCAAATTTCTGAGAGTGAATGAACTAGCAAATGCTCAAAAATAAGGGAAAAAAAAAAAAAAAAAAAAAAAAAGCACCACACAATTATTGTATTTAGCTTTAAAAAAGGCACACAATGTTATATATTATCAACAGGCATTTGATACATACGTTTAAACACACTGTTAAAACTTAAAAAGCACTCAAGCTTCAGGTAAGAAGAGTGAAACTAGCATTTACGGTTGCGTTTCAGTGTAAACTAAAGTAAAAGACGCTCGCGGAGCGGTGGCCAGTGGAAGTGAATGAGTTCAAGTGTTGGGCCAACGGGAAATTAATTTACCTCCGTGGTTCAGGTTTTCAACAATTTTCACCAGTGTAATCTTAAAATAGAACGGCAGCTACAATTTTGGTAACAGAGGACCTCGTTCCAGCAAAGACAACCTCTCGAGTATTCACCTACTCGCAACGACAGGCTACAAACGTTGCTGAATGGAGCCCGATTTAACCGAGGCGACTGGTTAGCATCTCGTGTGCGACTGTTAACAACCCCGCCCCATCCTCCCCAAAAGTTGTAGAACCTCTTCAAAGACAAAAGCAGAAAATAAAAAAAAACAAAAAACACAAAAGACTCAAACTATGAAACAAAGCCAATATTTCAGAAAGAAGAGTTTATGAGGGAGTTCAAGTGTAGCACTGTGGGGGGGAGGAAAAAAAAAAAAAAAAACTGCAGGGAAAGCAAAGTGCCCATCATAAATCTGAGAAATACATTCACATTTTAGTTCCTTCACTTGTTTAAAGAAAGAAAAAGGAGGTACACGGGGCCACTTCTGCCTTCAGGAAAATACAGCATCTGTATACATATGACTGACAGAAGGAGGATAGTTTTAAGTATCAACTATCACCAAGTCCAAAGACCTTTGACAGACCAAGAAATAAGATGTACTTTCAGTGTCATTACCGTGGCAACTATGACTGTAGAGATGTGGAAGACCATCTGTTAAAAGTCACAACAAATTTGCTCTAAAGTCAAAATTCTAGACAACTTTGAAACCCCTCAGACATCTGGCTGGAGCCAAAAACTGCAACTAAACAAAACAAAAAAAAAAGTTAAGTTGTGTGTCAGAGGAATAAGACGTCCAAACCAGTGTCTTTTTTTCTTTTTCTTTTCTTTATAAAAAGCGACTACATCGTGAAAGATGAAGATGGTTGGATCCGCGAATCCCCTCTGAAGCCAGGAGCAATAACAACACTTTTGTTTATGGTTGGCTTAGCGAGTTACCTGAATACCAGCTTTTAATCGCATGAAACACTGTATCCTCAGATCATAAAATGCTGGCCAAGAGAAATGCACAAACCACACTGACCTGTCCGTTTTCATCCGGCGAACGCGTGTCATACTGGCACCTACGGCCAAGCAAAAGTCATTCTTCTCTTTTGAACTACAAAGTTAAAGATTTCAGCTTATTCAGCATCGAGTCAGAGGGATTGTTCTTGAAAAGTCTCCATACAAAGTACCGTCCCTTGGGAGAAAATATCTTGGATAAAAAATTACAACCTGTGAACAGTGGCCTTTACTCCACATTTTCACTGAAATCGGCCGAGCGTGAAATTAGCCAGCCCTACTACGCTGACAGTAGCCCTTAGATGAAACAGCCTTCATCATATAACAGCGGAATGACCCATTTGCAACTCAACCACCCAAATGCATTAAAGTGTTCAACAATGGGATAAAGCTCGCCATTCGTCACCATCGACAATCCATAATGTAAATGAACCCTCTGAAGAAACATTCAACCTCAGCTCTTTGATCACAAGATCATACAAAACGCAGAGCGCACCGCTTCATTCGGGCCAGCCATTCATATCTAACAAAGCGAACAGCATCAAGAACGCCCGCTCGAAGACAAATTCTTGGATTGAATCTGAAGTTCAGGCAATTAAACGGATTAGGTTTTCAGTCCTGAGTCTTTTGGCACCATTCACCTTCTGTCCATGAGGTACAAGTCCGAGCAGTGCCGGGCCAGCGCGACAATCAACCACCAATGACACGTATGTGGGTAAAAATGCTGCACATTTAGTGTTGAATCTGCTGCGATACTGACCATCCACAGAGTTCAAATTCTGAGCCAAGACTATGTTAAGCACAAGAAAAATAAAATAGAAATAAATAGGTAAATAAATACAATTTGCTTAGTCTATCAGAGAATTGGGTCACTTACTAGAGCAAGCCACTATGCCCGACATTAATAAAAAAAATTAAAAATGGCATAACTTTGTGCCCATTCCTTGGGTTAACAGACTTGCAAAGCTATGAGTCAGAAATAATTCAGCAAGTTAAGACTGCATAATGCATTCACATTGTACAGAGAGCACGCCTAAAGCCCAACGAACAAAAGAGCAGAAATTGATTTGGCTTTACAGAAAAGAAGAAGAAGAAAAAAAAAAGAAAATATCTGTAGCAGGCACCAAGCTAGTTTGCACCTACACTACACAAGTGGATCGCAACGGTTGTAGTGGCAGGGCTGGTTTGTGAAGCGCTTTCTTTAAATCTCGGTGAAGCAATGGATTTGGAAAACAGTCCCGAACCTCCTTGGCACATTTAGAATTGATTAGTAAACAATTATTCACAATAGCTTCTGCATGTTCTGCTGTGTAGTCAAAGGTTTTAAATCTACACTGGGAAATAAGCCCCACTTGTAACAATCGGCGGGCAGATATGATAACAGCAACATTTTCAAATGGGACGAAACCTAAGCTTCCATTTCTGTAATTCGCCGTGTTCACGGCCTTTAGAGACCAGTCCACTTAAACTATCGCTTTGAAACATTGGGATCGAGTCACTATTGTTTTATCCAACTTTACAAGAAAAGGGACAGCAGAAACATGCTAATATACATATGGTAGCAGCTTAGTTTGGTAATCATATGTTGATGCCCTGATATACCTACAACATGGCCTACATACCAAAGCCTACAAAAATGGCTGAAAGATTAACACCTCAGAGATGTGCTAGCAAACACAATGGGATAACTTAAGGTATTTTAGCTCTCCATAAAACTGACATTACATGCCCATAAGTGTTCAGACATAGAATTTTAGTGTATAGGGCCAATAATGATTAAATATTTGTGTGCAAACGTTGGAAAACCTTTAAAAAGCTAATTTGCCGAGACATTTCGGACACAAATTTCTCAAGAGACTGCACGTAAGATCAGTCCTCATCCATCTGCTTATGCTGGATGATAATAACACTACGTTGGCAAATACTGAGCCAAAGTTCTGTTTTGACTACTGATAGAAAACAAACCTAACAGCTACCATGATAGTTATAAGTGCAATTTAGTAATTACAGAACAGGTCTACCGGGGAGACCTTGAACGAGCAGCATGCTTAAAACAACATCAGCGACGCTTTCTTTAGATTATCTCTGCTGTTAAAAACAGGTTTGTGTCCGAAATAAGCCGACACCATTTTTGTCAGCTAAACTCCCCTACATAGCAGCTGGACTAGAGAGAGTAGGAGCTAAATTCTAATAGTTCTATGTCTTTAACACTAACAGCACACCCAGATCAAATCTTACAAAAACCTAAAAGATACATCTAGTCGGGACTTGTCAATCTAAATCACAGCAAATGTCTACAATGATCCCAACTTGTTTTCTTATTATCTATTCACAGAGCAGGGTCCTTCCAAAGAGGTTTAATTAAAACAGAACCCCGACTCAAATTAGATTTACAAGCTCCAATTCCAACTTCAAATGAGATAGCTAGAAATTCTCCACCAGTTTAACCCCCCCCCCCCCCCGGTAATGTCAGCCGCATAACCAGTGAAGTCTGCGTCTGCTCCGAGAGAAATTAAGAGAAGGAATTTGTCATAACAAATACCAACACTGCCAGAGCCTGTTGTTGACTGTGTATTGAAGCCGTATATTAAATGTCCTCAGTCTGGTTTCATAAGGTGCATAAGATAAATGTTTCCAACCCATGAACCCTTAGTCAGCAAAAAATGGTTAAGGCAGCGCAAAGGCTTGCTGTCGGGATAACGGCGGATCTCTCATCGCTCTCTTTCGCCCTCTTTTTGAAAAGTGGAAAGCGAAGACAGCGTAGCACCTGCTAAGTGTGGTTTTTTCTACTTATTTTGAACAATCGTGTCTGATGCCTTTATACTTTTTGCTTTCTAGATACAATTTTTATTTTTATTTATTTTTTTTTTAAAAAAGCACACCCCTGCCTGTCCTTTCCAAAACTTTTACTTTTGTTTCTCCTCTCCCTCATTTATTGTCTTAAATAAGGTAAAGAGGAGGAGAACTTTCTAGTACTTGTAGGCAGTCAGACCTGGAGTTGGCTGCTGTTGCTGGGTCAGTGTGGCTGCCATGGCAACAGCTGCAGCATTGGGTACACCGGAGAATGGGGCAGGCCCGGTTGTGACTCGCGGCGCACTCTGCCATTTCCTGTTCGATGCCCTTTTAGACTCAAAGACGTCAGTAGAGTCTTCGAGGAAGGCTCTGCGGTAGGAAAGGTACTGGTGCTTCAGAATCTACAAGACATCAAGAGAAATAAAGACAAGCTGACACACTGATGACACAAAAGCATCAACATCTTAGAAAACAACAACATCTTCGAAGTACAACCCTGCATTTTATTCAATGGTCTCACCACCAAAACCTAAACATTATTAGATTAAATTCCTATCAGTACTAAGATGACGGGAAATCTAAATGAATGTATGAACACGTTCGACAATGTTGTGGGAAAAAATAAATAAAAAATACTAACCTTGACATTCTCATGGACAGACTGAAGCTGCGCAGCTTGTGCAACAAATGTTTGGTACAACTTCTGCATGGCCAGAGTAAGATCTGGACATAAAAACATAAATAATAAGGAAGTGCGATTAGCTTGTTCAAGTTAAATATACTGGTTAACAGTGATTGCATTCAAAAGTCAGACATCGTACCCTGAGGGGTGATGTGGGAGCCGCTGCTCTGAGTCGTCAGGTGGTTCTCCAGCTCTTCTATCTGCTGCCGGTACTGTTGCAGCTGCACTTCAAACTGCTCCACCAGGCTACGGAAATAACTAAGCAGGGGACATAAAAAAACACCACATATTTTAATACTGGCTTCATCCATTGTGCAATAAAAGCTGTCATTTGGAAAACAACAAAGGCAAGTGAGGATTAACGTGGTCTTTACTCAAATACAACAGACAAAATAATTTCCAAAAAAATTCAACAAAACATCCGTCTTTCATTTGCTTGAAGACTAGAATCCGCTAGCTCACTTACTCTGATGGAGCTGTGTTTTCGTGCTGAAGTCCAGGGGGCGTCTTTTGTGTACGCAGTGCGATGTCAGCATTTTTCAGCTCCTTAAGAAGACGAACAAAGAAGAGTCAAACTCATTGCCACTTAATAAGAAACATGTAACAGAACGTTTGACATCCCGGATGGGTACCTGCCTTAAAACCTAACATTTTAAGGCACAACTTAAGATTCAAATCTCTGCATCTCCTTTGCGCTTTATTTTAAAAGTTGCACCTGCGAGACGCATAGTTAATCCCTAGTAACACCCAATCGTGCTCTTGCTTAGTTCTGGACAGCGCTATTAAACTGTTGTGTTTTTTTTTGGTTTTTTTTGGAATGGTGTGATCTGTACCACTTCCCTAGAAATCCCCCACTACTATAATCAAATTCTTCTAAGAAATAATTAAATCAGTCTAGAGCTTTGTATTCAGGGGAATATCACTAATATCTAAGATTATGGTAAAACCTGTGTAGCAGTGCTGTTTTTACCTGTGCCGTCTCCAACTTTAGTTTGTCAATGGCCAGAGCTTGGCGCTGCAGACCGCTGGCACTGACGGAGAGAAGCTGTTTGAGGTTCTTAATATCATCTTGGACTTTGGAAATGGCCTTCGATGACATCCTGCTGATGTCTTCCTGAACCTGCTTCTGCTCCTTTACAAATTTTCTGCAAAAGGAGACAGTAATGAATTGAACAATGAAAACCACCCACAGATGAAACTAAAAGCTCAACATTCAACCACGCGGTAACAAAAGCACATACAATAGCACTCACTGGAAATTTTCAACATCTTGGCAAATAACGGGAGGCAGATTCTCGTCTTTCAAAGCTTTGCTGTCCCTGAAGGAAAGAAAAACCAAGGTAGAGTATTGTTCCTTTAGGATTATACCAACAACAAATAAAAAAATGAATAATGATAAAGACATAGGGCAGCAAACCACATAGTTTTTCTCAGTAAACATTGTTCACATATTTTTACAGTAAAGAATAGTTAGTTCTGCACATTTATTCAACTATTTTCCTTTTACAAAGATCCATGGACATTTTGGTCAACAAAACGTACTGGGCATTGGCTCCAGATGATGTGTCACTCTTGTTCTCAGAGGAAGTGCTGAAGTCGACCCCGCCGAGGCCAACACTTGGTGCAGGAGCAGCAGATACAGCTGTCGAAGTAGCCAACAGAGAACCCAACGTTAACCCACCACCTCCTCCAAGAGTGGCCGGACCCAAACCTGCATCAAGTAAAAAGAACACAGGTCAGAATGCAATGTGACACTGTGCAAATTAGAGAACTACTTGTTAAATTTCCCTCAGTGATATTGCTGTATATATAAACTGTATTACAGTTTTGAGTCTGTGCATCACTCCGTGGTGCTCAAACTGCGACTTGCGGAGGCAGGTTTCATCTCACCTGTAGACCCAGTGACCCAGAGTCCCGTGCCAAGTGACGGCACTGTTGAAGGTGCTGAGGTTGTTGTACCGCCGAGACCAAGGGCGAAGCCTGTGGCGGCGTGCTGCTGTGGAGCTGTAGATGTTAGGACTGAACCAAAATTTAGGCCGGGCCCAGCAGTTGAGGAGGTGGTAGCGGTGGTGAGGGAGAAGGGTGTTGCTGAGGCGGTGGGCTTGTTGAAGGCCAAGCTGAAGCCAGTGGTGGCAGTCGTAGCAGCTGGGGCACCTGAGAGCATTTACAGGACAAGGAGAAAAAAAAAAAAAGAGAGAAATTCAAGGTTAAAACATTAGCTCTGGTAAAACGTACTTAGAAATTATAACGGAAACACAAACATACCTAATGTAAGGCCCGCAGTGGGTGCAGCAGCATCTGAAAAAGAATAACATCCCCAGATAATGGGTAACACATGGTGATTAACGGTAGTTTGCAGCGATGTTAATTGCGAGCACATTTATAGCAATGCTTGCAATCATCTCATGTGTGACATCATTACTTGAGGCAGGTGTATTGAAAGAGAATCCTCCAGCAGGTTTCTGAGCAAAGAGACTGCCTGCTAGACCAAGGGATGGGGTGGTGCCAGTGGTGGGAGCAGGGGTTGCAGCTGCTGTTCCCAGAGCAGACCCAAAAGAAAAGCCACCAGTAGCAGCCGCAGGTGCACTGTCGACAGAAAATACCGTAATCACACTTCTTTCACGATACAAAAGTATGATGACACGCAAAAAAACGTCATTGGTACAGTACAGAAAACTCTTGTTCTTACAGCAGTTTTCTAGAACCGCCCAATAGTGAAGGGTTAACTTTAACCCAATGAGATTCTTTAAAGAGCACATTTACAAACAATAAATACAGACAAAATTGTTTCACAGATAGATGTCTTTTAAAACCATCTTACACACTGAACCACATGAATTCCCCATAAAACAGATAATTAAGACGACCTTTTGCAGTTTTCAAGAGTTAAACTTTGTGAATGATAATTCCAAATTGCAGTATATTATGGCTCCTCTTGCAAATTATAATCCCATTGCCAATTTCGCAAAAGGCTATCAGCACAAACCCTGGATACAGTAATCAGTCAAAGCTCCCCCACCCACCCTGGTGAAAAAGTCTGTTTGAAAGCCAGTCTTGCTCATGAACTCTGAATGTTTCAGATGTGATCTGTAAACGTTTCCTTCACACTGTCAATTGTCAGGGATATGGGAGACGTTTACTGTTCAAGCATTACTACTTTTGACATAAGATTTGTCCGCACCTTCATGAAATCTGGGTTTGTCAATTAGGTGGGGATTATCTGGGGAGTTTCTAACTATCCCGGTGTGGGCAATCTCCACCGGCCACATACTATTGATCAAAGAAGCTCCATTTCCAAGTAAGTCTCTATAGTGTCTGAACGTGGCCATTTCTAAAACAGGAAAGTTCATCACATATCATTGTGATCCTCGCAAAACCATGTCCTCAACACATCAATGTACAAAAAGCAAGACGTTACAACGTAACGTACGTTACCTGATAACCTAAGGCTAAGCTAACGTTAGCCAAGTTGTTCTTTTAAAATGAGTCATTACCTGGTAGCGGCCCCAAATGCGAATCCTCCACCCACGTTGGTGGAGCCGAGAGTCCCTGATCCAAAATTAAAGCCAGACATTTTCTTCCAAGTTGTGTGCATAAACCATTCATAAGATATTTGGATTTAACGCACGAATGAAAAAGCTTAGCTAACTCAACACAACATCAAACGTCAGTTAGCCTTCATGCCCGCGTGAGGGCCAAATCCGCGGTCTTGTTTTAACTCAAACCATGCTTGAACGAAAAAGTATCAGCTCTCAAATAAATGCAGAGCTAGTCCACTGTAGACTTCTACAGTTTAACAATCTATTAAATCTTTTTTTAGCCTTTCACAAGCGCCAAATGACTTCCCGCATGGTATTCATTTCTTATTCCCCGCCTGGTATTTTCCGAATCCCGGTGCATTTCGGGTAATTTCTCTTCAACTACGTTTCCCATTGTTCCTTTGGGTTTCTGGATCTCGTGACGTCTCACGCATGCGTATAGTTTGAGCTACGGGACTGAAGGTGGACCATAATCAGTTATACAAAAACGCAGAATATACCACAAAGTATTTCCGGTTAAGATCTCAGTATAAAAGGAGCAATTCCAACCATCAAACAGGTCAGTCAACCCTCATGGGTATGAGTGTACGTATACACACACCTCTTCAGGCACCATTACCACACCGTTGATATGCATATTCTGGACAAAATAAACACATTTTTATCAGATACAAAATTCTATTAATTTATTTTTTTTAATAGCTACGCAATTCGTGCCCTTATTTTGAAGTTTTCACATCTACAGTATTGACATGATTACAGGAGATTTTACGCGGATGGAAGAGTGAAATAATTGACAATAAACACATATCGTGTGCCACCGAGAAAGTAAAGGTGGATAGTGCTGCCGTTGAGTGCATCATACTATCAATGATACAGTTTCCCACGGAAGGTGCTGTTTGAACCCTTACAGTCGCTGCCAGCTGGTTCGAGTTGGAGAAATGGAACATATCCGAACGCCGAAGGTAGCTAACATTTCTTGCTAATCGTAAGTGGATGGGATACAGTCAGCAACCCGGCCTTGTCTTTTTTAGTATTTTTGCAGTGCTTGGTTGTCGCTACTTTTGCTGTCGACTTGCGTTAGACTGAACGCATGAATCTAGTAGCATGATGGCTAGCAGGTGTCGCCCGCAGCTCCCAGTGTTAAACGCGATGAGCATCAATGAGCTATTTGTTTCCCCCGTACAGCAGATAGCTGGGTTTCCAATATGTAATCTGACTACCTGCAGTCTCTATTATTGATTTAGTTTACGTTACTCTGTCAAGCCGGTCAGTGAATCTTGTGATTGAACTCTACCAGTAGAAATCGAGCTACATCAGGACAAGTGTGCCGTTTGAGGCTGTCAGACAGAGCTGACTCAGGGAGGAAGTCCATCATTAATTTCCAGCACTTTTTTTTTTTTAAACATGTAAACGAGCAGTTTTATCATTTGATCATTTATTAGAAGCATTGGAAAGCAGTGCAACGATGTTATCCACCGCTTGACTTCTGAGTCACTTACAGAGGATCCAACTGAACAAAAAACCAGGGCGATGCAGCAGGCTTGGTTATGCCAGGCCTGTACCACTTTAAAAAGGAAAAAAAAACAACAACACAGCAACTCCCGTGTATTTAATTACTTCTTATTTAAACTAAAAGCGAGGCAGCATGTTAACCGTTAAACCCAATATGCAAATGTACAAATTCACATAATGCAAATACATGTGGAGTACACTAATTGTGTCTTTGGTGGGTTCCCATGCTGAAAGATGTTTCACCATCTTTGGTAATGGTGTGGCACAATTGTTGACGGCTTAGGGTTGGTATTCTGTTCTGCAAAGCACACACAATTTTGAGGTTGCATGCTTGCATGCGGAAGGGGATTTGGAGGGTGTGATTACCTGCAGACAGGGTGTGTCCCCATTGTGACAGGTCCTCCCTGTTTGCTAAGACAGAAAAAAGGGGCATTATTGCTGTCAAGTAAATTCAAGTATATGTGTGTTACCTTTGTGTAAAAATTCTACAATTACAAAAGCCTCTGTCAAATTGTCATATGAAGGATATTGTAGGTTTCTTCAGTAGTTTCCAGAATCTATAAACAATTGCATTTTCACTTTTCTTAGAGACGTTGTTCCTGTGTGTCCCTCTTTCAACAACTCTCCTGTATGTTCCAAGAAGCCTACTTCTTGACTTGACAGAGCTGTGACCATCAGGTTGCTGGGCAACAGCGATACAGTTAGTCGTTGCATCATATCAGTGAACAACAGGAAAACGGCAAGAAGGGAAGAGGATGTATGACTCAACATGAGGCCAGTTGGAGCGATGAATCATGTATTTGGACAGTTAGCAGCGACAGCAGGAACCCAGGCATCGCGTTGCCTTCCAGCGACAGTGAGGACTTATTTTCTTTCTCACTGAGAGCAGCGCACGTTTCAATCTGACTCGGTGATGGAAAGGACAGCGATGAAACTCAGCATGTTACGCACGCAAAGTCCTCGTCCAAAGTTCTCCAAACAGAACCCTAAAACATGTGTGTGGCCGTTCGAAATAGAATGTATGCGTTTATTCATGCTTTTATCTAGAAGGTATAACGATGGACAAAGTGCAAGCGGGGTCCTCTGTGTCTCGTTTTGTCTTTGGTGTGAGACCACATTCTTTGTCCTTTGTGAAAACCAGGGACTTTTAAAAAAATATTTCCCTCATAGTGTCTGTTTTATGTCTTTGGCCAAATGTTGTCTATGTCCCGGTCAGTAGTCGGGTTGGCTCGAGATTGGTGAAATTAAGAATCCGATGGCTCATTTACAAACTGTTCTGCCGTGGCTATCATTAGACTCATTTCTCCTGTGTTCAGAAACCACTTGTGACTCCTTTAACAGATCATTTTGGCAACTGATAGTGAGGGCCAGGTGGCCAGCGTTACTGCCAGGTGCTGCTCACAGTCCTTTTCTGCCAGGTGCCATTCCCATCTCTCCTCTTTTCATTATATCCTGTGCATGTGCAGCCAAAGAAGCGAGCCTTATTGCTCACTGCTCATCAGTTAATTATCACCGGTATGCGCTTGTGTTTTTCGCAGGTGGAGCAGGTGCGGCTGATGGATCGCTTCAGCAACAAATCCACAAACGGCACACTGTACCTCACAGCGACACACCTCATCTTTGTGGAGAGCAGCTCTAACAACTCCGCCTCAGCTGGACAGGAGATCTGGGTGAGCAGTTCCAGTGGTGACTATTTTGCCAGCGTTGCATGTCTACCCGGGAATGCATGGTCGGTATTTGTTCGGCGAAACTTTGTTCGGAATGGATTAAAGGACAAGAGAGACAACGGAGATAATCTCTGCTGTAGCAGGGTAGAAAGGCAAGGACGGGGCGCTATTTAGTTTTCCCCAATATTTTACATTGACTGATTGCTTGATAAATTTATCCAAACCAAAACTGGAACAAAGATAAAATAGACATGTAAAAGAAAAATCAAGATTTCAATGAATGACTCTATTGCACATGAATGACCATTATGCTGAAACCAGAGCTCCAGTCTGATGCTGATATTGGCTCTCTGCAACCTTGCAGAGGCACTTAATGGGAAGTGTTCAACCTCAGCGAGTGGGTTTGTGTGTGTTGTTGTTTCTTTGGTGCGTCACGATGGAGAGATACCATATGCAAACCTGAGTGTGTTTAGAGGAAGAAGGGTAGAGTTTCAAAAACCCTAAAGAAAGAGCTGCTGGGCATGCAGTGAGTTTTAGGCGCATGCTTGCAAAAAGGGAATTTGTGTTTTCAGCTTCAACCTGAAAAAGGGGTCGTAGTTGTAGCTCTTTGAAAACCAGACTAATAAAGTCTGGCGGCAGCAGCAGCGATGCAGCACGATTTGTTTTTGTATTTTTTTTAATGTTCCGGGTTTTTTTTTTTTAATGTTATTTTAGCAATGCAGTGATGGTGTTGGGGATATCAGAGAAACATGGAAGAAATACAGGAACTGAAAGTGGGGCTCAGCAGTGCTGTAATGAACTGTGAGCAGCCGTCTGAGACGCATCATTAGTGAGAGTTTCTCCTCTGGAAATGAGGTTTAACAGTTCATGTAATGAAATTTCAACACTTGATTGACTGGGTTTTGTTTCCAATACTGGATTGTTATCTGTGTATGTGTACTTGTACGTGCACAGCATTCTTCGTCTGTTTTACGAGGTTGCAAAAGCAGCGCTCTAGTCCGCGTTGTGAAGAGGTTTAAGTGCTGCGTGCTGCAGATTCTGGGCCCTTATCCCAGGAAAAGGAAACACCTTTTCTCTTTGGTTTTTGGTCAATCCAGCATATTTGTGTCTGTCAGTGCCTGTAGGTTTCTGTGTGTGTGTGTGTGTTTGTGTGCACACCACGTGTAATTCAATGTGCATGTGTGTATCAAATAAATTCACGATCACTCTGTTGGGGACGTGCATTTGTCAGAATCTTATGGTGCCTCATAAAATATTAAACAGCAGCTGTGAGTTACTGCTTGTCTCACCAGCTGGTGAGATGAACATTTAGATTGTGTGCGTCTGCGTTCCTGTTTGTGTCGGTGTGTTTTACCAATCATTACCGATGCCGACGAATGCACATTTTGATGACATTCCGTGGTTGGGAGACTCAGACTGCGCTAATGAATATGATAATGTGCTGCACTTGACCCTGTTGTCCTCTAAACTTTATGACATTGACGGCTCAGGATTCCGTTGGGAAGGGGAGAGAGCTTTTTACACCAAACTGAGGAGTAAACATGGTTTCCTTTTGTGTTCCCATTCAAGCCTAACAGGTGAAACAGTGAAAGGGTATATGCTTTTAATAATAATAATAATACATTTAAAAAGACACTCAAGGACACTTTCCAACACATTAAAAACATAATAAATAAGATAATGCAAGTTAAAAAGAGCAATGAGGCTAGAGGGAGAATGCAGCTTGAAACAGATGGGTTTTTGAGTTTTGATTTGAAGAAGGGTAAAGAGTCAATGTTGCAGATGTCCGGTGGGAGTGAGTTCCAGAGTTGGGGAGCAGAGCGACTGAAAGCTCTGCTCCCCGTGGTGCTGAGACGGGCAGAGGGCACAGAGAGGTGGAGGGAGGAGGAAGACCTGAGGGAGGGGGGGGGTGGAGAGGAGATCAGACGGATATGGGGGGGGGGGCGAGGTTGTGGATGGCCTTGAATGTGTAGAGTAGGATTTAAAAGTAATTCTGAATTTGACTGGGAGCCAGTGAAGCTGCTGGAGGATGGGGGTGATAAGGTGAAGGGAGGGGTTCTGGTGATGATGCGGGCTGCAGAGTTTTGGACCATTTGAAGCTTACAAAGGGATTTGTGAGGGGCAACGAAAAGGAGTGAGTTACAATAATCGATGCGGGAGGTGACGAGGCTGTGGACCAGGATAGCAGTGGTGTGAGGAGTGAGAGAGGGGCGGAGACGATTAGCGTTACGTAAATGGAAATATGCAGACCGACTAATGTTACTGATGTGGGAGTGGAAAGAAAGTGTGCTGTCGAGGATGACACTTACTACTTGTCAATACTTACTTGGGCTCAGATTTAGCTTTGAAGCCAGTGATTTGCTTTTAAGTCCTTTAAGAAATGACAAAAATATAAAGCTTGTAATCAGTTCTGTAAATTAATCTTGTATAATACTGTATATTGAGTTGTCTCGAGGTGGAGGACGTTACAATTTTCCAAAAGGGTTTTTATCAGCTTTCAGTCCAGCGTTTGTGTCGGTTCCTTTGGATCTTACTGACACGGCACCTTATTTTGCTTCCTAGTTACATTCCAGTGTGTATTCAAGTCATTCACAATCTCCAGCAACATACGTGCTCATGTACTGTTGACATACACGCATACCTTGTACATCACTTAATAATGCAGTAGAGTTTACATTTTTTTCTTGTTATTCTTGTCTCCTTTTCTGTAGATTTTGCACCACCATATAGCCTCAGTGGAGAAGCTCAGTCTGACCACCACAGGCTGTCCTTTGGTCATTCAGTGTCGTAACTTCAGGCTGGTTCATTTTGTGCTACAAAGAGAAAGAGACTGCCATGATATCTACAGCTCGCTGCTGCGTCTTCTGCGGCCAGGTGGGCTCCACTTCTGGTTCAAGCTTCTTTTTTTTTTTTTTTCTTCTTCTGTTCTGATAACTGTAGACATTTTTACCCCATCGTTCCTTTCTCAGGCATTTGTTGCTCTTTTTGTGCGTCTTACCGACACATAACGTCAAAAAAATGTTATAATTTACAAACGTCTATAGATGGACTACTTCTCGTAAATGGCGATTTCATGTTTGTTTGGGATTGAAAGCATTTCCCTGTGGTTTTTGTTCTTGATGCAGTGTGCTATGAGGAGCTCTACGCGTTCTCCTACAACCCCAAACAGAACGACCAGCAGAGAGAGGAAGGGTGGCAGATCATCGACCTGAGGACGGAGTTTGAGAGGATGGGCGTCCCCTGTGACCAATGGCAGCTCACTGATGTCAACAGAGACTACAAGGTAGTAAACGCTGAAATGTTCCTTAAATGACGCACCACAGATCGCTTGATATTTCAGACAAATTCACTGAATCGTGCATATTCTGAGAGCGAGACAAACGAGTACAGATTGTATACAGTGATGTTGATAATAATAATAAGCTTAATATGTAATAATAGATATTTTTAGCCTTAGAGACAGAATAGATAAACACAGCATGTCAGACGGCTTGGAAGAGTGCAAAGGCCTTCCGAGACAAAGCAGCAAAAAAACCAAACATTTAATTAGAAAGGAGAAAAATGCAAGCAAGCACTGTGCTCACTGTGCTTTTTGAACTTTGGCCCCATCTCTGTGTGCCATGAACTCCACCTACCACAAAGAAAATAAGAAAAGGACTTTGGACTTTCCTGATGTCACATGCTTACTTAACAGTAAAGTAACTGGTGCTTCCGGTTCCACCATGTAGCTCTGTCACAGTTTTTTAAAATATATATACATATATATATATATATATATATATATTAAAGGATAAATACAACACTTATATTGTGTTTTGTGTAAATGTTGTCCAGGCTTTTTTTACTTAATGCCTTTGTTGTGCTACGGCAGCTACGACTTGTTACTGATCCCTATCAGACATTATAAAGACATCATGCATGTTGGTCCAGAAGAGGGTGTCGAAGCTCCATTTTTAGTTCTACATCTCAGCTCCAGCGCTAGTGTGACGGACCAACGGGCTTTCTTACCAAAATGAATTAGTTGCACTGCAAAATTTTAAGAAAACACAGATGTATTCTTACAAAGATTTTTTTTTTAAAATTTTTGGATCGAATAAAAGACACCATTCACTCAAATATTGATTATACTGAGTATAATGCTGAAAAAAAAGGGGACGATGTCTGTATCTGCCAGTATCTTTTGAGTCTGTATGTTTGTTTTTGTGATGCATGTACTTCTTTTGTGTGGTTGTTGCAGGTGTGTGAGACATATCCACGGGACCTTTATGTCCCCATCACAGCCAGTAAGCCTATCATTGTGGGGAGTTCCAAGTTCAGAAGCAAAGGGCGCTTTCCTGTGCTCACATATTTCTACCAAGAGAAGAAGGTATTTTTGGCGGTGGATCGTTGTTTTTATAAAACACTGCTGTTGTACAAAACTGGTACTGCTGGACCGGTAACTGCTACTGCTACATTCATATGCTTTTATGTCGTCAAGTTTGGATTGGTCCCTTTGTCTGTTGTTATGCTCTAATGGCTGACCAAAGAGCCAAAACGGCATCCAAAACGGAGGCGATGGAGTTTTTTAAAAAGAATCATATTCTGTCACTAAACTTGAAAGTAACGTGCCTTTTTACAGTACATTCTCTTATTCAATTAGCAAATGGTATATAAAAAGACAGAAGTAAATTCCCACTGAACAAAAAATAATCCCAGCAAATTTCAAGGGCCTTCAACCCTGGGAATTATGTTGTGACTCCTCATGAAAGTAGATAAAATGGCCAACATGGAAAGGAGTTTTTTTTACTGCGCTAACATGTACTTGCTTAAAATCGGATAGAAATACAAATTGAATTTTTCAGGATGACCTCTGTCCTATAGCAAAATTTCCCGACAGACTGACGTAGCTATCGCCCAGCATTACAAAACAAAGATTATTTTTAATTCTCCTGTAAAGCAACATCAGGAATGCAAAAACCTTGCCTGCTTTCTGTCTCTCACTGTGTGTGAGCTTCTTTTGTTGTTCAGCCATGCAGCTTAAAAAATCTGTTCACTGAATGTGCACACATGCCAGAAGCAGGAAGGACTTTGGTCCTTAAAAGTTGGAATGTCACAAAACATCATTCTGATGTGTTCAGTAATATAATCAAAAAGTTTCCAAAGAAATTAAAGTAAAAGTGAAATAATTGAAGATGATTTATGGCTAACTCACGCAGGATTTGAGTGTCCTTAAAGGTTTTTTTTTTTTCTATCTCTGATCCTTGTATTGTGTGGCAGGCGGCAGTGTGTCGCTGCAGTCAGCCTCTCTCTGGGTTCAGCGCACGATGCCTAGAGGACGAGAGTATGTTGCAGTCCATCAGCAAGGCCAATCACAACAGCCGATTTGTATACGTCATGGATACGAGGCCAAAGGTAAGACAATGACAACCAAACACATCTCTTCTGAACAACAGGCTTGGTTCGCGAGCACGGGATGTTATGTTTCAAAGGTCTGTGTAAATGGGTTCAGCCCCCTCTAAACACCATCTATTCCAGAACATGGCCACTTGCCAAAACTTTGCATTGCATGTTTTTGTTTCATACAGTTGAATGCAATGGCCAACCGAGCAGCAGGTAAAGGCTATGAGAATGAGGACAACTACTCCAACATCCGTTTCCAGTTTGTTGGAATTGAAAATATCCATGTAATGAGAGCTAGCCTGCAGAAATTGCTAGAAGGTACTGCTACACACATGAGCACACTGCGTTGCATTTTTGGAGATTGAGATGGATATTTTGTTGCTGAAAATGAATCTGCTATTGTTCTGTCTCTCAGTGATTGGTATTCGATCTCTCACCATGAGTGACTACCTGGTGGGACTAGAAAGTAGTGGCTGGCTGCGGCATGTCAAGGCTGTAGTAGATGCAGCTATCTTTCTTACCAAGGTAACTCTTGTCTTTCTTGAATGCATATTGGTCCCTCTCCGTTAGGTCATCATACACAGCAACTGTCAAGAACTGTTTTCCCTTTGCTGTCTCCCCACATTTTTGTCCTGCAGGCAGTGACGGTGGAAGGAGCCAGTGTGTTGGTTCACTGTTCAGATGGATGGGACAGAACAGCCCAAGTCTGCTCCCTGGGGTCGCTGCTCATGGACCCCTACTATCGTACCATCAAGGGCTTCATGGTAAGAGCCGCAAACAGATGCAAAGTTAGATGTTAATGCTCGTATGAGTATTAATATTGTAATTCCCTGCTGGATGTTTTTGTGCGTCTTTTGCTTCTTTTCACATTCGTTCTCTTCTAGGTACTGATAGAGAAGGACTGGATCTCCTTTGGCCACAAGTTTGCAGACAGGTGAGCTGTATCTCTTTGGTAATTCCCACGTCACACAGGAGGGGGCTCAGCTACGCATCAGTGTTTGCTTACAAACATCAAGCTCGTGGCACAGAATCAGCATCGTTGGCTGAAATATTGTGTTCTGCGATGCCAGCCTGCCTATACACACACACAGCCCATTCTGCTTCTCTTGCTGTCTTCCTTGCTGACTCAGAGGCGTAATAGTGCAAATCAACTTCGACCCTCAAAGCCACCTCTATGCTTTCACACATGACACCGATGCACAACGAAGGCACATCAGTCCCAGCTCGAAAAGCATAGGCCAAGCGTTTGCCTTTTGAACAGAGTAGCAGGATCTCTTCATAATATTGCCCCCATTTCAGAGTAAATAATTGATACACAGTCTCATTTGCACTCTTTACATCTTTAATGGTTATTTGATAGATATTATATGACTAATATTGCATGATTGCATCTGTGGATTTTGTACCTTAAGATGCGACCAGTTGGACGGAGACCCAAAGGAGGTGTCTCCCATCTTCACTCAGTTCCTGGAGTGTGTCTGGCAGCTAACTGAGCAGTTCCCACAGGTTTGTGGGAATGTGTTGATAGCACAACAGATGTGCTTCATGCATCTCATTTGCAGCCTGCTTGATGGTACTAATTTTTTCATTTCCCTCTCATTAGGCTTTTGAGTTCAGCGAGTGGTTTCTGCTGCAGATCCATGAACATGTCCACTCCTGTCAGTATGGAAACTTCCTTGGCAACAATCAGAGGCAGAGAGAGGAGTTGCAGTAAGTCCTACAGGCATATATTTTGTGGAGTTGCAATTGTTTTCATCTCCAACGCTTCTAGAAGAGCTTTTCAGTTCTGTTGGCCACAGAAATGATAACTCTGAGACATATACGATGATTCTAAACTTTATATTAAAACCTGCACACTTATGATGCCAGAGTCATTATCCATTTTAAACAATATCCTGTTTCAAAAAAAAAAAAAAAAAATATCACCTGACACAACCATGTAGCCTTTGCAGGCAGCACCAGTGAAGTAACATTTAATTAGAAGTGAGGACTGGCTAAAATGTCTCGTCTCTGTCAAAAAGTTCCCCAAACATTTTGAACATTTGTAATACACAAATCTGGGTTATTTAATATTGCTAATATGTAACTGTTTTTTTTTTTTTTTTTTTGTTGGTTGCTGGTGAGGATAATCCTATTGAAAACTGTTCACTGTGTATTTTCAGACACTTTAAACCTTCAATTACTCATTGTCCTGTGTTGAAAGCATTCTGATGGTGATTCATAAGAAAATGACGCTGTTTAGTTATAAAGGAAGCTGGAAGCTCTACCCACAGGTTCCTTTGGGCGTGCCTGTATAAAGCCTGCCTGCAAAGTTTCAACCGGCCATTTATTTTGGCGCCCGTCCACAGATTTTTCTTGTCATTCATTGAAAAAGCTTATATTTACTTCACTGATTTCTTTGTGCCCTACCTGTTTTAACATGCTCACTTTGTTTATTTGAATTTATTTTTCGTTTTTGATGATCATTACTTTTCTTTATCTATTTATTTTTACCTCTTTTTTTTTAATGACGTCACTGCTGTAAACTCCTGTTATGTAATGTGATCTATGAATAAATTTGACACCGACTTTGAGTGAGGTCAACATGAGAATTCAGACTTTATTGTTGCGTCTTATATCTTAAGTGTCGTTCTATGTTCCAGGCTGAGAGAGCGGACTCACTCACTGTGGGCATATCTGATGAGTGAAACACAGAACTACTTGAATCCATTCTACAGCCCTGCATACTCTGAAGCACATCCTGTGCTGGAGCCCTCCACCTTGCCCTACCATTTCAAGTCAGTTCAGGATTCCTGCTTGTTTGGCATGCTTCACTGGTGTTTCCTAATGTCCGGTTCTTATCTACATGTTTGTTTTAACCTGTGCTTCCAAGGTTCTGGAGGAACATGTACCACCAGTTTGATCGGTCCATGCACCCACGGCAGTCTATCCTCAAAACCATTCTGACTATGAGGGAGAACACGCGCAAGGCAGAAAGCACACTGCACGCACTGGAGACTGTAAGCTGCAATCTTTTTATGTACAGTCGTCCATATACATTCAGATGCATTGGTTTGGGCACCTCGTCTCAAAATTTATCTTACTGTGAGTTGATTAGCTAGCAAATGATGAGTCTGTTTCCAAAAGCAGAGAGCTAAAGGGAAAAGGGCCTGAATCAATATCCTTGGCATCCTGTACGGTCAGTCGTTATTTGGCTACCATATTGTTTGGCAAGTATTGCAGCTTGTAGATGTTTTTAGCCAGCTAAGAGTCAGTGTTTCTGTATTTTTGATCATTCTTTCTTCGAAGTCTACTGGGAAACTCTCAGGATGACAGAAACTGTCAGCTTGATATGTCACTGTGGATTTCGGGGTCTGTTAAGGATCATAAACTGTCGTTGAAGCCACCTTCTTTTTATCTACATTTTGTTTTACAGATGGTTGGATGTTAGCTTGTAGAATATGCCGGCCATTTTAAAGCATCACTAGAGAATATGGCTTTTTTTTTTTTTTTTTTTTTTTTTTTAATTCAACCTACAGTCATGGACATCCACTGACACAGAAACAAACCTCCATCACAGCTATACACATGGGTATGTGTGAAAATATCCCTCTAAAAGCCACTAAATATGTCAAGAGACAAAGAAGGGAAATATTAGAGGACTTATGTGATGGAAAAAGACCTCAGTTTTGTTGGTTCCATTATAGGAGTCAACCACAGCTATAATCTCTTCTGATTCACAGCCGACACAAAGCAGATGGAGTAATGATCATGATCACATTCTTCTCACTTTAAACCTGCACATCAGCAACTTCACTGACAGAGACGAGCTAAACAACTATGACAGAACAAGAGAGCTGTCATTTGTTACTTACCAAGAGCAATAATGAAGCTAACGCCACGTCCGTCTGTCATACTGGTTTTTCTTGTTGTTTTTTCTGAGCTCGCTTCAGCAGTTAAATCCACTCAGATATTTATTCTTGTCCTGTGTCTTGTTCGGATACTTTATCTCTTCTTCCTCACTCCCTCCCTTCCTTCCTCCTCGCTCTGAGGAAATTGGACAAAACAAAAATGACACGCTAATCTTTCTCAAAACATTGAAAGGAAAGTTTAATCTTCAATTTAATGCCTTTTGAAGATTAGTTCTTATACGTACTTTGCTGAAAAAAGCTGGAAAAAAGAAATGTTTGAATACCACTGTGATGATGTTAGGTGTTTATTTTTTTCTTTAGTTTTACAACTGAAATGTATATAAAAGCAGAATGCAGGGATTTACAATTCTCATCAGAAAATATTTTATTCACCATCATGAAATATCAGAATATTAGAATATAACAATGATAGAAAACATCAAATTTTTAAAGTGAGACATTTCATTATTTTGGAAAAAATTCTACCTCATCTTGTAGTTGATGGCAGCAGCACATCTAAAAAGAAGATGGAACAATGCCAGCGAAAGACTGGAAAAATAAGTGGTACTAAACAGAAACAGCTGGAGGAACATGTAGCCAATTAGGTTAATTGGCTACAAGAGGTATAAAAAGAGCACCTGTGAGAGGCAGAGTCTCTCAGAAGTAGAGATTGGCAGAGGTTCAGCAGTCTGCAAAAACTCCCAAAAGTAATGCTCCTCAACTTAACTGGAAAACATTTTGAATATTCATTCATCTGCAGTACACAATCTTGTCAAAAGATTCAGACAATCAGTCATGGAGGCCCGTGATCCCTGGGCCCTCTGCAGCACTGCATTAAAAACAGGCAGGATTCTGTCAAGGAAATCCCTGCATGGGCTCAACAACACTTCCTGATATCATTGTCTGTGAACACAGTTCACTGTACCAGGTTGTAGCTCTAATATGCAAATATGAATCCAAATGTGAATATGATCCAGAGTGGCCGCCATCTTTACTGGACCAAAGCTCTTTTAAACTGGACTGAGAATTTTTCTGTGCACTCGTAATTGCTTCCCATTTCTTCACTTTAGCAGGTCCCGTAATTCCACTGCTGACACTGCTAAGAATGACAGATTTTCCTTTTTGGATCTCTGAAAGCAGAACTTCAATCTCAGAGCCCGTAAATTTGTTCTTTTTGCCCCTTGATGCCATTCTCATGACTCAACACTCAACATTTCCTGGCACAGGAGAGAGGAAATGTAGCCTTATATGGTATTATGTTGGGCGTGGAGTGTGCAAATTTACTATCCTCGTGCACGTGCGCTTAAATACGCACGGGAGGCATTCATCATTTTACGTAGGTCGTTTACACACTTTTCCCGAAGTGAAGAGCGTTTGTTGAATCTGATGTGGCGTGTTCGTACGAGACCTTATGAAAAAAGTGAGAGAAATTTAGAATTAAAAATACGAAAATGTTCTTGCATGAAGCCCAATGTTGGTATTATTTAAAGTGATTGAATTATGCTGAGGTCGTAACTTGTTGGTCTTGAGTTGATAACGAGGTTGCTTTTGCCTGTGATATTTGTAAAAGCTGTGGTGAAGGTGAAAGCCCAACATTATTTCCCCACAGTGAAGTAATTACCTAGTTAAGATGAATCTTGAGTGAATTCTGCAACAGCTGCCCTTTATTTACTTTCATTTTACCCATTTGTGTGATGCGACCAACAGTGCAGTTGCTATACATAGACTGAATCTAGAATTATTTAAAAAGACTGACTTTTAGATGTGATATTCTGTACACCACGTAGGGCTTTTGTCATGAAATAATAATAATTTTTTTTTTTTAAAGTTGTAACATTTTGTGTTTTGCCTGACTGACTAAAACCTTTCGGCGTTATCTTTTCATGCTCTTTGCATGCAGAGGCTCCAACAGCTTGGCGTGACCCCCATTGCAACCTCTGCCCCCCCTGCACCTCCTCCCACCAGAGATCAGCGCTCCAACACTCTGCCGCCGCGTCCCGACTCCCTGATTCTGGGCGCGCCCGTCAACCACAAAGAGGTGCAGCGTCAGGAGGACGAGGACGAGCAGGATGAGGTAGGCGAGGAGGCTACGGAGAGCACGGACACGGAGCGAACAGTGGAGGGCAGCAGCGGCACCGAGAGCAGGAAGCAGAGCTACGGAGAACTGGAAGGGACATTTAACAGTGAACTGGCCAAAGAAGAGCCAGCTGTTGTCAGTCTGGAGTTTGGTGTGGCACGCATGACCTGCTGAGACCAAACGGAGGGATTGTGGGACACTGAGGGGCGGAGGTGGCTGAGCAAGAGTGCTTAATGAAAGGATGCGTGCGTGTGTGTGTTAAGGAGAAGCCGTCATTCTGTATGTGATTTTGTGCCGATTACAGAATGGGCCAAGTGGCTGAAGTTGTATGTCTGTATAGTCTAAATCTCAATGGAAAGCCTCATTATTATGACATATACTGCACCTATAGTGAAGAAGATTGTTTTCTTTTTTATGAATGTTGTAAAGAACTATAGAAAACTCATGAGAAGAATAAGAGAATAAATACATTTAAAAATCCTTGTTATTTGTTCAGTTATATAAAGCTTTTTAAACCACATGGCCTAGATATTTCAACAGTCATTTCTCCCTATATAAAGACAGATAAAATCACATTTTCTGGCACTGGAAATATTTTATTTCATCCAAAGGCTCGAGGCCAATCTAATCTGATGTTTTTGAGCCGATGTTGCTCTGATCCGACTGATAGGGGGGCAAAAAAAAAAAAAAAAGAAAAAGAGGAACATCATAGATAGAGGATGCTGAAAATTATATACTAAAATGTGGTTACTCTGACTTAATGCAGGCTTGGTGCTTTTAACTTTTTTTAATTACATTTTTTTTTCTAGGTTTGGAATACTGTGTTAGCCTCAATTGAAGCTGTGACTTAGAACAGTTGCTATAACTTGAATATGTAATGCAGAATCCAAATAACAGAAATAATCTTCCTGTTAAAATACTGTGACGACACACCCTGAGGAGGTTCGCCACCGATCATTTGAATCCATTTTTATTTTCTCATATTGATCAGATAATCTGATTTACTAATGTACATTGATCCCCAAATCCCACTGATCGTATCTGTCTGCCATGTTAGTGACCTATTATTTATTTTAGGTGACCCTGATCTGCGGTCACTGGCACAGATCCACAAGGAACGGACTGGGTCCAAGATCAATGGGTCTGTTGATACTGTTGCACTGATACTAACCCCAAAGCCCTTCAATTTTTCAAAGCAGTTATAAGTTCTGTTTTTTATATACAAGAAAGAGAAACTTATATATCTATACCATCTAAATACAGTACATGGTAATGCTTTTGTAGTAGTGGCGTGACACACTTTTTAAAAAAAGAAATGTGTCTAGGTTAGGTTTACTAAGGAGGTCCCAGCGAATGTGACGAGAATTCGGGCCACAAGTTCAGATTTATTTTTAAGCCAGCTCATAATGATCTCATTTGTAACAACCATAAGAGTTCTGTGTTAACTCCAGACCAATGTTGGAACTTTGCTTCGTATCAGAGCTCAAAAAAGGATTATATCCACACAGGATTAGATTTGCTGTGCAGATGAATAACTTCTTCATAAGTTTACATCAGAATGGTAAGACGTCGAATTCGGAAGATGTCAGGACATGGCCGATGTGATGTGTTTATCTCTCTGCGATGCAATCATCAAACTCCTGCTACATCTCTGTTAGCCTGTGTGCCAAAAACTCCTTTATTAAATTTGTACTAGCAGCACTCGGAGTGAATTTCCTCTTCAAATACCCCTTGCTCAGAGCGGTCACGTGTTATAGGAATAAATGGGGATTTGTTCTTATACACATATTCACACAGCAACCGCACACAATGACAGTTGGCCTCAGACAAATATGTCTCTGTGAGCAAATAAGGAAGTCATTGTTAATTTGCAACAACTTGGAATAAAGATAGACTGATAGTACAGCGTGATGTGATGTGTATAGATGCTGTTTCAGCTCTCTTAAAAGCTCCATGCTATCTAGGCTGTGAGAAAAGAGGACACAATAAATAGTGTGGAGAAGGAGAAATATGAAAAAGATATTGTTCCAAACAAGCAATCAGAAAAACAAAAGACAAACCTAAATCTGGATTATTGACTGAGGTGAGCTAAAAATGTTGTATAGTTGTTCTTTATCAATAAAGAGCTTAAGCTTTTATGTATAATGTTTAGTTTTTTTGTTTGTTTAAAGGAGTGAGTAGTGATTCCAGTGGTATGAAGAGTTTAATTTAAGATGCAATGGTTTGTCTGTGCTTGCTGTTAGAAAGGCCTTCCTGTAGCCTAGTTGTGCATTTTACCTTGCATTAAACATTGAGGAGCCTCTTCCAGAGACAAGCTGCTGAGGGCTCTGAATCATTCAGATGAGTGTGGCACACTATGCTGGTAGAACACTTCCTATGACAAGGCTGGAATGCTGTAGTTACATAGAACATAAATGCATCCAGTATGCTTGCAAAATGTCCATATGAACACATAATGCACATGCTATTTATATGAACATATACTACACTACACACAAAGTTGTTGGTGCTGGTGGAATGTGGGGGATAATCAGATTGTTTGCATGACTTTTACAGTACAATTTCATATCCCTGGAGTACTTTTAGTGTATGTGGCTGACAGGCACTGTGGTACAGATGGTCAGATTTGAAATGGGCAGCAGTATGCTCTCTTTACTCACTTGTGTAGTTAATTGCATCCATTGTCTCTACTGCGTTTTAAAAACATAGCTGCAGTATATTGCTCTATGTAGTGTGTGCTGTATATTTCTAATGACAGAGATGCAACTCTCATTGTTGGCAGAACAAAGGCACTGTCTTTGTCCTACTAACATGATGGCAGGTCATGATGTTATTCAATACACCTGCCTCTAAGAATTCACCGTATTGAATAACATCATGTGAGAACTCAACTCCATACGCTCGACTCAGTGAGCTGTACCAATGAGGCAGCACGCATAGGACCCTGGAACATTTACACCTAAATGCAACCGATCCACTCATTACACCCTGCAACCAGTCAAAATTGTGTGGTAAAAAAACTCTTCACACTCTTCACTTATTAGAGATATGGCAGTCTTACTCTTGTAAAGGTGTTTGGGAAGCCTGCTCCTAGACAGCTTATAAACAGTTTGTACTGTTGTTGTTAACTTAAGTAACAAAAGAGCTTAGGCTGTAATCCTGAGGGTTTTAGAATTGCACAAACAAATGTGAATGTGTGAACACACACACACCTATACACACGCACACACACACACACACACACACACACACACACACACACACACAGTAGCTTAATTAAATCCAGAGCCGGAGGGCTCTCTTTCCTCAACAATCCGGCCAATAGGATAAAAATGTGTGATGTGATTTGTGTGTAGGTGTGTGTAATCTTTTCCTCCACAACAATGCCAGAACAGACTTGACTGTATTGCGACTGGCCAATCACAGATAATCAGCCACACCCGGGCTCTTTGCACCTTAGTCTTTGACTTTTTTTTAGCACACCTGTCCTGTTCTCATTTACAATTTGCAAATAAACTCTGGTGCCAACAGAAATGACACTGAGAGTGTCATATGGGTGCGCTGTATTTGTCTCACCTTTCACAAGAATTTAGAATTCACCCTAACAAACACACCTGATGTTTGTTAAATTTGTTCTACGGTCTAAATCAACATCACATCATGCCACTCAAACATATACATGAGGTAGACAAGGGTACAATTTTTATTTCAGCCTGTAAAAGCTAACGATTGTGTACATGCAGCTTTTGTCCTAAACTGAATGATTTATTAACTCTTTGGTTGAATTTCCATAAGAATCTAATGTAGTGAGAGAGCTTGGACCCAGAGAGGCACTGTGTGTTTTATGAAGAGTCCTATTTGCAGTTTTCATCTTGATATATTGACTTGACCTCAATCTTATTAGCCAATATAAGAAGACTAAAGTGGATTGAACAGACAAAAAGATCACCACCGTTGAGACATTTTGTATTTACTCTTGGCACCAGAAGCAATCTCTAGATAATCAGTTAATTAAAGTTGGATGATAAGGACTCATCCTTTGATAAATCAAGATAATTACATCATGATGTGAAGACACAGGAGTACTTAGCAAAGTGAGTAGCTTCTTGGCAGTCATTCCTAGCTTTAGTGGGGGGGGGGGGGGGGGGGCGGACACAAATGTTCCCCCTCTACTTTGAAAAAATGTGCATCTGGAAATGTTTGTTAAAAAAATAACAACTGATGATTAATTTACTCCGTCTTTGCCATTAGGAAGATAAGTGATATGAAATGCTGTACATTTAGCATTTTATCTTCTTGTCAACAACATCTTCATTCATACATCTGTCCATCATTTACTGTTTTACCTCTACCACAAACACATACACTTTATAAAAAAATAATAATATTATATTTTGCTGGTGAAAATTCCCAGCCAGCAAGTTTCATACTGCACAGGTATTGTGCAAGCACTGCTGTTCGCATGCAAAGACAAGCCAAAGGAACAGGCAATACCATGAGAGGAGCAGAGAGAGAAAATGTCCTCTAACTGTCCCACTTAGTGCGAAGCTGCACTCAGGGGGCTGAAATGGGAACCCTATTTTAATGGGAGGGTGGGGGGTGGGGTGTGCCAGTCTTCTTCTTCTTTGTACAAAGACAGTGAATTGAACAACTGAAGAAGCAAATGTTGGATTTTCCAAACACCAAACTGACAAAACCTGCTTCAAATCCATTAACAGCCAGCAGACCACAGCTCATGTTTCATATAGAAGTACCATCTTAATCTTATTAACTAATTAAACCCTGTTGCTCTCCCCTCCAATCCCCCCAAATGCAACAATGTAAGATGTTTTACACATGCAAGATTTATGATAATGGTGTCTGTTATGTAATGCACTTGTATTGTTAGATACTTGCTTTAATAATTTACTGGTGTTTCAATGGTTTAAGTAGCACAGATATCCGCCCTGGAAGCTGAAGAAAATCCTTTGTCTCATCATGTAATATCTGATGCCACTCAGTCTCCACTTATCAATCCACCAGCCATCTGCTGCTCAGAGTCAGCTCCAAGCCCATCCAGTTGGCAGCTAATTTGCAAGCATGGCTGTAGGGCATTCTTTCTGAGTATCTGATATACCTGCTGAACCTGCACCCTGGGTGACTGTCTGCTGAGCTGACAAATCATCTGTCTTACTGGGGGGGGGGGGGGGCATAAGAAAGATATGCTTCACTGCTTCACTCTGGGGAAGCCCTCAAACTGTGTTTGCGTGGGTGTGAGCATGTCTGTAGATCTGTGGGTGTGTGTTGCCTTGGGCTCATGAATGCAGACATTGTTTGATTGCAGTGGGCTGGAAGAGGAGAGCTTGTGCCTACAGCCTCTGAGAAGGAGGAGAAGGAGGAGGAGGAGATTGAAGAAGAGGAGGAGGAGAAAGAAAAGTAGAATGGGAGGGAAGAAAGGACAGGAGAGGAGAGGAGGTTTGTAAGTGGGTCGGGGTACCAGGGAGATTCATGGGGGGTTGGGAGGTTAAAATAGTCAATAAAAAGAGCAACAATGCTGGACCATGCTCTGAAAACCAAGAACTTTGTCCATCTTCTAAAAGGGGAGGTTATTTATATTTTAGGAGAGGAACAAAAACACAATCATCATTTAGAGAAAGAATTTCTAGAATAATTTTATAAAACTCTGATGACTAATATCTTCAACTTCAGATAGGTTTAGATATTCATTCTGTCAACATAATTTAACACAAAAAGTTTTTCGATTCATACAAACTACAAAAGAGGACAATGATTAAAGTCGGGAAGCTCAACAGTTAACTTTTCTGCATGCATGCAGAAACTCTGCTGGTTGTCAAGGTTTGTGCTAAGAGTATAGCTAATGTGGAAAGTAAGCTTAACTTGTGGGCTGCTGGATTGGCAACACACAGCCTTGATTTAGGATGACAGGAGGACAGTTAAATGTGCTGCCATTGCTCTCAGACACCTGGCTTTGTGCGTCCATATGGAGGGTGAGAGACCATATGGCCTATATGTCTCACCCAAACTGTTTTGGGGGATGCGTTGTGTGCATGTGTGAGTGTACTTTTATTACTCTTTTTTTTTGTGGAGGACCTAAATGTGTTTATATACATGCCATATACTTTGAGACTTGTTATGTGAATCGTTCAATTTCAGGGTGCAGATTTGGTTATTTTTTTTATAAACTCCATGTATGCAGCAGCACTGAACTTTTTTTTTTTTTTTTTTTTTTAAATCCATATCCCAGCTTATGCCCACTAATACTCTTGATCAGCAAGTCTTGCATTTGAGTCCCCTTATTCAGGCTAGCTGGTAGGATTATTTTTGTTTACTTTGAGATTTTCCACACTCTCTCGCAGATATGATATATTCGTACAGTACACACCGGGTTGAAGGATGTAAGTCATGTCAATAAGTTAGTGATAGTCCTTTCTCATAACCTAATGGGAAAGTAGACATTGACATATTGTATCTATGCTTAATATGTCATAACACATCAATGGGTGTTTGTTGACTTATGTGAAAACAGTGAATTGTGTGATTGTGTACTGATGATCAATCACAAGAAAAGAGCAAACTGCATCTGTGACATGCAAGGTGGAGAAAGGTGGAGGAAGAGCGTGGGGGAGGGAGTGGAGGACAGACACTGGCGCCCTGCCAATGTTGACGAAAGCTGCTTAGCCCACCCAGTTGCCATGGATACAGCGAGGAGCAGCACCCAGCATGCATGTCTGCCTGTGTGAGAGAGAGAGAAAGAAAAGAGAGGGAGGGAGGGAGGGAGAGAAAACCAGCAGGCAGACGTTAAAGCAAATCAGAGTGGGAGTGAAGGAGCACCAGACAGCAGGGTGGAGGGAGACGGAGCGAAAGAGGGAGAGTGTATGTGTGGCCAGAGAGGGAGAGGATAGAAAGGAAGCCAGAGAATTCGAGGGAAACAACGCTGTGGGAGCGATAGCGTGCTGGATAATGGAGGTGCAGTCGGAGTATGTGGAGCCTCCTGTGGCACCTCAGTGTGACCCCCAGCCTACAGGGAAGATCAACAAAGCTGCCTTCAAACTCTTTGGGAAGCGACGCACTGGCTCAGGAATGGCCAGCTTCTTCTCCTTCAGGAACAAAGCGGCTACAAACAGCAGAAACAGTGGGAATTCGGACAATGGCAATTCTTTGAATGGAAACAGCTCGGCAGCATCAGTGGAGCTTGTGAGGAGCAAAACACACGATGGACTCACGAGCAATGATGCTGATGGACAGAGAGGGGAGGGACTTGCAAGCCTGGAGGCAGGGCCAGTGAGGTCTCTCAGCAAGTCGCTGAGTTTCTTTTCTCTCCTCCGACGTGGAAGTGTTAGGTCGGGTGAAAATGGGGGAGCGGGGATTGTGAGAAGAGGAAGAGGCCTGAAAGGATTTTTCAGCAGCATGCGATGGAGACGTAAGGAAAAACCAAATGAAGGAGAGGGGGAAGAGGTGGAAGGTAAGAAAGAGAAGGATGGGGATGTTGCCGACTCTGAGAAGGTAAAAGACATTACTCTCACCCTTGAACCACCACCACATCATCACCAAGAGGACTGTGAAAATGCAGAGGAAGGGTCTAACCTCCAATCAGCAGACACTCCCACCACTAGTGTTACCATGACACCCACACACTGTGTTGCCATGCCAGGACCATCTGGTGAGCGAGACTCCCCCTTTCCTTATACACCCACTGATTCACCAGTGCATCCTCCCATCCAAAAAGCCAAAGCTTCAGTTTCTAGCCTCAGCCCGTCCCTCGCTACACCCCCTTTGGATCGCTGCAGCACGGGCGACCCACCCTCAGAGCCTTCAGTAGACCGCCTATGCTCTCTCCTCTTCACTGATGTCACCTCTCTTAAGAGTTTTGATTCACTGACAGGCTGTGGTGACATTATTGCAGATGCAGATGAGGAAGGGCCAGTGGGTAATGGAGGCAGTGGCACCAGTAGCAGCAGCAGCGGGGGCGGAGGGGGGAGTGTGGGAGCTGGCATTGGGAAAACTGTTGGTATCTCCAGTATGACATCTCGTGGCTCCCCTTCTAAAACTCTTATGCCTTCCCAGATGACCCAGCCAATGTTCTCTGTCTCTCAAAGCTCGGCACCCGTCTCCCTCCCTGCTCGAACCCGAGCGACTCCTCCACCACAGCAGCACCCTGCCGGTAGTGGTGTGGTGGCCTACATGGGTGGAGGGGAAGAAATGGCAAGTCCAGACGGAGTGGATGATGCGGACATGCAAGGGCTCTGGCACATGCTACCTTCTACAGGAGAAAACTCCCCAGCATTGCCCCGACTGCATCAGTCTTCGTCCAGCACCCCTACTTCTACTTATCCACCTCGCACCAACCCTGCCGGCAGCCACCTGCCCTCAGCTCCCAGGAGTGTGGACAGAAAGGCACCCCAGGTAAAAGCACTAGGTCTCAGTAAGATTCCAACAGTTGGTGGAGCAGGATGCCGGGCAGCTAAACCCCCCCTCCCTCACACACATGGCCGTCATCCAACATCACCTGGAGAAAAAGAACTACTTAGTGATGAGGGCTACTGGGACACACCCTCAGCAACACCTACAGCAACACCTGATGAGAGTGGGCTGCAGAGTAAGCAGAAGATTGCCCTATCCCGTGACAGTTGCTCTGGCGACCACCTGTACGACCTCTACAATGATCCTGAGGAGGACGGAGAGGATCACGTTAGAGATGAAGATCTAAACAGTACTCCCTCTCCTTCCACTGAATGCAAAATGAGCCCCACCTCTCAAACAAGTCCCCCTTCTTCCTCTTCCTCTTCCTCTTTCCGGTCAGTTAAAGGCAGCACTAGCCTTCCTCGAGAATCCAAAATCCCAGTAAGCACCAGACAAAGCTCACCTCCCCATTCTGTAAGCCAGTCAGCCCTGTCATCTGTTCTGGAGGCGGACTCCCCTCCGCCAAAGACCCAAGCAGCCCCACCAGCTCGCACCCGCATCCCTGTATCCAAGGTGCCCGTCCGTCGATCCGGGAACAAACCTGGCAACACAAACAGAGGAACAGCACACAAGAAGTAGTTTTTGTCAAATGGGTGATTATCACCTATTATTGGACTTGGAAGTACCATATTACAGTGCTGCTTATGTAGAGCCAAAAGTCTTTCCCGAGACCAAGAAAAATGTTGAGCAGTAGAATTAACAGCCCATACATTTCTCTCAAATCTTAAAAGCTCTCATGACCTTTGGTTTTTTTTGACTCACAACAGGCTGGACAAGAATAACTGGCTTGTTCACTTGAGAAAGTCACAAGGAGACTAAAAAAGGCTGGGTTAACATTTCACTGACCTCGCTCGCACTTTGGAGGTGGAGTTTTGACAATCCATGGACTCGCTAAAGATACATCCATCACATAGTTATTTTCCTGGAAAAGCTTCTGACCTGCTGAATTTGACAGTCACTTTAACAAAAAGAGCAGAGCATCTTTTCATTTTAAACATTTTTTCTATGGAATCCTATATGATCATTTGACTACAAGGACCTAATCCAATCAAACTTTGCTATTATCATTACTATTACTATTATTATTATTATTTCTAATGTAAAGATAATTTTGTCCTCTTGTCTAATCCATAAGAAATGACCTCCTAATCTCGTGATGTTAGAGCCAAAGTTTAAAGAAAAACAAACGGTCTTGATTTCCCGGCCTCTTATGACCTGGAACAATCTCAACGATTTCCTCGACCTTCGATATCGCACCATTTTTTGTTTTCCTGTTTTTGAAGATGGTCTTCTTCTGACTGTACACTGTTTTTAAGACCGTATGTTTAAATGTACAGGTCTGATCCGGTTTTATTACTTTGCTTACTTTGCAGCTACAATGCTTCCTGCTGGAGACCTTTAATTTTTTTCTTTTGGAAGGGAACGCCTCCTCTTTGTTGACTGATCGTATTACTTTTATCGTGGAAAGACTCTGTTTGGCCAACTTTTGGATCTCACTTATACCTTGTTGCAACACTGGGAAAACATTCATTGGATGCCGATCTCTGGGATTTACAGTTGTTTAATTTCTGATGGAAATCTGAGAAACTTTTGCAATACTCTGCCTGGAAGGATCCTTTGCACTGATGCGCTGTTGCTCACCAACACCAACTGCACACAAACACCTGCACACTCAAATCCAGGCATGCACACACAGGTTTTATTGCTATCTGCATGCAGCACCACACACCCAAGGTACAAAATGTCAGGGAATGTCATCTAATGCTTAAGGATCTTCTACACACACACTGTTCAACACTTGTCACTATTTGTAGCAGCACTGGATAAACTTCTTCTTTAAGGACACATACATGAACAAGACACATTCACAAACAGTTTTTCTCGTTAGTACTTTCTTTTTCGCTGGATTTCATACTTTTTTTATTGGCTTCTCCATCTATTATGACACAGCATGGATCTTAAACTGTGATTAAACTAACTTCTTATCGCACTTATTTTCCTTCCTTTCTGGCCTTGTGTGTACAGCTTGATGTGAGAGGATGACAAGGAGGTATCATTTCTGAATGTCATCCAGTTTCAGGGAACCAGATAAAGAACAAAGCAACGTTTTGAAACTATTACGCTAAATCAGTTCATAGATCTTCACCCTTTGACTGCTGGCTTATCTATTCACGCACACTGTTGAACTAAATTCCAGGATCCACCACAGCTGTGAATCTGAATGTAGCTTTGTGCTGTTAAAGGTCCTTTTTTTTTTCATCCCTCTTTTGTAGGAGCAAGAAAAAGGGTGGATTTAACTGTTTTCTATGTCCCCCATAGCTCTGAAAGATGAAGTCAAACTACTGTACAGTGAGTACAGCCTTGCAAAGCACCACTTGTTTAAACACTGAGGGGGTGTGCTGCAATCCTAAGAGGCCTTTGTCAGTGATTCAGTGAGACAAGTTACAAGGAGCAGATTGTTCCCTAATTGGATTTGATTTTCATAGGGAAAATTTTCCCTAATCCCAACCACAAGGATAGCATTGACCCTGGAGGGTCATTCTAGTTCATGTTAGCTTTCCATCTCTTTTAGATTGCAATGATTGATCCACCACACTGCTACAGATTGAGATAACATTCAGCCCTCTGATGGAGTCGTATCGGATAGACTATAAAGTAACCCATTTCCAAGCCTGCCGTATGTGTGTTCATGGCAACATGGAAAGGGAGATGAAAGGTCACTTGGGGAGTTCAGAGTGATCGTGTTGGTTTATTCTTTCTCTGTCCATATTGTGCTCTTTGTCTCATTTTGGATAAGTCTAATAACTTTAAATCTCCATTCGTTTTAATGCCGATTGGCAGTAGTGACTAGAAGAAAAATAAGGACAGAAGTGATTTGTGGTTGGATATACTGCTGTCAGAGGAACCCTGGTGAAACGTTGATGATGCTTGTATGCTGTTTACCAAATTAGTTGCCTGACATGATCCTTTTTCTTTTGTGAATGTAAAAACCACACTGTCAGCGATCGATATCAGTGCTAAACTTGAGAGTTTTTTTTACTTGTCATGAATAAACAAGAACTGATCATTCAGCATTATTTGTTGAAATAGGATGTCCTGCTGTCACTGTTCCACGTGTCAAAGTTTGTTTCTCAGGAGAATAACTCTGTTTTTTTACTTTTTCCAAGTATGACATGATACCTTAATCCTTTGCTCCGACATAAAAACAATCCTGAGGCCACCGTACTGCCACCAGACTCATTTCAGTGTATTTATTGCTGACTGATTCTTCTCTTTCTTCTTTCTCAATATAATTCTGGGCCTTCATGTGAGCATTTGCAGCAATGAAAAGCACAGTATGCTTTCCTTCTTTTTGTTACTGTTTGCTTACAATGTAACATTCTTCCACCATTTGTTTTTGATTAATTAAACTGTATTTGCGCTGATAGATGAGTTTCTGATTCTTTGTAACTGCATTTACACAAGACATGCAATTCACCCGGGTTTATTTATCCTGAACTCCAGTCGTCTTTTGTTCCATGCCCTCATCCTGTGAGCCGGAAACTCCACAGAACAGGCTGGGCGAGAAGAAGCTTTTTGTTGTACAGCAAGTGGCATGTTGAGTCTGGTATCACACTTGGAAAGAGGTCAGCTTTGCATGGAGGTAAAAGAGTATCAATACATTTTATTGATTGCTGAGATGAAAGCCATTGTTGATCTCTTGTTGGAATAAACTCACAGAGACAGGAACAGACAGCCAATTTGAAGACAGAAAGACACAGCTGATGCATGTGAACTGTGTGTGATTCTCCGTGACCGAAAAACAGATGAAACCTTTAGTTCTATTGTTGCAAGGATGACACATGTTGCTAGAGAAAGCTCACTTGTTGTTGTTTGGGTACATATGCATGTGCAGCAGAAGGATTTGGTGCAGTGCGAATCCCCTTTGTAATGGTGCAGCACCCCCCACCCCCCCTTCAGCTCTTTCTCTCTGGTTCTGCACGCTGAGGTTTATGTAAAAGCCTTACGTAAGACTCTCACTTGTACCAGCCCACCACATCAAGGCAAAGGATGCTGACAGTGAGAATGGTACGTGCTGGTGCATGCCTGAATGTGTCAGCTGATCTTATAAATCTGCTGGATGAGGACGTTTGATCTCGGCTTCTACCTGTTTGTTTTAGTGTATGAATCTGGTTAAAGTGCACAAAAGGGGGAATTTGGCTTGTGCTGGCCTGAAAGGATCTCATACAACTAAACAAATATAAGAACAGAGAAAGGAAACATGTCAGTTCCCTTAAATTAGGCTTTCATTTAGCTTCGTCAACTTTTGATGAGGAGCATAAACAAGCGGTAAGATTAGGATATGAGTAAACGAGTGATGCAGTAGCTCAAGTCTATTAAGTATTTACAGGTACAATGATTATTGGAGGATGTTTGATCACATTATTTAGCTAATATCAGCCACTATAAGCTAATAATCATATCAGATGAAGAAAGGATTTAGAGACAAAACCCTGAATTTAGAGAATAGTTTTCAAGTTTTCCTTGAAGGTTGAACATACAGTATTTGGAACCTAAAATATTGAGTAAACATCTATTTGCCATATAAAGATATCAAAGTGTAATGATGTGCTTACCAGAGAGTGCAATCTTTCGTTCTCTGTTTTGTAATGTGAGCTCCGGTGTTCTGTGTTTAAGCAGTCGGCACGGCCTTGCTTGCACGTTAGTGCATCTTGACACTCTGCTCATATCGAGCAATCTGCTGGATTTTGTCTTTCCACTGAGAAACGTTTTTTAGTCAAACAGCCTCCCATTAGGAGCAAGATGATATCAGAATCAGCCTTGCTCGATTTTATAGGTAATGGGAGATCTATGATCTACTTGAAGAGCACCAAATCACGTTTCAGTTTATTCTGCTGCTGCGATGTGTACACTGAACCCTGAAATTCTGTTGTGAGTGTTCCTACATGCAGTTAAAGAGTGCTTTACGTGATCGATTGTAGCTAATGTCATTGTTGTTTATTTTGTTCAGAATCTAAGCCAAATCAGCATCCTCTGCTGTTAAATTGAAGAAATCGTTTGCGGCCTATCATGGGCAATAAAATATCCAACAGAGGCGTGTTCTGTGTGATTTCACTTAAAATCGCAATCATAGCATTTACATGTCAAACAATTCAGTCTTTTTCGACATATTTTTTCAAAACGTCTTGGCTGGAGTGATTGTTTTGCTCTATCTTTCTCTTTGACATATGCCAACTATGTTCTAATGCATTGAAATCAGGAAACTTACTTTGCAAAGTCTTCACTAATTCTTGTTTAGAATGTTTTGTTTGATTATGTCACGTTGCATTGGATTGTAACCTCACCTGAATATTCTCCTGAGCTTCTGGAAATTGGGAGTCATCTGGTCTAGTGTTTTGGTCTATCTACCGGCACCGATGGTGTAATTTATATTTGCCAAATATATTTACCCAAATATTCTGGGTATCCTTGTACTGCTGGCTGCTATCCAGCAGGTTCCCAGTCATGCTAGCAAAGTGTATATTTCAGTTTTATGCAAAATAGGTTCATTACGCCTAAGTTCACAGTAAAAAAAAACTATATTTTGTTTGTTTGTTTGTTTGTTCCTGTTTATATACTTTTCATGAACTCCATCCAAAGAGGCTGACATTATGGAGTGGCCTTTTCACCATCTGAGCTGTAACAGAGAATCTAATTTCCACTGATGTGGACTTAACTCTGATTACTTGGGTGGCTTTGTATCTTGTGACACAAATATTTTTCAAGATTTTTGATTTGTCATAGATTTGTCTCTTTTCCATCTTTCCTTCAGTCTAAAAGGGAGACTATTCCTATTCCTCCATGTTGCAGACATACAGACAGAAATCATACATAGATTCAAAACTGAGAAAATTTGAGGGTTCACAAGTCAGTTTATATTTGTATTTATGTGTCCATACAAAAAGGCTGATATTTAATCGATTGTGCTTCAATGTCCGTACATTTTTGTATTCACTTTTATTGCTTTGAGAATCTCTTTTGTGGTCTGTGTGTGTGGGGGTGGTGGTGTGTGTGCAGGTGTGTGTGTGTGTGTGTGTGTGTGTGTGTGTGTGTGTGTCTGTGTGTAAGTGTAGCTTTACAGAAGGATCAAGAAAAGTATATAGGTGAGGAAAAGGTGTGCACGGAAAGACGGAAGTGAAGGTCATAGTTAAGGATGCAAAAACAGATAGCTTCATGGTAGGTAGGGTTTCCTGACCTCGATGAATGTGTTTGTGTGTGTGTGTGTGTGTGTGTGTGTGTGTGTGTGTGTGTGTCTGTGTCTGTGATGGAGCACCATTCAAAAGCTGTACCCCACACTCTGCATGGCAGCCTCTCTACAGTCGTTCCCATAGTAACTCCACTAGGTCAACCAATGAGAGAAGGGGGCTGGGCAGGAAGGCGGATGGGGGAGTGCGGGGGGAGGTGGGGGTTGCTAACGCAGAGTGTGAGAGATGTGATTGGAGTCGAACTGGTGCAGTAAAACAATTATGCAAACATAACCTCATCCTGACTGACCCACATGTTGATATAAACATGATTATATTGTCAATTGGAAATGAAATTTGAACACACATTCCAGTACACTAAGCCTCACCTTTGAACCTTTGGCTCAGAGTGTAAACACCCCTTAAACCACGGAGAGAAGCAGAAATGCACTGATTTCTATTTTGTTCTCCAAACTTTGCTTTGACCTGTTGAGCGTATCCTACAAATATCTGATCTCTGGACTGCTGGATTTCTTCTCTCATGCCTCATGTCAACCACCATCCCACTCCAAAAATATAATTTTGCCAGTTCCCGCAGGTATTTCATTATTTGTCATGCTCCAGTTCTCACTCTTTGTATGATGTCACATTTTCTTTCAGGGCAATAATGTGTAATCCTCCATCGTCAATATTTCATTACCAGAGTAGGTTTTGATTCCATTACATGTTTGTCTGGCACGCTTTGCATGCAAGAGCAAGTACTGGAATGTGACCACAGAAAATCTAATTCTGCTTTATGTTGGTTCACTTGAATGCCAAGCAAGACCATTTGGCTTTTAAGCAACATTTAAGATCACATGGCGACCGATAAGTCGCATAACAAGCATGTGTTTCTGTACAGTGACAAATTCAAATGTTGAAATGATAAAACAGGAGACACAATATCTGATAAAATTGAATAGATGCTTATGTGGCCCAAAGTATGATTAAATTATGGATCACAAGATGAGTGGTGATAATCTAAGGTAATAAGAGGAGACCTAATGCTTTATTACATCATATAATAACTTGAAAATAGAGCTGAATATTGAATCTCTATAGAGACTCTATCTGTGCTGAAATTTTTATGATTATTGGATTATAAAAATTGAATTATTGGATGAATTAGGTTAGTTATTAAACTGCAATGTACACTGTCTTCTTAGTTATTTACTCCAGCTTCCTCCCACTGTCCAAAAACATGCATGTTAAGTTAATTGGTGTCTCTAAAAATTGTCCTTAGGAGTGTGTGGTCATTTGTCTCTGTGTGGCCCTGTGATGGACTGGCGGCCTGTCCAGGGTGTACCCCGCCTCTCGCCCATTGACCGCTGGGAAAGGCTCCAGCCCCCCCCACGACCCAACCGACGGATTCAGCGGTATAGATAATGGATGGACATAAGGCAGCCTTTAGCACACACTTCATAGAGCTGTGATTTTAGTTAGGTTTGTATATTTTGGGGGGTTTATTGTGGGCAAAGTATTATGAATTAATCTTTAACAAGTGTTTTCAGTTTAATTTGCTGTAAGGTCATATTTCTCTGACCCCAAAGGCTAACACTCATACCTTGTACTAGGAAATGTCTTGCATTGAAGGAAAAAACAACAAAAAAAACAACACACTTGGGTGATTTTGCGGACTACGGAATATTTCAAGTGGTAATGGTGTACATAAGTGCATCAGTGCAAATTTCAATCTGTAACCCTAAATCAGAAAAATAAACAGTGACAAAATGGAAAATGTGGAAAAAGTAGATTTTTTATAACTTTTATTTCATTGCAACCAGTAGGAACCAAATATTTTTTCTCTAATCAGCCTTATTCAATCCAATATTCATTTATTATAGCATTTCATTTAATTTCTGCAACACTAGCAAAAAAAGAAAGAAAATAAATAGAAAATAAAAAAAGTTGGGATGGTAAAGAATTTACCTCTTTGTAATGTTACCAGTTCTTCTCACAACATTTAACGATACATTCTAGCATTGAGTGGGGCATTTGAGGTGTTGTTTTGCCCCTGCAAAAAATTCACAAAGTGTGCAACAGTACTGGGTAATTGTAATTATCTGCACATTCTCCAATGGAAACAGTTCGGGAAAGTCAAGTGCCCATACCCTCTTTTTCCTTAGCTATGCCTTGGTTATGTGTGCAGAATGTGGCATTGCATGGGTGCATGCATGTCTTTGGAACAGATGTTGCCTTGAAGGCAGCGTATGTGTGTCTCAAATCTCAAACCATCACAGAAGTGTAACTGAGCGTTGCTAGTGGCTCTAAGACAGAGTAATCCAGTACCATCACAGGCCCTGGCTTTTGTGATTGTTGCTCATGATAGTCTGTGTGGTCCTTTTTTTGTCTTCGGTCCTTTACACACAGCCTCCACATCTTCTAAAAAAGATGAAGAATACTGATTTGTCCAAAAACAATATGCTACAGAGTCATATGAGTGTTATCCTGAAGATGATGACATCGGAAAATCCTTTCATTCAAGTATATTGAGGTGCACTCTCTTTTGTTGCAAAGGTGGAGCATGTATTTTTCCTACAGTAAATCTAAACTGTTGCATGAGAATAGATGCCCCACTGTTCAGTTTAAAAGCTATATAATTTCTGTATGGTGATTAAAATCTTGAATCATTTGACTTTTAAGAAATAATGTAGGGACCTGTAGGCACTTCTCACAGTAAATTTAAACCCTTCTTCCCCCGCACTTACTTTGGTCACAACAACTTTCAAACTCAAGTTCCCTGATATGGTCCTGGACAATCATAATGGAAAACTGTAACTGACACACAGGGAATTTCCCATTATTGTTTGAATGGCAGAGGATGCTTTTCTACACACATTACAATCATCACATTAGTCTGTGTTGTACAGTGAAGAATGACATACTGCTACCAAAAAAAAAAATAATAAAAAAAAATATATATATATATACATATATACATATAATTACTTTACCATCTTGAATGCCACTCAGTCACAGGGATTCAAGACAGACTGTTTTGAAAAATCAGATGTCAGATGGACTCAGATGTCAGTTAGGCACTTAAAATATTCACATATATTTTTGCAAGACGCACACTACACATCCTCATTCAGCTTGGTGGAGCCTGAATATCCACAGTGATAAATGTGTACAACATATCCTTCACAATCTCTTTGACTGTATAACTGAGAGAATTAAGCCCATCCTTGTCCATTGTCCACTGTGTTTTGCCCAGTTTGTCAGGATTCCTTGGATTGGGCTCATTGTGCAAGTCTCTTCGATGCTTGATCATCCTGTACTTTCCAGTCAATAAGTCTGGCCGAGAAACAGACATTCCACGGAAGATGATTCGCCTGTAGATATCATCATCCTCACCACCCCAGCCCCAGTAAGTATTTGGGCAGCCATTGATTTTCAAGAAATGTTGCTTGGACAGTGAAGAGACCCCACCAAAGAAGGTGTTATAGGGTAAGTGGAAGTTAAACTTGTCCATAGCCACAGCCAAGTGTCTCGGATTGTCAAAACATCTGTAGAGGTTACGATCATCTAAGGGCACCAGGTCTATGTCAGAGAAGACAAAGCACTCATAATCATACTCCTTCAGTGCTTCAAAATATCCTGCATTCATCAGTTTCGCTCGGTTGAAAACTCCATCTCCATCCTGGTTGATGACATAGATGCCGTAGTCCACCTGCTGTCTAATCAAGATTGGATGAAGGTAATACAGCCAATGCACCAGGTGCTCATGTCGATTTCGGAATGGGATGATGACTGCCACCTACAAAATAAAATGCATGTGAGGTAACTTTAATATACAGTGTAATTTGTAAATTAAACACATTGTGGATATGAATGTCATGAAAAACTTGGAATTTCAATCATTTCCTTGAACCATGTGTCTCGTTCTTGGGCACCCTGGTTGTACCATTAAATTTGGTGCACAAGTTGAAATTAGTTTTTGGTTTTCTGTAATCTATAATAGGGTAGAAATTATACATATACACACAAAACATGGGGAACACCCCACAGTTAACGTATATATTAAACGTTTTGGCTGCAATTCATAAGCTTATAGCAGAATTCTTGTTGGGTATTTGAGGTTATGCTGGAATATTACGTGGTGCTCCCTCTACAGTGGCAAAATGGCTGTGCTTTCAGTAGCCTACACATTACAATTGTTTGAACTGATGATTTTGAAATCTCCTGACCCCCCTGATTGTATATATCTATTACCATCCTTTTCAGATCTACACTGAGGCTTTTTTGGACACTCTCACTGTGATGTGTAAAGCCAATGAACGCTGTCAAAAACATCCTGTTGATGATAGCACAGAGAAGCTATGGAAATTGCAGTCAATCAATATTTGAGACAGGAAATTTTAAAGGAGGCTTTAAAAAAGTTGAAGAACATTTTGGAATTCATGTACTGCTGACGTAATAATCTATGGGTATTTTTGAGTAAGTTTGAGCGTGTGTTTGATTAAATATGTGCACAATATCTATCTATCTATACATATATACAATCAATGATCAAATCATCCTTCCCTTGAATTACAGTAGTTCAAAGAAAGTCCAACTTTGCCATAACATTAATGTACATGGTGTGTGTATAAATTTCCAACCTGAACTATAAATGGCATTTAGGACTAAAGGGGATGCATTATGGTGTGGAAAATATTCTGCATTCAAATCTTTAAGATGTAAGTTTATTCACAGTTTGTTATGGAATGTGTTAAAATGACTTCCAGCAATTTTTACCTTTGACCTGGTACATTCGGATTAATTCAATTTATTTTTTTTACCTTTTTACTAATACTTATTCAAACTCTGGCAAACAGTGGTTCAAAGAAACGACACGCAAAGCTAGGGCATCATATATGATGCCAATGATTTGTGGATACCTCTCTCTATTCACACTATGAATAAAATACTAAAACATCTTGAAACCAGTTTTCAAATGAATTTCCAAATTCCCTTACTGCTTCACTTACCTTCTGCTGCGAGATACAGTCTGATGGCTTGTACCTTCCTCCCTCCTGAAGAGGAGAACCAACCTCTTCTCTGACCTTCTCCAAAGACCGTTCAATATTAAAGTCCACGTGAAGAGGACCCACAAGATGTGGAGGGGTGTCGGGGCAGGACTCCAAATTTCTATTTGAAGAGGCTGACGCCACAACCATTTCTTGGGGGACTTCTGTGGTGTCAGTTTCCTGAACATTGTGTTTTAATGTCCAGGAAAATATAGCGTTTCTATTCGACACTGACTGTGGCATACGAAGATCACCATTTTGGCTATTGAATAAAAACACAGCAAAACATACCAGACTGAGGAGAGTTAAAAGTGACAGGAAAATGAAAAGTTTTTTCAGCATTTTCACCACGCTCCACGACGAGTGCTATGATCTCAACTGCTCCTCTGCCGCTCTGCTACCTGCATTTCTCTTTGCAAGTCAAATGTTTCAACTTGTGAAGACCCGCCCGACCGGTTTTTATTTCCTTTGAGCAACTTCCTTGTTCAACTCAGAAAGTCAAGTTGGGCATGTGGTTGTTAATTAAAAATGAGTTTTTTTTTTCCTCTAATAGATGAGAATATGGTCAGTGCTTAAGTCATTGAGTCAACTGTGACATTGAGTATATCTACAACAATATCCTCAGTTTCCTTGATTAATTCCTTTAATATTCATCTCATCTCCAGGTGTCTCCAGGAAAAAAAGTATTTTTTAAGGTAATAACTAAGTACTTATTACCTTTAAAAACTATGACAGTAGAGAGTTGATTATAGATTAAATGACCAATGAATGTAAAAAAGGATGAAATAATGCACAATAATAATATAACTAATCGACACAAATATGTTGTCAAAGTGGGCCCTCTGCTGGTATGTGACTGATAGTGCTGAGTGCCTAGCTTACCCAACTGTAAAACTGGGGAGACCAGCAGGTTACCTACAATCTTTCAAGAAACCCTCACAGAAACCAGACGAAGGTGTCAGTCCTGAAAAACATCCTGAGCCAGATCCTCGATAGAAAATCTTAGATATGTTCCTGCTGCCAGAAACACGTAGATATCCAAATAGATTTGTCACAGGGTGGCACAAAGTTTAAAACACCATAGCCAGTGGGACAAGTCTGCCCCTTGTAAAGGGGAACATGACTAAGCCTATTTCCTCTAACGGTAAATTTCTCCTCTGGTATGTTACTGATAAGACTTCCCCTTTATGTACAGGCTAACCAATCACAAGAGAAGTTAAGGAGGTGCCGCCAAAAATGAGGAAGCAGGGCCTACGTAAATGCTGACAAGCGGGAATGGTGATAGTTACACTCAATTTCACATTATTCATTTACAGATGAGCAGCGGCTCTGCTTTAAGAAAGTTTTAACCCAACAAGAAGTCTTGCATGCTTAGTATTGTAAAGAGCCTCAGAACATCACAAGCATAGAAATCTATCAGTATTGGTGGGATGATACAATGCAATTCTTCCACCAGAGATTAAGCTGCAGGCTGATGGGTGACACCAAAAGAAAAGGTAGACAATAAAAAAAGGAACCACGTTTATTTCCTTTTACTCACTAAATTAGAAACGTGAGGTTGTATTTTCAGTTAGCAAGTGGAGTGGTTTTAACACTTCTACAAATAACAGGAAGGATGTGTGAGACAGAGGAAATGGCTGTGCAGCTCCTCATCTGTTGTAGTCAGTTTTTTTGCATTCGTCAATCATTTATTTATTTTTTTTTTTTTTATTTTTTTATTTGGCACTTGTCAGACAAAATATAATGCTAAACACGGAAAAGCTCTGTGCAGGAAGAGGCAGTAAGCCAGCTTAAAAATTAAAATATACAGCAAACAATAAATGTAAACAAACATGACAAAACAAGAAACATAACAGCCATAACAAGAATATCAAAGAATATTGAGTCAAATATATAAGATAAAAGATAAAACATCATTAAAGAAATTTAACATACTGAAAAGTAAGGTACTAAGACCTTCTAGGACAGAAATCCAAAAGAAAAACTTAAAGGTCCGGCAATTAAGTTTGCCTTAAGGCATCTTTTAAAATGTTTTGTTGTGAAACAATTTGAAGCTAAATGAGACCTTTCATTCCCTATTTTAACACCCCTATACCTAATGGAAAGTTGAGCTAGACTAGATCTGAACTGAGGAAGATGGAAATCCTCAGCTTTCCTCGTTGGGTATGTGTGTACCTGGGAATTTGATTTAAAATAGCACATAAAGTGCTCAGGAATCTTTCCTTTGTTTTTATATATCTCGTAAACAAAAACACTGGTCTGAAGTACATTAATGTCATGAACAGTAAGGATCTTAAGTTCTTTAAATAAAGGAGTAGATGCAGCATACCATTCAGAACAGGCTGCAATTCTCACAAAACGCTTCTGAAGTACCAGCAATTTATGGAGGGTAGTAGGAAAAGTAATTGCCCATACTAAATTACAGTAGGAAAGGTATGGGTAAATTAAACTATAATAGAGAGTGAGGAGGCAATTTCTTGAGACAAAATGACTAACCCTCCTAATTATCCCAATTGATTTATTTACTTTTTTGCTAACCCAGTCTACTTGATCCTTCCATTTTAAGTTTTCATTAATAATAATTCCCAAGAATCTGGTGGATGTAACTTGAGGTATCACTGTAGACTCAATTTAGATTTTACATAAGTCTTTAGGGTATATTTTTTTCCCTCCAAAAATAATAAAATTTGATTTTTTGAGATTTTAAGGATAGTTTATTTAATTTGAACCAAGTGGCACATGCGGATAAGCCAGCATTAGCCATCATTCTGGCTTTCCAATCACATTCACAAAGCTTCTGTATCAGTGTTACTTATGTATTGCATATACTTTGTTTGGCGTATGCTGCTGAGATGCATTTGTAGTTTTTGACTGACGGAAAGAATCTCTAGAAAGTTTGCAGCAAATAAATCAGTATTTTGCATAAAAGTAAATCTTTCAGGTTTTTGGCATATTTATATTTACATTCCGATATCATTCCTGTTTATTAAGCTTTATAGAGATAATTACATCCTTTTGAGGAAATTAACAAAGTTTATTTAAAGGTTTTTACAAAAACACCATACTTAGGTCTTTGAGGAGTGAATGTTGGCAGATGATATAAATGCATCCCCTACAATAACTTTATAATGAAGTCATAGTCTAAAGGCACATTTTCACATGCCGAGAGATGTGCTCATTAAAGCTCTCTGCACTTTAAGACACACTTTTTGTCACGCTGTGACTCTGAAACAGTCACAAGTGACAAGCTGAACCAGTGGTTTCCAGATTTCTATCACTCAGCTATTAAAATACTTGTAAAATCTGCTGAAGTGTTAGCTTTTGCTGGTGAAAATAAGAACATGGTTAAACAAGTTTCTTTTTTCGTTTGGATTCATCCTTACTGATGCTGCAGAAAAAAGTACAGGAGTTGTTGCTTTACATGCCGATGTGCGTTTATCTGTCAAAACAAGGGCAGGTCCATCAACCTATAATATGTAAATGCTGGAGTTGTCAATACAACAGGAGTCCTACATCCATATTACTCTTTATATGTACACTAAACACAACTGTGAGCCAGATGGATTTTTAACACTGTCAAACAGCGACCTCTACTGCCAAAATTTGGGTAAAGCAAGTTTATCTACAATTGCCCTGTGTCCAAAAGCCAAAACTGTATCACTGTCCATTACAGAGGAAATGCCTGCAAGAGTTGCTAATCTCTGCATGTGACCCTTGAATGCCATGCTGATCCAAAGTTTTAACCATATAATCATTTAGCAGCCAGTTTTGTTCGAGATGACAGGAAAAGTACACGTTGTAACTTAAATTGATGCATTGTGGGTTGGCTTTTGCTTAAATAAGGGCTCCTTAAAAGACTGCTTTAATTTAGTGTTGGCTGCTTGTGTGATAGAAAGACAGCTTAAACTACGGCAGTCTAAAGTTATCTGTGTGAGCTGTGCCTGATGCCAGTGTTTTGTTGGACTGCTGTTTTCCGCTATCAGTGCTGCAGATATGCTATGAGTGTACATTATATTCTTTTGAAATGTGGGCATGCCAGGTTAAATTATAGGTGTACAGTATATTTACTGTCCATTCTTCAACTAATCAGTTTTGATGAATGAGAACTGTGGTGAAAAAAGGACTTATGAGTACAGTAGTCTTCATTACCACTAGGTGGCGATAATGTATCATCAGTAAAGAGCTGGCATGTACCAATCATTGTAAATTAAGGACAGTCTCTTTCGCACGTGTGTGCGCATACACACCCACCCACCCACACACACACACACACACACACACACACACACACACACACACACACACACACACACACACACACACACGCACACACACACACACGCACACACACAACTGTGTTTCCATCTCTTCAAGGCATATTGAATAAATCAATTAAATCTGCATACTCCAATTTATTGAATTAGGTTTTTCTTTTTGCTTTCTGTCTGCTAAAGGAAAGCAAGCCTCCAACAGTGCGACTCTACGCAAAATGAGTATGTATGCAAACACATTTATGTGTGTAGATATATTTACCTACATTCATATTATATATGCTGCTGCTGTTTCTTTCTCTGACAACTTTGCCCTCCTTTTTTAACCACATTTGGATAAATGGGCTGTTGTTCACAGAGAAACCTGATTCTGAGGCCCAGATAGATTAAATCCAGCCTTGGTTTGAACATTTTAATAGATTAATTTTTTTTCTACACATCCCCTGTACCGCTTATTTTTGCTGCTCCCACGATTTGGGTTTGAGAACAGGAATGATGCTTACAGAGACACATTTTGATCTTTGTATGCAGAGAGGCAGGCTTCTTGGATGGACAGCCAACCCAAACTGAGCGAGCAAGACTGGCAAAGCCCTGCTGATTTAGCCACACAAGTCTTTGCTGGAACTGTGGCATCCCTTTGGGAGAGGGTGGTTCTGCTTTTTTTGGACTCAAGTTTCCACGTTTTACTTAGTGAGCATGCTTGTGGTGTCAGAGTGACATTTATGCTAAACCCGAGCCATTTCTCAGTGGAATAGATTGATTTAATTTAAAAGCCCCCCCTCTTATAGCTGTTGCAATAAAATGTTTTATTCCTTTCTGTTGTTTCATTATGCTCTTCAACAACAGTTCTTTCACACCATATACATCTTATTCAGTGAATGAGACTTAAGTATAGGGCGGTGTGACAATCTTCTTGGTGCCACACACTCGGTTTTTTTCACTTGGGTCACACTGGTCCTAGATGACACTAATATGGTTGCTTCGGCTTCGGTCACTACAATGAGACACGAGGGAGACCACAACAGCTTAAAAAACAGGATAACACCAGATCTGTGAGAGACAAAATGAGAGACAAAATGTATAATTTAACAAAACATGTATGTAAATGCAACGCACTTTTGTAGAGTTTTTACAGCTTGAAATGTCCTCAGAAAACATCCAGAGTTTGCAAGAGGCATAACATGTCCACATAAACACCCACCATCTGAAAATTTGAATAAACTGCATATGCACATTCCCAGCAGTCGTATACACAGACACACACAAGCGCATTTATACTCAACCACAGCTCTTAAAACAGCCCTAGTTACAGCCTAGAAAACTCAGCAGTTTAGTGAAACATGATGCCCAGACCATAAAACTGTATGTTTGTGTGTGTGTGTGTGTGTGTGTGTGTGTGTGCATGTGTGTGGTTTTGAGTGGTCTCAGCTGTGTGGGACACACTGCAATGACAGCCAATCAGAGCTAATTCAAAATCAGAGTGGTTCTGACGGCTCCATGGTCTACCCGGGGGAACAAAGTGCTTTGTGTGTGTATGTGCGTCATTGTGTATGCGCACACACCTCTTCAACCTTACTCTGCACTCCACCTGCTTCTCATTGCCCAAATGGCTTGACAAAATCTGTTTTTTGATATATATTCAGCATTTGCATTCCACAGCTTTTATTCCGCAGACGTAAAATGATGAAAATGTGTGGAAGTTTGAACTCAAAGTTATCCAGTAATAGGCCATCTTTGGCTCTTTCCAGAGGAGCCTCGGTCCTTATTAAATTTCTTATTCTCACATTTGCAACATACTGTTGCACAATCAATAACTTAAGTAAATTCCAGCGCCTTTCATTCTGTCTTACAGACTCTGTGGCGTGCTTTGAGCATTGTAAATGCAAAGCTATATTAAGTGACCTACTTTATGAGATAAAATCAAAATAAACAACAAATAGTCTATTCTGGTGTCATGAGGCATTACTGGGCTCACAGACTGCATTCATCTTCACTGTGGTTAAAACAGCAAGCACCTAACAAAGAAATATTTCGATGTGGATGCGAGACTTTATCCATTTTATGAGCATGAGGTGGACACGAAACACACAGTACCACAAGTGGAGACATGGCAGCATTATCAGAAGATGATTGAGGCCATGAATTCATTCAGGCATAACCAATAGTGGACAGTGAGTTGGGAAGATCAGGGGGGTTCTTGCATTTCCTTTGGTGGACAAAGGGGAACGTGTACCTACCTGCATTCAGAGTCAGAGCACAAAATAAAACAAAACAAACAAAAAAAAACTCATGCATGTGCCCAATGAGTAATATTCTGTGAGCCAGCAGATCATTTTAAGTGCAGTTTCCAGTACTCATTAAAAATCCACTCTCAGTCCTGAAATGAACAACATACCATTTGAAAATTCTATTTTATGGAGTGCTGACATGAAACCAAATAAATGGTAACAGTAAACTTTTTCTAATATTCTTTTTTTAATTTCTGTTTTGTAATTTCTCAAGTGGTATTCTACTCAAAAAAAAATTGCAGCCAAGTTCTCATGGGCATGGAAAAACAACATCATTCAACTATAATATGCTATAAACTATGCTATAAAACACTTGCTTATAGACAGAAAAATGCACAGCTCTCCACTGCCATGTTCATATTTAGCCTTCTAACAGTAAAGTTAAATACATTCTTGTGAATGTGCATTCACACGTGTTTAAAGGTCAGAACTATATATATGATTAATTAATACAAGCAAGGAGCATTCTAACAGGCAGATTAGGTCAAATTTGACCCCGACCACCTTTATCCTTTGATCTGGTGAGATGGTCCAGTGGGAGCAACTTCTGCTTCCATATCACAAACCAATACACATTTGGCCGGTTGACAAGGGCAATGTATTTCAGTCATTTTGATAACAAAGGGGATGGTATCCTTCCTCAAAATGCCAATTGGCTCCATGTCACCCCAGGAGAGCCTGACCCCCACCTTCAGAAGCCCTTATATAAATCAACCCAAAGTAATGAAAGTACTTTGTCCCTCGCTCTTTCATGCATAAACCATTTGCAGTGTTTAAGCTGATTTGGTGAGTTAAGTACCTCAAAGCTTGAAGAAACATCAACCAATAAGTGAGCCACGAAGACTGTTGGTGAGAACTCGGAAGAAGAAATGACAAGTGTCTGCTCCTGTTATCATCCATCGCTCTCATTCTCTATGTGATACGAAGCCAGGATTCTCCCAATGGAGCCTGGAGGGATATATTGATAGCAATGGAAGAATAAAGGAGAAACGCTCAATTAGAGCCAACTGACATATGGTCTTCGTTCTTAGCTCTCATTCTACCATCCCTTATGGGCAGCTCTGTAGAGTCTTTTTCTCCCTCACTTGTTTGCTCAGGCCTGCGCCTTCTGCCTCAAACAGCTGTCTCACTTACTAACACAATCAGTCACTCATTTCACCTTCATTAATTCTCCTCCTTTCTATCATAAGTAGATATATTTCCAAGGCAATATATTTGCCTGCGACGATTTCAAAACGTGTTCCTGCCTGTTCTACTCTCCTGAGTGAGAATTTCAATAAATATGAGGGTGCAGTGATTTTGATCATTTGACAGTTGCATGTCCAGCATTGTTAACATTTACCGTCATTATAGGTCAGAGGAGAAGACTTATGCTTCATAATAATAAAAAAATATATATACTCATTCGTTCTGACTGTGCAACATATAATATATGACTTGGCAAAGGGATATGAAGCCTCAGCCGGCTGGCTTGAGGATTGTCCAAGTAACCTTGTAAATATAGATAAACTTTACTTTACTAGTTTAACAAGAGGTGGCTGTGTGGATTATAGGTGGATCTAACTAGTTAGCAGATCCCCTTGTTTTTTTTTTTCTTTTTCATTATTCCGGCCACACGACTGTGAACTTATGTCTATAGAATTTCGAGCACGAATGAAAGACAGCAGCTTGTTTAGTAACTGTTAATGTCCGGTACGATTCCCCCTTAAGTAAAACGCGTCGTTTTGATTTGAGAGCTGAAACACCGCAGGTGTCAGTAATTAGTCAATCAAAGCAGCGACCCGCTTTATTCTTTGGGATAGAAATTTGGGCTGAACCGTGAGGAACTGTTATTGATAGTTTATACGTGTTTATAATTGTTTCTGGAAAACAAAAAAACAAACAAACACCAACAAAAAGAGAAAGTTATTAAGACTAACTGGAGTTCGTTAGTTTGGTGTCATTGAATAAGACGAGTGGAAACTACCATAGTCAGCATTGAGCTCTTTTCCTGTATCAAAAGGAGGACTGTCCTGAGCGGAAAAGGATGAATTCTGCTGCGAAGAAAATCCAACATGTCACTTCATGAAGGTGAGGAACTCCATGTATTTGCTTTTGTCATTTAGGCCACGTTGATATTAAGTTGGTGTACCGAACCCAGGGTTTGATAGTTGTCTGCGACTACTTTCTTGGCGTGTTTACTTCCACAGAAACCCAACGCTCTCTTTAACTGGTTTACAGGCTCACATTATGAAAATGGTTTGCGGTACTGCCCCAATTCTGATTTTGACAACGTATGTTGGCTACTCATAGCTGAAGGAGCATGAATCCACATTTGCACTGTTGTGTTGTGCTTGATTCTATCAGACACCCTTCACTGACATTTGTACTTTTATCTGTCAAATTTCATACTGAAGCCTTGTTGATCTTCTGGGATTCACATACCTGTTTTGAGCTTTTTGTTGGGAACCATTGCCAGAGTCTGATTAGCAATATACAATTGTGCATCTGCTACCAGATCTAACGTTCACATTTTACGTGCCGTAGCTGAATGACGTTTGCAAGGGTAATGTGTTGTATGACTGACAGTTGGTCTGCATCTTGGTTTAATATTGCCTTTTATTTGTTAGGCATTCCTGTGTTTTCTATAGTCTTTGTGTGAACAGCTGTGGCAGAAGGGTCTGGATAGAATTGATTCACTTTTTTTTTCTGACCAGTTTGAACCTAATATAACATTTCAAATATGTTTTTTTTTGTTTGTTTGTTTTTTTCAAACTGCTATAATACTTGCCAGTAAAATGTTCCAAAAACTCTCATGCCAATGTCCATTAGTGATTAAATCCAGTCTCCTCTACACCATCTGTTCATCATCCAGAGCTATAGCACAGTGTGGCACTCTTTGTCTACATGATAGTATCCTTTGGTTTCCAGTGGAAGTGCTCCACTTGAGACTCTTATGCATCTTTTCATCTATGTATCTTTTAAGACAGACGCAGGCTTTTGGGAAAATGAGGCGACGAGGAAACTGCACAATGCAGACACATAAAAATTGGGATACTGCTTTTAAAAAAGTATAAAAAGTGCTTTTTTTTTTTGATTAGAGTATTATGCATCTGAAAAAGTATTTTGTGGCTCTTATTTCACAAATGATCTTAACCTGTTTCTGACTGAAAGAGAAGGTTGTGGAACTGTTTGCTTTATTCAGTTTCTGTTGTGTGCTGCAGTATCTCTACACACTGCAAAGTACATTCGCAATGGATCTCTGTGGAACTGTGTATCTGTCTTCCCTTTGTCTTTTAGTCTGCTGAATTAATTTATAATTAGAGGGAATTGATTTGCACATGCCGAATCACTGACAACCTTTGAATCATCTCAGGGTAGAAGAACAAACGCAGCGTCCTTGTCTCATGCCACCAGGATTCCTCCTCTCCCCCCGCTTGCACTTGTTCTTGTTCTCTCCTTCCCTTCTTCCTTCCTCTTGACATGTGTCACATTTTGGGCTTCTGCTCTCGAGGGATAAATGCCAGATTACATGGTGTAGTATTTTTATCCGTAGTACATTAACTGGCAAAGCTTATAGCATCAAAGCTTGGAGGAGATCGTCACAAGCACATATACACACATGCATGCAGACACACACTTGTATCAGAACGGAAACGAAGGGTGTAAAGTGCTTCTTCTGATCTGTACCTCTATCCTATTCCTAATTACCCCAGTGACACACATAAATGCAAACACACAATGCACAAATGCCCTAGCATGTATTTATACTAGTTCACATAGAAATGAATACACCCTGGTAAGTAATGAAATCTAAAGCCATGAAAAATATGCTAAATTAGAGGTCATATATTCAAGTACCGAAACCTAAACAAAAGCGGCTTGTAGGTCATGTTGTTCTACAATATAACTTCTGGAATTATGATGATATATGTACAGCCTGATGATTGGATGAAGTTGTAAGACCGGAAACAGTCCACCTGTACTTGCATGTGAAACAATTTTTGATTTCAGCAAATGCTGATTTCATAAATGATGTGCAGTATTATAGCAACCATTGCTTTTTTTCTTTCTACTCACATACCTGCATAATAATTAAAATATTTTTTCTATTGTATAGCATTGTGAAATGGAATAAATTTAGAAGTAAGTTTAGAAATGATTAGAAGAGATTCATTGTAGTTGGGAGCAAAATGCTTCTTCCATTGAGAGTAGATGTCTGAACCACATCTTCTCTTGGTACAGCATCAGCTGACTTAAGTCAACTTGCTATCTTTTTGGGATTTTATTTTTTTTAAAAGGTTTTATTTAAGAACAAACACTTGGAGCAAATTAATTAAAATAAACCTATATCTTTTCTGTTAATGTTTAAAATGTTCTACTCACAATGCAGGTTTGGATAAATCCTTTATGAAGCAGGAATTTCAATCAAGACAATCACATGACTGACCAAAAAATATATTCAACCTCTTCAAGCTCTGGTTGATATTTGGATTCCCCCATTTTCTTTGTATGTTGTTCTGCTGCACTGAACTTTACAATGGAAATTTATATTTTAGACATGTTTAAATAATGAATTTGGATTAGAACTATTTAACTCTTGATTTTCCTTTTTTGTCACTTTTATCTAGCTCTATTTATGCAGATATATGAAGACTATCATGATTATGCAACCACGATCATACTCATCCCAAATAATTAATTTTACATGACGATTCTTTAACTATGACAAGCCCAATTTTTAGTCATGAAAGGCAAAAACAATTTAAGAATAACATGGTTTATGTTAACTGATCATTCATTGAGTAAAAATGGTTCAAATAGCTAATCTTCTGAAATATCAGTGTAGTAAAACTAGTCAAAGGGGAAAACTCAAACTGCGAGCAGGTTACCAAACAAACTAGGTACGAGTCAGACAAAATGGAATCGAAAACCCTCCAATTGTTGAAATTGCTCACACGCTTTTAGCTCATCTCTTTCAAGTACTCGGTAGTTTCTCACTGGTTCATCGGCTGCCAACAGGACCCGATGTGGGCCATTCAGCCTGCTGAGAATGTTGCCTTGTTAACCTTTTGGTGCTGTCAACCGATCAATGAGAGGATATTTTGCTCTGTTTCCACCACTGTTGCTAGATGTGTGAAGAGCCTCACCCTACTTCATGAGGTCCTTTAGAAGAGCTTGGAGTGGTAGGAGGAGAGTTTGTGCTGGATCTATGTGCATGTGGTGTATTGAAGATTCAAACTGTGTGTGTGTATCCTGTTACTGGTAGGGGTCAGTTGCTTGTTGTGGAGTTGCAGTATGAGTGAGTTGTTGAGAGGCTGAATTGGCCCTTGAGTACACATCGTTTAGGTGAAATCAATAAGGATCTATTCATTGAGTGCCTCACCCCAGGCTTGTGTGCCTCATCCAATAACAGGTGAAGAAAGGCTTTTCTGTGCTTTGCCAGTGTATACGTTTTTTTTTTTCCTCTGATAAGGTTATAACCCTTGGGAGAGAACTTCGATCTTGGAGTTTGAACTTTCACTGACTGAGGTTTACTCCTGTATTACTTAAAGTCTCCCTTGTAAGCCCTTAAAACCAACATGTCTTCATGCCAAATGCATAGCTTTGTTTTCAACACTCCTAGAAGCAACATCAGTGTTTGCAGAAACATGTTTGTGAATATGTAATTGCAAGTCTCTGCATTAATCAAATTTTCTTAAGTTAAAATTTGCCTTGCATGATTGTGAAAACAAGATTATTGAAATAAAGCAATTATTATAGCACACTTACAGTAATGCTCTCACTGGTTTTCTTTTACTGTTTGTTGAGCATTAAGTGGTTGTTGAGTGAAGTGTCACGAAGGGGAACCGCTTCCTTTGGTCATATTGTGGATGAACATAAGTTTGATAAACAAAAAGAAAGAAATACTTTTAGGTTCTTCAGTGTGAAAATTGCTTTTTTCATCTATATAATTATTACAAATATTTTTTTTTACATTCCATTTAATGGGGTACATAAACAAATGGAAGTAAAATAATTATTAGTTTACTGCTGTTTACTGCTCGTTTTGTTTTTCTTCTTTGCATAATAGTCATTTGAGGTTGAGTGGAGTATTAATGTCTGACTCTGTTGCTCTCTGGGGGGTTGACAAGTGATGACTGTGGCTTACCTCATACTGCGAGTGCTACTCTTCTTTAATCTCCTTCCCTCTCTTTCTCTGTGTTTTTTCTCTCTCCCATCTTAATTTTTCTAAACTCTGACATGTAAAAGCCTTCTTTTCCATCTTAACTGCTGCAATAATCCGTCACCAGATTTTTTTGGGGGGGGGTTTCGTGCTGTTTTTGGTCTCTTTTACTGACATAACAGTTTTGTGCTATAATGGCTCACAAACACCTGTCTAATTAGACTGATTGTGATGCACCTCAAACTACTTGACGGATCCTATGGTGTGGGACAGAGATTTAGCAAAGCATGCTAAATACTTCTGCTCTAGAGGGATGTTTTTGCAGTTTTGTGACAAATGTCTTTCTGTAAATCCAGGTTTAGTGGGGGGTAATTGAAGGGACTTCAAGAGTCTTCTGTCAGAGTGGACAAAAAGTCTGTCTGCTAAATTTAAGTTGCAATGTCAGTTTGTGCTGTGGAGAAAAAAAAAAATCATAGGTTGTCCAAGGTTTATTGGAGGGTTAGAAACAGTTTAAAGTTCAATTCAAACACATCTAAACTTAAAGGTGCTTTGTATTTAATAGTAGGTGGAGGAGAAAGAGATAAGGCACCTTTCACAGAATGCAGTAACAGGGTTTCACTCAATATAAGATTTCATGGGATGGTTTGGGTTAGATATCGTAACTTCTTGGGAAGGGTTGGAAAATGATCATCTTACAGGGAAAATATTATTTTCATGGGCCTTCAGTTGCTCTCACGACCAATAAAGATCGTACATTTAAAAAAAAAAAAAAAAATGTGATTATACAGTAGGTTGATTGCATAAACTGATGGCTCATGGGCATGTTTTAGAGAAGGCTAGGCAATTTTATTTGTAGAGCACAATTCGTACACAAGGCAATTCAAAGTGAAGACTCTCCTTCTGCTGGTGCAGAAATTTTCACGTAAAAGCTATTTTACGTGAAAATTTAAGATTAGTTTTTATTTTGGCTGCAAATAACAGTGCAGTTGTCACAAAGACGTGGGATGCAAATACAAAATGGCTGGAGTCGCAGGTAGTGCTTCAACTGTGCGGTTTATTTACAGGGAAACATCTTATAAAGAAGCCAGTTATGTGGACACAAAGCAAGCCCTTACTTCAGCCCTCACACTCTCCACCGGAGTGTCTGGTCGGCCTGAGCCTTATATAGCCCCAAGCCCCGCCCCAAGACCAATCAAGCCAATTAACAGAGAAAACAATAATTCTGGCCACCACATTTCACACACCGGCTCTGCAATAACCCCATTAACATTACATAACATATACAAACCATCACCATAATAAATCACGCTCCATTTGAGCAATTACAACCGAAAATATGAACAGACCCTGAACTCTCCCCCTCCACTTAGAGGGGAGATGGTATAGTCCGCAGCCGACCATATTATAAAAGGCTGCTGCTTCTGCTGCTCTGTTTGCTCTCCCAGGCAGGCACAGAGGAGCAGGAGGATGGCAGCAGCAGTACAGGTAACTATCCTAAAATAAAGAAAACTTGAGAAAACAAATGTGATTAGTGTGGGGTTTTTTTTTGTGCTTCTGTTGAAGATATGATGTTTGAGCATTAGTCCAATGTGGTGCGTGCACTCACCACCAAACCAGTGGGGAACAATGCAAATATGATCCATGTATGAAAGACTGAGGGTGCTTTACCATGTATCACCTTTGTGTAGTGACGAGGGTTTCGTCACATTACCGCCCTCCTCTCCTGCAGCGGCAATGTTTGGCAGCCGTGACAAATAGTCCGCTGTAACATTCTCCTTGCCTGCCTTATGCCGAACACAGAACTTGAATGGCTGCAGCTCCAGGTACCACCTGGTGACTCTAGCATTCCTGTCCTTCATGGTTTGGATCCAGGTCAGGGCCCTGTGATCTGTCTGAAGGTCAAACTCCCGTCCCAGCAAGTAATACCTGAGGCTATCCAACGCCCACTTGATTGCCAGGCACTCTTTTTCAATGGTGGAGTACCGGGTTTCACGAGGTAGCAACTTCCTGCTGAGGTACAGTACAGGACGTTCTTCTCCCGGCTCTCCCTGAGCCAGTACTGCCCCCAGGCCCACCCCTGACGCATCCACCTGCACCAGGAAACGGCAGTCAAAGTCAGGACTCTGCAACACAGGGGAAGAGCATAATTTCTCCTTCAGGCCTTGGAAAGCCATTTCGCACTCCTCACTCCATTGCACAGGGTTACGGGCCAATTTGCAGGTGAGGTTGGTTAAAGGGACTGCCAGAGTGGAAAAGTGAGGGATGAACCGCCTGTACCAGCCCACCAAGCCAAGGAAGGACCGGACCTGAGTTTTGGTACGAGGTCGGGGACTGCTTAAGATGGCTGCAATTTTATCAACTTGAGGGCGGATCTCACCTTTTCCCAGCTGGTACCCCAGGTATGCCGTTTCATGTTTCGCCCACTCACACTTCTGCAGGTTAAGGGTGAGCCCAGCTGTACTGATCGCTCCAAGTACTCGACGGAGGTGTTCCAGATGTTCTTCCCACGTCTGGCTGAACACCACCACATCATCCAAGTAGGCAGCGCTACAGTCCTCACAGCCCTGGAGCACCTGGTCCATCAGCCTTTGGAACGTCGCTGGCGCCCCGTGTAAACCAAAAGGCATCACGGTGAACTGGAACAGTCCAAAAGGGGTCCTGAAAGCAGTAAGGGGGCGGGACTGCTCCTCTAGAGGAACTTGCCAATACCCCTTACAGAGGTCAAGGGTCGTGATGTAAGCTGCCTTACCAATCCTTTCCAACAGGTCTTCCATTCGTGGCATTGGATAGGCATCAAAAAAAGAGATAGCATTCAGCTTTCTAAAGTCAATGCACACACGAAGAGACCCATCCTTTTTGGGAACGATGACTATGGGGCTGCTCCACTCAATTGCTGAGGGTTCGATGACTCCCAGCTCCCTCATCTGCCGCACCTCCTCTTTCAGTGGCTGCACCAAGCGCTCTGGGACTCTGTAGCACACCTGACGTATTGGCCTGTTCTCTGGCTTGACTCGGATGACATGCTGCAACACTCCCGTACAGCCCGGTTTCTGTGAGAACAGCGGGGGAAAAGAGTCAAACAACACTTGGAGTTCAACTGACCTCTTATCATCCAGATGAGAGAGGTCTACTCTGGCTGGTTGCGTCCAGTCTTCCACCACGCCTTCGGTGTCATCCTCCTCCTGCACATGACGCGCTAGCAGAGAGGTCATGGATGGGAGGCTTCCCCTTTCCTCCCAGGCTTTCAAGAGGTTCACGTGGTAGGTCTGCTTCCGTTTCCCCTTCTCAGGGTGCAGGACTTCATAGGTTGTGGGCCCCATCCGCCTAATGACTTCAAATGGCCCCTGCCACTTGGCCAGCAGTTTGCTGGTCGACGAGGGCAGGAGCAACAGGACCTTCTGGCCTGGTTTAAACTCACGTTGGCAGGCCTGTTGGTCATACCACCTTTTCTGTGATCTCTGTGCATCCAAGAGGTTCACTCTGGCCTTCTCTCTGTACTGCTCCAATCGGTCCCTCATCTGGAGGACATATTGCAACACCCCCTGGCCCTGCTCCATCTTGGCTGGCTCTTTTTCCTCCAAGTTCTTTCTCAGCAGGTCAAGGGGCCCCTGGACAGGCCACCCATACAGGAGCTCGAAAGGAGAAAACCCAGTGGAGGCCTGTGGCACTTCTCTGTAGGCAAAAAGGAGAAAAGGTAACCATTTATCCCAGTCTTTTCCTGTGTCAGAGACAAATTTTCTCAGCATCCTTTTGAGGGTCTGGTTAAACCTCTCCACCAGCCCATCCGTCTCTGGGTGATAGGGTGATGTCTTGATCCCTGTTATGCCCAACTCTCGATGCAGCTGACCCATCAGGCGAGATGTAAAGTTGGTCCCTTGGTCAGTCAAAATCTCCTCTGGGATACCTACTCTAGAGAAGAGCTGGACAAGAGCACTGATCAGTTTTGGAGTGGTTATTGACCGCAGAGGAAAAGCTTCTGGGAACCGAGTAGCATAATCACAGACAACGAGGATGTACTGATATCCTGCTGAGCTTTTTTCTAAGGGTCCAACAATGTCCATGGCAATGCGTCTGAATGGGGTGTTGATCACAGGCATAGACTGCAGCGGTGCTCTGTCTGCTTTACGGGTAGCACTGGTTTTCTGACACTCTGGACATGATTTGCAATATGCCTGTACATCAGAATACATTGAAGGCCAAAAAAACGTGATGCCACCCTGAGATATGTCTTATGGTGCCCCAAATGTCCCGCCCATGGAATGGTGTGTGCCAGGTGTAACACCAGAGATCTACAACTTCCTGGCACCACTAACCGCATGTTATCTGGCTCGCTCCTCTGGTACAGAACATCATTATGCAGAACATAAACTGACCCCCTAGTTTTAACCATGTTATCAGTAGAGTTTGCAACCTTGTCAAACAGAGACTTTAACAAAGGGTCCGTCTGTTGTAAAATTTTGATATTTTCTGGTATCTCCCATTGAACAGAGTGATCATCGTCTGGGGTTTTAACAGATTCAGGAGCACCAACACGTTTCTCTAACCGCCGCTGTCGGCGTGACTTCCTGGGCCTATTGGGCCCTGCCTCACACAGACTACCACACAAGTCTGGTAGAGGCTGCAGTCCGGGCTGAGCTTGGATTTTAGCCTGAGACCGTGTCATGACAAAACAGGAGACATTCATTTTGGGCTCTAACACCAGTTCAGCAGCATTGCAGGAGCTGTTACCATCAGTGAGGAGATCATACAACACAGGGAAATCCCACCCCAAGATCATCTCCACAGGTAAATTTTCCAACACACCCACTTTCATCAGGTATTTCTGTCCATCCACCTCCACAGTGAGTTCAACCTGTGGCTCTGGTTTGCAGTCACCATGCACACAAAGGACATTGGTTTGTTGGCTGTAATCAACAACACATGGCACACATTGTTTCCTGATAAACGACATGGAGCTACCAGAGTCTAGCAATGCAGTCAAAGCTCTCCCATTAACCTTAACTGGCACAGTTCTAGATTTCCCCCCACTGTCTTGGCTGTCCCCCCGCTCCTCTCTAGGCACGTAACACAAACCAGACATTTTTGGTCTCTTTAGGGGGCAAACAGAGGCCTTGTGCCCCTGCTGACAGTGATAACACACCAAAGTCTTAGTCCATGGCTGAGCTGTGTGGCCCTTATCCTGCTCCCCCCCATTACCTTCAAAGTTCTTTGGAGGAGCCTCCCAGGCGCGATGATAGTCCCTGGTGGTGGGGTCCCGTGTTGGTCGTGATGGGGCCCCTCTCCTGGCATTCAGGTACTGTGTGGCTAACTTTGCAGCCGTCAGCCCGTCCTGGGGTTCATGTTCTCTTACCCAGGTTCTGATGTCCCCCGGAAACACCTGCAGCAGCTGCTCCAAGACGAACATCTTCCCGATCTGGTCTTTACTCCTCTGCTCCTGCCTCATCCAGCGACGATAAAGGCCCTTAAGACGATGATACGTCTCCGTCGGTGTCTCACCAGCTGGCGTCGAAGGGGCCCGGAACCGTTGGCGATACGTCTCAGCCGAGATATCAAACTTGGCCAACAGTGCCTCCCTCAGGTCCTCATAACAGTTGGATCGATCTTCGTCCATGGCGGTGTAGGCTTCCAGCGCTTTTCCAGTCAGCAGGGGAATCAGTCGACAGGGCCACTCCTCCTGTGGCCACTGCCAAGTCTTTGCCATGCGTTCAAAGCGAAGGAGATAATTTCCAATGTCCTCCCCTTTTTGATACATTGGCATTTTAGGCTCCTTCCTCTGTACTGTTGGTTGACCACCAGGAGAACTATGCAGTATGTTAGGTAAAGGTGTCATCAGCTCACCCTGCCCGGCCCCTCCAGGTGGGCCCCTACGGGGTGCTGGCGTTGGGAGCTCCATCCGAACACTCCCGCCTGTGATGGACTGCACAGCTGGTGATGGCTGCCTGCTGGGCTGCTGGGATGCTGAGGCCTCCAGGGAAACACGCAGGCCCCGCAGCTCGCCCTGGAGAATATCATCTCTTCTCTGCTGCGCCACCAGGAAACCCCTGAAGAGGTGTATCATCTCCAAGAGCCCCTCCTCCGACGGAGGCCCAGCTGGTGGCCCAGGCGGCGGTCCAGGCGGCGGCTGGTGGTACACTCTGGGCTTTGCTCCTTGTGCCTCATACCTCTGGTCTTCATCCCCAGAGGAAGCTGCTGTCTCCCAGTCATCCTCTACCTTTTTCTCAATCTGTAGCTTCTGAGAGCACAAGCCGGTTCGCTTCTTGGAAACACGCTCAGTTCTGCGACTGGCCATCCCACTTCTGACACCAAATGTCACAAAGACGTGGGATGCAAATACAAAATGGCTGGAGTCGCAGGTAGTGCTTCAACTGTGCGGTTTATTTACAGGGAAACATCTTATAAAGAAGCCAGTTATGTGGACACAAAGCAAGCCCTTACTTCAGCCCTCACACTCTCCACCGGAGTGTCTGGTCGGCCTGAGCCTTATATAGCCCCAAGCCCCGCCCCAAGACCAATCAAGCCAATTAACAGAGAAAACAATAATTCTGGCCACCACATTTCACACACCGGCTCTGCAATAACCCCATTAACATTTCATAACATATACAAACCATCACCATAATAAATCACGCTCCATTTGAGCAATTACAACCGAAAATATGAACAGACCCTGAACTCTCCCCCTCCACTTAGAGGTGAGATGGTATAGTCCGCAGCCGACCATATTATAAAAGGCTGCTGCTTCTGCTGCTCTGTTTGCTCTCCCAGGCAGGCACAGAGGAGCAGGAGGATGGCAGCAGCAGTACAGGTAACTATCCTAAAATAAAGAAAACTTGAGAAAACAAATGTGATTAGTGTGGGGTTTTTTTTTGTGATTCTGTTGAAGATTTGATGTTTGAGCATTAGTCCAATGTGGTGCGTGCACTCACCACCAAACCAGTGGGGAACAATGCAAATATGATCCATGTATGAAAGACTGAGGGTGCTTTACCATGTGTAGCGTTATTGGTTATCAAATATAAGGATTTATCTTAAACCTCGAATTAAGGGCACCACCTACCTATAATTTACTTTAAGTGACAGTCAGGTAGGAAAACTGTTGAAATATTACGATCCTGGTATGTTAAATTAATAATCAGTTAATAATCAATTAATAATCAGTCTCATATCTCGCTACTTTCGTGAAGTTCTCGTTTGGTTGGACAGACATTACGTAAAGAAAGCATATGACACAATCTGTGATTATAACATATATATAGATATATGAACTATTTATTAAAATGATATGACCAAAACATGAACCTTTAAAACAAACAGGAGATGCATTGAATATGGGTGATTATATAAAACACTTAGTGAATGGAAAATAAAATATGGGGAGATACTGGATGTATTCAAATAGTTTAGGTTGGCTGACTATTTGACGCTAAATACTGACATATCGGATTAATGTATCATTCTGTGAAAGCCTCGAGACATCCATCAAACCCACTTTAAGGTGAAAACGGGTCGGTCTTACTGTGCTGAAGTTCTGCTTAGTCAGCTCGGAACACGGCAGCGGCCACGCGGGGTCCGAGGGGATTTTTCTTCCGCTCTCTGGGCCTTCCTGGTTGTGGTGGCTGACTTTAGCGGACTTCTCAGTTGCTTCTTTCACTGGGAAACGGGAACGATGGTGCCGAGGGCTGTGGTTAGATGATCGAATCTTTCGAGTGTCAGTGGGTCCGTTGCTTCTCTGATGAAGTGAACTTAAGTTCACAGAAGATTAATAAAAGGTTCCTTGGAGTTGGTTTTCTTGGTAGGAAAACTTCATCCTGTTCTTATCTTTGTTCGGGTCTTTCTTTCTCGTCTCCGGGGTCTCACTGGGTTCTGGAGGGCTTCCTCCGGTCGTCCTCTGCATCGCTCATCCTCTGTCTTTCCGCTCTCTCCTGAGATTATGGGAAAACTCCCAAACTCTGGTGAGCTCTTCTCTTCTGCTCAAACCATCTCCAAATCTCTCTGAGCAACTGTTCTCTGCTCGGTTCTGAAACTCTGGGTTGAAACTCTTCTGGAACAAGAACTAGAAGCAAGAGGGATGTGTTTTTCGTGGGTTCCGGGTTTTGACTCTCGGAGGCGGGGCGTGACGTAAGCTTACACTACTCTTTCAGCCAATGATATGCCTGAACTGTTGTGAATGTCTGCCTGTGTGTCTTTGTGTAAGGTGATCGTTTTACGTGGGGATTTCTGGATGAGACAAAGAAACTCTTATTTCTCCATTACTCTGTCTCATAGAACATTTGTCTCGGTGATTCTGAAAACACCACATCTTGTTAAGATATGCAGATTAAAGATATAACATAGACTTGCAATATAAAGACATCAAAATAACACACAACGTAATTGATGATTATGACTTTCAAAATTCAGATGAATATCTATGAAATCGTGACATATGAATAGTGGACCACACAATGTTAATTTTCTGTGTTAACAATGGGGATACCAAACAAATACCAAATAGATACCGAAGGGACATCGTTAGAAGTTAATAGTTGCATATATCTTGTCCATTTTACTGAGTCCTCTGGGATTTAAATGTTCAACTAATCAACACTGCAGACCACTAGGGGGCAATGTGGTTCCATCAGGCAGGTTGGGCATTTTCAACCAAGATCAGTTCTTTGTCAATATTTAAGCCAGAATCGTACAAATTGTCTCTATATGCGTCTTGTGATCAAGCTGGAAACCTGAAAGAAATTGTATACGGTTATCAAACACATTTAATATAGTTTTAAGATTCAACTAAAAGTGAGTCTTAGTGAAGTTTTGTGTGTAGCCATCTGGTCTCTTTCTCTGGTGGGAGAGGGTGTTAAAAGCCAACCGCGATTTATGGTGAAGATAAGATATTGAGGTCTCCAACATTTCCAACAGAAAGGTTCTTTGTTCATTCGAGTTTATCCCAATTTATGGAGAGCGTCTGTTGCGAGTTCGACTCCCCAAAAACTCTCAAAAGGGTAGAAGGTTAACGTAAATTAGGCAGTTTCTGTCTCTTTTTCCTTTGTGGAAAGAAAATGGAGATCTGTTTTTTATCCACATACGTAAACATCCCCCACAGGAATGTTGGTATCGTCAGAGACTGAAGGCCTCTTAATCCACACGGCACTGTGACTGCTACACATGTATCACCTGTGTGTAGTGACGAGGGTTTCGTCACAGCAGTCTACAATAAATTGCAGCGCTTAGTCAGTAGTGTCGGTGAGTCCATTGAAGTATTCTCCCAGAAATTTTGCGCTGTGAATACAGAAGAGTTATTATAATCTAGCTAGTTATGGTTACTTGGTCAGTTATGTTATTAAACTGTTGCAAATAATAATACAAGAAAGGCTAATACAGCTGAATTGGTTTTTTAAGGGTTCTACTTTAATGAGCCAGAACATCCCTGTGTAGTCGCCTACAATCTCTTTTCCCTTCAGCTTCATAGAAATATTGAACAACCTCTATTTGAGCAGTCTAGGCCTTTCTCTGGACTAAGCCATATTTTTATCAGGCTACAGTAGCTATTTCATTAGTTATGTGCTCCCATCTTTTAGTCGGCTGCCCTACACTCTTTCTGCATACTTTCTTTTTACTTATTTTTCAACCTCTGAGAGCCTTTCATTAAGTTGACAGTTCCTTGCCTCTGTAAGTTAATCCTTTTTTCAGTGTACAAGTGTTCACCAAATGTATATTGAATCTACAACTGGTTCTTGAGGTTTTAATTGCAGGATACTGTGTGTTAAATAAAAATTTTAGCCAATTTAGTGTATATGCTGTAATTAGTGTGAAGTTGAAGGTTGTGGATTGCTGGCTCTGGTGTAGGACGATATCGCTCTCCCTGCTTGGTAGATAATAATGCAGGGTGTACAGAAAATAAATTTTATGAACAGCTCATTTTTTTCAGTCCCTCATTTGCTCACTCTCTTGTGCTCTCTCCATCTCCCTCGTCTCACATGCGTACAGTTAGATGCAGTCTGGTTCTCCCTTCAGCCAGTTCTTCCTTCATCTCTCTGTTGTGGCAATGCAGGAGAAAAGGCACCTGTCAGAGGGCAGCCACTGGAAAAGTTTATTATTTGGGTGGTGAATACCCTTCAGGATCTTCCTGGCTCTGGTCGTGCACCACCTGGTGTGGATCTCCTGCAGGGTGGGCAGCGAATGCACAACGGATCACTCTGGAGAGCTTTCCTGTCCACGGCAGTAGTACAGCTGCTTCACCAAGTGGTGATACTCCCGGTGAGCACAGACTATTACTGCGGTGTAGAAGGCTCTCTGCAGTGCTGTGGAGATTTCCTCTACCGTTTGAGGTGGTACAGGCACTGCCTTGCCCTTTTCGCCTTACTTTGGAGGTGGTGAGTGGGCGGTCGCGGTGCTGTACCCCCAGATGAACCTGAAGTTGGCAAACCCCAGGAACTGTTGCAGCTGTTTTCTGGGATGGGTCAGAAGGTGACGGCAAAGACTTTGGCGGCATCCATCTCCATGTGGTCTTGACCGATGATGTACCCCTGGAAGGAGGCGGCATGGAACTCGCACTTCTCGGTCTTCACGAACAGAGAGTTCTCCAGCAGGCGTTGGAGCACATTCTGAACATCCAAGTGGATGAACACGTACTTATTAAGCATGTCTCTCAGAAGGTCTTTGGCAGGTCAGAGGCAGGCAGGGTCAGCAACAAAAGATCAGGTAGGTGATGAATGCTGGAAAGTCTCGCATGGATGCAGCAGAACAATCTGGCAAGGGTGAGAGGGATGGAGAGGCTTATATGCAGGGCTGGTTGGGAATGAGCTGCAGCTCAGCTTGCAGGTGAGTGTAGTTGGGCTGATTAGGGAGGAGTGGCTGGCAGGTAGAGTGGAGCAGAGGCAGGGAGAGTGGAAAATTACTGAAGCAGAGGGATAGGAGGAGAGACAGGGAGAATTGAACTGTGACAAATGCTGCACAAGTTAATGAACATAAAGAATATACTACACTATAACACAGAAAATGCACAAGAAAAAATTAAAGGAAATAAAAGATACTGCAACTTTATAAAATCTCTTTAGAATAAATGAAATTATTTTTCATTTAATTTTCATTTAATTTCTTACTGTTGAATAGAATAATAACCAACACTTACAAAAGCTGCTCACAAAAAATTATTTCAGTTTCGAGTGGCTACATGTGAAAATGTACATGCTCACATCTCACATTTGGCTTTTTCAAATAAATTCAGCTGCTCCTGCTCGGTATGCAGACTCCTTCAACAACACCATCAACAGCGAACCACTCAGGGCTTGATCCTCATCCCTAAACACAAAGGAAAATGCCTGTCAAGTCTTGAAAGAAATTGTGTACCTGCATTTGAAAATCCATTAGGCAAGGCGAGGAAGCTGGAGTAACTGAGAGCAGTAGAAGGAGATGAAAGGGGTGAATCATTTGATGATGCCACCATGCGTTTTGAAGATGGAATATGGTCTCTACCTAGGCCACATGAATAAAAACAGAAAAGTTTATAGACACATGGTCACGCTTCTGTGTAAGCATGCTCAAGCATAAGCTGTGAATGAATGCATATGCTCTTGGTCCAATAGTTGTGTATATAGATTGATGCACACACGATGCCCTCTGTGGCTCAGATCCCCTGGTGTTAAAACCAAAAAGCAACAAGAATGCACACAAATCACTTCTTGTAGCCAGTAAGAGAAGAGTAGGAGAGTGGGGGGGCAGGAGTAATCAAACAAGAGAGCACTTCAGCAGAAATCGGTAGGTTGTTGTTTTTGTGCTATTGTCCTCATGCTCTGTGAAATAATGGCCTGTCTTTCTCTCTCCATCTTTGCTTCTTTCTTCAATTTTCCCATCTTTTAGGCAAACCCAATTACCAGAAAACTGTTATCATAGATTGAAGGGGAAGAACTTTTTGTTTTCGTGTTCAGCTGCTAATGCTTTCCTTTTTGTTGTTTTATAAAACAGATATATGCTCCAGCTTTTTAACATTTGCAATGGCCAAGGAGAGCCTTGCTTGTTTGACATCACTACACTTAATATCCATAAGAGACTGGAAATTCTGAAAAACCTTGTTTTTAGGTTGGTTTCATCTGGTGTTATTCTCCTCTCCAAACCCCTTGAAGCCAAATGAAATCACTCTGGGAAAGATAAGTGAAGCTTGCAAATTACCACGGAGAAGGGAAAGATCATAGACCCTGTATCCACTTAATTTTATCTGGAACTGAAACACAAGAATGAATAGGATGAGCTATTTTATATCACCAATCTACAATGCTATGCTCCTCTTTTGTTTTCTTGTATGTTTATTTTAAAGATTCTCCAAACTTTTTCTGCACATTTCATGATGCATTGTAGTCCTTGTCACTACTACTATGACCACTTTCCTTGAAAGGTTTAGATGGACATGGACATGACATTTTTCTTTGAAAGAGGCTGCTGCCACAGATTGTTTGGGGAAATGTATTCTTGTACATTCTTGTACTTTTGTAGAGCAGCAGGATTTTTATGAGATTAGCTAGATTCCAAATTCCAGGTTATCAAAATGGAACTTTTTTATTTTACCTAAATGGTTGAAGTTAATTCATGAGACTTTGACTGATACCATATCCAGTTTTTTTTTTTTTTTTTTTTTGGTGAACTTTTGAGATGGTTTTGTGCAACAAACCAAATAGCATTTAGCATTATATTTATTTTTTAAAGCAACATCGAGCATATGTATGACTTAAGTGGTTGGAGGTAAATGAGTAGGTAATTTATAATGGATATAAAGGTTATAAAGGTTTATAACCAACAACCATATCAAGCTAATTTATGAGTAAAGTGGTCCTAGTTAACTTTCATTCAAACATCAGTGATATTGAATACAAAGTGTGAAGTCAAAGGTAGAAGGAAAACAACTTGAAAATTCTATTTATGTAAAAAAAAAAAAAAAAAAGGTGTGAATACTGATTTCTGAATTGTCAGTTAAATGATCTTTGCTGAACTTCCTGAAAAAAGTTTTTAAATTTTGACTTGATAGTTGGAGAGCTGAATAGCATTTTAAGAATGTTCTCAATGTCCTGTAACAACAAAAGTCGCATAAGTTGGTGCGTAAAGAAGAAGGAAATGTTGTTATCCCATTGAATCACTCAAATCAGGTGTGTATTTGGAATAAGAACTTAGTTAAAGCATAGTTATATAATAACAAAATGAAAACCTTCGTAATATTCGAAAACAAAGATATCATTTGGATTCTAAGAAGGCAATAAATAAGGTTTTTGGTTGAAAAAAACATGAACAACTACATTGGTGAAAATGTTGAACAAATAACCTGGAAAAAAAACGTGTTCGTATATTAATGCTTAAATTTGTTAGAATGTGGCCTGGGACATGTGAATTGACCTTTTGTGTGTTAGTTGAAGGGTATTTGGTGTGTGTTTGTTTGTTGTCGTGTTTATTTTCTGCATGCGTGGTATATTATGTGTGTGTATATGTATGAGATGGTGTCTGTTGCCTTTTGTCTTTGTGCATGCAACATGAATTCACTGCCAACTGATTCTGAAATGACCAATCACCAACTCACATCCCGAGGAATAGTATTTCTGGGGAGATCTGTTGAAATTTGTCTCAATCCATGTGTGTTGCATGTATTATACAAACATATTTTATTGCAGACATGATAACTGTTATTTAAGTTATTCAAAACACGGTACTGAAACCAGACCCTCTATTTGATATAAATGTTATGTGTTTGCATGTCTGTGTTTCTGTGCTGTCAGTATGAACAGCTGTGTCAGTTATGTTTATCTTAACCCTCTTCTTTGTAGGGGAAAGTAGGCACAACAAGGCTGTGCTGAATACATATGTCACACATTGTCATTTGTTTATCTATGATTAAAGATTGTTGACATCAAAGTGAGTTTAAAGGGAAAAAAATTACTTTTACTTTTTGGCAAAATTCCTGCTCTTTGTTTATATTTAGTCAAACTGAGCAGCTGGATGGACGTTTCAGAGGCTTTTAGGACAAAATAAGTTTTGGTGGTAAAATTATGCCTGTCGAGTAAAAATTGCAGAGACCGTGACGGGTTTTTCTAAAAAGTTATTAGCCTTCTCCCATATTGTCAGATGTCCATCTCATAGAGTCCCGTTTTAACTCTAAAATGAGATAACTTGGACATAAAACTTTGAGTATGAATGTTCTGAATTGGTTCAATAAAAATTTTAAAATTAAAATTTTAAAGTTTGAGGGGTTTCTCTGACTGAAGGCATGTGGAAGAAAGTATGTGGAAGGAGAAGGATTTGAAATGGAGTATGTTTGATAATTTGACATTCAGTCCAGTCCATTCAATATCAAGAAATGAAAGATTTAGTAGCTAAAAGTTATAGTAGTTATGAAGAACTTAAAGGTGGGGTATGAGATCTTGAAAAAAACGGTTCCTGCAAGCTATATTTTTGAAAATACACAACCTTGCCTCTCCCTTCAGCCCACCCCTCAAAACCACGCCTTCAAAACACATGAACGAGTCTCGAGTCTGTGTAACTCTCATCATTACTTCTATTGGTCAGACATTTCCTCTTGCTACACCCTCTACAATGGACTAAAATATTATTTTTTTTCCCAAACATTCTATTTTAGTGGGTGCAATGGGGTCGTGAGGAGGTTTTCAGACAATATGATAAAAAATGCTCCAGAAAACATTTCATACCCCACCTTTAAATGTAAGCGATCCTTTAAATTGGTCTATTTTGGGTTTTGAATGGTCTGTTGGCTGAAAGTATGTGCAAGCAGTTAGAGGCCGAAATGCATACAGAAGTTAAAAAAGAGGATCTCTATAGAGTGCATTTATATCAAAATAAGAAATATATTACAGCAACATGGAATAAAGAAACTAATTGAAAAGGTAAGAATAGGAATAGTAGGAATAAGTTGTGATGGTGGCGAATGATATTGCGAATTCCATGTATGTTTTATGAATTCAATTCTAAAAATATAAAAGAAACATGCTTTTTTTTTTTTTTTTTTTTTTCCCCCAATTTTCCTTTCTTAAACCAAAATGAAAAATTGGATCATGGACTGTTCTCATTTTATATTTTGTGCTCAGATAAAAAATTAAAAGAAAAAGGATGACGACAAAAAAGTTAAGAATATTTGGCTTTCGGGTGAAAATTTGACAATGAACCTAAAATGCATTCTAACCTTTACAAGTGAACTTAACCCTTTAGGCGCCAGGTTTTTTTTAAAAAAAGACTAGATTTTGACATCTAAATTTCAAAAGGCTGTGGCTTCTAAATGGTTAGAGATAGAGACAAAGTGTAAATGAGAAACATATTGGGAATGACCTGAATTTCATGTAGGTTGTAAATTTTCCTATCTAATTTGCATATTATGACGTCATATGGTGGCGGCCATTTCGGAATTCGATAATTCTCAGGAAATAAATTATATTGTTGAACTTTTTTCATCATATCCACCCCTCCATCCATCTGTTATGTTATCCACATATCAAATGGACAAGCAAACAGTGAATTGTAAGCCAAATGTTGCAAATTATAACCATTATTATACCACAAAACTCATATAAACAGTAGGCGTTTTTCAGAAGCAGAGGCCTTATCTGTGCCCATCTATCCAGATTACAGTTTGTAGTTCTTTAGAGTGTGGAACCTCTCATGGCAAGGCACAGCACACAGACAGTTGGCACAATATTGAGAATCACCCTAAGTGTATGTGGGGAATAATTTACTAATCTAATTTGCATACTTTGACACCAGATAGTGGGGGCCAACTTTCAAGATTGATATTTTGAATGGATGTTGAAATTGTTTAGACAGATTATTCCCTGTCCCTTTGTTATGCTAACCACATAACAAATGGACAGGAAAACAGTATAATAAAACTAAGAATTGTACATTTTGACTACTGCTGTGCCATATAGTAGCAAACACATGTAAACACCAAGTTGGTAGTGAACACAAAGCAGGTTATTTGACTACAGAGGCCTAATGTGCGCTTATCTATCCAGATGACACTGCTTGTAGTTTTTCAGAGTGTGGAACCTCTCATTGCATGGCACAGCACACAGACCAACCCCACACTGATTGCACCTGTGTTTTGTCTGATGGCGGCCTTTAGGGCGGGTACGATCAGAGCAAACTACAGCTGCAGTAGATAATGTGGGCATTTACCATGCTTATGCTCAGAATGGCGTTGAAAATGCGGTTGTACCATTTCTTAGCACGATGTGGAAAGAGGTACGTTTTCATCCGCTGATCGGCAGTGTCTACTCCCCCCATGAACGCATTATACTTATCCACACACACAGGTCTGTTGATGTCTCTGAACCCACTGGCAGTATGTTTGGACCTGATCCGTTTCCGCACACAGGAGTTCACATGAAGGGTTGACAACATGGTGAGACGCTTCGTGTCATGCCATGCACAAGCCAACATTTTGCCATGCCTCATAAACACCGGGTCATCTCCTTTGTGCAAGGGCAGTGCTGCTTTTGTCAAGGCCTTTGGCATACCTCGTCTTGTGCTACTGACTGTCCCACACAAACCAGTATCATTTTGTGCTGTCCATATACACCTCATGCCCTTTCCCGGTGTATTTGGCCATCAGCTCACGAACTAGGACATGGGTGGCACCTAGGGCAGCAACCTCATCATCACCACTGTGCCCAGTGTACATTGACCACTCCAGAACATAGCCAGATTTGGCATCGCTCAGAACAAATGCCTTGTAACCATATTTGTCCGGCTTGTTTGGATTGTAAAGCTTCAGGGTGGACTTTCCCTTGAAAGCTATGGTCATTTCATCCAATGACAGTTCTTTGCGTGGACCAAACACAGCTGAGAAAAGTGGGATAATGAGGTCAATTATTGGACGCACTTTGAACAGCCTATCATAGCCTGGCTGGCCCCTCTCAACATATTCCTCGTTGTTAGAGAAATGGAGGAAAGACAGGATAATTTCGAATCGGTTCCTCGACATTACTTTCCCAAACCCAGGTGTATAGCACGGCCAAAATTCTGCCCAATAGTCCTCTATCTCTGACTTTTCCACCAGCCCCATGCACAAATGCAGTGACAGGAAGGCTTTCATTTCAGACACAGTGACATCATACCAATCATGAAACCGTGTGCTTGGCTTTAGCTGTTGAGAGCCCACATACTGATGTGCATACCTATTTGTCTCCATTGTGATGTGACTCCAGAAATGGTCCGTAAGAAAGAGGGACAGAAAATCGAGAGGTTGTGATTCAGTCTGAATTTCTCTATCACCACGATAGCCAATTGCCTCATCAAAGGGTTTTATCCATTCCTGTAAAACTTCCTCATCTCTCAAAAAGACCCAGTCACCATTACCGTCACCATCTCCAGCCCTGTTTAGCCTCCCCCTGCTGCCTCTACCACGTACACCTCTCCCACGGGCACTCCGGCCACGTTCATTCCTCTCACCCCCTCTCCCATTTAGCAACGCTTCATCTTCGCTACTTTCCGCCCTATTCAGACCACCCCTGCGGCCAATCTGACACCCACCAGCCCTTCTATGGACACTACGCCCCCGTTTACCCCTGCTTGTGTTGGGCAAAGAGTTGGAAAATGTAGTGTTTTGTGCTTTGGAGACATTGGTGCGTTGCACAGCCGCAGCATTGCCGCGCAGTAAAGCACCACCATGGCTAGCACGGTAGAAAGAATTGACACTCACGCTGGTCCCAGCGCTACTCTCACCTACACTGTTTCCACCATTCCCACCAGCCCCCCTACGAATACCAACACTCCTAGTAGCCTTTCCACTAACTTTGTTAGGCAAAGGGTCGTGTGCTAGTACATTAGCACCGCCATTGCCATGCAAAGACGCACCATGCTCAGCGAGCTCACTAGTTGACCGACCGTCATCTCCAAAAGAAAGATTTTCCCCTTCTGAATCAGAATCGGCGAACAGGAAACCCATCACATCACTATAAGTAAACTTTTTCCCAGTCATCTTTTATTTATTTTGTCTCTAACTCTTGTAATCCAGCAATACCGCTTCAGCAATCAAGATCCGTGGCACACTTTCTCCGGTTTTTTCTCCTACAACGTGGAAGGGACTTCCTCGAACATTTTACATTACAGTGTGACGTATTCCGAGCCAAAGTATAAGTTCGGGATGTCTGCCAACTAGTGGACGGGAGTATAAGGCAAATTTGACACTCTGCTTGGCTCTATCGTCTGTTAAAGTCAATACCGCTTCTTGTCGCAATATTGCGACTTTGGCGCTTAAAGGGTTAATGTGACCTTCTGTAAACTTTTGAATGCACATGTCTAACTGTTCAATGTTTCAGTCCTTTGTGCACAAGTTGCTGTTCTCTAACAAGGAGCTTCCCGGCAAAATTCACGACAGGTGTTTGATCCATGAATCGACCAATAGATTTCCTGGTTAAATTAGAATTGGTATTTAAACAGTCGTCCTCATCATGCTGTTCACATTTTGACATCACAAGACGAAGACGACACCTAACAATTGACCAACAGTACATCGCCATTGCGATGCTTCAAACAGGATGTTCTCAGACGGATGTGGCCACTGAGCTTAGTGTCAGAGTGTCATCAGCAGGTTGCAAAAGAGATGTAGAGAGACTGGAAGAGTCACAGAAAGGCATTGAAGTGGACGTCCTTTGGCCACATCCCACACTGATGACCGCTTCATTGTGAACAGTGCTGTGCAGAACCGGATGAGGGCACATTAAAGGGAGGTGACAGGCACCCAAGTGTCATGTCAGACCATTCGGAACTGTTAACATCAGCGTGGTCTGCGTGCTAGACGACCTGCAAGTGCACCTGACCACACCACCAAGCACATGTGTCATCTTCTTGCATGGGCCAGGGAGCATTTACGCTGGACGAGGGACCAGTGGGACTCAGTGCTGTTCTCTAATGAAAGTTGATTCACATTGAGCAGAAATGATGGTCGCCAAAGATGTTGGAGACATCAAGGAGAGCGCTATGCATCAGCCACTGTTGTCACCAGACGAGCCTTTGGTGGTGGTGGTGTTACAGTGTGGGCAGGTGTGTCTAGTCGGTACAGAAGTGCCCTACACTTTGTGAACGGTACAGTGACAAGCCCATACTACCTCAGTAACATCATTAATCCAGTCATTGTTTCCCTGCATGAGTAACACAGGTCTAATTTCATCTTCATGGATGACAATGCTCCAGCTCATCGAGGTTGCATCATTAGGGAACGACTGCTGGAGACTGGGATACCTCAAATGGAGTGGCCTGCACTTTATCCAGACTTGAATCCCATAAAAAACCTATTGGATCAGCTGAGTCGCCATGTAGAGGCTCGAAACTCTGTACCCCAAAACCTCAATGACCCGGGGGCCACCCTCCAAGAAGAGTGGGATGCCATGCCTCAGCAGATAATAAGTCGACTTGTGAACAGCATGAGATGTCGTTGTTAAGCTGTAATTGATGCTCAAGGGCACATGACAAGTTATTGAGACGTTGACATTTTTTGTTGTGGTATACCCACCACTGTTGTTGGCTTTTTGTTTCAATGAATTGTTTGAAATGAGGAAATCACCCGTGCATGCTTCTAGTTAAATGCCCTACTTTCATGATATAATATCACTGTAACGTGAACTTTTTACATTTTCCATAAATTTCCCCCGAAATCCAATTATCCCTTATAACTTTTTGTATATCCATGCTCGCTACTATTTAATGAGTTTAATCAACTACTTAAATCTGGTATTAAACAATATATAACCTTTCAGTGATGCTGGACTCACAACCTGCTCTGTTTGTTTCTTATGATATCCCAGACAGCAAAATCAAACTGAAACGACATTTAAATGTTGTCAGTGTAGCGTTACCGGGTATTTATATACCTATTAAATATAAGGATTTATGAGATGTTCTTACAGTCTCAAATAAACCTTACCTCGAATTCAGGGCACCACCTACCTAGGTTTTAACTTAATTTAAGTCACAGTCAGGTAGGAAAACTGTTCGAAATCTTACGATCCTGGTGTTAAATTAATCTTTCGATTAATATTCAATTAATATTCAGTCTCATATCTCGCTACTTTCGTGAAGTTCTCGTTTGGTTGGACAGACATTACGTAAAGAAAGCATACGACACAATCTGTGATTATAACATATATATAGATATATGAACTGTTTATTACAATGGTATGATCTTAGACATGAACCTTTAAACAAACAGGAGATGCATGGAATATGGGTGATTATATAAAACACTTAGTGAATATAAAATAAAGTATGGGAATGGAGAGATACTGGATTTATTCAAATAGTTTGGGTTGGCTGACTATTTGAAGCTAAATACTGACATTTCGGGTTAATTTATCATTCTGTGAAAGCCTCGAGACATCCATCAAACCCACTTTAAGGTGAAAACGGGTCGGTCTTACTGTGCTGAAGTTCTGTTTAGTCGGTTCGGACCACGCTACGGCCACGCGGGTCCGAGGGGATTTCTCTTCCGCTCTCTGGGCCTTCCTGGCTGTGGTGGCTGATTTTAGCGGACTTCTCAGTTGCTTCTTTGATGAAGTGAACTTAAGTTCACAGAAGATTAATAAAAGGTTGCTTGGAGTTGGCTTTCTTGGTAGGAAAAGGTGATGATGGCGTGAAACAGCGGAGGTTAGGACGTGCGACGTAGAAGGACGTGGATGGCGAGGGACGAACAAAAACACGTAAAACGTGCATCTTCAGAGTATTTCAATCTGTTTCTTTGTTCGGGTCTTTCTTTCTCGTCTCCGGGGTCTCATTGGGTTCTGGAGGGTCTCCTCCGGTCGTCCGCTGCATCGTTATCCACACGTCCTTCCGCTCTCTCCTGAGATTATGGGAAAACTCCCAAACTCCGGCGAGCTCTTCTCTTCTGCTTAAACCATCTCTAAAAGTCTCTGAGCAGCTGTTCTCTGCTCAAATCTCCTTCTGAAACTCTGGGTTGGAACCCTTCTGGAACAAGAGGCAAGAAGCAAGAGAGCAGACGCCTCAAGCGAGCCAGCAAACGAGAGAACTAGAGAGCCAGAGAGCACTAGAGAGAGACAGAGAGCCAGAGAGAGAGTGTGTTTTCCGCGGGTTCCGGGTTTTGACTCTCGGAGGCGGGGCTTACACTACTTTTTCAGCCAATGACATGCTTGAACTGTGTGCATGTCTCTGTAAGGTGATCTGTGCTATAGGGGGATTTCTGGATGAGACAAAGAACTCTGTGTTTCTCCATTACTCCCATCTCATAGAACATTTGTCTCAGTGATTCTGAAAACACCACATCTTGTTAAGATATGCAGATTAAAGATATAACATAGACTTGTAATATAAAGACATCAAAATAACACACATGATAAAGACAATTATGACTTCCAAAATTCAGATGAATATCTATGAAATCGTGACATATGAATAGTGAGCCATACAATGTTCATTTTCTGTGTTAACAATGGGGACACCAAACAAATACCAAATAGATACCGAAGGGACATCGTTAGAAGTTACTAGTTGCATATATTGTCCATTTTACTGAGTCCTCTGGGATTTAAATGTTCAACTAATCAACACTGCAGACCACTAGGGGGCAATGTGGTTCCATCAGGCAGGTTGGGCGTTTTCCACCAAAATCAGTTCTTTGTCAATATTTAAGCCAGAATCGTACAAATTGTCTCTATATGCGTCTTGTGATCAAGCTGGAAACCTGAAAGAAATTGTACACGGTTATCAAACACATTTAATATAGTTTTAAGATTCGACTAAAAGTGAGCCTTAGTGAAGTCTTCTCAGTTCGTATGTAGCCATCTGGTCGGTTTGCTGGTGAAAAGGGGTGTTAAAGTGTCAACTTTCGAGTTATGGTCTAGATAAGATAGTAAGTGTCCCACTTTTCCAAGAGTGAGTTCGACTCCCCAAAAGCTCTTAAGGGTGTTGTAAATTAGGCAGTTTCTGTCTCTTTTTCCTTTGTGGAAAGAAAATGAAGATCTGGTTTATATCCACATACGTAAACATCCCCCACAGGAATGTTGGTTTTGTCAAAGTTTGAAAAACTCTTAATCCACACGGCACTGTGACTGCTACATCAGGCAGAACTGATTAAACCATACTGATTTTTCTGTATTTATCACCCCATTGAAAATGTTTGCTTGTTATCGAATTTGAATAAGGACAGATTAATTGGAAGCAAGTAATGTATTGGATAAAAATACAAAACTACCATGGGACATCATGCTGACTGTGGCTTTGCTGAAACGAGGGAGAGGACAGGACCCCCAAAAGAAGAAAAGGAAAAACCTACTTAAATATCGAGGCTGGAACACCTCTGAACTGCAATACACAAAGACAACACCTTAGCAGCGACATAGTGGCTGAATTACAGACAATTAAGCCCAGTATGATGTTAATCAGAAGAGGGGAGGAAGTGAAGATAAAGGATGTGGCAGGAGGCTGAAATGAGTGCAAAAAAGAAGAAAAGTTAAGGGTTGGAAAATGAGCCTGCAATAGTGCACGAACTGCCGGAAGCCAGAATGGAGGATAGGAGCCTGCGGAAGGCTCAAAGAGAAGAGAACAAGCCTACTATAGTGCTCAAGCTGCCAATGGTCAGAATAGGATAGCATTCTTGGCTTCACTCAAAAATAATACTGTCAGTTAGGATAAAAAGATGACGACTGTGTGACTGTGACACCCTGTAAAAGCCCGCTAATGAAAGTTATATGTAACCCTCCCTAAGAAAGACAGCCAATTCCTGAAAACTAACAGAAAACATGAAAAAAAAGGAAAGAAAACAAACTCAGTGCCTTTTTGGGCTTTCAAAAACAAGATGCACTTGGCGGACATCATTACAGCAGGAGACGGGGATGTAAGTAGCTCTTATAAGAAGAATGAAGATCATTAGGAATAAAATAAATAATAATACAAATAAATTTGACTTCACCTTTCAAAATCTTGACAAAATATGATGTGCACTAGCAGACTGAATGCAGAAGGTAGAATGGATTGAATGACAAGAAAGTGGAAGAAGCAGCTAGGCTGCACTGACTGAATTGTGATGGGCAATGTTGAACACATTACAGCCATGGAGCTGGAGAAATAACAACACACTTAGCCTTAAAGGTGCGGCGATCACTTGAGAATGAGAACAACGATACTTGTTAGTATTTGAGAAAACATGAAAAATATATATTTACTTGTTTATGGAAAATTGACTTCTCTGATAGATTCAACAAGCTAATATTTTAGGTGAAAGAAGATTATTAAAATGAGGCGATTATGCATTATTTATGATTATCTTAAATGTTTGCAGTTATCATAGTCATAATGTATATGTCCTGAAAATGTGGCTTGCACATTGCTAGAAAAAGTGTGGCTCTAAAATGCAATATCTGAAGAGCTATGTGCTATGAAGGGTGAATGGGTTATGAGAGGAATGAATGAGAAGGAAGAGGAGGAGGTGGCAGAAGTGCACAGCTGCTGTGAATGAAGGCCAATATTACTGGCATTTTTCTGAGGGCCTGGTTACATGGAAACGTTTTTCACTATAACCAATATTTTTGCTTATCGTTTGGCTGTCGCGGCCATATGGAGCCGGCGTTCTGGGTACCCCAAAACGATATTTTTGGAGAATGGATTCCAGAATGGGAAGATCTAGGAACGCCGCCGTTCGCGTTGCCATTTGTTACAGCCAGAACGGATTTGTTTACATCTGCGTCACAGCCACATGACCAACGCCAGTGACGTATACACATACGTCAGTGACCAGAACAAAAAGCGGCTTCGGGCGCAACATCCATTCAAAATCCAAAAGAAGAAGACAACACAACAAGGACAGACAGCGATCATCATGGACCCCACAACATTGATAGTAGCACTGCTGCAGACACTGCTAACTACAGCGGCATTGTTGAACGAACAACGTGAGCTTCGCGCTGGTAGAAGTAGGGGCGTACACGCATGCGCATTGCTTCTTCTATTGTTCTGGTGTAACCGGTGGGGGTGGCTTACAGCGCACATAGAGGTGTGGCGTGTGTACTGCGTCGTTTGCAGCAAGCTGTAGCCTGAATCTGCCATTGAACATTAATTTTGTAAAGAGATTACAACAGCCTTATGGTATAAAGGAAATGCATGGTGATCGCCTGAAGGAGAGCTCTGATTGTTCTTTGGTGTGTCCCTAACTCCAAAAACAAACAAAAAGCCTGCAACATGAGAGTATCAAAGCAGGATTACGAAAATGTTGCTAGCTGAGACTGAATGGAACACTTGCACTGGGGAAAAAAATGATAAGACCAGACCAATTCACCAGAAAAATGTAAGAGATTAGACAATTACGGCAAGAGTTTGAATAAGTTTGCACAAACTTTGAGCAAGCAGAGAAGCCTAGATTTGAGTAGAAAAATTACTTGCAGACAATGGGCCTCATGCAAGAACATTTTTGTATTTTTATTCTAAATTTCTCTCACTTTTTTCATAAGGTCTCGTACGAACACGCCACGTCAGATTCAACAAACGCTCTTAACTTCGGAATAAGTGTGTAAAAGACCTGCGTAAATGATGAATGCCACCCGTGCGTATTTAAGTGCATATGCACAAGGATAGTAAATTTGCATACTCCACGCCCAAAATAATACCATATAAGGCCACACTTTCTCTCTTCTGTGCCAGGAAGTGTTGAGTGTTGACTCATGAGAATGGCATCAAGGCACCAAAAAAAAAAACTTTATGGGCTCTGATTGAAGTTCTGCTTTCAGAGATCCAAAAAAGGAAAATCTGTCATTTTTAGCAAGTGTCAGCAGTGGAATTACGGGACCGGAGAAATGGGAACCAATGACGAGTGCTGTTAATTCCATCTCACCTGTAGTTTGTAATGTCACAGAAATAAAGAGGAAATGGTTTTATATGAAAATGGCTTAAAAAAAAACCAGGCCCTCGATGACTGCAACTAAAGCCATGCAATCAGTTGTTGCCTCACCATGATGGCGCTTTGATGGGGTGGTCCATGAGGGAGGTCTACCATGGGTGATAAACTGATGAGAGTTTTGACGACCAGAGGGAGTCCATGACTCACAGAGGACTGGGACACACTCGATCTGTCTCCAATCTCCCTCTGAAAGGTTCCCGTGGCCAAAAATCCAAGGGTGGTGAGGACCTAGATGTGTGGTGGAATTGGGTTTGATCGGCGTGTTTCTCTCTGGAGTTGTGGCTCCAGCAAGCTGCATATTTGCAGCAGCACAGTCCTTGGCAATCTAAATCGCGATGTCAGCCACTCGTCTGTTTCCGCAAGGATATGTACACGGTCTCTAAACACACGCTCTCTCCTGACGTGCTAAGGCATCCAAAAGTAGCAAGTCAGCCGCTGGTTACACTTCCCATTGACCTTGTTATATCCAGAGTATAATTAACCTTCAATTAGTGCATAATTTAAGTCAAACAGAATAATGTCAGCACAATTATGGGGTATAATGTATATATTCATTTATGATTGCTTCAAAGTAATTAACCCTTTTATGGTATTTGGGTCAAATTGACCCGTTTCAAATTTTTAAAAGAAGAAAATAGTACAAGTATACATTTTTTTCTACCTGAAACTCAATGGCCTTATATTCTGTGATTAAACATGTACAAAGAAAAAAAAAGTTACATCCTTCATATGGTCTTCGGGTCAGTTTGACCCGCATACACAGGCACACACAGACGCACACAATGTTACATTATTATCATCAAAGCACAGAGATGATTTCTGTGCTTTGTTCCCTCTTTTTTTTTTCTTGGATGTCATTCCATAACATTGTAAAAATTAAACATTTTCTCGCACTATATGCTTTACAACTGCACATCAAGGGGGTGAGACAAAAGAGATAAATACCTCTAAATCACAGTACAGTCTTCCACCATCAGTATGACCAAAATATTTTGCTGCCAGAGGGCTTTGGAACTCATATTTGAAGAGAATCAGGCACATAGCGATGTGGAAGATGTCTCCGAATATGAAGTTAATTTAAATGTCAATCCAGAGTGTTCTGATTCTGAAAATGAATTTGAAGATGGCCTTCATTTGAAATGTGCACCACAAGGAGCACCACAGGTGTCCGCTGGAGCAGCCCAAGAGCCAGCCACTGGAAGAGCCTCACAGACATATTTGTCTAAGAATAGACATTGAATGGTCTTCATCCCCAGTGAGAGAGACGTGTTTTTGGTGACCAGTGGAAAGAGATGGACATCATGCATCTGCATGCCTACTTTGGCATCCTCATCCTTGCTAGTGTCTACAGGTCAAGAGGGGAGTCTGTGGGATGCTGAGACAGGGAGAGCAATTTTTAGAGCCAAAATGTCTCTGAAGAGCTTCCATGTATTCTCCAAGATAAGCATTATTTATGACACCCATGTCTTGAGTATAGTGGATTTTTAACATCAATTATAACCTTATGACAAAAAGAGTAGTCACGCTTCCATTGATAATTGTGTTCTAGTAAAGACTGATTATATTCATTAAACATATTATCTCAGTTGTTTGAAATTGAGATAAAGACCATATATTTTCATGGTTTATGAATTTAAAATTTTATGTTAGAATTGTTTTTAAAGCTCAAAATATGTCCCTTGTCAATTTGACCGAAGGGACACCAGAGGGTCCCAAAAGTGAAGACCATACAAGGATTAAATATACAATTAGTCAAGCAAACTTGATTGGAATAACAGCAGACTATTTTACGAAACACCTATGACAGGTCTGGATCGCTCATAAATTCTGTTCGTACCTGAAAGAAAACTTAAATACGAAAAACTTAGTGAATGCACAAATTCTCTTAAATCACTTGTACGCACGACTTAAGAACAAATCTGTTCGTACGAATGGTTGTTGCATGGGGCTTAATGTGTAGAATAATATTATTATTGCGGCTGCAGTGCAAATGTTGGTCCAGAGGAGCACACCAAGTTCAGCAGAGCCAAGCATTGGTCGTTGCTGCTCGAGAAAACCTGAATCATTATTCAGCGATAACAGGTTATACGTTTGTTTTTAATACATTATTTCTTTGTAAACCCAAATTTTCTCTTTAGGCTTTGTAGGCTCACATAAAACAAGAGCAATTTATGCTACAGTTCAGGCTTTTTCGTCACACAATACACTGATCAGCTGACACATCAGTCATAAGAACGGCGGGTTTTATGAATAGGAAGGTCTGAAAAATATAGAAATCATTAAGATGCTGCAATTAAGAGAAGAGAAGACTGCGATCAGAAAGCTGTTAGAAAGCAGGTATCAAGTTACTACTGTGCATTTAACTCTGAAACTGTCTCGTAATTTCGAAGTTGAACAAATTTAATTGATTCAATGTAAATGTAAATAACTTTTAGATGAACTAATCTTCAAATATGTGTTCAGTCCAGTATCAGGAGTTTGGACCAGACTTGTCAGCAAATCGGAACAAATAATTACAAAAAAAAACATGGCTTCAGGACCGGTGATTTTGATTCACACGGTTTCCATTGTAACACGATAAACAGCCTGCAGTTTGATATACTCTAGCCTCAAAAGTGTCTTGTTGACCTAACATACTGCTCAACTTGTTTCATGTAGAATGTATCCCTTCACGTTTTCATTCAACACTGAGCTCTGGCACAAAGGCCTGTTTTTCAGGACAGTAATTCACTGACCTAAAAATAAAAAAAGACACAATTAGGATTACATGACAAGCTAAATATTGGTGTGGTTATCAGGCTTCCTGTTTATCTGAGTGGCTGTTTGGTCATTGATTTATTAGGGAACATAATTCTCATAATTCTGAGTTTATGTGTGTCAGTTGGTCAAATGGTATCTTAAAGTATGTCTGTATTGATGCACTAAATACCCATGTGGTTGTCTTTCCCTATGATATGTTCTTATGTAGTGCTGTTTTCTGGGACTCTTATACCTAGTTGCAAAGCATAGTGGTGTGGTTAAAAAAAAAGTTTCCGGTTTTGGTGGAAGTTTGAACTGGTAATACTTGACACACAGTGATTTTTAGCTTGACTTGATTTATGGAGCTCCCATGTAAAACTGTGATTTGTATCTGTGTGTCACAGCCTGAGAGTCCACAGCGATTGGCTACAAATCCCTACCCAGGCTCCCCCTCGCAGTGACGCAACACCTTCGGCTCTGCTACACTTACTCAGGCAAACTGCTCATTCAGGTGGATTCGAGTTCCCGAAAAAATGGGAACTCCACCCACTTTGTCGGGAAGCAATCAACTTTGAGCAGCGCCAACGGCCCATGGTAGAGGCGTGTTCAAGGTAGTGACGTGGTTGAACTGCCACTCAACCCATGGATTGTACACGGAAGCGCTTCATTCAATATCAACATGGAGCAGCGTCAAGCTTTTGACACTGCTGTAGATGCTGTAATGAAAGTGTTCGACGGGAGATTCTCGTTAAAAATCGAGCAAAGAACAGCCCTTGAATCATTTCTTGACAGGAAAGACGTTTTCGCCTTGCTCCCTACTGGCTTTGGTAAGAGTTTAATCTACCAGTTAGCCCCGCTGGTAGCTAAATCATACGTCAGAGGAAAGAGTGGTGTGATTGGCTTAAGCTTAGGCACAGCCTTTTCTGGCCACAACCAGTAGCAACCCGAGGGAGGCGGGTTGACCAGGCCATTTCGAATCGTATTCGTTATGGTCTTGGTCAGACCAGAATCTCGAAGAGATTTGAAAGTCTATGTTAATCAGGCTAACAAATCCCACCAATTCCAGTAATATATTGTGCAATTACTTTATACTCTTTTTACCCCAAAACTATTTCTTTTCAGATACACATTTTATTTTTTGGGCTCTTGAGTACTGCTGTACTGTTTGAGGCCTTCCTCCTGTACTCTGGCCTCTTCTGTGAGAAAAAAAACCTTGAAAACTTAAGCAGGATAATTTTATCCGGTCTTTTTCCACAGTTGTTGTTAATACAAACATGTCACAGCAATAGGCTTTCTGCTGAAGATGCACTCTTTTTTTAAATTGTTTTTTAAATTCTTAGATTGTTTTTAAAGTGTTTATAATTGTATAAACATTTTTATTGCTTTATTATGTCTGCTACTGGATGCTTGAATTTCCTACGGGATCAATAAAGTATCTATCTCTCTCTCTCTCTCTCTCTCTCTCTCTCTCTCTCTCTCTCTCTAAGCTGTGAAAATCTTTGTTGTCTTTACAATATGCTGGGAATAGCAAATTAGGCTCCTTATTGTGATCCCCAATAATTGTGTGTGATCGAGCGAAAAGCAGCAATATGTGAGCAGAACTCTGCAAAGCACACACTCACCTGCGTGTGTGTGTGTGGTTGCAAATGATCTGAGGTATATCCTGACACATTCAGAATTTGTCTCACTCATCTCTTTCTGGAGATTTTACTTGGGGGCTGGATGGAAAATCTCTGCAAAAAGTTTGGAGCGAATGTTGCAGACACTTGACACTTCTCACATGCCTCCGATCTGGAAAAACTCTGGAGCATTTCAGTATTACAGTGTGGGTGTGGAAAAACATCCCAGCCAACAGCTTTACCTTTGGATAATTACTGCTTAACTGGCTCCTGCTGATCACTTGCCATGAATCACCATGAACATTTATCATCATGATGGTGCTCTTTGAACGTCAATCTGCAGTTTAGGTCTGTGTTGGGATGGTTGAGAGCTTGATGGGAATAGGAATTATAGGCATCGACTATAACATACTATTGGTTCTTCTTTCTTTTTCTTTTTCTTTTTTTTTTACAGTATAGTGAGGTCTACGTAAAGGTCTTAAATCACAAAGTATATATAAAGCTGTATGATCATATAACATATTTTTGCTTCATACTTTACAAACCCAGAGAAACTAAGCACCTAAATGTGTATCTTGATTTCCACTTATAAAATTGTAACAGTATTTGTGATGGAATAGAAGTTTCATAACTTTAAATAAAAATGGACAGCATGTTTGCAAGTACACCTGACCTCAACAGTTAAGTTTCAATCCGTAAGCTATCAGTATTTTTACTTATTTCATAAAGACTGACAGGCAGATAACAGAAGTAATGGCATCAATAATTGGACTGAATTGCTTTGGATTAGAATGAATTCGATTAAATCTGGATCAGAATGTATTCGATAGAATACAGATAGACTTATATTTAAAGTATCCTCAATAGCTTTTGTTGTGAATAGGTGCTCTGTGAATAAAGCTGTATTGAACTGAATTAAAACAAAATTATTTGTAATCTGCTTGAACCCAGGTAACCAAATGTAATGGATCAAATGTAAATATTCTGCCTCCTGACCAATACGTTTTTATCAGAAATTAAAAAAATATATGAATAAATAACTAAACAAAATTTAAATAAAGAACATAGGTGTGTTGATGGTGAGTGTTACCCCCAAATGTAGATGAGAAGCTTTTTCCTACCATATGAGTGTGCAGCATAACAAACTCGCCAAACTGCATCAAAGTATGTCTATATTCACATCCACATTAACCTTATACATAATATTTTCTTATTTTTTATTTAGTGCAAAGACCATTTAAAACTGAGTGTTGCATCTGATAAAATATTATGAAACTCTTTGACATACCTTAAAAATACACCTGCAGCATATTTATGAGAAAACCTACATTGCAAATCATCAAATCTCCTCATGCTTTTAATGACTTGTCAGTGATAAACCAATAGATTGCACCAAAATTTCTCTTCGATCCACATCCCTGTCCTGAGCATGCCTGAGGCGACTGTGGATAGAAAAAACTCCCCTTTTAACAACAACACTGGCAGAACCAGACTTAGGAAGGGGGTCCATCTGCCTCGATCAGCTGGTGTTTGAGAGGACAGGAAAGAGGGGACAACAGACACCAGAATATCAGACCAGGGATACCTGCTGAGACAGAGAAACACAAGTTAATAACAACAATAATGCCAAATGTACGTACAGAAAAAAGAGAACTGAGTGAGGAAAGGTGTATCATGGGAGGTCCCACACAAATCTAGGCCTATAGTAGTATAACTATGGGATGTTTCAGGGTTACCTGAGCTAACTATAAGCTTTGTCAAAACGGAAAGTTTTAAGCTTAACTTTAAATTTAGAGAGGGTGTCAGCTTCCCTGACATGTACTGGTAGGTGGTTCCACTAGAGAGGGGCCTTATAACTGAAGGCTCTGCCTCCCTTTCTGCTTTAGAAACCACAAGTAGACCTGCAGTCTGAGAGCGAAGTGCTCTGTTTGGAAAATAACTAATGAGATCTTTAAGGTTTGACGGAGCTTGGTCATTAAGAACTTTACACGTAAGAAGAAGAATTTTAAATTCTATTCTGACTTTAACAGGGAGCAAATGAAAAACTGAAGAAATATTATCTCTCCTGTAGGTTCTCATTAGAACTCTGGCTGCAGCATTTTGGATAAGCTGGAGGCTTTTCAGAGAATTTTTGGGACAGACCAATAATAAAGAATTACAGTAGTCCAATCTTGAAGTAACAAATGCATGGACCAGTTTCTGCATCACTCTGAGAAATGATGCTCCTAATTTTGGCAATGGGTGAAAGAAGGTAGTTCAAGAAACCTGTTTTATGTGTGAGTCAAAGGACCGATCCTGGTAAAAATAACTCCAAGGTTCCGTACTGTAGTACTAGAAGCCAAGGAAATGCCATCTAGAGTAAGTATATAACTCGACAGTTTCTCCCTGAAGCGCTCCGGTCCGAAGACAACAACTACAGTTTAGCCTGAATTTAGGAACAAAAAATTCTGAGCCATCCAGGTCTTTGTCTTGAAGACGTGCTTGTAGTCTAACTGATTGGTTTCATCTGATTCCATAGCTGCGTACAGCTGAGTATCATTGGCATAGCAATGGAAATTTTTGCCATAACGTCTAAAAAGATTACCTAAGAGAAGCATGTATAAAGTGAAAAGAATTGGTCCAAGCAAAGAACCCTGCGGAATTCCATGACTTACTCTGGTGTGCAAGGAAGATTCATCGTTTACAAGAACAAACTGGAATCCATCAGATGAATCTGACTAAAGCCAGCCTATTGCTGTTCCTTTAAATACATTGTGTATTGGTGGAACTGACCAAGACCTACGACACTAAGAATCCCCCTGACGAGAAATAGATAACATTAAGGCTTAAAATATGTTTTTAAATAATTTTATTGCTGTATTAAGGCCACATTAACTGTCTAGGCAGCACTCTCCGAGAAAAATGCACATTAGCATATATTATGATTTGGTGCGCTATGCAAATAAGCTACATTAATTAGGGATAAAAAGTAATCTTTGGGTCTCAAGGAAGTTTCCTTCAGGCAAGTGGGGCACTTGACTGTCAAGTGGGAATTAACTAAACAAAACCTCTGAAGAGAAGCACAAGTTTCCCTCATCTGACTAATTCCCTATGTTTTCTTAGTTAATGGTGTCATGATTAGTGCCTTAGTCAGTGGTCTCAAAGCTCTGCAGCTGTGGTCTTAGGCTTTGAGCATCTTCAAACCCAGCTGAAACAGTAAATATGATTGGACATTTCTGGGTTGACTAGATGGCATGCTGGATTAGTCCCTGTATTAATTATGCTCTTAGACAATCAACAGCTAAGACTAAGAGTGTGCTTTGATATTGAGCTGCATTTCTACATCGCAGAGAGTATAAGCCCTGCTTGGATATGTGCAGAGCCAGAAATATGTGTTTTTAAATATAGTACATCTTTTGCATACCAAAGAGACACATAAAACTTGTCAAATTAGTAATGTTGGCTTATGATTTATTTTTCTTCTACTTTTTCTGGTAGCACTTCTTTTCACACAGTTTAGTGCACATCATCTCCAGGGATGAATTTGTTTTTAGGTCATACTTTGTTTTTAGGTGTAGTAATCAAGTGGACTTAATATTTGACCTTATTTTTTTCTATCACCCAAACTTAGGGTGGATTTTAATTTGAAATTAATTTTGGCATGTATTTTTTGTGCTATGCACATATACTTAAAGTATTAAGTATATATGTCAAATATATACAACCGCATTAAAGCATAAAACTAGATAACACAAATGTGATGAATATAATACTAAGTCCATACTTTTGATTTTGTGGGTTGCAGGGTGTCTCCCCGATTCTCAGTCTGATTTTGATCAAGGGAGTTGGTGGCTGGCTAAATGGCTGGAGCTCTTTGCCATGTTCCTTGTGCAATTCCTGAACAAATTTTTACTGTGTCAAACAGTGGTGTTGCTTTCGCAGAAGAAACTGTGGTAATATCAACTTGTGTCAATCAATGAATTCACCTCATTTTATAATCTCGCATTAAAAAAACGCGGCAACATATTCTTAAGTCAATGTACAGTACCTTCTGGGTACACTGTTGCATCATCATTACTGCAGTTTTCAGAGTATGGTCTTAAAGCAATACAATGTAACTTCTCAAAAAGCCCACTATGGAGCTCCCCCTACAGGCTTGGAGGTAATGTACGGTTACACTGTCGTAAATACAACACCCTTTCGCTTTCACGTTTCACGTTTGTTGATGAACCGGCGAGGAGTCAGAAGGTGCAAGGCAAGCTATGTCGACCGAGAAGGTAAGAGTAATCAAATGTAGGCTACCTGGGAGCGTGAGAGGGGTCTATTTGTTTTTGCGGTAGGTGTGCCAGAAAGCAGGTCGAAGTACTTCCGCTCAGCTACCGGGCCGGTCCAGCAAAGTTACATAGCGCAGTTTTTCCAACTCAGACCCCCGAAGGGCATAGGAGACAGGCCAATCGTAATATTAAAACTCATTCTAGCCGCACAATTTTTTTCAAGCTGTTATTTTAAGGTAGAAATGTTACATAGTATTAATTTAAGTTGGAGTGCTCTTAAACAAAAATGGCTTTGTTCATCATAAGCAAATTTTATCCAATGCTAGTGAGCCAGTCTTGTCCAGATCATATCAGTCAAATTGCTCATTTTTAATGGTGTTGGGTATTGTGTATGTGAGGAAGCTCGGGTCAAAATTCAGTTGACAGAAGCCGCACCTAACTATTGATGGCTTCTGATAACATTCTTCCCGAGGCAATGGTAAATTAGTGGTTATTTTACATGTTTTAATTAAAATGCTATTGACATATGTAGCTTGAAATCCTGAGAGCTGAATTAATAATGAAAATTGACTGAAGAAACTTCTTTTTTGTTCCAACATTGAGCCAAGTTTACTTCCGGCAGTGTCGTGGGATTTTAGTATTTCAAAATTGGAAATTGCAATATATTTAGAGACAAGTGAATATTAAGATAAACACATTTTCCACATACTGAAAATTGACTATTGACTATTGAAAGTACACGCAAAGTCAAATACTCTATTGAGACAATGCAGTGAAATGCACCTCAAGTAAGCTACACTGTTGCATTCATGTTAAACGAGAAACCCCCTTTATTCAGACATATTTCTTATGAAATCTATACCTGTAATAAGCTACGGGTATATAGGCAAGTGTAGATATTGGTCAATGTAGAGAAGTACTTTAAGCTGCACTTCTTCTAATAACAACTAAGATGCTGGCAGCAAGAAATCTCCACTTGTAAGCAAGCCCTCACATATTCCCTGTAGATCTTTCACAAAAATTGTAAACATGATGTTCAAAAGCAATAAAATTCTTCATTTTAGAAGAAAAAATGTCCACATCACAGACTGAATGAGTGGGGTGTGGTTTATGTTTTTTTGTTAGTTAAGATTTTACTTATTTAGCGCTGCATTTGATACTGTAGATCACAGAATCCTGTTGCACAGGCTGAAAAATTGGGTTGGACTATCTGGAGCGGTCCTTAACTGGTTCAGGTCCTACTTAAAAGGCCGGAGTTATTTTGTTACCATTGGCAGCTATGAATCTGAGCGAGTGGCCATGACTAGTGGAGTCCCCCAGGGGTCAATTCTTGGACCTCTTCTGTTTAACTTGTATATGCTCCCTTTGGGTCAGATATTGCAGAACTTTAACATCAATTATCACAGTTATGCAAACGATACACAACTTTATGTGTCTCTGTCACCGGACAACTGCAGCCCAGCAGACATACTGTGTCAGTGTCTGGAGGAAGTAAACACCTGGATGAGAGAGAATTTTCTACAATTAAATGAAGACAAAACTGAGATCATTCTGTTTGGGAGCAAAGAGAAGAGGGTCAGCGTTGGTAAATATCTTGAGACTTGGGACCTTACAATCACTGACCAAGTTCGTAACCTCGGAGTGTTGATAGACTCAGATCTGACTTTCACCAGCCACATCCAAGCTGTCACCAAGGCAGCTTTTTACCGTCTCAGAAACATCAACAGAATTAAAGGTTTCCTCTCCCAAAAAGACCAGGAGAAACTCATGCATGCATTCATCTCCAGCAGACTCGATTACTGTAACGCTCTTTTAACTGGACTTCCCAAAAAGAGCATTAAACATCTGCAGCTCATCCAGAACGCTGCTGCTGGAGTTTTAACCCGGACTAAGAGATCTGAACACATCACACCAGTTTTAAAATCTTTACTCTGGCTTCCAGTCAGTCACAGAATAGATTTTAAAAGCCTGCTGATGGTTTACAAATCCCAGAACGGTTTAGGGCCAAAATAAATCTGTGATATGTTCAGAGAATATAAACCAAGCAGAGCTCTTAGATCCAAGGACTCAGGTCAGCTGGTCCAGTCCAGAGTCCAGACTAAACATGGAGAAGCAGCATTTAGCTGTTATGCTGCCAACAAGTGGAATTTACTGCCAGTGGAGATTAAACTTTCACCAAATGTAGACATTTTTAAATCCAGGTTAAAAACATTTCTTTTCTCATGTGTCTATGCATGAAATCTGCACGCTATCTTTTAACTTATCTTGACTGTTGCTTGTTTTTAAATTCATTTAAATGATTTTAGTTGTTTCTCTTTATATTCTTTTATGTATTTTTAATGCTTCTTCCACTGCCTGCTGCAATGCTTTTATTTTATGTAAAGCACTTTGAATTGTTTGTACATGAAATGTGCTATACAAATAAATTTGATTTGATTTATTTGCCATGTAGTTGTGCAGTTTACTTTTGCCAATTCTCGAGGGCAGTGCTTCATGATGAGGAATTAGCAGAATCTAACATACTCTTGTGTTTTACTTGGACGTAAACTCAAGCATTGCCTTGTTTGGTCACATGGTCATTATCGATTCTTTTTTCACAGCCACTGGCTACTGTGCATCACCTGGGAATAAGGAGTTGTGCGTTAGATTTCATGGAGTTATTATAGAGACACAGGGGTCTTGTGGTAGTTTTGAAGAGTCCATGAGCACACACAAAAACATACACACACAAACGCACAATTCTGCTTGGTAGGGGCCAATTGTTTCAGATGATGGATGTCACACTTTAACCCGTCAACACAGTGCCCCTGCTGCCTTTAATTGCCCAATCAGAAGGCTGGAACATTTGTTATTGTAGGGCAGTTAGGGCCAGATGGCAAACCATATACACACACAGAAACACAGGCATGCAGAATCTACTTCTCTCTAATCATGATTTGTCTGATTGGGGATGAACAATGTCTAAAAGAATATGAAGTGTCTGTACTTTACGCATGCACGGTGTTGATGGCAGTGCCTTGTTGCTGTCAAAACACATTAAAGCAATGACACCTGCAAGTATGTGCTCTTTAGAACAGTCAACTTTAATCTCAAGAATAACAATCACAATTTAGCAATGAAATGTAAAAGTTGCTGTTGTGATGACATGGCTTCATGACAAAACTCTACATTTTTAGATGGATGAAAAGGGAAGAAATGCAGAGAAACTAAAACCCAATCAGATTTGCTTCAGCTTCACATTTTTCCTTTCCTAATGCTGACTACTGTTGAGCTCACTGCTCAATCTTTCATTTAGAAAGTCCGTTAACTCAAGCAGATCTAGCTGATGCTGTCAAACTGCATTATGCAAATCAAAGCTCTTCATGTTGTCTTGATACAGTGACCTTGTATAGTTTGTGTGACTGATTCACAGAAAAGATGTGGGACAGGGACAGGCCACATGAGAGTGAATCTGTCAAATGCTGTTCTTTGCATGAACAAAAGGGGGCAGTATAATACCAGAGAAAGCAGATTTAATACAGTCTCTAAATTTATATTTCGAAACCCTCGTTTTTATTCCCTTCTCAGTCCTCCATACTTTATGACTTTTGTTTCTCAACATCCGGCTCTTTCTCTTTGTATGACTGTCTTTGTCTGCTTTTACTTGCTCATTTACACTTTACAGTAATTAATAAATATATACATATACACAAACAGAGCAACACATTGCCAAGTGTGAAGTAATCTGTCTGATACACCAGCTCAATTAGGAGCTACAATGCGTGTAATTAGAAAAGTAAATAAAATGCATTTCAGTTTTCATTAATGAATTTCATTGATTGCTTCTGTCTCTTTGCTCCTTGTTGTGGTTCACTTGTGGAATAACCACAACACTTCCAGCACAACCAGGCCAGCTGCAGACAAGCTTGTGTTCATGTGGGTGCCATTGGCTGTGTCTGTTGTCTTTGGCTGATTTTGTGGCGGTGTGTCTTTTTAAGCTGTCCATCAGTATAAAAGGTGACATATTTGGGATGGGACAAAGGGCTAGATAGAGTGTCACTGAAGTGGGTAAAACAGATGAGGAATTTGAGAACACCTTGCGGCAATACACCTTCAGAAACTTAAAAAATATGAGTTGGAATAAGATGGAAGAAACCATATTGTCAGTCATGGATTTGAAAATGTGTTTGTTGGCTTAATAGTATGACCACTGTCTGCATATATTTTTTATCCTAGTGGCCATCTATTGTTGAGTGGATACTCTTAATGCCCACACCTTTTGTTTTCATTTGTCATGTGTGTATTTTGGCCACAAGCTTGTGTATGTGTTTGCCTTCCAAGTTTTCCCGTGTGTGTGCACATGGTAGAACAGAGGCTCTGTGTCAGCAGTGGTGTGCCCTCAGTGAGCCTGTCTCTAATTACAGTCTAGGGTTTCAGCGTTTCAGCCCGTCCATCTCCCTGTTTAAACCCAGCAAAGGCAGCCAGGCCCCACTGAGCCAAGGTAAACCATACAGCTAATTAGACAGACTAGCTTCCATCTCTGTACCAATGGGGGGGGGGGCATTGGTGGAAGGCCTTGAAAAAGAAAGAAAAGAAGGAGAGGAGGAAGTGAAGGCCAGAGGATTGTGAGGGAAGGATGAGGTGAGGTTTGAGGGAAGGAGATGAGAAAGGAAGGTGAAGAGTACAAGTCCCCCTCCTTTTTTTTCTTTTTTAGATTTTATTGTGTAAATGTAGTGTCAGAAGTTGAGGGGAAAACCCTGCGATATTAACAGTCTATATAACACAGAATATCACTAACACTCCATGAACATTTCGTCAGACAAAATCTGCTGCTAAATTGTCTGTTTCATTTGCACATGTTCACACGTGTGTGTGAGTATGGGGGAGCTGGCAGGGGTGTGAGGCAGTTTTGTTGCATTACAATGTTATACTAAAGGTGTTTTGACACCCTCCAGTGCATTTTTGAACCCAGTGGTAATTTGCATATTGTAAACAAATGTAAACGGGGGAGAAGGTCATTGGTCAACCTGGGGCAAGCTAATATGCATAATTGGCTCTGGTGGTTCAAATTATGGCGTGCTGCTGCTCTGCTGAATAAGACAGAGAGAGAGAGAGAGAGAGGATAAGGGGAAAGAAAAAAAGGAAGGGGTGCAATTATGGTCATATGCAGCCAATGAAAAAAACTGTCCCTTTTTTTTTCCTGCAGCCTTTGCCTCTCCTCTCTGGCTTATTCTGACCAATAAGATTGTTCTATACTGCCCGACAGCAATCAGAAATTCATCTCGCTCTGCGACAGCCAAACCCCTCCCCCCTCGCAGAGGGAGACGGAGAGAAAGGGAAAGTGAGGGAGACAGAAAAGAAATGAATGAGAGTGAAAAAGAGAAAAGAAGGAGGAAAGGGTGAAACAGAGAGTGAGAGTGGGAGATGGCATCTAGACTTGCTAGTCTAGGCGGTACAAAATGTAAGAGGGGAAGGTGCAGGAAGGGCGAGAATGGAACTGTAAGGGTGAGAGGCAGACGTTGGCTCTGGAAAAGAAGCTAAAATGAGAAGAGGACAGAGAGATCCGAGAAATGGAGAGGAAAATAAGATGCTACTGCAGTGTGAGATGGGGCGACAGATCTGTTCTCCTTGTACTAAACACCATTTTCTCCTGCCTGTCCTGTTCCGAGTGGGGGAAAAAGAGCCATATTTGCAGATTCTACCTTATCACTGAAATCATGTGTCCATGTGTGTGCAGAGAGGTTGGATAAGGGCACTGTAAATAAATCATGGGGGGGACACTCATTGAAAGAAGGTCACCTGCTGGACCCTGCCCGCACACACAAACATACACACACACATATCCATGCGTGTTGACAGGCCCCTGCCCCTCATTTCGGGGTGCTCTGGGTGATTCTCCCAGCGTAATGGCTTCTACCCCATTTCCAGTCTCCTGTCTGAAAGAAATCACACACAGACCCTCCAACAGTAGCTCACACACTGACATACACACACCTGGCCAGTCGGACATTGGGGAAAGGGAACGGATGGAAACAGTCCGGTAAATACGTTCTTTTGTAGATATTTGGTGTTTGTCTTCGATGGCATGCTGTTATACTGTGTGGGATTAATATTTTTTCAGTCATTGTCCACATCATTGTATATTTCCATTCTTAGCTTTGTGCTTTTGTTAGTTTCTGATTGTAAACTCGCTATCTTCATGTGTGCTGAAAGAGGCCATGGTGAGAGTCTGGCCCTCTTGAGTATGGGTCTCGGTTCTTCATAGCCTGCTGCTTTGTCAAGATGGAGCCCAGTAAGTGCATGCAGAGGTATTCAAAAGATGCAGATAAATTGAATCCATTGAACAATGAGGTGAGTTGTGCTGTCAATTGCGATGTTGCAGAGCCAGTTAGATGGATTTTTCTGCTGGTCACACATTGAGGCTCGATTTGGAGGAAAGTTGACACCTCGAGGGGTTTAAAATGGCTGCAGTGACTTATTGAAAACTCTCATGGTCCATTGAATTGATTTATTTATGTATACTGCTTATTTCCTGTAGTCTACTGAGTTGTTGTTCGACTTTGCAGGAAGCAAGTCTGAAAAGTATTTTTCATCACTCTAGCAGCTTCTGACATGAATTATTACAGGGACAACATTGTAATAATGTATCCTTTACAGTAAACATTTGACATGTTTGTAGCCAGTTGAGGCCTACAATGACAAAGACCTAACGTGTCATTGGTCTTGCATTAGTTTAAATATTGACTGGGTCATATTGTGAAATTCTAGGCCCAGTAGTGGTTTTTAACTTGTTGATTGAAAGCGTGTTTTTATGTATTTGAGTGTGTGACTGAATGGATTAACAACAGTGTGGGTGAGACAGAAAGAGGCAGAAGAGAAATGCATGAGAGGAGTCAGAAAGATATGTCTGTCTGGATTTCTATCTCTCTGTGGTGGGCGACGAGTGGGGAGTACTATCAATCATTCCCAATCATTTATATTCAGCAGTTCATATTACTTCAGCACGATTGGGTGTGGGTGGGACTCATTTGCATTTAAAGGGTAAGTTTGGAAAAGCTGTTGGAGCAAACAAAATGTATAGCTGTATTGATGTACACATTTGGCGCTTTTGTTTTGTCTTTGGGGTTTGAAAATAAATGCAAGTGGGTGTGCTCCAATCAAATGTGGGCTGACAAATGTAGTCCCACTGCTGTGCATGAAAAAAGGCCTTTTATAAAAAAAACTTTTGCAATTTTAAAGTCGCATTATGCTCGCTTTCACTGTTCTAACATTATACATTGTGATGTTAGAACAGTTCCATTTAACAAGTCTAGCTTTAGAATATTTAGGCTTCTGTGAAAAATGCTGTGAAATGAGAAAAAAGAAATATATATATATATATATATATATATATATATATATATATATATATATATATAAGCCCCCCAAACAGGTAATGTCACTGTATTACAAAAACAAAGGAACATATTCTGTGCATTAAAAAAAGGTTGATTTTACTGCAGACTAATTAGGAAATTAGGTTACACATTTTTGTTCCTTTTGTAAATTAATTAAAAAAAATCCCAAATTAGATGGACAGTATGGATACATAATTTTGTGGTGTAGTGTATATGATGTCGAAACTAAATTGGCAAACCATTAATAGATTAAACATGTAGATTGGAATCCAGTCATTCAAAAGCAATGAAAATCAAGGAGCTCCATTGCACTGTAACAAAATATTTGCATTGCTCGCTAAAGTCTGGTTTCCTTCTTTACATTTATACTTTTTGTTTAACACCTGCTACACTCTCCAAAATGCCTTTATTAACCAGTCTGACAAATACATTTTTAGGCTTCATCATTTAGGTAACAGAACTTTAGAAAACTGGAAGACAAAAAAAAAATTAAGAAGAACCAGAACTTACTAAGTTTTTTTTTTTTTAATCCAAAGGGCCTTTTTTGGTTCTGCCAAATCCAATTTCCTCTAACACATTATTGAGAAAAGTAATTCACTGTGCAAACACACAATGGCATTTTAAACATATTTTCCTTGTAAACGGACTAAAACCACATGTCGGAATAGTTAGATATTTTCTCCTCTATTTGATTTGTTGACTTTGTTTCATATGCATTTACAATAAGAGTTTAGAAATTATTTTGGTTGATATCACAAATGTTCTCCTGATGTTTCACCCCCTTAAGAAGAAAAGAGAAAAGAAATTGTAAGAAAAGAGATTGTGATCATTTTCCACGTTTGACGCGTAGTAACTGGTAAGCTGAATGTAGCCTACAAGTTACAAAGTTATATGTTTTTCACCCAGTCTCTAAAATCCTAAAAGCTAGGTGTAACATAAAACGTGGTCATACTGCACCGTTGTGGTGTCTTATTTCTTTGTCCTTCACACTGTCCTCCATTTCTACCAATTTCTCTCTGACTCTCTCAGTGTGTGACCTTGTGTTCCTTCTGTGTTAGTGTGTGGAAATTGGGAACACCTAACTTTAGGGGCTTAAGTGTAATCATGTATTTAGCTGCAGAAATGTACTGACACACTGTTCCCTCCTGGAAAAGGAGAACTCCCAACATTAATTGTGGGATATTACTGTTGAGATCAATTTCCATGTTTCTGACAGTGATTTTCATTTGCTCAGACCTGAATAAATATTTATGTCTGGGTGCAAAAAAGAGAAAATGAGAAAAAGAATCAATATGACACTGTTCCCTAATTTTAGACAGATTCAAAAATACCTGTAATTGTGCAATTCTCAATAAAAATTCAGTCCATTCAAGGATGCACAATATACATTTTCTCATGGATTCGCCGTATATTTTGAGTTTTCCTTTTAAAACGTTGAAATGACGATACAAAAAAGAGAAAAAATGGTGGGAGTAAAAATGACAAATCACATTTTTTATTATTGAACATTAATTTTAAAGAATTTAAAGGAGCATAAACAAAACGGTACAAAAGTTTAAAAAAAATAAAACGCAATAAAACCTTGAACAAATGAAAATGACTTGATCATTTGTAAAGTGCAGTCGTGGCCATTAGCATGCATCACCTAGATTTGTCCTAGTGGTGAGACTGCCAATAGGGGCCAGTGTGTAACCAAGTATAAGGCCTTTCCGAGGCCACTGTTCATTGGTGGAGGAGCGAGACAGGCTTTGGGGGGAAGCAGTTGGGGAGGACAAAGAGGGGGGCTATTGTTGGAGGGGTTATTGTGAAATGGGAAACGGCAAACAAGGCAGTCTTTAACTCTGGTTATAGAGTAAGTTAAAGTAATGTCTGTGAGGACTGTGTGGATTATTTGCCTTATCATAAAGTACATTTATGATGTGCGGTCATGAATATGCATCAGTACAAGTGTTTTCAAAATTGAACCTCTTCCCTTCCCTCCTTCTTTTTGCGTGCTAACAGAAAAAAAAACAGCACACTTAAAATGCAACCCAACAATAGATGTTTTCCTCTCCCATAGCTGCTTTTTCTCCTTCCGTTTCTCCTCCTCTCTGTCAAATCTGCTTATTGTCTTATAATGCGGGATGATGTAGAAATTATTTGAAGTGAAGTAATTATAAAATTCCCAAAATTGGTACAACTGTACATATTTAGTAATGGTGGTGCAGCAAGCACACACATTAACTGTCCTATCACTCACTTATCCTCCCTCTCTCTCTCTCTCTGTCTCATCTTCATCATCAAAATCCTGTTTCTAATTTTTATGGATTTCCTGCCAAGAGCAGCCATGGCACTGACCCCCTTAACTTGAACATATAATGTTCTTAATATCCAGATTAAAATTTTTCTTTAAGCTCTTTTCTACAACATGTTAAATTATTTCTTCAATCAGCCACAAAGCCAACCCCGCCCACGCCCTTTCCTCTCAACTGTGGCCTGGCTTCCACAAACATAACTTCATATGCAGATGCTCTGAATGCAGCCACCACCCACCCATAGTTTCCTTACACTCGCACACACTTTCCTCCCTTTAATCTTGTCTCTTTACAATTAGAAAGTGAAAGACTGCAATAAAGGTGGTGCTGTATAGGAGAGCAGTTAATGAAAGAAAGGATTATGGGTAAAGGCAGCATCAAGGGGAGATTGGGAAAGGATGAACAGGCTCACTGAGACAATAGATCCTACTGTCAAGAGCTGCTTAGAGCACATGCCTTTAAAAACACACTCTCAAATGCACATCTACATGTTTGCAAATATGCATCCAAAGCCATATCTTCAAACACGTGCCTGAAAGTCTTCTCAGATGTACCAACATGCACCAAAACGGTCAACTGTTGAATGTACTCAAATATACCGTTCCCCCAAAACAAATACTTTCCACGTGAGGAGAGCACTAGTTACAGGTGAGATGGTGAGATCAGTGGGAAAGAATAAGCAAAATGCTCCAATCTAATTGGAATCACTGAGCAAGATGAAGCTCAGCCAAAGCCAAAAGAGTTTGTTTGTTTTAGAAAATGACACACATTTGGATTTCACACAATAATTCATACTATTTAGGTTGTACTTTTCAGTGTCTTTCAACCTGCACAGAATTAATACCTTGCCTGTCCACCGGCACTCCCACTACGAGACAGGCATATGGTCTCTTTAAGTAGAGTGATAAGCACTTCGGCCTCAATGCTGAACAGGGAGCAAATTGAAAGTGAAGATTGCCTTCCCATAGACTTTATCTTTTCGCACTAAAACAGGGAGCGAGCGGCTACGACTACACCTATTGATTTTGCAATTTCAGCAAATTAAGAAGGAGACAGCCAGCCTATTAAAGATCTGTCTGTGGCTGAGCTTAGCATGGCCGTTGTGGTCTGTGATGGTTATGTGGAAAGTGGGAGAGTAAGAACGTCCATTTTGGACTACTGTCTAATTATATTTTAACCATACTTAAAATGATGTATATAAATAAACACGTGGCAGTTGCATCTTGATTTCATCGTATGTGATATGTCATCATCTGCTGGCACAGCAGGCTGGCTGCGGCATATAACACTGACGTGTAAATATAACACAAAGCAATCAGAATGAATGAATTACCCACACATGTGGCCAGCCTCAGGATTTTAGTAATAAAAGAAGCTAAAGGCCATCTGTACCAATCTAATATCTCCAGTAATAACCACTGCAATATGAAGAGTAATAAGTGGAACAGAAATTTCTATAAAGGTGCAGGAAAGGGGTTCAATTAAATTATATACATCAAAGAGTGCCAGTCCCTGTAAGTAGGCTGCTGGTTTGTATATATCTATACGGCTGTCATGATGCTTTTTGAGTGTTTTAGTAGTGCGGTTTCTGCTTGATTGGGCTTGAATGCAACAAGAGAAAGCACAAAGTTTGTTCATCTAAGAGGTCAACTGATTCTTTTTTTTGTTTTTTTTCACCAGGAAGCAACCATCCAAATGCACTAATTCGTGATATACATTTATCGGCAGGAGGTGAATTCCTCTGTTTTCAATCTGATTGTGTTATCAGCCTATATGACTTCCATATTTGAGTTTTAATATGGGAAATTCAATAGGAGCAGTGATGGATGATTTTTCTGGTAAAGGGTGCACATTTTTCATCCTGAAAGGTTTTTGGGTCCTCTAAAAATGATGAAATATGATTTTTTTTTTTTTTTTTTTTTTTTTCTTATTGATCATTAGTCTCAAGACTGCACCTGCTTCACCAATTTGTTTCCAATCAGAATTGGCATTAAGATTCATATTCCGCATCACAGCAGCGAAATTTTCTCATTATTCATTCAATAACGAGCAGGAATTACAAAGACAAAGAGCAATACAAGATGCCCAATTTGTTCAATTTCCTCTATTGGGATTATTTTTTAATGTTTTTTTCTTCAGCCTGTTTTGCATTGAATTTGTTGCCTTGAGGCATAAGGAGGTTATAGAAAAGTAGAAATGAAATTCTTGACCCTTTGCTCACTAAAGGTGCCAAATGGTTTTACAGTTTGCCTTGGGATATAAAATAAACTAATTGGGCAAATAAGAATTAATTCCTATTTTATGTGGCACGCAGGTGCTTCTTTCATTTGACAGGCACTTTACACCATGCGTGTGTGCAAAGAAAAAAGAAAAGTGCTTAAGAATAAGAGGGAGAAGTAAGGAGTGTGTGAAAAGGGTGGTTGGTAACTCAACGTAGGAATCACGAGTTAATTCATTGATTGCCCTTGGAGGAGATGGCTGCTAATTGTTAGGTAATTAACATGGCAAGCTGTAATTATGTACGCCCAAGGACCTGATTAGTGTTTCTGCATGTCTTATGGGCGCTGAGGGGCTGTATCTGTGTGTACATGTGTCTAAGCCTATCTGTTGGCTCGAGGACAGATGGCACATTGTCAAAAGCTGACATGTTTTGTTTTCCCTGATGTGTGTGTGTGTGTGTGTGTGTGTGTGTGTGTGTGTGTGTGCATCCGTGCAGACGGAGCGTAAAGAGAGGGAAGACTAGCAGCGCTCAGGGACTTGTCCTTTTGTTTCAGCCTCGTTAATTAAGTGCTAATTGAGTGTAATTATTTACATCATCACACACAACAAATGGAGATGTCAAGTGGCAGAGGCACAAAGGCAGTTGGTGGGAGGTTGGCAGCTGAGAGCCTCCAATCTGTTGATGCCTGCATGGTTACAACCCACTGGCAGCTGAGCAGGAACAATTAGCAACAAGCTGAAAGCGCATCAGAAAAATGTTCCCGAAAAATGTGTACACACATGCACGATTAAAACTTTAGATGTTCTGATTGAATTTCTTGAATCCCACTAAAATAAAACGGGCTTAAATGTATTAAATTCAAACTGTGGAGACAAAGAGAGAATGGATAGAGTGAAGAATAGAAAAAGGAAGAGAGATAGAGAGTGACATTGATCAGTCAGGAGGAGAATGAGATGAGGCAGTATCTAGTGTGTTAACACCTACAGCTAAACAACATGACAGAGTTTAGATTTGCCCTAGAAACAACACATACGCATTGGGAGACACACATGTCCATGTTATCACGCACTCACACATACTTACGGCTCGAGTGAGATCATGGTCTCACTTAATTTAGAATCATGCTTCTAAACAGTTCACACTATAACGATTCTGTGAGTGTCTGTGTATAGATATACATAGATGCATGTTTGTGGAGGAAGTGGAACTCTTAAAAATCACCTCATAGCACTCACATCCTCTATATCTTCATCAGAAAATCGCTGAGCCCTGATTCAAATTTGGCAGCAGCTGGACTTCTCTCCTCTGGTTTTCCTAAGACAAATGAACAGCAATAAATCTTAATAATTTGCTACACCTGTCTGCACATAAACATTTTAAAGGCTGCAAAAGGCAGAGTCTCCATTGGTTTGATGATTGTGTGAAGCATGAAGAACATGGAAAGTTGAATAGCTGCAAGCCTTCGTAACAAAGACAGAGTACGCCCTGAGACAGGAGAATGAATGTCACTTAAAAATGAATTAACAAAAGGTCACGTAACAACAAGCCAGAATAAAACAAAATTTGGCCTTCTTAACAAACATGCGATATGGAGTGTTCTGGAACAGTTTGTTTATTTTGAAGAGTCACTGTCTAATTGTTGTCTACATATTGCTGTTTAGAATTTAAACATATTAAGAAGAAGCCAGCATATATTGATGTTTTAAATCAATATTGCTTGAGAGGAAAGCCGATTGTGTGCTATTAAGTGTTCCATTCAAAACGTACACATTAACAGGTTACATGCTGCGCAGATGCAGACCTTCACATAGAAACGTATGCATGCCTACTACTTTGTAACTTCTGGCGAAATGTAACTTTTCCACACGTCCCATGTAAGCGCCACATAAGAAAAAAAAAGGAGAGTAAATGCATTGCTGAAACACAGAATAGTTTTGCTAAATGATGCAGCTTGACGTTTGCTGACAGGCTTGTGATCAAGACTGAATAGTGAGCAGTGAGAGCTAATAAGGACTACTTCATATTCAATGTGTGCTTGTGTGCATGCATGTGTGAGCCTCTGTATGCATATAAGCGTCTCAGTGTGTGTGTTAGTGTGCATGTGCTTGAGCATGTAAGAGCTTAAGTGTGTGTTTATGGGGGTGTGAGTGTATAGAGGGGGTTAAGCAGTGGGGTATTCTCGCCTCTGGTCAGAGGTGGAATTAATTTTAGCTGGCAGTCCCACGCTGCGGTCATTTGGTTTAAAGGGAGGTGTTATTATCCTGATTTGCCCGTAACGGCTGGGGATTGGATACCCAACTGGCAGCTAGACACTCTCTTTTAAAGACAAAGGGGCTGGAGACTGTGTGTTCTTTTATGACTGTGGAATAAAGAAGAGTTGAAAACCAGCAGGTCGGAGTCGACACCAGAAAGCGAATCGAAAAACTGGTCAAATTTTGGTTCAAAAGAAAAATGTAATACACCTAAGTTTAATGCTGTGTCATAATTTGAAAGGATATCGATGTAAAAACAAATCTTGGGTGTTGTGCCAGAGACCATATTGAAAGATATAACTCCGGTATGGCAGAAAACATTTTTTTTATTTAATCAGTTGAATAATAAATTACAGCTTACACTGCAGAAGCCTTTTGGAATTTATGCATATTAAACTATATCAATAACTGCAATCATATCCTGAGTAAAATGTGATTGAACACACATATCGGTCACAAAGTTTTAAATGAAATGCAGTGTTCTCATATTCAAGACAACAACAGCCACATTGCTGCAGAAACTCACGTGCACAAACATAAATACACACACAGCAATATTCTTAATCAGAGATGATGGTTGTAAAGTAAATTTATTGTCTATTCTTCACGATGAGCTTAAGTCCCCATTTCATTAAATCAAAGATCTATCTTCTAACAAAACTACCCAAATGACCACATTCCCTATTTTAAATACCAGCCATCTGCCAAGAAGGGCCTTTTCAGCGGCCCAATCATTTGCATAACCAAAAGATTATTATTTTTCCCCTATGAAAGTTGAAATGACTGAATAATTATAATGTAGTGGATTAGAATGAGGAAAAAACATGCCTTGATGTCAGAGAAGATTGCTGAGTAGTCACTATAATCGCTGCTTAGGTTTTTAATCAGAGTGAAATATGGGCCATAAATTATTGCCTTTCATGCAAACTTGTGTTTATGCACCAGCGCATCACAAATCTAATTTTTCAGCATTTTTAAGAGGCTTAAAAGATAGTTATTTTTACTCAGGAACTCTGAATTAAAAATCGTTCGGGTATACTTTCACTCGTGGGGATTATGTTCCATACTGTAAGGTTTTCCCAGAATTACATTATAAACTTGAAATAACCTGCCCTTGCGTACAAATGCTTGTGTTTTCCAGCCAAATGAGATGCAAAAATGGAATGCATGACATCAGTCTTTAACTTTGGGCTTGCATTGTATGTCTGCAAACCTTTATTTTGATATACTTAAGAATGTGCTGTGCTTCGCTGTATGTATTGGATAACTCTACAACTTAAAGGTATATGCAGTAAAATCTTATTACTGATTTACAGTACTGTACATCAGTTTAGTGTCAAGAGAAGCACTCATACATTTATTTAAAATGTATTTCAGCCAGAAGGTGAAAGATAGTTTTATTATTACAAAACACCTCAGCATTCAATTGCAAAGAGAAATTGCTCTGAGCCTTAAAAAGTGAAAACGGAACACATAAGTACAGTCGGGTTTATCTGTGAGCTCCTTTCTTGCTGCCCACACGCTAAACACAGCAAAGTCTATGATTCCTGCACACCCCTTATCCTTAACAAAGCAGCAAAGCCAATCCATTGTGCTTGGATCCGTCTGTAACAAATTCATACATCCACATCAACGCACCAGGAAACAAGGCACCCGAGGAGTGAGGAGAGAGGGATGGAGTGATGGACAGAGAGATGGAAGGATGTATTTCTCCTTCTCTTTTTGTTTCATTGGTGGCATTAGTAATCGGAATCCCCCACCCCCTTGGTCTTTACAGCTGCAAATTGCTTTGCCACCTCTTCCCCCAGCAGTCTGTCCTGCGAAATCCGCCCATGATGTATCATTATCACAACTTTGGGTAGAAATCCATAGAATCAATAAGTTTGTCAGGGAAACTCACGCCTGGGATTGCTTACATGCTGTGCAGCTTGTTTTTCTACTTCTTAGGACTATCCTGCCACAGGCAAGAGAAAAACATTATTCAGGAGAAACACAAAAGCTCATACACACATTACATATAGGAGTATGCAAATACACAGGCCGGCATTCCAAACAAATAAACGGTAGTGCCACAAGGATACAAATACTTTCAGTGTATTTGTCACTTTGTCTATCCTGTCTTCCTATTGGCCCTCGTCTTTGCCGATCTGTCTGTGTTTTACTTCATTAGTCGAGCTGGTCAGCAGGAGCTGGATGGACGTCTCTTCCCATGTAATTACTGTCCAGTAAACAGGTCAGAAGGGTAGAGTCCAGCCACAGCTGCTGCAGCTTTCAGCAAGTCACACACATTTACGCACAAGCACATGCACACATTTGCACGCAACCACACACACAGACTGTGGATCCTGAGCTTCCAGAGTGGTATTGATTGGTTGGGCTGTGACATCTCCTAAGCCATGTCACCCCTGTGAAAGAAGCCTCCAAATTGACCAATAATAAAGTGGTGGAAGTTGTAGTGGCACTCTCCAGGGAGCTGTCGGTGTGGACTGTGTCACCATGTTCGTGGATGAGGCATGTGTCTATGTATGTGTACGTGTTTGTGTGTAGTGGATGTATATGTGTACCTCTTCACTAGCTGTCCTGGTAAACACAACAGTGGCTATCCCTGTTGAAACTAACCGGGACATACGCATACCTATACTTCTAAAGAAGCTTTAAGAAAATGGACAAATAATAACCAGCTAAACTTACTGTGTAATAGCTATTTTTCTTGGATCAGAAAACACTCAACATAGTCATATCAGAGCCTAAAGTTACACTTCACAGCAAAAAGTGAAGATGAACGGACAATCTGATTAAGTGTTCAAACTCTTCTCTTAGAGTTCCTTATAGTACTTACAAAGATGAAAATCCAACATTTTGCAATTTGATCCCAGCACCGAGAAACTCGCAGCATGAAAAAGTAAATGCTCCGTCTAAATTTGGCTAAATTGAAAGGTGTGACTTTTAAATTGACCTATGTGAATGAAATAATCATGTGAGTATAACTGTATATGAAATAAAGCTTTTTTATACCATAGGATATTCAGTTTCAGTGAGTATACATGTAAAACCACAAAAGATGACACTACTGAAAACAAGTTTTTGTTTTCAGTTTCTTATTAACAATAAAGCCTTTGTTGCTTTTTATTCAAACTTGTCTCCTTTGAAGAGGTACACATTTTTTCTGCTGCGAGTGGTGTTTTGTGAGTCATATTTGTTAATTTTACGTCAGGAAAACAACTCTCTCATTTGAAAAATGATTTTTGAGTGTGACTGATGTCATTGAAAGAGAATTAAAGACTTTCTCGCAAAACAGGTATAGTAACATCTCTCTGTGCCCAGGATCTCCATGAAAGATGCTTCACACTATTGACATTTGTTAGATATTACAAATAGACTTTCAAATTTTGTCAGTATGAACATACTTTTTGATAGACTCCTCACTTACGGACTCATTAATCTTAACTTGAGAGACGGAGATCAGCCTTTATACAAAGACGAGTGTTTTCGCGTATGTGTGCGGTGTGCCTCTATATGTGCAGACGCTCCAACACCAACCTCATTATAGCGCCGCTTTATGCACAAAGACGGTGGGGTCACATTGATTTGACTCCCTGGAGTATTAGCATGGGATTACAGCAGTCAACAGGCCTTCATTAATGTGTGTATGTGTACATGTTTGAGGGAGTGAGTATTAGATGAGAGAGATGAACCAAGGGTAATTAGTACATAGAATAGTCATTCGACATTCAGCTTCTCTGCCATGGAGTTTGTCTGTGTGTGAGACTGTGGGAACGAGAGGGTGAGTGTATTTGTGTGCCCTCATTAATTCTTTGTACTAATACAACCACCACCCCGCTTGAAGTGTTAGACTCTTAGATAGCTTCTCATCTTTATGATTCAACACTTTGATCTGAGAGTTTGATTGTGTGTGTAGGGGCGGGTGCAAGTTAGTTAATGTTAGTATGTATTCCCTTTGTATTAACTTGTCTGTGTGTTCTTACACTTGTGTTCAATAACTGTGCATGAATATGCAAACGTCTGTGTTACATTTTCACCTGTGTGTCACCGTGTATGTTCCCATCAGAAAGAAACGTATCAAACAATTCACAATTGGTTTGTGTGTGTGTGTGTGTGTGCTTAATGGCAGTCATTTCAAACACTTGCTGGATTATTCATCATTACAATTTGCATAACTTTGAAGTATTCAAAGCATTAGTGAGGCAATTACAATAATTAACATGGGAATCCATGTCAATGAGCCACAGCCATGAGGCAAGTGCAATTACACCAATGCTAATTACAGTTTGATTAAGCTTTTAAAGAACAATTGGCTTATGTAACTGAACATATTCAAAAGCCAAGACATACCCCCTCAAACTACGCACACACACACGTATATTATCAGATAGTGAAAATTGCATGTTAACACATGCCCACATACACGTGCAAATGTAACAGTACCTGGTGTGAGAGGTTGGGAATGCAAACACAACACACTGTCCTTGATGTAAGTATACACACACACACATACATCACACAGATAAAAAGCTGCATGCATACCAAACCCCCCCCCCCCCCCTTTTTTTTGTTTTGTCCGCCAGTCTTTCTGTCCAGACAAGAAGACAGGATGTGTGTGTGTGTGATTGTAAGTGTGTTTTTTTTTTTTTTCTTCCATTGAACAAGAACAATTTGCTGTCTGATGTTGGAAGCCTCATTGTAGTGACGGGGCCTAAATTAAAGTGTGGGCTTATTAAAGTCTGTGTGTGTGTGTGTGTGTGTGTGTGTTCGTGTGTGTGTGTACGTCTGTGTGCACTTGTGCTCCTGACACTGATCCGCCCAATAAACTCAGTGTCCGTGACTAAGAGTGCGCTCGCAGCTAGACAGACACAATTGCCTGTTAAGTCAGTGTTGCTTTTATTGGGCTTTTCTCAACAATGACTTGATGCGTGTCACAACTCAAACCAACATCAAGACAAACTGAGATTATTTTAATGAATTAATGTACCCTCCTCTTCACTGAGGGCATTTTCTGAATGGTTATCTATGCACACATTTTGCACCTTGCAATGTTTTACTTGCCGGCCTGCCTGTCTCTATTTTTTTCCTCTAAATTTGATTTATTTCACAGGTGAGTGTTGTACTGTTCTCAAATATTTTTTATGGCTTGTTTTACCCTAAATGGAAAAGTGATTCTCTCACTAGATAGTGCCAGGAGCCTTTGGTGTTTTTAGTGCACTGCGCTAAGTAGAATAAGATAAAACTCTAAAACTCAGCCGTATTCCATCCATGTCTGTCTAGAATTCCACAAACTTTTTTTGTTTTTTCTTTCAGAAATGAGTAGTTTTAATCTTTTATCACAGGTCTGTGCCCCATTAAAATGTATTGCTTCTTTTGTCCTGTGAGGGCCTGCCAGATACAGAGGCATGACCCAATTTTTTGTCCAAACTCATAGTTTAAGCCAACCGTTTTAAACAGATTCCTATGAAGCAGGAACCTATTTATTCTGTTTGGAAAATTCTGTGGTCACACTTTCAATTAAAGTAAATCAAAGTAAGAAAAAAGTGAAAGTGTCCTTTGGTTGGAGTCGGTCTGGTTCAACCAGTCAATGAATGTCACTCACTGCCATATCAGGGTCATGACAGAGTAAATAAAATGCTGTCTCCGAAAGTCTATAATCATTGACAAGAGGAGTGCTGTTTATTTGTTATGGTTTACACTGATGAGCACTCATGCTGTACCTATACATCCACACTTAAAAACACAAACGCATTCAATTTCCATCCATCCCTGCGTCCAAGTTGCCTTTTGAAAGCAGTTTGCTGAGATGGTATATGTGTGTATTTATGTAGTTGATGTGATGTGTATGTGTAGGAGTACTGTATTTCCATATGTTTATGTGACAGTGCTTGTGTGTGTGACTGTGTGGTTGTGCTGCTATCGTCATTATCCTAGTCAATACCCACATGTCCACATATTGATCACTTTATCGATGAGCAATGAATGATCTCAGGCTGCAGAGAGCTTTGTGTATCTGTTAAGACTTTTACTGAGACCACACAGTGAGATCAGCTCAAGTTCAGTTAAAGATCACCTCCGGGGCAAGATTATTGGCTCTTAGACGGTTTTACAGGCAATATTGAATACACATGTGATTATAGTGTTTAAAAAAAAAAAAAAAAATTTGTTGCATGTGCATGACTTTTTTCTTCTCAAAAGAAAATGGGTGTTGTTTTTTTGGCGATTTCTGTTTGTAGGATTTGCCCTCTGGATATAGATTATTTAACACTCTTCTAATCATTACATGTAAGATTTGCAGGGTAGAGAGTTTATTCTTCCTCTGCAGGCATGCTGATCAAAAGTTTGATACAGTTGAAAGTGTAAATTATAAATCAGTTACATGCATTTTTTTATTTTGTTTTGCCATTGAATCATCCTTATAGATCCTCAAAACTGCAGTCAGAATGATAAATCAAACCTGTGGTTTGTGCAGACTGACAACAGATTGTATTTCATAAAATGTATTTACCAAGAGATTAAATGATTGGATTTGGCCTCGATTTTGAAATTCCTTTGACTTTTGACTGAAATGGCAAAACACGTGAACTTTTGATTTAACTGTGTTCTAGTTTATATGCTATGTAAGTATACAATACTATGTATTAGGCAGGTTGTCCTTGGTTCTTCTGAGACACCTGCTGGTGTGAGCTTTGCCGGACATCCACAAACTTGAGTAATGTTAGCTTCTGTTGCTGATGATGAATCAATGATTCCATGATATGGATGTTGTTCATGTTGCCAAGGTCTCTGTGTGGAACAGAACACCATACTGTGAAAAATGACAAACTGCTACAAACCTGTTGCAACACCAGAAACGAAAGCATGTGAACTAATGGGATTAATGTGTGCTTCATTTGCTGATGTCACTCAGGTGTTCAAGACAGGGGTGAGGTTTAAAAAAAAAGATTGGAAACTAAAGTTTCCTAGTACCTTAGCTTTGATAAACTATTTGTTATGCCTTGAGTTTATGGAGACAGAATATGTCATTTATTTCTTTATGTGGCCTTACCAAACAGCCCTAACTATATGTATAGCAAACCAAGTTTAACAAAGATGCATCCCTTTTCACTTGCTCTGCCTTGTAAATGCAATTTCACTCATGCCTGTTTTACACATCACCTTCAGTCCACGGCAAAAATTAGAAGTTTAGTCTCTCATCCAGAGTAGAAGGCTCATTAAAGCATATTACTAATCTTGACATGCAGGAACGCACCAGCAGCCCATTTAACTCCGAAGCCAGAGTTCATGGAACCAATGGACAGTTTCTATGCATAATTAACATACAGAGCACATTTCATCTGACCGGGAAGATTTGCTCCTCGGTAAATTTGATAGTGAAAACTATGTGACTTTGTATGTCAGGCACAAAGAGACAGTAGAAAACATATAAACGGATATCTCTGTACACTAAGAGAAACATACAAGTATAACTGTAATTTAATGATCTCCGAATAGTTGTTGTCTTGCTTATTGCCAACCTAATAATAAATTCAACTTTGTGTGTGTGTATATATGTATGTTTATTATTATTGCAATGTAAAAAGATTTTTTGTGTCTTGTTTAATGTCCACTGTGAGTAAAGTTCAGATCCTTTAAAACAAAGTAAGAATATTACAGGAACAGTTGTGACAGCTTGAGGGAGTAATGAATTTTCTTTCTTTTTAGGCGAAAGGTGGTGAAGACAGAAATGTTTTTCTTAAAATTAAGTAATAATCTGTGACACATTTAGGCTCACTTGCTACATCTAACTGATGATGGTTTGCCATCAAGACCGCGGCCTGTCAATGACAGAAAAAGATGAGGTTTGGATTTAAAATGCCTAAAAATATCTATAATACTCTTACATGTTTATGATTGCTTTTTACTTAAATGGACAGACTGCATCCGTTTGTTGGGGCAAATGTTATGTACGACCCTACAAGCACATAAGAGTCTTTCCGTCCAGTTTTGGTAGAATTATGTGATGTCTGATGTTAACCAGTATATTTCCATGACAACATTGTAGTATAATGTGTGTCAACATATTCAGTTTGTCTGAAAAGAGGCTGCAGGCCTCTTAGATTTTCTCTCTCTCCACTTTTCAATTTCGACCCCCGCCCGATACTCTTCACCATCACTCTCCCTTCTCCCTCCACCACCCCTGCCTTAACCCTTCCTCCTTCATGCCCCCAGGGCGTCCTAAGACTCTTCATTACTGTCGCCATGGTAACACCTCAACCATTTGACAGTGGTCCCAGACACTCCTCTCCACTCACCCATCTTCTTTCACTGACTCCTTGAATCCTTCTGTCCTTTTCTTCCTCCCCTCCTTTTCCTTCAGTCTCTTCCCCCCCTTCCCCCCATAGTCCCTCCTGCTCCTCTCAAAACATGGCTTCTGGACAAAAATCACCAAATCACAGCGGCAAGTGGGGCATATGATGATGGGACGACCCCCTGAGGTTTTCCTCTCTCCCCAACCACTCCTTAAATGGCTGGAGCAATCATAATGTCCTAACACTTTGAAGTCAAGTCTCAGTTCCACTCTTTTCACTTTCTCCGTCTGTATGTCCGTCTAACTGTCTGTCTGTATCCCTTTTTCTTACACGCTTTCCTCAAGAGTCAAATTGGCTGACTTGTGGGTCTATATTGCCATGACAGAGGGATGTCGTGCTGACTATTTCTCAATCAAATCAGTCGGCATCCAATTAAACATGGGAATATTGATCTCACGCCTCATTTCTGAGGATTAGTATTCCCTTTGAAACTACCCTGTTTGAAACATGGCCATGATGAAAACACACACACACATAATATACATGCTGAGAAACATGAGTGCTGTTGGCTGTTTGCCCTCCAGGAGTGACATTCTGATCAGCTGTCATTATTGCTCGCCTTCATGTTGGCGACAGTTGATGATGTCAATGTTTAAGCCCCCTGTTGCTTCTGTATTGCAAGCTCGGTCTCATGCACAAGCATACTTTAGATACATGTACGTACAAGAACACACACATAGACACACTGGGTCAGATCAGTTCTCCCTTGCTACCTCTGCGCTTTGTAGCAATGTTTTAATCATGATCGGGTTTATTTGTAATTATAAACACTCTGAGGCGCCCATATCAAAGAGCCTGATAGAATTCAGGCCTATGGGTATCCTTGGTTGCTTTTGAAAAATGCACACTCCTATACACACACGAACAAACACACACACACACACACACACACACACACACTTAAACACTTTACTTCAAAAACAGACCCTTCGTTCTGAGATGTCTGAGCAGCTTTTGCATACACCTTGAAGACCTTTTGCCCAGAGCCCGAAGGTCAGCCCAAGATGTTTGTGTTTGTCGTGTCGAGCCGTCCCCAGGGCTCAGCTGCTTCAGAGGCCTGGCTCTGTTTTTTTACACTGCAAATGACCATCCTTCAAAGTCAGACCTCAGCATCTAAGAGAAACGAGGCTTTGAAAGCTTAATTAGAATCAGTGTAAATACAGTCTCCTAATTTCTGCTGTATTCTTAGTAAAAAAGTTATCAACTTATAGGTTGATTGTGTGTTGCATTTGGAATCAGGAATGTATGCGATTTAATTTTTGATAATATCCAATGTTTTCTGAACCATTTTGTCAAATTTGATACAAAATGTGATCACTTTTTTCCCATCTAATTGCAAACATTGTCAGTCTTTGGCTACAGTGGAATTAAGATATGTCTACTTTTTTTTGCAATGGCCCACTTGGAGTTGCAGTCATGTACACTTTGCCATCATGGCACAAATCAACTGGTACGTAAAACATTCTTTATTTATTCTCCTTCTTAACTTCATCCTACTTTAACAGGCTCAGATATTATCTCACAGATAACAGAACATTTTAACTTTAAAATTAATATTAAGCAACAGACGCATTTCATTCTGTATCTTATATATGTTGATACTGATGACATGCCAATATAATCTTACATTATTAGACCAAATCTCCTTTGACTCCACAGAAGGTTGAGAAAAATATCAACTTTTGTAGTGTTTTATTAATCATTACCAGACTTATTTTTCCAAATATATTGAACCGTATCAGGGCTTCCATTCTGAAACTTGGTAAGACTCTTTTAGACTACGATTAGTTACAAACTGAACATTCCTGACCTAGCCTTGATACTGCCTGTTTTGTGCACTTGTATCGACAGTTAAAGTAGAAAAAAAAAAAAAGAAAAGTAAGAATGAATGTATGTTGGTGTTAAGGAAGTCGTTTCTGAATTTGAAAGAATCCATGGACCATGCAGAACAAGGTGAAAGTTTGCCGAGTTTAATGAAGTGTTGATGTCATGGAGGGGATAAATGAGTGTTTTTATAAAAGCAGGCTGCAGTCGGCCATTTCATTAAAGGTTGTGTGTGTATGGATTATGTAACGTTGGGCAAAACACAGGCAGGTTCTGATGACGATGTGGGTGTTAAGAACGTTATTGAATATTGAAAAAGGGTTTTTTGTGTTCTTGCACTGAAGAAAGGTGCTCACTTGTTTGCTAATGATCGTAATATATGTATACAAAACAAGTTCCTATTGAGGGGGGCCCCAAGATATAAACTGTTTGACCGATGAATTTAAATAAAACATTTGGCTAGGCCCCTAGTTCAAGTCGAAGACCTGCATCTAACTTCAGCATGAATTATAAAAACGATGTCTTTGAAAGCGACCTTGTACTTTCACGATACCCCCCCAACACACACTCTATAAAGACCATGAAATGAAAGAAATATGTGTTGTTGTTGGGGCAAAGGAGTGCATGGTGTCTCTAGAGTAATTTTCATTCACAGATAAACACACGGCAGGATTGGTAAACAAGATTCACAGGGAAAGAGTGAGACACATTTGATAGTCATAAAGGATTTTTTCCCCTCAACGAACAGAGATCAAATAAACCCTGTGTGTCTGAGGTGCCGCGTAGCCTCAAGCAGCGAAGCATAAATTTAGAACAAATCTTGTTTCCCTTACAAGGGTATTACTTTAATTTCTACGCTCGAGTAAAAACGGGAAATGTGGGGGGCAAATTATAAAAAAAGAAAAAAAAACATAGAGATTTGTAACACATTTTCCATCTAACTTTCATATCTATCAGAAAACATGCTAGTTCAAGTTGTCACCTCATATACCACCTGACCCCGTAGCTCCTTTCTAAAATCAGTTTTGTTTCAAAATGAAAAAGCAATTTTCCTTGGGTTTATAATCCTTAGTAATAGTCAACCATCATTTTTAATCTTTAGATGCATTTTAAATCCAAGCTGTAATGTCTTAACTCTCCACCAAGGTCAAATATCTTAGCAAATAAGGCTTAAGCTTTGTTTTATATGAAAGAATTACATGATTAATACCAAAGAATTAATCACATACTCTTCAGATCTCCCAGATTGGGTTTGTGCTAAAGGATTATGCTGTCCTACTTTTTCACATGGCATAAATTGACATGGAAGTTTGTTTAGCAAAGTACTGCTAAATAGATTCTTTTTAACTCTTTCCTTTTTCTCTTTTTTTTTTTTTTTTTTTGCACAGAGAGCCTTGATTGCAGGCAGCAGTGTTCTATGACACTGCAGCTTTCGAGATCATTTTTTACTAAAGAACTTTTTTGAGGACCTCCCCATGACAGCATGCATGATTTGAGTATTGCAAAACGTTTGCATTTTTACCAGACATCATATGACTTTGTGGGGTTTAACTTTCTGAAAATCTTGACGCATTACTTAACAGTAAACAAGTCCAATAAGTTAGCTTGTTGTTCTCATGACTCTTTGGAATAACTTCAAAAATAACTTCAGCAGGCCATTCGATCTGCAGAATCAGTCATCATTTGGAACCCCAAACCCAAATCATCAGCTGCCACCTCATGTTTGAGTATTTACGGCCACCCAGGAGGGCACCTCTTATTAATGTATACTGTTAAAGTGGACAGCAGTTTCACTCCTCAACCCCCTCCTTTGAGTCCAAACAAACCGTGATTTACAATTCACATGATTTATGATCTATTTGAGTTCTGAAGTACCACCATCTACTCAGCTTTTCGTTTATACATGCAGGCACTACAGATAAAGTAAAACTAGATGTAGATGTATTGGATGATTTCATTCAAAAGCTGCTCATGTGTTTATTATGCACAATAAATCTAAAACCACTTGGAGTGTCACAGCAATCTGTTGCCTCTGCTGCACTTTTATCGCTGGGCAAAATGATAAGTTGCTTTGTAAATTGCGAGGATAGCGACAGATGCATTTTAATGGGAATTTTCAGATGCCCCTGCATTATGTTGATGCTAAATGGATATCTGCTGAATGTTTTGTGACAAAAATGGTTATGCAGTCAGGCTATGAACATTGTACTTAAAACAGCAGAAACGGACATTTTCACATGATATATCCAAGTTGTTGCATACCAGCCAGGTGTTCTATTTATGTGTGGTTCACATAAAACTCACTCACTTTTTCAAACCTCCTCATCCTGTTGCTTTTTTTCATTTAATTTTACATTTGTATGAATCACCTGACATGAATTGTGTGCTGTTGGTATGAGTGCATGTGATTATCATATGAAAGGTTATGTTTGACCTCCAGAGTCAGTTGCATTTAGCATCCATTTTGAGTCCCTCTCCCCTTTTGTTCTAGATTACCTTGAATATCACCTGACTATGACTGTGAATTTAATGAATGTTGATGTCTCTATATGTGACAGATATTGCACAATAAAAATGTTTCAGTAAAACTCACTATGTGGGGTAATTGGTGCTGTTTAAAAATGCATCAGGTTCAGCATGGCAGCGTACACACACTCACACACACGGCAGGCACTTTTTGATCTGACCCGTCAAAACTCATTAAGGCTTAAAACATATTTCCAACTGACACCCAAAGTCTCCATTAGAGAACCGCCAATTACCACTGAAAGATATCCCCCCACCTTGCCTGCCACATTTGCATATGATTGGAGCGATCAGTTAAAATGAGAGCATTTTGGCGCTGCTCAAAAATTCACAGTGTGCTGCCAGATCAAGGGAGGCGGATGTTGGGGGGGGCATAGCAGTGTGAAGTCAGCGCTTTAACTGCAGGTTTAAAGTTGCTTGGACTGCGGGGGTGAGAGTGGGGTTACATCCTCGAAATTGTGGTTATGAAGTAGATGTAGGTTGGACGGCAGTGTCCCATCTTTGTGCTGCTCTCAGCTATAGACCGTTTTGCTGCAGTGCAAAGTTGATCTAAATATCTCCGATTTGAATACATTTGAATACAAGGACAAGAAGTAACAGGCACTGAACATGTAGCTCTATTGTCGTGGGAGTAAAGAGAGCTATCAGTGCAGTTTGCACAATTATGAATGTTTTAATGGCAAAGTTATGCTCACAGATGTTTTTCTTGGCATCGTTTTGGAACATGTAAAGGTTGATCTTTGTGTGTGTGTAGGAAAGAGAAAGTGAGGGATATTCAGAGTCTTTGCATCATATTTTCAAGAAAAGCAGCACTTATATCCATTACAATCAAGATCATTCATGTCCTTTCTCAGTGTCTCTCTCTTTTTCTGCTCTTTATTCTTTTGTCTCTGTCTGTCAGTCTGATTGTCTAACTGTTTCTGCCTTGATAAAGTTGTCTCGAGATGAGAAGTCAAGTCTTCAATCAGTGCACAAGTAGGCCAATAGATGGGAATCCAAACATATGTCAATCAGAGAAATAATCACCAAGCCTCTAGGTGGGAACTGTAACAGTGGACCCTATAGATATGTTAAAACACACACACACCGACACACACACGTGAGCCAAATCATATATAAGTATATGCATTCACATGCACAAAAGCATGCAAACAGTCAGTCATTTAAGGTGACATGGGGTCATTTGGGGTAAGATGGATGCTTCATAATAAATAATAACCATCTATATACCCACATACAAAAAGTAAAAGTACAAAAAGTACCTGGTTACCTGTAGATTGACCTGGAAGTTACAATGAATGCAAAGTCTAAACTACAAAGTGAAAAGTCTTTTTGCTGTTCTTAAGCTTTGATGAGGGAAAATGTTTCCTGAGAGGATGCCACATATCATGATTTTTTAAATGGCTGATATACATTGAGACCATGCCATAATGGGACAAAAAAAATGAAGGGGGGGGGACAAACTTAAAAAACTGCTGTGTTGATATCCTGTTTGGACTGAGCTTAAATTGAACTGGATGAGGTTGTCAGACCTTGCTAAATTAAAATTAGAATATGAATATAATAGGTTGAGATAATGTGAATTGGGTTATTATCCTCCTGTTGGGGGAAAAAAAATGGCGATGGCATTGAATGTAAGGTGTGACACGTTTCTTTATATGCAACAGACAGTAATGACTGTGCTGATAGCAGGACGATGATTATCACCATAATCATCATTGGTATAATCAGTACTGTTTTCAGTGGGATGATTGCTTTGAGCTTTCTATTGGTTGTCCAGGGTGTGATCTGGACATGAACGGACACACGCACAGAAATGTTGGCACATGCGCACACACACGCACACACACACACACACACACATATATGAATAAACCCAGCGGCCCTAAATGAGGCTCTCCATTGTTTCCCATGTGATTAAAACTGAGTGCCTCTGAGTCTCTTATATTGTCATCAGCCTGCTTTTGTGATTTGTGCTGTACCGTATATGAGTGTGTATTTGCTCTTCTTGCAGTGGCCCTGTTCTAAATGAATGTCAGCTTGCCTTAGTCCAAGCATGGGCCCCAGTGCAGTCGATCGATACTTCATTAGGCTGGGATTGTCTTGTGTCCATGCAACCTTGAAGCTGTTCCTTAATTACCCCCGCATTAAGGCCCTGGATGGTGCTACAGACCACGCTACACTGAGGATGGCAAGACCCAACAAAGCAGTGACCCCCACCCTTCTCACACCCCCTGCCTCCCTATACCAGATGCAAAGATGTTTAGACATACATGCACAGACACACATATAGGCCCTCATACAGAAACACATACATATGAATGCACCCACGTCTACATGGATTTATACACGCATGTATGCTTCTTTTTTTTCTTTATATCTCTTACACATACACACACACATACACACAAATACAGAGCACCTTGAGGCTACAGTCCAGTGCAGGGATTCAATGGGGGGAAGGAAGGGTGAGCCAGGAGGGAGATGGTAAATCGAGGGCAATGAGAGATATAGAAACAATCAGGAGTGGATAGGAGTATATATGAATGTATGTGCTCCTGTTAATTACAGTAAATGATTGATGATGGCAGAACAGTAAAGTAGGTTTTCTTTTTTTAAGCGTTCCAATAAGTTTAGAAAGGATTTCAAAGCTTCACATTATTTTTGCAATTTGAATACCTGTCATAAACCAAGAAGAAGCCAACTAAAACAGTACAATTCTGTCAGCCACTATTTGATCTCAGTGTTTATGGTGCAGCTTATATTGCTCACCTCTTTTTCAAGATCTGAAGCAAATGGCACAAAAGATGAAATTTTTAAATGTCACCAGACTTGACATTTTGACCATGCACGTGTGTATGTATGCATTTCTTTATAGTGTGTATATGCGTGCTTCATGGCTGTGTCTGTGCATTTGTGTGCTCATGCGTGTTTCCCCTGAATGTCTATTTAATCCTTTCCATTCACAAAGAACAGAGATTTCTTTGAGGGGGGGGGGGGGGGGGGGTGGACAGTGAAGAGTGGGGATGGAGAAGTGGGAGGCGTGTGGAAAAGAATATGTGAAGATGAGAAGGAGACAACAAGATGTAAATAAATTAAATTTCTCTCTTCCTGTATGCTGAGTCAGAAATTGGTGAAATATTGTAACAAATTTTTAAATACTGTAAAGCTGTTAATGTAAGCACTTGGGAAACTGAAATGATATTGGGGATAGTCGGGCAGAGTAAGGGTGCATGAGAGGGTGCATGAAGAAAGATGAGAGGCAGTAGAACGTGTTCAAATAGATCATTACAATGAAAAAGAGAAAGGAAGGGAGAGAAAGGCAGACAACGGAGGTGGAAGGGGAGGAAGATGAGGAGTGGGGAGAGAAAGGGTGAGATGTGGAAGAGGAGGTAGATGGGAGGGGAGGGGAGGGGGGGTGCAGTCAAATGGCACTCATGACAAATGACATCCCCTGTCTCCCAGTCCCCTCTCCTCAGCACCATGATTTGTCATCTCCACTTCTGACATTTTTCATCGCACTATCAAATCACCCTGACAGAATGATATTTTCTAATTCTCCCAGCCTTGGAGCATGCCAGAAATAATGGCTTCCACATGCTATGCACACTCTTTCTCAGTTTCCTTATCTCTCTCTTTATTTTCTGTTTGGCATAAACATCCAGTGATTCTTTAATAATGAAAATGTAGCAACGGAAAAATGTATTGCAGGGGACTTTACTGGAATCAATCGGCTTCAATCATTTGAGTTGTCTCATTTAAGAGGTAGCACGTGTCACTGTCAGTTTCAAAAGGAATATCTCTAACTTTTTTGATCTGTTGATTTGAATGAGAGGTTTAGCAAAATACATAAAAATCAAGACTGTTTTTTAAGCCCGACAAATGAAAGTTGAATTGGCCTTCATATGAATGAAGACGTTTAGAGAAGGAATGCTGTACGTATAGTGAATAGTTTCTTGTGATGACTGAATAAAATGTGGTTGCTTTTTTTTTCTGCTTTTTTTGTGGCGAATTGATAATCACAGTAATCCTTTAACCTTTTTCAGTGCTAACAGAACTTTGGTCCCGCCAAGTTCCCACCTGCTGAGCCTTTGACAACGTATCACCCTCCATTTTTTTAATTGAATATTAATAAGGACAGTGTCATATCTTCCATTACCCACCTTTTCCATAATCTGGGTCAAGACACTGAAAATGAGTTATTGCTAATTCCATATCAGCAGGAGATCATGGTCACTTTATGCCTAATACAAAGATATATATCGGGGGTTTTTTTTGTGTGTGTGACTGCTGGCTTTGGATCTTTTAGATAACTGAACAATGTTTAGCACTTAGCACTTAGCAGCTTGCAGATTGAGTTTATTCCTGAATGTTAATTTTGAGGGATATTGAGGACAGTAAAAGGCTGAGGACACACACAAGGAAAAATACAATCAAAGTTGCTCATGTTTTTTTATTGTCGAATCTATCAAGTACACCTCAGTCACATATTGTATCAAATAAATTATTTTGCTGTATCTTTTAGTTAATTTAAATTTTCCTTTAAAACTTACTGAGAAGTAGTCCCTCCAGAATACAATGCACTCATGTGTCATGTGTGTCCATATAAAACAATTAAGAGGTATAGTCAGAATTTTAGGTAGATGTTGACGTTGTATTTCTACAAAAAAATTGCCAACAGCATGTATATTCAAAGCGGTTCAAAATTCTGCCTTAAAAGATCTCTTGACTGTTTTGTAAGATGGTTTGGATTAAAACATCCTCCACATGCTACAGTTTTTTTCTTTGCTGTTTAAGTATTTTCTACACTTTGTTTAACTTTCTCAACGTTTCTTTGTATTAGTGATTATGCTGGAGTCTCTGCTTCTGTTTAGGTAAGCTTTTCTCTTCCCAGTCCCCCCCCCCCCCCCCCTGTTGTCTCAGTTATAGTGTTATCTCAGAGATAATTGTGCACCATCCAACAAAGGATCAGCGTTTCGCTCCAAGCAGCACCCGGGTGTTGTTGTTTAATGTAATAAATGTCATGTATGCATGGCTACACATGCGCTTCGTTAGCAGTTTAATTCTAACCATTAAGCATCACCAGTGCCTCCCAGCTATGAGCCAGCATCTGCTAATGACACCAGCGCTCAGCTGAAATCATCATGTAGTGAAGGATAAATATTGTTCCCGATGCTTTACCACCAGCTACTGTGAAACTTTGTTCATTATTTGAGGCTATAAAATGTGAGACAGGATTATACACTATTAAGTCAAAAGTTGTTCATAATAAGTAGGCTACATTTAGCTCTGGTTATCTTTTGCACAGAAACAAAACTATTGTACATGTCACAGCATTTTTAAAACTTTTTTTTCCATTAGTAACTTACATTATGTTAACTGCCAACAAATTTCTGATGGCTAAATGAAGAACTTCATAAAACATTTAAACATTGCAGTACACATTACATTTATTCCTTTGAATTTCATTTGACTTTTGATCATTTAGGGGTTGGTGTCTTCAAACAGGGTGTTTCATATAACAAGAATGATTGAAAAAAATCTGATTTGGGAGTGGCTGCAGTTAGAAGCGAATCAGAGTTAATCATTTTCAGTTCAGCTGTCTGAATGCTGGTCTGCTGGACTTAAATACTTACCCATGAGCACTTTGTTGCAAGAGGTCACTGGGTCTACTTATAAGTTTAAACATTTGAAGTTAACTTGGTTTCTTTTTTTGTTAGTCTACCCTATGACCATGCTGCTGAAATACAAAGTACTTTGGCAGCAACACGTTAAAACTTAGAAACTATTAAAGCAATTTCAACTCTGCTGGCTTTGAGATTGGACTAAAGAGTAATACCAGAGCAGAAGAGATCAGTTTTCTATCATCTGAGAATTCATTAAAGATGAAATGGGCCTCATAAATGAGTCTCAATGATAACAGATGTATGGTAAATGATAGTGAAGATAATATAGGAAATTGGGCAAATAGTGTCTGGAGACCAAATCAATTCATTTCAAAGAAGGGATATACCGTGGGTTCAACCATTTAGTTTTTTCTAAGTACATTCTGTGCTTTGCTACAGATTTCATACTACCTTTTGCACATCATCATTTCCAGCATATAGCCTATATGGTCAAACATGCATACACATACACTAACACAGGCTCTGACGAGGAAATGGAAGAAAAGAAGCGGTTACAGTTAAGTGGCCCAGTGGAAATCGGCCTGCACATCATAAGGTGAAGGTCTGCTTTTTGATGTAGTAAAGAGCAAATCAACTGGGCACAGGGCTGTTGATGTGCTCTTGAGCAACACTGGCTGCTTAGTGTTCTGTCTCTTCAGGTTACTCTTGATAAGACCATCTGACTAACCCTGAGTGTAAAATGTTTGGGAGCAGGACAAGAGGGGAGTGGGAGATAAGTGGAAGAGAGGGAGCTGGAGTAGAGTAGATAGATGGCATGAAGGTAAAGGAGGAAAGAGGAGAGGAGTAAGGAGGAGAGATTGATTTGGCCAGCCAGGAGATGACTGCTGATGAAGGCCTCTCATAGACAGATGAATACAGCGTTGGTTCCCTTCGCTCCTATAAACCCTCAGACTAATCCGCCTCAAATTTCCCTCTGATTGCTTCTAAATTGCCTTCTCCCAAAGTTTCCTGCTGATTTCTCACCATGAACTGCTTCCCTCCCAGCCTGGCTCTCTGAACAGGGAATGATGTCTAGCCTGGTGAGCTGCTTCCTTGGGTTTGACCGAAGAATGTGCTATGAGGGCAGCAGGGGAGGGTGGAAGGGGTGATGGCTCCTGTGCCCTTCTTATTGTGTGTGTGTGTGTGTGTATGCATGTGTGCAAGTGTCAGTCCCTTCATGAAAAACAGTCTCAGACATTGTCATTAAAATGCATCATCATCCCACTGTCAGGAGACGAGACAAATAGTCTTTCTCTCTAGCGTCTGTCTCATTCTTATTCTCTCTTTCATACACTGCCTGACTCCATCTCTGTGTGTAGTGGTGGTGGAGGAGAGTCTCCTTTTTTTTTTTCGGGTGAGGGGTTGATTACATGGGGTGGCTGTAGTTCAGAGAAGTCGTCTACTAATTGGAAGGTTGGCGGTTTGATTCTCGGCTGCACATCATTACCCATGATGCATCCATCTGTCTGTTAATGTGTGTGATGGAGGGGAAAAGCACTGTAATATTGACTGTATGTGTGTGGGAATGGTGGCTTGTAATGTAAAAGCGTTTTGAGTGGTCAGCAAGACAAAAAAGCACTATATAAGTTTAATTTATTCAGCATTTGCATGGATGCTAACTATCACAATAACAGCCCAGTCAGAGAAAGGGCCTCATGCAACCGCCTCAGAGTGAACTGACCTGATCTAATCCAATCAAAATGATCACATGAAGGTGATGTAAACTTTTTGGTAATCCTGGGGATAACATTAAGTAACCTGACAAGTTTTCTGGAAAAAACAAAAACTTAGTGCCCCCCCCCTCCTCTCCATTAAAGTGTTTTTTGTTGTTGTTCTTCTTCCATTCCTGGCAGATAAAGTTAGTAACTTTTATCCACTAAAAACTCCTGGTAGTTTGAGTACAGCAAAATGTGTTTGCTGTTTAACTGCTGTAAAAAAGGAACTTCAGGAACAAAAATATTGTTTTCATAAAACGGTGTGATAAACAATCTTTGTCTTCTACTTCTGCTGTATTCATGGCAGATTCACCAGCAGAATCACTTAGCATATGTAAAAAAAAAAGCAAGATTTTGTAATTTAATCCTTTGGGATATGTTAAACTTCATTGATCACTTTTTTATTTTCAGTATAAATAGTTTGAATGTCTTATCTGGATAATTTCAGCTGGACCGAATAAATATTTGTCCATGCAATATCTGCTGGTGTGTCTGTATTAGCAAGTTTAGAGCTTTTTGAGCCTTCCTGTCAATTCATCACTGTCTTCTATAATTATTATTTTTTTGTTTATTCTTTATCTTCTGTCTCTAGATGCTCATGGTTGAATACTTCACGCAGAATTTGCAGAAAAGTAATGCAGCATTATTCAAAATGGGGACTGTCAGTGGTGCCGGTGCCGCCATTCAGCATTGTTTTTAAAGAGCAATAGTCTAACAGACTCTGATTTGTTTCCAGCTTGTTTATAATGTAACCTTTCCTTGCTATCATTAATGCAGTGAGAGAGTAAGAGACAAAGTGATGGACCGAGAGAGACAGAGCAGACATACAGAAGGATATAACCAAAATCAAAAAAGCATACATTTAGAAATGCACAGAGAAAGGTCATGTAAAGAGACAAACACTGAAGGAGAGAGCTTTAAAAAGAATGAAGGAACACTGAAGAGAGACAGAAAATTTAGAGAGAGAGAGAGATAGCAGGGAAGCAGCCGAGAAGATTGCATTTTAGAATTACTGGCCAACACCTAACAATTTATGCCCTCATGCAGTGCTTGGCAGCAGCTGGAGTCTGCAAAGCCTGCGGTGAGTGTGTGTGTGTGTGTGTCTTTTTGTGTGTAACAGAGAAGGGGTGGAAGACTAAAGGTAAGCTACAATACTCTATAACAGTGAAGTGACATTATCAAGGGGCATTAACGGGGAGGTGTATCACTGCCTCCATGCACCGATATATGTTTTTTATTTGGTGACACAAAGCTCGCAATATGGCAACAGAGGTGTGCTGCAGAAAACTGCAAAAAAGAAAAAAACAAACATTACAGCTATGTTACCGCCCATCAGATAGCTCCACCATTTTATCTCATCTTTTGATTCTGTGATGAACTTGACACGGAGTATTTAAACAAAACAAGAATGTGATAGAAAGAGTATACACTCTTTTCAATCATATTGCTAAATAGGTTTACAGAGATTAATTTGAATTTTGTCACTTGTAAGGTCATTGTATTTCAATACATTTGTCAAACAGCAGAATTTCAATGTGGGGCCAAAAAAAGTTTCAGGATTGTGCTCATTTTTGCTCTTCAGTAAAAATACTGAGGTCAAAATCAACACCAGTGTGTCTGATCAACTCTGCAAGGCTTGGCAGACAAAGAAGACTACTCAGCCAAAACTGTGTAAGCCTGCATGAACAGAGCAGGCAAATGGAAACCATTTGTAATGCTGTTTTTTTTTATGAACAGTTAATCCAGTACAACATGAGACTGTAGTTGAGAAACTTTGATCCAGTTGGGGCAAATAAGGACCCATGGTATTTTGTCAGTTTGTTGATTGTAGAGAGGATTAAGACGGTAGGTGCAAGTCTTGCTCTAAATGATCCCCACATAAATAAGGGTTTAATAAAACGGGAGATGCTTGTGAGACAGCATTCCCTTGCTATGCACACATGTGCATAAAAACTGTTATATACAAACACACACACATGCATTCCTATAAATACAGGCCTCAACCTGCTATCATGCTATCCGCTATCAGTCCGGTGTGAGCATGTAGACCCGAGACCACAGTGGGGACAGTGCAAAGTGAAGTTGTTGACAAGAGCCCCCCCCCCCTAAAAAAAAAAAAAAAAATTAAACTATCTACAGGGAGTTCCAATCCAAGAATATGAAGAGAAAAATGAAGGTGACATTTGAAAAAAAAAAAGGGGTGGGGGGTATACTAGTGAGGCTGGGAGAGGGGATTTAATAGGTCCCTGAGACGCGAAGGGTGTGAGATGAGATGATGAAACCAGAGGATAGAGAGAAGGGAGGGTTGTAAGAGAGAGGGAGATTGTGTGTCAAAATGTGGATGTTTGGAGATTGGGCTTCCAACCCTGCCAAATGATTAAAATGTTCCCTCTGACATTCATATTCCCCTATCTAGATTCCTGCCTATGTATGTTGAGCTGCATTGAATATGAACGGAGAGACGGCCGTATAGAATTTGATGTAAGAAATGTTTGTGATTGAAGATGCAATTTAGGTATGTTGCACTTGGTGACAGTGTTCGGTTGATGGAAGGAAGTATGACATTTGATTTTTTTTTTTACTTTTTTACTATTGGGTGCCCACTAACTCATCAACAGCTTTTCTGCAGATGTCAATATTACATTCAATATCTAACAAACATACGATGTATCGCTCCGAAATAATAAAAAGTAAATTTTGTTTGTACAGCAGATTAAATAATGTAAACAATGCGTCATATACACGCATTTCAGATTTTTATCCTTTGAAAGTCAATTCATAAAATAGATAAAACAAATTCAGTTGGATGTGGGGTTTTTTTTTTGGAAGTGTAATTTTGTACATTTTTAATTGTTTGCAGTACTTGTACACACCCATGAACATCTACAAACACGCACAATAAACACACAACAAAAGAAATCAGGGGGACCTCAGACAGAATCTCCCTGAGTGTGAGTCTCCATCCCTTCTCGGTCTCTAGATGAGGGTTGTCATGGTTACGGGGGCAGAAAAAAAAAATCACCCCATGGCCCACCCCACCCCCCATGGCACAAACATCCACATACATGCACACATATACAGACACACCATTTTTTCCTTTTTTCCTTCAGTTGTCCGGGCATTGCTGATGTCACTGCTGAAACTATGAATTTAACATACAGGTCAAAGATACATATCTGTGCTGTGGTAAGCTGTCCAGAGACGTAGAGGAAAAAATGGAACAAGAATCTTGTTGCCTGACATATAGGCAAGGCGTTGGAATATCCTTGAAATTTAAAAGAGAATGAAATAAAATGGGAGAGGAAATTTAGAATTCAATCTCAGAGATTTTCAATCGAGTGTGCTCTTTTTGTTCCCTTCTTCCTTTTCAGGTGCAATAAGACCCCTTTCGCTGAAAAAAGAAAAAAAAGTGGGGACAGGACAAAGATAAACGAAAAGCTTTATTGAAGAAAGAGATGGATGGTGAAACAAAGCAAAGAGGAGAAAGAGTTGAGATTGTTTGAGAGTAGCTTTTGTTTTTGCATGTGATGGGTATGGCTTTATAAAATGACTTCACAAAGCACTTAGGGGATTACAGTGCACTTGCCTCTGATAAATGTCTTAATTTTGATGCGATTTTTAAGCCATCAACATAATTATTATTTTTCATTTTTCTTCCCCCTTCCAACTTGTTTTTAATGAAGACTCTTTCAATAAACAAATGGATATGCATTAAGGGGGATGATGGGGCTTTCATGTATAAACCTCTCATGTTTATTAAGCGTTTCCATTACACCACATGTCTTCAGCAAACCATAGTAAATTATTTTTTTCTAGATAACAGATGAATGAAGAGGAAGTTTGTACAATTGTGTGGGTGTTTTTTTTTTTTGCCGTTGTTGTTTCTTTGTTTTTTGCTTTAGCTTGATGAATTAGATATAAGATGAAATGAATGGGTGATGGATGTCAGTAAAAGATCTCTGATAATCTGTCATACATCAGACATTAACGTGTTTTTTAAACAATATTTTCACAATATTTCATTAAAACAATTCTAGATACAGAAACAATAAATAATATTTGATCAGTCTGCTATAATTACGTTTGTTTAAAACATATATTTTGTAGTATAATGATTTATAGATTTTGTATAATTAACATAAAGATTGTTTAATTCCTCAAATGTCTAAAAAAGAACTACTCGGTACTCTTTGCTCAGTATTACAGTATAGCCATTAGGAACATTCTGCTGAGAAACGACTAATTCAAGACTATAAATTGACACTGTCAGTCTGGATATTGTCCTCATATAATTATTGTTTGATAGTACCGATATACTATTGATTGGCACTGAGATTTGACCCCAACAATAAATCCAGACCCCTGGTGGCCAGGACACTGCATCATTGAATCTGAAATATTTTATCTCGGGCTTAAGAGGAATAGCCACTTATTCTCCCCTTACACAGATTTTTCTTTTTTTATGACAGCAGAGCTCTCATCTTTCCTCTTAAGTTTTACCCTTTTGTGACCTTTTGGAGAGACCAAACGTGTCTGTGTTATATATGGGCTGTCCAGCAATGAAGGGCTGGGGGTTTATGGGGGGGGGGGGGTACATTAGCAAGCCCCCCCTCCACGCCAACCCACTTTGGTAGAGTCCCCAACCCTTACTCCGCTTCACTTCATTCATTTTGTTCGTCCCCTGCGGTCGGCCGGCAAGGCCTCTAAATCCTCCCTTTATTGTACACGGCGCACACAAAGGCTTGGCCTGCTCTCTCATTTCCTTGATGTGCCTTTGGACAGCAGCGGTGGCTTTGAAGGCATCGATGCAGACATTTGCATGAAGCAGCTCCTGGGGACTGTCGAACAATCAACTCAACTGTTTCTGGTCAATCTGGTAGACTTGTCACCATGTGAATTAAATACTTGGGCTGTGGTTTGTGAGATTTAAGTCGTGTGAGATCAGCAACACGAGTTGGCTGAAGACGCATGATTAGACAAGAGCAGCGAGGTGACCATTTTTATCTTTGGTGACGTGAACCTTTCCCTGTGATTTGGCCCCAGTGTTCTCTCTCTTCCCTTCTTGTTCTTCACCTTTCTCTTCAAAACCAACAAAAGTGGGATTACCCAGAGAGACAAAGAAAGACTGAGTTAAAAAAAAAAGAAAAAAAAAAAGATGTGTTTATAGCCAAGTTAAGCTTTTTGAACCAGGGGGTTTCCATCCTAACACATAATCTTCAGGCTCCAAGGATGGTAGTTATTGTTGAGGAGGAGAGAGTGGAAAACAACACACTCATTACACATGGAGATTGCTTGCTCACCACTGAAATTCAGAAAGGCAATGCAAATTGGTGTCTGCCCCCTTTTTGTGTGGTCAGAAATGCGGTCATTATTATTTTGTTGGGCCCGTTTAATGTCCCTGAGTTGCATGTGGGAGTCAAGCTGCCTTTGAGGAGGTGGCAGTAGCTATAGGAGGGGAGTCAGTGGCCCTGCCGTCTGCTTCAAAGGCTTCACTTAATCTTTCATGTGTTTCATGTGAAGTGACGAGAATATACAAAAGGATAAAAGCAAATTTACATTTCACATGTTCTACCTCTGCATTACAAAAAAGCCTATGGAATTTTATTTTATTTAAAGTATTGATGCATTCATTTATGATTTTTAATGAATGTTTTCTTTTGTTTGTTTCTGGAAAAGAGAAATGCTAAAGACGACTAAATTATTTCTGTGTTGAATATAGCCAAACGTCAACATCATGCTCACAGAAAATTTCAGACTATTTTCCATGCATAGTTAAAATCAAGTAATTAGAATTACTTTTACAGTAATTACAGCAAGTTATCAGATCTATAAATGGGATGTGGGAGTTGATTTTATACAAATCTGTGTGCAGCCTTTCTAAATTATTTCTAGTTGGAGAATTATTTAATTGATCACAATTAATCATTCAATTTGTAGGGATGACGATTAAATAATGTATAGATCCAACTTTAAGAAGGCGGGTTGTGGCAAAATATTTACACTATTTACACATGATATGCCTATAAATCTAGATGCATACAGATAAAATTAATGTAATACTCTGTTTTTCTTTCATATCATCGATATGCATTTGCATCTGCTTGTAAAAAATGCACATTGTTGTAGCTTATATTAATTTTCACACTTGTTCCCGCAAGTAATTTCTTCTGAATTTTTATTTTACGTGATTTTTATTTTTTTTCCCCAAGGATACAAGGAAACACTTCAACAATATACACCGCTTTGCCTTACCTCCCTTCACATTGCATTCATTGTATTTGTGAAAGATGATTAACATCTCTCCTTTGCGTATTTCAATTCCCAAATGTTTATCAGGCAGCTGAGAAGCAGACTAGTTGTAATAGCAAAGTGCCATTATTCATTGTAGATATTAGTTGTGTGACATTTTCACTTTCTCTGCAGCATGGCACTTGGTTTATTTCTTCCCATCAGGCATGGGAGTGTGACATAGGGAGGTGTTGTTAGGGCCGAGGTCCCTACAATGTCCCCTGATGTGGATAGACATTATAAATGACATCGCCCAATCAGAGGCGAGATGGCAACTGGGGGTGGTGGTGTTGGTGTGTTGGGTATGTATGGCAGGAATAAAGAAAAAAGGATAGTAAGGGAGGAGAAGATGAGAAAACATGGGGAGCCTCATTTAATGCAGTTAATGTGCAGATTTATGTAGAGGGACAGTGGTCAACATTCATAAGATCTTTCTTCCACCCTCCCAGCCTCTCCACCCCCACCTACTCCCACCACATTTCTTCCTATCCCTTCTTCTCCCACAGGCTTTCTCCTTTTTTTCTCTCTCCATCTCATTCTCTCCCACTCTGTCACTTATGGTAATTCCTCCTTTTCTCTCTCCTGTTTTTCGCTGTCTCTCATCTGTCTTTCCCGACTGCCTCTTTCACTCTTTCCATGTCCCATGTAGGACTGAGACTTTAGTTGACTGCAGCAATCAGACCAATAGGAGGCATAGGTAGACCACAGAAATGCCTGAACAGAGAGAGAGAGGAAGAGATCATGCCAATATCCTGCATTCAGGAAGGTAGTTTTATTCTAGTGTTTCAAAAAGTTATAAGTATTTTAACTCAACACAAAACAGGACAATGCATTTAAACGTTCCATGTTTGTTTAATGCTTAATGAAAAACTATACCTCATATCATGAGTAATATTATATGCAGAACTCTGTTTAAGAGCTGAAGGTGTAGCATAGCACTTCAAAATTATACTTGAACACACCGTAGTGTAATGAACTGTTCATGAAGGAATTACTAACTAATGCCATTATGTGGAAAATTTGACATTGATTATGGAAAATAAATCATATCGACACATATGCAAATTAAGATGATCATAATAAAACATATGGCTTTAAGATTGTATTAGTTCAACTGCATTGTAAATTTGGAGTGTAGGACAATATATCCTTACATTTAAGAACATTTTATTTATGGCTTATGACATGAAAGAAAGGGAAGATTTTGCAGGCAGAATCTTGTGAAAATATGAAACGTACCAAGTCTTTAAACTGAGTTCTTCCTTGATTTGGGGAAAAAAAAAAAAAAAGATTAAGTGAAAACATTTCTTAGCAGCTGCGTAGGACTTTTTTTACTTCATTGAATATGAGCTCTCTCGCTCTCAGTAATATATTAATAAACTAAATATTAGGTTGCGTTTTAATTCTTATTTTTTTGTTTTATTTGTTTTACATATTGTCACTTAGATATGCATTTATGTAAATGGATTTTTTTCTTTTTTTTTTTTTTAAATGGTTTAATTTTAGTGTTTTGTATGTAGCAGCCCATATTGACGATGAAGTTTGTGTTCAGAATTCCAGATCTACGATCAAGTTTTTGCCCCTGCTGGGATTTGAGCAGGGGCAAATGTCATACTATACCGTAAAGTATTCAACTTTGTTTTCACAATAGCACTGTAAGACACACTTATGGACTAACTTACTATTTTTTTTTTTTTGTTTATTGTCTCTCATTTACACCTCAACTGCACAGACATACATTCATACGCTGTCTCTCCCAGGTCACTCATCTCTCTGCCATTCATAAAGTACTCTCTCTTTTTTCTTTACCTCTTTACCTTTCTCTCTCCCCCTTACCAGCCCACTGACTTCTCTGGTAATCCCTCTCAATCATTAGAGGCCCTTCACTCTTCACAAAACTTTCTCCCATTGGACCTCAGACTTCCTTCCATTTTCCTTCTCTCCCACTTCCTTTCTCAGACACATGCCCAGTCCACCTTCTCTCATTTTAATGGTGAAAAACAAATAGAAGTAACTTTTTCAACATATTTCTTGACATCCAGAGTGGTCACACATTTGTTCAAGTTTTTGCAAGACATAGATGAGTGACAGACCAAGAACTCATACATCTATATGAATGACAGAATAATCTGTATTGGACAATTACAAGCATCAAGAGCATGTTACAGATACATTGAAGATACCAAACATAGCAAGTAGAATACAAAAAATTTAAAAAACAACGCCCTAAAAATACTATATGCAGCTGAGAAGAGCTAATAACATCACTTAAGATTCAAATGTAAATTTTCCCCTTCATGCCAACAATGATTTTGTCACAGATTCTCAAATAGGGAATATCTTGTTTTGGAATATAACTCTTCAAGCTCAGTGTTTCTTTCTGCAGCAGCAATCGTCTGTAGTTTTCTGTCTCGGAGCCTAAAGCTGCAGCTTTACAAGTGAACCTGCCAGTGTGATCTCAGACTGGCTGCACCCTGGGGCAAGGCAGAGGAGACTATACGTGTGTATGACTGAACACAGTATGTGTGTGTGTGAATGACTGTACAGTGTGTTAAAGCTGGCACAACCACCCCTGAAACACGCTCTCAAGACCTGTGATTCCATCGCTCAATATTATGATCCCTGAGATCTCTCTTACGCAAGGACGGAATGTATGGATTTTGGAAATTCACCTGGCAGCACTATTAGCCTTCTATTTCCATACGTTGTTCTTTGGCCTCTGGGGACGAGGGGCTTTTTCTTAGCCTGGCTGTCAGAAGATTGTAAGATTCTCAAAAGGTGTTCAGTTTTATTGATAGCAGGCAGGAATAGTAGTAACTAAGAATTCTTTAACAAACATCTCTGACTTTACACGTTCGTGAAATTCTTTTTTCTTCATTTGCATCAGAGTCGCATTCATCTGATACCTTTTCAGGGATTAATTGCTTTGGTGTCAATTCCTCCACATTGAATCATTTGGATTACTTCACTTCATCTCATGCTCTAACTTGTCTTGATAGCCTGCATATCTATTAAAGCTCTTTCCACGAAGGATAATTTTATTCTAATGTAATCTGCTAAAAGTGGAATTACACAGACGATGATGTCAGTACACATCCACCATCACTGTCTGAGTTTATAGGACGTAGATGTGTCCAGAGTAATTGTGTTGAAGCTGAAACAAGACCAAACTTTTTAAAGGCAACAAGCTAATTTGAATATTTCCTTTCCTTCATAGGACATTAGTGTTTAGCACTATTTATGGAGTGTAGCTTTAAGATATCATCATAAAGTAAGAAGCTGTGATTTTTAAGTTAACAAAGAGTTCCCTTAAATTCTAGTTAGGGGTACGATAGCTTGATTGACAGAGAAACACTTGAAGGGTGATACAAAGATAGCTAGCTGGGACGGTTGGAGATAGCAAGAGTGAGTTGTGCTTGCTAATTAAAAGAGAAAAAGCTGTCTTTCTTTCTGTTTCTGTTATTCCCTTGTTCCTGGGAGTATTAATGTTTTATTCAGGAGAAACATAACTACAGATGAAATTAATAAAATCAGGCTCTGCCTTTCCCTTGCTATCTCTTGGGGAGGTAGGAAATTCAAACGCTCGTTTCTCCCGGCTTTGAAAGTGCAAACTCAAAGTGCTCCGTGTTCTGTAGTTTTCATTTCTTCATTTCCTGCATATTAAGTTCCTATTCCCCTTTTGTTTCAAAGTGCATTGCCCTGAAAATAAAGATCAATTTTTCAGTGCAAGAGGCTTTAGAATCAGAGCAGTGTTTTCCACACTAGCAGGATAATTTCCTGTAGTTACTGCATTATTTTTATGGGCTGTGTTGTGTGTATGTGTAGACCCCCCCCCCCCAAAAAAAAAAAAAAAAATGTATTACAAATAACAGACTGTGGAGCTTTTAGTCCTGTTTATGCAAGGAGATGGAGAGGGGCGAAGTGCGATTATACATTTGTGTGCTGTGTCTGTGTTGCTGTATTAAGTGGGCTTGTGCACTTTTATTTGTGTGAGCGTGGAGATGTGCATATGAGTGTGTTTCATTTGACTATACATCCAGGCCCTGGGAGTATTTGCCTGTCTGATCACCTCATGTGAATCTGAGAAGGGAAGCCATGCTCGACTAACACGCACTTCAGAGTTGAACTAATTGTGTCATTTTTAACATGAATCTGTGCTTGCCCACATTTTATTCACTCCCTTTCCTCTGCTTCTCCCCTGAGCCACACAATGAATGCAGAGTGTAGCGGGCCCTTGCATTCATCCAACTCCAGAGGAATTTTCAATGCTGCATGCAGGTGTATCATTTATTTCACCCAGAGCTGGTGTTTATATGTGTGTTTTCTTGAACCCCTACTTTTGTGAGGACCAAATAACGTCATATAAGATTAGCAGAAACGGCTTATCTGCCATTTTCTGTTGGTTAATTGTGAGAAATTTCTGATGTTATGTTGAGGGCTGCGGTTGTTACCCAAATTAGTTAGATTTAACTTTGCCATTGATGTCTGGTGGGAGAATGTTGCCTGTGAGCACTGATACAGTTTTACACTAGCAGTTTTGTGTTCTGGTTGAAGTAAACTGTAAGTACTCACAGCTCTCGTGTGTTAGTTACAGTAAAAATCTCATTTTACAATGCAATTATCACTTCCCAAAGCATAAGAAAAGGTTTTGCATTTATTTTCTGGTTTCATAAGCACAAATGTAAACTCCTTTCTTGTCACTTAATGATATCATGGTTGCAGGCAGAGACTGGATTGAAGTAAGTGGAAGTTTTTCCTTTGCTGCCAAACAATATAATCGCAGTGTTGGAAAATTACTAGATTTACACACATTAATATTGTTACAACTTTAAGAATGTACATTTACTGTAATTTCTTACTCCTTAATGTTTGCAAGCAGCTACGACAGCAAATTAAGAAGGATTTTCTCCCATTATCAGTGAATACCAACGCAATAAACAGGGCTGAACTGAATTCCTTTGGGCTTTGATCACTGCTGTGTTGTTACTTTATTCTTTTAACAGTGTGATGTGTGTGCAGCTTGCATGCTTAAGGAGCTTTCACATAAGATGTGGAATGCGCTGCGCCCGCATACGGGGTAATGGTGCACATGCGCCAATGGCATCCAAGTTAGTTGCAGGGCAACTAAAAAAATATTCAGTAAGTAGTTAGTTTTTCGAGTTTTAAACCGAGATGCAGGATTCTTTCAAGCTGTTAGAGGAAAACCCTGGCCTTATTGTTACTGAGGAGGAGAAAACGAGCAGCAGCTGAGAGGGTGTGGGTTCACTGCATCCTCAGGGTAATACAGGAGTTCTGAGAGTTTACGCTCATTCATGAGCTGCACCTACAGTGTCCCGGTCTACTTGAGGGTTAGGATGGGGAGCAATTCGAAAGCCTATTCGGGAGACCCCTGAATTGGTTTTTACACAAAAATGAGAACCAACTTCAGGCACCTGATCATCCTATAGAACGTCAGTGACAAGTCTTCCAATCAGAGGGAATCTGGCAGGTCTCAAGAATCTGCCCAATGCAGATGTATTGCCAAAGTGCAGCACACACGTTGAACTTGTTTTAATATCAGTATAGAGTGCAAGGATGGCAGCTTGACTCGCTCCACACAGATCTGTTCTTGCCTACATTGCAAATTATGATGATCTATGATGGTGATGTGTTGGAAAAAGTCAACCATCACGATCAGGGATGGGCATTTTAAGTGATTTTTGATGTTCGTTCCACATCTCTGCATAGTGAAACATAATTCGCCTCCTGCCCCAAACAAAAATTAGTTGACTATGTGCACCGTTCTGACAAATCGATCTGTTGTGCACATCCCAGATAAGGATATAGTAATTTAACTGGAATAACATCAAAATCTGAAAATATCACCACCAAAATGCAGAGAGCAAAAATCGACATATTATTTAGCTAAATACTCGGAAACTATAAGTAAGAGCTTAAACATCTGCAACGTGTACACTAATAAAAAAAACTTTTGCATGCCAACCTTTCTGTCAAATTGTAGGTCTACTGTGTCTCTCCGTGCTGGCAGTCCCACTTACATATAATTCACACCATTTTTTTTCTATTTGAATGAAGAAACACTGTTCCACTATAGCTTCTTTTTCTTTTTGTTGCCACTTTGTGAAAGTATTTTGTAGCGGCATCCTGCATTTGTCAAGTTGAAGGTTGGGGGGTGTGGAATTTACTCTTTTCTTCAGACAGTGCTTTGAAAAAAAATATATCATAAAACCTTTGGAAAGAGTTTTTTTTAGTAGAATTCATCCAAGGCCACTGACTTCTTTGATCCAAGGAGGAAGGGTATATGTGTTTCCATAATTTGGAAGAAAATACTCTATTTCTGTCTATTTCAAGATTCAAGATTCAAAGGTTTATCATCATATGTGCAGTTAGAAACGTGTTTCCCTGTACAATGAAATTCTTTACTTTGTTGCCCGCACTGGATGTCCAAATATAATAAAAGATAAGATAAAATAAGCATGCCACAACAATAAATATAGAAATAAAAAAATTGAAATCTAGCTTGTGTACATAAATGTGCAGTAGTGCGCTACATTAGCTGTCTTCTTGGGACTCACTGATATGTTCATTAATGATCTACAGACTCATTCAATTTGATATACAACAGTGTTTCAACATTGCTCAAACAGAATGTATCCTCTGAAAAGTTGCTGTGTTTGATAATTTGTAAATATTGGACTCCAAAAACGATTTCTTCACAAACATTTATAGGAATAGCTGGCTCTGCATGTAGAGCATACAGTTTCTGGCTTAATTTCTTGCTTGAATGCAATTGGACTAAACCACATGTCAGTCTTCCCACCAATTATTTAAAAAATTTACAATAATAGTGAAGTGAAAGACAAAAGAAGTCTTTACAGCATGCTGTTTTTTATTTTTATTTTTTATTGTTATTGAATCAAAGTACATCTCAGTGTGTGAAGCCATTCCACACACCATAGTGAGTATTCTGGCTTTTTAATGGCAGTGTTTTTGTCTCTTAGCCCTGTGATCTCACTCCACTCGGCCAAAGCCACAGAAGCCTAATTGACTTCCTACTTCTCAAATAATGAGATAAGTTGAGATGTTACGGAGAGCAAGATGAAGATGTAAAAAGAAAGGGAGAGGAGGGCATCCAGGGATGATGCTGTGTTCTTTTTTTAATGTAGATTGTGGTCCGGCTCCGGAACAAATAATACTTCAAATACATACTCACATGCAGACACTGCCGACCCATTATTTTACTCTCCGAACACCAAATTTGACACACCTGTGCGCACACACACACACACACACACACACACACACACACACACACACACACACACACACACAAGCTAAGGTAGTGGTAGTGTCTGGTTGATCAATAGTTTCCTGTTCTGGAGAGGGGTGATGACTGCAGACAGCAGTCAGAGCCCTGAGGACCAGAGGGTGACACCCCTTATCAACTGAGCAAGGTGAAATGTCAAACACTGGATCTAGAGCTCCCTCCCAGTCTTCCTGCAAATCTCTCTGGCTTTTTCTGAGAGGAATTCTCAGCTTCTCTGTTTCTTACTCTTATTCAGATTCAGAGCTGCTTTCTCAGGATCTCTCTGAATATCTCGCTTTTCACATGACTCTTAATTCCATTCTCTCTCTCTGTATATGTCATTGTTTCCCGTTTTGTGAAATCTTTTTTTTTTTCTTTGAAATGCGAAGACGGTCATCATCACTCGATTATGGGAAAAACAGCATTAGCCCTCTCTGTCATTTGATTCTCATTGTTTTTCCCCGCAACCCTTTTCACCATCCTCTCCAAATGCCCCTTTTCTATTGAGCTTTCTCAAAAATGTTTAAATTCAGTTGCTCCTTCTCTAAATAATCTATTTTGCATTTTTTTTAAACATATACACAATAACTTCACAACAGCAGAACAGCTTATTCAGTAAAGCATAGATATGAATATGAATTTGAATATGGGGACAATGTTTGTGGGGTGTTTTAGTGCTAATCTGGTTTATAAGCACTCGGCCTGTCTTACACCCTGTCCATTTTCATGGCCTTGAGCTTAATAACAACACTACAGGATTAGTGCAGGGTGACTTCACACAATAAAAAAGAGAGGGGAAAAAATGCTTCTCCTGGATGCAAACAATGTATGGAATACAGACAAATGCAGAACACTGATGCTTTTTTCTTTTGACAATACTTTGAATTAGATATTGAAAAATAATTGTGTTAATGTGTTTAACAAATGTGTAAAATGATAAATGTGAAAGAAGCAAACAACGCAACCAACTGATTTTGTCTCCTGTTAAATCTGTAACTGGTAAACATGCCCATACTCACTATCACAACACCACAAACACATCATCTCATTCCGACCTCTGCATAACATTTGGTATTAATTCTTCATCTGGCTAAAGGATTATCATCCTCATATTGGATTTATGATCTCAGTGCTTAGGCAGGTTTTTGCAGCCACCATATGTAGAATTATCATTAGAGCTATAATCCCCTGCAGTACACTTTCACACAAAAACACACTCACTGCAGTTAAATGCCCAGAGATGATAATGATTGTCAGTAAGTGACTCTTGACTTCTGTGTGTTTTTGTCAAAACACATTCCAGTGCATCTTAAATGGGTTGTTTTTGCTTGCTCAGTCCAGTGATATGAAGAATAAAAACAATGAGATAAACAACAATACTAAAATAATAATCACATGCTGTTTGAAGAGAAAAAGAAAGCTAGGAACAAGGTTTATTTTTTATCTCTAGTTCTTTATTTAAATTTTTAATCTTAGATTTATTTATTTTTTTGTGCTTTTATTTTCTTTCAATCACTCTGACATGGTTCAGTCTCCACAGTTATTACCCCACGAGTCAGTCACTAACACTCGTTCTGCCTCATTCGCTCCCAACTCTAAGACACTATTGTTGCTCAAGCAAGTTTTAAAACACCTCCAAAGATGATTTCAATTTTAAGGTTTCCTACAATGGATTTTACCTTGTAAATAAAGGAGCAGCAACATGGTAGAAATTTGGTGGCAAGGACTGATGGCATGACAGCATTGTGCACAAGTGCCAAAATGGAGAATTTGGTGATTAATTTAACCGGTTGTGTCTCAGATTTTTACCAGACAACAGCCAACTGTAAAAAGTGCTGCCAGTGCCTAACCGACCCACGTTGAAGTTTAATTATGCCTGATTACAGTGCTGTCAGGAAACATATCACTGATATTTTTGGTGTCACTGTATTTGTGACTTGTAAAATAAATACATTTCTTCAAAATGTCCTTATTTAGGAATAGATGGCCTTATTGAGTCATAATTTATTTTTATCTAAATGCAATTTGTATTGGAGTCATGCTGAAATGAATCATGCTCCAGTATTTAGTAAAACTCCAAAAAGTTGTATTAGACTGATGCATGAAAGAGAACCGAGTTTCACCAGTGCAAGACATATGAAAACTCAAAAATCTATCTTTGACCTCACTGCCCTTATCTCCATTTCCTCTCCAGAAGGAATTTAATGAGCAATATACAATATCAAGTCTGTCTCCTGAATTTAACTGGCTGATCTACTTAAAGGCAGGAACACCTGTTCCTGCTCTTCCATGCAGCGATAGCGCTTCATGAGTGATTCATTCCTCTCTCCATCCTCTCCCCCTGATAAATCATCACCGTCACTACCCCTCCTCCCTCTGTGACCCTTCCAGGCTTCACCATCACTAATCAAGGCCTAATGAGCCTAATTGGTCGTTAAAACTTGCCAGAGTATGAGTCAACGGTATAACAGTATCTGCCATATGGTTGGTGTTGGCCCAAGGCCCCCAAGCTGCCAACTGTTCCCCTGTCACTCCTGGATGGTGCAACACTGGCTGACAGTGACTACAAAGGCAGTTTTTCAACTGTTGATGATGATTCAGCATTCAAAAGAGCAGTCAGTGGTGTATAGGACAAAATCGTATACCGTTTATATTTTATTCTTGACTGTTGACTGCTTAAGTCAACTTATAAATGACATGAAACTTGAGGTGGGGGAATAAGTTTGTTGACCCCATGTGGCAAAATATTGCTATTAACCAGAATGTAGATTATGCCTGCAGGTTGTTTTTTTTTGTTTTATCCCGATCATTTTGCCTGTTGAGTTTGAATAATAATCATGCAATGTCACTAATAACCATTGCCGTAACACTATGTTTTGTTTGATCAGCTGTCCATATGAAATGTTTGAAATTACAGTGAAATAGACACCATAAAGTAACAGAACCAAGGAATATTTTGCATTTAAACCTTATATTGTAACTAACAAGTGTTAATTGCGTGATTAAATCATTTTTTTATGGCAGATTTAAGAAAATGTGATTGCTAAAGCTCGATGTGGAGTTTTTCATTGTACTTATGTTACACTGCATTGTGTCTCTCACCAGTGACCCCTGCTCCAAGGCAGAAAATGAGTAGTAATATTATATTTAGTAAAGCTTAGACATCCTATTGCCACACGTGTGAGCTGCTCCCATAATGTGTTGACTTCACAGTGCTGCATGGCCCACTAATTAATTTGCCTCTATAAACTTGAAGCTGTGAGGCCTCCTGCCCCCAGTCAATTTACTTGTGACCTGAATATGACCCAAGCACAGTGCTACGTGGTTTGTTTTCTGTGTGTGAGTAAAGAGATTAAGCATATTTTACCAAAACAAGGAAGCCCAGCATCTAACAAGAACTGATTATGTAAATGATGTGTTGGCAGTTTCAATGCCACTGGGGTTTAAAGTGTGTGTGTGTGTGTGTTTGTGTTGCAGACATACTTGAACCATTCTCATATCTCCATTATTTAAAGGTAGCCCCTCCATTTTCCATTCACAGACAATTTTTATTCTTCTGATTAAAGTTTACAATAGAAAGGAAACAGTTTCCTTAATTGGTATTACAGCTACAAAAATCAATGCAAAGATTGATTAGTTAGTTTTTTTTTCTCCTCATGTCAGATTTAAAGTGATCTTTTAGTTACACTGTGATCATCAAAGCAATTGTTCAAATACGGCAACACAAAAAGTCCACTGTTACCTACCCAGGTCATTAAAGTATAACTATTGCTTGGTGTATTTTCTGCTGAGGAATTTGTGCTCTTATCATGTTTGCCATGAGGGTGGTGTCACCCTGCTTTGTCACAATGGATTAAAACCTCCAGATGCATGAATCAGAAATGCAACCTTTGAACTGATTGATGTTTACAATAGAAAGTATGAGAATGATGACAAAACGACAAAAATAAATGTCCATTTGAAACTAGATTTATCACTTAATGCTTCCATAAACTTGTCACCACCTGGGTGGAAAAAAAAAGAGAAGAAAAACCCTTTCCCCCCACTCTCTTATCTTCTCCAGCTGATGTCTTCATGAGTGATCATGCAGGATCCATGCAGAGTGCAGCTGAATTCCCTGTCAGTACATATAACCTGATTGAAAGCAACCACTGCCTGTCAATACAGCATGCTTGTATTTGCCTGTGTCCCGCCTGCCTCCAACCCAGCTGATTATTGGAGACCTCTCATAGCTGTATTGAGCTGCTGTCCCCACTCTTGTTACCTAGCTGATAGTTTCATTGTTTAAATGCAGATGGAGGTGGGCTATTGAACAAACAAGACACTCGGCCCTAATGGTAAACAAACAATGGAGTTGCGTGCGGAGGGAAACCGAGGTCAATAGAGTTGATTAATACACATAAGGGGCCACATTATGGACATTGCAATCCATATTTTCCACTGGCCACATCATCTGTGATACTCACATAAAGGTTTTTAAAGATTGACACAATGTTGGATTTAGTGGAGGTGATGATGGATATACACGAATGGCAAGATGAGTTCAGTTTCAGATTTCTGTTTATCAGTACAATCATATGCAGAATCTGCATTCTTATTTCACTGGCCTGTATTTAATGTGCATTAGATGTGCAGAAAGTGTTTTTGTGTTATTTATTTATTTTGATTTATTTTTTTTAAACCAAAGAAATAAAAGGCCAACTTTATGAAGCAAATAGACATGCTTTTGAGTCAACAATGGATTAAAATAGCTAATTGGCCCCTGGGCAGTAATCTACTAGACATCAGATGTTCGTACTAAATTGTCCTCTTCAAGATGTACACATGTGGTCTTTGTTCATGCAAGCAGATAAGGTTAAAAATGAAGCTCCAAGAACATGCGACTTCAAGTGGTCGTGAGAGCGGCTGCATGTGAAGGACAAAAATGTCATCTATAAAAGTGACGGCCCTGTTGGAAAATGGAATATTTTTTTAATCTTAACCATGACAATTTTCTAACCAAGTAGAAAAGAAATGTTCTCGCCTAAATCTAACCAAGAAGTGGTTAAAGTGTTTTAGCAATGTGCTGTTGTTTTGAGGTAAAATATGTTGTTCCTGATATGACATCACACAAAATGCCCATGGCGTGCTGCAGTTGCTGCTCCATCCAGCCACCTCTTATGAGGACTTTGTGGCTTTACCATACTGAGGAGTGTGAATGAATGACTTACAGTATATGCTTCAGTTGGAGCACTTGTTGGTTCATACGTTGCAGCTTCCTCATATTTCATAATTTCCTGACTAGTATAAGATGAGCATCTTTTCATTCTACTACTTCATTAAAGAACCTGTAATAGTTCCATTGTCCTTTGATATGTTGTTATGATTATGTATTCACGTTTATCTCATGTCAAAATACCTACAAGTTTCCCAGAAAAGCCAGATTCTGTGAAAATCACTCGATAAGAATAGTGGTCTCTTCAAAACCACACGTCTTTATGTAAACTTGAAACTAAATAGATACATGGAAAATAACCTTTGAGTTTGATATCTGGCCCTATTGTACAGAAGTTGAAGCAAAAGAGACTGAATGGAGCAGTGGTCTGATCTATGAAGTGTTTCCCACCTTGAGAGGCCTCAGCACATGCTGACCCATACATCAAGGCATAGCAAAGGAAATCTTTTGATGGACCTTTAAAGTGAAAGGAGCCATATCATTGAGCAAGTGATGTACTGAAACTTAGAAAAACACAGTTCAATGGATGCTTCAGTGCCATAGAGTTTTGTCCACAAAAGCCAGGAAGAAAGCATTAAACCAATATCTCTGTGACCCTTTGACTTACATAATCCCAATTAAAAGCAGATATTTCAGTGTATTATGTGTTTTGTCTGCCTCTTTTCTCTGTCACAAAGGTTGAAGGTTTAGCTTTCAATGGAAGAAATAGTGTGTCATATGCCCCCCCCCCTTTTTTTTCAAAATTGTATCTTGTTTGTTGCTTAATAAATTCCATTTGGGGGAAAGAGTAATTTTTTGTCTTCTCCTCGATAATTATCACAGCCAAAATTAGTCACCATTTTCAGTGAACTTCTCAGTCCTCCTATAATTTAAAGCCAGTCTGAAGGACTGTCCTACATTAATGATTACATTTTCTTTTATCATGGGAAGATCGGCTTTGCCCTGTGTTCTGGTCATTTTGTGTGGGGTTCAGCTTTTGTGTGAATATGATGGAACGTTGAAAATGATTTTGTTCATTAAGTTGAATTGTGTTCACCCCAGCATGTAGGTCTTTTTAGGAACCAACAGAACAGTCTAATGAGTCAGAAGAACCCATTAAGGGGCTGTTGTAATGTCAGCATTGCAACCCCTCGTTTTAGCTTTTTTCTTTAAGTCTTTTTTTTCATGTTTCATATTCGTTTATGTTCTGTCAAAGTTGTGCCAAAACTCCCTCAAAAATGTAATCTTTCTCAGGTGTATGGCTTGAGTTTATCCCATGCCTTTAGTCTTTCATAGCATTAATAAGCACTCTGTTTTAATATAACACTAATTTCCCTTATAGGGATGTGCACTTGTTTACAGTTTTGGTTTTCATACTTCTGTCTGTATGCTGAATGTAATAGAAAGGAAGTAAGTCACTCAAAACATTTTAAGATTATTCACCTTGATCTATACATGAAACATTCAGCAGCTCGCCGAGGAATAAAGCTCATGTCTGGTTACCTCAAAACGGTTAAACTCTGTAAAAAAAGGTTAAATCCTCAAAGAATTATTTTCATTGCTTTTCAGCCATTCCAATCACCTTCTATCATCTTCTCCCTTTATGGGACTCAGTGGATTAGTCGTTAGGTTGTGTCCTTTGCTTTTCTTATTGCTCTAACATCACATCATGCTGATTATTTTTTTTTGTTTGTTTGTTTGTTTTTCCACAATGGCAGCTGAATCCCAGTGAAATTTAAAATACTTTGTATCCACAGGCCATAGATGTAGGATGCAATTATCTTTGACTTAGCATTTCAAAACTAGTAACTGCTGCCATTTCAAACTCTGCGGAGAACTGAGGTACTTTTTTTCATCCATTTTCTTTATGTTTATCTGTATGCCAAATAAGGTCAAGACATCAACCACAAAACAGTAAAATGTCTGGACAATATAGGGAAAGTTCAGAATTCAAATATAATTCAAATTTAAAGGTATAGTAGGAGAAAAGGTGAATTGCACTCGAACTCCAGTCTAGTGAACCTCATTTCAGGCTTGACAGTTTATGTATGTGGTTCATCTGGCATATCTGCCCTCAGACTTCCATCATAGATGAAACCAGATGAGACTTGAACCTGTTTTTTTACTCTTCTTTTTTCGAATAATCAGTTTTGCTTTAAGTTCTAAAAAATATTCAACAAAATGGCAAATGCAGCCATATGTTTGTTTGTCAGTGATGCACTAGTCAATTAATTCGAACAATAAAAACAGAACCCCCTTTTAACTCGTTAACCCTCCACAGCCTGTTGTGCTGTTCTCAGTGCCACATTTCCGTTTTCATTTGGTTCATTACTGTCTAAGTGGTGCCACAAATGGTCAGAATGATGTCACTGATATGAATGAAGACCATGGGAGTGATTGGTTTAAATGCCTCTGTGTAATTGAATCATGTTAGCCAGATATGCAATTAAATTATGTTTACTTCACTGGATGGGCTTGTGAACAGAGTGCACTTTGTGTGAATTGTGTGCACATGTGAATGTTTATGTGTAGGTACCACAGAAAGGGGGGTTGAGAGATAGATGATTAAATACAGCTTACCATATCTTTATAAGAGCACAAAGCAGTTATAACCAAAGTGAGATCTTAGGTCTGTTCAACCAAAATAGTGGAAAATACACACACACACAATTCTCACTTATCTCTAATCAGATCTAACAAAGCAGAAAGTTCAGGTCTCATTTGCCCAGGACATGAACTATTGTGGCCCCACTGATATATTATACAATGGGCTTATCATTGTCATGCTCACAACACAAATAATATATATAGCTTTATACACACACACATTTTTATATATATATATATTATGTAATTTCACATGAATATCCTACAAGCACCCACAGAAATCCTGTAGCACAACACATGTGCAGGGTATGCTATCTGACTTAAAAGGCCCCTAACTGTGACCAATCATTCTGCAGAGCACGGATAGTCAGATTATCTGAAAATGCAAGCTTCATCTCTGCTGGTTTCTATACTCTTGTTTCTGTCAGTCATTAGAATAACAATAACTACAATACATCGGTCACCATAAGCTGACATCCATCCAATATGCTTTAGCTTTAGAGGTAAAATCAGGACACATGCGTGTGTATGTGTGCATATATTTGTCCCCAGCAAAGAATGGACATGATGTTAATCACATCCATCTTTGTCTTTGTAGACTATAATCTTTCGGAACAGCAACAATAGTGTGTGTATGTGTGAGAGTTTGTGTGTGTCACAGTTTAATGATGAAACAGTGATGATGGCGGCGCGTGGCGTCCCTATCATGGGGCGAAAAATTGATTAGCCAAGGGTCACATACAGCAGCCTGAAGCTTGCACGATTGTATCTATCTCTGTGCCTAAACGTGTAAATGCTTGAGTGTTTGTGAGCGTGTGCATAAAATGCACGTGTCGTCAGACCTCCTAAGCTGAATATTGATGTATTGATCAGGCGCTTGTGTTGCTTAAAGCCATTTGCTCCTAGGGGAGTCTAACTAGCACATACACACAAACGCACACACAAAGCGTGAGTATTGACAACTGTGTCATTTTTTTTCTGTGAGGACAATTGCTGACAACCAGCGTTGTTTCTCGTCATATTGTGTCATTGTCTTATCGGACAGAGGCAGTGTGCTGCTACAAAGCACACCTGCCACACGTCCTTTCACTGGGATGCTAATGCAAGCTCAAGAACATAATGCCATTATACAATATAATAGCCTGGTGTCCCACCTTTTCGCCCTCTACTTGCGCTACAGCTTTGTCATAATAATGGCATATCAGATTTTTATGTTTTCTATTTCTTAAAGAGGCTAAGCAAACCGGCAAAAGGAGAAGGTGACAGCAAAGGTTTGGGAGATGAACCTGATCACATTGCATATTATAGGCTTTCTATAATGCTCTCCTCCTATAAAAACTGATCATATCGTTTCAGAACAGACAGCGACCACCTTTTGTCTTGTGGTACATACCCTGACACTGGAATCTGCCTGCTTTGATTGTGGGTGAGAACTTCTGTTGCATATAATTCACCCTCAATTAAAAAATAAATGCTAAAAAATACATTAAAGGAAAGTCGGATCTACTTAGTTTCTGTATTTTCTTAAAATTATAATTTTTGCTTAAGACAGGATACTTGAAGCTACTAATTTTCAATGGTCTAATGATCATTTTCAGAAAAGCTGGACAGTAACTTAGCCTTGAAGCCAACTTAATTGTATGCATCTTTATATTGTATTATCCTCATACTTTATGGAGTTGCAGGCATAGTGAGGGACTACTTTTTTTTACTTACTCATGATTGATAATCAAGAAACCTAATTCATATATTCCTCACAGGGCACAAGCTGGACTTGCTATTTTGACTTTCAACTTAAGTCTTTGACCCTGCGTACAATTTAGATGGAAGCATCACCATCCAAGTTGTTTGGAGTAATCAAACATCACAGAATAAACGGTTAAAAGAAATCAATGATTTTAATAAGAGCAGAAACAATCTCTTAAAACACAACATCAATCACACTGTCATTTCTGCTGCCCTCTGTTTATATATGTGTGTGCATGTTTATATGCTTTGCCAGTTAGATGAATAACCTCAAAACAGTGCAATGATTCAGCATCATATGCACTATATCAATCAAGCGATGTCTGAGAAGCACAAATGCAATTAGCTAATGTGTTTGCCTAAACTCATCAGAGGATGCAATTAGCAAGGGAATACAGATAACCTCATATCATCTATCAGAGAGGTGGAAGCAGAGGCACAGCAGGGTGGAGGATGAGGGACAAGGAGGGAGGGGACGAGAAAGGCAAGAACTTGTGATGCAAAATAAATAATATGTAAACAGGACAAAGGACTGTGCTCTGCTGGCTGAGAAAGGTCTCATCTATTACACCTAACCATCCATCTTCCACCCCCGGCTTCCTCTTCTACCCTCTCTGTCTCTCTTTTCCTAATTACAACAGATGGCATTGAAGTGGCAGTCAGAGCATATTTCATCGGCGGGGAATAAAAGCAATTAGACATTCAATTTGGAGTGTAATTAATCCTACATCAAAGCCTTCATTAGTGATCGCTCGTTAGTGAAACATGCCTCTCCGAGAGGCCCAATAATAGCCCTCTTCGTCGAGGGATCAGTGCTAAGAGGGAAATCAAACAAGGTTAAACAAAAGCCATTGTTCCATTGGTAGAGGCACAGAGACAAATGAGGTGTTGAGGCTGTGGTTTGACTCACTATTTTACACACATTTTCCAACTCAAAGCTGTTTTTTTGGTTATAGAGGTCTTAACTGTTCAAACTGGCGTAATGTGATTGCCTCCTATGTCACCGCTTCAGCACTTGAGCTCCCTCTCAGGCCTGGATCCCACTAAATGAATTTGAATGTGGTACTTGCCTGTGATGGCTCATCTATTTCATGTGTGGGAGTCTGTTGCATCAACACCAGTCTTTTGTAATTACATTTCCTTCTAATAAAGAGAATCCTAACACATTATTCCATTGTTGGTCCTTTTGCTTTTCTCTGCAGTGGAAAAGACGGAAGATCTGTTTTTGCAGTGGAATGAAACTCTGTGCTAAAATGATGAAGATTTCCCGTGCATTTAACCCATCCTGCTTTATTGTTCATTTTTGGCATTTTGTCCTCTTTTTGATGTAACTTGTTTTCTTATAGCCTCCTTCGAGCTCAAGCTAACAGTCAACAAATCAGCATTTCACCTATTGTCCTCTCTGAGGAAAAGGTTTTGTTAGCTTTTTGAAGGATTGCATGCAAGCTTGTCTGCACTGAGTGAATACCCAGAGTACCACTGTGCACGAGATTGATGCAGACAGTTACCTATGAGCTACTTTGAATGATCCCTGATGTGGTTGCAAATTTTATAACTCTAATTCCAGAAAAATTGGGGCTTTGTGTAAAATGTCAATAAAAACACAATGTAAAAATTCGCAAATCTCAGAAACCAATATTTTATCTACAGTAGAACATAGAAAACATAGAAAATGTTAAAAGAAATATATTGGCTCCTCTTGAAAAGTTTGTGATAGGGCCATGTTTACCAATGTGTAGTACCCCTCCCCCTTTCTTTTGCCAACACTCCAGAAATGCCTAAAGAACTGTCGTTTCAGTTGTTGGACCTTTGGGAAAGAAATGTCCCATTCTTGCCTGATGTGGAATTCTGGCAGCAGCCTCGGGTCTTAGTTGTATTATGCATTTCATGATGCCCCAAATGTTTTTAATAGGTGAAAGGTCTGGACTGCACGCAGAACACTGCAGCACCCAGACTCTTCTACTAAGATGCTTTGCTTTTGCAATAGATGCAGTGTGGGGTTTAGCATTATCTTACGGAAATATGTAAGGCTCTCTTTGGAAAAAAAAGTTGCCTGGTTGATATGTTGCTCTAAAATCTGTATATACCTTTCATTATTGATGGTACCTTTACAGATGTTCAAGTTTTCTGTTCCAGGCACCAATGCATGATAGAACTCCGACCTGCATTTGTGGATAGCTTGGCAGATATCGTTCATTGATTGTGACTTTTATAAGTGTTCCTGAGCCCATGCAGTGACTTCCTTGACAGAATCATGCCTGTTTTTAATTAATTGCTGCCTGAGGGACTGAAGACTACAGGCATCTAGTGTTGATTTTTGGCCATGTCCCCTGTGCCCACGCACATAGATATCGCAGATATCTTCAGATTCTTTTAAAATGTTGATAATATGCACTATTCTGAAAGTGAACAAATTCTTTGCAGATTGTTGAACCTCTGCCCATCTTTACTTCTGTGAGACTCGGTCTCACTAAGGTGCTTTTTAAAAACACACTGACCTGTTGCCAATTAATCTACATGGTTGCGACATGTTTCATGCATGTTTTAGTACAAATGTGTAGTTTTAGTTGTTAATACATGAAATGTATCACTTCACACAATTTACTCGTTTTCTGTGTTCTGTTCTGGATAGATTTTGGGATCTGTGGGATGTAGTTGACATTGTAATGTACTGACATTGCAACTAAACCCCACAACTTGTTTAACCACAAATAAAAGTGAATGATGCTGACACAGATCTTCATCATGTATGCAGTCACATAAATCTCATGTAGAATTTTTCTGATAATCAGTTGAGAAATGTCTTTAGAATACAGGCTATTTGAAATGGCAGTTTTTCTATGCTCAATCATGTTGTCCACTAATTTTAGCATGATTGAACCTCAAATGCAATAGCAGCTACTGCTTGTTATCATATTCTGAATCATACAATTTTTTGTTTGCTTAATATTTGAGAACTTTATTGTCCTTTTTATTATAGGTTCTTCCTCTATTTACCTTCCTCATAGTTTAAAACATTTATATTTTGCTGAGGGATTTGTTTTGTTTTTCACAAGGTCTAACCCCACTTGAACCTCACATCATGTTTCAAGGCAGTTCAGAAAACTCTAAGATCTTCTTGTGCTTTTCGACACAAAACCATTACAAATTGAGAACACACAGTTCATCTTACTGTATCTACGCCACTTTATTTGCTATAAAGTGTTTTGTTGAGTGTTTTCATAAGCTTTGGTCTATGCTGTTTTAGTGCAGTTGCCATAACTTGTGCAGCTAAGAAGAGGAGTTTGTTACAGCCTGTATATCTCCTGGACAGATACTGCTTACTTGAACACTAGTTCTTTTATGCTCTTACTGAGATTGTTAATTTGGGGGTATAATTTTAAAGTTGTGATGTAAATGCATTTATTACATAAAATTGGCAATGTTTTGTTTTTCAATAACAAATTGTTTACTACCCTAAAATAAAATTGGTCCTGGGGTTCTTACTTTGTGAAAAACAAAATCGGATTAGTGATAGTTGAGCTCACACTGTTTTGAGTCCTTCTTTTCTTTCATATTGTAACAGCACCATATTTTTAACAGCATTTCCAATAAACACAGATAAAAATAGTAACTGTGAAATCATGCTTTTATCCCTTTAAACATTACTCCTCTCCTTTTTTTCAGATTTTGTGTCACAATTTGAGATACTGGAATGTATAAAATAATGACAACTCTTCCTTATAATTTGGAGAGATAGCACTGTTGTACACATCAAAACATACAAAATATCCAGATACAGCTCAATCCAAACATCGTGGACCCACATACATCAAGTGATGTTATGGTTTGATATGATGAAACTGGTTGAAACATGCTCCAGGTGTACTGCATCCACTTTCTTTGTATACTGTTGTTTCTTGAGCTGTGTGCTTTCGTGTGTCCCCAAGAGGAGATTCAAATTCAACTCTGATCAGTGTGGAGAGTCAGGTGAAGGATCGCAATAAGGGAGTGTACTCGCATGCAAAATTGACATGAGGAGGTGAGGAACGAGGGAAGAACGGGGGAATGAGGGGATGAATAAAACAAAATCTGTCTCTGACTGAGGGTGCCTTCAAGAATTCTAAGACTTCATTTACTCTAGAGGATGGTTTGTGTGTGAGAGTGTGCACACTGGTGTATATTCCGATACATCTGAGAGTTTGTGTGTGAGTGTTGCCTGCACATGAGAGTAATACAATATCCTTACAGAGGGCAGTATTTGCCATGCCTGCTGCCCCAGACACACATCTATGAGCAGATGAAAAATAAATTAAAGAACAACAGAAAAAAAAGAGAGAAAAGCAGACTAAAAGATGAGAAAGAGCTGTGGCTTCATATAGTTGTCCCACTAGAGCCTATGTGCGTGTGTATACACATGAAGGATGTCTTTATTATATGATTTACGCCATGCTCTAGTTTTTAAAGTATCTTGATCATTGGAACGTGTACGTTCGTTTGAATATTCTGGACTTTTGTTCTGTTGGTGGCTGTGTGGTGGAGCAGACAATCCTGACCAAAAACTGAAGCCATTGAAGCATTGAGGAACAGAAAAGTTCCTCAAAAAGATGCTTAGGACTTGTGTATATTGTACATGGTTTTGGAGAAATTGTAGAATTTCATGACAAAAATTGATATAAAAAGTTCCTGTGGAGATTTCCACAGGAGCTCTGCATTTTTATCGAAAAGTTGGACAAAGGTGGAAGAAATTACCATAGATGTCACATTTTTGTGAAACCACAAAGCTCCGATACTACTGCAGAGTAATTAAAGCATTATATTTTGGAGCGAGCGCTACCTTTAGAAATCATTCTCTTTGTCAGTTTCTTTCTCTTGCTGCCTGTTTGGTAGCAGCGAGGATTTAGGAGGATGCACAGTTTGTCATATGGCGACTGATACTAAGAGTTTTGGCTGTGACTTATTTGAGCTAATGGTCCAGAACATTGTGAGCACCCCCACACCCTGAGGCAATTTCGTGGGCGCACTGGGCCGGTGTAAATGGCCCGTAGTATACCTCTGTGGTCAACACACACTTGCCAGGCCAACATAAGTGCACACTTCAGCATGCACATGCACCCTCTCACAAATATGCCCACATATGCATAGCAGTCACAAATTCAAATTCCTCTCTATTCCTGCTATTTACGTGTTCCATAGAAGCCATGCCAGTCAAAGTTTAAACTGTGATAAATTCCACACATAGCTACATATAAACAAAGGAGAGGGTTTAACAGGGGGGAGAAATAATCAGTATGTCAGACACTGGTAGAGACGGTGAGTTTCATGTAATGAAAAAGAAATACGAGAAACGGAGAGAGGAGGAGAGATGGACAAGCATATCAAAAAAAGGAAATGAATACGAAAGGGAAGGTATGATGAAGGCTGCTGCAGGCAGGTCTGGTGAAGTTGAAACTTTAAGAAGGAGGAACGTTGAGTATCTATGATTAGACTGTCTGACTACATTTCTGCAGTGATTTGGTGGTTGAGAAGCCACCTAACTCTTCGAAAAGTCAACTCTGTTCAATGTTTAAAATGTCTAAACTCTCAGAAAGACGACTGGAATGAATGGAGAGGATGGACAATTTAACCTTTTGCATTATTTACACAAACATGATTACATATAAACACAAGCACACATCAACATAAGCATGCACAACCAAACGGAAAGCATTTATTTTTTTTTTCAAAGTACTGTATATGTGCATCCACAGAGAAATGAGAAATGACCTGTATGCACTTGATTTATAAAACAATGTTCTATGAAACCATGTCTCATTGTCGTTATTCAGGTTGCATCTCAACTTCCAAATGGCATCGGATGGCATTACAATACATTACAAATGGATGTATTAGAAATTTATAGCTAATGCCTTCTTTTAGTCTGGTAGGATGAAAGTGATTGTAAGGGGGGATGTTTGATAGCTGGATAGTGACAGCTTGAGGCAAATAAACCTGCCACACCAGGTTGGTTTCAGCTATCAGCTTATCAGGTTGTATACTAGCTACAGATATAACCTGGTTTAATGGATAACCTTCTCCCTCTTCAGATATCCTTCAGGACATGAAACACTGTGTTTAGTTATTGAAAGGATTTTTAACAATTTTGAATTCAATTATAAAAACTGCAAATGATGACCAATAATTGACACAAAGACCTTTTTAACACTCTGAAACACACCAAGGTAAAGTGACAGTATGCATACAAAGTGCTCTTACCCTAATAAACCGCCTGGCCCTGGCACAACTCAGACACTGTCTATCACCATGGTAGCACATGATGATGTCAATGTGTTTGCGTATGTATTTGTGCATTTGTCCATCTCACTCAGTACATTCTTCTTAGAAGAAAAAAAGGAACAAAAAACAACATGTATGGGTCATATTGTTGTTCCGTCTCCTTCTTTATTTATATATTTTTCTCCCAACCTCAGAATAGTCTATACAATAATCTTGTGAAAACAGCCTGTTGCTGTGTGTAGATTTAAAGGACAAATATGCTATAAAAAAACCCTCCTCTTTGGTTTAATTTAGGTACGTTTTCAATTAGAGGTTAGAAGCTGGGTTTGCTCTGTGACCACCTTTATGGCTGGATCCACTCGTAAATGAACAGGTTGGGAACGTACTGTCTTCATCGATGCAGGATGTTTTGCAAGTTGTACCTTGTGTAGCTGTGATCCTTTTTAACAAGAGTTACATGTCCTGAAAACTTCATAAAGATTCAAGCAAAATTTTATAATATTTATCAAAGTTTGGCTGGAATTATTCTGTAAGTAATATGGTGTTTAGAAAAGGCCTTTTTTAATTAGTACTATCTATCTGTTTTTGATCAAACCCAATAAATATCTCTCACATGTAAACATGCAGTCCTGCAATGTGCACACATTGAATGCCCCCACTGCATCTCATTCCCTCATGACTGCCCTCAAGGAAGTCATGGTGAAGTTCAAAGGTTGCAAGATTATTATTATTTTCAAACCAAAGCAGGATGCAGAGAAAACAAGAACACAAAGTCGGGTTTTTCATTTTTAAGTTTTGCATGCCTCTAATTCTGTTCTGGCCTGCACATTATAAGATATAATTAACCAGGATGGCTGTAAAACACTGCAGGGTACGTCCTTGCAATGGTCAGGTCAGAGTACAATGGAGCCAGAGAAACACACTGTTAATTTTATTTTCATTTATTAGCACATATCACCTGGAGGTTTTTAGACTAATGAGGTTTCAGAGGGCCTTGGTTGAGCTATATATGCTCTGTCATTATTGATTTTACTGAATATTTGCAGTGATGAGGACACTGCTCTGTTTATTTTTTCCTTTTTTTTTTTAATGAGAAATTAGTACGCCATGGCCTTGTTCTTTGCAGGGAGACGATCATAAAATGACAAACGATAATACTAACTCATTTTGAGGGAGTTGTGGAAATTGTTAGAAAGTTTGTCCAGACGAGTTAATTAAATGTTGATAAAATCAATTGAATGTCAGTTCATCAGTGTTAATAAAATCAAATATCCAAATGAATATTCAAGTACTTTCAAACTTTTTTTTTAAAATTTGTATATGCAAACCAAGAGTGGACCACATTTAAGAAAATAAATAAATATATCCAAATAATAAAAAATTGGATATATTGGCTACAAGAAACACTAATGTTCCAGTGTTTTTAACTTGTGGATTGCATAGCAAAAATGTTTCTGAATTATGATATGGACTTTCTTGGAGCAAAATTACATTTCCCAGTGTAATAGCAAATTTGCAGTCAGTAAAGGTGGCATTTAGGGTAATTTTCTTGACTGATTTTTCGAGTTACCCGCACTTGTGTAGTGTTTTTGCAGTGTCCAAGCTCTGTACAATGTTTCTAACTCACCCATTTAAAAAGACACTCACGCCAATGATAGCAGAGCTGCTATATAGGGTGCTCCCCTCTTATCAGACAACTTTGTGTTCAGTGTTCAGTCCAAGGACACTAAGATGTGAATAGACACTGAATTGAAAAGACAAGCTTGTGATTAAGTGACAGTCCACTTCACTGCCTGAGACACAGCGGCCCATGTGTCATCACAACATTTGCCAAGATTAATGTCTTCATTAAATTAAAAAGAGCACAGTTGTAAAGGAGATCTGACTACACTCGCACTTTAGCAACATCATGAAGCAGTCATTCGTAGCTATAGAAAAAGCTAATTATATTTTCTTTTGTCAGAGTAGTATCAAAACCTTTTTCCTCAAACCTTCTAACAAACCACTCTACAAATGCTACACTTGTGCTAAAATTGCTCTCAGCCCTACATGCAAAGCCTATTCTATGGAAAGGAACAAGCTGGCCACCTTCACTATTGTTTGATGTCATTCTGTGACGTATAGCAGATTAATTCAGATATATGGTACGGAGCCGATACATCCAGAGAATGACTCAAAACAGACTTGAAACTGGTAACATGAAAATTATAACATAAAACCAATATTTGGGCTCAATAGCATTTATAAGTTTTCATTCACAGTGCAATTAATCAACGTGGTAGCTAGAGGTACCAAACCTGATTCATTTTCTGTTGTTTTTAACGATCCTCCCTTTTATAAATTAAAGCAACAGTGCAGCTATTGTAAACAAAATGCTGTACACAAAGAACCAATCTAAAAAACAGCCTATGAACCTTATAGTAGTAAGTCAAGCAGCTTGCAATGTGCAACATGTACAATGCAGACACTTGCTAAATAACAGTACCGAGATGAGAGTTTGGACTGGCAAGTTATAGAAATGTAGTACAGATGACATGGGTAAAACCTGAAGGAACACGGTTTTAGAAACGCAAATGAAAACCTCACCAGAAATTGTAACATATGACTGTTTGTCCACATTTCCGATACATGCTAGTTTCACAAGCTATTTTTTTGTGTTATGTAGAATCTTTCAAAACCGTGACCTTTGAATGTAAAACTTTATCCTCCATGATGATATTTCTAACGTTCACCATATATGTTTTCATAATGTGAATGTAACCATGAACATTAATATGAATACTACCCATGTACTTTTAACTCCTAACTGTAACCATAGGTGGGTTTTTAGTGGCTTTTTGATTAATTCTATTGTATCATTTATAACTTGGACAGCTGTTTTGTTTATGTTTTTTGCTACAAAGAAAAGACAAATGAACTCTAAAACCCTCAAAAAATGTCTCCTGTTTCTGTGTATATACCTTGTGATTTTTCTTATTTTTTTTTTTGTTTGTTTTTGCGTGTGCTAGCTGCATTACCATTCAGGCATTCACTGTGGTGTTTCCCTAGGTGAGTGTTGGTATCTATTGTGGTACCGCTGCACTTAATCCACTCAATGGGAGTACATATTATACATACTTAAGTTGAATGTTTCTCTCTATAAAATCCCAATGCCTTCCAGACTTTGAGTTCAATGGCACTTTTTAAACCGCATCAGTATTCGCTATTTGATAGTTTGTATTTGTGTTTGCCTTACAAGCAGTGATCATGGATGAATACACTGCTTTCATTGATAGATATTAGTGGGATATCCAGTGTGTGGGCCAGGTTATACAGTGTATAAGTGGTTTTCCAACTCCACTCACTTGATAAACCACCAGAATCTATGTAGAATCTGCAGCAAGAAATTACTAATGGCTAGAATTTATATCTATATGGTTTTAATTATATTATTCATTATCATTCTAAACAAAAATTAGGCAAACATTCCTGACATTCTTCCGTGAGCAATTGCTCTGATCCAACTACTAAAAATAAGTGGGCAAGGGCTCAATCTTTTTGTTGATAAATTATTTTCTTCAGTGTTATTTTTCTCACTCTTGCTGTGCATCTTCAAAGTATCAAGCTTAAACTGTACTGACATGGTAATAAGTTGTCTACAATGAGAGGCCTCATTGCCTCCAATACACACAAAGTAGAGTGATCCCCTTGTATTGGAACTACATGTAGTGTATATCTTCTTGCCTCTATCTGCGTTATTTCAGCAGCCTACAACATCATCTGTAGTGCGTCTCCTTGGCTCGCCCACTTGACCAGCCACTTTCTCTGTTTTCTCATTTAGTTTTTTTTAGTAATCAGCTATACACCACTTCATCTTTGAAAGATTGTAGCAATTTGGTTGATTGTTTTATAAGTTTCATTATCAGTGCACTTGCATGGAGAAGTAGGGAAATATGCAACCTGCAAAAAAGAAAATATACTACTTTCAACCACACTGGTGAAAACAGTTGCACAAAAAAAGACTAATAGTAGCTATGCACTCTCCTAAATATTATTTGATCTCTACACATTAAAAAAAATGGTTGCAATCTGGAGCGCTGGTCCAACACAAAGCAGATACCAACTTTCAAGTTTGTATGTAATGATGGTTTAGATTGGCGGAATCATGTTAGAGAAGGGGAAGAAAATCCCTGGTTACACCACTTTTCATCTGTGATATCAATCATGTATGATAGTCAGCTATTCCTAAAAAAAAAAAAAAACGAATAAGCCCTAACAGGCTTCCCATGTTGCATTAGAATAACTGTTTTTCTGCATTTTGGGGTTTATCTTTGTGTTTTTACGCCCTCCGCCCTGAAAGGTCATAGTACCTCATCCTGCTGGCATTTGGAGCATTGATAATATTCCCTCACATATCAATTTCACCTATTTTCTCATCATTCTCATTTCCCCCTAGCAGAAAATGGAATCATTTGTGCTTTCAGCAATTTGTTATTGATTGGGAGAGCTCTGGAAATAGAGGGTTGCCATTATGGCAATGCTGCAGCTACAGTTAAATTGAGTTTTAAGCAGGCCTGCAAATGTATCATTTCACAGCCATAACACAAAAGCTTTTAAATCCATGAACCTCAGGATGGATCAAATGCTTAAAAATACCAGTATTCTCCTAATATTGAGGGCTATTAGAATTTCTGTCGTTAAGAGGTTTTCCATAACTCTGTAGAATGTGACAGTATGTGTCTGCATTGAAGAGAAACCGCAGTTAAGATTGATTTTGACCAGCATCAGACCTATTTGAAGTGTGCCATTGTGGACAAAAAAAAAAAACTCAATTCCTTTAGTCACTGTGACCGCATTAAAAGAACATTAAAAAATGTTGTCCACTTATGAATGTATTTCTTAATTACTTTTGGAAGTGTTGAGGGATTCGACATATGTCTAAACACACAGGTGTTCAGAACATGCAAGGATGGGCAAAATGTACGAGTGCCATCAGAATTGATATTGGTCACACAATAATGGTGGACTGCTTTCTTGAGCATCTGAAATCTGCCCCACAGCCCTTCTTGCCATGCAGTCAGGGGACAGGTACAGTAAGATTGCCTCTGGCTTGATCTTCACCACATCATCCCAGCTCTTGTGTGGTTGGGAAACCAAAGCAACCAAGAGTGTGCAGCACCTCTTCTCACCACTCATAAATAATGCTGCCCTTTAATAATGAATTAGTAATTACCCCTTTTTTTGACCAAGGACCATGAGGGCTCATGAATTAGTAGCACCCAGGGCATAGTCCTATCTTTGAGTCCTCAGAGGATTGTTGCAGCCTTCTTATGGCCTGTGAAGCAACCACCGCCGCCCACAATTCAACTGGCTGGATAGCCTTACAACCATTCATTCTTGCAATCCTGCCAGCTGTCATTCTCCTGAACAAGGAAACTGGTTCTCACTGTCGGACACAGACAAAGTTCATCATCTAAAGTTGTTTTCCCAAGTGAACACTGGAGAATGTCGGGACTATCTGCAGTTGTCCATTCACATGTGCACTATATGGCATGAAATTCTCAACATGAAATGCATTCTCATGACTGGAAATTGTGGTCCAGGATGTGATGCAAAAAATACAATGTGGAAATTTCAGTGTTTGTTGGCCACATGTCAAGAATAGTGGATGACGCTTCCTACTACTGTGACTATTTTTGCTTACTTGGATGCATCTACAATATCAACAAAAAAGCAGAAAGACGTGTGTTCTTACATGACTTGATAAGTAATGATATGCACTATAAGAATACACAAAGACATGTATGATGGGGGATAGTCTTTATTGCTATTTTTCATTATTCTTTTGGTTTAGTAAATGATGTTTCAGCAGAACGTTGAGAAAAGTTCACATCGAATTTAACAATTTAGATCTCAAGTGCTCTTGGACATGAAGAATTTGTGCTCTGGTTTGTGTTTTTTGAACATGCTGTTTGATTGGACTCTTGTATGGATGTCTACAACGATACATGCGCATCTGTATATTTTTTTTCATCTGTGTCTGTATATGTGTCATTGCAGGTTGAACATCAGAACAGCTTATTTTGAAGATGGTCATACATTGCCCGGTCCTACCAGTCTCATCTTACTTTCGTCTAAAGGTTAGCTCTGTGTGTTTGGATGTTGACCAGCAAAGAGTGTGTGTGTGTGTGTGTGTGTGTCTGTGTGAGTGTGTGTGAGAGAGAGAATACCAGACTCTTAATGATCCCTCCAGGGAGGGCTTAGTGTGTACGTTTATGTGTATGTGTGTGTGCAGCACTGAGGCCTGGACAAGGAAACACGGGGAAATTAGCTATCTCTCTCAATAACCTCCGATGAAAGTCTGCCTCCTACCCACAACTCTGTCACTGGCTCCTCAAGACAATAAGCCAATTAGACCAAACTCAGCTAAGGGCCAAGGCCCTGTGCGAGTGTGTTTGGGTGTTTGAAAGTGTGAGTTAGTGATGAGGGAGGGAGAAATGGAAGTATAGCAACATATATTTCTTGAACATGTTTCATGATTTTCTTTTTTGCTATTCTATACTATTGAAAAATACTACAAGTTACATTAATAACAGTAAAATGTTGTTAGGATTAAATAATTGACTATATCACCTCTTTTTTTTGGCCTGTGGTGTTATTTGGATGTCGAGATTCTTTTGGTTGAATTTGCAGAATTTTGGAGATAGTGGCCATAGAGATGTCTTCCCTCTCTTTAATGATTTTGGTGGCACTTGGTTTTAGTAGCAAAGTACACAAATGTACTATTTTAGCTGAGTGCCATTTTCTCACTGTATATCAAAAAGAATAGTCTTCTCTACGGCTGACTAAAACATTCTACCCTAAACAAACATGTAAATGTACCACCGGACATTCTAAACATGAAAAGATTCAATGAAATCAGTGAAAAAATTGATAACAACACAGACATAGTCTGAAAATCAGTAACAGTTTGGTCTTTAGATATTCACTCTTAGCATCTACTATGAGCAGATGCACTGTGTGATATGTGTTGATCTAGAGTATCCCATAGGTGCTGTGTGGATAATATATCTAGTGAATATCCATTTTCACCAACCAGATGTCTGAGATGGCAAATTGTTGACTGATAGATATTCAGTTAATTTGCTTTGCATCTGAAGGAGTAACCCACATCCAACATGTCAGTGACTCCTTCCCTCATTACTTACATCCGCTGGAATTTCATGTGGAACTCGAGACTGGTTTGCATTAACTTATGTATACAATCTGATGCTGTCTTTTGAAAAGCTGCAAAAAAAGAAACATGAATCAGACATGTTTCCACTGACTGGTTGAAGTGAGTGTGAAGTGTAGTGTTTCCACAGGATAACAGTAAAGGCAACGTTGCAAGTGGTAGGTCATTAGAAGAAGCAGTTATTCCAAACCGTGAGAAGGAAACGTCAACAACAACTGCAATGGACATCCACAAAATTAAAATGGATAAAGCTCCTCTTATTTCTGAGAGTATTTGGGCTTTAATACATATGATAGCATTCATTCACATATGTTTAATCGCTGGCTCAGCACAGAAAAAGCTGCTGAGTCACATAATTTCATTAATTGATTTTTTTAATTTGTTTGATATTTGTCAGGTCAAACACAAAGTGCATAGATGTTTCAATTCCCTCTAATACGCATCAAGACCTCTTCAAAACGGCCAAAAAACACCTCGAGCGAGTGTATGAACTTTTTCTGCACATTGGTGTAAGTTTCTGAACCTGTACTCTTTTCATTCACCTTTTTGTAATCACGGTTTTATATGTGAATCAAAAACAGAAATGGAAACTATGGACTACTATTGTTTGTATGAAATCGCTCTTAAAAAAAGAGTTGACATTTTTGCAATGGAGTGCTTAAACAAACAAACCTGACCCAACAATTACTTACTTTGGCACCTCCACGGGTCTCCAAAATATTTCCACAATCCATGCTTGCTTCTCTCTACTGGTTACAGTTTTATTTTTGTGTTTTTTTTCAGAGAGCAAAACTCTTAAAGTTTAATTTCAAACTGCTATACATTTTGCTGAGAAATAAGGAAGGACATACTTCAAAAATTCAGAAGACACAAAATGACGACATTCCAAATCAAAATTTGCAGAGTTGGATGTGACAGACCCCTATAAAATTACAAGAAACGAAGACACGCAGACAGCCTGCAAAATAAATGAAGATGACATTTTAGGTCAGACAAAAATAATTGTATACTTTTATCCAGTAAATATTGATACATCAATGTTTACGATCCCATACTTGTACTTTCTCTGATATATTTTGCAATATAAACATGAGGAGCCTTTCCTGTCAAAAAATACAAGCTCATCAAATTATTTCTCATCTGAATTGTCCACAATAGAATCTAACTAAAGCTAAATTAATTACTTTGTTTTATTATCACCAAAATCAGCATAACTTTGATGATAATAATCATAATAATAAACACTTTGACTGTGTAATTATGTGATGGCTTCCATGAATTGTCTGGATGTTGGAAAATTAACAATATTTTAATTGATATAATTTAAATGTTTAAAAAATTCAAACCTAATCTCTGTGAATGTGTATATATCTATATATAAAATATGATGCATGATAGCCTGTACATGTTATTTTGGGGAAGACTCTAGAAGGAGGTAATATAAGTTAAGTTTGGTCAGCGTTCAGCAAGAAAGACTACTGGTATACAAGAATAATTCTTAAACATATATAAAAACCATGTGATTCATTTGCAGCCTTATATAACTGTTAGGATGATGTTTGTCTGGCATTGGACAGGCTCTCGTTTGTGTGAATTCATGTGATGTATCTGTCCAATTCAAGCGCTTGGAAAAAAAGCTCCATTCAAAACTTAAACTTTTTCCTATCTCCTTTCAAGAGAATGATTTTAACGAATCATCCTTTTACTGATTGCCCTGGTAATATTGCATTGTGTTTAATGTAGATACCAGTATCAAGATTATGTGTCACTTTTTTTTTCAAATGAAGAATATTACTGTATCTTGCGCTCTCTCTCTTGCCCTCCCATCCCCCTTCTGTGACAGAGATATTGGCCTGTCTGATCGTTCCATAACTCATACTTGTGACGCTCAATTAAACTGCATACATTAGAAAAGAGTTGATTGGGAGGTAGGACATTTGTAATCAAGCATATTTATTCTCTTTAATCACTCTGGGGACCTGGAGACCTCAGGAAGGCATATGCGCAAGACTGCATGCAAATGCATTCACGCACACATGCACACAAATCCTCAAGCAAACACTTTCTAGGCAACGGCTCAGCCATTTATACATGCTGAAGTGCACAGAATTGTGTACACACACATATCAAACCTTGCTGCTGAACTCAATCAGACCTCAACTTTGAAGCCTTGACTCCATCACCTTCTCCTTTCCCCTTCTGGGCCCTAGTCCCTCGACCTCAACCCCATATAATGACAGCACACTAGTTTGCATATTAATCAGTAGCCTCAGCTTTAGATTATATGCTGCTCACTACATCAGCCAGTGTAAGTCAACAGGCTATTAGTACCTTGTACTTTTCTGGTATTTAATATAAGTATATGGGTGATTTGTATAGCATGCATGATTCTATGTAAGCAGATGTGTATGCATATTTTATTATGCTGTGTAAAGATGCATTACTTCATTTTTATATGGAATATAAATGCACAGTTTGATTCAGTTTTTTTGTTTTTTTTTAATGAAAGTGTTAAGGTAACAAAATTACAACAATTGCAACAAATTTAGATTCAGCATTCAGGTAATGTTCATCTGTTTTTAATATAAAGGCCTGACACATATTCTCACGCGCATACAATCACACTTGAGTTTTAGAGCAAGAATTCTTTCTATCAACTTGGACAAACAGTAATCATGTGCAAATATACCCCACTGTCATTTAATCTCTGATAGCTGTCAGTAGTCACATTTATAAGAGTAAATGGGCTTGAAAGGTAGGAAATAATTTGAAATATTCCCAGTGGCAGCTTTGTGACTGGGACTCAGTGGAACTTCACTTTTAATTAAGACAATGAGAAGGACACACCAACACTCATGCAAGCACACACAAACGTCAGACTGTACATTCACACTATGCTGTATGTATAAGTAATGTATAAGAGTATTGCACACTCTGTGAGCAACAAGGGAAATAAAGGCTTGGTTTAAAGAGGGTTTAAAGCTGTCAAACACCACAAATGAGTCTGTATTCAGCAAAAGCCATGTAAGTGTGTGTGGGTGTGTTTGTGTATCCGGATGTGTAAAGGATGCATCGGGTCTTTCACGATAAATTTAGTTGTCTATAAGTGATGGTTGAGAGAAATGGCAGAATAGTAGGGACACAAACAATAATTGATGCAGTTATCACAGTGGTCCACCATGTTTTTGTCACGAATAAAATGACTACTATGTTGCAGTTGATCTTCCAAGGGTCAATATCCCAGTTCTGCAATCATACATGCATGCAGGACCTACTGGATTTGTCTGTGTGTTAGCCCTATATGTGTTTGTATAGTGTTCAGAGAACATTTTGCACACTTCCTCACACATGTGTAAAGTCTTCAGTCCATTCAGTGTCATTATGTATAGGATTCTTCCTCATTTTCTATTGTATGACCACCATTAACTACCCAGTACATTATCAGGCTCCCATCTGCTAATGACAAAGTAGACAATGAGAATAATCAACACTCTTTTTCATCTCTGCTGCTTTCTTCCATCTGTCTATTGTGTATCCACTCTCGCCTCTTTTTTTCTTCCCAGCCAAAATCAAGGGATCTTCTTAATGTGTGCGAGTGTGTGTGTGTTTGTTTCTGTAAAGAAAGTGAACATGTATACCAGCTATCCTGCAAGTATATCTTTGTGCATATCTCCCCTCATGCGTGTGTAGCAGCAGCTCTCTGTATGTGTGTGTGTCTTTGTGTGGGGGGGGTGCATGTGTGTGAGTGCCACAGATGAGATGTAATAATTGAAGGCCCTCCTGCCGATTTCACACAATCAACGTGGCCACACTGGAGGTGATGAAAGTGAATCAAAGATTCAAGGGAGAGTTGGTTTTAAAAAGGCTTTCAAAGTCCCCCCCATACCTCAATTATCCCCACAATGGCTTATTAATACTATACCCACCTTCACTGCATTTCACTCTCTTTATTTCCTTTCTTTGTCTGCTTTCCACATCACAGAGCTGCGTAGTGTTATATTCATATTATTCTGTGCCTTCATATCTTCATATCAAATCAGATTGCTTTCCCCTTTCCCTCACTTTTCCAGGAATCTATCCTGCTCTCCATCCTTGTCCTTCATATTTTTTAAAACCCACTGCCCTTTGCCTTTATATCTGCCCAGATCTCCATCATCGTCACCCCCTCATCTGTCTCTTCTCCTTTGCTTCACCCCCCCTCTCAACCCACCCCTGATCTCTCCACCTTTTTTTTAATCCTTTTTAATGAAACAGAGGACCCTGCTGCCAGTGGAGGTGATCCTCATTCGCCAATCCCAGTGTACACTGATTGTCTGTCTACAGAAGGGCTTGGGAGAGGGATGAATAGGATAGATGAGTCTGTATTGGCCCTGCTGCTGTAATTCACATAACACTGGTATTTCTATACTATTGCCACCATGGCGCTCTCTGTCATTCCCGTCTCCTTTCTTTTTTTTTTTGTTTGCGTATTGAAAGGTAAAGCTCAAAAATGTGATCCTCAGGATAAATATGGTTCCATTACAAAACAGGGAGGAGGAGCTGAGCAATTATTTTTTCTGTATTTGCTGTGACCACAACATATACCTGGAGTCCATGGCTTGTATCATGTCTAAGGGTTGAGGAAAGAGGAGGTAGGGAGGTAACTCGCTGAGAAGGAAGGAGAAATAGTGGGGATAGGAAGAGGAGGCTGTATCTGTTATTATCCACAACACATTCGTGTTTGATGTCGCCACCGTCATTTTCTCTCGGTGTGTCTAGATCCACCCAGAGAGATGTTTCAGGATCACAGCAACACAGGGAGGAAAATATTGAATCAATGCTCTTCCCAACTCTTGAAAGCAGGGTTAGCGTTTCATGATGCGACACTGGATGAGAGTGAGAAGGAAAGAAAAATATGTAAAAGAAAGCAGCCAGTCTCCTTCCACCCCTCCCCTTCATTTTCCTCTTCCCTTTGCTTTCTTTCTGTCTTTTTCACTTTTCACTGCTTACCGCTGTCATTGTCTCATTTAGCCTGTCTAAAAATATAGCCTTCCTCTCCAGATTTAAAGGGGGAGAATTTTCAACATGTGTGTTACCTTTTCATCTTTGAGGCAGGGAGAGCAATCTTAGGGGAAATCAGGTGTCTTAATGACAGCTGAGTGTGCAGCATGGGTAATGCAGAGCGCCGGCATTTGCAGTACACGTATTAAATTATTCACATCAAAAACTCATTGTTTGTTACCTGACAGAGCTGCGGAGAGAGGTGGAAGGATGATGGAGAAGCGTGATGAATTAAACATCAGGAGAATGGAGTGCCTAAGAGAGAGAGAAAGAGAAGCACACAGTGAGAGGAGAGACAAGAACAGAGGAAGATGCATTCAAATAGCATGTTTAGAATCTAAAGATGCTCTCTTGTCTTTTGAGAGAAGGGAGGTAGAGTTGAAAGACTGTGTATGTATTTACATCTGTGATTTTATGATAATGTGAAAGACTGTTTGTACTACCCGCCTATTATCCCTACCACCAATGATAGGCAGTCAGGATGTAAATCAGGAAATCCAAACAGGAAGTTTATCCACAGCTGTACACTAAACCTGCTCAGATAGCTCATTTAAAAGGATGTGGAAGGAGATGCCGATCCCTATTGAGCTAATACAGAAAATACTACAGTAAAACATTCAAGTGTTAACTTAAGTCTATTATGGCATGGTGTATAGAAAGTATGCAACTCTTTGTCTCTCTGTTTCATTATTTTCAGAAAATATAACAAAAAGCAGGAAGAATCAATATTTTTAAGATGTGATAGTAGTTTGCTAATAAATTGACTATCAATTAATAGTTTCTCAAGATTATATGCCAGCATAATTTGCTAAATTGCTAAAACATCAGAAAAATCTTTGTTTCAGTTTAAGACAAAACTCGGCCTTGTGTTGGTGTATAGCACTGTAAAGTCTAAGCTCTAAATTTGCACAGTTACCTGCACAGTTGACTCGAACTAGCTTTGATGAGCGACCTGGCTGTTTACTTGGATCGCTGTCCTTGTCCCTGTATACATGCAACCACATTAAGTTATTGAGTGAAATGTGTTTGATAATGCAATGCTGTGAGAAAACATTCAACACATTCTACTGCTTCAAACTTTCTCTGTGGAGATCTTCAAACATGTAAGTGTGACCAAATTCACTGCACCGACGTTATTCTTAAAGGGATAGTTCGGGATATTTGACATGAATCTGTATGGCATCACCATAACCAGTGTCGTGCATTCAAACTGACTTACCCCCGACAGTGTCCTGTGAGCCGAGTTCTTGTCCAGTGTTGGTCAAGGCGAAAGTAGTCCGGCTTGTTTGCTGGGGTCAAGAAATTAGCGCGTTTTTCTTCCCAAAACAGTACGTGTGCTAAAGAGTGATTTATTTCATCACAAAAACCGAAGCCGGCAAAAGTCACTCCTCGTTATCACTTGGGCCCTACTGTCTCTCGTTGTGTATCAGTGCGCACGTCATTCTGACCGCAAGCTGTGCGCACGAGTCTTTCTGTTCTTTGGCAGTGCTCAACACTTACTCTGCAGACAACTGGCCATCGGGTCCAGCTGGTCTGGGACGCCTCTTCCAGTTGATCTTGGGAACATGGAAAAAAGTTCTCAAGACGCCTGCATTCAGGAGTGCAGGGAAGTCACCGTTATTTGTGATGCAGGCAGCAGCTGTCCCACGGCCGCCGACATCCTCATCTATGGAAAGGTTTTGTATCTGGGGCATAACTAAATCCCACTCGTGGCAGCAGTAACATTCCACCTCTGTCTGCATTACTTCGCACTTCAAACAAGTGCACCAGGATTTGTCGGCCACCCTGGGTATCGCAGCTCCAGCAGTGGCTCCAGCTTCTGTTTCCATCACTTCTCTGTCCACCCTCTCTCTTTCTGCCCGATCTAAGTCCATTTGGCGAACTTCCTCCTCAGTATAAACGGGTTCATAAAGATACCCCCTTGGCTCTGAACGGAAGTCAATATGTTCCTCGTCGCTCTCGTTGTCAGACATCTTCCCGAGTAGTAAACAAAGTGAACTCGTGCGCACAGCTCGCGGTCAGAATGACGTGCGCACTGATACACAACGAGAGACAGTATAGGGCCCAAGTGATAACGAGGAGTGACTTTTGCCGGCTTCGGTTTTTGTGATGAAATAAATCACTCTTTAGCACACGTACTGTTTTGGGAAGAAAAACGCGCTAATTTCTTGACCCCAGCAAACAAGCCGGACTACTTTCGCCTTGACCAACACTGGACAAGAACTCGGCTCACAGGACACTGTCGGGGGTAAGTCAGTTTGAATGCACGACACTGGTTATGGTGATGCCATACAGATTCATGTCAAATATCCCGAACTATCCCTTTAAATGAATTGATTGGGAAGCTTGGTGGGCTGCTTCAGACATCATTTCAGACAAGAGACAGATAAGCATGTGAATGACGGCAGTTTTTTTAATGTATTCTGCTGTATTCATGTATATTTACGCTTTACTGTTTTTACAATGAGATGGAAAAAAGTTTTAACTTTGGTGCTGGTGTTGGGCACCCAGGTACATTTGAGTACAGTTGAGCACATACATATGAGTTATTCAATCCCCAACTGCATTATGTTTATCCAGTCTTTAGAAGCTCAATTCTGTATGGTTTTGGTTGAACTAACAGGTTTACATGCATATAAGCAATCGGATTTTGGTCAGACTGACATAGTAATTTTTCTTTTCTAATATCATGTAAACATCCTAAATGTTTTGGAGTTGAATCCTCTTTTTGACTGAGGTCTTTCTATGTGGAGTTCACATGTTCCCCCTGAGCCTGAATGGGTTTTCTCCAGATGCTTTTTTTCTTGCACAGACCAAAGACACATGTTATATAAAAAAATTGATTCTTTGTTGGAAAGTTTTCTGTTTCTCTTTCTAAGCTAGGTGACAGACTGTCTGCTTAGCTCAGAGCTTTTCCTTCTGCCCGCCATGTAGCAGCTGGAATATTCAAGTCCCCTGCAAGCTCCTACAGGACAATGCAGGTATAACTAATAAATAGAACATTGTCATCGGTGTCTTACTTTTTTTAAACTGCATGGAATACATACTTTAATAATCATGTGTTTTTATATGAAGTAAAACACTGCAGTTTCCAGCTGTTTTCTTTTGCAAAAAAGCCTCATTAAAAGTCATATTTTTGCACCATTTGTTTTTTTTTGTTTTTTTTTTAACCTTTTACCAGAAATAGTAACTGGATTACAGTATGAAAACTCTCCAAGCCTTAAAAAAAGGAAGTACATGTAAAAGAAAATTAAGTGCGAAGTAATGTTAGTTAACAGATGTGTGGAATTTGATTTTGATGAGAAAAGACATTAGCAGCAAGTCTAACAAATTAATGTTTAAGCATTCTTGAAATATAGATTACACTTAATACTTTATGAAGTACAATGATAATAGCTTGCTTCACAGAAACATAATGTAGCACTTAACAATGTACTGTAATTAATACATTATGCTAAGTTGTGTTATGTTAATTTCTGCTGTAGAAATTAAAAATAGATTATACAAGTAGTTAGTGTGTATCCTCTTGATCAGGGAGCAGAAAGCAAGAGGGGTAGAGCAAAGGGGAAAACACATGCATTTATCAAAGGGTGATTAAGTTTAAGGCAATGATTCACTAAATATTTAACAGCTTTGCTTGGTGCAAAGTATATCATGAATTATAGATAGTGAGGATGAGCGTGTCTTGGTGTAAGACAGTGTTTAAAGACTTAACCTAGAATGTGGGAAGAGCAATTACCATTGTAATAAATGAGAGTGAAGTGAAAAAAGACCGTCTATTCGTTATTTCTAATTAATTTCTAAGGATGTTCACAACGGGGGGGTTAGTTGGTTGGTCATGGGGGGGCTGGGACAATGTCCATTAGTCTCTGACGCTTTGGGAACACTTTGTCCTTGATAAATGGCCTCTATGCTTCAAAATGATACAGACTCTTGCACATGTGCACAAGCCTGAAGACATGCGTGCAAAGTCATAAACGCACACACACTCTTAATCACGTGCAAATTTTAACAGGCATTTGGATGGAGATTCACATGCTGGCAAAAAATGGATTTTACAAATGCTACCTTGACATACTTCTTTTTCCTCCATGAATTTCCACCTCCATGCAGATGAAAACAGGTTTAAACACAATGATCATCCTACTCTTCTCTAAGATTTTGATGAAAAATTGTACATCTGTGAAGGTAACTTATAGAACAGATGTTCTGGGCTCACTAAATGAGTTGGATTTCAGAGCCCTCCATGTGGCTTTCGTCTTTGTGTGTAGAGAGGATATGCATACTCTATTACACATGGTCATCCTTTAGCCTCTGTGATCTCTGCCTTTCACACACCTTGTATTTCCTGTTTCTCCCTTGATTTTTTTTTAAAAGCATATTTCAGCAATTCTTTTACAGATTTCATTAGGGTTAGGAGGGGGGCTTGATGTACTGTTTTTCAACTTTCACTGCGCATTACTTGATGTCATATCACTAAGGAAGAGAGACGAGGTGTACGCACTGGCCCTATATTCAAAGTCACTAGAGCATTGCATGTGTAGTGCTCTGAAATATTGATGAGTAAGCAAAAACATACTGCGTCCTGTCACTTTGTGGAACACAGAGGCGAATGGAAGTCACAAGGAAGAAGGATAATGCCACCTCTTTTTTTTTTTTTTTTTTTTTTTTTTTCATCTGGCTGTAGCCATTTTAACTGTTTGTTGGGGTAATTCATTTTGTAAAGCCCCGAGAAAATCAGAGCGAAATTAAACTGATTAGCTATTAAGTTAAATAACAAGTATGGGTAAATTCAGGTTGATTAATAAGTCCATAGCTACCTGTCGACAAAATACATTTCAAACTCAAAAGAAATGCATGTCAATCTTCTGCAACAATCTCTCCACACCTCTGATCTGCATTATTCAATGTATTATTCCATCGGATGCTCTAAAAATAAAATAAATACATGTATGCCAAAAACCCCCCCATCAAATTTTCACAATTCTGAAGAAACACTTTTCCCAGCTTATGTTTGCATCCAAAGAAACCGCTCTTTTATTCATCCCTCTGCTCTTGTTTAATTGATTATTTGTCTTTATTCATTTCATTTCACATACTTTCTTCTTTTTTTTTTCATCTTCCACCCAGGTTGAGAGAGAGTGTTTGGTTTCAGTGTCTTGTGGGGCAACACTAATGTTAAGCCTATCTGGTTTGTCTGTGTGTAGTCTTATTGATCCTTGGCTAAGACATTAGATCTGAACGTCATGTCAAGGGTTTGGTGACCTCTAGCAGTCTCTCTCCAAGTGATAGCTTTGATAAGCCTCATCCCTCTCTCTGTTCTATATAGAGTTGTGCCCTAACCTTTAGCCCGAGTCTGTGTTTGAGCCTGACCTTTCTTTGATGTGTAATACATACCACGTGCCGTCCCACTACTGAACACACTCATTCAGACAAGAGATATACACTCGTTCCCATATGCACACACTCACACACCGTTAGTCAACACCCTGAAGCACCAACTCCCATGGAACCTTATTAAAACCACCTTCAGTAGAAACGAGGGAAGTTCTCAAAGTCTCCATAACTTGTATAATGTCTTGTATGAATAATGTTTTCTTCTTCTCATTCCCCGTTCTTCAATCGTTAATGCAGAAAAGCAGAGGCTTCACTCACACAAAAGACAAAAGACAAAGTCCGCTTGCCACTGATGGGCATGTGTTATTTACTAAAGGCAATGAGCTGGCTTGGCAGAATGCAAACGCACACACGCCAAACTAGAATCACATTTGTACAGTCACCCTGTATTCATGTGTACATACTGGCTCAGACACACACAGACCCCATTTCTGTTTGATGTTTGCCACTCATTCAAGATCCCTCACAGCTTGCCCTGCCTCCTACCAAATAACAGTCTTCATTAATTAAAAAAGAAAAGGCGGTGTTATTATAATTCTCTTTGCTTGCCCCTTGATGTAATGGAGGAGGGTGTGTGGTGTTTTGTGGCTCTTCGAGAGTTTGCTTTCATCATCGTCTGAGATTCCCCACGGCTTTGCCTTCCTGCCATCAAATTCTTCTTTCCTTCTTTTTGTCTTTTCATCCAGTGAGATGAAGTTTGGAAAAGTTGCTCCTGCCCAACAGGATCCTTTTTAGCAGTGAATGCCCTTCCCAGCTGGCAGGCTTCTAACAGCCCACGAGGCCACCGGTGGCAAAGTCGGACAATGTTATTAGCTTTTGAAATTCCTGCAAGCCTTTAGTTGATGGCTTGAAATTAGTGATGGCTTAAAGCAGCTAAACCTTTGATGACTGTTTGCTTCATTGGTCAGCTTTGTTTACTTGTTTTCCTTATGCATACCAGGTTTTAGAGAGGTTGACTTTACAGAAATGCATTTATGTACAGCACAAAAGACCAGATACATCAGAAATAAGTTGGGCAGATGACTTTTGCATGTAGCGCATGCTTTTAAATAAAGGCTATCACCAGCAAACGCTGAAAGCCCTGTCTCTAAAGATTGAACCACTTGTTTTGTGGAATTGTTATGTGACAGCTGTTTGGTTTGAGAGGAAGAACACTAGTTTGCGACATATGGAAGGACAGACAGGCGGGAATACTTAATACTGATACAGCAACTTGACATTCAGGCAGGTTTAAAAAGCTGATGAGAAGAGGGAGGACAATGAGTGAGAAAATGGAGCATGCTGCTGCACTCTGTTTGCAAGGGCTAAACTTATTAGTCTGTTCTTAATGCCTCTCAGAGCAGATAGCATTAAGAAATACACAGTAATGATGATTTGTGTTCTCCTCAGCCAACAGAGGAAGACGAGCCCACTTATTCCACATGAGTGTTATAATTGGCACCTTATTGCATTTGGGCAGAATGCACTGTGATTTCCTGGGTGTCATTTTTGACTAATGGATTCTTAAGAATAGTAATCTAATTGGTGTCATTATTTCATCCTTGCTGCTCCCAGAAAAAAAAAAAAGCTATCATGATTGAGGGGGGTGGGGGGGGGGTGGGGGGGGGGGGGGGGGGGGGGGGGGGTAGAGTTTTAGCACTGGATGTGTTTGGGCAAGTTGCAAATTAATCTGCACACCTTGTAAACACAAAGAGAGCAAACAAAAATCAATTTGTATGAGTGAGGAACTACACTCTCAGGGCTTTTAGTGTCTGCATGAAGCTCAAGTTGTTTGGGTTGCAGTTCATGTCTTTTGTTTCTCTTATTCATAACTTTGCCAAGTCAGCCCACATATGCTTCTTATCAAGATGTTATGTTATTACCAAAGTCTGTATTAATGTAATTGTAAAGCTTAATTATCATTTCTTGTGTAAAGTTGTTCTTAGTCGTACTAGCAACAGCAGCTTGTTATTTGCTGGTATATTTTTCGGCAATCCCTGGCTGCCCATTACTTTGTGTTCAGTAATCACACAGTTTCAACACAAACAGCATCTCATTCTGCCTAAAAATCTGAAACCTCTGCAGCGCTACCGGCCCCTCTGTTTCCATTTCCACATACCTTGATCCTGGTGTTGTGTCACTAATAGAGGTGATGTACTGTTTATTTTATTGATCATGTGTTTTATCCAAGCATCAATGCAGGGTTCACTCACTGGCATGCTCATTCCCTTTATCACAACAGACACTGGACCTCTGCTTTGAGGCTTTCATCAAGCAAAAACACCCATTATGGTGTCTGACTGGCTAGCTTGCTCTTGAAAAAAAAAAAGAAAAAAAAAATACTGCTGGTGTTCCTGACACGCAACATCCCAATTATGCCCACACAGATGAGAATATACACTTACACAGGTCGCATTACAAACACACATCCACAGCTACATAAGTGCTTATAATTTTGTTTCAAGCTCTAAAAACATACGAGCTGTCTTTCACACAGGATCAGTGCAGTAACTATTTTTGTTATGTGCTCTAAACTCACATCACTGAGTACACACAGTCGTTCATTGAGTCTGCAGTTGTCTTTTCAGACTGAGGAAGTGCAGGAATGTCAGAATGGAAGCTGATCTGATGGTCAGGAGTGTGTCCTCCTGAATAACCCTTGACAATCGCACACAAACACACACACTTTGCAGCTAAACACACTGCAGAGTGTGAAGAGAGAAGGAAACGGTCCAATACACCACACCTTCCTGACATGCTTTATCACCCCCCTATCCCTGCAGCTACTACCCCCCCGTGTCTGCCCCTCCACCTTCCCACCACCACTGTCCTCTCCACTGCTCGCCCTCCAACCCCCACCACCCCACCCTCCAGGGAGGAAAGGCTGACTTGCATTCGGCAGCATCTCTCAGGAAAGAAGAAATGAATAAAAGAAAGGAGACGTCCTGTTGACAATCGGTGTCTGCGCCGCCAGGAGCCAAAATAACTGTCAGCAAGTGTTCGTGAATGTCCAAAATGCCACAGAGACAATAGATAGATAGATGAAAGACATTTTGCGGAAGGAATGAAAGAAAACCTTACCATTCTGCTCAGAAATAAGAGAACTAAAAGTGAGCTACAAAACGAACTTATAAGAAACTGATGCAAAATTGACAGCATTGTTCATTCAGTTACATGCAGTTTGTGTCTAAAATCTATAAATGGATTTTTGTTGATAAGGTGTGATGGTAAATGGGACCCCTAATATTGAACACATACACAATACAATAAAGCTATTTTTGCCCTTGTGCACTTAGCATTAAGAATGTGTTGCATATATTTTATGTTGTTCAAAGATTACGATAGAAGACAGTCTATCCACTCCAGTACCATGCTGACCACAGCTTCGGTGTGCCCATGCTGTGAAAGCTTGTTTTATTTTGCTTCAAACTGACTGTTCTGTACACACACATTTGTACCTTTTGTATGTAGTCAGCATCACATCTTTGTTCTGCTGCAGTACACTGTAGTACTTAAAGTATAATCAATGTTTGTTTGATTGTCGCACCAACTTGAGTGTTACGTGAAGACGTCTTATTATTCTTAAATATTCATTTGTATAATTATGAACAGAAATTGAGGCACTTTTGTTCAAGCCACACTGCCACTGATTGTTTAAGTGCTTAAGTTTGATTCATGAGTGCACTTTAGCAAATTGCTGTTTCAAATTTGATTTAATAGTTAACACCAAAATGCCTGCGATAAAATTTGTTTTCAAATACAGGGGATCCAGATGTTCGTGTATCAGTCCCAGTCACAGCAACCTGTATGTTGCTGACAGATTCTAACTCTGTCCACCCTGGCATTTCTGTAATGATCATTAATTGCAATAGATGTGAGAAAGTCTGAATAACCTTGCATGTCAGTATCATACCTAGGACTGCCTCTTACGTGAGACATCCTAATCGAGTGTACGTCTAATTTATGGGGCTGCAGTTTACCATTAAGGGCCCGATCCATGGAATTAAATACATAGCAGACCTTCGCTGGTCCTGAACGGTGGGTGGAGGAGGTAGAGAGATACGGTGATGAATTGCCCACCCCCTACTCTACCTCATTCTTGACTTTGAAAAATACTGTCTCTGCGTTTTAGGTCAGCTTCTGACAACAATTAGGCAGAACGAAACAGATAGACTATGACCCCCCCCCTTGTACCCCCACCCTACATTCCCTTCCGCAACCCCCCTACTCCCCCGCACCCACCCTCCCAAGTCTCTCATCCTCCCCCCAGCTCATTTCTCATCCTGTGAATGGGATTTTAAAAAATAAATAAATAAAAACTACATAAACTTAGAAGAATTAAGATGGGCAGATATACCCTCAAAAGCAACAGTAAAATGTCAAGACAAAAATAGTGATACAGGTATACAGTATGTATAACTACAATTAAAATGATTTAATAAGTAAACATATTATACTCGACTTCATCCATAACTGAATGCTTTGGTCAAAAACTTACATTAGCAACTAATATCAAGAAGATTATTGAAATGACATACATAAACAGAGTTTTATTCATAGATTTTAACAGTCAGGTTTTGTCTTCATTGTATGTTTCACTGAATGTTTTCATGAACATCGCTATTGATCTTACAATGTGATGGAGGTCGATCCAGCTAATTCTCTTTTTCATTAGAGCAAAGCCCCCCAAATTCTCTTAGTGCATCTGCCTCTTAGAGGCATCCAATCTCTTGCTTCTCCCAATGACATGAATATAAGCCCGTGCTGATGGGGCTTGGTGTAAATGTATTAGCCCTGCGTCTGTGCCCCTAGCCTCGCCAGCCATAATTATGTTAGGAACCAATGAGACAGCTGGGAAATCAATATGCTAAGACAGATTGAGTGGAGATGTGTGGCCAGTGGAGTGGGAATAGAGAGGCCTGGCAGCTCCCTGTGGTGCGAAGAAGCTAGAGTCGACGATTAAGCCATAGACTTAGCATTTACTGCTAGGATTCACTGCCTGAATCTAGTTAGCATTTAGGGAAAGATCTCTGTGAGCAGACAGTGTTACTATTAGATGGAAGCTTCACCAGTTAGCTGAGTGGCCTATCATCTTATGGGGCTGTATAGTGGCATAAGTGTTTCAGAGTACATAGCATTTACGGTTTGAATCAGTGGCTCCTGTATTCTTTGTGTTCCCCAATATGTGTCGTAGATTCTTGATTGAAGATTGAGATTCAGATGACATTTTGCAGTCATACTGGGTTGCCAAAGGTCATGTTTCCTTTCATTTGATTCTGAACTGGTTTATCAATTCATATAATTACTTGATTTGAGAAACCATATAAATGGCTATGACTCCTTTAAGCAACATTTTCTTAAGATATACATCCTTCACTTAATTTGACATTTCATTAAGAAAATGTCTTTTCACTTAATTTTAGTTTCAATGTCTCCATAGAGGCTTTTAACTATTCCAAGTAAAAACATTTGTACATTACTCATGTATGTTTTTTTTTCTTTTTATTTTTTTGGAAGCAAATCAATAGTGTATTTTCAAAATAGGTCAGAAATCATAACATTCCTAAACCACATTGGATGGTGATGAACAGGATAGGAAATGAACGACTGGCAGGAGGTGGTGAAAAAGGACAAGTGGAGGTGGGTCAAATTAATTATCTGTCAAAGGAGATGGTTGTTCTGTCTTAACTTTGATGATGGTCCACATAAACCAAAGCATTGCTGTAATTTATATTCAATTAAGGGAGGAATAAGTGGGGTTGGAGGGGCAGGGTTAGAATGGGGCAGCTGAATCAAGACAAAGGCTTGCTGTGTTGGCAAGGATTGCAGGTGGGGGTACATTGGAGTGAGAGGGAGAATTTAAAGGGGGTGAGAGGGATGCAGAGGGTATGGCTTGGGGGACATGCATCTGCTCTCATCCCCAATCAGCGGCCTCGAAGACACCGTCCCCTTAACAATGGGACACATCAGTGCAGGGAGCGGAGTCACAGGCGTAAGTGCACCCAATAAGTGTGCAATTTCTGCCCATATGACCATCCTGACACAATTGCTCTAATTTTCCTCCTTTGAAATGACTGATAAAAGACTTAGGTAATTGCCACGCCACAGATGATTTCTTCCATGATCAGGGGGAAGGAGGAGGGAGTAACCGAGGGTTGGGAAGCAACAGAGAGAATCTGAGGGGCATGTGTCTATGTTAGTGTGAGTATGGGGTGAGAAGTTACACAGCCCCAGGGTCTGAGGATGGAGACTAGAGTGTCAGTTTTGTGAAAAATCCAAATTAATACTTGTCGTTTTTTATCTGCCCCTCTCTGAGTGGTTGTCCCCTGCCTCCATCAAAGATCTTATTAAGTAGAGGGGATTTGTCCTGACAATGTATTTGAAAATCCCTCAGTCAAACAAATTGTTGGAAAAGTATATTCAAAACATGGTGGTGTTGAGTTTTGGTGACAGATAATTCTTATGCTTGTCTGTCTCTCTATGGCTCAATTTTTCTGTTTGAAGTGTAACATAGTTGAGCGATTAAAGCCATATAATAAGCATCTCTGACTTGGAGTTGCCTTCCATCACACACACTTAGCATTTTGACTGGAGTCAAACATGGTCGTTCCCATTTAAAAAAACAAACAAAAACAAACTCTGACTATCTTTCTCTTGTATGTCTATTTGAAAAGGGAAATGTTTGCGTGTGTGTACAGTTGTAGGTGTATGTTGGCTGCTTGTCTCTGAAAGCGCAGCCTAACCTGTGTCACTCCTCACTATGACCTTGTCCTTTGTAATCAAGCCCCTTTTATCTGATTTCTCACGTTTGTGTGTGTGTGTTAGACTCTCACCCATCTCATTGAAACCACATGTATTCTGGACTGTGGCCTTACTTGATTGGAGTTCAGTTGCAGGGATAGATAGAGTGGTTGAAGATGTGCAGGGGGACAGAGGGGAATGGATAAGAGAATAGTAGTTTAGTCGCCTCAGTAACTAACCAACTTCCAACACACCCAATCAGCTTCTCAAAACCGTGTGTATGTGTGTGTCCTCGTGTATGTGTGTGACACACAGTGTGACAGACTCCTGAGGTGTTGATTCTAAACACAGTCTCTGCCAGTGCCTGGGTAATGTTGGCTAATAGCTTAATCAATACTTATTATGGCCCTATTGGTTCACTAAAGTGAGAACAGAATCTCTCCACGCACAGTGCCTCAGTGGAGAGAATGAAAGACAGGAGAGAGGAAGAGGAGAAGAAATGTCTTCTGCTGATCCAGATGGACAGCCTAACCTCCCTCATGGGATTTCCTTATTCAGGAATCCAATTTTCCCAATGTGATTGACTTGGATTGGATCACATGGAATGAGGTTAACTCTTTTAGCACTGGAGATAAAGCACTAAAGGCTTTGTCCCCCATTTTCCAACTTTTGCCTCCTCAACTACACTGGTCATCTGCAATTAGCATTGGCAAGGCTGAGGGGAGTTGGGAGAGTGAATTGATGTTGAGATCGGAGGAGTAAATGGGAGAGCATGAGAAAGAAAGTGATGAGGTAATTAGTTGGTTGGCAACAGAAATGATTACTGAGCACCATGTACTTAGAGCACCTTAAAAAAACTGTCAAATGAAATAAGATAAAGCACACATTTACTGCAAGTGAAATAGATTAACATAGGAGTTGTAATAGTTGCTTCACAGTAATAGAAGCTGCAATAGTGCACCAATAGTACACAAGGGACAGCTGTAAATCAGGATATATGTGTTATAACATGAATGTAAAGTGCACTAAAAGAATAAACAGCCACAACAGAGACTTTAATACTGTGAAATGACCCTGGAATGGAAAATTGTTTTGTGAGGAAGAGCAATTAATGAAACTGAAAAACAAGTTCTAAAATTGCTAGTTAATTAGATGTATGCTTGTGTAGTCTTGCCAATATCTAAATGGTACAAGTTTAATGACATTAATAACAAATTCAAATAGTTAATGACATAAGATATTTTGGAAAAAAATGAGCCATGATGATTTCATTAATCAGTGTAAGCAAAATTAAGATTCCATTTGTATCCAAACTAAATAATTGCATATCTAATCGTATGTAACACAACAGCTAAAACGTTTATAACTTGAAGCAAAGTTAAAGATGTGATTGAGACAGAAAGCTATAAAATTTAGTTCCTGTTCATACTTTGATGGACATCAGAAATAAGTATTTATTCTGTTGTTTGTATGTCATATGGTTTTTATGGGTTAGGATTAAATATATTTTTCTTCAATGTGACATAAGTTACCTTTGAAAGATGCAATTCTCCTGTGAATCTATCTTCACTGTTGGGGCGAAATTTTACTGCACTTGATGAGCCATTCAAACACAGCACAAGGACCAGTCTAGCCACCACTCACCCATAATCTTTCTGCTGTTTTGCAATTCCAATTCTTACCCAGTGGCTTGAGTATTCAGGAGCCCTTTCAATATCTACTTCCCTCTTGGCACCCGTCATCAGACCAGCCTATAAAGGAACAATCCACAAAAACTTGCTCCCTAAGTATGGTGTAGATGTAGAGTGGATATCGCAGGGCAATGTTCTACATTTCAGCTGTGCTTCAGTTGTGTGGTGTGGAAAATGTTTTGAATAGACTCTGATTGCACAAATCAAACACACATGATGGAAAAAGTGACACACTTGCACACCAGTCTTGCAAGCTCTCAGATCTGTTCACAGGAACCTTGCAGGGAAAAGAGGAGGGCTCACTGCAGGAAATGGGAGCATTGATTGACAGATTAATCATTCTTGTGCTTGGTGTGTATGCATGTGTGTGTGTTCATGTGTTCCTGGATATCTTGGGGCTAGTGTATGTGTTCATGCTGACCTTGACAGCTCCATAGTAGAGCAGCAGCCACCCCTGAGACTCAGTCATTCAGACACAGTTGGTGGCATGTAGCTACCAGTCTGCAGCTAACAGTTAACACAGTGTCTGCTCTGGATTTATTCAGGGCCCACTTAATAACTAGTGTGTGCTTCAGAATTGCATCCCATTAATGTAATACTTTACAACCTGTTTAAACAACCAACTGTATAATTAACAGCTTTAGAAAATGGCTGAGTAGAAAATGGCTGAGTAGAAAATTCTGACGATTAACCTAACTAACTCAACATTTAGCTCTTTTAGTCAGGATGGTTTAAGCAACTATGTTAATTTCCTCTATGCCAAAATAAATTTTTTTCATTTATTTGTATTTCTTCATAGTTGGGACTTAGGCAGTGTACTGTAGACAAGGTTCTACTATTCCACACTGTAGCTCAGCTTCTGCCCTACAGTAGTCTTAGTTGACCCTTTCATACCCCACGACTCTGGGGGACTCAGTCACCTCTAATAGCTCCTTGGTATCATCTCCATCCCTCCAGCGCCTGATCCTAGAACAGATATTTTCTTATCTGTCTAATGGTTAAGGTTAGGGAGCCGGTCCAAGGTAATCTGATCCTGAATCTGTGGTGGGAGACGAGGTATTCCTCGGGTGTTGGTGCTGCTTGACAAACAGAGAGGCAAGGCGAGCCAGGGGGCAGTATGGGTCTTGCAACCTGCCCCTCAGCAGAGAGGAAGAGTGTGCGTGTTTGGTTTGTGGTTTTGTTTGTATTAGTTTGCATGTTGACATAGGTGTTTATGTATAATTCAGTTTTATAGTACTAATTTTGTGTTTACTTTTTCTGAAAATTTAAATTCTGAAAATCTGAAAAATAACTGTATCCTGTACGTCCATGACTCTGCAGGTCATGGTCTGTGTTGAACTTGCAGTAGTGAGGGACATGTCATGTTCAGTTTGTGTTCGGCTAACCCTCTGTTCCCCACCCTTAATAGCAGGGTCTATGGGGTATAGACACATGCCAATATTCATTGGCAGTTGAATCAAGCCACTTAGATACCATCTGTAAACAGGACTCAGAGGGCCTTGAATTAAACTGAAGGCTGGAAACATTGGAGCTCACAGCAGAGATTACCAGAGGTTCATCCAGGTTAATGGGCTCTGTGGCCAAAGATCAGCTATATAGATATTGGCAGAGCTGTGCTGAAAACCTCACATCTTACAAATGTTTGTTGCTTTGCTCAGTGTGTAGAAAATGCTGCATGATCTTTAGGGCCTAATCAATATGCAAATGTTATTAATGTAGGAGTTAAATTCATGCATTTTCTGAGTTTATTTTTTTTTAATATGGGAAACTGTTAATGAAAACATTAAAATGATTTATCCACTGGTATACCTATCGGTAAAAAGACGAATACACCAAAATAAAAATATTTATTTAGAATTGCCATTCAGAACAAGTATTTTGATAATATGACAGCACTGTACGTCATTCTGATGCAACCAATCTATATTTCCAGCCTTTCCTCCCTCTCTTCTCACTCTCTGCCCCGCTCTCTGTCTCCTTACCTCCTTTTGCCACCATGGTGCTCTGCTCACCAACACTGATTCATAATCTATAGCTGTGCCTGGGAGACCAGCAGCTATTGATTTAACGCCTAGAGTAATCCAGCGCTGTATCCGCTGCTTGTTAGAGATGCTGGGGTCTAGGAACTGGGGCTTGCAGTGGTAGCCAGAGAGGGACTAGGACAGATGAAAAGATTTTTTTCTTACTTGTTTTTTTCTTTTAAAGATTTAATTCTTTTTAAAATTTTTCCCATGAATGGGATGTAACACACACATGGGCGTAGAAACACACACACCAAATAATAATGATTTGAAAAATCACAAGTGTATATTAGTCACACTTTTGGAAGCTGCTTTGATTCATTCAACCATACATTTTGTTCTGTCTTTGAATCCCTGTGGTATGTGAAAAATTAGCAAAGATTAAACAGGTTTCCTTTTAAAACTCTAACCTTATAAAATGATTGTACATAATGACTGATGTATTTAAGAACTACTTTGTCTAAATATTGTTTTGATTTTACGACGCCTCTATCAGACATGTATAGCTTTCAATAAATCTGTGGCAGTTAGAAAATGTTCACATGAATAAGTAAATAGATAGATAGATATTTTTGTGTAGGTAAATTGGTTTATTTTTTCTTTATTTTCAATTGTTTTTTACATTGTCATTTGTTCATTTCTGTCCTTTTAATTGATTATTTTTCCAATGTTTTGCATTGCGTTTATCTTCAGCTTTTTTCTTAGCCAGTCAGGTTTGAGTCGTAGTCTAGTTCTGCCCCATAGCGCTCCGAGCCAATCAGTCTTGGGCTATGGTCCAGTGTCACTCAAATGGAAAATATCACTCACAAAACTTTAATATTTCCATTATCTTCACAGGCATGTCTGAATGGAAGAGGTGTGGAACATTGATGCAAAAGTGACCATTGTTCTAATGACTGAATACTGTCCCTTGAATAGATTAAGCCATTAATGTTGCATACGTTTTGGCACAAAAGGGCTTAATAATGGAGTTTGCGTCTTTACTTAACTGTATATCAAATTTTGTAAAGAGATTTTTAATTTATATGGGTCTTTCGCTAAATGTCTGGCACTGAAAAAGCCAACATCTTCTGTATTTCTGCCACCATAACCTGCTACTCACACATTAAATAGCTGAGTTCTGCGTGATTTGTAATGAGCGACAGCTAAGACAGCTCTGACATATTCATACAGAAAGCAAATTATGCATGATACAAGAATAATAGACAATGTCACTTTCAGTTCATTAAGATCCAGGTAAGTGGACATGTAATTGAACAGTTATTATCAAATCTACCTAATTTGGTTTGGCCCATCCATCATGATAATGGCACCATTCCGCACACACAGTTTCGATTGTGACATGACTTTATATATACATGAACAATACCTTTGGCATCAGAGTTCCTTTTCATTATAGATAATTGCAGACTATGCATTTTAGATCTCGCCATTGAATGTCGATAACACTGTACTTCATTTCATGAGTGACAAGGAAAATACGATTACCAGTATGCAATAGCAGAAAACAAAAATGGATGGATATATTTTTTTTTATATCTGTGAATAGATAAATAGAAATCTTCAAAGCATTTTTTACTTGCACAAATGTTATTATCCCCACAATCCATGTATTTAATGTTACATTGTATATACAGTTTAACATTTTACCTTTCAACATTTTCTAGAAGTCCATTGTATTAAATGGAAAGTATAATGTAATGTATAGGGAAATTCAAAGAGTATAATTAGGTAAGTCTATAACAGTTTAGATCAAGATGTGCAGTCAATTCTATGATGTCCTATAATCAAGACAAAAGTTGACAGGAAGGTTGAAGAGGAGTACCTGTCTCAATCAGGTATAGACTTTTAGCACAAAGACAGATAAGCACAAATGACCTTCATTAGTCTGGCCAAATAGTTAGCCATCCTTGGCTAATAAGCACTAAAGAAACATGTGCGCACACTTTGTGCACCATGGTTTGCATATGCCTCTAATGTCAAAAGAAGCTGACAGCTTTGTTCTGATGAGTTTTAGGCTTGAGTGGTCCATTTGATTGATCGATAGATGAAGAGAAGAGAAGGATGGATGAAAGAGGGCAGACAGAAAATAGACACAAGTGTTATTCTTAGGTAATATGCCCTTTGACTGAAATAAATCAGAATCCATCCACTGTTTTTTGTTTGTTTGTTTTTGTTTTTTTTACAAGATCTGTTTAGGCAAGTTTTTATACCTGTATAACTTCGATTTGGACGTTAAGATGCGCAACGGCATAGTAAGTAAACAAAGCACTTCTTTAGACTCCTCTAAAGCAAATAGCAATTCTCGAGTTCACTTCCAGCCTCCTCATAGGAAATGACCGTATTTGTCCATGCAGTCTTGTCATGTACTATATGCGCAGTCACTTCACCATGACCAATACACTAATCTTTGCCATTCTCCTCTGACTACAATGAGCTGAAGAAGGTTAACTTCACCTTCCAGGGTAAATAAAAAAAAAAATGAACCAGAATGGCTGTCTCTGATATGGTTATAAACAGTGGTCATTAACTCAGCTCTGCAACTTGCTGGCACACAGGGAGATTTGTCAAAGCTCGCTACTTTTTTCTTAATTTTTCCTTCAATGAATAGAGGCACAACAGCTTATGACAATTGATAATTTGTTGTCTTAGAAATATGTTTAAGCACAATTGGAAAATGAACTAGTTTTAGTCATTGAAAAGGTTATATGTTATTTCCAGAGATGAACTGCTTTAATTTATTTCTGATGTCTGAAGTTGATTTGGAGTCTACTTCCAGACTGACATGGTCTTTGGGAGTGTCAAGGATGTAATTTGCATTGTAGTTATATCCAAAATGCAGAGAAGGATCAATACAACCACAACACCTTGTAAATTGTCAGCAGGGAATAAAACATGTCATAGACTTGAATAAGTGCCTTTACTTACTCTAGTCCATTTCTAGGTCTTTGGCCTGACAATTTGAGAACAGTGGTAATATATTCTGGTACCAGGTCTGAAGACAATTATGTGAAATTGCTGCTTTCTCATCGAAATTTGCCTGTCTCCGCCATTTTCATCTCAATCCAATCCAATCTGAAACCATTTGAGCAAATAAAATTATATTTACTTCATCTTCTCTTACAAGCTTTCAAAATTAGAGGCTTCAGGAAAAATCAATACAAAATGCCAGCTTAGAAGCAGATGTATGCTCAGTGAGAATGCTTACTTTTCCTATTCATGTGTCTCCTCATTCTCCCATAGAGGTAGAGGGTGGAGACTGGAAAAAGAAGCTCCTCACCAACAACTAGGGGGGTGGATATTGTGGTGGATGTTTATAAAGTACTTGTGCTTGCAGGCCGAATGCACGATTGTCTTGTCCAAGACGCTAACCTTTAGCATCTCACTGCGCTTCGGCGCATCTTACAAAGTTCACTGCGAGAAGCGAGTCTTGACCCTGAGGATGATTTGGAGGACTGAAATACCACTTTCATTTATTATTTATCCGGGCTGGCCGAGGGGAAAGCAAGCCGTGGCGCTGTCATACCTGACCGGCTAATGTAAGAAGTGGCCATCTCACTGCAACCCTGGGGAATCAAACCCCATTACTGGTTTGAGAGATTGCCTAATGTCCACTGTGAACACACACCAGATCAAAACATAGCAATGAAAGTGAGATGTACAGTACATATACACAAATACACACTCTGCAAACAAAACGGCGTGTAGTGGTGAACTATAAGAGAGGTGAGTATCGCTCAAAATCCTGGAGAAACGAGAGGAAATGATTTATAATTGGCTTCGTAAGACTAGTAAAGCCAATGAATTTTGATATGCGGTTGATATTTATTTTCAATATTTACATGCAAAAAGGTTTCTAACATTGGATGTGGCATTCATGTCACTGGAACAGCAGAGGATAAACCTCTGGTCTAATGTTAAAATCTTGGATCAGTCATTAACTTAACAAGAATATCTTTAGCATGTCAACTGAACTTAAGTTATACAACCACATCCCCGATGATTTACAGTTACAAAAACAATCATCCATATGTGCCCTGAAGTATAACCATAGGTTTTCTAAGGAAATATTTGAGTTGTTCTTTTCTATGTCTAAATACGTGAAGAAAGCTTTGATTTATTCACAGTTAAATAATACAGATTAGGGCTCACTTTAGTCATTAGCAAGCCTTATGTGAAAGGATTGCTTTTACACATTTTAGCAAGTTGAGAAGTAAAGTGACCACTTTTATCAACTTTATTGTGTGTGGGTGGCTGTATCTGTCTGTGTGTGTAATTGTCAAAAGGGAGGCTTAATGACCCTTTTGATTTGCAGCTGAGATGTAGCTAATGAAGCATATGTGTATGAAGAACAGGATCCAGCCTTTTTAATGGGATATTCCTATCAATACTGCAGATCAGATTAATATTTCAAAGTTAATGTTTTTGTCGAGGAATTTGCAAAACACAAGATGATGCTTCACAGTTGCTTGTGCAGGAAAATGCAATTTTCTCAGACTTAACTGCTCATCTTTTTAATTACAGACTTAATAGCTTTATGGATTTTTGAAAGATGAATTCTTATTGACGTTTTTATAATTACTGGTCTTTATTGCTTTTTATGAAAATAATCGTCAAGGCTCATTTACCCCACAAACTCAATGATGTGGGCAAATAACCTTCAAAACATCAGTTCTCATTTTTCAAGTCTTTGAATTCTTAACTAAATCATCAATTCTTCTCATCTTCTTTATTTTTTCCGTATGTAAATATGTTCCTTGCAGCCACACAAAGCTTTTCCTCAAGCCTATGAGCATTCTTTTCTCAAAGCTGTAGTTTCAGAGATGAATGTGTACAGACAACAGTTGTCGTCCTTATGGATTAAAGTTGGACACCATTTTCAAACATATGTACCCCAGAGGCAACTAAAAGCAGAACAATGTATACGGTCTTGCAGTGATGCAGAGTTTGGCCAGAATAGCACATATGTCAACATACTATCAAATATGCTGCTAAAATAACTGAACCTCTTCAGCATTAACACATGTACTGAACCAAAGCGAGCCAAGGCTGTTTCAGAGCTCTGACCATAGAGAAAATGTATCTGGACACTTTAACAAAAACATATTTAGAAGAGCTGGCCAAGGTTTTCTGGTGAAGTCTGCAAAGGCCTTCTAGAACAGCAGCCTTAGACAAACAGTGGCTCAGAGCCATATCCTGTTAATAAGTTAGAAAGTGAATTTAGGCAGGCAGAGGAAATTCAACCATATGAATTTGTGGGAATGCAAAGTAGGCAAATGATCTGTTTTGAAATTTATACCCACCAATGGAATAGACCCTGACAATCACTAAAGTCAGGCTTAGATATTGTTTAGAAAGAAGACAGTGCATTTGGCTAGCCTCATAGCCACTAAAAGGGAAATATGCATTGATCTAGCCTTGAACTCCATGTTGAACTTGGCTGGCCTGCATCATTGTGGTTTCCAAGTACATTCCAAATCCCTCCACTGTTGTCCAGGGCCCTTTATGGATACAGACAATAACCGGAAAGAGTATTTAGAACATTTTGGAATGAACTGGATGTAAATTTCACCCATTTCAGAGGCATCTGTTTTATCTATAAATGCAATGTTCCAAAGAGCCAAAGCTGTGGAATATTTAACCCATGCTTTATTTAATGAGTTTGGAAGCACAAAAGGAAAGATATAGGAATCAAAATATGACTTTTCTTTCTCCTTAAATTACCTGCCAAAAGGTAAGCATGACACTTCTGTACAGATACCCTCATCAGCACTTTTTTGTAATAGGGCCCTGGGTAATTTGCCTGGGCCAGCACAAACTAAGTGTCACAATTCTAAACTGTAAGAACAAACTATTTGCTTGAATGTTATTTATCAACTAGTTGGCAAATATTTTTTTATGGATGGGGTACAATAACAAAAATCAATTTTGCTCTTGGGGAGGAAATTTGGTTTCTCATGGTGCAAATAAGTTTTGGCATATCGTCTGGCCTTGGCTGTGTCTCCTGCAACTAAAAACAGTCTCTGTTTTGGTTCCAACATTTTCTGTCTCTGTGGTGCTGGACCCCAGTGTAGAGTCAGTGTGGTCTGAACAGTTTCTCTGTATGTCTGCTACACATGTGGATATGCTCGACAGATGTTAGCTTGCTTCCAGGCAGACAGGCTCTCCTCCCCTTGGCCTTTTTGGCTCAGGTTGTGACATGGTGACACACACTTTAGCATCTGGAGTTCAGACTGGGTCACCCAGGGCAAACATGATAGAGTTGTGCATCACTCATTTAAGACCTCTCACTACTTTTAAATGGATGATTATGACAGATTTTTTTGGAAAATTGTTGGCTTCCGTCTGTCCTGTAAAAACTTTGGCTGAAAAAGGTATGATCAAGCTTTTTTTCACTGCTTACTTCATTCATGCTTTGGCCATTCAATCAAGTTGTACAGTGGTTCAGATAAGAAGGCGGTATAGCTGGTAAGAAGGAGATGTGTAAACAACAATGGTAAGGTGAAGTTTTTATTTTTCACTTGAGGCTACTAACAAAAAAATGTGATACTCACTTTATGGAATAGTCCCAAAGGAGCAGAAATCAGTTGTCTGTTATTGATTTTACGACTACTAAGAACAAACTGGCTAGAGAAAGAGTTTTAAGTCTTCCCTCTTCATTACAGTATGTCATGAATGGGATGGCCTCACAATTAACAGTCTGCGTGATGCAATAAATACTGGAAAGATTATTCACAAGTAATTGAGACATCGGATATGGGATATTAATATAGCTTACATTTAAAGTCCAAACTCAATGAAAGTCATAAGTACATTCGTAGAAGATCATTTAAACCATCACATGTGTGAACTCAAATGAAATTTTGCTATATTGTACCTTTAGTACCAAAGACAGCCATCTTGAATTAAATCCCTGTGTGCTGCCAAAAACAGAAGAAATAGAGGATACAATTGAAAATGAACTGTAAAAAAGATGCCAGATTTGCTTTTTACCACAAGGCTGTGGTTTGTTGCCTTTTATCCTACAAGGTATAAGAGCTATGAGGTTTCAAATTCTGCTCCTTTTTTTAAAATATACATTTTGCTCTTTTAATGTTGTCATTGTTTGACAGGATTTTGAGCATTGCTTTTTCTTTAAGACAGTTCTTTGATAGTGTTGATGTATATGTGGAAGTCAATACACCCATTAAAACACCCGCCTTCTGTTTCTTGCCTTTGTGTGAGACTTGATACTTTACTATTTGTCTGCATTTCCAACGTTAGCTGACAGTCAACCATGCTCAGATACAGTGAAGCGCCAGCTCATGAAACAAACATTTAGCAAGCACACAACAGCAAAGCTGCCAGTTGACGTGCACCCGTTTAAATCCATCCCGTCATGTAAATAACTTGTTTCAGTGTGCTTTCAATTAAAGCGGAGGACGAAGTGCCATTGCTGCCTTTGATGGATGAGCTTAGATATTGGAGTGTACTGTTGGATGACAAAATGTTCCCACACTCCACCTCAACTCCTCTTTCCTATTGATTCTCCTGGCGGTTATTCATCAGGGCGGTGGCCACTGTCAGATCAGCTGCTCCTTCTTCTCACAAAACACATTTTCCACAGTTATTGATAAAGCTATTTGACCTTTTATTCAAATGTCTGTGTGTATGTGTCTGTGTAACATGCACACATCTGTGTTTTCTTTCTCTCTGCTCTTGCCAGAGGCTTGCAGATCGCTGCAGTTACATGAATAAAGTCAGGCTGTTTTGATTAACGCCAAATGAGTAGGTATATTCTTTGCAGATGTCTGTTTCAGCAGCTCTGAGCCTTGCTTTAACACAACAAAAATAAACCCAGAACCTGTATTACAGTTTGGCAAAGGAAAGGACACATATACAGTACATAGAGTTTGCACACACATACGCCTGTGTTCATATACATCAGTGGTCTCACACATACTGTGACGTGCATAGCTTCATGCATACTTTTTCACTGTTTTGAAAAATTTCTGCTCTTTTGTCAAGGTGTAGACAGGCTTTCTTGGCTGCAAGTCCAATAATAAATGTGCCCTGAGTTAGAGAAGCTCGCAGTGGAGACGCCTTTGGTTGAACAGCTGCTGATCAGCGGAAAGGATAATGACTTTATGGGATTTCTCTGCTGTCAGTAATTTTGGAGAGAAGTTATGGTGATGTAATGTAAGATATGAAAAAAAAAAAAAAAAACAATGTATGTACAAGCCACAGTCATGGAAATGACCAGATCCTAATGTATGCTAATGGTCTGGTATTGCATAAGATTAAGATCATGGAACTATTCTATGGTTGAAAAAGATGCACAGCATTTTGTGGGATGAAAGTAAGCTCTCAGTTCTCAGTTTAGACAATACAAGCAAGTACACAATTGAAAACAAAACAAACATAAAAAAAATCAGGGCTCCAAATGTTGGACAACCCGCAGTTAACCGGAGTATACACTCAATAGCAGTGAATGTTTAAAAAGAATATGGTTCAGTTTTTGAAAGAATAAACCTTTACATCATACAGTGTTTCAAAGTTTATTAAGTACTGGGATACAAAGCACACATTGAAGGTGGAAAAGAAACCATGCTTAAATGAGCTGTCTGTCAATTCAGAATCGAGAAATTTTAGGTGAATATGTTGATTTCCTGTTATTTTTAGGTCTAGTCAATACTTTTCTGGTAATCAGTAAGAGAATAGTTAGTTGCAGTCCATACAGATATAAGAAATATCCCCAGAAAAAAAATTGCTCAACATCAGAAAACCACAGCAGGCTACTTTGTTGTCAGTGAAGCCACAAAGAGGAGAGAGTAACATTTCACTTACGCTGGTAAGGAAGACCATTCTCTTGTCCTTCATGGTGGCAAACTATTCAATAACCATGTCATATAATTCCCTAACAGACTGCAGTATTTAAATAAAGGTCCTCACAGATGTTTTACCAGCATGGTCCAGTCTCCTCTATTCAGATATGTACAGAACAGTTTTAGTGCAACCATCAAATTCCATTTTTCAGTCAGTGTTTATAGATGCATAAAGCTTCACAACTGTCTGTACTTATTGGCTTGTTTTGGTGACTTTTAAAATGGGTGTAGTATGACGTGTTTGTCATTAGTGAAATACTTATTGGCAGATATATACTTTTAAACATTGTAGACTATAGAAAAATGACATTAAACTGACTTGAAATATCTGTTGAAATTTTAAAATGAAATGTATTTGAAAATAAACACAGTCATTACCCACTTTTAGAAAAATTTAAGTGAAAGTTTAAGTAAGATTAAGCAGCTGAATTCACTTGACACATTATGAGCTTATTTATCACAAAAAACAGCACAGTGACAGAAAGAAATTGTAAAAACAAGAAATCAAGAATGACCCATACAGTCAAAACAAATATTGATTTTTCTCTTTGAATCTTTATTTAAATGTTGACACGCAGCAATTTTTTTACATGGTTCTATGGTTTATGATTTTAAACCCTTTTCTGATTAAAACAGCGCTTTTATCCTACAAAATTCCAACTTATGTCTTTTTCTTGCTATCAATAATTAAGACTGGATCTTGGAATGGAAAAAGTAATTTCCCTTGAAAGAACCGGATAGAATTGACATAAGCCCTATACCTAAAAACATAGCCCAAGAGGTACCTAAAAGCTCACAATGTGCCAATAAAAGTGGAAAAACAGAAATCTTTCTAGCAAAACACAACAATAAGACCAAGTACAACCCATTGAAGTGAAGAAGTGAAAAACAAGAGAGACTTAAAGTGATTCTCATCTTCCACTGCAAAGCCTGGGCACTCCCCAAAAAAATGGGAATGTAATTTCCTAGACTAGGAACATAAGCCAAGAGTAATCTGGCCTGTAATACCTCCTAGTCCTTAAATAAAAGCCCTCCATTTTAAGTCTTCAACCTCGTTTTTTCCTCTCCCTTTCCCACCTTTAATAGGATTTGTTAGAAAATGGCTTTGTGAATCACTCCTCTTCGTCTTGCTCAAGGAAGAGCCGGCTATTCTCATTGAGAAGTGCTTAATTGCTTTAAATGACTGATGATACATCTAGGGAAGAGGGCCTTGAGGTAGGGCCCATAACCAAACACACAACGCACAGCACTCCTGGACAATGGCAGGGGGTGCAGCTAAGTGTTCATGAATGTGCACATTTGGTATATTTTTTTGGGAGCTGGCAACAAAGATGAAATGCGAGAGACGGACATGTCTTCGTAAGGCTCAAAAGAGTGCACATGCTGTGGAAGGATATGTGTACACATGCATCTCCCAGCCTGCATTTGTGTGTGTGTGAAAGAGGGTCGCCAGGCAGTGCCCGTCCTATCGACACCCCGGTAACAGACTAAATTAAAGCTGTGATGAATTGTGGCTGTCATGGCAGGAGAGAGGGGAGCCTCTGCGCGTATTCCACCTCTGATTAGGTGGGAATGGAAAGATACAGAATATCATTATCAATATGTAGCACTATATTTTCATTAGATTTTTCTCTTTGCGGTGGACAGCTTGATAGCAGGATGATTTTTCATTTCAAGAAAAGATTAAACATCTTCATGGATGTCAGTGAGAGGAGTTAAGTTTTTTTGGTGTGTTTCAGGCTGTGATGGATCTGTATGTGATGATCACAGAGGTGTCAAAGAAACTCTGATTAATAGGATTGTACAATGTTATTATTCCTGAAACATTTGAAAAGCTTGTAAAGGTGCAACATGTGCAATTAAAATGTTAATTCTAGAAATCCTAAAACCTCTTTCATCATTGCAGGCAGCTCCTGGCCACTAAAGAGGCAGAGGCTTTTGGCTGTTTAGGTGACAAGTAGGAAGTCACAGTTGATGCAGGGATTGAGGGATGTTGCATATTTGTGCACCCTGCACTTTGAAAGTGGCATCCTTTGGGTATAAAAGACAGGTTTGATATTCTGTCAACTGCAATAGCTTACCTGAGGAAGCAACATGATATGTGAAAACACAAATTTAGTTCAGCAAACTTAAATATACTCACTGTGTTCCTTTTTTTTTTTTTTTTTTTTTTTTTTGGACTAATGAGGCAGAAGTAGTTCTTTGAGGTTTAAACTAAAACATGATACAAACAACCTTTTGCATGCAAAACACCTGCATATATGTAAGAACAAAAACAACAACTGGGAAAGGGGTTAGCATGTAAGAAAGTAACCAATCTATTTTGGGTACATTGATATATATATATATTGAATATAGATATACATTCTAACTTTCCCCCACAGGGGATGAATAAAGTATTTTCTATTCTATCCTATAACATCCTTGCCAGGAGTCTCTTTCATGGAATGAACATGGATTTTGTTGATTTTTACTGACAACCAAACATCGCTGCATTATTTGGAGCTATTCTTGGAAAATAATAATAAAGGTTTAAATTTTTTTATGGTTTCAAGTATGCACAGATGTGTGTTTCTTTAGAAATATTAGTATTGCTCATATAGATTTATGATTGTGAGTGTCTCTATCCATCAGTTTTGTTACCATGGCATTTGGGGTGACCCCTGTAACAGCTAAATGACACACCCAGAAGATCTTATGACCTTCTCTACATCGTTGTTACTCCTGTTGTGATATATTTTTTCAGGTAAACAGATGTGTAAGGAAATTGAAGATAAGAAAAGTACATAACGTTTTTGTTGTAGTTTAATAAATGGATGTAATATGTAGGCTGTGGGGGCATCAGACAGGTGCCTTTTTATGACAATACATCAGATGGAAAGGAACTTTAACATAAATAAATGAAATACAAATGTTTTGCTTCAAGTGTCATGTTTGTAGAATTTAGTTTACAACTTTAGTCAAACTGTAGTCATCTGGAGTGATAAAATATGGACTAAAAGTAAATGAATGCCACAAGTGCTATTTTCCTGATAACTCTCTCTGAAGTTTAACTGTAAGTCACACACTTTTTACTGAAAGGCAAACCACAAACAAAGGCAAACTGATTGAACATGACTATTATAAATGAGCGCTGGTTAACTCCTGTCTTATTCTGTGTATCAATGTTTGTGCCAGACATCATTCTTGGCACAGCTTCTCAAACACTGTTTACACCATGTGATACTGAGAATCTCAATTCAAAAATAATGCACAGTAAACTTTTTTTCGGTGACCCAACTCCAGGTACTCAATGGTCAGGGTGATACACATATATCCTCCCATGGTGGTAGGCTGTGTATGTGTATATACTGTTTTATCACTGACCCATATCCTGTTTACCTGATAGAGGCAAAAGCTCAGTGTCGAAACTCCTTAAAAGTCAAAGCCAAAAGGGTAGGGGGGTGGAGGAGTGCATCCAAACGTGTACCACATGTTATCACACACATACACACACTCTGACAAACACACACACACTCCACCAGCCGCAGGGCGCCATGGTTACCTTGGAACTTTAACGTGGACCAGCTGGTGTACTTGGGTTGTGAAATTGCATTGCACTCACACACATGTGCACGCACACACACATTTGCAGAGGATCAAAGGGAGTTGGAACCCTGCACAGCAGCCTCTCTGCTCCTGCCCTTGGCTAAATGGACGACCAAACATTCCAGACTGTCCAGCCCAGTAATATCTGGCCTGCAGCCTAATGAAGATCGACTGTGTTTATAATTCTCATGTTTGCTCTGATCACTAACATAATCCTTTCTATACACAAAACATGGGGATAGAAAACACTCTTTGTTTCTTTAGATTAAGCCAAAGCACAGAAGAAGAAAAGAAAAATGAGAGGTGCATTGAGATGAAACACAAACCCCTTTTTCAGTAGACTTTGTAGCTCTTTGCATTTTCACACAGGGCATCACATGATCTCAAACAAAAGAGAAGGCACCAAGGGATGTTTTTCTGCCTGCTTGAAACTTTGACACCTGCCTTGCCGCAGCAAATTGGAATAGCTCACACTCAAATGAGATTTCTGCCTGCTGCACGGGAGAGAAAAAAAGGTCACCCATTACAACTATTCTACATGATTCAGAGAGTTATCACATCTCTGCTCGCCTACCTTCCCTTTAATTAGCTTCTGGGACCTGGGCAAGGTGTATGTGCCTGTCTGTGTGTATGCTTGTGTGCATGTCTGGCTGATATACACAGAGGATCTTGCTTTCTCTCATATCATTCATGTTTGCACCAAAATTAAAATCCCATGTTGCTTTTCAGGGACATAGACTGTTTCTTCTAACAACAAATCTATTGACCCGTGAAATCTTCCCTTATTTAGCCTGCACTGTGAATCAGAGATTACTCTTATCAGTAAAACACACACTACACTGAGTATGACTGTTGTGTCGTGGTGCCGTTTAATGCTTAAGTGAAGGTGGTCTTTTGATTTTTTTTTTTTTTTTTTTGGGGGGGGTACAAAATAAATGACAAGATTCAGCACAGTTCTTATCATTCAAGAGCTCCCACATTTGATTAATCCAAGACACTGTTCTCTGTCACAGTAGAATAAGTTTATACTGATAATAAGTTTAATGTTTAGGTTTTGAGACTTTGCACAGACAGACTTGCTTACTGATTGTATAACACTTTGGATGGTTGTTCATATTGTAGCTGCGCCTGGAAGATTAGTGCCATTTTTTATTTTTTTATTTATCAATGTAAGATAATGTTTTAACTGTCATGTTCTTGTGAAGTTGTTTGAATTAAACTTTGCAGTATTCAGTCACAGAAGAATAATGGAAATGTTTAATTTAGATAGCTTTAACTAAGCATTTCAGAATTTGCAATAAGGACACACTCAATGTGTGGCAGATGCATGTGTCACTGCAAAGAAACCCAAAACATACTGTACATGAAATGTACCAGTGAAGCAGAGCTAATACTAACTGAGATGACTGTTAAAGAAAAAAATGGAATGGGTTCTTGCTTTATCATAACCACTTTGAACTGAGTCAGCTAACAGTTTGCTTGTGGTGGTGGCTGGCACAGCTACAAATTGCAGAACTTCCTTGAAAGTGTCACGTGTAGGCAGACTGTAAATGTGACACAAGCATTAACTCGCACAAAATAGGTTGGCATTCACATTCATTGTAAGAGCGTTTGTAAGTGCGTTTGAAACTCTGCTTCAGAAGTGACGGCCAAGCTTAACACTGACTGGTAAAGAGATGAAGAGAAGAGAACAGTGAACAGAGTGGTTGTGACTGGACATGAGGAAAGACAAACCTTGAGCTTGTCCCTGTCAGAGTTCTATATCACATAGTCTCGAAGCTCTGGCTTTCTCTAATGCTTCTATCAATTAATGCATGCATAGATACAAACCATCCTTGGTTTCTAAACCATACACTTTCTGCTCCACAAACAATCTCAAACACTCACTCAGAGGCCCGGTGCATCAATACCAAAAAGGTTTAATCAACTCTCGGAGGAAGACATCACTGCATTCAGAATCAAACCTTTGGAATCAATACCTGTGTTACACTTAAAATGACAATGGGCTTAGACAGCACTCATGCAAGCATGCTGCCTCAGGTAAGTTTTCAATGTATAGATGGATGCATGGATTGTTTTTGGGCTGTGATTTTGGTTATGTAGATAGATAGATCCTGGCAAATCTGAACCCCATGGGCAATGACATTCCCACCAATGAAATATCTGAACACCAAGAAATAGAATCAATCCAGTGACTACAATAAACTATCTTTAAATAATGCACTGCATTGGCATCCAGCTGTTCATGAGATCTAATCAAAGCACCATGGATGTCATCAGTCTTTTTGTGCCTGCTGATATTAGACTTACGGTTTTAATTAGTTTACTCGAATTCAATATATTAAAGCCAACCTAAAAAGTCAATGTAATTGCTCTCATGACAACCCGCCAGGCAAAGCAACTTAAAATTAAGTAAGGCCAGCAGAGAGTGCAGTTTTTATTCAAATGTTTTATCATTTGTATAGTAAGTAATATAATACATCTACAAATATTGTAGTGATTCTTCTTTTGCTCTTCTCAGCTGTTTCATTACTGTAGTCATAAAACCAACAGACCAGTACTGACCAGTATGTTGCATTTCTATATAGTAACTTTTATGTTGGATTACAGAAAAGCCTTGCCTATCACCACTGCTGCTGTCACAATTAAGAGAGAAATTTCAAGAATCTCAGGAATTCTCAGTTAATTTAGACAATTTCTGGAAAACATGTTTTTTCCTATGTGTATAGTTAAACCTGCTAATCTAATAATGAAAATTTGGATTCCAAGTGTTTTAAAGTCATGTGTTTGTACAACGTCAGAGGACTTTCACTTTAAGTCAGTATCTGCTTAAGTAAAAGAGTGGATTGAAAGCTAACCATAGAATCAGACTAAGTGGGAATTTTCATTTCTCTCACATGGTTGGTAATTATGGCTGCACTCCCTTATCCTCATTCTCTCAAACTGACCTTGCCAAAAGTGTGCGCAAATGTAAGTATGTACAAGGCAGTGAGCGGGTGAGAGAGGGTGCGATAGAATGAGCCTTATATATTATTTCAGTCACGCTGGCCACGTCTGAAAACATTTCACAGGCACTGCAAGGGAAATGTAAATCTCAGTTTGTAGAATCTAGCACACACACACCAACACACTCACACAAAGGCCATGCAGAGAAGGGTGGGAAAAAAAGCCTCATCTCTCCTTTCTCCTCAATACACACATAATGCATTAAAATGGAAAACAGCTCACACTGGCCCCGGTATTGAAGGGGGCCCTAATACTTGTTTTTCCCTCCCCTGTAGTGTCCTCATTGCCAATGACCAAATTTATAATAATCTCTGGCTCAGAGTCCAGCATCACTTTCAGAATCCATAATCACCCCTGTACTGGTCAGCTACAGGCCCACTTCTTTGCTTCAGTGATACTGCAGCTGGTTGCAACCCCAGTGATCTGCCTCTAGGTTAGATTGTCTTTATGTCTGCTCTGTTTTGACAAGGACAGTCGCAATAAGGAATTGCACGCAATAATATGGCTTATCACTGAGTCTTACATAAGTAGCACACATAACACCCACATGACAAATGGGACTATTTGGAAACGTGAGGGATTTGTGCCCTTGCTCGTGGCCATTTTGCCATCATTCTTGCCCTGATTTGAGCTGCGTACAGAACATAGTGGACAAATTTGCAACCATTTTGATTTCCAGTAGGACTTTAAATAGATGAGCAATCCAGCCAAGTTCAGCAATTCTCTCAACAACAGACACACCTAAAACACAATTGCATAGACTCAACTGAATACAACACTTGCTTTTAAGATGTTGTAACATGACTGTGCTTCTATATGGAAACACATTTTAGTTGCAAAAAAGGGCAGAACACCCAAACACTTGCGATTGAATCAAACCAGCTGTAACTCCAACAATGACAACTACAAACCTGTTTTCCGTTACGTTTTCCGTTACCTATTTTACACAGTTGTGACTCATGTTTACAAAATCTGACAAGATGGCAGTAAATAGCAAAACCAAACTCTTATCACTAAAGTTTCTTTAAGAAACTGATTGCTGACATCAGAGATACAGCGTGACTGCTCTTCAGCTACTGCTTCACTTTAAAAACTTTTAATTTGAAAGGTTGTGAAATGATTACATTTTGTTGCTTTGTCAAAAGCGAAAAGCAATGCCCCCTTTGCTACCAAGTGTAGTTATATATCTTATAAATCTTTTTTAATAACAATGATTTGGATTTGTTTTGATGCTTTATCGATTTACTGATGAGTATTAAATGTTGCAGGGTGCTTCTTATAGGTGCTGAAGCAGCGCAGATATTATTTGTTGCTACTTCCAACACATCACACCAAGGTAAGCAACAACTTGTACCATGCTTTTCCTGTTGTAGAACAATTTTGTCTGTCTGCCAGCATCACAGAGGCTTGGCAGTTATTACTGTGGAAGAAAAATTCATTGGAAACAATTTTTGCAACAAAACATCTTTTTTTATTTTCCAAATCTCAGTCAATTTTATTTTTATTCCAATATTTTCTTCCATTTGTTTCAACATGAATCTTTGTATAAATATTCTGTTGTAAAAATCTCTTTCTATTTTATTTTTTATTTTTTTACCCTTAAATATCCTTAAATTCAATGCATTGATGTGTCAAAAGCGTACAAAAATGACATTCTTGCAAAACATGTTCCTGTCTCCAAACAAATTGCCTCCATTTTTGGGCTGAAGAAACACTTTAACGCTTAAGGGCAGTTAAGAGTCTTAGTGGAAATTTCTGAGGCGCAATTCTTCTTGAAAATTGAATTTTCCAAACCACGTAATTGTGTTTTAAAATCTGGCCATTTTAGAGTTCTCGAAGGAATATTACTGATCAGGTGGAAGGAACTGAAATTAATTCTTTTTTTTTTTACCTTGAGAGAAGCTGGATTGTATGCCTTCTCATGCTAAAGCCTTGTGTTCAGAGGTACTGTTGAAATATTTGCATGAATATCTATCCTTAAATTAATCTTAAATTTGTCCTTTTATACAAAAGTGTGTGTGTGTACGAAGTAATTGAGTACCTTTCAGGCATATTCAAGCTATATCTGGCTTTTTAAACTAAACTGTGCCAATACAGTAAAACTAGGGAAAAATGATAAAACATAGTAAGAGGAACATTTGTCCCAGCATTCCAAACACACATAATAGGGTGGTAAATCTTTCATCCAATCACAATAAGCCAATTTAGAGTTATGATTTGGCAAGGAGCTGCAGCTAGTGAAAGTATAAGAGATGAGTCAGGTGACATCTCAAGGCAAATCTGGAAAATAACGACAACATAACGGGCATACAAGAGATATGACAGACAACATGGTGAGAAAACTATAGTCTACACAGGAAACTGAAACAGTCAGGTTAAAGAGCACCCATGTTTCATCAGTGTTTCCAGCATGTGAAATCATGCACGAGCTAAAGCTAAAAGTTGCCCAAAACATTGCCAGCAGAAAAGATCTTACCTCAGACCTAGAAAATGTTATTACTGTACAAGTGAATGCCATGCTACTTCAACCATGTCCATTCAGATAGTTACATGGATTAGATCTACGTAACGGCGCACGTTGTCACATGATGTTGCGACCGTGACTGTTCTTAAAAGCGCCCCAGATGGTGTTGTTACACAGACATTCTGGAGAAAGTGTAAACCTCCTGAATGTTCTGAATTTAGCTCTTGCTCAACTTGCATGAAAGTTTTTGTTGTGTGATATATGGCACTCTTGTAATTTATAGTCAGAAAAAGAGGAGAAGAATCCTCAAACATTTTTACTATCAGCAAAGATTGAGTCTGAGCAAAGTCTTTTGTCAACCAGGTGGTCTCATCCTTGCATGTTTTGCACTGTCCGTTTAACTATGAATAATTAGTAGATTCAATTGCATGTGTATGATCTTAAACACTAGCACTAGGAAAAAGGAAAAAATGAAAATAACGTTGTCTAGCAGTGGCCTGTTCAAAATGATGTTGGATGACAGGAGGGTGAACAGGCAGGGATTTGGTTGTGTGCACTAGTATACTTTGGCCACTGACCAGACATCTCACCTCACTGATATCACTGATATTTTGGGCATTTTTTTTGGGCATCAGTCTCTCCTGCCTCCATCATGCACAAGCCATTCCAGTTTTTGATGTTTGCAGTTAGCATGCCCTATTGCTTCTCTGTAGAAGTTTGCAAGAACTCAGCTTTTTTTATGTTGTTTAAAGTCCTTTCACCTGCCTCTCTCTTCCCCTTTTTTTTTGTAACCCACCAATCCTTTCTTGCAATAATGTTGCATCACCAAATTAATTTCTCCACAGACAGACACCTGCACACCCACTCCGATACAGACATATGATAAACACACATTCGTCTTTGCCATGTAAGCATAAATACATATGAATTGCTCATACATATAGCTACTCTTGATTAATCAATTGGCTAAAACAAATTTCCCATCCCAGCTCCTCCAGGGGAGTTACCTCAGGCAGGGTGCTGTGCATAAATCATAAATCAAACCAATCTGTTGATTGCAGCAGTGATACCACCTGCTTCTGCCAGGTTCAATGTTACTCTCCTCACCCGAAATGCATAATAACAATAATGATAATAATAGTATGCAAGTCAATCCCTGCTCATAAATCTACGACTCAATGTCACTGGAGAGAGGATAGTTATACATAACACAAAGTAAAAAAAATACTCACACAAGGGGCAAGTAATTGCCCTCCTAGTGTTCATGTGTGTGTTACAGAAACAGAGAGACAAATGGACAGTTCCTCTGAAAAGAGCAGAAAGACCCCTTACATACATTCTTTTGTTCATTTGTATGTATGATTGTGTCCCAGTATGTATTTGTATATCCACTCATTGTGCATGAGTGGAGACTTCAAGCGAGACTGACCCCGCATATTACCTTTCCTTGCATATAAAAACTGCTACTGCTTTAATATCCTCATATAATGACAAGCCTCAGTGAAAGACCATTACCGTAATGACATCACACCAACAACCTCATTCACACACACTCAACAAACACAAAAACATGCTAACTTTAACTCTTGACATTAATACAGGAATATATTCACTATACAGAATAAATATTTTTCTATAACATGTGTATGTATGTCCAGTTATGTTTTCATTTAACCTAACAGAGGATATTTGCTTCTGTTCGTCAGCATATAAGCCAATACACTCTGTGTGTCCCTGTGTGTGTGTTGTAATATGTGTGTATGTGTAAGTGTAACTGCAGTTTCATCTTATTAATTCAAGGACAGTTCCTAATCATGCAGAGTGAATACATGGAGACATTACTGGAACATATGCATTAACCTCTTGAATATTTACGTCATGGCAATGAACACACACCAGCAGGAACTCATGCACGCATGCTGACTACACACAAGCAATTTGTAATATTGAATAGCTGACACAGTAAGATTTCATAATCTATTGACAGTGTCAAATCACAGTCGGAGAAGGTGGTGGAGCTATTGATAAACATGGTATTGGCCTGTCACCCATTCGCCTTAATTTGGGCCCATGGAATTGAGAGCAAACAGCAGATCCAAGACCAGTTCTGCTGACATAGTAGCAACCATATTGGGCGAAGGGGGGGGGACTAAAGAATAGTTGTTCCTTGTGAAGCGTGCTTGATGACTTGAATAATGAAAAGATTCAGATTTGTATGTATCAACAGCAAATGACACACGTAGAAAGATTAAAGGCATAAAAATGGTCTTTATTCTCTTAATACAGAGAGCAAAAATTGTACGTATTGCTATGATTACATTATTTCAACAATATTGCTAAGAGTTTCTTAAAAAGTTGTACAACAATACTCAATGATAGGAAAAACAATAACAAAAAATATAAGAGAGGTTTGTCATTTTGCATACCAAAAAAACTTAGAAATGTACTTGACTGAGAATATATATTATACTGTTTAAAAACAAGATAAATAAGCATTCATCTCAATACTGCTTGGTCAACTGTTCATGAAACATATCAGCAAGCTAATACAGTTGAGATACTATACCTGGGGACATAATTCCCACATGTTGGCATTATAACAAAATGCCCAAGATTAATATTCCACTACATATTCACACACCATCCATATTATATTTGTCCTACCAATTAGAATTTTTAATCTCCTGGTTCGCGTAAATGAAGATTAATGGCCGATCGCCATTGTGAATTCCAATGTCATCTATTATCATTCCCGATTTGGTCCCAGTCCGCTCTAATTACATCCTCAGAATGCCCTCTGCTTCATAACCCCCAGCATCCTAAGATCAATCAATAATTTTAATTTTCGGATGCCCCCAACACCGCTCCGGTCCCTATATTCGTCCCAAGCTTTTGCTCCTTTCCTCCTTCTCCATGTGTGTCGATTTGATTCCAAATAAAATCAAATGCTGTAGAATAAAGGTTGTTGTGGAATTAATTACCCATCCCATCTATAGTTCCCTTTGATTTCTTGTTTGTCCGTCTGTTTGGTCGCTTGTCCCCTTCTTTCTTTCTCGTGGCTGCTGTGTCTTTCCTCCCTCGCCCTGTCTCTATCTGGCGCTTGGGGGGCGCTTTCCACTCTTTTTCCCCTCTTGCAATGTAATTAGCATGCAGATATGCATCGCCTGATTCGCAAGTCAAATCGCCTCTCCATTTTTCCCTCTCTGCGTCTCTGCTCCATTTGGTGATTGTTCTTATTCAAATGAGTTGTTTGATTTGGATGACAACTACACATCCTCCTCTTTATCCAGTAAAACCAAACACAGACTAACACAAATGCAATGTATGACATTTCTGCAGATGATAGAGCTTTGCTTGGTCTATTTCACTCTGCTCTGCTTATTATCAAGTAAAATATGTGAAATTTGAAAAACTAAGCACACATCCACTCTAAAACTTGTGGCCATTTTGAAACGCCTAGCATGTTATACAGTATGTTTTAACCTTTTTTTCCTGGATGCTCTAGGTACACCTTTTACTTTAGCATGCCCCTACAGCAGATTCATATAATTTACGCTTTCCTCTCTAGAATGAAAATATTTTGCTATGATGGCATACAGAAACAGAAGCAGGAATACAGTGTGTATTTTGTACAACACAAGTACATTTCTCTTCCTCCTTACTTATCTGTCTCCCAAATACCCCGACCATGTCCACTGGTGCAGAAGGTGTTTGCTCAGCACATTTCAGAATGAACATCATAATATTCTGTCTACCTGCTATCCATTGCCTTGTCATAAACTAACAGCAGCCAGCACTTTTATTCATGAACAATGTGAGACAAAAAAGATTCCTCTGTAACTCATATGCCATAATTACAAAAAGAGACTTTGATGGGTTGCAATATCTATTATTGATGGCCATGAAAAAACAATGTGAAAGAAGAGTCAGTATTTGACCTCTGCTATGTTGCATAAATAAAGGTTGAATTGATGACCAGATCTCTATCTTACACCCTCATTTTCCTTTAGGCTCTCAGACACACTTGAATATCTCACCCTATGCATATGGTGATAATGAAATGTTAATTTCCCTTACAGATGAGAGAAAAGTTATCTGGCTCTATCAGGCCAATAAGCCTAATATGGCAAAAATAAAATGCTGTGGTCCAGTTGGGCAATTGTAAGTCCTCAGATGAATTCCCAATGCATGAGCACACAGACAGCAACAAGTGTTAGAGCAGAGTATAGGGGAAGGTCTCTCTGCTTAGTCATGTCTTGGTATTGTTGGCAGTAGGCCAGCTGTACCGTCTGTCTCTTCTTCCCTCATTTTCCAGTCTCTCTCCTCCTCCTCCTTCAAACCAATCTGCTCTACATTTTCCGTCATTACGTGCCTGCCATTCATATGGCATATCTGAGGCAGGCGCCAGGCACCCTTAACCCCTCTCTCTCCTCTTCTTCACACCCCTCTATTCACGCCCCTATTTTCCGCGCCCACTTTGCCACCGAGTTCTCTAAAGGGTCCAGGTGGCATCTTGCCCCGCTATTCTTTTCAGAACAGAGTCAGAACAGAAGACAAAAAAATGCCACAAATAGAACAAAAAAGCGTTAAAAATAAGGATACACTCCTTACACATCCTGCTTGGAGTCGGCTGTGCCTCCTGTGCCCAAAGGCAAGGAGTTGTTGTTGACGTTGCTCTTGTAGTGGTTGTTGATTTCCATTCATCCTCTTCCTCTGGATGGCTAGTGCTGTTTGAGGAAAAAGGCTAAGAAGTAGACCCTCTTCAAACCTTGGAACTTGCCTGGCTTGTTAGCTGTTGACAGGACCCTGGTACGTCTCATATGCCCACACACACAAACGCACTGACATCCACACACACATAGATGCTGCAGAAGGTTTCTCTCAGAGCTCCCTGCCACCTCGTCTGCCTGCTGCCTCGAAAGAATTGGGAATACAATGGGATCTACCAGGGACTCGCTTATACATACACACAGAGACACGCTGGATTTAATTCACACATGCACTCACCAGTCGTTTGAGTCTCTAGGAAAGTGAATAATCAATTGAGTATTGATTTCTTGTAAGATTTTGTAAATTTCAAAGGAAAAGACAAAGAGGGTAGCTTAAGAAGAGTCGCCGCGAGCGAGAGGAGCCCCAAATTAGCCAATAAACACAGACAGTGGAATAAACGAAGGTGAATGAACGAACCGCTCGTCACTGCAATATGCTTGAGATTTTTTCTTGTTTCTTTATTGTTCCTCCAGATGAATTAACGCTGAGTGCGGCAGTGGTTTTTCTATGGAGACGAAGAGATGGCGAATGGACGAATAAGGGTTAAAAGCAAAAGCTGCAGGAGGAGATACAGTGACTGGAGGACATGGTAATTAGGGAGTCTGCAACATACACCTCATCATTACGAGGGGTATGCAAATTAACCGTCTGCCTCTTTTCTCTTTGTCATGGATCATAAGGCAAGAGCTGCGAGAAGAATTAAGAGCTATTATTCTACCCAAGGAGCTGCTGGTATATGCAAACGACAGCAAGACGGGGATGAGGAGGAGAGTAAAGAACACTCTGTAACCACAGAGATATGCATTGGAGTCCACAGCAAAGGAGATTGAAGTACAATCACACAAATACATTCACTTTCCCTCACACCCTGGGAGATGCTTCTACATTTGCGATGGAAATGTTGAAAAAAAAAAAAAGACAATCAAACAAGCACCATCATTCCCTATTATGCCTATCTGCGATATTGATACGCTGCTCCGCGGATGATAATTACCTTTTGGAATATTGCATCACGAAACGAGCCTTGGAATGAAGGAATAAGAAGAAAGGACAAAAAAGAAAAACCGCGAAGGTATGCAAAGGCACTAATGATATTCAGAGCGCTGACTGTGTGTCATCTGCATGATGACAACGGCCAATTATAATGAACCATTGGCTCTCTGCCACTGATAAGTAGGAGAGAGAAGAATATGGTGAAGAGGAGGGGTAAGCGAAAAGAACTTCCATGTCCTTTTCTTCTTAATTTGTCGCTGATATTTGCAGATTCTGTGTCATGTGGATTTACCCTAACGATGCAGGGGATCGAAAGTAATGATGCAAGCTGAAAAAAGAAAAATATGACAAGCTTTCCTTACATTGTCCCTCAAGTGGAATAAAGGCCACAAAAGACAAGAGTATCCCTCCATGTCGGAATTATGGCTGCTTGGGGTGGTATTCCATTGCCACGTTGCTCAACTTGGCTTTTGTTCTGATGGCACCAGCTCCTGTACCAACCAACGCTCTGATGAGCCAAAGAATCTGTTCGAAAACACAGACAAACACACAAGCATATGCACACACAGCGGCATCATTCGAAATGCCGCCCTCTCCCTTTCCTCATCACACTACAAAATGCCTCCCCATCACCGTTTTGCATATTTGCATACCGCCCCGCCTGCCACAAAGGACTAAACAGCGTTATGCAAAACAGTCTGGTATTCCCACTTACATAGCAATGAGATGCACAGTGTGAGAAAGTGGGGCGGGAGCTGTGAGGGGGGTAAAACATGATTGGGGGGGATAGACGACAGGAAGAATACGGTGAGGTGGGGGGATTGGGCCACAGGGGAGCTTGTTGGCACTAAAAAGGGGCACGTGCGATGATACCACTCCTACTACGTGATGACAGAAAGAGGCAGGCGTGGGAAAAACAGAAGAGGGGAGGGGAAAAGAGGAAAATGGGGGACAAGGGCATGTTGGCACTAAGAGGGGGCACGTGTTGCCAGAGTAGGAGGGGCGAGATGGGTGGGCGAGATGCAGTGGGAGGTGCTGGGAAATAAGAGGTTAGATGGGGACACGGCAGGGGTGGTACTAAACAGTCTAAGAGGAAGGGTTTACACATTGAGAGGAGACCTGCATTAAGAAGGAATGTCATACCATTAAAACTCAAGACACATGTCGGTCCTACACACACACAAACAAACACATAGCTCTTTTTTATATATATATATATATATATATATATATATATATATATATATATATATATATCAGGGGAATGTGCCAGGGGGGTGTAACTGCCAAGCCTGTGATGAAGCATGATAACTTTCACATGAAATACCCATGTGTGATTCCACAGACCTGCGGGGGTCCCAGTGATGTGTGTCCAGCCATACAGGTATACTTTTTTTTTTTCTTGCATACAAAAAAAATGTATCTGAAAGCTCAGTCCTCACTGTAGACCTGGTGCAAAGCAAAGAACATAGACACAATGTGTCCAATACACGAGAACACAAATGCCCACATATCTCTATCACTTCAAAGGAAGAGTTTTGATGCCTTAATAAGATTTCGCTCTTTTATCTGAATGGCCAGAAGATCTTGGGTCATTACAGATTATCACAGGATTTGATAAGCATATTAGTTTTTTTTGTTGAGTAAATGCATTTTCTCTGGCTTGAAATATACCCTTATTTTATATTTGGTAGTTATAAACTTATTTATTTATATTATAAATGATTTATGATATACACATGAATATAATATAAACACAGATTTTTTTTTTACCATATGGTTGTTGCTGTTCTTTTTTTTTTACTTCTAGATTATTTTAGTCTTTAGAAATGAGGAAATCCATGTAAAAAACAGAAATTATGTGTAGATGGAGTCTTCTGTCAAGACCATTTGTCGCCTTTTGAAGTTTTAAAAAAAAAGTGATTTGAAGCTGCATCTGAATTTAATGGGTTAACTTTTGTCTTTATCTCTTATCCAAAGTCTCATCAAATTCAGTGGGATCATGTTTGCATTATATTGTTGGCAAACCAAAGCAATGTCAATGATCACACAAGTATTCTTCAGCTCTCACTTTGATATGAGGATAACAACAATGAAAGTGTGGAAGTCAGAACGAGGACACTATAAAATGTTTGAGGGTTTTGGTTTTTTTTTTGTGAACACAGCATGTGATATTGTCACTATCTGCAATGAATTATGTCTTTTAAGTCGAGACTGACAACAAGCTCAGCTGTAAGTTGCATGCCAGGCTGAATCTTGACCTTGGTGACAAAAATGCCAAACTGGTTTGACTCCAGTGAGGAGTTCACATTCATTGTCTTAAAGTCACCCAGTGGCAAGTCAATTTGATTAAGTTCACATTCTCTTCTAGTCCAAGAGCGATAGTAGTTTCACATGTCCTTCTTCAGATGCAGGCCTATAGCTTTTAGCATCCCTAAGTGAATCATCAGTGGCACTATCAAATTACCCTCAATAGAGACCAAAGGTTACTTAAAGGCCTTTTAGTCATCCACACTGGCATGCCAGCTAATTTACAGCAGACTCATTAGACCAGCATTAAACACAATTTCCTGCCAACAAATTTCATTTGGCAGAAAAATCATTACCATGGCAATAATAAACAAGCTTACATAGTAGTGGCTAATGGCAATTTGAGTAACCTAATGTCGTTAGCAAACCCCAGAAATAGCAACAGTGGCTTAAACGGCTTTGATCAAAGTTCTCTTTAAGATAAATGTTGACATAATGTGTGTTGGTATAACTTTGGAGGTTTTATTTCTTTCTCTTTTCTTTCACTGGTTGTTTCTTAAGCTTTGTCTTGAGCCTGGACAATGACAGTGGAAATATAATGTTTCATAACTGTCAGTGCACAGGGTTGTGTGTAGCCTGGGGTTGCTGTGCTGAACAATAAACCATAATTTGATAGATGAGAAATTACAGCGGTCCATCTACTGTGCCGGGCCTTTACCCCAGGCAACGCAATACAGCTTCAGATGATGTGTCACATTTCTCTGAGAAAGGGAGAAAAATGAAATTATTATTTTACACTTTATTAATAATGTCTGGCTGTGTTTTAAATGTAACATCTTTGTTTGTTTTATGCAGATATTCTAATACAGTAGATGAATGAGAGGTCTGTAATTGGCACTTCTGATTGTTAATGGCCCTCTGTCCTTTGCAATGTGTGACATGCTGCGAGGAATAATTCCTTTCACTTCACGTAGTGCATATATTGGAGGGTACACCGATGATTTATACTCAACAGTCAGTAAACACATACCTCCTCTTCTCTTCCACATGTGGAGAACCACTGATGATAGGAGATATACATCATAGGTACCTAGTCCACCTTTGTAAGCTGATGCATTTGTCATTAGTAAATGTATATCTCTTGGAGTGTAGTATGGGCTTGCAGTGGAGCAGGCTGGAAATGATGTGTTTTCTGTGACATTATGGCTGAGAACTACTCAGACCAACCATTAGTACCCCCTGGAGCATACTCCAGTGCTGTATCATTTGTGTCAAGCATACAGGACTGATTTAACTTGGTCCCATGGTGAGTGACTGACAGCCATACAAACATAGACTGGCTAAGTGTAAATTAGTGGGCAGCACTAATGGCATGCATAAGATGGAATGTTTTAAGTGTGAGTATTTAACTGGAAATGTACTGCAGCATACTGAGACTGTTTGAGACTGAGTTTGTTTGGTGATGAGCACCTATTTATCATCCCTGTTGTGTAAGCTGTTGCTTTGTGATTTCACCACTAGGGTCACTGTGAGGCTTGTGTTAACTTTTACTGCGCCCACATCTTACAAGAAAGAAATCCATTCAAATCTGCCTCAAGCAGAGTCCTTCACTGTTGGATCATATATATAAACTATGTAGTAGGACACTTGGGCTGTTAAGTATATTACATTTTTATTGCAGGTTTGAAAATCTATGTCCAATAGCAAGGAGGCTAATCCCACTCCTTTGTTCTGCTGTGTTGTGTGTCTTGTGAGACAACAGCAGAACTAAAGTCGATGAGGGAAACATTTTGTCCTCCGTTTTTCTTTGAAGCTGCTGAAGCTCACATCCACAGAAAATGGTGATGTCATGTGAAATGAATGGCTTTTATTCTTCAGTAATTTTACAATCTTGGCATGAAACCTTATATCCTACCCCATTCCTATTAAGGACCACCCTCCAAACACCCCCCCCTTCCTTTTAACAAGAGTGATCTGATAGATGTTCAGAGAGAAGTTTCTTTTCTTTCCCCTTTGTTCTGGTCAGTGGGCTCATGCAATGTTTATTAGATTAAAAGTCAGTCACTGCAACGAGCAAAAAGGTGAAAAAATGCAAAACACAAAAAAGAAGCCTGTCGAAAGCACTGCCAGCGCTTTTTCTGTAGGTCTTTTTATTACAAATTGAGACCAAATCACTGTGGAAGGCACCAGAGAGCAGGGGGTGGAGAGAAGATTTTTCTGTGATTTAAAGCAGCAGTATGTAGCACAGCATTTATGATCAGAACCGTGTCTGTCTCTGACAATTAACGTGACTCCAGTCAGTTTTATGGCCGGATTCAGCAGGGACTGCGTTTCATAGTGGTGATAGAAGACAGAGTGGACATAAATAAGAATATACATATGTGAAACCCATAAAGGGTTACCAAATGGTTTATATGGGAAAAGGAAGTTTGGGTGGAAGAGTTCATCCTCCACATATAAATTGTTCTGCAGCTTTCATTATGTACAGCAAGGCAGTTCGTGTGTTATGGTTCTTTACATGTGACTAGACTGTTCTAATATTTGTAAATATACAAATGTGTACAAATGGAATGTATTATCTTAAAATTAGTTAGCTATTATTACTATTTTCTTTTTTATGTAAGCTGAGGAAGCTGTCCCCATAAAATGTTTGATTGTGATCTTCATTTATGTTTTGCACAAAAACATTCTCGCCCTGCTCAACCAAACCTTTAACCAGCATGAGCCTATGCAATTGTTTTCCACTGTTTCTTAACAGAAGACACTCGTGACAAGACAATGAATCTAAACAAGTGAGAACATACCAAATGGAAGTGCCCATTAACTGCAGTCACCTTTTTAACTTACAGCATGTTTCATGAGCAACACAGAGATGATTAAACAGGGACACCCATATGAAGTGCCACAAGTCCTGGTTTCCAATATTTTTTTGCATTTATTACTTCACTAACATATCATGTCCAAAGATGTGCCATGGTACTAATCTGATTTAATCTTTTTGTAGTATATGTGCAGTAAAAGAGTATCTCCAATAAAAGAGGCAATAAAGCAGCATGGTATCATGACAGAACCTCAACATGTTTTACTGTAGGTAGGAATGCCCCTTTCCTATACGGTGATCATTTTATCACCTATATACAAACGGAAGCACTGCATTACTAAAGAATATAGCTTGAGTTCCCTCCAAAAGTACAACATCATCCCTGAGAGACTATGGCTTATTTTTTTAGTTTTAGAAAGCATTTTACTCCTTTCTTTCAGTATTAAATTGAATTGAATGGTAGCCTAGGTGTGGTCGGGGGCACTTAACCCTAGACACCCGTCTGACCACCCCATACAACCAATAGTGAAGTCCTTCAGAATGTTACTCATGTACCCATAGAAAGAGAGTGACATCTTGAAACTCCTGATTTGATCATATTTACCATCAATGAGACTTTATTTGTATAGAATTTGCCATACCAACTGAATGATGCACAATGTTCTTAGTAAAGCAGTAAAAGTAA